>NC_137145.1:14791001-16057920 GCF_949319135.1 Squalius cephalus
TGAGAGATCAATTGCTGCAGTTTTCTGCAGTAAATTATTTTTTGTAATGACCATTAAACTGTATAATTATCTATTTTACCATGTTCATTCTGTAGGCCTAGTCTTACCTTCTACATAATGAAATAATGTCATATTGAAATGTATTTCATTCTATTTATTTACTTGCAGTATTTGATAAGTAGCTGTGTAATAAGTAGGATTACACACAGTTAGCCGGTCATTATCACAAAATAAACCTCTTCAGTGTGATACGAGTCTCCTGATCCCCCTGTCTGGGTTTATATTTTGCGATAATGACCAGCGTACTGTATATTATCCTTTACTTAATATCTTCTTAATGATTATATATGAACTGTTGGAGTAGGTTTTGGTAGGAAAACATCAACTGAAACAGATTTTTCCTGATATTTCCAGGTCATTAGTTAGTATGAACTTGACCTCATCTGATTCAAAAATTACATGGGTTTTCACAAGTTTGTCTTTCCAGCTAATGGACAGTCTTCAGTTAAATGCTTTTCCTTGTTTTAAGGGAAAAATCAAGCTTTAAGAATCAAGCTTGCACACGCAATGTAAAAAAAGAGTGTACATAAAATGTCTTAATGAATAGACAGAACAGCATTTATTTGAAATATAAATCTTTTGTAACAGTGAAAAAGTCTTTAATGTCACTTCTGACAATTTATTGCCTCCTTGCTGAATAAAAAAGTTAATTAAAAAAAGAAAAGAAATTTCTTACTTGCCCCAAACTTTGGTAGTGTAATCAATCCTGACTCCTCCTTTTGCATCCAAAAGATTGTGTTTGTCCCGATCCAGACCGTCTCTTACACATTTTCCGATTGCTTTCTAAGTTGGTCATATCACCAACATATCATTGAGGTGCAGTGCAGAAACTAGCGCACAGAGAGGGCAGGATGCCCAGACAAACAAAGGCTTTTATGATTTGTAGAAGCATAGAGGAGAGAGATCCAAGACATTTTCCCTTTCCTAGCCTTCAGCAACTGCTGTAACAGTTCCTGAATTCTCCTGAGAATATCCCAAATTCTCTCAGTAACATTTGCCCCTCATGAAAACAGTGTTTTCAGTAATGCATGGCTGCATATGGGATGCATTTGATGAATCTACGCTTCTGTCCTCACATTAACGTTGCCATAAATTGGCTAAAGCCCCTCCTGAACTCAAGGCCAGATTTTTCCACCTATGGCGAAGCCCAATAGCTTCAACCAGTTATCTCCACCTCATCACTTCTTAGAGTCTCCATCTCTCAGCAACAGTGGCCCTCTTTCCATAGACTTTTACCCAAGCATTCAAGGGCAGGGAATGTGAATCGTAGAGAAGAGACGCTTTTCTCCTTCTCTTTCTGTTTTCCCACTCCACTGTGAGAGATTGATGAGACAGGTGCGGCCAAGAACAGACCAGCTGGCAGTAAATCCATGGTACAATCAGCTAGAGGACAGAGAGAAAGAAATTAGAAAGGGATGAGGATTTATGTCTGGAGTGTCTTGGTTATTTAACGGGGCTATACCGAAGTCGCAGCATTTATTGATTAATTATTTTAATGAAAACATATTAAGACCTCTGAATCTTGTTCTGCTTGCTCTCTGTGAAGACTAGGGTTTATGACATCAGTCGACTATAATTCTGACAACGTTCTCTTTGTTTGTGCTCCACAGGTAAAAGCAGATGATGCAGATGGTGGGTCATTTGGGGCCATCACGTACTCGATTGGATCCGGGCCTGCTAGTGCTCCACCCAGTCAGTTCAGCATCAATAAGGAGACTGGACAGATCTGCACCAGTGTGGCTTTGGATCGAGACGAAGGATCAGACAGTTTCGACTTCACTGTCACTGCAACGGATGGGGTGAGGGAATTAGAAGGCCAGAAGTTTGAAGCTTATAATTTTATGAAAACACATTCATTTAAAACTTTTCTCATTTGAGCTGTGAAGCTGTTCTCATGTTCTCAATGTTCTCATTTAGTTGTTATATTGTAAAATGGTTAGAAAGCTTACCTTTATATATAACCAAAAGGTTATATATATATATATATATATATATACAGTGGTGGTCAGAATTAATGGCACCCCTGGTAAATATGATCAAAAATGGTTGTAAAAAAATAAACCTGCTTTGTTTATCCTTTTGATCTTTCATTCAAAAAATTGGCAAAAATCTAACCTTTCATTGAAGTAAAATAATTGAAATTGGGGGGTAAATCACATTATGAAATAAATGTTTTTCTCCAAAACACGTTGGCCACAATTATTGGCACCCCTAGAATTTTTTATGAGTAAAATATCTCTGAAGTATATTCTCATTAATATTTACCTTTATTTAGCACACCAGGGTGATTAGGAACATGAAATTGTCCAGCTATGACTTCTTGTTTCACAGGAGTTTAAATATGAGGAAACACAAAGGCCAAATTCCCTTAATCATATATCACAATGAGTAAAACCAAAGAATATAGTTCTGATGTGCAGCAAAAGATTGTTGAGCATCACACAATAGACTGTAAGAAAATAGCTAAAGAATTGAAAATCCCCATTTTGACCATCAGAGCAATAATTAAGAAGTTCCAATCAACTAAAGATGTTACGAATCTGCCAGGAAGAGGACGTGTGTCTATATTGTGTTAATGGACGGTGAGTAGGAAAGTTTGAGTGGCCAAAGACTCTCCAAGGATCATAGATGGAGAATTGCAGAGATTAGTTGAGTCTTGGGGTCAGAAAGCCTAAAAAAAATTATCAAACAACCCCTACATCCCCACATGTTGTTTGGGAGGGTTTTAAGAAAAATCCTCCTCACTCCTCCAAAAATAAACTCCAGCATATTCAGTTTTCAGACACGACTGGATCTTCAAAAGGGACCGGATTCTGTGGTCAGATGAAACAAAAAAAGGGATTTTTGGCAGCAAACCCACCAGATGTGTTTGGTGCAAACAGGGATAAAAAGTACCCCATGCCTACGGTTAAATATACTGCTGGATCTTTTTGCTGGAGGTCCTGGACTTCTTGTTCAGATACATGGTATTATGGATTCTAGCAAATACCAACAGATAAAAAATCAAAACCTGTCTGCCTCTGCTAGAAATCTTATAATGGGCCGTGGTTGGATCTTCCATCAGGACAGCGGTCCAAAACAAACATCAAAATCAACACAAAAATGGGTAACTGAGCACAAAATGAAGCTTCTGCCATGACCGTCCCAGTCCCCTAAACTGAACCCTATAGAAAATGAGTAGGGTGAACTGAAGAGAAGAAGCACCAACATGAACTTGTGAATCTGAAGGATCTGGAGAGATTCTGTTTGGAAGAATGGTCTCTGATCTCTTGGCAGGTGTTCTCCAAACTCATCAGGCATTATAGAAGAAAACAATAATTGTGGCCGACGTGTTTTGGAGAAAAACATTTATTTTATAATGTGATTTACCCCCCACTTTCAATTATTTTACTTCAATGAAAGGTTTGATTTTTGCGAATTTTTTTGAATGAAAGATCAAAAGGATAAACAATGCAAATTTACTTTTTTACAGCCATTTTTTTCATATTTACCAGGGGTGCCATTAACTCTGACCACCACTATATATATATGTATGTATATATATGTATGTATGTATATATGTATATTAGATGAAAAACTTTAAAAACTAAAACTTTAAAAAAGTGCTTAAATTACTGAACTAAAAGGGGTGGTGTGGCGCAGTGGATAAGACACATGCCTTTGGTGTGAGAGACCAGGGTTCGAATCCACTGTGAGACACCAATGTGTCCCTGAGCAAGACACTTAACCCCTAGTTGCTCCAGAGGCGTGCGACCTCTGACATAATTAGCAATTGTAAGTCGCTTTGGATAAAAGCGTCAGCTAAATGAATAAATGTAAATGTAAAATGTAAAACTTAAATGAAAACTAAAATTCTAAAATAATATATTAATAAATACTATAAATGATACTAAAATAACACTGGTCTCATTGTAGCCCATGATTTTACTTCTTTTTTTTTTTTAAGAAAAGGAGGGACAAGTCATTTAAAAGTATTCAATAATTTTTGTGGTATTCAACATTATGCCACAAGTACTGTCGATTAAACTAAACCTCAACCCGCAATATTCTTTTAAGACCCACATTGTATGTTAGTGTCCAAAAATGTGAGACCACTTGGAAAAATGCTGGTCATTAATACATTTAATATGCTTTTTAACTGTTTGGAGAAACCTGATCCATTTGGAATTATACACTGCAGCTTTAAGAGTTGAAAACCCTTTAAAACTCAATGCAGAAGCATAAAGTCTGATTAAAAAAAGACCATTAGTTCTGTTGTGTAGCACCTAGATGCCCAGTCACTCAGTTCTTTCTCTCTCAGTTGCCAGTAACAACAGTCATGAGTTCTCTAAATGAAAAGGCAATAAACCGCAGTGTCTCAGGGGCACATTTCTGGACATACACACACACACACTCACACCATTTCCCTTTATAAGCTTACAGCAGTGGTCCTTTTTGTTTCCCATTTCAATTATTAATGCAGCCATAAAATGCTCCTTGTGAAGAGAGCGAGCAGGCCGACTGCAGCACATACTAGCTCACTGGCCTCTCTTAACCTGGAAAGGCAATTATATCCCACTGCGAAGTATTATTCTGCATTATTACACACAAGAAATCATCAAGATTGATTCAATAGAAGTGTGACAGTAATTTAAAATGATATTTTCCCTGCAGGGAGGCCTTGCGTCCTCCGCCTATGTGAAGGTGTCACTGGTGGACATTAATGACAACAGACCTACATTCTACCCGGTGAACTATGCCGTCAGCTTGAGCGCACAAAGCACACCCGGGACCTCCGTTGTCAGGGTAACGGCCCACGACTCAGATGCTGGTGCAAATGGTAAAGTGACATATCACACTGTCCCTGGTGGAGGATCCAATTTCTTTACCCTCAACAAGGACACAGGTAGGTCAATAAAATTAATTATAATTAATTAAATGAATATATAAATATATATATTATATTTTAATTGGTTGAATTATTCCTTTAATATAAATTTAATTCAATATTTATATATGGTATATATAAATATACAATGTATATAATATTCTATATTATTATTATTATTGTTAAATGTAATATATGAAATTAAATTGATTTTAAAGGAATAATTCAACCCAGGGCCGGAGTGGGGCCACTTTTCAGCCCGGGAGTTTCAGGCCCAAGACCGGCCCACTTTTTCCATGGTGGAATTCCAAATTAGCAATTAATGTAGTTTGTATTAATACCATGGGTTAACAAATAATGTAGCTTAAAGGTTAAATAATAATTCACTTAGACTTTAAGCAATTGCGACTTTATTTCACACAATTCTGACTTTATATTTCGCAATTCTGACTTTATATTTCGCAATTCTGACTTTATAACACGCAATTACGACTTTATATCACACAATTCTGACTCTATAGCCTATCTTGCAGTTCTGACTTTATAACACGCAATTGCGACTTTATATCACACAATTATGACTCTATATCGACTTTATTTCACGCAATTCTGACTTTATAACACGCAATTGCGACTTTATTTCACGCAATTCTGACTTTATATCTCGCAATTCTGAGAAATAAAGTCAGAATTGCGAGATGTAAACTCGCAATTGTGAGATAAAAAGTCGCAATTATCTTTTAAAATGTTTTATTCTGTGGCGGAAACAAAGCTTCCATACCTCCTGGCCTCTTCCTCCCATCCATCCTCCCTGACGCGTACCGTACTGTAGGGCCGGCCCAGCTATCGGTAGGCGCCGGCGGTGCCGCGGTAGCCTACCTGAGAAAACGTTTTGGAAAAGACGGGCTATGGACCCAACCAACTCTATAGGAGGGGAGGGGAGAACTCCCTCACATGGTACAACCCATGCAGAGGCTGCGCGCTGCGGTGTCAGAATGCGGAACGTGTGTAGCCTAATGTAACTAACGTGACATTGAAATGTGAAAAAAACAAAACAAAACAAAAAATCCTCGACCGGCCCAAAAGTGAAGCGGCCCACCGGGAATTCTCCCGATTCTCCCGATTACCCACTCCGGGCCTGATTCAACCAATTCTCAATGACTTTGAATAACATGATTTTCAATGTATGACTTTCTTCCTTGTGTGGAAAACAAATTATAATTTTTTTTCTATTCTTTTGTGGTGTATTCTTACTTTTAATGTGATTTTTAGGTGATTTTTGAGAATTCCCGTAAAAGTTTTGGGCCTTTTCAGTATCCACAACCTGTTGTTAATTCCAGTAATCGCTTGTCAGATTGGCTGAATGAACTTGCTCATCCATATCGTTATATTTCATATTCACAATCTTCAGGGCTGATCATAGCCTATATCTCGTTTTATTCTGTTCTCACTGCATTTTTTCGCTGTTAGGTGTGATCTCTCTGTCACGCTCTCTGCATGGAAAGGCCAACTCCGTCATCACTATGGTGATCACAGCACGGGACGGAGGCGGTCTCACAGCACCTGTCAACGCCAGAGTGAACATCAGCGTTGTAGCTGGCTCAGTAGCACCCCCAGTGTTCGAGCAAGCGCAGTACTTCTTCACCGTATCTGAGGACGTGCTCCGGGGAACCGAGGTTGGCGTAGTGAGAGCCAGCGGCAGGAATGGTTAGTTTCAGCATTTTCCATGTTCCATCTAAAATAAGTAGCCATGTGCTGCTGCATGCTTTCGCATAGCTCTGCTAACCTCAGTGCTTTGGCTCTCTGAACCATGAACTGGTGTCTGTGAGACAGTCAAGGGTGCGGAAAAGCCTGATCGGGAATATTTTCACTCTCGCTGAGCCAGTTGTGCAAATAGAGCAGCAGCTGCTGCGTGAACCTCATTAAACAGTCACATCCATCACAGATTCCACTCTACCTCATGTTGCTGGAAATTATTATTTGTTGATGTATATTTTCTGATAGCACAGGCATTTCGTTGGGATGTTTAATGAAAAATAATGGGGGATTCTATAAGAAGTACCTGTCTGTACTAGGGGATGCACTGATATCACAGTTCTGGCTGATACGGAAATTATTTTCATGTTATGGCAAATAACTGATAAATGACCAATATTAAAATGTGATACTATTTTGTTTAAATAAATGGTAAAGTAAAATACAAAAAATAAAACATAAGTGAATTTAGGCATCACGTCATTATAATGTACAGTATGAAAAATTTATATTCATTCTGAGATATGATAAAGACACATTTAATTAAATTAATAACATTTTAAAGATTAACTTTAAGTGAGTGTTCGATAATGGAATCTTCCTAACGTAATAATTGGGGGAATGTGAAAATATGGAAAATTTGCATGTTCAATTAACAGTACAATCTGATATGTCCAGTATAATCTGATAAATAAATAAATGTCTTATAGCATCTAACAACCAATATAGTACTACACTACCATTCAAAAATATATATATATATATTATTCCACATTAAATTATTAATGTGGAATAATATTCAAAGTGACAGTAAATACTTGACTTTCTATTCATCAAAGAAACCTGGTTCCACAAAAGTAACTGTTTTCAACCTTGACATTAGTAAGAAATATTTTTTGAGCTGCAAACCATGTGACACTGACGACTGGAGTAATGATGCTGAAAATCACAGGAATACATTACATAGAAATACATTTTTACTATATTTTTGATCAAATAAATGCAGCCTCATTAAGCAAAAGAGACCAACCCCAATGTTTTGAATGCTAGTGTACTGTATATGTTGTGCATCCCTAGTCTGTACCTTTCATTAATTGTATTTCCCTATTTTCATTTTCATAGAGTAGTGTAATAGTTAAAGATCTGGGTTTGTAGGGTCTGAATAGATGATCCATGAATCATTACCAATAATTCCATAAGAACATTGTCCTTGTAATGAATTTACAAAGTCGCTTTAGATTAAATCACTGCTTCACCCATCACTCTCTCACTCCAGGAGTCTCTAAGGACGTCACCTACACTATCTCTGCTGGGGATCCAGATGGTTATTTCATGGTAGATCCGGAAACTGGAGCACTTAGAACAAGCCTACCTCTGGACCATGAGTCACGTCCCTTTTTCGACTTGGAAATTCAAGCGCGCAGCGGTTCCCCTCCAGCTTTTGGAGAGACGCGTGTTCGGGTCACCGTAGCAGATGTGAATGATAACGCTCCCATATTTTTCCCATCATCCTCTGAGTCTCTGCTCCTACTAGAAGCCACGAAAATGGGTACTGTTGTGTACCGCGTGCAGGCTGAGGACCGCGACTCAGGCCCTAATGGACAGCTGAGCTTTGACCTGATGACGGCCGGAGGGCAGCGCACTTTTGGCGTGGAGCGCAGCAGTGGGGAGATCCGACTAATTGGGAGTCTGTCGTACGACAGCGTTCCTCGCTATGACCTCCAAGTGATTGCAAAAGACAGCGGCGTGCCTCAGCTTAGTGCTACGTTCAGCCTGGTGGTCCACATCCAGGCGGAGAACGACCAGGGTCCCGTGTTTGACACGATGACCTACCGCGTGGAGCTGAAGGAGAATTCACCACTCAACACAAACTTCTTACAGGTCCGGGCACTCAATAGAGATCCCAATGGAAATGGAGGGTCGTCCAGAGGTTCCACGCCATCTTCCACACTGGCTTACAGACTCCGGCCTGATGGGGACGCAGCAGGATTTGGGATCGCCCCGGACAGTGGTTGGCTGTTTGTTAAGAGCGCTTTGGATCGAGAGGCCAAGGATATCTACCTGCTAACTGTGCTGGCCACGTCTGGAAGCGGGCAGATGGGGAAGACCGGCAGCGCGACGGTCAGAGTTTCTGTGACGGATGAAAATGATAACTCTCCTCGTTTCTCTCAGGAGAGGGTGTTCTTGGCAGTGAGAGAGAACTTGCCTGCAGGAACTGGTTTTGGGAGGGTGTCTGCTACCGACCGCGATGCGGGTCTTAACAGCCGTCTTACATACAGACTACTTCACACGGACCGATACTTCCAAATCAATTCACAGACTGGTGAGTTGGAATACAATTCTGACCCTTCAATGTCATTTGACATTTACACATTTAAGAAATTTTCTAGATGAGGGTCTTTCAAACTTTTTGATGCCAAATATTTTGTATTAAAAAGGCATGTATAAAGACCCATTTATATTGTGAAAAATAGGGGCGAAAATTGGAAAAATATTTTTTAATAAAAAAAATTCTACCCACCATTACTGTTGGTGTAATGTACATAACTGTATATTAATGTACTGTTAAATGTATACAGCTCTAAAGAAAAAAACACAACTATGGCTATCAGTAGACTAAAATAATTAGGATTAGGATTAATCTCATCTCAGTCATTTCCAACGGAAACATTTTCTTTTTTTAGAAAGCAGAAAGAAACAGTAATGTTTTTAATTAAGTTATTTATTAAGTTATTATATAATGATATATATATATATATAATTTTTTTTTTTTTTTTTTTTTTTTTTTTTTTTTAACATTAATTTTCCCTGAAGTTTTTTTGTGGACTCATTAGAACCTTCTGGGTCTGGTTGAAAATCCCTGTTGTAGACTATATACTCTAACTTTTGACCATAAACTTTTGAAAAATTTGCTGTGTGTTTATGAATTCATGAATATTTTGAATACATTTTTTATATTTTGTATTAAGTATGTATATTTTAATATAATTTTAGTGTAATTAATTTTGTTGTGTGATTTTTTTTTTTTTTTTTGTATTTCTAATTAAATTTAATTTGTTTTTAAATCAGTTTTTATTTCATTTCAGTTGTTCAGTTAACTTTTCAAATTGTATATCAGTTTTTAAGTTTAAGTTTTTCATCTAATATTTATGTTTTATTTTTTTTCAGCTTTAATTCAATTTATACGATTACGATTTTAGTTTTAATAGATAATAGGTTTAGTTTTACTTAACAATCCCACTGAAAATCAATTGCAGAGTATTCTGACTAACTCCCAAATTTCATGTGTAGGTGAAATCAGTACCAGGGCAGCTTTGGATCGTGAGCACCAGTCCAGTTATCAGCTCATTGTGGTGGTACAGGACAGTGGTACACCTCCACGTAGCGCCACCGGAACAGCCCATATAACCGTGCTGGATGAGAACGACAACGCGCCAGCGTTCAGCCACACACAGCCTGGCAGGGAGATTCTCATTCAGGCAAGAAACAGACTGGCACAGACTATATTCAAAGCCTTAAGTCAGTGTCATAACATAGGTGCTTGTGTTTATTAAAGCAGTTTACACATCATAAAAACGTCATTACGTCTGTACATAATATCTTTCAAAAATTGTTTATGTGACCTTGGATACATTCCCACTCTTGAAGTTGTTTGTATCAAGTATAAGCAGCCAGACTGTGCTGTTTAAAAACTTGCTTGATGTTTTCCAGGTTCAGGAGGGTCTTCCTGCCGGTTCTTTATTAGGAACTCTTCACGCCAAAGACCCAGATGAGGGAGAGAATGGCACTATTTTCTACTCATTATCAGGTAAACAAGAGTCTAGAATATTTCCTATGTGTTGGGTATTATTATTGCCAGAGGATGTTTATGCAAAATGTTAAAACTGTTAAACGTAAACAGATGTCCTCAGTTATCTTTGTGCCCAATATGATGTATTGTACAGCTAATTATACTACCATATTTGTCTATATTTATGCTTCCATTTGTCCTTGCTTTTAAAGGCTCCAGAGCAGAACGTTTCTCCTTGAACCCAAATACCGGAGAGCTGCGCTCCTCTTCCCCCCTGAGGAGGGCTGAAAAGGCAGAGTACGACTTCACTGTCACTGCCTCGGACCGTGGAGCTCCATCTCAGAGCTCTTCAACTGCCTTACTTGTACAGGTGAGACTTTTTTTTTTTTTTTTTTTTATATCGAAAATATAATTTTTTAGGTGGTTGCTTACTGGATCAAGTCATAAGTCTACCCTTAATCATTTTTTATTTAGTTAATCTGCCGACGTATTAAAGAGGCCATATTATGCCCTTTAACAAAGTCTTAATTTTGTTTTTGGAGTCTACTAGAACAAGGTTTTCATGATTGAATGTTCAAAAAACTTTCACATATTTTACATATTTTACATTGTTTCTCTGGGGAGCGTTTCCCGAAAGCATAATTTGCCAACTATGTTCGCAAGTTCCGTCATTATCAGAATAGTTCAATGAGATGGTGTTTCCCGAAACCATAGTTCCAACGAACATTCGCAAACAGCATCGTTGTGTGGTTGGAACAACAGCTCTCGGGCTGTGGTTAAGAGCATAGTTTCTTGTTTGCATGACATGTGGACTTAATAAATCCTTATCTTGAGCAAAATAAGCAAGCTGACATTCAGTAAAATCTATATCTTTTGTTTCAAATACAAATGTCAATTATGTCTTTTAGTTTCTCAAGAGCACTTTTTAAAGAGTGCATACGCGCTCTAGTACACAAGAACAAGCCTGTGATGCCTATGAGCCTATGCCATGTCTGTAATTTATAGCAAAAAATCTAGCATTAATTCGATCTCTAACGGATTCACTATAAGTTATTACTCCACTACCTGTGTGACATCATTTACCAACATGGTTGAATGACAAATTTGCAACAATACGGTTTAGGGAAACAGTCGTGAATAGCTAGTTGATTTCTTCAATGATGCACGAAGCAGCGAGTTACGTCGTTGTACGGGAAATGCACCCCTTTTTAGTTTCTGTCTCTATGAAGCCCCTCCTTCAAAAAAGCGCAATGTTCTCTGATTGGTCGGTTGGACCAATGTGTTGTGATTGGTCAACAGTTAAAGCGTGTGTCGGAAATGTCACGCCCCTTACCATAACACACTACTAATGCAATTCAACCAGGCCTCGTCCCTTTTTGCATATGCCTTGGGCAGGAATTATTTAAATGATGAACATTGTGACGTGTACGTTCCCAGAAGAAAACTCAAGACTACAATCGAGGCATTTTCAGGGAGTTCAGAAACAGCGCCTTTGACTGTTCCAAACTATCATCATGCTCACAGTCCCCTGAGCTGTGGTATCAATATTCAAGAAGGGAAATGAGTTGTGACCTGGAGGCCAGCTCCTTTCTACACAAACACCTCAAAACTCCCAGGATTACTTCCTGCTCCAGAGGAACGTACTGTAACAGAAAACCATGTATTAATCCCAATGTTTAGCATGGAACTGCGTGAAACAGACATGTCAAACTATATCTTTGACAATAGGATAATTTCCATGGCTTTTCATTCCCATGTAAAAGAATCCGGATTCTAAAGAGTTTATTCTCTGCAAAATTATTCTTGCTGGTTCTTTTTTGTTGCGAAATATCTTTAGTGCTTTTACAGATGTGATTTCAAAAAGGGAATTGGAGGCTAATTGTAGAGTGTGCGGTTGCATGCAATTTCTGTACTCCCTGTTTGTATGAGGAAGATGAGAGTAAGGGAGAGATGGAGTGAGAGAGAGACGGGGGAGAATGCACCTTTGAATCAAGTGTTCCCAGATGGCTCTGATGAGGCCCAGCTGTGGTTCCCCATGATCAAACAGAAAGCTGCAAACTTGGGTCCCCTAACACGGTAGCGCTAACGCCGATACGCTCGCACCACAGAACTTTGCACCAGAGCAATCTCGAGATAATATTTTACATACCATCAGTAATACCATCTTCATTTTGAAAGTCCAGTGTACTTTGCACATAAGAGAGAGCCCAGAAATGGATCAACGTCAATCCTTCTGTTGCTTTCCTTCCTGTGATCTGGTATGTGTGTACTGTTTTTTTTTTTCATGGGGATATTAGTATGAAAGGCTTCCCCTGTCAAACATTTTCCAGCTCTACTGTACTTCAAAGACATGGGAAATGGCAGGCAGGTTCATTCCATCTTATTAGTTCAGTATTGTGCACTCTGTTGACATCTAAAACAATGAGAACACACCTATGCGTTGTAAATTGTGGAATACTGTATATATGGCTAATGATGACAAATAATCCTCTGTTTTTACATTTTACATTACATCTTCTAAATTCATTGTGTTCCCAATCTGTAGGTCATTGGCTCCACAAGGACTCCTCCAAAGCCCAACACCCTATCGATGACCCTCAACTCAGTGGAGGGTGCCAAGCCAGGCTCTGTTATTGGCTCAGTTAAAGCACATGACCAACATGAAGTGAATTCAAACGGTCAGGTGACCTACCTGGTAGTGGGAGGCACAGATCATGAAGGAACCTTTATGGTTGACCGTTTGACAGGAGATGTTTACTTGGCTAGAGAGCTGGACTATGAAAAAGGGTCCCGGTATACTCTACAGATCGAGGTGGATGATTTCTCCAATGCCTATCCAAACACTCACATGGTTCAGCTGGAAATCAATGTGCAGGATAGTAATGACCACGCACCACAGTTTCCAGAAGATCCTGTCACTATTGTTATTCCTGAGAACATACAAACCGGTTCCTCCATTTATACCTTCCAAGCTACTGATAAAGATGGTAGTGGCCCCAACAGTGAGGTACGTTATTCTATCCAACAGCGGTGGCCTGACAACCCAGATCTCTTCAGTCTAGATCCTGTCACAGGAGTCTTGAAACTGGGTCGAGAGCTAGACCATGAGGAGACCTCCAGCCTGTTCCTGGTGGTCCATGCCACGGATTCAGCCTCGGACCCCAATCAGAGACTCTGGGGCTCGGTGACGGCACGAGTTTTCGTCACTGATGAGAACGACAATCCTCCGATCTTCAGCTCCCCGACTGCTGTTAGTGTGATGGAGGATCAGCCGGTGGGCTTTGTGCTGCTTTACGTCATGGCCCGGGATGCAGATCAGGGTGAAAACGGCAGAGTATCCTACAGGGTCCAGTCAGGAAACACAGCAGGACGGTTCGGCCTCAGCCCGAACAGTGGTAAGAATCATTACTTCTCTCTCATTCGCTCAAAGCCAGAAGCAATTTAGCAGAACAGATCAGTTTCTTGAAGGGTTTATTCGTGGGAGCACAGTTCTATTTTGGCCCATTGACCGCACACTCTTTGATTTGGCGTTGGAAATATGCATGTGTTAGTTTGAAATTCCTCTCAACCTCCCAGAATATGACCATTTACAGCTCACGCAAAATTGGATTAAATTGACAAAATCACCTAATCGACTGAACATCTGTAGATGATTTCCCTTCCATTATTGTCAGATGGTTTATGGTGTAGGCTAGTGTTTACTTTCTGTTCTAAATCAGGCATATTGTATATACTGTATACTATATATTAAAGTTGGGTTAAAGCGCACAATAAAGTCACTGCTGATATTAACCAGACACTAAGCAGAAAGTCTTCACACTGTTTGGACTCTTTAAGAAAGAGGTCTAGAGATGGACGTTAAGCACAAAACCAGAGCTACCGTATCCAGAAGCAGAAGCCAGCTCAAACATCTCAATGATGTGTTTAAAGCTAGAGTGTGTTAGGTGGACTATAAATAAAAAAAAGAGGCCGCACACAGACTTCTCACAAACACACAATAATATTTCGCAGTCAGCAAACAGTCAGGCTGCCATATCAACCACAGGGGTGTGTTTATCCTGGGTGACCCTCGCTCGGGGTCTTGCTGATGACAGCAGTGCAGAGAGGTATAACTGGAAAGGATCAAAAATGGATCCATGACAACAAATTTCTTCCCTGGTCTTCATACCAGCAAGTCAGCAAAAAACTTAATTCTCAAATTCCTTATAGAGAGTGCAGGAGCTAAACTGAGGAGAAAAACAGAGGATGAATAAAACTAAAATTTATGTCAGACTGGAGCGGATATTGTGTTTGACTTCTATGTTGTTCTATGAACAAATTTATGTAAAAAAAAAAGGACCAGCAAAGATGAATTATGACTAATATACTTAGAGCTAGCTAGCATCCTTATTAGTCTCAGTGGTATTTTCTCAGCTGGCAAACATATTATATTATATTATATTATATTATATTATATTATATTATATTATATTATATTATATTATATTATATTATATTATATTATATTATCATTAATTATACAGCTACTTGTGAATGGCCATCATTGGAGACACATCCTTTTCGTCCACATAGTTATGGTATCCACCAGTAAAGACTAACTGCCTAAGCTAACCGGCCAAACTTTGTCCCCCTGGGTAATACCCTGGTTTTTTTTTTTTTTCTGTGGTAATATTATGGTATCATCAGTATTATGCTATATACTATAATATTTCCATTGGATAACATCAATATTGTACAGAAACAGTACTTTTTCTATTTGTAATCACCACATCATTTGTTGTGGTGGGCTACTTTATGTCATGAATTATCTCCTATCCTCATCAAAGTTACCCAGCCACATTCAGGTAGCTTAAGACATTGTCTGGCATGTACATAATTAAATATTACAAATATGCATGGTATAAAACAGAACAGCTCTTTGACCTCAGTCACACGTCTCCAACCACAGGCTGTGCTGTGAAGCGTGCAGCAGATCTACAGATGTTTTTCTCTTCTCCTCTTCTCCAGGCTCTCTCTCCATCCTTAAACCTCTGGATCGTGAGGAGCAGGAGAACTACAATCTCACAATTGTCGCGGAGGATCATGGGATACCCCAACATTCCACCACTCAAGTTCTGTCTATACAAGTAATTGACGTAAATGATGAAGCACCGTGGTTTGAACGCAGTGAGTTTGAAGCCCAAATCAAAGAGAACCAGCCAGCCGGAACAAGCATTCTGAAGGTCTCCGCTTCAGACCGGGATCATGGTGAGTGATTTTTAAAAAATTGTTCTATTCTGCAATAATCCATGTGTTAAATGTTCCTTTACTATTGAAAAGAATCACCTGCATTGTTGGGTATTTCAACCTTTCAGATATTCATGACCTGTGTCTGAAAACTTTGCCATCTGGTTAAAGCAGTTATGTTGAGTTGCAGTGAGGGCAGTGGGGTTTTTTTTTTACTCTTCCTGTGGAGGGTATGTGGGACTCATTCTCAGCCTCCTGGGTTTAGTGAGAGAGTATGAAAGAGAGATTGTAAAGACATTTTTCAGGAAGCATTAATTGAGCAAGCAGGTGCTCGTGCCAAAGCTTGCTAACTTTGCACGCAATCTGGCACCCGTGTGTCTTTAGTCCATGCTTAACACTTGTGTGGACCACTACTAATGAAACCGGTCTTAAATCCGAGATGAAAAGGTTTGAACCTGAATATTTTGACATTTGACATAGCACTTCTGTTTTAATTCAAATCAGGTTGTTCACAACTTCTTTTACATCTTCTAACTCAGAATGAAAGGAAAGAGGTTTTGGTTGATTGTTACCAGTCACAGGCTGTGTTTGGAATAGCATTCTTATATACTACACATACTAATAATTGATCTGACTGCCAAAAGATATTTTTACACAAATTCTAAATAAAAATTCCACAAATATGTCAAGGTTTTGGTAAGGGATGAGGTGAGGACTCAAAGATGCAGAGAAAAGAGCTTTTGTCGTTCTAAAGAATAAAACAAAAAACAAAACATGCTTTTTTCTTAAGCTGATCACTATGGTAAGCCTATTATAAGTGTTTATATTATAGACCTAGTGGGATGGTTTTCGCGGGAAATTACGTTACATGCGTTACCCGTCTGTGCATGTCTCGTCATATCCGTAAATAGAGAAGATTTGCTCTGGCTACTGTGTGGGAGAGGCATAGGTTAGTTGTCACAACGAGTGAGAAAGTTGACATGGAGCCCGTTAAATCTCAAACCTCTGAGGATTCACACATTTTTTTATAAAGAAAATGTCGAACAGAGGAGTGTTTGCTGGCAAAAAGAGACTGAGCTCGTAATAAAATGAAAATCAACACTGGCTTGGCGTGAGATGTTGAGAACTGAGGGATTTGAAATGTAAAAGCGATGCAGAGATGAAGTTTATATTACTCAACAGGTGAATAAGGTATTTTATTGAACAGATAAATTGTCATATGTAGCTCTCTAACAGAGTTCATAGTAAAGCATTATCTGTTGCGCTGGAATTTAATGTCTTCAGCTAGTCAGCTTAAGATATTGTCCATCTAAACTGTCTCTTAAGCCTAGTAGTGAATGTCTCTTAAGCCTAGTAGTGAATGTTTTATGAGCAGTAGGATAACCATTGTTCTGTTTTGTTTTTTCTTTTAAAAAGTTACGTAGTGTACCGTTAAAATATTTCTCTTTTAAATAATACATTTTGTAAATGTAATTTATTGTCAATCTCTTAGCTCATAACTGGAAGCCATTCACATGCAACCTAGTGAGATCATGTGGCAACAATGTAGTATACTTTGAAATACTTTGAAGGGTTTCACTTACTAAAAGATAGTAGGCAGCATGCAGTGTTTACTGTGCAGCTAGTATTCGATTATGATCAGAATTATTGATTATATATTTCTGTTTTTGTTGCAGGCACGAATGGCTTAGTGATTTACGGTGGTCTGACTGAGGATGGATTCACAATTAATCCAGAGACGGGTGTGATATCTGTCACTCAGGTTCTAGATAGGGAACTTCAGGACCACTACACTGTAACAGGTACATAAACACAGCCAGGATCTGCACAAAATATGGTTGAAACAGTGTTATTTTAGTATTATTTATATACTATTATTGTATTTAAGATTTTTTAATTATTTTTTATATTTTGATTTTACTTTTGGTTTTGTGCTTTTATCATTTTATATGGTTTTTTTTTATGTTGACTGTTTAGCTTTAATTTAATGTAATTTAACTTAAACGAAAGTTCAAAAATGTTGCTTTGGCAACTAACTGAAATAAATAGTTTTTATAAAGTTTAAATTGTAAACTGTGTAAAATTTTTCATTTTATTTGATTATTTTAATGGTAATGATGATTTCAATTACCGAAACGTTTTTAATAGTTTAGTTTTAGTTAACAATAACAACACTGGCCTGAAAAAGTATTGTGTGCTACTATAAAATATCATTTTAGATAATTATAATTTATATTAAAGCCGATCGGGCGAAAAACCAGGGACTAGTTCGCAAAAGTAGGGTTTCGGACAAAATTCGACATAGCAGAAAATTTTCCCTGCCTAAATCAAAATCGAAGACAGCCATTTTGTCCACCTTGAGCCACGGATTCCAACGATATAAGACACTTGATCCTGGGATAAACGGTCTAAGAGTTATGAGCAATTTTGAACTTTTGGTTGCTGTAGCGCCACCTATGGGCCATTCGGGGTCATACTCTGATAGGTTGTCCCCAAATTGAGGCCTACCATCTGGCCAGGTTTCAAGTCTCTAGGCCTTACGGTTTGGCCTGCACGATGCGTTTTACAAATCCTTACAATTACAATAGGGTTTCAGCATTTCATGCTTGAACCCCTAAATATTATCAAAACTTATACTAAACTTAATAACCCTCTTTATATCTTGTGAATATGATAGTGTATGCAAAAGATGGAGGAATACCCCCTAACTTTGCCAAGGCTAAAGTGCACATCACGGTGCTGGATGAGAATGATAATGCTCCTGCTTTCGGGCGGCAGCATTACAGTCTGGAAGTGCCTGAGAACCAAGAGCCCGTGGAGCTGTTCAGCCTCAAAGCCACAGACCTGGACACCGGAGAGAGCGGACGACTGAATTATAAGATCACTGGTAAAACTTTTTTTTTTTTTTTATTCTGTACAGAGGAATCTGTAGAAGAAGAGCTTTTACAGTGGATTACAAACCAGATTTGCATTTTTTAATTATCTTCGGTCAAGGCACATTACTGTTTTTGCTCACATTGCAGACTTGTTTCTTATAAAAACAAGACCCACTCTGCTTGATTATGAACAAATGTTTTGTCTGTGTGTTTCCATTCTAGCTGGCGACCCAGATGGTGACTTTCGACTTGTCGGTTCCTCTGGAGCTCTGTCTACTTCAAAACCTCTGGACCGAGAGCGGAAGAACAGTTATTCCTTGGAAGTGGTGGTTCAAGATCATGGCAGCCCTTCACTGAGCAGCACTGCCACTGTGGAAATCTCAGTCCTTGATGTAAACGACAACAGCCCCAAGTTTGGCAGCAGTAGCTACACCGTCGAAGTCTCAGAAGATGCTGCTGTAGGTTTTGGGGTGTTGGATGCAAAGGCCACAGATGTGGATGAGGGTGAAAATGGGCAGATCTTATACTTCCTTAGCCAAGAAGCTAAAGGTGCATTTACAGTGCATCCAGACACGGGGCGGATCACTACCACAGCACCTCTGGACAGAGAGAAAAGAGCTTCTTACACCTTCCAAGTGTATGCTATTGACCTTTCACCCGCCGCACCACGCAACGCCACAGCCCAGGTAACCGTTACCATACTAGACGTCAACGACAATGCACCATTCTTCATCCAGGACCCACTGATTATCAACGTGTCCAGTGGTAGTGTGTCCACGCATCAGGTGGTGGCCACAATGAGAGCAGAAGATAAGGACTTTGGAGCCAATGGGTCGGTGTTTTACCGCTTTGCTATGCCAGTCCGAGGATTTTCTATTAACTCGTTAACAGGGGAGATCCAGACCACAGAGAAGCTGCAGACCCTCACGCAAACCCAACGCACCCTCATAGTGGAGGCTATGGACCAAGGCAGCCCTCCTCAGTCTTCTCTAGGTGTGGTGATGGTCTATGTGAAGGAGGAAGATTACAAGGGCATTCGATTCTCTCGCAACGCCAGAGATGTTAGCTTACAAGAGAATGCAGCTAAAGGTACGCAGAGAATTTACAGCAAAAGATTTGGTGTGCTATTATTCTGGAAGATTTTAATTGTTACACAAAGCAAGAAATTGTTCCTTGCTGTCCATTTCATGGGAAAAAGGAATGATGACATTATCATGTTATAAAATAAATCATTAGTCAGCATCAACCCTATTTTACTTTCTTAATACATGTTGCTGGTGGTATTGTGCACCATTCAGTGAATGTTATTCACAAAAGAAATACAAATTCTTTGCAATCGTTCATTAAAATGTAATGATTTTTGCGTTTCAGCTTGATGTCATCACGGGCATGCACAGTTATGACCAGGGAAAATAATGTTACATTTTTAGAAAATAATTTTGTAATATAGATATTAATGTATTAAATATGAATGTAATATAGGTGATGGCAATAATACCAAATGGTAGAACTGGAAATATTTATATATTGTCCCACTGGGACAGAGATGCAACTTTTTGTGAACCAGTTAATTCCAGATGGATAATACTTGGTCCCACCATTCTTTTTTACTTAATTTGTTGATTTGCTCAGAAACAAAACACATTTCCAAAAAAATTCCACTTCATGCTGACTTTGAAAATAAGTATCTTGTATGTGATGTATCTTCTTACAGGTTAAACAGTGCATTGCAAAACTATACAGGCCTCCATTGTCGCTCTTTTATTACAAATCCTACACTAAAAGTTGGTCTTTGTGCAGTTGTCATTTCCAAGTACTGGCATGAGGCAGTTGAAAACTTTTGCAATGGACTGCATGATGAAAACTGCAGCATTGTATTTCAGCACTCGCAAGCACAGTCAGTTTTGTGAAGCATTGAAAGCCAATCCATCAATTTACGTGAGTTTGGCAGAAGAGTATTGAGGGTTTTTTTGTGTGAATTTTTCCCCACAGGCACTGCAGTCGCCCAGGCTCAGGCTCAGCACCCTGACGGCACCCGTGACGGCATCACTTACACCATCTTCAGTGGGAACAAATACCGTTCCTTCAGCATCAGCTCAAGTACAGGTCAGATAGGAACTTTTGACAAGATTTTGACAAAATGCATACAAAAAATAATCAGAAAGATGTTAAACAATATTTCTTATTAACAATGGCAGTCAGTTGACCTACTTCAATGCATTATTGGTGCTTTCATAGGTGAAATCTGGGTACAGAGCTCAAATGGCCTGGATTTTGAGGACACTCCAAGACTCCGCCTAGTGGTGAAGGCTGAAACTACATCCTCAAGCTCCTTCATGGCTGTCAACCTGATTCTTCAGGATGTCAACGACAACCTCCCCCGATTCCAGCTGCAGAACTATGTGGCTTATATGCATGAAGCACAGGGCTATGATTTTCCAATTCTTCAGGCAAGGGGTCTTCTACTTTTTTGTACTTCTAAAAGGTCACATGTAATTGAAAACACATTGGAAAAGACGTGAATATTCTACAAACAACTTTGCAATCATACATAGTAACTTTTTGCCATACTAGCCAATCGTGAGTGAATTGAGAAAATGTACTGTAGCTGTCATGAAACTTTTTTTTAACCATATTATAATGGAATTATTTATCGGTTTTTCCCTCACATATTTCTTACTTTACATCAGCGAGTGTCAGATTTAAACTATGTATGGCAAGAGTTCATTTTGGACTGTCTGTTTGATTAACCTGTTTTTGTATGAATTAGGTTATGGCAGAGGATGTTGACCAAGGTCAGAATGGTCAGGTGACTTACTCCATTGAGTCTTCGAGTCAAAGTGGCCTTTTCAAAATTGACCCTCTGACCGGCAGCATCACGACCGCGGCCATTATGGACAGGGAAATCTGGACACAGGCACAGTGAGTGTATATTATGTGTACTGCGCTTGTTCGGCCAATGAAGTCATTGCTCTGCAGGTCTTTAATTTTCCTCTGTTCTGTGGAATGTAACTGTCCTTTCCAGCGTCATTTAGTTTGTGTGTGATGTGTTCAAGCCCTCGTAGTTTTACCTCATGTGTTTTGTTTCTAAAATGTTCCCCTACCCGTATAAAGTGGTGTGTTTTTAATTTACTACATTTTTGGTCTGTTAGAGCTTTTGGATTGTTGCACAAATATTTTTTCCAAAAATAGAAGACATCTTTTTTTCTCTCTCTTGATCTAAAAAAAACTGAACAGAAACATCTCTCACGTGATATAAGTCAGAAAAGAATTATCTAACCCTTTATTTTATGTCATTTGCATCAGGTTGGTGATAAAAGCCACTGATCGTGGTAGCCCCAAGCTAGTAGGCACTGCCACCATCACAGTGATTATTGTCGACCTCAACGACAACAGTCCTACCATCCCAGTGCCACGGGAAATTAGAGTGCCAGAGAGTAAGTGAACTAACTGGTGACCTTTGACCCTTTATCTTGAAAGACTAAATTACAAGCACCTAAAAGACAAGACTTTTATTACTGTACATGTATCTGAACGTTGTGTCCCTGCTTCCCTCTTCCAGACTCTCTTATCGGCACTGAGATCACCCTGGTTACTGGAAATGATGTGGATTCTGGCCCAGTGCTGTCTTACTCTTTGCAGCTGGATGCTCCATCACAGGGAAAATTTGATATCCATCGTTACAACGGCCGTGTGTCTCTGACAGCACCACTGGACTTTGAGGAGAGGACATGGTACACATTGACTATTCGAGCTTCAGATTCAAAGCATCAGAGTGAAGCCAATTTAACTGTGCTGGTGGAGGACATAAATGATAATGCACCTACATTTACACAGGATCTATATCAGGTAACTTTTTCTTTCTACCATTTGAAGTTTTTTTAAAGGAGTGACAATTTGTATCTTGTTTTATTAGGATTGATGTAGGTTTATTGGCTTTGTTCTTCTTTTGTTAACTTTTGTGAAAAGTTTTCAGTGTGAGAAAAAGGGTTTGACTCTCATGGATTAGGATGGCAAAATAACGTGGGTCACATACATTTATCCCAGAATAAATGTACATGCTTCCATTCGCACCAGTAAAAAGTATGCAGTCATTTATGATTGCATTTGTTCGTTTACCAGATGCTTTTATTCAAAATGACATTGCTGTGGATACAGGAAAAAGCATGCCAAATAACAGCTTTGTTGTTGCTTTTGGTTTCTAGGTAACACTTCCAGAACATTCTCCACCAGGCAGTCCTGTTATCACAGTAACAGCAACAGATCGAGATTCAGGAGAAAATGGAAAGGTCACCTATCGAGTATTGTCTTCAACGAGGGACGGGTTTTACATTGATCCTAAAAATGGTATAAGCTTTATACTAAACATATTAGTGGCATTTACTCGTAGTTTTAGTAGTGGATGATATGTACATAAAGTAGTGGGTTGAGTAAATAAAAACAGCATCTACCTACAAGTTCAGCTACTTGCATATAGTTTAAATAGCCACTGCCAACTATATAGCATTAACATTGTAGTAAAAGCACTTCCCATTTCTTTCTAGGTACACTTTTCATCAGACAGAAAGCAGAATTTGACCCAGAGCAGCCCTCTGTGAGTGTAGTCGTCGAAGCTCGTGATGGAGGATCTCCACCTCTATCATCTTCAGCCACGGTCCAAGTTCAGCTGATGGACGTCAATGATAATGCCCCCATATTCCATCAGTTGGAGTACAAAGCCACAGTGTCTGAGGACCAGCTACCTGGAGCCACTATCCTGACCTTAGAGGCAGTAGATGGAGACCTATCTCAGGAAAACTCTGGTTTTGATTTTGCAATCGCCAGTGGGAATGTTGGAAATGCTTTCCAGATTGAGAGTAGTGTTCGTTTCATAGAGGGCCATGGCTTCCAGACCGTAGGAACCCTGATCCTGGCGGAGAGACTGGATTTTGAGGCGCTATCACGCTATAACCTTACCATTGCGGTCTCGGACCGTGGTGTTCCCCAACGCAGCTCCAGCGTACCAGCCATCATCACAGTCACTGATGTGAATGACAACCCTCCTGTCTTTGGCAGAGCTGAGTACATAGTGGCTTTGAGTGAAGGGGCAGCTGCTGGTACAGAATTTTTACGCGTGACTGCAACTGATCCCGATTCAGCTCCCTATGCAGAGGTCCAATACAGCATCAGCTCTGGAGATGAGATGAAACTCTTCTCTGTGGATCAGTGGACTGGGGCACTGAAGCTTCAAAGACCTTTAGACAGAGAGAGCCGAACTTCCCATGTGGTTATAGTACAAGCTTCAGATGGCCATGGTCATTTTGCCTTGGCTCCTATTAATGTAGAGGTAAAGGACATTAATGACAACAGACCTTACTTTCCCATTGCTACATTAACGGCCAGTGTTCGTGAGAACCAGCCACCCAACTCTGCTGTGACTGTGTTACATGCAATTGATTATGACACAGGAGTTTATGGACAGCTGAAGTATTTTTTGATGGACCACTCCAGCCTAGGAAAAGACCTCTTCTTGGTCGATCAGAACTCTGGTGAAGTTCGTACCAGGCAGATATTTGATTTTGAGAAGGTAAACTCATTTAACTTCATTGCTTTGGCTGTGGATGCAGGCAACAACTCAGCTACAGTCACAGTGCAGGTCTACGTCACAGGGGAGGATGAGTATGACCCAGTTTTCACATCTTCAGACTTGTCCTTTGAGGTACCAGAGGGAGCCAAGAAAGGTCAGAGCATTGGGCAAGTACAGGCCAAAGATGAGGATGGTGGGATTGATGGCATTGTACTGTACTCCTTCCCCAATTCCTCTCCTTACTTCGATGTGAATAAGACCACTGGTGTAATCTACCTAAAGATGGACAGCTCTGGCAGCTCAAGTGGTGGAAGTCGCTCGAAGAGGGAAACCCGCCTAATGACTATGGATGTTACCGCACACAGCCCCCTTGACACATCGAGAGTAGCTTCTGCTCAGCTAACCATTGATGTCACCAACACATCCTTTGGTCTCGCAACAGACTTTAATGTCCTCCTTGTGAGCATAATTGCTGCCTCTCTTGGAGTAATAGTCTTGTTAGTCATAATTGCTGTGGCCCTTTATCTAGTAAGATCAAAGCGCAAGAAGAAAGGACAAGACACAGGGAATAGTACTGTATCTTCAGGCACAGCTTTGCAAAACTTGGATGAGTCTAAACCCGCAGGGGGCGACAGGA
Organism: Squalius cephalus; assembly: GCF_949319135.1. Lineage (NCBI taxonomy): Eukaryota > Metazoa > Chordata > Actinopteri > Cypriniformes > Leuciscidae > Squalius > Squalius cephalus. Next base: position 14,815,779 of record NC_137145.1, read on the forward strand.
TCTATCATCAAGCACTTCCTGGATATGCAGGTGATGAAGAAGGAACAGGTGGAGGCTCCTATACCCGAGGAGGATCCTTAGATCCTTCTCACTCCAGTGGACGGGGATCTGCCGAAGCGGCAGAGGATGATGAAATCCGGATGATCAATGAGTACCCAAGAGTTGCAAGCATCACCTCCTCAATGCAAGAGCACATCTCTGCCAGGGGCCCTGATTCAGGTATCCAACAGGATGCAGACCAACTCTCTGATATTTCTTGTGAACCAGGGCCACTTGATGCAAGCCAGTGGTTCAAAAATAAGAAATTGGGGAGCATCAGTGGGAGTCTCAGTGGTACCCTACTGTCTGGTCAGCTCCCTGTCTATAGAGATGAAGGTGGGGGCTACCTTGGAGTAGGTCGTGGGTTGAATATTTCCCATCCGAAAGATTATGCTTTCCCTGAGGATGGAAAACCCTCAGTTGATGGCTCCCTCACAGCCATAGTGGCAAGTGACGAGGAACTGCGAGGCAGCTACAACTGGGACTACCTTCTCAACTGGTGCCCTCAGTTCCAACCCTTAGCCAGTGTCTTTACAGAGATTGCCAGACTAAAAGATGAGAGCTTACCTCCCAACAACCCACGTAGACCTTTCCAACCCAAAGTCAAAACAGACCCCAAGCCAAGAATTGACCCTCCACCCCTCATTACCTCAGTGGCTCATCCAGGGGCCAAATCTGTCCCACCGAAACCCGCCATAGCACGGACGTTCCACCACTTAGCATCGCTAAGGCGTTCACCTATAAGCCACGAGGGTTCCATCTCCTCAGCAGCGATGTCTCCCAGTTTCTCCCCTTCTCTGTCCCCACTTGCTGCACGGTCCCCAGCCGTCTCCCCATTCGGGGTCACTCAAGGTCCCTCAGCCTCCATCATCAGCACCACAGAGCACTCTCTGGAGCACAGTGATGAGGCTGAGATGAGAATTTAATGCTACATTGCACTCCATTTTGTGGAGGCCGTTTTATGTCTTTTGATAAGACATTATATTAGTCACTCTTAGCAATGTTGCATACCTGAAAAAGGCAGCATGAAGAATCAGTCGCTAAGCCATGATGGTGACGCAGGTGTCTGGTAACTGAAAGGGTAAAAACATTGTGTGGCGACATTACCCTTCTTCAGAGCCACCGCAGTGTTGATGTGAAGTGAGTTATGTGTTGCTTTGTTTCGTCTCACTGGCTGGCCAGGGAGGCAAGACGTGGACTGCTCCTTTTGTTTGTTTCTTTTTATATTGATGACTCAAACTGCTTTGAAACTCCAGTGTTATGTTAAGTCCATCCAAAATAGCTGCTATTGTCATACTTTGTAGGCCGCAATGAGAACTCTGTAGAAACTCAAACTGATGTCACTATATTTGTTTATTACCAGGAGATGTTATTTTTTCTTTCTTTTGTATTTTAAAAAAAATGCTAATCAGTTTCATTTATATGTTTTTTATGAAGAACTTCCCATTGCTTTGAGAGAAGGAGTTCTTACATTTTAGTGACATTTTTTGTATGTATATTTATATGTATGCTAGCCATAATAAGTGTATTATCATTGTATAGTGTCTAGGATCACCATTCTGTGCAGTTGTGAAAATTGTGACACTTGTAATGTGAATGATTGGAAGATTGTTGTATTTTATTATTTATAAAGAGAAAGGCTGAAAGTGTTGAAACTTCCAATGTTGCATAGTGTTGTATTATAGGCCTTTTCAAGTTGTATTGTCCTTTGCCCTTTGAACTAGATTGTTAGCATCTTAGCTAATTTATTGTAAAAAAAAAAGAAAAAAGAAAAAAAAAGGACCATACTTTTTTCAGCTCATCTGGAGACCTTTCGAGAAAAAGACTCTTCTGTATATAAATGGGTTTCTTCCAAAACAGCAGCTCTCTCACACTGTTTCTATGCTGCTTTTTATGACAATAAAAAAAGTTTTGTATAGTCTACATAACTTACGGTTGGGTCGTTAGTAAATTGAGTGAAAAAACTTTTGGCCCATCATCTAGGATGTAGTTTATTCACCTTTCAGAGTAAGTCACTAGACAATGGACCTTCTTTTGTAATACACAGTGGATATTTTCTGTTTTGAAAAGAAGCTTCTGAAGTGCCCTGCATTTTTTTTTTTTTTTTTTTTTTTTCTTCACAATCTCGATGGAAAGAGATTTAAGCATTTGAATGACCAGAGGGGCTGTTTTGCTACCTGGTGCATGCCTGATACCGCCACTGCCTCAAGTGTAACTGGACCCTGTTTAGCACTCAGAACAAATGCAACTCAAAGTGGAGTCTGGCATTTTTGAAGTCTGTCTTGCACAATTCATTTTAAAAGTTGACATTTAATTGTCTCATAGTCTGGAAAACAACAGATTCCAAGATGGCTGCCTACATTCCAGCAGCAGTACAGTTTAAATCATCTGTACATATTTAAATCAAATATTAAATTCCTACTGATTTCTTTTGTCAAACCTGAGTCTTCTGTCTTCCTTCCTCCAAGTTCAAATCAAAACACGGATGGGGAGTTTCAAAGTAACTGAAGCGTAGCAAAAGGCAAAAGGGAAACAGGAGGGGTCAGAGTCAAATTTGTCCTTCATTAAAAAGCAATTTGAAAGGATACAGTATGTTCCAAAAACCTAGACTAAAGCCTTGCCTCAGGCTGTGTATAGCTAGACACAGGGTGTGCCCGTTTTAAAATCTCAGCCATTAAGAAACATTTTCATGAACGTCCAAAAAAAAAAAAATAAATGCATATTAACATTTATGCACCATATGAATTAACTCAAATAGCTATGACTGATTATATTTGCTATAATTATACAGTATCATGTAAGACATTTTAAAAGGAAATCACTCATATGTACTCATGTCATATCATTACATCAACCCCCTTCTGTTTTTAACTGAGTACATAATATACCTCTCCATATGCAATGCACAAAAATACAGCAAAAGGTACATCTTTGTATCTTATTTACGCATAAATGCTTCATATTAGGATATCTTTTGAGGATACTGCCCCAGTAACAAGCTGTTGTGTAATATTTTTTTTTAAAAGTGTATATGAAACTGAAGCACACCTTAAATGCTCTCACATTCTGCCTTTGTTTCTACCGTATTGAGTTTTCTCATCCCCTGTTGTGAAGTTGGTTTTGGCTGAGATTCAGCTCTCCTCCATCTCCGTGCTATGCATGTCTAACTGATTTACACCATCCCAGATATCACAAAGAAATAACAGTCTCATTCGCTTGCACAGTCAGTGTTTTATAAACACTGCAATGAGTTGTGTGACCACTGTATAAACATGTTTTCTTTATCACTGATATTATTTTCAGGATGAGATTTAACCTTATCGGTTATAAGCATTGTGATCTATGCCATTTACGCTTATCTATGTAGAATGCATCTCTGTGTTAGTTACTAAACAGTTTGTACATTTTTGCTGCTGCTTCTTTCTTTGTCAGACATTATAAGTAAAAGGCTGCTGAAGGATTTTGGGCAATTTTTGTTATGTCTTCCCATTTTTCTCACCATCGTTTATTGCCAGTGCTGTGGGAAATTGTTTTGCAGAGCAACATTTTTAACTTGCTGTGATTTATTTTATTTTATATTTTAATCTTATTTTATTTTATTACTTATGCAATCTCATCCATGACACATGAATGATTATGCACTCTGATCTACACCTAAGTATAAAGAGAAGATCTGAATATATAGCTACTTATTACATAACAAATCCAAGACTTAAAATCGCAGAGAAAATATTAGGCTACCACATAAAACCATAAATCCACACATCTTAGTGTGGATCTCTGCTGCTGAAAGCGGTTTATCAGGTCATCGGACATATGTCAAACTTTTCCCATTGAAGATTAGCCTATATAGATAAGAATAATCGTGAATGTGCATTGCACTGTAGAACCGTCCTCAGAAATATACATATTGTGTCTGCAAATCTAAGAGAGCTAACCTCTGGTTTTGATATTAAACTGCAATGTTTTTTTGATTAACAACATGAGATGAAAAAAAAAAAAAGTGATTAGTGGGCAGTTTATGCGTTTTTAAGATTCGTCATTTTTGAAACGCTTCGAAAACAAGGGAAGTCTCCATAGCACCATTCATGTTGAAAATACACATCAAAGAAAGATTCCGCAGTCTTGGACTTGGCTATTAAAAAGTCTGCTATTCCTATCAGGTCAGTAGTAAATTTAATGATCCCTGCATTCCTCATGGAAAAAAAAGTCAGATGTATCTTTCATTGATTAGAATCAATGAATCGTTCTGCATAGTCAAAATTAGTTAAGTAGAATGAACGTCTCAATGAAATTTGAGCTATGCCAAACATAGCCTACATTTTAAATGACAGGACTGATGTTTTGGCTCATAGATCTTATCATCCTGATGCTATAAATTGTTCTTAAAATGTGCCTATAAAGAAGATCTGTTAACTAAGACCAGATCTGGCTCAAGCAAAGGTTTCTGCATTTTCTTAAAGAGATAGTTCACCCAAAAATGAAAATTCTGTCATTAATTACTCACCCTCAAGTCCTTCGTTTATCTTTGGAACACAAATGAAGATATTTTTTATGAAATCCGAGATCTCTATATTTACATAATAATAATAATATAATAACTTCCGGTCTTGAGTCAACACAACACGCATGCGTCATGGTTCTCCCCCTACTGAATTGCAGGTTAATATTTTCGTAAATAAAGCGGTAAAGTTTTTTTTTTTTTTGTGCAAGGAAAGCATTTTTCATAAAATTGAGGTTAAAACACTGGAGTCACATTGATTACTGTTTTCCCTTACGTTGCTCCCAGAAAGCTCTCGGATTTAATAAAAAATATCTTCATTTGTGTTCCGAAGATGAACGAAAGTATTATGGGTTTGGAACGACATGAGGGTGAGTAATTACTGACAGATTTTTCATTTTTGTGTAAACTAACCCTTTAAATATAACCTCTGTCTTTAATTTTATTATGCTGACTCAAAGTCACTCTCAAAATCTGTCAGATTCAGTGGGGACCTCTCAAATTCAGTCCATGAGACTATATTGTGCTTCTTTTTTTAACACTAGAAATGTTGTTTTGCTCTTATAGAATGTTTTTCATGTAATCTATCCATTCTGTCTTTCTGGTTAAGGTACGTGCTGTCTTAGTGCATGTCTGATATGCCGGTTCATATTTGCTTTCTTGATTAAATTAAAATTTCCTTCCGCCATGCAACAACCTGGAAACTTACCAAATTAAATATTATTAATGGTCATGAAATATATATATTTTTCATGGGTTAACCTGGTAGAAGTACCAAAATTAGTATTTTTGATCAGAAACAGCTTTATTATGCCACAATTGTTGAAATTCTTGCTTGGTTTCACTGTTTACTTTGTGTGTATGTAAAATTAGATTATAATAACACTGCTTTAAGGAATGCTTCCTCATTTAGGAGGAGATGTTTGTCATCTTTCAGCAGTGGTGATCAATGGTGCTAACTGAGGAGAGTTTGTGGCGAGTGCCCTCTCTCAGGGTCTGTGCATGAACCGGAGCTGAATGCGGAGGTGGACAAAACTATACCAGACACGGCTGATAGATCGCATCAACAGCTCCTGATTTATGACAGTCCAGGCTTGAGAGAGAAGGAAATAGCTGCAGAAGTAAAATACAGTTTGACTTCAGCTTGGATTGTGGTCAACTGTGTCATGTCCTCTCAGATGTTTAAGCTAATATGATTTTAATTCTAACTTGCATGATTATTATAGATAAAATATGTCTGTCTTATCAAGCGGCAGGACAATCTTTTTTGGACAATTTGATTTGATTGGACAAAAATCTTTGTAGTGCAGGATGAGTCATCAATCTTATTTCTTTGTTGACCCAGTAAAAAAAAACACAAAGCCTAAGCTGCCTATAAGCTTTCGGCCAAGAACTCTTTGAAGAATAGAATATTCAAAAGAACAGCATTTATTTAAAATCTTAATGTATTTACAGTTACCTTTGATCAATTTAATGCATCCTTTTGCACAGTTGTGTGTATATAAAATATTTATCCCTGTTAGCAGGCGGAAGATTTTCTTAGCTCTTAATGCAACCCAAAGCCATGTATCGCTCCTGCTTAGTGTCTTTTCTGTCACCACTCTATTATTATAACTTTCCATTTCAGCTGGTTAAAATCAAGGCAGATCGAAGTGTGGACTGTTGAATCAGTTACAGGTTGGAGTCACAACGTTCAGTAAACAGCCTCTGTTTTTCCACTCATTTGCTGAGTCACTGCAGGTATTTATTAGCATTGAGTCACAGGCCTGCGGCTTCTGCTCATGATTACATCTCTTCCCCAGAGGTCTCACATCTCCTGGGTGTCTGGAGGAGATACACCCGAGAAAAGCATGGGATCAAGTAGGGCGCTGTGGTTTGGCTCTGGAGCCGCTTTTGACAAGTAATTCATATAAATGTAGTTTTGTTCAAAAAAAGAAAGAATCGCACCATTCAGATTTCTGTTGCTGCTTTTCTGAATTAAATGACTTAGCTGTTGTTTTGGATGCAGATATGTTGAGTTACAAATGAAGATGATGAATGGACGTGCTGAAACTAGGATGTTGTCAACGTCTTTGTGTTGTAATGTGGCTGTTCATAAACAATTCCCTCCAAAGCTCTGACAGATTTTTTCCATTCAAGTGAATAAATGGCAGCATTTAGAGTCAAGGAGGAAGATGGATTATTTCTGAAGATCTAATGAGCCAAACAGTGTGACAGTAACAGTATCCCACCTGGTTTTGATTTATCCACCCTTACTGACTGATCTTGCATTTGTGTAAGTCGAATGCAACTCTGAAACTCTGAATATCTTACATCAACCCTGAATCAATATGTGGCAGAAAAGCTAATTCAGATCTTATTCTTAATGTCATGTGAGAGAACAAGAGGAATTGCTGTTAACAGAGGCTCTGTATCAGTGAATATGTCAGAGTTCTCGTCATCTCCTCTTTTGTGCGGCCTGAGTTTACTTCAACAGCAGGAAACAGGCCTCATCCATAACCCCTGCAAAGAGCCTCCTGTTGCCCCCTTTTTCCAGCACTTCTCCTCACAAGACCATGTTTACTTTATTGCGCAAAAATCCACTCCCCTCCCCTTTGTTTTCTATGGCATTGTCACTAAAAATAGAAAAACTGAATTTTTCCTCATTAACTGGAAAAAGGGTATAATGATGAATCTACAACATGTTTGAAATGTAACCTAAAAATGTATTTATTTACATATTCTTTCATCATTCTTTCATTATTACATCATCTTTAATAAATATACTTTTCTGGATCGGGGGGGTGAACACTTTATTTCCCATAATGCACTGCCTGTGGTTCTCAAATTATTTTAGAGCTTGGCATACGGAACCCTGGTTCGTCACAGGAAACAAACAGTTGTTGAGGAGGGAAACTTATTCTTAGTAGTTTTAGTTCATTTTAAAGCTTGCTTTGTCTTATTTTAAATAATTTAAGTCATCAGTTAGGTCATCTTGAGGCACCCTTGGGTAGTAAATTGAGGGCCTCTAGTGGGCCCCAGCCTCCTAATTGAGAAGCACTGCTCTAAATGGTTTGAACTCAAAGTGTGTGTCCAAAATCACCAGTATACTCTTAAATAGGGCATTAAAACCGTAGTAGACATTATCAAGCGCACTCATTCAATCCCACAATGCACCACAGTAACAAATGTACAACCGTCCGGTGTATACTCAACGGCTAGATAATACCCATAATGCACTGTGACGATTGCACCGAATGAATTCCTGCATCTCGCCAGAAGATGGCGCCCGCAGTTGAATCATCCATACATCCATTTTCCAAACCACTGGTTCAATGGTACAGCTTAAAGGGGGGGTGAAATGCTATTTCATGCATACTGAGTTTTTTACACTGGTAAAGAGTTGGATTCCCATGCTAAACATGGACAAAGTTTCAAAAACTAAGTTGTACGTTTGAAGGAGTATTTTTGTTCCAAAAATACTCCTTCCGGGTTGTCACAAGTTTCGGAAAGTTTTTTTCGAGTATGGCTCTGTCTTACGTAAGATAGGGCGGAATTTCCTTATATGGGTCCTAAGGGCACTTCTCCGGTAAGATCGCGGCCGCGCGCGCACTCGTAGACTAGAGCAAGAGAGTGAAAGCAGTTCGCCATCAAAGCGCCCTGCCCGGCTTTTGGGAAGTCAATGTCACCAAAGAAGTGTGTTTTTGGTTGCCAGGGCAAGACAACCCTGCACAGATTCCCAAAGAACCCAGCGTTAAGGAACCCGTGGATGGAGTTTGTTTTCCTGAGCATAAACGGAGTTGTGTAACTGTTAGACTGTTTGTTCCCTGCATTTCGACGATGATTGTTTTATAAACAAAGCCCATATCGACGGATTTGCAGATCGTCTAATGCTTAAGGATCGAGCAGTCACAATGATAAAGGTTCGAGGTCGTGCGTTCGAACCGGACGGTGAGTAAAACTGTTTGTTGAACAAATGTCTCTGTGTGTTGTCACTAGCTCGGCGCGTTAGCACAGCTAAGCTTCGCCCACAGGGCCCGCCTCCAGCCGCTCGGTTTTTTCCGGAAAGACTCGGTACAGTCTATCTTTCTGTTAAAAATTTAATAAAACAAAAGACTTTTTGGAGATATGAAGGATGCAATATTACTCTATAGGTACTCAAGATTAACAGGAGATTGAGTGAAAATGAGCATTTCACCCCCCCTTTAATATCATGCAGGTATAAATTCCTTTTTACTTGATTATTAAATTGTTTAATTAAGGTTTATGCTAGTTTCCATGACAGAGTTCAAGATAAATCTTTTCGTCTTACTACTGGATCTGCCAGTTTGCTAAAACTAAGCAAAAACGGTAGTGCTTCCGGCACTCCTTCATTCACTCCTCCAGGTGGACTACATTAGTGGAGTAATGTAGGGAATAGTGAATAAGGGGCGATTTCAAACACAGCCTATGACTTAATTCAGCAATAGTGCTCCTGCCCCTCCATTCATTGACCTGTACCAAGAATGATGGTGTTTTTAAGTGTGCTTCCGAATTGAGACTTATACCAACAAAAAAATTTTCACCCAAAGGTATGGATCTGAATATTGAACGAGGAAATTTACTGCATTTACTGTATTTATGTTAGACATTAGGAGTCATGTATAGTGTTTGGCTTCAGGAAGTAAAAATGAATTGCATCCCAGCTAGCAAAAAGTCGTATATTAGACATTGAATAGACGTAAATCTTCAACGTCTAATTACGACTTTTCAACGTTGAAAACAGGTCGATCTTCAACATCTTGATGGAATATGTAAAACTCTTTACATTTATTTGAGATAATAATGAACATGGTTTGGTAGTTTGTTTTTCTCCGTTATTTTAGCATGTATAACAGACTTATCCTGTCTTAGATGATCAATTGAAAACACGTAGTCAAACAGTCCGGCCGAAACTACTTTGTTGAAATCACGTCGTAAACCAGTCCAAGGCGGACCGACTTATTTTCAACCATATTTCAACGTTGAAAGACGGTAATTGTTTACTGGGATTAGTAGCTAGACGGATCTCATACACTGCAGGTCTTAATGGTTTGTCTCAGGATTTTCTGGGTCTGTCCCACTGTTACGTTTTTTTTTTTTTCTCATGGTCTGTCTGAAAAAATACATTGTGCTGTTGCTGTGCATAAAGCACCTCAGGAAAGAAAAGACGTACCTTAAATATTGTGTCTTGGACATGACCTTCTCAGACAGGAGTGGGGGTTCAGGGTTAACTCATGGCTCTCGGTTTCCTCTCTCAGCACAGTAGTTGGACTTTTGGCAAGACGCTGAGGTTGTTAAAACAATATGTTTATGGCAATGTTACACTACTGAAGGGGGACATTTTGTGTACACTGCAGTCAGTGTAAGTAAAACTGAAGTGTTACGCTGAGTTGTTGAATAAGGCAAAAGTGTTAACTTCTTTACTTGCTCAGTAGACTTTAACCCAACAGAGACAAATGAGGTGGAACCAAATACTTTCCAGGTACTGAAGGTGAGTGTTTGACATGTGTGCTGAGATATTTGCTGTCAACAAGTAAATTCCAGGGCTAAAAACCTGATATGGCGTGTGTGTGTGTGTGTGTGTGTGTGTGTGTGTGTGTGTGTGTGTGTGTGTGTGTTTGTAAAACCCTTTTTATCATAGTAATATTATATAAAACCTGTAATATAATATAATATAATATGGTCTCGTCATACCTAAGAGTATAGACTCTTCATGTTATTGTCTTCAATCCTCTGCCATTGGTCTTCATCCAGTAATCATCATCTGTGAAACACATAGACTGTTCAGTACTAGGTTACATTTTCTTCAATTACCTCTATATCTGATTAATTTCATGAAATTATAGATTTGCCTCTGGGTTCTGAGTGAGAGTTGGTAAATGTAATTATGATCTGTCTGTTTGTCTGTGTGTCACAGATCAGGGCCTTAAACACCCCATCAGAGTTGTTTGGACATTGAGGCAGAGCTGTTTGGACACTGCCAGAGATTTTATCTTAATGCTTCCATACACACTGACACAAAGCTTTGAGTGAATTCCAATGCATTGCATTTTAAAGCTCCCCTTTAAACTCCCAAAAGGAACAGCAGATAAATTCAAACAAGTCATATTTTTGTAAGAACTCTCAAGTGTGCCTCAGCATCCATCTCAAATGAATGGTTTAACCGTCCCAGATCTTGTCCATGCATTGTACTGTTTCTGTTTTAAGAAACTGCGGAAGATGATGTTACATCTAAACTGGTTTTCCAATCAAATCGTCCAATCAAAACACTGATTTTTGCATGATGACCTCATATTATTGAGACACTTGTCTGTATTAAGTGCACTTGTCACAGCAGGACCACTGAAATAAATTAGTGATTCAATTATTGATGAATAATCAATATTAGTCCTGGATCTGATTTTCATCTTTTTCGTGCACAGGCCTGAATGCAGTCCCCGAAATCTGTCTGAGCTCCAGAATCTGGGTCGTAGAGGTCTGAAGTCGACCCAGAGTAGTTCAAACAAGAGCCACATACTTCAAATGGAAAGTATTCTAGACTATAGTACCATCTGCTTTCACTTTAGAGTCCAATTCCACACCTAAATAAAGATCCCTCCTGAACACTTTTATTGCTCTCCAACCCCCTCTTGTTCAGTTTTTCTTTTCTTTCTTTATTTTTCCTCCTTTCCCTCTGGCTATATTGCAGCAGGCAGACGGTGATGTGAGAGCTCACCTCTCTCTCCCACTGACCTGTATAAAACCTGTCCCGTGTCAGATCATATTGCTTGTGTGAAACATGAGGTTTGTTTTTTTATTGGTGTGTGAATCCTTTGAATTGATTCTCTTTTCCCGCTACTCATTTGATTCAGCTGACTTATCTGTATTACACAGTTTTATGTACAGTAACTGACAGGTTAACAGCTTAACAGCCACTATAAAAGTACCTGAGGCAAAAGCTTAGTATGTTTTTTTGAATTTTTTTTTGATAGAAGCAAAGGAGGTACTGTATATAGAGAAGGAAATCTAAATAGTTGATCGGCTCAAGAGGTCAAAACACTGCTTGACAAGCTTGGAAACCTTTACAAATCTTTATGAACCTTCGAATTGGTGCTTCAGAGTCAGGGGTTTTGGAGGTTGATGTATGGCTCTAGTTTTATAATTTAATTTCATAAACATGAATCTTCAGAATAAAGTCTTTAAACTTATATCTATAGAAATGTACTTGCTAAGCTACAAATGCATAAAATTGCACATATTATTACAAAGATAATTATGTAGTGGTATTTAATATTATTATAGATTACACTTTGTAGATTTTATTGGAGTATGTCATTGATATTTTCATGGCTTTAACCGTCAGATGTCCAAAGTTTCGAACAGCTTTGTGAAATGGAAATGGAATTGGGACATGACAGGTCTCGACTAAAACTTTTCCTGGATGACGTGTTCGAGCACAAAATAAAATTGATTATGATACCACTTTTCTAACTTTAGTTAGTGTACACACGTAATGTTGCTGTTTGAGCATAAACAACATCTGCAAAGTTACAACGCTCAAAATTCAAAGCAAAGGAAGATATTTGCTTTTAAAGAAGTCATTTTTTGAGGACTACAACAAACGGCTGGTAGGGACTACACGACATTCCTCCCGGGTTAGTGACATCACTAACCCTAAAATTTACATGAGCCCCGCCCCCGGGAACACACAGTCCATGTTGAGAAGAGGAAGAGTTGTTGTAGTAGAGCACATTTGTGAGTCTGCTCAAGCTGTCGTATTTGTCTTTTCATATGCAATACAGTACGTAACACAAATGCAATTGCATGTCACTCTGTATGCATCTTACAACAGTTCCCACACGAGCGATTTATAGATTATCATGACAGAATATGCTAACTAAAGACTTGAAGACAGTTAACTCGACATCAGAAACATAAATTCATCAACTAACCATTCAGAAACGTCCTGTTGCATTCTACATGTTGTCACTTCTTCTTGAGCCTCTCCATTATTGTACGACTCCAGTTTAAACATAAAAGGCAGAACAGTTTCTGACATTTTAGTGCTTGTCTGTGTGAGGTAATGGAGTTGCTAACACACAGGAGATGTTTAAGCTCCGCCCTCTGTGCCAGGATTCATTTGCATTTAAAGGGACACACTAAACGATGCGTTTTTAACTGACCCTCAAAAAGGGATCATTTTTTTTAACATGCTGTAAATTTTGAGCTAAAACTTCACATTCTGGGGACAACAGACACTTATTTTACATATTGTAAAAAGGTTCATTATACCACCCCTTTAAACTTTTGCAATTAATTCAGACCAAACCACATAGAGACTATAAACTCTTTGTTTGATTTCTACCTTTGGTGTGTTGTTTGTTTGTTTTTGTAAACTTTATTATTTTTTATGAATTTTAAGACTGAAGCAGACACCACCATGTGACTGGCATTTTCTTCCTTGCATATACTTAAAAGTGCATTTTTTACTCTTTATTAAAGTTTTATGTGACTATATTTTACATTTTGTGTACAGCTGACAGAGAACAAGAGGCACTGATTATCATACTAATGTCAAAGCAAGTATTTCCCTAGTTTCCTTTCCTTTCCTTAGTAAATGCTAATCTACAGTATTTATGATTATAAAGGCAAGTTTTTGATGTATGATTCTACAGGAGCCATTGACCTGGTCCACCTCTGCTTCACTATTATAACCCGCACTCCTGGGATAAGGTGTTGAGAGATGAAGTTGCCTGAACATGCATAAAGGATGAACTGCAAACCTCTCATTTTTACAAGGTGATGCTTTACCTCCTTATGGCACCAATGGTTCTTCTCTTTAGAAGTGTGTGATTTATTTAACCATCAGCATATTTATTTGTCTGTTTGGACCTTTTGAGAAATTGATTTCCCCTGGAGAGTGCTGGATTTGACCTATCTATGGTTCCAGACAAACCTCCTGTGCACTATCACTGGCAGATCAGGTTGCTGGAGAGATCAGACCCAGCATTATGCTCTGGAAGTCACAAGAGACTTTATCCAGAGCCCTGCCAACCTGATCAGCTCGCAAATATGATAAACACTGACAGAAGGAAGAAATGACTCCATGTTGGGCTGAATAGGGAGTTCAACACATTGCCTAAAACCATTCATTCATCTGAAGTCTGCAAGAGGTTTATAGGGTGGGGTGATGGGGCTTAGGACTGAGCGGTATTGGATCATGCTTTAAAAAAAAAAAAGCCTGAAATGGATGTAAAGGTTGCTGGGAAAGGTAAAGACAAAAAAGGGTGCACACTTTTAAAGTCACGCAATCTAAAAGGCTTCACCTTGAATATTTTGAACTGTGTAATTTCATCCAAGTGCAAGTCACGCACCTTGGCAGTTTTATCCGCTAATAGTCATCGACGCAAAAAGCATGATTCAGCTCCAGGGAAATAAAGTCCATCTGTATGGTCACAAGACTTCAGAGATGTAGTGTGAATCACTGACATGTTGCATGCTTTGATTTCATTTTCTCATGCCACTGCGTGCCAAACAACCTCTTGTTTTCAGCTGACACACAGGAAAGAGTTACTGATTTCCCAAAAGTGACGTGATTCTAGTCTGGCAGGGTATACAGCAAAAAAGAACTCTGTACAAACACAATTATGAGTTTTGTTCAAAACAAAGTAGAGAGTAGAGTAATGCTCTCACTTATTATAGCAGTGAAAGATATCTGGCAGAGCACTTGTGATGTGTTACAGTAAAATTGCCTTTTTGAGAACCAGATTAACAAAAACAATAGACAATGAATTCAGAAGAGCACTGGAAACATTGTGACAAAATATAAAAATCCAAAATAAAGATTGATATGTCAGACGTTTTTTTTAAATATCAGCTGTTTTATTGTATGAGTAGTGTAGATGGTTAACTTCTCTGATGTTTGCATATTTGATATTTTTATAAATATTACTAATAAGTGAGCATCATTATGCAACCCACCAGGCACTGTGCTGATTAGATTACATGTAATCTAGATTACGTAATCAGATTCCAAAAATTAAGTACTTATTTAGTAATTTGATTATATTACATTTTAAAGTACTTGTAATCAGACTAAAGTGACTTTTTTATTGATTACATGATTTTGTAAAAAAAAGAATGGAAAATATTTTCTTTCTCTTTGTATTTTTAAATCAATATGGTGTAGTCAAGATCCTATTCAAATCTAAAAGTAGTCAGATTATGTAAGGGTTAATGCCCGACGAGGTGTCCATTGTCAGGTATTAATGGACGACGGCGAGGCATGAACCGTCCGACGCGCACCGAAGTCCATTAATACCTGACAATGGACACCTCAAAGGGCATTAACCCGCTTATACCATGGTCACTTGCCAAATAACACATTTTTAAAACATTAGTTTATATTTTAATTAGTTTTACAATCGAAATCTAAAGTTTTTACAAACAATAACTTGGTTTCCCTGGTTACGCCTGACGGTTTATTTACTAGGTGTCCTCTATCACTTTTTAATGGACACCCTGCAGCCAATCAGAATCGAATATTCACCCAGACCTACTAACTAAAATTTGTGTCATGTAATTTGGAATCAGTAACCGACCAAAATTTGTAAGTATATCTACCCAGCACTGCCAGGCCACATCTATGACATTAAACTGCTTTTTTTTCTCCAAAGAATGTAAAGTGGGTTAACAAAAAATATAACAAAATAATATCCCAAGTAATCCTATAAACACCTGTGAATAACCATTGATGGCTGAGAGCCTCCAAAAACAAACAATATATATATTTAATCAAAAATTTTTTTTTTGCGTGTGAACTTTTCCTATTTGAAAGTTACTTAGTTTTAATCTGACAGGTTTTAAAAATAATAATAATAATTGAATGTGCCCTCATTAATACTGATACTCAGTAGTCTGTTTCCTCTCTCTTCTTAGCCTGTGTATATCCCTTCTTTGAGGCGGCATTACTAGCTGGCAGAAGAGGAGAGAAAATGATGGAATGCAATAAGAACATGGATGCTGGATCGGGGAGACAAGCATAAACCAAACACACTCGGTACCCTTATAAGGGCATCACCATTGTGATTATAGCTTTGCTGACACATTCGCTCAAGATATGAGCTGAGCTGGGTTTTCTCAGGATGGTTTCCTCATGTGGAGAGCTGCATAATGAGAGACTGTGTCTTGACGGTTTATGAAAGCTGAACGCTAGAACGTTCTGGTGGTTTATTGTTTGGGATTGGTCACAGCTCACACCTTACAGCTATTTCTGCATGTGCTCGACATGTGTGTGGAGACTCAAACACAGCGCTCTCACTCTTTCTTATAGTATGTTCATTTCAGATCTGAATATAATCTCTTAAAAAGGTATTGTTGAAAAAATCTGGCAACATGATGCATTGAACTGTCAAGCCAATGTAATAATTACCTTAAATATTCTGTTTAGTCTGTGTATTTGTCAAAGGTAATTATTGTTCAGAAATGAGTAATGATTATTTTTTATATTAATCTTGTTTTATGTTTATTTTAGATTGTCTTTTGTTTTAGATTTATTGTTAAGCCAATAAATTAGCTAACTCAAATATTACATTTCTCACTATTTGATTTGGTTTTACCGTATACTTTTATATGAAAACTCGCCCCTAAAGAAGAGAAACTTGCAAAGTTTAAAAAAAAAAAAAATCTAATTACAAGTCCTTAATTTTTGGAATCTGATTATGTAATCCATAAAATTCATCATAAAATCCAGATTACATGTAATAAATTACTACCCAGCACTATATAAATGTATCATTAGGCTTTCATGTCAAGATACAGTTTCTAGATATATTTGCTCTACAACATCTTTTAATTCTCGGTATTCACTTAAGCAGAAAAAATTTAATAAAAACAACAGACCGGGTGAACATACAGAGAGGAAAATAAGTATTTGAACACCCTGCTATTTTGCAAGTTCTCCCACTTGGAAATCATGGAGGGGTCTGAAATTGTCATCGTAGGTGCATGTCCACTGTGAGAGACATAATCTAAAAAAAAAATCCAGAAATCACAATATATGATTTTTTAACTATTTATTTGTATGATACAGCTGCAAATAAGTATTTGAACCCCTGTCTATCAGCTAGAATTCTGACCCTCAAAGACCTGTTAGTCTGCCTTTAAAATGTCCACCTCCACTCCATTTATTATCCTAAATTAGATGCACCTGTTTGAGGTCGTTAGCTGCATAAAGACACCTGTCCACCCCATACAATCAGTAAGAATCCAACTACTAACATGGCCAAGACCAAAGAGCTGTCCAAAGACACTAGAGACAAAATTGTACACCTCCACAAGGCTGGAAAGGGCTACAGGGAAATTGCCAAGCAGCTTGGTGAAAAAAGGTCCACTGTTGGAGCATTCATTAGAAAATGGAAGAAGCTTAACATGACTGTCAATCTCCCTCGGACTGGGGCTTCATGCAAGATCTCACCTCGTGGGGTCTCAATGATCAAGAAAGGTGAGAAATCAGGAGGAGCTGGTCAATGACCTGAAAAGAGCTGGGACCACCGTTTCCAAGGTTACTGTTGGTAATACACTAAGACGTCATGGTTTGAAATCATGCATGGCACGGAAGGTTCCCCTGCTTAAACCAGCACATGTCAAGGCCCGTCTTAAGTTTGCCAATGACCATTTGGATGATCCAGAGGAGTCATGGGAGAAAGTCATGTGGTCAGATGAGACCAAAATAGAACTTTTTGGTCATAATTCCACTAAACGTGTTTGGAGGAAGAAGAATGATGAGTACCATCCCAAGAACACCATCCCTACTGTGAAGCATGGGGGTGGTAGCATCATGCTTTGGGGGTGTTTTTCTGCACATGGGACAGGGCGACTGCACTGTATTAAGGAGAGGATGACCGGGGCCATGTATTGCGAGATTTTGGGGAACAACCTCCTTCCCTCAGTTAGAGCATTGAAGATGGGTCGAGGCTGGGTCTTCCAACATGACAATGACCCGAAGCACACAGCCAGGATAACCAAGGAGTGGCTCTGTAAGAAGCATATCAAGGTTCTGGCGTGGCCTAGCCAGTCTCTAGACCTAAACCCAATAGAGAATCTTTGGAGGGAGCTCAAACTCCGTGTTTCTCAGCGACAGCCCAGAAACCTGACTGATCTAGAGAAGATCTGTGTGGAGGAGTGGGCCAAAATCCCTCCTGCAGTGTGTGCAAACCTGGTGAAAAACTACAGGAAACGTTTGACCTCTGTAATTGCAAACAAAGGCTACTGTACCAAATATTAACATTGATTTTCTCAGGTGTTCAAATACTTATTTGCAGCTGTATCATACAAATAAATAGTTAAAAAATCATACATTGTGATTTCTGGATTTTTTTTTTTTAGATTATGTCTCTCACAGTGGACAATTTCAGACCCCTCCATGATTTCTAAGTGGGAGAACTTATTTTCCTCACTGTATCTGAAGATGTGAGAAACATTTCTAAAGTCCTTTTAGATATCTAAACCAAAATAAACAGAATGCCTATTATAAATTATCTCTCTACAAAACCTGTGGCCTATAAAACTAAATTTAGTGGCTGCTCTTTTCATCATTGTCCTTAAAGCAAGAGTTGGTTAGTTTAGGCAATAGGTAGTCTGGAAGAGAAGTGTATGCTAAATCTAGATGATTTAAACATTCTGTGTTTAGTCGAATGACTGGGTGCAAATAACCAAAGAAGCTAATCGTTATTCACTTACAGGTGAAACTGACCTTAAGTGGTGCCTCCCTTCAATTCCCAAACCACTGAGGCCCCCTGTATCTATAGGACCCCCTTATGGGTCAAAGGTCACCCCTTTGCATTTATTTATCAGTACATCTTTCAGAAAGCAGTTCCCGGATCAGATGACATTGGAGAGGAGTGTTCTGGAAAAGTTATTTGTTTTCGTGCAGCTACGTGTTTTATTTAGAGAGAGAGGCTTGTCATTTCAAGAGGGGCTAAGGGAATGTTTGCTCACCCTCTTAATGACTTTGTTGAGGAAGACCATCCATCTTTCTCTCTGCGCATTACAGGACTGAACTCCAGGAGGTGACCGCCTGGCAGAGACACATGGTTTACACAAAGCCGTGCTGGAGACAATGCTATGGGAAACACAACATCAAAAGCAGATTTTGAATATTAGTATGTAAACACTTAAATCTAGATTATTATGGCCACAGGCCTGAACATGAGCTATTTATACTTGATGAATTGAGTTGATTCATTCGAAATTAAACAAAATGAGGGAGTCACGCTCATCTAGCGTGCTATAACGTTTTAGCATGCTAGCATTAAAGCATGATTTAATTGAAAGCCCTTAGTGTGACAAACACGGCTTGACATTCACACCTACCAACCCACCAAATGCGGGTGTATTTCAGCAGTGGCGTGTAACGCAGTCATTTTATGTATATAGGCTATACATATTTTAATTGTAGTCTTTTATAAAGGCACCTGAAATAATAAACGAAGTGCAATGTAGTGTTGTCAAAAACTACTTTATTGAAATATCTGAAACGCTCATTTTCCACAGAGATACACGATCCCAGCTGCACTCTCTCATCTCTCTGACAGTGAGTTGACACATAAACCTGCCTCCCCTCAACTCATTTGCTCCAGATGAATATTGTTGGTGTTACAGGGCTTAAATTTCAGGATTGCACGTATTGCACAGCATTTTACTCATCCCCACAGATTTTGTGCTCACACCCAAAGTGCGCACATAAAGCCACCTCTCAGTACTAAATTGAGTTATTTTTCGCTGCTTATTGACCTAAACAGTCAAATACACACAAAATAACGTCAGAATGCCGGTCTTGGTGAGTATTCACAGTTACATTTTAAGTGAAAGTAAAATAAAACAGTTAAAAAATAAAATGCATGTGTAACAGGATAATGGATCTGTGTGTCAAGTCTTAAAGTGACAGCAGCCTAATATACCTGCTGCCAAATTATGAGATAATATAAAAAATAATCTAAATGGTAGTTTTCCCCCATGGTATTGATGTCAAAAGTTAATTTTCAAGCCCTGGTGAAAATTCTGACTGAAGGGGGTGAGATTTGAGATCAAAATTTCTTGTTTTGAATCAACTACTGGGTTAGGGTTAGACATTCAATCAAAACCATGGCTGAAACCAAACTGGAGCCAAATCTGTTTGCTTAAGTCAGTGTGGCTCCAGTTTGGTTTCAGACCTATGGTTTTGATTGAATGTGAAATGGTAAAGCGGTGTCAAAAGATATCCTGACATAAACACACCAATCTTTTTTTCACTCTTGCTTTTCACGCTTGAGTGTCTTGAGACAATTTATTGATGGATCTCGCAGGACACACCTGTATTCACAGCTGTAAATCTGCTCTTTCCTTCTCTCTCGCCCACTTAGTATTAACAAATAACGTCTACCATGTGAATTCTTTCTTAATTTAGCGTGTATTGAAGCAAATGAATTACAGATCTCTAATGATAAAGGCTTAGATAAATTAAGTCATTTTGGGTCTAGATTTTGGTCCACAGATATGGTTTGGTGATTTAATGGGAACATTTAGATTCCTTGGGCAGAGACAGCTCTGTGGAGAAAACAAGCAGAATTTCTGCAGCTGGCTGCTGAGTTGCGTGTGAACACTTTGTCACAGAGTAATCTCCCACAAACACAGATGCACACACACATGCGCAAATACTCTCTCCTGCTATGCTCGCAGAGAAAAACTTCAAAATGTGGAGGGCAAAGCCACATAGAGACTTTTACCTCATGGTGTTTGGAACGAGCGAGAGTTCAGTGCTTCTAAAATACAACAGCCCTGTTTCTCGTTTAACTTTGCGGTTTAGATGCCTTGGCAATGTATTTGTGGCCTTTTGGCAGCAGTTTGGCAACCATGTACTGTTAAATGGGTGAAAGTGAAAGCTTCTCAAGCCATCCTTGAGAGTTGAATTCATTTAGGAAATTGTGGGAAGGCGCTTTGTGCAATTGCCTAGTAGGTGCTGTAAATTATTTAGATGCTGTAAATTCAATTTCTAACAGAAAAACATGATTAAATGTCTATAGATCTATATCAATTAACATATAATAAACAAACTTCTAGACATTTTTGAAAATATTACGAGTCTATATTTATTCTACCAGTGAAAATAGTTCCAAAAGAAGCCAAAGTAGAACTGAGCATTGAGCATCTCCGAGAAACATATAGTGATGTTCCTCACTGATCAGTGAACAAATTAGAAATACATTTCTATTAGCTTTATTTTTATTCCAGCTTTAGTTTTAGCCATTTTAGTACTTCAACATATTTTATTTCAAATGATCAACATTTCTAATTATCTAATTATAAGTTTTTCATCTAATATTCATTCATAATATTCTAGTTAATAATAACAAAGCCAGACCAGAACTAACTGCTGTGTATTATTTAATTACATTCCCTAATTAATTTACATAATGTTATCAGTATATATTTTGCTCAGAACTTTTTGATTTAACTTTGGCCAGAGGAGTTCAACAACAGCCAGCTCTGACATACGAAGACAAACTGGTGCTGTGCGTCCCGTGGGAGCTGGTTTGGATCAGTCAGCAGCCTCTGATGTACCATGTCTCTGTGCTCTCTGGAGGGTGATTTGGGGCGAGAGCTGTGGGCCGAGAGCAAGGGGCTCCAGCAGCTGCTTCTAGTTGTGCGTCTTCGTGCAAATACACACATATGAATACATACCGGTATGTCCGTGTTCATACACACACAGACCGAAATGGCATCTGGTTCCTCATGAAAGATATCGAGGTGGGATGTTGGGGTCATCCGTTGAGCCGGGAGTGCAGTTTGGTACTTAATCTCATAAACATGACTCTGGATTCTTCACAAGTAAAGGCAGCATTCCAGAGTTGATCCCACAGGCTGCCGTAGTACTCGGCATCCAGGAATCAGTCATCAGCGCTTTGGTCCGGACCCAAGTAACAAGAACCACACTGAGGGGAGATCAAGTACATACACAAGGTGTGATGTGTCTTCTTGTAGCTCAGCTGGTAGAGCATGGCGCTAGTAACTCCAAGGTCATGGGTTCAATTCAACATACACTGCCAGATAGAAGTTTGGAATAATTTGTTTTTGAAATTTGTCATTTATTTGTTTATAATACAGTAAAAACAGTAAAAAAGTGAAATATTATTAGAATTCAATGGAACTGTTTTCTATTTTAATATATATTCAATTGTAATTTATTCCTGTGATGCTAAACTGAATTTTCAGAATCATTACTCCAATCTTCAGTGTCACATGATCCTTCAAAAAATCATTAAAATATGCTTATTTGGTGCTCAATTATTATTGGTACTCAGTTATTAATAATGTATCTTATTACTGTTAATGTTGAAAACTGTTGGGTTTTTTCAGGATTCTTTGATGAATAGAAAATTTGTTTAAAATAGTTTTTTTGCAACATAATAATTGTCTTTAATTGTCTTCTGTCACCGTTGATCAATTTAAGTGTATATCTTCATTGCAATCACAAGTTAATTTAGATCAAATGCAGTGCCTGTGTCAAACTGATAAAAGATTTATGCATGTACAGTAACAATAGTGTTTTCCAATCACATGCACAAATAATAAGCTGTTCATTCGCAGATAAACAAAGACATAATTATTTGAAACATGAAGACTAAAAAAAGGTTCAAATAATGCTTGACAGTTTGCAAAATATAATCAGCTGATGTCAACAATAAATCTTTTCACGCATGTGTTTCTGCCCAGTCTCTTCCGTGACCTAAACTGTTTTTCGGAGTTCATTGTTGAGAGAGTTAGTCAAAACCAGATTATATTCAGAGGATGAACAGCTCTGTGTTTAAGAAATAGCTTGATCAGGATCCCATTAATAGTGACCTTATTAGAGGTTTTATGATGAGGGACATGAAAAATTTGGCAGCGTGAGAAGTACAAATTATGCTATGATGATGTGTGCTGATGTGTGGCAGCTGGATTTCACCTGTTATGATGAGCATCCGACTGCAAACTACCAAAAGTCACACACAAACATGTCACACATCTCAAGACGAATGCAGCCATTTAAGGTGAACAAGGTTACAGAGAGGTGGCGGCTAGTTTTCAAAACATACATTCTCATGTAATCATGTAGGTCATCATCTATGTAGGTTACAGCGCCACCAAGTGGTTCATATAAGAGTAATTGACAAATAAGGGGGTTCAAAATACTAAAAAGGTATATATTTTAAAACGCATGTGACAAGTTCTTAAAAATATATACAAAATTAAATTTTAATTAAAAAATGTAAAACATGTTTATTATTTAAGTCTTTGTCTGTAAAAGATCCAGAATAAAAACATAAGCATCTCTTCCCAGACAGCAACATGTCAGTCCAAATCCTGACCACATCTGTGGATTCCACGCGTACCAGATGTGGGCCGGATCTGGGCGACACTATGTTGCTGTCTGGGTTCGACCATTAAGTTCAGGTCACCAAATAGTAAATAGTCTGAAGCAGGCAAATGTAATAATTGGATTTTCTTTAAATTGCATATACACTCACCTAAAGGATTATTAGGAACAAGTGTTCAATTTCTCATTAATGCAATTATCTAATCAACCAATCACATGGCAGTTGCTTCAATGCATTTAGGGGTGTCGTCCAGGTCAAGACAATCTCCTGAACTCCAAACTGAATGTCAGAATGAGAAAGAAAGGTGATTTAAGCAATTTTGAGCGTGGCATGGTTGTTGGTGCCAGACGGGCCGGTCTGAGTATTTCACAATCTGCTCAGTTACTGGGATTTTCACGCACAACCATTTCTAGGGTTTATAAAGAATGGTGTGAAAAGGTAAAAACATCCAGTATGCGGCAGTCCTCTGGGCGAAAATGCCTTGTTGATGCTAGAGGTCAGAGGAGAATTGGCCGACTGATTCAAGCTGATAGAAGAGCAACTTTGACTGAAATAACCACTCGTTACAACCGAGGTATGCAGCAAAGCATTTGTGAAGCCACAACACGCACAACCTTGAGGCGGATGGGCTACAACAGCAGAAGACCCCACCGGGTACCACTCATCTCCACTACAAATAGGAAAAAGAGGCTACAATTTGCACAAGCTCACCAAAATTGGACAGTTGAAGACTGGAAAAATGTTGCCTGGTCTGATGAGTCTCGATTTCTGTTGAGACATTCAGATGGGAGAGTCAGAATTTGGCGTAAACAGAATGAGAACATGGATCCATCATGCCTTGTTACCACTGTGCAGGCTGGTGGTGGTGGTGTAATGGTGTGGGGGATGTTTTCTTGGCACACTTTAGGCCCCTTAGTGCCAATTGGGCATTGTTTAAATGCCACGGCCTACCTGAGCATTGTTTCTGACCATGTCCATCCCTTTATGACCACCATGTACCCATCCTCTGATGGCTACTTCCAGCAGGATAATGCACCATGTCACAAAGCTCGAATCATTTCAAATTGGTTTCTTGCACATGACAATGAGTTCACTGTACTAAAATGGCCCCCACAGTCATCAGATCTCAACCCAATAGAGCATCTTTGGGATGTGGTGGAACGGGAGCTTCGTGCCCTGGATGTGCATCCCACAAATCTCCATCAACTGCAAGATGCTATCCTATCAATATGGGCCAACATTTCTAAAGAATGCTTTCAGCACCTTGTTGAATCAATGCCATGTAGAATTAAGGCAGTTCTGAAGGTGAAAGGGGGTCAAACACAGTATTAGTATGGTGTTCCTAATAATCCTTTAGGTGAGTGTATATTTGTTGCCTAATCTGAGGTTTGAAACACTTTTCTTTGTGGAGCTTGTTTTATGTGTGTAATGACTGTGGGTATTCACAGTTTGTGTGTGGGGAAGGTTTCCAACATCACCGTACGTGCAAATTACTCATTAAACAAAAAGTCATACGTGCAAGCTCCACAAGTGCCTTTACAGTGCGGTGAAATATAAACCAACAAAAACAGTAAAAGCTTAGATTTGGCAGCTGAGGGAAACTTCTGAAACACCTCTAAAGAATGGCAGGTTGTCCTGTTAACAGCCTTCACATGCCAAATTAAGTTAGCTGCTTTACAAAGCTATAGCAGGAATGCATTTACGCATGGTTGAAAAGGCCAGCAATTGCATATTGCATCAATAATCATAAAAATATCCCTTTATGTTTTGGATGGTTGTTTGCTTGATTCTATCAGTGAGGTTAATATGAAATGCAGAGCCCCCCTGCTGAGACACTGAAACACCAGGACCCACCACAACGCTGGAGACAAACTCTCCTCTCGGGTCTGTAGACATTCTCATGGCACTTTGAGTGAGAAGCTGTGAGAGTATGTCTAGGTGATGGGAATGAAAAAGAAATAGAGTGAATGGAATATTATGCTTGCACACGTTTTAAAATAATAACCAGACTGTTTTAACACGTTATGATTTCTAATGAGTTCTGTTATTGAAAGTTGTTAGAACCATATCAGTGAATCTTCAAGTATGCCTACCAGTGATGAAGAAAGTAGGAGCACAAGTCAGAATGGGACAGAGGAGCCTGGCAGAGAAAACAGTATCTACATGGTTCAACCACTTTAAAATAATAGAACTTTGCGCCTTGCATTATTGTAGCTAAATTTTGCTGTCCCCCCAAGGCAAGCGACTCTACAGTCCTGCAGCATTTCAATGCTTTTGTGGGTGAAGATGGTTGAGGGCCAGGAAAACAAAACAATAGTCCTATGATATCTAGAAGTCCTTTCAGCTAGGCCTACATGTCATTGATAATCATTTACATTCAGTTCACATTTATCTCGTATAATGTTTTTTCACAATACATATAGTTTTAAAGCAGAAAATTTTACAGTAAATTAACTTTTGATAATACGAATGTCTAACGGCAGCTGCAGTGACGCAAAAACGATTAGCTCTTTTATTGAGAAATGTCTCCTGTTCTTTGCTTATACTGCCACCCTCTGACAAACAGAGGATTTTACTGGTTGCTGGATCTAGTGGTTTTCTTATGTTATGTATGTGGTCTTAACTATTACTGTTGTTATCAATAACCATTAAACAGATAGTTTTAAGTAGGCTAAATATTGAAAGAATTCCCACAAGGTAACACATCAAGACAGACTGAGGAAATGTAGGATACTGAAAAGATTTAAGAAACAGTTCTCAAAATATTTTTTCTTTTCTGTTTTTATATAATAATAATAACAACAATAATCATCATCTTCTTCTTCTCTGTACGTTTGGTTTTTATTAATCGCCTCCTCTCTTCCCTTCTCATCATGGCTTCTTCCTCGCGCCTGCTGCTTGTTCCACGTCGGCTAAAGGAAGGTCGGCGCCTGTCGTCAGATCCGCAAGGCATTTCGGGCTACTGGAGGCTGATTCGCCCAATAATACAAACAAGCCGCCGGACATGGTGGAATCGGTTGAACATGGGAAAAACCGCCTGCTTATGAATTAACATAAATTCAGCCTCAATGAATGCATGCTTTTATAATTTCCTCACTCTTTTTGAAGTGTCAGTGTTTGATTGCGCATGAACTGGGATAAAATATTCAGCACGCGTGTCAAATAGCTAATCCTAGAATAGAAAACACAGGTAAGATAACATTTATGTATTGATCTTTATTATTTATGCAGTCATTATCGCACTAAGCAGTAAGCAGACATCGAAATAGCATTAATGTACTGCATGCATTGTTGTGAAATATGACGGCGAAAATTAATGTGGCTTTATTTAGCGATTTTATGGTTCAAGTGTGTTTATCTGTCTTGATGCATGAAAAGCGGCTTCTTTTAAGAAAAGGCCCTTGGGCGACAAGGACCGTCACTTTGACAGTGGATGCTTGAGTCAGCTGACTGTACCTTACACATAATGACAATGATGCGTTTTGAGAAATAAAATGTTTCACGGTTGAACGAGCCATAAGGTCGATTATATAAATATCCGTAGTAGATAAATAACTCTCGTGCTTTTATAGAAATTATGAATTGAGGGTATTGTTTGTTTATCGAGGTGAATGGTGTCGTAGGTAAAATGTCACGAACCAACTGTCAACGTTCACATGTGCCACCTGTTCGCCCAGGTTGTAGCCCAATATACTTTAGACAGCAGGCAGATTAAAGATTAAAGAAAACAATTCGTCTACTAGTTTAGACTTAAGTAGACGAATTGTTTTCGTTCATGTCCATGTACTAACAATACTTTCGTTTGCATTCATGTTTTATATAGTAGCTGGTTAAGTATAGCACGAGCCAATAGCATTTGAGAGCTGGCTGTAAAGGAGCATTTATGTGGTTGGACGTATTGAAGAATCATTCATTTGACAAAATAGAGATAGAATTGCTTTGTTGTTTATGTGGAAAATGACTATGACACTCTTGAGTCTATTAGTAGATTTGTAAGCATGAACATTTTATTTAAGGATAAAAATAGTTTTTGTTGACTGACAAGGTTGAGTGAATGGTTTAATGACTCTTCATAACACACTTGTAACCACCTACTGACATAATGCAGAACTGACAACTGAAAGAATAGTTCACTGGGCTGGATTAAAATCCTCACCACTAGTGTAGATTTGGAATATGTCTTGTTTTGTTTTAAAGAGCCTCTTGTTACCACTGTGGTCCCTTGAGACATATTTTTAGGGAGGTGCTTAATGAAGCAACATCACCTCGGCCTGCTAGCTTGAGTCTGTACTGTACTTGTTGTCATAGATGCAGCCTTGGTTAGATGGCATGCTGCCTCCGCAAAACCAGTGGAAAATCACAGGAAAAAAGGCCAAAGTCAGTGATGTATTTTGTTGTGTTGTCATGGCTGTCAAATTACAGGCCTAGCCTGTTTTTCTATCAGATTATTTTGTAGATCCTTGAAGCCATTGCAAAGTTCTCCATAAGTTCACCCTGTCCACGTAGCTAGGTAGAGGAACATAATTAACTAGAATATACATTTCCTGAAGAAAATGTGAGTGGTGCTTGCAGTGGAAAAATTCGGCACGGTTGCTAGGGTTTTACTAGGTGGTTGCTATGGTGTTCTGGGCGGTTTCTAAGGTATTCTGGGTGGTTGCTAGGGAATTGCTAGGCAGTTGCTTCCACACATGCATGTATCCATCAGATGAGCTGTAATTGAGAGTTTGCATATTTGACAATGGGTTACTGACATGTCAACCAAATTGATCCCAGATGTCCTTCTAAATAATAGCATTTCTTCATTGACTGGATCATTCAAATGTGCAGCTGCACAGTAAGAGAGAATGTAATTCACATCAACAGGTAGCTGGTAAAGCAAGGGTCATACTGCAAGCCACAAATTGAATAGTTTTCTCTCGTAATGACATTGCCACAATTTCATTACGCTAAGTAAACGGTGCTTATTTGAATGTCTTCAGTAAGGTCACAACATCCCACATCCCATGACCACAGTCCTATCCCCTCCTTTCCTTCATTATAGTAAAGGAGCACTTGCACTGGCTCACCGCCATCACAACTGAGTGCAAATTTATTAATGCTAGTTTTCCATTCCTGTAGTTTACAGATAAGACTTGAACCATTAGCTTTTTTCCCCTTCCTAAATTTCATGCTTCAGCACTCAGGAGAATTAAATGGCTTTTATGTGAAGGCAGGCTATGATGTCTCCGCTCAGATCGGCTCTCTGAGCGCCTGTCTAAAGCTGAAGCTTAGACAAACTTGCATGAGTCACATGATTGTTACATAGCTCCCTGCATTCCTATATTTTCCTCTGCCCATTGAGGAGGCTGAGCTTGGGAGCTTTATGTGAGCTAACAATGAAAGCCTGCTTGAGAAGTTGCTCACTCATTGCAGTGAAGCCCCTCCCGCAGGGGTGAGAGGATTGAGCTCTGAAGGAGTAACCAAAGCAAGTATCAATGGAAATATCACAGAGGTACAGAAACTCACAGGGGTTTTTAACCTGGTTAATTGGTTTGAAGTGAAAGATCTAGTCCTTGAACTCCATTGCAGTGCCTTTTATGATAATGACTGGGTTGGGCTCTGTCAGATCTGATAAGTAGGCTACTTTTGAACAGAACATTCCTGTGTAAACTTCTTTCCATGTTGCCACCAAATGTATGTGGAGTATAGAAGACCTTGAATATTTTAGTTAAAGGGATATTTTACATACATTGTCATCATTTATTCACCCTCATGTTTTTTTACAAAAGGATGTGTCATGTAGAATGACGGCCAGCCTTGGTTACCATTCACTTTGACCTTGTGAGTTAGACTGTAATAATAATTTATTCTCTAGTGCTTGTTGTCTGAAGTGAGTTCTGGTCTACATTGTTAATTAGCAGCTGTGAATTCATGAATATATTATTCTGAAATGTCATGGACTACCTTTTGTAATATAATGAAAAGCTCTCTCTGTTTAATTTTCTTATCTTTTTTCCTTATCTCACTCTGTCTTTCAGCAACACTCCAGTATGGCGGAGAGTATGATGAGTAAAGCAGCCACTATGGAGATTCCTATTAACAGTAATGGGGACTCTAGGAATCTGGCAGAAGATGACAGCCTGGAGCAGGTGAGTGATACATGTGATTCAGCTGCATTGGGCCACATTTTAATAGTGACTTCAATGTCAAAAAGTGGTCCAGTTTACCTGAACCCACCCTAATGATTCAGTTTTTTCCTCTGTTTGCAAAGCTGAATCAAAGTATCAAAGCATCAAAATGTTGGTCACAGCGTTTAGGTTTATATATATTGTTAGAGTCTGAAATCTAGCTGTCTAACAAGTTTGTTTAGTGTTGTTTCGCAATATCAGCCATGAGAAAAAAACTCAAGGTAGCAGGTGATGCAAACATTGCAGTTCATCATTTTTCAGCTTTTTCTTGGAGATTTGAAATAAGCAGTTACAAATTAAAGGAGAACTCCGGTCAATTTTAACATTGAGCTCATTTTTTTGTACATTTGGAGTGCTGTCAATACAGAGAACAATGACAAAAATCGGTGTTGCCTACACCGAGTTATTCTATTTTTAAAATTTGCACCCTGTTGACTTCAATGGGGCAAGTACTAAACCTGCTTTTAGCCTCTTAACATCCTTGATGTGTCATTACAAGTGCACAGAAAATGTGAGTGATTCCTTCAGAGTGAACACGAGTGTATCTGACTGCAGTAGATGTGAAAGATATGAATAAAAATGATGTTATTTAAGCCAGCGCAAATACCTGTTTACATCCTGTTTTTCGGTTGAAGTCCAAAGTAGTCGATTGCCGAGTTCACGCGCGTGATCATAGGTAACTAAACCTATGCGCGTGAACTCGGCAATCGACTACTTTGGACTTTAACCGAAAAACAGGATGTAAACAGGTATTTGCGCTGGCTTAAATAACATAATTTTTATACAGTTCTTTCACATCTACTGCAGTCAGATCCACTCGTGTTCACTCAGAAGGAATCACTCACATTTTCTGTGCACTTGTAATGACACATCAAGGATGTTAAGAGGCTAAAAGCAGGTTTAGTACTTGCCCCATTGAAGTCAACAGGGTGCAAATTTTAAAAATAGAATAACTCTGTGTAGGCAACACCGATTTTTGTCGTTGTTCTCTGTATTGACAGCACTCCAAATGTACAAAAAAATGAGCTCAATGTTAAAATTGACCGGAGTTCTCCTTTAAGGTTAAGTAATAGTAATATGCATTTGTTTCGTAAAAATGACTTCATTGGAAGTCTAGGATGTGTCTTCCTTGTCTTTGTGTTTCAGGAGTAACAGGCTAATGCAGCCAAGCACAAAGTGTAAATCTCCTTATTGTTCAAACCACTGTAAATAGTGGTAATGTTGTCACAAGACACACCTCTGTAAGACAACTAAACTGTGGCACTGGATCCGGGAGAAGACGTGTTGGGCAAACACAAGCGAGATATTTGCTAAGAGGTTTAATCATTCCTATAGGGAACTAAAGGCTATTTGTTTTAAAAATAGGTATATTTTTATTTTTTTGTCATTCTCATGTTAAGTCCATTTCAAAAAGCTCATCATGGCTGATCATGTTCACAGTTGCAATAATGGCAAAGCTAAAGACAGATGGCACTTTGGCGTTACATTGGGTCTTTAAATAGATCGGTAGCATTGAGCCAGAATGTGAAAACAGACTTTTTAAGTGTTCTTGTCTTTACCCAGAGAGAGAAAGAGTGGCATTTTCTTTTTTGTAATCCCCATCCATTTGTTCACTGATGTTTGGAGTGACAAGGATCTGTTAGCTACCCACTTTATGAAGAGGTGCTCAATGAGGGCTGAAATTATGTAAAGTAGTGTAACTCAATGTATTTTTTCTTATTGTCAAGCTTTGAAGTCTGTCATTGTTGTATTAACAGGCGCTAATCGACCCTAAAATATGGATTCCATTGTGTTTGATAGATTATTTTATCATCACTGTTTTCAAGTTTGTTTTTGTTTCACATTGTGCTTCATTTTTGGTTTGTTTTCTTTCTTTTGTCTTTTTGTTGTCATGTTCTTCCCTGATGTCTGTGCAGGCTGCAAAGGTTCAGTGGAGCTTAAGAGAGAAGGTAGGGAGTCCCGCAGCCCTCAGGGTGAGAAGGAACACTGGGAAGGGTGGCAGTGTGTGTGTGTGTGTGTGTTTGCTTGCACGTGTATGTCTTTCCAGCAGAAAATGGTTTTAGTTCTCCCCATAATCTTGTCTCAATAAATGGGATGTTTTTCAAATCACATGCATTATTTTTTGGCCTCTGTCACTCCATATTAATCAGTGTTTGAGGTTAGATACAAATCCAAATTATACAGATTTTGTTTGTTTTGAAAAACATCCTGTTTTGTCCCTTTGTGGTATTAACCAATGGCTAGTGACCTTTTAGTACCTATTAACTCTATATAGTATGTTCAGTGGATTTTGTATTATAATAATTCATTCTGTTTTGTTATTTAAAGGGGCCACTGCATACAGTACAGAGCGTACTGTGTACCAGCATATGTATCCCATGTCCTGGCAAAAACAACACATTCATTTGACATTTATTTTACAATGGAAATGAATGAAATTGTATATTTTGTCAGTGATATTTTGTTGTATACATTGTCATATACTTGTACATTACATAAGTGTCCATTATATAAATGGGCTTTGTTCCTCCCTTGTTAAAATGTATAATAATTAGTGCTGTCAATCGATAAAATAAAAAAAACAAATTAATTGCACATTTTCTTTGTAATTAATCATGATTAATCGCCCTTACATTAAAGTTTTTAATACATTTTTATATTTGAATAATTTCACATTCAATTGCCAAATTAATGTAGAAAGAAACATAAAGTCAGTATATTTTAAATATTTGATTTAACAGGTAGTAAATATAGGCTACAAAAATTTAATAGTTATCAAACACTTCATAGTTTTCACTGCGTAAACTATACATTTAATATAGATACATTTTTATCAAAGCTACAAAAGTTTTTCAGTCAAGAGCAGTGAGTGATTTTTCTCTTTTTCTTTTGTTCTTTGATTTACATTGACACAGACAGGAGCAGGTTTATTAGGCTCCTGTCACTTTAAGACCTGCTGCACATGACGTTGATCTGACACGCATCCCAGTTTCATAAATCTTTACCTTCATTTAAGACTGTCCTTACGAGGATCCTCGACAAAATGGGCATTTTGGCATAATTTAGTGTGTTTTTGTCTGTTCAAGCGCGAAAGAGAACTCCGTGCGGCCGGCACACGCCAGTTCCGCACTGAGTTTGTTTCTTATTGCGCTTTAATGGTTTTTTAAAAGTATTTACATGAAGAAGAGTGATCATATAATGTAACGCTAGCTATATAAAAAAACGGATGCTCCGTTAATTGCATAAAATATTTTTAATGCGTTAAACTGAAAAAAATAATCGAAAGCGTTAATGCGTTCATTTTGACAGCCCTAATAATGCTACATTTAATTTAACTTTCTCCTTTAACTAGTTAAAGGTACAGTATGCAACTTTTGACCCTCTAGCGGTTAAAAAACAAAACTGAATGTATTTTGCGGAAGGACATTGTTTTGGTTGTGCTTCAGCTCTGCGTGACTTTGCGAATGAATATGGTTATCCTACCGCTCATAAAACATTCACTACTAGGCTTAAGAGATATAAGCAGTTTAGATGGAAAGGATCTCAAGCTGACTTGCTTAAGATGTTACAGTAGCTTTACCCATTAATAGACACGGTACTTCCTTGAAAATAAATTCCAGCACAGCTTTACAACAACATAATGAAATGACCCTTCACAATAGATAATTCTTTACAATGAACTCTGTCTGTTAGAGAGCTACATTATGCCAATTTATCAGTTCAATAAAATATATAAAAACGCAATCTCCGTGTCACTTTTACAACATTTCAAATCCCTCAGTTCTGGCCATCTCCAAAAAGCCAGGCCAATGTTGATTCTTGTATTATTACAAGCTAAAATAAAACTCAAAAAGTTCTCTTTTTGCAAGCAGAAGCTCCTCTGTTCGGCGTTTGTTTAAAATGGTTGATTCCCCAGAGGTTTGAGATTTACCGTGCTCCATGTCGTCAACCTTCCTTGCTAGTTGTCTAAAAGTAAGACAAAAACACTTTTTTGAAGAAGGATTGATGGTGTATGGACTATTTACAACTTTATTTTTTGTTTCTTTATTTTTTTTTACAAAAAAAAGTTACATAGTGCACTTTTTAAGAAAGTTGACTTAATATTGTGATTGTTTAACACATAAAAACAATTATTTGATCAAATCAATGCGGATTTGTTGTTTATTTGTAAGAAGGCTCTGTTTTGTAGTTTATGGTCTCAGATAACATGTATGCTTTGGTGTGGGTTGTTGACTGTTTTATAGTCACTAATGTGACTTGTTTCAGATAACTGTTCAGACTGTTTCCTTCCTTGTGCTGTAATTGCCTGGTAAGCTTTGGTGTCAAATTCCTTTACTACAACAAGGAAACGCATGGATTTTTCAGAGGGTTTGTTTTCACAGGAAGTTACATATGAATTTTGTTATGTCTCACAGACACATGATTCTTATTAATTCTAGGTCCCATGTGATTCTAACCCTAAAATGTTCCTTCTAACAATTAACAACGTTTGCCTATGTTTGTGTGTGTAGAACTTACACAAATGGCTCACTACATGACAAAATAATTTTTAGGTCGCCAATTTGAATACTTAAAATCTCTTCTTTTCTCTGTTTCCATGTCTGTAGGACTTGCAACAGGTCATGGTATCCGGGCCCAACCTGAATGAAACCAGCATCGTTTCAGGTGGTTATGGAGGTACGACGGAAGGCATCATTCCAACCAGCTCTATCAAAGGTATAAGAAATCCTGTCATTCTTTAACTCTTCACTGTTCTTCAAATCTTCTTCCAAAACCCATTTTGCTACTTCTGCAGTGAACACGTAAAATACAGTCTCACCTAGCAATATGTAAAACTGCATATACAAAGAAATTCCAGTAATTAGGCTGGCTTTAGATTCACTTGACCTCAAACATACATTGACTTTTCTTTTTTTTAAATTGGTGGCATTTACCATGTTTGAAATGACTTGGCTGACATTTGTACTCTCAGATGCAAACACATACATATTTTTTGTGGAGAAGAAGTTGGAATTGTACAATATGGTTTGCATATTTTCCTTGCTGAGTTTTCCGGTCCTTTCTTTCCTATGGTGCAATCCAAATGAGAGCCAGGGCCTCTGGCATTGGTCATTGTGTGTATAGGTAGTGTGTGAGTCATTCTTAATGGCTTTAAAGTTTGACATTAACCAGAGTGAAAAAGGCCACAGATCCTCAGATATCCTTTAGTTTTAGAATTTTTTTTTTTTTTAAAGGGTACCTGTTATGCTAAATTCACTTTTGAACATAAATGTGTTCTGCTGGATGCTGTTCTGCAGAAATAAATTTAATCACTTCTGTTTTTCTGGCTTTTAATTTCTCTCTAAGCACATTTAATATTCAACAATATTATTGATCTGCCTGCATTGACGCCATTATATGAGAACTGAACTGAGCTGGACGATGACATCACTGTTTTCTCCAGAGCAGCTATATATATATGAACTAAATGAATAACTTTTTTACAAAATAAATTAACCATTACTGAACTTACTTAAAGGGGTGGTTGATTATGATTTCACTTTTCTAAATTTAGTTGGTGTGTAATGTTGCTGTTTGAGCATAAACAAAATCTGCAAATTTATGATGCTCAAAGTTCAAAGCAAAGGAAGATATATTCTTTTAAAAATTTACATACACGATTTATAGATTATCAAGACCGGTTTGAACATAAAAGGCTAAATGTTTTTGAAATTTTCAGTGCATGTCTGCGTGAGGTAATCGAAGCTGCTAAGAACGAGCTGTTAAAGCTCCGCCCTCTGTGCCGGGAGCAGCAGCTCATTTGCATTTAAAGAGACAGTTTTTTTGTTCACCCTCAAAAAGTGACAATTTTAACAAATATCTGTGGGGTATTTTGAGCTAAAACTTCACATACACACTCTGGGGACATCAGAGATTTATTTTACATCTTGTGAAAAGGGCATTATACCACCCCTTTAAGCTGGACAATGACGCTGTTTTCTTCTAGATCTGCTGTACAGCAGAAACAAACTTTGTTGCATTATTTTCCTGTTATCACTGTAAAGCTGTATTGTAAAAAGCGCTATATAAATAAAGGTGACTTGAATTGAATTGGAACGGGCTGCACTTTTTTCCTCTTCTTTCTTCCACGGTTAAGGTTGATTTTTTTACTAGCAGGAACTTTGTAATGATGAATCTTTTGTCATTTTGTTTCGGAAATCAGTTTGAAACTTTAATCTGGCTTTAATCTTGCTGACTTTGCAGAGGAAATGTTTAGAAAATGACTGGGTGTAAAGTATGTTTGGAAACTTTCAGATCAGTTACTGTTACTAGTCTGATACTCCTAGTCACACTCTGTTTCTGTGTTAATGAACACTAAAAATAAATGATCAGGCATATTGGGGTTTCAAAAAACAGTTGTGTTTTTGTGAACTTTTTTTGTTTATTTATGTTTATGTGGAATTTTAGTTTTTGACATAACTGTGTGTGTATTTGACAGTTTAAGTGCAATAAGATGAAAGAGAACTTAGTTTAATACTCATGGGACGCGCCGTCTGACATCCAGCTTTCTGTGCGCGTACTTTGGGTATGTGCGCTCAAAACCTATATGGCTTTATATACAGTAGTCAACATTTGAAGTGGATCAAAACCTTTCATCAAAGTTATACATGAATTTTGAACAATACCAGTTCTTGTCTTAGGACAACTTTGATTAACTTTTTTGATCCACTTCAAATGTTAACTACTGTATATTATGAAATAGCTTTAAAACAACTTTCATGATGATGACGAACTTCAATGTCACGTGAGCGTGACCGTGATAGAGATGATAATCAAAACCAAACAGATGTTTTAGTTTTTGGCGGAGTATCTGTGGCAAGAGCTGTAAAGGCTCCGCCCTCTTCTGAAATGCGGGGTAGGGAGCAGCAGCTCATTTGCATTTAAAGATACATTCACGAAAACAGCATGCTTTTCCTTCTGCTAAAAATGGGCATTTACAACATGGTATAATAAATGATCTGTGGGGTACTTTGAGCTGAAACTTCAGACACATTCTGGGGACAACGGAGACTTCTATTACATCTTGTAAAAAGGGGCATAAAAGGTCCCCTTTAAATGAGTGTCCTCTGTAATGAAAAATTAGGCTAACTTTTGCAAAGTATTCTAACCAAAACGGACTGCTTTTGATTTTATTTTAATTTAGTTGCATGTATCTAACAAAATGACTTGTCTGGACAGGATATGTTGTAGATCTGATTGTAAGGCGATCACCTGGGGCCTTAATATCAGTGTAAATTTATTCCCTTCTGATTCAGTGAGGACCTTCTTTCTCTTTTACCCTTTCTCAGGCCCTGCAATCCGTCTTAACACTGACTTTCTAGGCAACAGACGCATTCCAAATGAAGGGCAAGGTCATTCATCCCTCATTCGTACCCGATCTCACTTATTTCTCTTTTTCCACCTTCCCATGATGCCTTGTATAATTGGCCTTTTCTAAGTCATTTTGTCTTTTCCTAGGGCATAGGATGCTGTTCTGCACGAATAAATTTAATCACTTCTGTTTTTCTGGCCTTTATTTTCTCTCCAAGCAGATTGAAACAGGCTGTATTTTTATTTCTCTTCTTTCTACCCTGGGTTAAGGTTGCTTTTTTTCTCTGGCAGAAACTTTGTAATGATGAATCTTTTGTCATTTTACTTCGGAAATTAGTTTTGAAACTTTAATCTGTCTTTAATCTAGCTGACTTTGTCGAGGAAATGATTAGAAAAATCTGCTGCACAATGGCTGGGTGTAAAGTATGTTTGGAAACTTTCAGAACAGTTACTGTCTGATACTCCTAGTCACATTGTTTCTGTGTAAAAAATGAACACTAAAAATAAATTATCTGGCATATTGGGGCTTAAAATAACAGTTGTGTGTTTTTGAGTGAACTGTAAATTTTTTCCATCTGTTTGTCATGAGGCAGCAGATTTAACAAAATATCAGTCATGTGCTTTCCCGTGTTCATTTCATCTCGTTACTTTTATCACCTTCTCTCTCTCACCCTCCCTTTTTTCCCCTTTCCCATTCCTCCATCTTCCTTCACATTCACACACATTTGCACTGGCATTATTCTATACACTTCACTCTCATGTGGTGCAATCCATTCCATTGTAAAACGTAATTTTCCCAATTGGCTAAATAACTTTTTAACATATCCACCACTCACTCCCTCTTCCCCATAACTGTATATACCCCCAACATCCCCTGCTATTCCTGGCCATGACCCCCTCCAGACCTGCGAATGAAGTCCAGGGGTGTTAGCATTACCCCAAGCCAAATTGCAGCCTGCCGAATAGCCAGCCAATCAGATGACATCCCCTGTATCCCAGGTATCCCAAACGGTGCTGGATCATTTAAGTGCTCTTTGACAACATTTTCCCCCTATTTAATAAAACACATTTATTTATTCTCTCATCTCATCTGTTTCACATACAGCTGATACACTGTCAGTCTGTCTGTCTGTCTTTCTGATGCAATTAATGATGGCCACCATATCTGCAAATGTGTATATTATTGTGGAAGACTAGACATTGTATGTAGACAGTGTATGTGTGTGTAATTGGAGACTCACTGTAAGCAATTTCTGTGTATCAGGGTCCAACATGCATCACACCAGTAGCAATTCCTCCATGACAGCAGAAGAGGCCACAAGAGGCATTGCTGTGGAGAAATTTGACATCGTGAAGAAATGGGGCCTGAACACATACAAGGCTTGTCAATTAACTTTTTATTTTTTCTATTTTAGATGTTATGTGCTGTTAGCCACTCCAATTTTGAAGCCTTTTGTATTTATGGTTCTCTCCCTTAGTGCACCAAACAGATGATCTCTGAGAGGTTTGGCCGAGGCTCACGTACTGTGGATTTGGAGCTGGAGGCTCAGATCGAGGTTCTGCGGGAAACCAAACGGAAGTACGAGAGTGTGCTGCATTTAGCGCGAGCGCTAACCAACCACTTTTACAGCATGGTGCAGACGCAGCACGCCCTTGGAGACACTTTTGCCGACCTCAGTCAGAAGTCTCCAGAACTCCGGGTGAGACGGCACGGTCATCTTAAGATTTATGATATTTGTTGTGCCTGCCATGCAAAATTATGGGACTGGTGTAAACCTACTCATGTATTTTCAAACTGTCAGTGTTAAAAATAACTAGTGCTTACAGACAGAAAAAACTATGTCATCAAGAACACAGTTTACTTTAGCTTTTGTGTTTTGCTACTTCTACACCAGACCAGTCAAGAATGTCTCTAACATTGCTGGATGGATTGTCTAAGACTAGTTAAACAATTGAGCAGTCAACACTCTACAGACATACTGCCAAATATATATATATATCGCCATTGGCCATATATATACCTAAGATACATCCATATGTGACGTAATTTGAAAGCAAAGCAACTAAACTTGCATAATAAAATGTTGGAATGTCATATTAAACAGAACTTTCATAATTAGGGTGGTTGAGACATCAATATATGTTTTAGTATTTTGTCATTTTTATTAGTTATTTATCTTTATTTTTTACTTCAGTTTACAACAATTTTAGTGCTTCAACTTAAACTTATTTGCCAAGCCAACATGTCTAATTTTCATAAAGTTTTTTATCTAAAATGTATATTTTATGTTATTTTAGCTTCACTTCAATTAAAATGTTTTTAATAATTGTTCATTTTAGTTAAAATAACAACAATGCAATAGAGTCAAATAGTCACACTCACAATAGTCTACCGTTTACACACAGGATGAGTTTGGATACAATGCAGAAACACAGAAGTTGTTGTGCAAGAATGGAGAGACTCTGCTCGGTGCCATCAACTTCTTTGTGTCCAGTATCAACACACTGGTGAACAAAACGATGGAAGACACACTGATGACTATCAAGATGTATGAGAATGCCAGGTAAAAGCTACTTCAGCAAAAAAAAAATTCTTTAAGGTGCTTAAAGTGATTAAATTCTCTGCAATATGAAATGGCACTGGGCAGTACTTTCTGTCAGGACTTCAAGCACTTAAATTGTGTTTTAAGTTAATAAGCCTCTGATGCAACTGGACGTTGAGAGGGTAAGTATACGTTAGAGTTGTCTGGGTTAGTATCGA
The DNA here is from genome assembly GCF_949319135.1 of Squalius cephalus. Classification (NCBI taxonomy): domain Eukaryota; kingdom Metazoa; phylum Chordata; class Actinopteri; order Cypriniformes; family Leuciscidae; genus Squalius; species Squalius cephalus. The sequence goes on from NC_137145.1 coordinate 14,854,971, forward strand.
ATATTGCTGCACGTGCAGAAGAGATGGTATTGAATGGACTCAGAGTGATACACCAACAGGCACTGACACTGGCTGGCCCTCTCACTCAGTCTTTTGATTGAAAATAAAAAAGGAAGAAGCATATCCTCTATCACAGTTATTTGCAAAAACATACAGAGACCAGCAGCTTTTGTTTCTGCTGCGACAGCCGCAAGACTACGCGAACGCAGTGAGTGTGAGTTAGAAATCAGGAATGGGGAGAGAACATTGTGCTTGGTACGTTTTTCGTCTTCAAACCAAACTTGGGTCTTCAACCGACAAAGTTTAAATCCCATCTGGCTAGCGCGCTTCCCATAATGTTTGCACGTTAGGTCAGTAGGCGATCTTTTGTGGCTGTTCGAACACATTCAACTACATAAGTGTTTACACTACGAAAGCAATCTGGTCGAAAACGCGCTCTGGAAGTGGTCGAAAGTGGTTAAGCTCAAAATGTTTTAGACCCCGTTTACACCTGTATTTAGCGTCGTTCACTTGTGATCCGATCGACCAAAACACATCTTAGCACCAAGTGTAAACAGATCTCACCATAAATAACTTTCAACTTTGGGCATCACATTGTATAAAAAGTATTAAATGTTGTATGTGCCCTTTTTTTAATGATTTTTCTCTGATGTCCTGTAGGCTAGAGTTTGATGCGTACAGAGCAGATCTAGAGGAGTTGAACTTGGGCCCGCGGGATGCTGTTACCATGGCTCGTATCGAGGCTGCTCAGCAGCAGTACCAGATCCACAAGGACAAATATGAACGTCTTCGCAATGATGTCACCATCAAGCTCAAGTTCCTGGAAGAAAATAAGGTGCATGACCACCTACATAACTTCCTCTTTAAGCCACTTAAAGGGATAGTTAACCAAAAAATGAAAATTAACCCATGATTTACTCACCCTCAAGTCATCCTAGATGTATATGACTTTCTTCTTTCAGACAAATACAATCGGAGATTTATTAAAAAATGTCCTGGCTCTTCCAAGCTTTATAATGGCAGTGAAGGGGTGTTGATATTTTGAAGTCCAAAAAAGTGCATTCATCCATCATAAAGGTACACCACACGGCTCCACACGGTAAATCAATAAGTACGGCCGTCTGTCGGAAACTTGTTATTTTAGTTTATAAAGTTTTAAATATGGATATTTTTCTTACCTAAACGCATCACTTCTCTTCAGAAGGCCTTTATTAACCCCCTGAGCCGTGTTGAGTACCTTTATGATGGATAAATGCACTTTTTTGGGATTCAAAATATCAACACCCATTCACTGCCATTATAAAGCTTAGAAGAGCCAGGATATTTTTTAATAAGAAAGTCATATACACCTAGGATGGCTTGAGGGTGAGCAAATCATGGGGTCATTTTAATTTTTTGGTGAACTATCCCTTTAAGCAGCCCTTGAGCTATCTGTTGTCTCTGTCTTGTCATCTAACATGGTGTGTTTGTGTATCTATCTCACAGGTAAAAGTGATGCACAAGCAACTTCTGCTGTTCCATAATGCCATCTCTGCCTACTTTGCTGGAAACCAGCAGCAGTTGGAACAGACCCTCAAGCAGTTCAACATTAAACTCAAACCACCAGGGGCCGACAAACCGTCTTGGCTGGAAGAACAGTGAAAGTGCCCATTCACCCCTGATTTCCTGATATATGTCTTTAGCCAATCAGAGAAACACAGTAGGACCACAAGAGACCAGCAATCTGAGATGCTAGCAGAGACGGGGCTACAACAGAGCCTCTTTCCATTAACTCTCTCTACACTTCTCTTCCTTGATTCTTCTCCTCCTATTCTTGCTCTGAGACTGTCAAGTGTCTGAATAGTCACCTCTGGTATGTAACCAGTCCCAAAGTGTCCAATCAAATGTCAAAGGTATCGGTTTAAGCTTCATCCCTGTAAATATCATTAAACCGACTGAAACAATCCTTCTGATATGTCAGTCAGAACAACTATTTTTTTTCCCCCCTCAATATTACTCAAAGTCGTCACACACACTTTCTCTCTGTCAGTGAACACATTTTAAGGAACATTTTCCTTTTGTTTTTCTGTGAAAAGTGTTTTATTTTGTCCCTTTTTTTCTGTATTGTAGATTTGGTATTGTAGCTGATGGGGGATTCATATCATTCCCATCACAGAGCTTTCAGTGTTCAGTGTTGGTGGGTCTAACTAAATAGATTTTTTTTTGGCTAAAATCCAGATATGAGTTTATCTGATATTAGTATTGCATCCTTGTATGTTTACTAGGCCATGAGAGTACTGTTGAATCAATGCTTGTCCAGTTGTCTCTCTTTGCAATACATGAAATATTACATTTAATATCTTAAAATGAGCTGCTCATTTTAAGCTATTTTGCCTCAAATGAATAATTCTTTGACATATGTTATGGATTGAATTTCAGCTGATGTGGGTGCAGTTTCCTGCGCATTTTAACGAAGCCCAGAATGGAAGATGAATCTAAATATCACTGTCTCTTGTCAATACTGTTACATTTGCTTTACAGCTTTGGATAGTTGAAACATGATTATTTTCTTGAAGGGAGAGGAGTGTCATTTTTATTTTATTTTGACAATTATAGTTTATTGTGGTATTATGTACCAATTCAGAATACTGTATGTTTATAGGTTTGTTACAATCATTTTAAGTTAATAATCAGCAGTTAATCAAGGAAGCGTATGTATGAATTGTATTAATGATTGGGCCAGTGATTAATGCCCACTATTATCTGCCTATTTATCTAATGAAATGTGCACTAGAGTTTATGTATTGAGTTGTGTTCTGTTAGCATCAGCAAAGCCCTAATATTCTCCACCTTAGAAATTGGTTCTGATGCACCCAGTTTATTAAAGCCTTTATTTGCCTTTTTTTTAGCAAAACAAAATATTTTTTTCCCCAATGAAAGATTTATATACTGATTAATATCATAGTAGCATTTTTTGCTTTATGTCACAGTACTACTAATATATTATTTCTTTAACCTTCAATGTTCACAGGAAATGTTGTACAAAATCAAATATATTTTAAAAAATTAATATTTCAAAATAATTGCTTTTTTTATTTGTGATGTGTTGGTATAATCAGATGAGTCTTACTGGGTTTTCACTACATCCTTTTTCATCTAAAATATCTACAGTATGCGATAGCCTTGATGCAGTGATAATGGGGTTAAATGCAGACTGTCAGATTAGTTTATGTCAGTCTAGTTTCGTTTTTTATTTCATTGCATAAGACTGAAATAACGACTATGATCTAATGTTCAGTACTTTTGGACATTGCACTAAATCTTTCTAAGCTTGAGACGAAGCAATACTGAAGATGTTTCTAGAAAGTGTATTCCCATGGATGCCTGTATTGGCTATTCCCTGTGTGTTTTTGCATGGCAGGTCTGATGACATATTAGTTGTACATTTCCATGCATTGTGATTCATTCCTGTTCAATGCTTCAGTAAAACACTACATGGGTAGTAGTGTAGGAAAATATTGTTTCTAGGAAAAAAGAGAAAGGTTACTCAAGAATGTTAAAGAATGCTTGAAATTTAGTTTGAATGTCGTATAACTTAGTGAAGGTTTTTTTTTTTTTTTAATTGCCTTTTACATTTTGTTTTGTAAAGGCCACTCTGTCACCTCAGAAGAAGAAAAATGTGTCAGATGTTTTTTATACCAATTATTTTGTTCGTTTTTTACATCCTGTACAATTGTCCGGCAGAAGAGACGGCGCTGTGTGTGATTATTTTCTTGTTGAGAGCTGGAGAAAAGGATTCCATCTCAAACCATAGAGACTGAACTGATCCATGAAGTGAAAGACATTTGTTCCAGAGCAATAGGATTTTAAATTTAGACCTCCTCAACACTAAACCTGGATATTATATTGTTGATTTTATTTTGATTTCTGTTTGGTATTGAAATGGTCACTCCATTAGTCAGCCTAGTTTAGCATTGCAGAATGAAAGGGTTATAAATGTTACCATATTTATGTACAATCAATATTTTAGGCTGCTTTGTAGTATTGTAGTGTATGAATGATTGTATATATGTAAAGATCATTAAGACAGATTTTGAAACTGGAAACTCATGATGTTAGCCTTTGCTCCTGGCTTTGACCAAACCTTTGACCGACAAATGTACAAGAACCCGCCAGATAAAATTTGAAAAGTTTGCAAAAATGGACTTTGTGTCTTTTATACTTGACTGATGTCCTGTTTTGCTTTGTTGCTTTGACCCTGTTTACATCCTAAATTGAACAAACATCCAAAAGAAGAACAGGGGTCAGGCCATGCAAAATGAATGCTGACCACTAGAAGGTAATGTTGAATATGATACTTAAGATGTTTTAGGTTCCAGTGCTCCAGTAACGTAATTAAAACTTTAAATCAGTGGATGATAAATAAAAATCGATTGTTAACCTTTACACAACTGAAACATTGACTGAATAGCCTATATAACCAACGAGCTATTTCAACAACAAAAAAATTTAACGTTGACGTTACATCTGTTTCTGAATAGGAAGAACTTAATGTTTATTGGTTATCCTAAAGTAGATTGTGTAACAGATTTTAGTCTGACTGGAATCAAAAGACAATTTCTGACATTGTTTATGTTTGCCTTGTTGAATAAATCCGATAGAGGGCATTATAACTTCATTTTTTGAGGAAATACAACGCAATTGACTTACCTTAGTTTAAGCCTCTAACGTTGTTACACAACCGTTACATTTTAAACTGTAGACCCGTTTTAACCCACCTGGGTTGTTACTAAAAAATAATGAAAATTATAACCCAGTGTGTGTAGTTTCCTTTCTTCTTTAACTATGTACAATTTTCTTCTTTATTTCTGAAAAAGTATTTTTAAGAAGCAAAGGTGAGTGTTGCTCAGGTGAGGGGAGGATACTCGTGCGTGAGGGGCGTGGCTACTCTCATCCATTAAAGTGCTCGTGCTAGTAGTTGATTGCGTTTGACCTGGGGAGTGTCTGATGACTTTCTCCAGCAATGGACGCCAGTTGATTAAGCTTTCATCAGCTTTAATCTGGTATTTACTTACCGGTACGTACATCCAAAATGAAGTTATTTTTCTGTCACTTACTCTTAACGTTGCTTTTCTCCTGGTTTTCTGATAATCGGTGATGTGGACTAACTTTAAATTATTCACTTTTTTGGGAGTTACACATTTCAGATTTATTAATGTCAGTGTATTTTCACTATAATTTTGGACAAATGCGGAGTTAAATGTTTTGTCTCAAACGGCAGAACTCGAAAAATATAATGATCTCTATAAACTTATTTGATTGCTCGGTCTTTTTTGTAAACAGTGGAATTGCTGTGCGTTAAAGTCGTCATGTATAAAGTCTTTTTTTGCTAGTGTAATTTCATTTTTTTTTTTTTAAAATGCTTTTAATAAAGATGTGAATATATGCATTGTCATAATAACCCAAAGTGCAGGATATATGATGTTCACGTCAAAAGTACTTCTTTAAATGTTGGAATTGTTGCTCCTCTTACATCTGAAAAGTAGATTAAGCAGCCAGTAGAGTTTAAAAGTAGAGACCAAAGTATGTGTGATATGCAAATATGCCTGATAATGTTAATCAAATAGTTTGTTTAACTCCCTGTTAAAGTGCCTAGGCAAATTGGTCTTGTAAAGTATTATCTGACTTTGTGGCTTGCTCACATGGCTTTTTCAAATAAGCAGCTTGCTCTTCCTGTCTAAGTGTTATCATTGGAAATTCACATGTTTGCTATTTTTAATTCGGGACATTTGGTTGCATGCACTGTATCCAACAAACAGGCTTTATGGTCCACCATCTGGTCCTAAATTGCGGCTTTACTTATGTTATTGATGGTAGAAATCTTGGAAGTTATTTTTCAGAAGTTAATTTCTTGCTTCTGTAGATATTCTGGACTAGTTTAGCACATAATTTGCCTCTCATTGTTTTGTATTTTTATTTATATTTTTTATATTTCTCTCAGATCCCTCCAGCCAGTGAACTGGATTTGTGGCCATTGGACGTCCACTTTGTGTCCTCCAATGGATGGAGCTCCAGTTGTAACCACGGCACCTCTACCTCCTCTTCCTCCTGATCTGTCCAGGTGCTTTCAAAATGAGACCTCACCCTTCAGACGTACCACCCTGCCCCTTTCTCTGGGCCCTCCACCTCCTCCTCCTCCCCCTCCACCACCACCACTTCCACCCCCACCGCCCCCACCTCCTTCACATTTGGGGGACCCCTTCACCCGGACTGTCCAACGGCGCTCAAAAATGCGCAACTTCAACTGGGACGCCATCCCCAGGCACAGCGTATTGGGCAAGCGCAATGTGTGGACAGCCCAACGCAACCTTGAGAACTTTGAACTGGATACTAAGCGCATGGAGGAACTTTTCAGCCACAATGAGCACCATGGTTTGGTCCGTAAGGGTGGGACGGTCAGAAAAAGTGTGTGGGGCCTTTCGCAAATCACTACAGAATCAGAGAATGTAAGTGCCTTTACTTAAAAGTAATATATGTATAGATAAATGTATAGTGAGCCGCTACTGGGACAGTTGTTAAGCTGAACTTTGTAAAGCTGAGGATTTGTCATTAATAACTAGTTAGATACCTACAGTACTTTCCAGTGAGGCCCTTTGGCTGGGACAGCACTGCAGGGTTGACAGACAGCTCAGATGTCATCTCTTGTGTATCAAGATTCAAAGTTTAGTAGCAAGTGGGTGAATTAAACATGACATGTAGTTCTCGTTAGTGGCCTCATTTGTGTCTCTCACCTTTCAAAAGTTCAGGTTAATGATCTGGAGAAGTGACTCCAGTACTTATGCTTTGATAAAGCTTCAGAATTGGTCATACTGTCTTCTCAGACTCATTTAGGTGGAAGCACAACAAGATTATTAGCTATGCTTGTTTATTTTCCAGTGCATTGTATTTTAACCAACTTTCCCAAAGGTCATTTCAGTAGCTGTCATGTCATGTCATGTTCATGTCAGGTCAGGTCATTTCAGTAGAGGTCATTTCACAGCTCAAATAAAAATAAAATGTCTAGATGACACGCTTCAAATGTCCTCCATTAAGACATTTATATTACATGCCTGATTCATGGGTATTAGACCAGAGGTATTAAAAATGAATAAACACAATCACATTTCCCCTTCGAAAGTGTTTAAAAGTATATGCAAAGTAATAATAATTTTGAAATTAAAATGAATCTCTCATTATAGTGTTCTGAGTTAAGTACTCATCTGCACTTGTTACACATCTATTTCAGGAACATGTACTCTTTGTTAGGAAGTTATGTTGAGAAATGTTGAACTTTTCACAACAATGTAGGCTCATACATCTCCACTTCCATCTTCTCTTATACAATGAATGGTGCGTGTTCAGCATCATGCTTCCTACATTTTATTTTTAGTTGCTGTCACTGAATACAATATGCTATATTCAGGGTAGACTTTCCCAGATTATGAGAAATTGACACCATGCGTCTGTCTTTTTTTAGGTATCAATTCTCAACTCTAAGAAAAGTATGAGTATTGGGATTTTGCTAAAACAGTTTAAAAAGTAAGTTATAAAATTAAATTGTCTGTTTTCCTTAATTCCTAATTACATAATTCACAATAATGTTTTTGCATCTCTTCAGCAAATCTTGTACATGTACTATGATTGCCTGGATAGCAAGGCAATCTAAACTGAGCATCTAGAAGAACATTAACATTTAAAAACATCTCGTCTGTGGTTCGGTGCACTTCTCAGGCAACCGAAGGACATTGTAGATGCTGTCAGGCACGGTAAACTGTGCTTTGCTTCCGGGAAACTGAAGGAACTCAACAAGCTGTTGCCTGATGACATGGAGGTAAACTGGCTTTCTCTATATGACTGCATTGTGCTATGCTATAGTTCTGTTTTTAAAGGGTTAGTTCACCCAAAAATAAAAGTTTTGGCATCATTTACTCAAGTTGTTCTAAACCTGTATGAGTTTCTTTCTTCTGTTGAACACAAAATAAGTTATTTTGAAGAATGTTGGTAACCAAACAGTTTCTGGTCCCCATTGACTTTTTTTAATACTATGGAAGTCAACTGTTTGGTACTAACATTCTTCAAAATATCTTTTTGTGTTCAACAGAAGAAACTCATACAGGTTTAGAACAACTTGAGGCTGAGTGAATAATAGCAGAACTTTGATTTTGGGGTAAACTGTCCCTTTAACACTGCTTATGTATTGACACGTTCCAGACAAAGAAGTTGATGTCATTCAATGGAGATTTATCTCAACTAAATGATGCTGACCGTTTCATGGTGATGCTGGTTCAAGTACCAGGGTGAGTTTTTCTGTCATTGTTCAAAGCATGTGAAATGCCAATTTCTATGATGTTTTTGGGGGAAATCCAGTGGGAACATATTTATACGTTAACCGCTAATTTAAATGCGACTTTAGCTAAAAAGCTGCTAATAATTCTGTGACTTATTTGTTTTCAGGTATAAAGTGAGATTAAAGAGCCTGCTCCTCAGAGAGGAGTTTTTTCCATTTATAGAGGAGATCAAGCACTCCATTGCTGTCATGACAACCGCTGCTAATGGTACTTTAAATGCTTAATTTTTTTCACTAGAAATTATCAGCATATGAATTTAACTGAAAATTGGTTTATGTTTGTGTAAAACCTCATGATCATGTTCTCTAGCATGATTTGAAAATGGTCCAGAGAGCATATTGTGCTTCAGTGGAAGCAAGAACATTTTACAGTCTGTACAAAGTTCAGCATTCTAATATGCTGATTTAGTGCTCAAGAAACAATTCTTTTTTTCTTTTTTTGTAGAACAGCATTTATATGAAATCATATTATTAATGTCTTTACTGTTATTTTTCATTAGTTTTGCTGTAAGTGTTGATTTCTTTCAACAACAACAACAACAAAAAAAAACTGACCCCAAACTTTTGTCTACCTATTAGAGTTGCTGGCATGTGATGACCTGCATTCAATCATCAGACTGGTGCTGAAGGCTGGCAACTATATGAATGCCGTGAGTGTCACATGGTCTGTTCTGGGCTGCGTTTCTCAAAAGCATTGTGAGCTAAGTTTATCATAAAGACCGTTGGTGGTAATGGTTCTACGATCAACTTAGACTTGCATTGCTTTTGGGAAATAAATACATTATTCCTGAGTGTGAACTACAGCTGGAGCAGATAAATGACTTTTGCTGCATCTTGTTCAGGGTGGCTATGCAGGTAGTGCTATTGGCTTCAGAATGGCATCGTTGCTCAAATTGGTGGATACCAAAGCAAATAAACCTGGCATGAACCTTATGCACTATGTGTCCATGGTAAATTAAGTGATCACACTTTTCACGGCCATTATTGGATGTTGATTTCTTGAATCTGTTTTAAAAAAAAATCGATACAGTGACTGTTGATCATTTTCTATTAATTACAGCAAGCCCAACAGATTGATGAAGCTTTGCTGCATTTCCCTGAACAGCTTCAACACATTGGAATTGCTGCAAGGTAGGTAGAATACATGTTCTGTAATGTATAGGAGATACATTTAGGATTAAAATGCCACTTTGTTCATAAATTCAATATAGGATCCAAAAGCAGGAGGTGGAGATGGACTTTCAAAAGGAGTTGGAGAAAATGAGGGAAGCAAAGATGGAGGCTAGTAAACAGCCCGATGTACTACATCAGATGGAAGCATTTCTTTGTGTAAGATATTTTGGTTTTCCATGTAACCTTCAAGAACGTTTCTTCAACTGAAATTGCAGTGTAATGTCAGGTGATTTTTATAATTACCATAATAGGCAAAACAGCATGGTGTATCAGTATTCTGGGAATAATATGTCTGCTCTTGTACAGATGGCAGACATTCGGCTTGCGGACGTGGAGGCCTCCCTTCAGGAACTAGACAACATCAGTACCTCTGTGGCAGAGTACTTCTGTGAAGACCCAGCCGCATTTAAATTAGAGGAATGTTGCTCTATCTTTCATTCCTTCTGTGAGAGGTTTGAGAGAGCTACACAGGTAAAATGTCATGTCTTATAAGGGCAAATGCACAGAACTTTATTAGCAGGGTGGTGCCACATGGGTGTTACACACAAAATACACACAAATACTTGCATTGCATCCAATTTCTGTTGCATATTGTTTACAAAATGTGTTCTGGTATTAGATATGAAAACTTTAGGTATTATTTGTTAGCCTAGGATGAATTGAATTTTACTGCACAACACATTTATCTTGATTTTGCATAGTTTTGTTCATGTTTTATTTGATCTCTGTCATTAATTATTAACACATAATGTTAAAATGCGTTTATATTAGTTTTAAATGTAATTGATAAATTTATGATTTTTTTATATATTTTAAGTTTTAAAGCCTGGGACTGGGACAAGGGTAAAACAAAAAAAAATCCGGTTACAATAAGGCATTTAAAAGTAGCACAAATAAATAAATACTTGGAAAAAAAAGTTCATCTGTTGTCCATCTGCAGGATAACCGTGACCGAGAAGCGGCCGAGACTCGCAAGCAACAGCAGAGAGAAAGAGAAATGCTGACCAGAACGGCTAAGCGCCGATCCACCACCACATGTTCCAGTCGGGATGTGAGAGAGGATGTGAGAGATGAAGCCTCTGTTTTAGAATGTGTCCTGACCAGCTTTCTCAGCCAACGTCCTTCTCGCAGAAGGCTCGGTGGGATCAAACCAGTCACAGACAGCCCCATCAAGAACAGCCGCCCTCAGGTCGAGGAACGTGAGGGCGGAGGGGATCTGGACAGCCCTGTGGAAACCAACGAGGAGAAATTTGAGATCTCGAGAACGCAAAAATCAGAATACATCTGCCAGAAGGAGGAGCTTCCACCCTGCGCCGTTAATGATGTTCAGCGGGCACGTGCCGCATCCAAAAGAGGACAGTGCATTGTTGATGATCTGATTCCTGAAAGCAACGACCATAAGGAAGGTGGGTGTAGCAACACCTTGACCAAACAAGAGTTTGTGGCAACTGAAGCGATGGATAAAGTAGAAGTGGAGGAGACCGGAGACATGGATAAAGTAGAAGTGGAGGAGACCGGAGACATGGATAAAGTAGAAGTGGAGGAGACTGGAGACATGGATAAAGTAGAAGTGGAGGAGACCGGAGGCATGGATAAAGGAGGAGAAAGAGATGAGAACAACGAGAAAATAGAGGAGGCAGACAAAATGCCTGAGCTCTCCGGCAAGATCTTCCACTTTCAGGATTGCGGCGGCCTGAGTGGAACCGTTACACCAGATCGATCCCGCACCTCTACCCCTCGGCAGAGGAATATAAAAGAAGTGGATCTGGCCTTGCAGAACGGACTGGGAGGTCTAGGCTCTCCATGGACCATCCTCAGCCCTCGTATATCTCCCCATAACACGCCCCACCGCAGACACTCCTTCTCTGTCTCCAGGGTGGACATCCTTGATGATGGGGTGTGGGCGTTGCCTGACACACCTGTACGCGACAAGCCCTCTTTCTCTCATAAATCCGGTGTGGGGACATCTTCATTACCAGACTGTCCTTCAAAGCGAACTCCAGCACACGGGATGTTTATAAGGTCTGCATCACTTCCTGATGAAAAAGAGCCGGCATCTAACTTCAGACTGGGGCAGATCTTTCTTAGACGCAATGGACAGGAGGTTCCTCCAGATAAGAGACCGGAAAGCTCAGGACTTGTATCTTTCTTTCGACGCTTCGGGGAAAGAAACAGGGCAGGAACTGTTGGTTAAGAAGCCATGGCATGGCCTACAGAGGTTTTACACTTAAGGATTTTACTCTGCCGTAAAATATTTGATGAATGTAGACAATCGGGGACTTGTCTGACAACTTTTTTTGATTTCTTTTATTTATATTCTGCAAAACTACATAATGCGTGCTGATGTTGATGTCTTAATATTTTATTAGATTTTAATTGAAGTCTTCAGCATTATTTCTAACAAGCTGATTGTATTAGTTTACAACACTGAATTTCAGGGACTGAAATGCATTTTATTTTTGTTCTTTGTCTTTTTAAAGTCTGTCTTGTTTGTATGTAATAAAGTGTGGATTCCACCTTTAAAGCATTTGTTGTGTGTGCCTTCCCCCTTCAACTAGTAATACAACAGTGACGGCAAAAAGTTGGACACTGAAGCCACATTTAAAATATCAAAGCATTGAGACAATGATGAGGCGTATTGCAAAAGTGTTTATTAAAGCAGTGGATCTCAAACAGATGTGCAGGAAACAAGATGACTTCAAATTATTTAATAAAAAAAAAAGAAAATTGTAAATTTAAATTTTTTTTTTACTCAGAACAGCACCATGACATGTATGAAAGCAAGGCTGTGAGTTTGAGCGATTAGACTTACCATGTTTTCAATAGCATCCACTGTAAATTTTCCACAGCTCATGTTTTCTGGAGTTTTTTTTTGTCTACTGAAGTTTCTTGGAAGTTTCAAAAACACATTAAATAACTGAACACTGAAGAGCTATGTCTATCCCTCACAGCCTCTCTGTCATTCCCGTTTAAAATCAAATAGATGGTGCTGCTGTGTTTATGGGGGCCTTCTAGTCAAAAAGGTTGAAAACCACTGTGTTAAAGGGGTGGTACAATGCCCTTTTCACAAGATGTAAAATATGTCTTTGATGTCCCCAGAGTGTGTATGTGAAGTTTTAGCTCAAAATACCCCAGAGATATTTTTATAGCATGTTAAAGTCACTTTGAGGGAGAGCAAAAACTGTTTTGTGTCTGTTCCTTTAAATGCAAATGAGCTGCTACTCCCTGCACAGGGGGCAGAGCTTCAACAGCTTGTGTCATTTTACCTCACATAGACATGCCCTGAAAATTTCAAAAACTTTTAGGATTTTATATTCAAACCGGAGTCCGATGATGGAGAGACTTAAGAAGTGACAACATGTAGACATTTCTGAATGGTTCGTTGATGAATTTATGTAGCTTATGTAGTTATCTTCTAGTCATTGATTAGCATATTCGGTCTTGAAAATCTATAAATCGTGTTCAGAGGGCGGGTTTATGTCAATTTTAGGGTTTGTCAATTTTACAATTTTAATGTAGTGTAGTCCCAACCAGCTGTTTGTTGTAGTCCTTAAAAAGCAATTTCTCTAAAAGCAAATACCTCCCTTTACTTTGAACTTTGAGCGTTGTAACTTTGCAGATGTTGTTTAAGCTCAAACAGCAACATTGCATACTAACTAAAGTTAGAAAAGTGAAATCATAATCAACCACCCTTTTAAAGGCACACTATGAAAGATTTGTACCTTAATATAACAGCTTCGAAATCATTTCGATGGTAAACAAACGATGGCACTACGTCACATACATCAACAACATATGAAGCGGCCTCTATGGAAGACACTAGCACGCATTTCAGACGTGAATCATGGCAGAGTCGACAAAGAAAACGAAGAAACCGTGGTTGGAAGAGTGCAGAGACTGCTCTGCGTGAGTGGTATTTACGACAGTAATGTTAAATTCAATTACTCCCTGGTACTCCACAGCGACTCTAGGGGTCGCTATTTGGAAAAAAACGGAAACTGCATAGTGTGCCTTTAATAAAATGTAGCACAAATGCTGTTTTCAAGCAAAATATTTCACAAAAAGAGGTTTGTTTAAATGCTAAAAGAATAGCTATAATGGTCAAAATGACCACAAAACGTATCTGGACTATTCTACTATTAGGTTAATAATGACAGAGAAAGCAATAAGAAGTTTCCACTGTAGCATGAAGGACTATATGGCAGCCCTGGATAGAATGGTGTTGATGTCACTACTCAGTTACGTATTTGTATTTTGTGTGTGTATGTGATTCTCTTCTACATTATTTCAGCTGTCTGAATTTAATACATTCTCTCTCTTTCTCTGCTCTTGTTCATCAAGATATAAATGGAAATAAGGAGAATTTGCCACGTTGTCTAGGTAATGGTGTATGTTTACAGTGTGATCTCACTTGGCTGGTGTCTCAGTGAAATAATACCCCCTGGAAAAAAAACCTGCAGAGCACAGAGTCTTCTTTCATAGTCCTCAGCTCTCTCACAACAAAGGCTGATTTTGTCCATGAAACAATCTAGAACTTCTTCAAAATTATCTTGATGTAGCTTATTTTTAGGCTAAACAGGCTATACAAAGTAATTAATCCTTTTTTGTTTTGCTCATCTAGTATCCCACCATTTAGACCACTCCTAAATAATGGGATGCTTTCTATGCATGCTATCTGTTTTTAAAATCTGTGTCATAAAATAATACTAATAAAGTAATAACTATCTTGCATGTGGAAAATGCGTGATGATTAGTGTGTGTGTGTGAGAGAGAGAGAGAGCGAAAGAGAGAGAGAGAGGACAGGATCAGAAAAAAAAAAAAAAAAAAAAAACGAGGAAGAAACTCGAGCTTTGAAGGAAAGGACAGGATCACTTTGTTGGGGACTAAGAATTCTCTCTTTGACAAAACACACATCTGCAGACTAAATACTGCCAACCTGTGATATGTTTGTGACACCTTGAAGTAAGTGCATTATTTATTTAACAAACATTTTAATATTAGAAATGGAAAGAAGTATGCCTCATGCATGACTACTACAACTGGAAAACATTTCAGCCACATTTAATATTATTTTAGATTATTATATTGTTATATTACCAAATTAAGATTCTACTCAATTTGTGAGTCAGGTTTTTATTACATTGTGGGCTGGGGAGCAAATGTCCCCGAGTAAAACCTGAAGTCATACTTGTAAGGACCAGCCAACGGTGTGGGCTGTGTTGTTTAAAATTATTAAAATATATATATTTTTAAATAGCTTAAATATATTGATATTGTGACGGAATGTAAACATCGTTTTAACATTTGTTCATAGCAAGCAAGTAAAGCTGTGGAGCGAGTTATTCAAGCAATAACAGTGAACCGCCTCTGGGTTGTTAAAACAATTAAATAGTACATCATTTGTGTTTACGTTTGTAATTAAATGTTGTCTAATTGGGCTCAGTTGGGCTTTTCCCACACCTAGTTATTCATTGTGGTATCAAAAGTGGCCAGGAGATGTCGCTATATTTTAATAAACGATTTGACTGTGTTCTGTGCGTGGGAAATAGCGACGTCATCACGATTACAGGCATAATAATAATTATGTCTATGATCACGATAACATAAAACTAGCATTACTTTAGAAATTCGGTGTTTTTTTGTGATAACTTTTTTAAACTAACATAAAATGTATGTTAAATAATAAAAAACGTTTGATCTCTGAGGTTGGCAATAAACATTTTCTGAACTTAACTCCTTTCCCTGACTTGCTTCTCTCAGGCGTTATTTTGTGTTAATGGAAACTGCTAGTAGACTTGTACTCACTTTTAAAACCTAGTGATTTATTAACTCTTTATTTTTGTCATATTATGTTTACAGATCACACATAGAAAGATGCCTCACTCTAATTCAGCTTGATCACTGAAAGCAACAGCATGTTGAGGTAAGTTTTCTGTGTGCCTTAAGTTTGTGTTGGGAAATGAATCCTCAAGTGCATAAAATGTATTTTGGTATTAAAATCTGTCATTGTGATTGTCACAATTTGCTTTTCTCAATAACTCTTCTGTTGTGGCTCAGCATAAATGGTCCAATAGACATGCATGGGAGGAAGCTGAGTAAGGTTGCAACTGATAGCAGGACAATGCTGGGCATTCACAGAGTAATTTCCGGACCTATGTTTGCCGGAAAAGTGTGAAAATGGATATGAGCCTGTGAAGCCATTCACTGATGTATTACGTCAGTCATGAGTAACACTGGATATCACCTGTATTTGACCTCACACATTATTAAAAACAGAGACTTACAAACAATGGTGACCAAATGATTCACATTCAAAACCATTCAATGTTAAAGGTGCAGTCGAAATAGGTACTGCAGTCCAATTCAAAATATTGCGATTCTCCCTCCACCTGCTCCTCAGACTGGACGGCGCTCACACGGGTTGCCAGTTTGAGGACACGCAACAGGAACGAGCGCAATGGACAATGAAAATTGGCAAATTGTCACTGTGCAGTATCACAGACCAAAACAATAACAAACATTCCAGCCAGGAAACGCACATTTCAAAGTAAAATATCTGGCTGTAGAAGTGTTTTTCAGAGAAACGAGTGAACTTATCATGTTTCCTCAATATATGCAAGCATATTATGGTATCTTTTATGCTTTAGTAGAGTGAAAAATTTACATACAGCACCTTTAAGCATCAGAATGAGGTAGAGATATTGTGAAACAGTTTCTTTGCAATTACTTGCTTCATTACACCAGATTTATCCTCTACATGAACATGCAGCTGAGTAAGTAAAGTATGGCAGGACTATTAGGTGAACTTTGTTCCTTAGTTGATTAAGAAAGACTGAGCTTTAAAATGGTTTTAATCCCTGTGGTTCATTCTCAGTACAATGCATTCATTAGTGCAGACAGTGGCAGCTTTTTAACTCTAGTGAATATTAAAGTTCTCTCATACCAGGCAGTTATTAAGTAATTAAGCTCTGGTATTCCCTGTTTGCATAGGCTAAGATATTAAATATAATTAGATCCTGATAAATGCTGATGCATATCATTTGCTGTTTTAATGTTGTCTTGCAAATCACAGACATCAGACATGCAAGTAGTTGGTTAACTAAGCTTTAGATCAACATTATATATATATACACATACATACATACATACATACAGATAAAGTGTCATTACCACCATAGAATGCTAATGCAATTTTCAGAAAAAAGGTTGTAAAAATAATGTTTTTTGGTGCTTTTTGGAGAGTCTATTTACAAAACCATGACACAGGAATCTGCAGCATCACATGTTATGGCATCACCACCCTCAGGCTTCCTAAAGAAGTCTGTCTTCATACCAATAAAGCACACAAATACACACTGTGCTGAGTGCTGGCTTTGTGTTGCAGTCACATGCAATTTACACTCTGGGTCCTGCAGGTCTGTGCTCTTCCTCTATGAGTTTAGGAAGAGAGAGAGAGAGAGAGAGATGAGGAGGAGGAGGAGGGTGAACGAGGCGGTCTGCCATCTGGGTTCTGCTGCACTGAATGCAGTCTCCATGGTAACATCGCTCTCTCATGCAATCAAATCAAGGAATGAGATCAGGCCCCGCCCACCCCCCCTCAGCGAGCACGCTCTTGATGCTTTTATCAGCTAAGCCACGCCCCCAGCCGTTTGTCTCCACCCCTTCTATCCCTTAGGTTGGTACTTAGTGATGAATTGAACTCAGTTTGTCACTCTAGATGTTGGTGATAATAGTTTAAAGGGTTGTAACTTGGTAGTCCAAGATGTCACCATGAGTCCTTGTCCTCCAGTTGACAGAAAGGATATTTTTAGCTTGTCTTACTGATGTGACTTAAGTGACCCCTGCTGCCCAAGCTGGAATTTCTAAGACTATAATTGTGCTGGGTCTTATTTTGTGTATAGAATATCTACAGTGGTGGCATGTCTCTCTCTTTCTCTCTTTGCCTCTGTGGTCATTTGTCTTCATTAGCTCACATGCAGTTACTATCATTATCTTGATAGTACTGAGTCATTATCTTGTCCCCTCGATTTTTCTCCTTATCATGTTGTTCCTGCTATCTCTTCGTTTCCCCTCATTTCTCCTGATTGTGAATACAAATACACCCTCCCCCTTATAGCACTCTGGGAAACTGAATAAAAGTCACTTGTGTCAGCAGAGAAGATGTCATCATGCAATTTCATCACAAAGGAGAGTCATTCATTTTCTTGGATATTCACCTTTGAACTCTTGAGGACTTTCTTTCATAGTTTGTGTGTATGTTTGTCTGTTGTATTGACATGGTGCTGTACACTGCAAAAAAAGATTTTCCAGTAAAAATATCTAAACATAATACAAATGTTAAAACTACATTGTGAAAAAAAGAAAAAAATTGTTTTTGAAGTTTATTTGTATTACTCCATTGGCAGTTTGTATGCGTAAATCTAATGCTTCATACAATTTTGTTTTGAAAATGTAATTCTTTATTATTTTATGGAAAAAATCAAATGTACTTCAGTGAAAACAATGTACACCATTGTTTAAAAGTTTGGGGTTTAAAAAGATTTGCTTTTCTTTTTATGAAATGAATACATTTATTCAGCAAGGATGCATTAAATTGATCAAAAGTGAAAGTAAAGACATTTATATTGCTACAAAAATAAAAAATAAAAACATTTATAAATTCCACAAAATATATTAAGTAGTAAAACTATTTTCAACATTGATAATAATAAGAATTTTTTCTTGAGCACCAAATCAACATATCAGAATAATCAGTGATTAGAATGATATGTGTGTGTGTGTGTGTATTTAAATTACACAGTGATAAAAAAGTTCTAACCAACCCCAAATGTTTTAACTGTTAACTTAAATTTTTGCTGCTCAACTCAATTTATTTATTTAATGCAAACTTGAGTTGCCGTTCGTAACCAATTTGACCTGTTTCCAAGTGAAAAGAAATGTTGTATTGGAAATTTAATCGTAAAAAATGTGTTTCGAGGCAGATCAATTGTGAGTTTTCTAAAACATCTAATTAGCTATTTGGCGATTGGTGAACATTATCCAATAGCAAGTGTGGCCCAAGTGACATCAGCAGAATATCAAAGTCGTTTCAGGGGGGAAAGATTAAGAATACAAACACTTCTTAGTGAAACAATGCACCAATGAATTATTCACAAAATACATTTTGATTTCATGTTGAGGATGTTTAGATATTTGTACTTGAAAACAAGACAAAAATAATGATTTTTTTGCAGTGTTTATGGTATTATGGCAACCCTTAGAGAGAGCAAGAGATTCCTCTGTATCTAAAGGATGTGTTCTCCATCTGCCATTTTCCTGTTGCCTTGCACCTTCACTCAGAGGATTGGCTGACCACATCCCCACCTCCTTTCTTTTCAGCCAATTCCCTTCCACTATCTGCCTTTCCCCTCCCTCCTCATCAGTCTCTCTCTTCTCTTTTCTTTCTCACACACATTATACAGCCTCGCTTGCTCACACACCCTGCTGCTGCTTCTCTCCTGTCTGCTTTCCTGCTTTCTAGATTTGCTCCTTTAATCTCGCTGTTTGGGGATGAGGGGCTGTAAGGCTGGACGGGTGTATGCTCGGATGCTTCGCTGAGACCTGTCCTTATCTTTCTCTTTCCCTTTTTCATCCCTCTATCTCTGTCAGCTGCGAGAACTCACGTGAGTACGGCGTCGGGGAGCTCCCCCCTTTTCCCTCCTTCTCTCTTCTTGTGTCGTGCCACCATCACTTTCTTTCAACTCTCCATACGTTTTGTATGCATTTTATCAAGCTGTGGTTGACTGTGATGGGTAATTTACTGTAGAGTCTGGCCTCTCCCTTTCAGTCAGCTGGGCATCTCTGACACACTCATGCACAAACACACACACATGAGTGAACGGACATTATCACAAACACCCCGCAAGCCTTTCAGCGCTTATATAAAACAACAGTGCATGCGTGTTTGTCGGCTCTCTCCTCAATATCACCTGCTTTGCTGCCTGTACTTACTGATCCGAGTCACAAAGGTGGAAACATTCAGTTTTGTTCGTGGGATTTTAAATGAATGGCTTCAGATTGAATTGTACATTCGAGTGTGTTCAAATAATGCCACTGTGGCTTCCTGTCTCTTAGCAATGATAGGAAGTGTCTGTAGACAGAGGATGTGTGATACATCTTAATTAAGGCTATTCAAGAATAAAACCATTTTGTTTTGGTAGCATTTATTGACTTAAATGGCACACCCTATTACACTGACATTATATTACAGGTACAGTCATAGTAATCATCCAAGCAGACAGATATAAATAATGTAATAATGACAACATAACAGTGCAATCAGGCCAGGACTGGTGACACTCATTATCATTTTGCTTTAGTTGACTGCTCTTATATACTTAGACAAATAAAAGTAGACACAATGAGACAAGTGATGACATATGAGTATAGAGCTATAAAAATATTGTATAATTTGAATAATTGTATTAATTTTAGATGATAAATGAGATTTTAGCAAACCCTTAATTTGCTCTCCATTTAAGAAAGGAGAAACAACTGATATAAAGAGATCTCATCTGTGATTCTGCATTCACACAGGCCATTTCTTAGATATGAACATTCAGTGTATGACACACAATATCATTTTCTTCTCTCACATTTTGCAATTTTGCTGTACTGATCCAGCTTTTGATGTACTTTCAGAGGAATAAGATTATCAATATGTATTAATCCTCTCTGTACTATCAACTCTGTGGGCCAATAAAGGCTGTAAGAAGCACATGAACAAGTGAATGGCACTTACATTCCATTGTGTTTGTGTGTGTGTGTGTGTGTGTGTGGAAGAGGGAAGCCAGTTACAAAGATGTCAGAGGAATATCCAGCTGGCATTGACGTAATGGCTCCAGAGAAAATGAAGTAAGAGTAGATGGTGCATTCAAAGTCTCCATTAGAGTTAAAAGTAAAGTATGGTCTTTTTTGACACAATTGGCAGTTGGGACCTGTACAAATGTGGTTGGACAGCCAACAAACAAATTATGAAGCAAGCATTTCCTCCAAGGCTTTTTTTTTTTTTTTTTTTTCAATTGATAAAATCAAATACAATGCTTTTCAGAATGATTTTACTTCAGGTTTGACTGTACAATTCCCCTTTATTGATACTGGGAGGTCAAACAGGGATTGTCATAGTCACAAATGGCATTTGGTTGGAGATTAAGATGGATGTAAGGGCAGTGAGATGGAGCTCCGCTGACAGATGTCTCTGCTTTAGTGTAGTGACATGAATTGCCATTCATGGTCATTGTTCATGTATGTGTGTGTGTGTGTGTGTTCTTGTGCTCTTTCCACTGTAGGATCGCATTAAAGGCCTCGCCAGTGACATACAGCCTTTATTGTGCGAGTTATGGCTGCCTGAGTAACCATTACTCTACCTAACCTTCCCCTTTAGGGTATTCATATGTGTCTTGTTTGTGTGTGTGTATGGGAGAAAGCTTTTGACTTGCGATGTATGTTTTGTCTGTTGGGTGTGATAAGTTTGTGATAGAACGGTAGTCGGTCAATAGAACCACTTGCTCATTCAACGTGGTTTATAGCGAGACCCAAGCAGCCATTCCAGTTCATAAACGCACTTAAACTTACAGCTATTTTGATGTGACATTCATAATCACAATACAAACACTAACCAGTTTCTATTTAAAAGCTTTCGCTGATTCATGTCTTATTGTACCTAAAATATGTGCACTCTTTGTTTGTATTCAAAAGGAAAACTTCCTGAAGTCTATTGATATAATCATTCTTAGTCAGTTGTGGCAGATATTATTTTAGTTTTCTTTGGCAGATGGCTTTAGATGTTTTTTACTTATTATTTGGAATGTCAATAAATTTGTATAGCACATGCAAGTTTGACATACACTCTTCCTGCGTGATCACTCTGACTTTAAACAGAAATGTATATCACAGTTTAGTGTGCATAAAGTCATCCTCTGAGTCTGAGCTAGTAGTTTGATGGATAGGGACAAAAGAGATCACTAAACTTGTTAGTGCTAAAATAATGGCTTTTAGCCAGAACCTGCACCTGGTTTGTTGAACTCACTGACAGATCCAAAGTGTTTGAAGAACTGATTTTAAAAAGACCCGAAGGAGACGTGGATCCTTTCCTTTTGAAGACAGCTGACTGTGAATGTCAGTGTTCATGTGAAACAGCCTGAGAAAACAGTGCCAATTGAGCAATGCTCGGATGTGTTTGCATTATGTGTTTGTGTGTGTTTGATGTGATCAAGCGTGCTGTAAACGTGATAAAACAAGCATGACAATATGCACATCCTCAACAAAACAATCACTTACTTCTCCGCTGGGTTGTAGAGGTTTATTTTGAATCTGAACTATTCAGAGATTGGAGTGTTGTGTTATTTCTGTCAGTGTAATGGGTCTGAGGGAGAATTAGTCTTTCTTGGCTTGGTTACAGACACTATTGACTATTGTTCCTTGATTATGAAGGCGTTTCTGAGAACGAGAGAGCGAGAGAGATAAATGAAGGAAAGGAGGAATTAATGAAGGGTCAGGAGAACTTGAAAAAATGCTCCCATACAGTGTGAGTATGAGTATACTGGTGGTGAATGCTGAAGAAATACAGTCAGATTTAATGATCCTGTTTGGTAGCACAACTATTTTGCTAATGCGAGTCAATTGATCCTTCTTGGTTTAACATCACATGCTAACTTTGATATTAATGTTTCATATGCTAACCCCCAGCTGTCAACATAGAACCACATTTGTAACACATTTCAATTGCATAATGTGATGGTTTTCCATGTTATTCAACAGGAAAATTATTACCCATTGGAAATGGGCTGGATTGTCAAATGCAGGTCATAAATACAAAAATGAATCCATATCTGAATACAAGATTGCTAAATAATATACTTTGAATAGCTTTTTGGTGATTGGTTAATACTTTTAAATACACTAAAGAAGCCCACATGATGTCACTTTTAATTTTGATGAATTTGAATTTTAACAAAACATTTTGAAGACAAATTTGGAATTGTCTTTGGAATAACACACTGAATCGTGCACAATGAGAACAGGAATGTCTATTAAATACCTAATTAAAAAATCACCCTATCTATTTCCTAAATTCATTGAGTCAGGTTCCAAAAGTTAGAACTCCATTAATTTTCTCCAAAGGGAAATTGATTTTTAACAATAACTTATAAATTTTTAAAGATAACCTTACTGTGAGCTACAAGGTTGCTAATTGATGATATCTGATTCTGTTGAAGACTTCAGCCCGCATTATTTCAACTTTTTTTTTATTATATAATTGTGTTTTACAGCAGAATTTGTGGTGAAAAACTACATTACCCATGATGCTGTGCAGAAAATTCCACCAATCAGAGTCGAAACAAGCAAAACATTCCAAAAAATTTCTATAGCTCCGTCCACTCTCGTGAAGCGCCGCAAATGACGTAATCGAGTCAGTCTCTCTACCCTCTCAAAATACTTAAATATTTGAATATATACGCATATTTTGCAATAAACAAAGTATATCATTTGTATATAAATAATCAACATTTTTAAATGTTTCATATTTCTCCATCATTTTTTATTTGATTATGCTGTTCGCAATGCTTCATGGGATTGTAGTTCTTTCTGCAAGTACAGTCTTGTATTTTTGTCCGATTTTCAAATACTTTTTTGTTTCAAATCAAAGTTTTTAATGTTATGATTCAACTGGTAGATAATTTCCTTGGTTCATGGCTTATAATGGTTTACAAAAAAAGACTTTTTTGAAATCTCTATGGGAGAAATGAATGGAAAAATATTTCTGGAACCAAGGCCACTGGAAAAGTGGGCAGGCGTTGATTTTATTGTGAACAATTAGTCAATGCATGTTTTATTTGTTTAAACTTTTTTGACCTTGTCATTTTTTATCAAGTTCATCACTCAATCTTCCGGTGAAACAACAGACTTCTCTCTGGTGATGTATACCGGACTTCTCCAATCCTTTAGTACACTTAAATCCCGCCCCTTTCTTAAAATTGACTACAAGCTCGCATTCAGATCTGCCTCCATCCAATCAAAAAGAAATGGAAAGAACCAAGTCCCTGCCCAACATTTTTTCTTTTTTGATAATCTGTTTCACATGGATGTGTGGCACCAATTGGAATTGGAGAAATAAAGATTCTTTCCCAACAGCTTGTCCTGCCCCAAACTCATGCCATTGGTTGAGCCTGAAGTTGATAAACCGGGCATGTTGAAAGCGCCAAAGCCACACCTTGGCTTACTTTAAGTGGTCTGTGCACATTAAGCTAAAAGAGGTGAACATTTTTTAACAAAATAAAGATTACACACTTAAAATCCAAAGAAATGCTGTTAACGCAGCGTAACAATCTAATGTATCTCGTAATGCCTTTGGCAGTGTTTTGTTATTCCATGTTTGCTCTGGTTATTTGTGAAGCATGCGTCATAGCCCACCAGAACCGTAACCTGTCTGAACTCTCAGGAGTCTGCTCCTCTACTCACTATTCAAAAAAACACTTGTTTAGTCCTGAACCACAGAACGAGGACACTTCTGCATAATTTATACTTCTAAATTGACAAATATACTGTATAAGTGAGTTTTTCCACCGAAGCACCAGAGGCCTATCCGCAGGGTGACTCACACCTATCTACGAAAAGCACATGTGCATATAGCTTTGTTAAAACACACTACTTTACATATGGCAAGTATATTGTATTAAACTCGGAAGTATTTGACCTGTTTGTTGGTATTGTTTATATGCTTAAGGCATTAAGTGTTCTTTTAAGCATCTCCTCTGAAAACACACACACATAAACAGTAGATATTTGAAGGATCAGATTATTTCTGGCCCGTTTTATGTACCCAGCTATGCAGGCATTCCCTCCAGGAATATTTCCACAGTCCAGAGAGAGAGATAGAGAAAGACAGAGAGTAAGATATGGACATGTCAGCTATTCATGGTCCCTCTCACACACTTAGAACGCATAGAGTCGCGTGCACCTCTCTCCAATTTAACAACACTCCAACCCGTCTTAAGTTTGCATTGATCTCCTGTGGTTGATGGATATTTAATGACTGAATAGGAAATTTAATGTCACGCCTCATTTTATATTTAGCAAGGGAAGTTCTGGATTAAGCATGTTTAAAAAAAGGAGGTTTCATTTTATTATCTATAAAATCTCAGGCCCATTTGCCTTTTTAATATCTTGATTGTTTTTCTACATTAAGGATTTAAGAATATACCCCAAAAGTCTAAAGTTTGAACTTTATTTTGTCTTCCAATTCAATACAATTGTTTTACCATCATTTACATTACATTATGTTTAGACACAATAGTTTTGTGCATTTTCTTCTGTTTTTAGTTAGGCTATAATTTTTCCACATTAATAAAAAATTTACTAAACAGAAAAAGCTTTCAAATTTAAATATCCACATACACATTTGGTCTAATGGTCTAATTTGGTCTACACATTATACACATACATTTGATTCTTTTCTCTTTTTTCCCCTGATTTGTTTCTATTTGTATTTTTCTAAGGTTATTTTATCAGAAACATCTGAGACAAATTTTATACTTAAATTTTATCCCCCTGTAGTCAATAATTGTATCCCTTAAAACTCTTTGATCACCAAAATGACATATAAAAGTCGTTTTTTCGTTTTTTTCCTGTGAAAAAAGTCTTCATGCCTTAAAATAGCTTGAATGTAACTCTACACCCTTACTTCATTTAGTATAAATGGATACATGAATATGCTAATTAGCCCCGCCTCCACTCACTCACACCAGCTCAGAGATCCACTCGGTCAGTTTTACTGTACAATGGCTCTTTACAACGTCGGACACATAACAGTAATTAATATGATTTGCCTTTTGCTTGACTACGTTATCAAACAGCTAATAACGTGTTGCTAATGTTACACAAACCATGTTCCTGTCCATGTCAGCATCCTTAGAAACGCTTTGAACAACTTAGAATGTCAGTAACATCGTGTAATATACTACATCATATACATAATTCACCCCCTATATTGCTAAATGAACCGATTTTTCTTATTAACAGAAAAAATATACCGGGATAACCTGGCTCCTCTTGAGACGATAAGTTAAAGCCCGCCCCCTTCGTGACGTGATTGGTTACAAGGTAGTTTGTGACATAAGAAACTCCGGCGTTTTTGAGACTCTCTTTTTTTTTTACTGCAGTTTTCAGGAGAGAATACTCAGCAATGGTGTTGACTTATGAATTTGCACATGGTTTGTCTTAAAGCATATTAGAAACACCACATAGACATAACAACATTAAAAACTTGATTTTCCACCACAGGGGTCTTTAAATAACTGAGCATAACTGGGGTAAGATGTGTCAACATAACTTTGAGCTTTAATAATGTCTATATTTTATAGCCTGCCCTGAGCTATAAAAGAGGAACCGCTGATATAAAAATAAATCCTCTATAGCTCATGAATGTATTAACATAGTGTAAACTCAAAACTACTCTGTCATGAAGATCACAAATATACAAAAGCTTTTTCATCGCACACAGTTTATCTGTCTTTAACTTCTCTTTTACACAAGTTACAGCATGTATATACACAACAAAAAAAGTCCCATAGTGTAGTAGCTCTATACTCCCAAATGTGAGTAATGACCACAAGACCGTGACATAGGTAGAGCAAGATCGTTTCTTTCTCTCTGTTGAATCCCGCTCTCTCTCTTCTGCCTGCGGTATCCTGACAGCATTCTGTTGAGTCATGTTTCCTGCGGCATGAGTGCTCTTCCTCTCTGCAATTGCAGCGAGATGCTGAATTACATAACTGGACACAGTAAGAGGACGGTGCCCGAAGGCTCCATCTGAGCCGAGTGGACTAGACGTGGCATCTTATTGCACTTTATGTAAAGATTAATGAATGCAGTTACCAGGAAACTTTAATTACGCTTCACTGTCTTTGCTGTATGAGCGCCATATGTTTGGTTATTACACAGATGAACATATAATATATAAGATGATACTTAATTATCTCCTATTAAAATACTGAAACTTTTTCTGAGCTATTTGCACTGCAGAATGGAACTAATCCTGGTTTGCGATGGAGTTTCCCACAGCGCTGTCCCATAGTTCTCGCTGTTTGAGTAAGCTACGGATCTACAAGCTTGGAGGAGATATGGCCAGTGCAAAAATCCCTGACACATGATATTAGCGCTTTGAAGAACAGGAAATTGCAGTGGATATATGTTCAAGATTTCAGTTGGCTGCCTCTCAAGATCTGGCTGAACAAAGTTCTGCTTTTCAGGGCCAGTAAATGCTGGGTTCCTGTGGGAGCAAGCAGACAATATTTATAATGTCGGCCCAGATCATTAACCACAAAGCTACTCTGTCACAAAGATCACAAATAGAGTGATTTCTCTCTCTTTAATTTTCTTTTACACACGTTTCAACATGTATTCTCCCACAAAAAAGTCCAGCTCCATTTGTTCCTGTTGTGTTGGTGCAAGTTTGGAGCAGTGGTGTCAGTTAGAGGTGTGGGTGTTATCTGAAAACCAGCCGCTGTGGGAGAAATCAGACAGTCAATCCCTCCAGATTAATGACAGTTGATGTTTTCCATCTAATCCACCCGCTCCACTGACAGATTAAACATTCCATCCACTCACAATATTTTAAACAAATAAACAATTACATACACAAACATGCAAAACTATTGGTATTAGGTCAGATTATATCATTTGCATAAATTTAAATATCGCTTATTAAATTTGTTGTTATTTTTATATTATTTATTTGTTTATTTATTGCTGTTTTATTATATTTCATAAAAACAGAGGTATTGGAATTCATAATCCTACAATCCGGAGTCGCTCCACCCAGCTTTAATGACATCATCTCTTATATAACCATCATACGAGTGATTGTTTTAAGACTTTTTATGTCAGTCGGTTCACAAGCAAGCAAAAGCAGGGCAATGTCCGAAGTTAAATCAAGATTTACATTCATTTTGATGTTTTTTGTCAAGTTAAAATAGTTGAAACATAAAGATAACACACAGAAATTAAACATCCCATCTGAAACGCTTCAATTATTTCCTTAAAGTGCATTTTTAAAGCAGCTTTTCCATGTTAAAGCTTTTTCCTTTCGAAGCAGGTGCAAAGTGAACTGAACAGTTTTGTGGCACACTACAATCTTTTTATATGATTATTATTGTTTATTGATCATCATAAGCATTCAGACACGCACACATGCTAAAGTCGATGCACTAAAAAGCTGGCATTCAACTTAAATCCTCTCCCTTTCCCAACCCACCCAATCTGTCAGGAATTGTTTCTCTGTGATGCAATCCATGCCTTTGGGAAGATAACATTGAACGGCCAATCACAGCAGAGCTTGTGGGAGGAGCAAACGCTGTGCATTCATCCTCAGCCAATGGTGTAGCCCGGTACGTGGTTTGGCTTTAGCCAGCCGCCCCTTCGTGACATCACAGCTGTTGCTCGGGCACGGGCAGTGAGAGTGCAGTGCACTAGTAGGCGTAGGGACGACGAGCAGTGCATGCATTCATTTAGGGAGGGGGGCTAGAGAAAGGGAAGGGGATCTGTTGTGCTATTCAGCCACCAAGCCCTGCTGAAATCTCACAAAACAACAATGGAACCTGCCTGAGAAGCATCAACTCTGCTTTTTCGTGTAAGTGTGCTTCCTCTTTCACCCTAGTGCGTTTGAGTGTTGCTGTGTGCACGTGAACGGTTGTCATTGTTTTGTGCGTGTTCACTGGAGCAGTGAAGAGCTGTGGCTTTGAAAGGGAAGAATGCTTTTGTTTCTGTCTCCTGTTTCACATCTGGTCAGAGTTGGTCTGAGGTTTTGGAACGTTCTCTTGCTTCACCCTGTGTCATGTTGTTCACACCTTTACTGCCTATTCTGATTTTACTACGGTTTGAAGAGACCCTCGTGTGGGAGAGCAGTTAGGGGTAAATACCTTTTTTTCTTTTTAACTATTTTAACTATATACCTATAGTTTTGGATGTCTAAGTCATGAGTTCAGCATCCCATGGAATGTTTGTGGATGTCAGAAGCAGCTGTGTTTGAAAGGTGTATGTGCCATGCACACAGTGACGTGTGGGATGCATTGTGGGATAACTTTGTAAGTGGCGGCATGACACAATTGCGGATTGTTGTTGGCTTCTTTTTTTGAACAATGACACAGTGTTTGGTTTCTCGATTGTGGCTGTATCTGGGTCAGGTCAGGTTTGCTGACCGGTGGCTTGAACCATAAGATCTTACAGATCTTGTTTTATTGAAACAGGTGGAGTTATGCCAGTCAGCATTTAGAGCAAAACACTTTGTTTTGGTTGGCATGCATGTGGGTTAGTGACATAACACTCTTATTATATAGCCTATAGCCTTTTTTTTAAAATATTAATATTTTTTTATAAAAAAAGAATATATTGTGAAGTTTATACATACTTGAATTAGCCTACTTGAATAAACCTGTTTATAATAAGACTATCTATCTATCTATCTATCTATCTATCTATCTATCTATCTATCTATCGATATCCATCTAAAAATACATAGTTACATGTATAAACTTTTTTCACACACACACACAGACAGACACACACACACACACACACACACACACACACACACACACACACACACACACACACACACACACACACACACACACACACTATATATATATATATATATATATATATATATATATATATATATATATATATATATATATATATATATATATATATGTGTGTGTGTGTGTATATAATATTAGGATGATACAACTGTCCTGCTATTCTAATTAATAAAATACAAAAAAAAAAATCTTATTAAGTAGTTTTGCTATTTTTAGTTTCTATATGCAGTGTGTATAATAAAACTGCTTCAGTGATTTTTAATATTTAAACATTTTTGCCTGCCAAATCAAAATCATGAAAAACATAAAAAGGAAATTATGTCATATAGAGGACCCCTGCAGACCCCTCATGACTGTGTTAGGGTCAATAAGTAATTAATGGCTGACTAACGACTAACTGACTAATGGTCAGACTTCCCAAAAATGGAATATTTATGAATGTGTGTATATATATATATATATATATATGTATGTGTGTGTGTGTGTGTGTGTGTGTGTGTGTATATATATAATGGGTTATATAATATAATTATATAATATATAAAAAACATATTGAAAATGATAATAATTATGTACTAATGTGATGTGTACTACTCTCACATGTTTGCAGATCAGTTTTTCAAAAGATTTTTTACATCATATATACATTGTTATATGTCATAGACCATGTAGCGACGGCAGAAAATGTTGTGCACTTATTTTCAGATGTGTATATTTCTTATTTTTCTGTGCATTTCAGACCAGTAAATCTTATTTGTAAATTGCATTTTTATTCCCATGATAATGAATTCTACGTGTCAGTGTGTATCTGATCAACTGTCAGCCCAGATACCTACTCTGGCTCCTCTTTCTGTGTTGTGCACAAGAATGTCAGCCCCCCGCTGCTGGACGTGACCCCTTATTAAGCTTACCCCAGTGAGACCTGCGTCTAAATATAGCCCGCATACATCAACACATCAAATCAGAAAGGATGAGGGGGGGTTTGGGGGTGGAGGATTTTAGAAGGCGGGAGAAGGGAACTAATATCAGCTATGTTTAACGCTCTCATGTTACCATCACTCATACGTCCATGAGAGCAGTGCACATATCAGTCCTGCAGAAGTATCAGAGCAACTCTGGGACCAGGGGCATTGAAGTAAACTGAGAGCAAAACGCTCACTGTCAAAACATGACAGAGAGCAGAAGTGAGAGACTGAAAGTGTGATAATGAAACACTGGCCTGCAAACTGATCAGACTGAGAGACTTTCCTGAATTAAGGCCTTATTTTATGTTTTGATGTGAGGTATGAATATTGAATCTGATTTGTATGGGAGAGTGTGTTAAGATGCGTTGCCCCTTAAAGGGTTAGTTCACCCAAAAATGAGAGAAAAAAAAAAAAAAGAATTTCATTAATTACTCACCACCCTCATGTCGTTCCAAACCTGTAAGACTTTTGTTCATATTCAAAACACAAATGAAGGTCTTTCTGATGAAATCTGAGAGATTTTTTTTGTCCCTCCATTGACAGTTTATGCAACTACCACTTTGTCACTTTAAAAAGTTAATAAAGAGATTGTAAAACGAATTCATATGAATCGAGTGGTTTAGTCCCAATTTTCTGAAGAGACTGAATCACTTTAGTATATGATGAACAGATTTAATTTAGGCTTTTATTAGGCTTTTTGAATCGTCAAAGTTGTAGTTGCGTTGCTGTCAATGGAGGGACAGAAAGCTCTGATTTAATTAAAATATCTTCATTTGTGTTTCGAAGATGAACGAAAGTCTTTCGGGTTTGGAACAACATGAGGGTGAATAGTAAATGACAGAATTTTCATTTTGGGGACTCTCTTTAATCTATCAAATTGTACATAATTTTGGTCACATAATTTAAATATCCATGAATTATTAATTGAAGCATTTTTTTAAATGGTTGCTGTTGCTTCTGAATGCAGGAAATACTGTGTTAAGTTTTCACTATATTCACAATGTTTCACTTACAGTATGTGAATAATGTGCAACAAAATAAGACGTAAACATGGAATTGTGCATTATTAAATTTTCTATTTAAAATGTAACATGACATGTCTTTGAAAGACGGTCATATTTCTATGGCCCTATGTTAGTTGTTTTCTTTTACATCCTTAAATAGAATTAGACCTGAAATATTAGTTTTTCCTCTGTCTCATATCTCTTTGCCTGGAGGACAACTAAAGTAAAAAGTGGCACAGTGTGTCCACATTGCAGGAGCATGTAATGGCCTCAGCAGTTGCTCATGTCCTTGTATCATTACTTATCCGTCTGCCCGCTGTTGTTGCGGCACATGTGGAAAAGTGGCATGAAAATTGTTGACATTTATTTTCCTCCACAACTCTGTAATCCAATTTTCCGTGCTCTTCTCTTCTTCTTTGCTCAGCAGAATAATGTGTTGGTTGCAGCACCTCTTGTCTCACTCTCAAGGTTCTCCTGTTCATATAGGAGTTTGTCTTCTCTTGCCATCTCAATATCTCTTTAAAGAGATAGTTCACCCCAAAAATGAAAATTCTGTCATCATTCACTCACGCTCATGTCATTCCAAACCCATAAGACTTTGGTTGATCTCGAAACAAAAATGTATTATTTTTAGTGAAACCTGAGAGGTTTCTGTTTCTCCATTGAAAGTCCAGGTAACCATTTTAAAAGATACAAAAAGGTCATAAAGACGTCATAAAACAAATCCATATGAATTGAGCGGTTTATTCCAAAACTTGTGGAGAGATATGATCACTTTATTTGATGAACACATTGTTGTATCTCTTTACAAGACTTGGACTTACTGCACTATTCACATGGATTCGCTTCATGATGCCTTTATGACCTTTTTGGACCTTCTTTTCTGGGCTTTCAATGGACGGACAGAAACCTCTCAAGTTTAAAAAATCAATAAAAATATCTGCATTTGTGTTTTGAAGATTAACCAATCTTATGGGTTTGGAACGACATGATTGTAAGTGAAATATGACAGAATTTTCATTTTTGGGTGAACTATCCCTTTAAAGGCCAATTCACACTGTACCGACAGACACAGAGGTCGCTGACCAATGGCAACAGACACTTTGTCAGGTTTTGTCAGATCAGTGTGTTACTTTTGGTGTTTGTCATCGCTTGTTTTCTAGTCATGTAATGTCTGAGAAGTGACGTGCTGTAATCTTTTGATCATCCGTGCTGTTTGGCATGTGTCGGTGCAGTGTGAATTGGCCTCTTTATAATTTCAAAGTTTAAATGATGACACATGGTGTTTTTTTTCCTGTTTGAAGACTTTTAATAACTCAGCATCTTCTTCATTTCAGGTTAAGGTGTGTCCTGGCCCTCGGCCCTCTCTGTGGATGTCTGTCACCATGGCGAAGTTTGAGACCGGCCGCACAAGCCCAGTGGTGCGCCAGATAGACAAGCAGTTCCTGGTGTGTAGTATCTGTCTGGATCACTACCACAACCCTAAAGTCCTGCCCTGCCTGCACACCTTCTGCGAAAGGTCTGTATCTGTTGCTAAATTATGTTTTATTAACAAAGTTTGGGAGGAACACGTTCAAATGATCTATCCAATCATCACGTCATTCAAACCAGCAATTGGTAATCAACATGTCTACCCAGTCAGCATAAGTGGAGGCATATATGTACATAGTTGACCCACCTATGTTCCTCAACAGTTTTCAGCATCCCTCCACCCCCCCCGTCTCCACACTCACCTGGTTACTTCCTAACCAGAAATACATGACGCGAGCCACACTTGAACTCATATTTCCCACATGAGCACCACAGCACAATGCCACAGCTCTGGCATGAGATAGGCTTGCTGTGATGATCGGTGTTACACGGTGTTCAGCCGCACACCGATTACATCACTTACACACCACAACAACACCCCCCATAGTGAAGCATAGATCAGTTGTAAACCTTAGGATTGCGTGAACTGTTTACTTCCTGCTGACAAAGCTTGGCATGGGTGCTCTGTCTCTACCACAAATATTTTCTTCTGCATAGATGGCATGAGATGTGTGCAGTGAGACTCTCCGTGTCTTTGTATCTGTGGGGTTGAATGTCAGTGGAGTGTTTCCACTGTGATTGTTCGTGTTGTGACTGAAATTTCAGCAACACTTCCCCTCCTAGCCCTCTCGCTCTCACACTGTCCCGCAGGAGTACATCATTTATGAAATGTGAGATACACTGCATTCAAATGTTTGGGTTTGGTCAGATTTTTGTTTGGAATTGTTTTTTTTAATTAACGTTTTGGAAAAAAAGTATCTTATGCTCACAGAGGCTGCATTTATTTGATCACATTTACAGTAAAACAGTAACATTATGGATTATTATTACATTTTAAAATAACTGTTCTCTATTTGAATATATTTTGAAATGTAATTTATTCCTGTGATTGCTAAGCTGAATTTTCAGCATCATTACTTCAGTCTTCAGTGTCACATGATCCTTCAGAAATCATTCTAATATGCTGATTTACTCAAGAAACATTTCTTCTTTTTATATTGTTGTTAAAACAATTGTACTTCTTAATATTTTAGTTTTGTTCAGGATTCTTTGATTAAATAGCAGCATTTCTTGGAATATAAATATGTAAATGTCTTTACTGACAGTTTAAAGCTTCATTGATAAATAAAAGTATTAATTTAAAAAAAATAAATAAATCCTTTTGAAATGTAGTGTATGTTAATGGTTGTTGTTGGTATCTGTTTTTCAAAGATACGTTTACATTAAAGGCGACGTGTAATATATGATGTTAAAATACATCATATACCCATTTAAAGGGATAGTTCACATAAAAACTGAAATTCTGTCATCATTTACTCACCCTCTGATCTTTGTAAAACCTGTATGTCTTACTTTCTTCAGTAGAACACAAAGGGAGTTATTTATAGCTAAATATATGTTACTCCTTTCCATATAAAAAGAATGTGAATGGTGACAAGCTATCGTATGACTCTAGAATATAGTGCATGAGTCGTATGGATTACTTTTATGATGGTTTTGTATTTGTCCTTTTTGGAGCTCAACAGTCCTTGGTCCCCATCCACTTACATTGTTAGGAAAACAGCAAAGTGGACCTTCTTCAAAATATTTCCTTTTGTGTTCCACAGCAGAAATAAAGGGTTTGGAACAACTGATTGTGGCTGATTGATTTAGTTTGAGGTTGTTAATCATGTCTGTCCTTCTCTCTATCTCACAGGTGCCTACAGAACTACATTCCCTCTCAGTCTTTGACACTGTCCTGCCCGGTGTGCAGACAGACCTCCATCTTGCCTGAGAAAGGTGTGGCGGCACTACAGAACAACTTCTTCATCACAAACCTCATGGAGGTGCTGCAGAGAGACCCAGAATGTTCTCGGCCGGAGGCCTGTAGCGTGCTGGAGTCTGTCAGCGCAGCAGCCGCTGGGAAACCGCTCTCCTGTCCCAATCACGAGGGCAAGGTAAGCCTATTACCATCTGATGATGAAACCACATTTGGCAATACTTGGTGGGAACATGAAGGAGAAACCATCAAAAACGAGGTTGCAGGGAAAATCGCGGCTACAAGGGATTGTTGGGAATTCCTTTACCACCACTGATTTCTCTACATTTAAGCCAATTTTTCATTGGCAGAGGCTGCTGTGTCACTACCAGCTTCTTTCCTTTATGTGTCTTCAAAGTCATAATACATGTGTGTTTACGCTGTTCAGGCCTGTTAGCATACATTAGCTCCCTTTGATAATCCATTAGTATGCTGAATGAAAGGGTTGCTCACTGGTGCCCCTGCAGGTGATGGAGTTTTACTGCGAGTCGTGTGAGACGGCCATGTGCCTGGACTGCACGGAGGGGGAACACCGGGAGCATGTGACCGTTCCACTGCGGGATGTTCTAGAACAGCACAAAGCAGTGCTAAAGAACCAGCTGGATGCTATACGCAACAGGTACATATGCACCGTTCGGAATAGTCAGCTGTTACATACAATTCATCACTTCAATAATAACAACAGAGCACACTACATACATACTGCTTCAAATAAATTTTCATTATTATTCGAAAAATATTATTCGAAAAATGTTATATTCAAAAAACATTACATAATAATAATAATAGTAATAATAATAATGATGAATATATTATGTTAGTTTTAAATCATTTGTTTTATATATATATATATATATATATATAATGAAACAAATTATTTAAAACTAACATAATATATTCACCATTATTATTACTATTATTACTATTTTTATTTCATTATTACTATTATTAAGATAATTTAAACAACAAATACATGATAATTTTTTAAAACATTATCATGTCTTTGTTATTAAAATTATTTTAGATATTATTAAAATATGATATTGATATCATGATATTAAAAAATATGAATATACAATAATATATAATCATTTTACTAGTGACTAAATATAAAACAAAATTATGCTTTTATAAGCTGTTTTTAGTGATGATTGTGAATAATATTGCGGCCTGTTTTCCAAATTACTTGTCTCTTTTCCATCATTTCTCTGATAAAATCTGTTCTTTTTTATTCGGTCAGGCTGCCCCAGCTAACAGCGGCCATTGAGCTGGTGAATGAAATCTCTAAACAGCTGATCGAGAGGAAGAACGAAGCGGTCAATGAGATCAACATGACATTTGAGGAGCTCGAGAAGGCATTGCACCAACGCCAGGCTGCGCTCATCACCGACCTGGAGAACATTTGTAGCACTAAGCAGAAGGTCAGAATGTCCTGATTTGTTAAACAGGTTGTACTCCTCTCCTATCTCTCTAACGCTCCTTTCTGCTGTGTTCTCTGCAGGTGCTTCAGGCACAGTTATCCTGTCTTCTGCAGGGAAAAGAGCACATCCAGAACAGCTGCAGTTTCACTGAGCAGGCCCTGAACCACGGCAGCGCCACCGAAGTCCTGCTGGTCCAAAAGCAGATGAGTGAGCGGGTGAGCGCCCTCGCCTGCCACGACTTCCCTGAACGGCCGCACGAGAACGCCCACTTGGACTGCCAGATAGAGACTGAGGGCTTGCGACGCTCCATCCAGAACCTGGGCGTCCTGCTGACGACGGGTGCCGTGGGACACACCAGTGTGGCAACGGGAGAAGGGCTCAGACATGCCCTGGTCGGTCAGCACGTGACTGCAACTGTTACCACTAAGGATAAAGACAGCGAGCTTGTGCGGACCGGTAACGCGGTCCTCCGAGGGGAGATAACGGGGCAGGACGGAGTGCGGGCGGTCGAGGTGGAGGTCGTGGACAATAAAAACGGAACGTATGAGGTAGGGTACACGATTAAGAGCGAAGGGGAGTACTCGTTCTCTTTGATGCTTTATGGACAGCCCGTGCGGGGCAGCCCGTTCAGACTGCGGGCGATAAAGCCGTCAGATGTGCCCCAGTCTCCGGATGATGTGAAGAGGAGGGTTAAATCTCCTAGCGGGACAGGAGGACACATCAGGCAGAAAGCCGTACGGAGACCCTCCAGCATGTACAGCACCACCAAAAAGAAGGAAAACCCCATAGAGGATGAGCTGATTTACAGAGTGGGTAAGAAACACTGGATAATTATTTTTTTTGTGTGTGTGCACAATAAGAAGTTAGACATATTAAATTGTTGTTAAATATTATTTTGATTTTGTGAATTTCCTTTGACCCATCAGGCTCTCGGGGGAGGGAGAAGGGAGAGTTCACTAATCTACAGGGCATCTCTGCTTCCACTAATGGGAGGGTCATTGTAGCGGACAGCAACAACCAGTGTATACAGGTTAGTTGATATATAGCAATTTTATAAAAATCATAGGCTTTATTTCTAAATCAATTTAGTGGATATTAAATTAATGAATCAATGTGTCACAGTAATCTTACTTGGGATCAATACAGAGATATAGACAGATTTTCATTGCATTCAGTGCAAAATTGTATCATCTGTTTGTTTTTATGAAGGTGTTTACTAATGATGGCCAGTTCAAAGCACGGTTTGGGGTCAGAGGTCGTTCTCCAGGACAACTGCAGAGGCCGACAGGAGTGGCAGTCGACACGAATGGAGACATTATAGTAGCTGATTATGATAACAGATGGATCAGCATCTTCTCCCCTGATGGGAAATTCAAGGTGATGTTTACATCATAATTTACAGTTACATACATACATGCATACGTGTGTGTGGTTCCAGTATACCCTACGTTATGGGGACAAAATGTCTCCCACGATGATGGCAATATCTGAAATCCTTGATCTTGTGGGGACATTTTTTTGGTCCCCATGAGGAAAATGGCTTATAAATCGTACTAAGTGATGTTTTTAGGAAGTGTAAAAATGCTGACAGTCTTCTGTGATGGGTAGGTTCAGGGTTAGGGGGTAGAATATACAGTTTGTACAGTATAAAAATCATTATGTGTATGGAATGTCCCCATAAAACATTGATTGTGTGTGACAGGAAAGACTATACTATTACACAAATTTCTATTTAAAATAAATACTGTCCTTTTATCTTTCTGTTCATCAAAATAAATTTTTTTTAATCACAGTTTCCAAAAAAGATTTAAGCAGCACAACTCAAGCAGTACAAGTCCTTAAATATTGACATAAATTAAATGACAATAATTAAAATGTATACTTGAAGCCATAATTTGTTTCTTGCTCACTCTGTAAATATTGTTTCTTACTCCATGCCATGGTTGACTAATTACATTTACATGTATTAATTTAGCAGTCACTTTTTTCCCAAATCAACTTACAAAATGAGGAATACAAGAGTAAGCTAGAACAAGGAGGAATATTAAAAATAGTGAAAACACAAAAAGTTGTAAGTCAGCAGGATGCGGTTGTAGTCGTCATGAAATCAAAATTGACTTTATTTGCTTTGTTAGCGCGCATTACTAGTCTTGTGGTGAAAAATGAATCAGTGTATGTTAATACACAGAAAAAATTAGTTTGACGTGGGAATCTTTAATCAAAATAAATTGAAATTTTGCTTTCGCTCTGGAATGGCGTTCCTTCTCTGATGACGTCAGTTTGATGGCTTGGGTTGAATATCCTTAAAGGGGGTTGAAATGCTATTTCATGCATACTGAGTTTTTTACACTGTTAAAGAGTTGGATTCCCATGCTAAACATGGACAAAGTTTCAAAAATTAAATTGTACGTTTGAAGGAGTATTTCTGTTCCAAAAATGCTCCTTCCGGTTTGTCACAAGTTTCGGAAAGTTTTTTTCGAGTATGGGCATGTGTGACGTCAGATGTAGCGGAATTTCCTTAAATAGGTCCTAAGGGCACTTCTCCGGTAAGATCGCGGGCGCGCACGCAACCGTAGATCAGAGCAAGAGAGCGAAAGCAGTACGCCCATCAAAGCGCTATGCTCGGCTTTAGGGAAGTCAGTGTCACCAAAGAAGTGGGTTTTTGGTTGGCAGGGCAAGACAACCCTGCACAGATTCCCAAAGAACCCGGCGTTAAGGAACCAGTGGATGGAGTTTGTTTTTCCAGAGTATCAACGGAGGTTGTGTAAGACTGTTTGTTCCCTGCATTTCGACGATGATTGTTTTATAAACAAAGCCCAGATCGACGGATTTGCAGATCGTCTAATGCTTAAGGATCGAGCAGTCACATTGAAAAAGGTTCGCGGTAGTGCGTTGGAACCAGGCGGTGAGTAAAACTGCTTCAAATGTCTGTGTGTTGTTAGCTCGGCCTTGGCGCGTTAGCACAGCTTTAGCTCCGCCCACACGGCCCGCCTTCAGCCGCTCGGTTTTTTCCGGAAAGACTCGGTACAGCCTATCTTTCTTTTATAAATATAATAAAACTAAAGACTTTTTGGAGATATGAAGGATGCAATACTACTCTATAGGTACTCAAGATTAACAGGAGATTGAGTGAAAATGAGCATTTCACCCCCCCTTTAACCACTCCCCTCCAACTGTCAGTCTGCTAAACCCCGCCCTCTATTCAATATTCCGTTTCACTTGGAAATGAGTCACAACACTGAAGTAAAGTCGGTTGCAACTTCCGTTTCACTGGGACTTTGATTGTTCATGGAGGAGACGAGGATTCGGCTACTCGGAATTACATAATCCTAAGAGCCGTTTAATAAGGTCCTCTAGTCTAAACGACCCTCTCTTTATGTCTGTGCCCCATGCAGAATAAGATCGGTGCTGGCCGTCTGATGGGACCCAAAGGAGTGGCTGTGGACAGGAACGGTCATATCATCGCAGTGGATAATAAAGCTTGCTGTGTGTTCATCTTTCAGTCTAATGGCAAACTAGTGACCAAGTTTGGAGCCAGAGGCACTTCAGATAGACAGTTCGCAGGTACAGCGATTGAACACTGTATCATAATGCTAATAAACCCAACGTTGAATAATGTAATGTGGTTTGTGGTGGTTAACCTAAGCACTAAAGAGCTGCAGAGGTGTTGTTGGCGCCCACTGTTGTGTGCTGTGACTGCTTGTCCTCTAACATCTCTTCCTAATACCTCATTTGTCCAGCTCAGGAACTCTTGTGACCAAAACTGTTGCAATTCATGAACAAACTTTAAAGAAACAAGAGCTAAATGGTGTTTCACTACAAAAGCAACAACTAAGAACCATTCTGGGAAGAAAAAACGCCGCAAAAGGCTGGTGTTTTTATACAGAAATGGCCAGATTTACACAGGCTTCAGTTCCAGTGTCTAAAAGGATGTAAACCTGTATATTTCCCCTGCCTCAGTTCTGTTCCTGTTTCACTTTAGCTTTATAAGCTATATTTTCAGTTGCATTATCTGTCAGTATGATAAATAATAAAGGCCAATGCATGCATACATGAATGAGCCTATATTCTTTCTAAGAGACTGATAGCTACACGCATATGCTTTTTGAAGCTCGTCCAACACTTTCTTGCTGCTGCTTATTTTACTATTGAAATACATCAGTCCCTTTTCCTAACCCTTTTAGGCAAGTGCATGTGGCTTGCGGACTGGTTTGGGATGTGCATCTCTAGACAGTCTTCCATTGTTCTTCTGGTCTGCTCCATGTTTGTTGCAGCATTTAAGGATGATTTTCATCCTTGCACCGTTTGAAATGTTTCTGCGCTTTTTTTTGTCTCAATCCCTTCTGCCCTGTCATTTATTTGTCTCCGCTTACCCTTGTTTGTGTTTTTCCCATTCCTTTTTAGAAAAAAGTGGTGTAAAGTTTGCACTGGAGCAAAAGTTTAGTAAATCTGGCCCTGGGTTCAGTAAGTATTGAGTGAATTCTTATCCCAGAATGTGGTGATTTATCTTATTGAAATTAAGTTTCATTCTAGAACTGAATTCAAGAGCAAATGATTTTGTGCTTTGTCTTTCTAATCAAATGTTGGCAAAAATCAAATTGTTCAATGATAAGGATGCAGGCTTCCATACACATTACATCACGAGATCTATCTAATCAATTATGAGATCTTGATCACATGACATCCCTGCTCTCCTCTCCGCTCTCTTTCTGTGTGTTTATCACGTCTGAATCTTTCTTCTCCCCCATTTCTCTCTGTTTCCTCGCATGCAGGCCCGCACTTTGTTGCTGTCAACAACAAGAATGAAATTGTGGTGACAGACTTTCATAACCACTCCGTCAAGGTGAGTGTATCTCTCGGTCGTTCTTACAATTTTCACCTGGTGGACAATAAACCGGGGGGAAAAAAATCCCATAAACTTGAACCATATCTAGAGACCAGAATCACCCACAACAGGAATAAATTATTTCATAATTTAATAAAATTTATTATAATAGAAAACAGCTCTTTTAAATTGTAATAATAGTTCACAGTATTACTAGATTTATTTAGTATTTTATGTATATATATCTGCCTTGGGAAAGTATCTGTACCCATTCATTTTTTTCACATTTTATGTTGCTGTCTTATGTTAAACTACTTTAAATTACTTTTTTTCCCCACATCAATCTACACTCCATACACCATAATGAATATTAAAGGGGTGGTTGATTATGATTTCACTTTTCTAACTTTAGTTAGTGTGTAATGTTGCTGTTTGAGCATAAACAACATCTGCAAAGTTACAACGCTCAAAGTTCAAAACAAAGGAAGATATTTGCTTTTAAAGAAGTCGTTTTTTAAGGACTACAACAAACGGCTGGTAGGGACTACATGATATTCCTCCCGGGTTAGTGACATCACTAACCCTAAAATTTACATAAGCCCCGCCCCCGGGAACACACAGTCCATGTTGAGAAGAGGAAGAGTTGTTGTAGTAGAGCACATTTGTGAGTCTGCTCAAGCTGTCGTATTTGTCTTTTCATATGCAATACAGTACGTAACACAAATGCAATTGCATGCCACTCTGTATGCATCTTACAACAGTTCCCACACGAGCGATTTATAGATTATCATGACAGAATATGCTAACTAAAGACTTGAAGACAGTTAACTCGACATCAGAAACATAAATTCATCAACTAACCATTCAGAAACGTCCTGTTGCATTCTACATGTTGTCACTTCTTCTTGAGTCTCTCCATCATTGTCCGACTCCGGTTTGAACATAAAAGGCAGAACAGTTTCTGACATTTTAGTGCTTGTCTGCGTGAGGTAATCGGAGTTGCTAACACACATGAGATGTTGAAGCTCCGCCCTCTGTGCCAGGAGCAGCAGCTCATTTGCATTTAAAGGGACATACACGAAACGACGAGTTTTTGCGAACATTAACATGCTGTAAAAAATTATCTCGGGGGTATTTTGAGCTAAAACTTCACATACACACTCTGGGGACATCAGAGACTTATTTTACATATTGTAAAAAGGGGCATTATACCACCCCTTTAAATTAAATATTTTTTGACTCATATATTCTTTAGTCAAATAATTTATTTAATTGTAGTATTCATTAAATATGCCTTAAATCAGTCTTTACACTTAAAAAAATAGTATATGATATTAATATATTTCTCCACTGTACAATTAAATGTTAATAAATATTAAAGGTGCACTTAGTAATCATTTAAGTGCTTTGACAATATGGCTTAGTGGTGTAGTAATGTAATCTCAATCTCACACAAATGCAATAGTTTTCAGGTGTTGATGTCATCATTGTAAATATGCAATATTAGCAGTCAGCAATGATTCATTTATTCCACAAGTGAAAGTTTCGATAACACTTTAGTTGGGGTCCAATTCTCACTACTAGTTGCTTATTAACATGCATATTACTAGGATATTTGCTGTTTATTAGTACTTATAAAGCACATATTAATGCCTTATTTGCCATGACCATATTCTGCATCCCTTAACCCTACCCAATACCTAAACTTAACAACTACCTTACTAACTATAAATAAGCAGTAATTAGTAGTTAATTGAGGCAAAAGTAATAGTTTAGGGTCCAATTCTCACTATTAACTAACTATTAATTAAGTGTGACCAAAGTTTCCAATAATGGGGTTTACAGAGGTAAAACAAAATATGTATCTGTCATGTGATTTCAAAATGGCTGCCCCCATGAGGTAACCTGTTCCATTAAAAAAAAACTACTGACATGACTGGATGATTTGAAATATATTTGCAGTTATTATTCATTTCATATGTGTAAAACTTAAATGATGGGAGAAATCATAGAATGCATCATTGTAAAATTGTGTATTATGTATTTAATATGGGTGATTAAAATGTGTATTTCCTCAGGTCTACAGTGCAGATGGGGAGTTTTTGTTTAAATTTGGGTCCCATGGAGAGGGAAACGGCCAGTTTAATGCGCCCACAGGGGTCGCTGTTGATGTTAACGGCAACATCATCGTAGCAGACTGGGGCAACAGCAGAATACAGGTACTGACTCCTCTAAACATCCACTTCCTCTTTACAAAATCTCCAAGAAATAAGTCATTTCAGTAGCACTTTTTTAAGATGACAATCTCTACAATACAAGTTTGTTTGTTTTCCTCAGGTGTTTGACAGCTCAGGCTCATTTCTCTCCTACATCAACACAACCGCTGACCCACTGTATGGGCCGCAGGGTCTCGCTTTAACCTCCGACGGCCATGTTGTGGTGGCCGATTCTGGTAACCATTGCTTCAAAGTCTACCGGTACCTGCAGTAACCCCTCAGGCACTGCCACGGGGTGACACAAACTCTCCTGCGACTTCGGTTCATCACAGTTTGCATAGTCATATCAGCGAAATCCTCAGCCAAACCAGAAAGGAAGAATCGAAGGAACAAAAAGCACTTTTCTTTAATCTTTTACTGATTTTCATGTTCCAAAACGAAGAACTACTTCTGTACTAAACCAGGAATGTTGATTGTAAATAACAGAAACCATATCAATAAGCACAGATTCTTATTAGAAATCATGTAAGTTGTGTATAAATAAAAAGTATATATATATACATTTTGTTAATCGCGTCTTAAACCCTTACCCGAAAAGGCGATTATTTCCAAGATTCCTTTCCCGTCTCAGTGATTGACCTTCCCATGACTGCAACAGTTGTGTATCTTAATTCTGTTACATTCTGCATTTGTAAATATACAAATTTATGTACATATGAACATATTTGGTGTATGTAACATGTAAATGACACTGGCTTCTTGTATTGTCAGCATTTACCACTGGGATTTCACTATATCCAAGCTATTCAGTGAGCGCTTTCAGCCAACTGGGTGTTTAAATCATTCAGACTGAACATCTGAGCTGATTATTCCTCACAGATATCAACAGCACAGGAAGTGATGCGCATCCCTGCTCTCTCTCTCTCTCTCTCTAAGAAAAAAAAAAAAGAAAAAATCAAACCAATTAACAAAAGGAGCTAAAATAGGACATATTTGTTCCATTCCAAATTATTTATTTTTCTAAAGCACAAGGCTACTTTACGTGTTGAAAAATCCAACAAGCAAATAGAAATATAATCAAACCCAAGTATTTCAAGTATAGGCCTGTTGCCTCTGTTTTTTAATGTTCTATAAAGATGATCAGTTGTATGGAATTATATCTCTTCTCTGTAAATAATCATGCAGGCGCCAGATGTTCACAGTGTAGCAACCAAATGTTGTCTTTAGTCAGTATTAGTTTGTTCATTTGTCTATTTATTTAATGTTTTGTACACATTTTCCTGAATAATTTGTTTCAAGATTGTCCATCACCAGCGAATGATTTCAAAATCACCTCCCTTTAATTTTGTGGATATTTCCTTTGTCTCTTTGAAGGTTTATGTGACACCATGTCTCCTTAATAGGCTACTCGCTCTATGTGATACTGTAAGGTTAATGAACGGTGGCTCACAGCTGAAACGGTGAGCGTATATCTTATATCTGTGCAAATGATGTTTTTGCATGATAATGATTTTACCAGCAGTCTGAATATGGTTTCTGCAGCAGAGATACTTGTAATGATTTGCTATTGCCAGGCTGGAAATAAAAAAAATACTGTAATAGCCAAAAACAAATATTCTATACTGTATATTAATTTATAATATATGCAAATTGCAAGTTGATATAACAGTTGCTTCCCAGACAGCAACATAGTGTCGGCCCACATCTGATACATGTGGATTACACACGGCCCATATGTGGGCCGGATCTGGGCCGAGACTGTTGCTGTCTGGGATTCTATCATGATGGGCTTTTTTGGAGAACCGTCATCAGTAAAGGCCTGTTCACACTAAGAACGATAACTATAACGTTTTAAAACTGCTCCAAAGGTGCAGTCACATTTACAATTGTTCTGGGAATTTTAGTGGGTGAAATCCGAGAAGGGATTTAAAATCCAGTCATTTCAATAGGAATCCACGCGATCGGGAACTTTGCGAGAGCATGCAGATTTCACAACGGCTTCAAATTGGTCACGTTAACCAATACATTAAAAAAAAATGC
Organism: Squalius cephalus; assembly: GCF_949319135.1. Lineage (NCBI taxonomy): Eukaryota > Metazoa > Chordata > Actinopteri > Cypriniformes > Leuciscidae > Squalius > Squalius cephalus. The sequence continues at coordinate 14,899,945 of NC_137145.1, forward strand.
TCGTTTTGAAAGTGTGAGCTGTGCTTCATACATGGCTAAAATATTGACAATAAACTTTTTGTACCTGCAAAATGTCTCTATGAACAACAGAATCAGAATGCGGAAGTCCACACCATAAGGACGCAGAGGAACAATAGCATTGAAATGATATGAACAGAAGATAGTCTTTTCTTTCTTATCGTGAAGTATATTCGAGTGAAACGGCTTCTCGGACAACAAAAAATTGTAGGGCGGGACTTGATTCTGCGCATTTGGAATTGATTGGATGGTTGTGGCTTGATCTCATGTGACTGACAGGTTGTCCCGCCCTCGCGCCAGTGAACACATCATCAGAGATGTTTTGATTAAAGATTACAATGGCACATTAATAAAAAAAAAATGTTGATGTGCACAGATAAATCAAAAATACTGCAATATTTAAAAAATAAATACATTTGAAGAGACAATTTCATGGTGACAACTGCAGCAGCGATCTTAGGATCAATTACATTATCGTCCGTTGGTGTGAACGCTAATTTTGTCCTTGGTATGGATGGACCTTTACACTATTCAATGCATGATAAAGTGCTTGGACAGATGATTTAATAAATGTGGTTTAAAAAAAACAACAATCTTATACAGCAAAGAAACAACCATATGTACATTTCACTGGACAATATTGGAGTTTAGAATAAAATCCTATTCATTTGAAAATCATAGTTTTGTCGTCTTTTTTTTAAACCACTAATCAAAATGATTCACTTTTAAAAAATATTATATATGGATATAAAATGGAACTTCCTAGTTCTATGAAATATGAAATGCTAAAATGAAAAAATTGTTGTAATATTTTATTTTTTAGATGACTGTAGAGGAAAACATTTAACATTGCAGTGGTTTTAAATCTCATAAAAGTAAAATGTACTCATGGTGCCATCCAGCAGTTATGCTCAAATGTGATGCAAGTTCTCTTACATCAGCAATTAAAAGAAAGCCAAATTAAAAATATATATACTAAACATACAAAGAGTCAATGTTTTCAAGTTGAACTCATTTCTCATGAGAAAATAGACAGTGATTACCAAAACTACTAAATGTTAAAAGAAACTTAGATCCTAGCTTTTATCATGGAGTGTTGTGAGAGCATGTTCACGTTAACAGCATATGTACAAAACATCTTAAGATCCAAAAGTGACCCGTTCCAGTGTTTTCTTGATCCTTTGTCAGCTCAAAAGACATTTTGAACAAATGACTGCTGCGGTTCTAGTATATAAACTAGTTCAGGAAATATCAACACGAACAAACCATCTGAGCTCAATAAAAAGGTGCTGAAATGTTTCAGTACAAAAGCAAACATTCTCAGCCTCTCTCTTCACCATCAGCCCACAAGACAGATTTGACTACTGCTAAACAAATATAAGAGATTAAAATTAATATAATGGATTTGAAAGGTACATGACATAACACGAATGGCACAAAGCTTCAGGATAAACTCATTTACATAATTAAATGAACAAAAGGACGCTCGCCCCTTGCAGCATATCTGTCGAAAACTCACAAACTCAAAGTTGCATAGCACCTATTGCAGTCTGAGCTATTACGATATGTTCGAACACAGAGTCTTTATGTAACACGGTTATTTGTCTAACAAACACATTCCTTAAAAAACAAAACTGCAACAAAAGAATATGTAAACATTTCAAATAAATGTAAAATAATAGAGAGACATTTTTTTTAAATATATGCCATAAAATGGAATACATGGCGATTAAAAAAAACATTTTTCCCCCCAAATCATTTTACAAATTTCTACAAATTGAAATGTTGATACCAAGCATTAATACATTTTTGGCCTGATTTAGTCCTTATTTTCACCTCTACACTGATGTACAAAAAACAACACTGAGGTCTAAGACGAGACGACACAGAGCAGCTAAAGTCGACATTTGCGTGAAAACCTGCAATGCCTCTCTACCTGAATTTCAGTGGGGCTACATAATAATTCACGAGCGAGAAAAACTCATCTCACTCCTTCATATTATGCTGTATCAAAGCTCTACGCAGCTAATTCATTCAGATCAACTGAATCCAAAGACACAGCAGAGCTTAAAAACAAACTTCCTCCCTACTTCCAGGAAGGAAAATGCCCTGCAATGTTTACTTCGATGCAACAACAGGAGCATTTATCGTTTTTTAAAATTTTATTTCTTGTGAACTGCATGTACGGCATCGCTTCGTTTTCAGTAGAAATGACATATTTGAAGTCGGCTACCCGGGTCGTTTTTCCCCGGGCTGAAGAAGGGTGAGACGGGCTCGTCAAAGTATGTGACAAAGTTATAGATGCGTTTCATAGTGACGGCGTCGAAGAAAGTAACGTGGCCCCGGTCGTAATCTAAGAAGACGCCGACACGAGGGGAGTTCCAGTAGTCCGCCACGGGCACGCGCGAGTCTTCCTCGTTGGCGTACAGTCGGTCTTGGAGACACAGGCTCCAGTAGCCAGCGGAAGGCGAAAGGTTTACAAAACCTTTGCGGTTGCTGTACTCAGTGGTGACGCCCAGATACCAGACCCCCTTGTCCCGCACATCCACCTCCCAGTAGTGCTGGCCGCTCGAATACTGGGCGGTGGTGAGCACCCCGAAAAAACGAGTGAAGCGTTGCGGCATGTCGGGCTCCTGGGAGCGTACGCGGCCCTCCTCCACCTTGGTATCAAAGTCGCTGATGGTCAACGAGGGGTGAGCGGTGTCTAAATCTAGAGTCAAATTCTGAGGCACTGGAAAACAGGGAACATCTGGTTAGCCGTTTCGTCATGTTAACTCAACACCACATATCGCACATGGCAAAATGTTGTGGGCAAACAAAGGGTTCATTGTCTATTGAAAATAGTGTTGCGATGCACCGTTCACACAGAAGCCATTTTTAAACCAAGCAGCCTTCTGCATTTTGCATGTGTGGGGAAATGACTAGATTTCACCCATGAAAATTTGCCAATGGTAAATGTGGCCGCAACAAAAGCACTCACTTGTGTGTAACACGTGCATCATCTTCTTCCACATGATGAGCTGAAAGGGGCCTGTGAACTCGGAGAAATCTGGAGGAGAGTTAGAGGCCTGGACACCGAGGTTGACGTGGCAGGGGCTATGAGAAAAAAGAAAGAAAGAAAAAAACACATTATGAGAGATAACATCCTAAAATACATTTAGCTACAGGTTAAAGAATTAACAGATTTACATACCTTAAGTATGAATTACTGATACTCTGGAGAGGGGGGAAAAGTTAAATGTTAATAATGTCACACAGTGAGAACTGGAAGATATATAGAGTCACAATTACAAAAAAACAGTTGCAATTTGCACAATATAAAGACACGGCGAGATATACTGTCATAATTGTTTTATAAAAAGTCAAAATGAGAAGTAGTCACAATTAAGGGCTGTTCACACCAAGGACGATACTTGTAATACTAACTATAGCTAGCTATAAAGTTATAAAAGACAATTTTATGAGAATAGAGACCTCCACAGCTAAAATGATAATGACAAAGGAACAATATTGTAGGAATCACTTCCAGAATTTTTTTCCAGCTGATGAATGTCAATTTTTTTTGCAGTCAATCACAATCCACCTGACTTTAAAGAGCAAGGAATAGTTACTTAATTACAATTCTGTCGTCATTTACTCATCCTCAAGTTGTTTCAAACCTGTATGCATTTCTTTCTTCTGCTGAACACAAAAGATATTTTGATAAATGTCGGTAACCAAACAGTTGATAGACCCTATTGACTTCCATAGTAGGAAAAAAATACTATGGGAGTCAATGAGGTCCATCAACTGTTTGGTTACTGACATTCTTCAAAACATCTACTTGTGTTCAGCAGAAGAAATTCATAAAGGAATAGTTCACAACCTGTAAGGCAGCATACAACACAACTGGATGATATTTTTTGGATGCTAATATAGTTATTATATAGCTAATATTATCATTCTTGGTGTGAACGGGCCTTTTCAATAAAGTTGCAATTGTAAGGGATAAGAATTCACAATTGTCTTGTTGCTTTTTTTACTCTGAGGCGTAAATGGGCTTCATATTAACAAATGTGCGTGTGTGATTAGGGAAATTTTAGTTTATAATATATCAGCTGTTGAATTTCTTCACCTCAAAGTTAGCGCTGTCACTCAGGTGATTTTGAATTTCAGTGATGGCTTTATCCACTTTGGCTGCCTCGCTCTCCACACGCTTCAGGTTGGCATCGATCAGCCCGATAGTGGCCACCGCTTCGGCCTCCAACCTTTCCAACAGATCATCCTTCTCATCCAACAAAAACTGAACCAGGGCGCCGACATCTTCCTCAATCTTCTCCTTCAAGGCTTGTTTTTTAAGCTGTTGAGACAAATGTTTGAGATTCGACATCAGGGCCTCAACATGGATCATAAATCCTCAGTAAGTTATATAACCAACAATTTCGAGTCATTTGTACGCAAAGTCAGCGTGGGAACAATCAAGCTTTCATACCTTGACATCAGATCTGGCCTGCTCGTCTGTGCTCTTTACTCTAGTACACATGGATTTCTGCCAGTTCAGCTTGATGAGTCTTAGCTTGAGCTCACTCTGCATGTTAAATGAGAGAGAAAACTTTAAACTTGTAGTGTTACAGCACAAATTATTATGCAAAGTACAATCAGTAATGGAAGAAATATTTCTAGGAAGGATCTTGTGGACATATATGGACCTTATTACTGTATCCGCAAAGATACAAAATAGTTAAACGCAGAGGTCAACAGTTCCCATAATGAAACTGGACACGAGACAGTGAGGGAGTTTAGCATTGCAGACTTTATCAAAATCTATGAATGTTCTTGTGTAGAGCTACACTCACTTGCTGCTTTGCATTATCATCAAATATTTGAACATGTTTAACCTTGGGCTGTGAACAAGGAGTATCACAAAGAATCCAAAGGAACGGATAATTCACATGTGTGAAATACGTCACACTTTCCTTGTGAAAGTTTCCAGAAAAGTGTAAGAAATAAACTTTTGCCCACCAGTCACAGTTGCTGATGAAAACACAATCTTATTACCCTGGAAATCCAGAGTTCTCGCGAGAGCACAATTTGAATTTGCTCAGCGAGATCCTCTGGCATTGAGTAATGATGCTCATTAACTATGCCCTTGTAGCCGAGCTGCACCAATCACATCGGTGTATCTGATATAGGCGGGCCAGAGGCGAGCTAAACAGATGACGAGTTGGGCAATTTTGATTACTCAATGCCAGATCCATAATTTTAAGATTTGGGTCTGGATTTCCAGGCTACAATTTTATCAGCCATTTTGATTTTTTTTTTTTTTTTTTTTTTTTACCAGCCATTTTGATTTTCCAAATGTAGAAAAAATTCTAATATATAATCTAATAATATAAAAATAACATATAGAGTTCCACTTAACTTCCCATTCATCTTGTTGGAACCCAATTTAGGTTAACTACAAACATTAACCGTAATATTTGGAATTATACAACTATAGTTAGTTAGTTTAAAAATAAAATATGTACATTTTAACAATATAATATTTTAATAATACACTGCCCAGTCAAAAGAAAAAAAAGTCGCTGTTTGGATTTAAATAGGCAAAAGTCTATGATTGGATCACTATTGTAGTGATTATTATATTTCTAGCATGTTATATGTTTGGCAACAGTTCTTCTAACCTGAATTGATGAAGTGTGTAGCTTTTCATTTCTTAAACATCTATGTAGGAAGACACATCATGGTCATATTCCAGGATGACAATGTCAAGATTCATCAGGCTGAAATTGTGAAAGAATCATTTTCACACATGAATTGGCACCTATGATCAAAGACCTTAAATTCATTATAAGTCTTTGGGATGTTCTGGAGTAGACCAGAAATTGATGTGATGTTATTTCCATCAAGAGGTGCGTCAAGATCTTATATTGACAATGCAAGAGTCAAGCACTCTGTAAAGTCTACTCCAGCACATCCCAACAACATTCAATTCATTTAAGGTCTGGACTCAGAGGTGTAAAAATTATTCTACATGCTCCCTTCCAAACATTCTTTCATAATTTGAGCCTGATGAATCATGGGTTTGTCATCCTGGAATATGGCCATGATGTGTCTTCCTACATTTTTAAAGAAATTTAAGGTTGTTTAAGAAATTAAAAATAGGGTTAGAAGAACTGTTGTCAAACATATAACATCACTTATAATAATATATTTTAACAATATGGAGTTTTTTTTTCCCCAATTATCAAAAAAAAGTAATATACAGTGCTCTACATTCACAATGCACCTCAAAGTGAAATGAGAAAGTTGTTAAAAAATAAATAGGTAAATGGTCAAGGTTAATTTTGAGCATTCACATGAGACCATGAACATGAAGAAAATATTAAATCTCCTCACAGGCTCACAAACATCTGTGTATAAGCTACAGTGACTAGACGACAAAAATGACCTGCTGCTGTGCAAAAAGTACCCGCATTTCACAGGCGTTAATTTCACACCTAGTTCCGAACAACACTGGTTCTAACAGTTGTCTCAACTTCTGAAAACAACGTTAAGACTGCAAACAATGTCTATGTGCTACTTCAAGGCTGTCTGCGTCTGTTAAATAAAAACACTTAAAGTGCTAAATCCCACGTGTGCATCCAGCACTATGGTGACAGATAGTTACTCCTTGCTATCTCCAAGGTTAGCCAAGAAACAACGTCAACGGTTTCTAGTGCCAAGTCAGCCATTTACACTAAGATAACAGGAAGTAGGACAAGAAGAGAGGAAAAAGACACCACAAAAGAGTGATAGAGACAGAAAGGCTAATAATTAGACAAAACCAACAAACTCTGAGGAAAAAAGGAATCTAGAACAAACCTTCATGTCTTCAACAACCTCGGGTACAGGAGCAACATCATGGTGTCTAGAAAAATAATAAAATTATGTATGATGTTTACTTTCTAAGACCATTTTGATGTAAAATGTTACAACAAAGAGCATTGGTCCACTGTCAATGCATCATAACCGATGCTATCAATCGGTTCTGGCTATCAATTCAGTGTTTAGGTAACGTTAGGCTGAGACAAGCCGCGGTCTGCGCTTGAATGTGGGGTCCACAGAGAGCCTCACCTGTGCGCTCTGGATTCCCGACACACCACGCAAATGGGCTTTCTGTCCGTGTGGCAGTACAGTTTCAGTTCCTCGTGGTGTCGCTCACATTTCCCGTCCATTTTCACGGGTTTTGGGGGTGCAGAGGGCCTACACGTCTTCAGGTAGTCGAAGTCGCTCAGTTTATCCACTAAGTTCTTTACCAGGTAGTTCTTGGTGAAACTCATTTTTGCGAACACCTGCAAAAAAGGACACCGTTTCATGTAACGTTACGACGCAGAAAATTATTGGTGCTGCACTGAGAAAACGTTCGTGATTCAATAAGCGTGCTCGGAGTGATCAATCCTAATATTAACAATATAGTAAAGTACGGTTATTATTTAGACTGTCGGTTTGAGTCACTCTGCATGATTAAGACGCACATGTATATAAACCCGTTATGTGCAAATAAGCAGCTGTAGCTAAGCAACCCAGGATGTAGCAACGTTTATCAAAACAAACCACGCACCATCCTGCACTCCGGACACTGGTAACCAACATCATCGCCTCCATTTTCCTCCCAGTGCATCAAAATGCACATGCGGCAGAAATTGTGGCCGCATTTTAAAATAACAGGGTCGTCGAAGTAATCGAGGCAAATAGAACAGACTAATTCCTTCTGAAGCTCTCCCCTCGAATCTCCGGCAGTGGCCATGTTTCCCCAAGCAACAGTGTAACAGTTTTTCAGGGCTAGAAGCGAATCTAGACGGAAGAGAGAGAGAGCCCATTCTGGACTCACTTCCGGGTTCACTCATGTGGGGTCCAGTGGCAATTCTGATTGGTTACGTTATCAGTACGTTACCGTTGGTTACGGTTCAGCATATATTTTATGTCACCACTTAATTAATTACTCCATTAATATTCAGAAATACATACAAAATTCTAATAAACCTTTACAAAATAAAAAGCTGATGTACAATTTATTGATTTCCTAATCGAACTTGCTGTGTTGTGTTCACGTGTTCAGCTATCCATGCAAATTGACTGTTTATGCCATTCATCTGTATACATATTTTGTTTTCAATAAAAAAAAGCTAATTACACCATTAAAAAGCCATATGAGCACATTTAATACGATTTTATCCAACAAAGTGGCTTGTTGTGCTTATGTTCTGACTTGTATCCCAGTTGAGTTTGGTGCTGCCATGAGCCAATTTACACTTACATCCGGATATTTCATTTTGTTTAAGCAAGTTCTGCACCAAAACAATTCCATTAAATTCCTCAATAACTATGAATTAGAGGGTTATTAGTTCATGCTACTGGACACTTACGCACCCTTATGTTGTTCCAAACCTGTATGAATTTCTTCCTTCTGTTAAACACAAAAGAAGATATTTTGAAGAATGTTGGTAATCAAAGAGTTTCACGGTCCCCATTGACTTCCACTGTAGGAAAAAAGTACATGAAAGTCAATGGGTACCGTCAACTGTCTGGTTACCAGCATTCTTTAAAATATCTAGTTTTGTGTTCAGCAAAACGCAGAAACTCATACAGGTTTGGAACAACATGAGGGTGAGTAAATTATGACAGAATTATCACTTTTGGGTGAACTAACCCTTTAAGTACAACTGAACAGAACATTGTCGGCACAGTAATAAGACTTTCAAAGTTTTCAAGTTTTAAGACTTTGTTTATTTTGTGCTTCAAGGCTCAGTACATAAAAATGCTTTTAGCATTGGAAATATTTAGCTGTGAACCATGTACAAAAACACAATATCTCACCATAAATACCATTTCAAACATAAAGAATATTTCATTGTGCCCAAAATGTCATGCTCATGTTTGTTAATCAGCCTCACAATCCTCTGTGAAAATGGAAAAATCCACTGATTTTATTGCATAGCACATTTATTTTTAAATATTATCAGCCTGATGAGGAATATATTTGTCAGGAGGTGAAATGAATTTGACAATATGATGCTGGTTTTTCATAGATCAGTTCTAGACTAATAAACCTGTGGATATGTTTTTTAAATGCATACACAAACGCTTGTGATAGTTGATACAAAAGTGGACCTGGTCTGGAAAAAAAACAACTGCAAAACACAGTGAAACACAAATGTGGAAATCTGAGGGATTTCCGGTGTCACAGTTTTCCCCTTATTTTAAAACAACACTCAATGAGATGGGACGGCAATTTTTAATGCATGCGGCTCTCATGAATACAAACGCTTAAATTATATAACAAACTAATATTAATAAAAACAGCAGCAACAAGATGAAATTTGACAACATCTGACAGACTGAATGTAAACTTTCTGACAACAACTATTTGACAGTTTGATATGAAATGCATATTCAGCATTTCTCCATTGAGAGCTTGGCACTTGCTGTTAAAAACCAGCATATATGTAAAACACACTGAGCAGGGGAGAAAATAAGTCATATTCTCCAAAGACATCACATATCCCAAAATACAGTAGCCAATGCTGTAATACAAGTAAATACTTGAGATAAAGGTGAAATACACAATATCAGTGTCAGTGTTGTGATCAGTTCATTTGAGTGCACCGTTTCACCATTTCATTTCATGGACGATGATTCTCAGAACATGTATTTTTTCCTTTCAGAAACAGATTTTTTGTAAATGCCTCTTTATTATCAATACAGTGGTAGATATAGTAAAGTGAGGGGTTCTCAGAGGGAGTTTCATTAAAATGTACTTTTTTGATGAACGTTCATACACTTTGAATAATCACTGTGTATGTACTATAGAAATACACAAAAAAATTGTATTAGTAACGAATTAAAGGTTGGATAGAAATAAATTACCTCAGGGTAAAAGATTCTTTCTTTCTTTCTTTCTTTCTTTCTTTCTTTCTTTCTTTCTTTCTTTCTTTCTTTCTTTCTTTCTTTCTTTCTTTCTTTCTTTCTTTCTTTCTTGAAAAAGAAAACAAACCCCCAGTTTATTTTTTTATTCTTATTGGAGGTCTTTTTTTATTATTGATTTAAAACGTTGAAATATTGAAAACAAGAAAACAGTTCTGAAACAAAAAAACATTTTTCCATTAATGATTAAATTTTTTTTTTTTGGTATTTCGGAATTTAATGTAAATAAAATGGAACCAAATGAGCTCCTGTTTCTGTTAATACATTACATTTAATTTATCAAAGGATAATTTAATTTTTATTTTGAATTGATTTTAAATTGATTTATTTGAATTGATTTTAATGTCCTTTTTTTTTGACCACACGTCACTTGGCACACCTCAACAATTAATTGCTGGATGAGCAAAATTCAGAATCAGTGTCACTTGGCCATGGCATGAGGAGTGGCTGGCGATTTCTTTGGGCTGGTGATGAACTGGGTTGTGAGATCTCTGTAAGATAAAACCTGTGAGAGGCACTTGTTTAAAACAAAGAAAACAAAAACTGATCCGATGAATGACTAAGGAGAACCGCACAGTCTCCAAGTAGTCCATTAGTCCTTCAGACCTCCGAGCTGTCTCCATTATCAAGGCTACATCGAACTATAACAGGCTGCAGGCTGGACGAGACACTCAGGGCCTTTTTTGCAGGTGTCCGCCTTGAGCGAACCATCAGTGCCAACACTACACCCACGAGGATGGTGAGAAGTAGTCCCACGAGGACTCCCGCCACCGTTACCGCGTCCTCTTTGGCATCTCGCCCACTGAGCTCCCGTGGAGACAGTCCATCCGCGAACAGCTCCTCCCCTGGCGCAGAACGCCGTTGCCTGCGGTCCAGAGCGACGCGCATGATATTCGTTCCTCGGTTGTTGTCGGGTCCGATCTCCTCCGCTAGTATCGGGACGTCTCTGTTGGACCGTCTGGAGCGTCCTCGTACGAGGTCACCTGATGTTATTGAGTGGTACTCCACACTTCGCTTGCCAATGCCACGCTTGGCGTTGTCTTTGGAACGCACAGTGTAGATGGTGTGAATGAACCACTCTCTCCCTACTGCCACCTACAGAACAGAAGGACAATAGAGGAGTTCATCAAGTCATGCTGATTGACCTATTAAATGACAGGAATCCAGCATGTGAGGTCACAGATGTGCAGTACTCGACTGTGTGTAATCACACCATAACTAATGAGGGTTTAAAAGGATTAGACCTGGAAAAGGGGAGTAGAATCCAGTCTGAATCCGTCAGATCCTGGCTGCTTCACCAGAGAGAGGGCAGAGGGGTCATCTACGGCCAGCAGGGCTTTGAAACCCACGTCCCCAAAACTCTTGGCCTGAGTCTCAGGCTGGGCTTTGTCCTAGAAGCAAGTTGAAGTCATGGGACTTTTTTTAGACAAAAATTTCTCAACAGACCACTTTAAAAAATATATAAATTAATGTATTTCAATTATATTATGCAATATAAAATGTATTAAAATAATAATTAATTTGTTATAATATAAAATATAAACAAAAATATTATTTGCACGTATTTTATTTTGAAGACTAATATATAGTTATATTAGTATTATTTATAAACTATTATAGTATTTATTCATATTTAGAATTTTTAGTATTTTCAGTTTTCATTTTAATTTTAGTTTAAGTTTTAATCATTTTGTTATGTGCTTTTGCCATTTTTTAATCATTTTTTAATATTATTATTTAGCTTTAATTTATATTTATTTCAGGTTGTGTTTTAGCACTTTTAAACTTAAAAAGCTTTAAAATTAGAAATTTTGCTTTGACAATTATCTCAAACTAAAAAGTTTTCAGACATTTTTCATAATAATTTCTTTAATTATTTCATTTATTTCCACTTTATTTAAATTTATGAAAATTCTTTTTAGTTTTAGCTGACAATAACAATACTGCTAACATACTCACAATAATTTTGAACCGGTAGAGCAGGGAGGGAGAGTCTGCGAGGCATCCAAACTCAGATTTGGTGGGGTTGTATTTAGGAACATATCCGTCAGCTCCGGTGCACAGATACACCTTTTCGATGTTACAGTAGAAAGAGTCCCCTAGGTTCTGCACAGGGTCCACCATCACTCGTCCATAGATTGTGTCGCCTTGAGGAGAACAAGCTCAGTGTCAGTAGAACCCAGAACATTAACTTAAACAACCTAGATTTTTACACGTTCTGATGGAAACATAATTGATATTTGTCCGTCCAAAACTCGCTGTCATGCCATACAGTGCTAGGACGTTGCTATGTGGTGGTCCATTGTGGTCCATATGTGCATTGCTAGGTGGTTCCTGATGTTCTGGGTAGTTACTAACATTCAAGTAAGCAACTACATATCTACATATACTTAAAGAAATAGCCTCTTGGTTTGATTAAGTTATACAGTAGGTGTTCCAGTAGACATACCCGCAGAGAAAGCCGCATCACTCTCCTGACCGAAACCCATAGATCCATCTGACAGCCACAAAGCCTTCTTAGACAACAGGAACATCTGTGTGTTTAGACTAAACTCCACAGCAACAGGGTCACTCACCTAAACAAGACATGAATGCTTCTTTAGAAGAGCTTCAGGTTTAACTGATACAATGTATTACAAAATACAGGTTTTTTAATATACAAGCAACACATTTTTCCTCGTTTAATACATTATATATATATCTTATAAACATCAGTTGAGTGAGCATTTGAAATAAAAAAATTAATATGAATTTGAGAATTTATTTTAAAGATGGAATAATTTTTTAGTTTACCTGCTGGAATCGGATGTCAAGATCAAAAGTGACGGGCTCTCTAGGGTTGCAGACCGGAGGAACGGTGTACTCCACATTGAGCGCTGTTGTACAGGGGATCAACGTCACTGTGTACGTGCCCGAATAATCACGAACCTGCGGGTCACAGGCACACAGGTATCATACATGTTTAACATTGCATTAGTTGTTTTACATTCGTTTTTCACAAATCTTCAGAACCCACATTTTACATTGGACATCAAGCGGCGACCCAATAGAACCATAATTGTTTATCATACAAAATAAACAAAACTTTACATAATCTTGTAAAGCCTGACGTATGAAATAGTCAGAAAAATCGAATTAACTTTTAAATTAAATAATTATTCGACTATTATTCTATATGTCAGGCTTTACAAGATTAGGTAAAGTTGTTAACTTGCATTTAATGTTTTGTTGAACCAAATATTCCACAAAAAAAATGCATTTGTGTTTTTTGTTGAGTACCATATTTGATAAATCCGGCTTTTATGCCTCATATTGTATGATATTGGAAAATATGGAGCTCATACTCCTAGGAAAAAACACCCCATTTTTATTCAAAATACACAATTTGGTGAAGTTGCTGATATTTATATGGCAAAAAAAGTCAAATGAAATCCTGGTAGCTTGTAATATAAGTCAATGAGGTCTTTATAACAGTAGAGCACACTACTTGCATAAAATGCATATAAATATCAGTTGTCATTCTATATCTCCCAATAATATGTTTTATGTAATATGTAAGACAATATTTAAATGCTTAGTCTTATGATCAAAGTCCTGTAGTTTTTATTATGGAGGTAAAACATATAATGCATGCAATATATATATATATATATAGTTAAAGTCAAAAACTGTGGAAAGAGTGATCAACTCACAGCAAAGTCTGATATAAACATCCACTGCTGGATGGGATGGCTGTAGGTCGGCTCAGTCCTAACCAGAGTGAGGTTAAAGGTCAAGCCTGGGTGGTCCGCACTCAACACTATGGACTTCACAGAGGATGCTGGGTAATCAGGTGAGAGATAGCAAGTTAATTTAATCAACTCAACCAAAGGAAACATTTTGGCATTAGTTCCATATGCTAAGTACATGATCTTTTGATTCTACCTGCAGTCTTCAAATCCCTCGAATTTGCTGCTGGAAAGAAAAGCTCTTTATTATAATAAGTATTTATAAATAGGAACATAATTAATAACATTAATAAGATTTCATTTTTAGAAGACGTGTAGAGAATGGAGATTTACCAGTGTGTACCGCTACAAACAACCCTCTGAAGCGAGCTTCTGTGCGGAAGTTCACCACAAGCCTCCCCTGCTCATTAATCCTCATGCTGGTTGGATATAAAGCTCCTGCAGAGTAAACATGGTCCAATATGAATATCTTTTACATTTACATTTAGTCATTTAGCAGACGCTTTTGTCCAAAGCGACTTACAAATTAGGACTAAATTAAGCGAGTCATCGTGAAACAACGCAAGAAGTGCTCAAAATACAAAGTTCAGGCATTGTTCAGAGTAGCATAAGCCCGATAATTGAGTATTTAAAGGAAAAAGGAGAGAATTTTTGTTCTTTTTTTTTTTATGAGGTTAAGTGCTCACGGAAGAGATGGGTTTTCAGCTGTCTTTTGAAAGTTGCCAGGGATTCTGCATTCTAAATATTGTATGACTTTTCACTTAAAGTTCCAATTTCCACACCCTGCACTACATGTCCACGTGTGACATCAGTTATTGTGCTTTCCATTTCCATGACAGCCAAACATAACATAAAAATGACTGTACTGTAGTGTACACAAATAACAAAAATGTATTCAATATATGATTTTATGCTTGTAAAAAAGGTGGAAAATGAGAAATTGTGGCATTAACACCAGACATAAATAGAGAAAAGGTCATTTAAGAGACTATTATAAAATTATTATAATATATAATTTAAAAAAGAATGTTTTTTATAACATTTAACAATGTACTGTATAATTTATATAACATTTTGCTTTTCTTAGAGCAGAGGTTTTCAGAGCCGCAAGAGAGTGCTAAGGGGTCCATGGAAAAGTATGTAAACGTGTAAATAAATACATCTAACAGGACAGTATTACAATGAGTAGAAAAAATAAGTGAAAATATTTTACACATATTTATAATGTACATTTTTCACAGTATAAATTGAGGTTTTTTGATGATCAAAGATGATCATATTTGTGGGCCCATGGCATCTAAAAGATTGGATACCCCATGAATACCCCCTTTTTTTTGGTGGAAAATTCTTTTTTTATCAGATGATAAATAAATTTGGAGCTCAAATTCCTGACTTGCCTTGCAGTTCTGCCTGCGGAGGGCTGCCGACACCATCCTTCCACAAGATGGCAGTGTCGTACACGAAGGTGAGCCGCAGCTCAGAATGCAGGTCGAAGTGTTGCCAGCCTCCTGCGCCCACAGGGGAATGAAACACGTATGAGACGTGGAGAGGAACTCGCAGGGTCACGTAGGACTGCACCAGGTTCAGCACCTTTTAAAAACACATTCAAATAATACTGAAGATGAATATCTACAAACAATGCAAAATGCAAAAATACTCTGCAAAGAAGGCTTAAAATGCTTTTTTTTTTTACATTTTCAACTTTCATTATGTGCAATGTTGCTGTTTCAGCATGAAAAAGATGACAAAGCACACTCCAAAAGAAGGTAATCTCTGAATACTGATATTTCCGAAACACGGTCTAAGATACTGACCAATCAGAGCACATTGCGCTTTTCGGAAGGAGGGGCTACATAAAGACAGGAACTAAACAGAGCATTACTGACAGACTGCGAAGAAAGCTGCTTCAAAAATGTAAAATATATGAAAAATAAAGGTTGCTATTAATCAGTGCTGGCGTTTAGACAAAGTAAAGATCATCAATACGCCAGGAAGCATTTTGTCTGAGGAAAAGATTAGCTGTCTCAAAGCATAATCTGTTTTGATTGAATGAAACATTTGCTAATTTACATAGTCAATTATAATCAAAATACCATGCTATAAAAATGTGCTCCTCGGTAATGAGGCCGGTCTGAACACCTGCTGGACTGGGTTTAATCAAGACGAGAAAAATCCCCATGAACATTGTCAAAATCCCATCCTGAGGGAAAGAAGAGAAAGGCTTTTCATATTCAACCAGCTCCGTGTTCAATATCCTCAGCAGAATCCGAGTACGTCCTTTAGATGAAGGGTTTTGAATTCACATCTTGTTTTATGGAGCTATTGCAGATTTTAAGGCTTATGTTTGTAATAACATAGATCATTCAGACATTTAGACCCTAGATTACGAAGGGGAGCCATTGAAGCGAGACCTTACATTCAGAAATGAAATGAATGAATACAAAAGCTCTGCGGGTTACAGCAAAATCAGTCTCCTCTTCTGTTGTGAACAACAAGGAGAGTGGCAGAAATAAATCCTGAGTGCTATGGCTGCCGGTTTATGCTGTGCATAATAATAGATGAAAACAAAAGTAAAGTCCAAAAGCAGAACCCTACCTATGGAGACGTGTGTTCGTGGAGAGGTGTTAATCAACTTTATGTAACTAGGATGTTCTGTTTAAACATGCTCTAGCTATTACACTCTATAGCGTAGCAGAAGACTGGTACCATAACACACAATGAACCCAGTAAAGGAAATGATGGGCTAAATTTACACCACATTCTCTTAATTCTTAAAAGCAAATGTCACCATTTATGTACACAAATACACACACACACACACACGACTGTTGAATTTGACTGAACAAAAAAACGAGAATACAGATAGAATTCACATAAAAATGACATGAATTCCAGCCTGACTGTATCAGATTATGCTACAATATGTATTAGATTTATTTCCACATACGCAAACGTTCAAAAGTTTGGGGTCGGTAAGATTTTTGTAATGTTTCTGAAAGAAGTCCCTTATGGTCACCAAGGCTGAATTTATTGGATCAAAAATACAGTAAACAGTAATAATGTGAAATATTATTACAATTTAAAATAAAGGTTTTCCATTTAAATACATATTTTAAAATGTAATTTATTCCTGTGATTGCAAAGCCGAATTTTCAGCATCATTACTCCAGTCTTCAGTGTCACATGATCCTTCAGAAATCATTTTAACATGCTGATTTTCTGTTCGAGAAACATTTATAATTCTCAATGTTGGAAACAGTTGGGCTGCTTAATATTTGTGTGGAAACTGTGATAATTAATATTATATTACAATTCTTCAATGAATAGAAAGCTCGAAAGAACAGCATTTATTTGATATGGAAATGTATTCACAGTCACTTTATTGCATCCTTGGAAAAAAAAAGATGACAACAACAATTTCACTGACTAAACTTTTGAACGTTTTGAGTGTATGAAAGCGGTCCAGATCAGAATCGAAAATGTCAGATTCATGTAATTTTGACAACAACAAAAAAAAAATCTAAATTGGGTTACTTTGACAACTTACCCTAAGGGCCTGTAGATCTGGCTAAAACTATAGTGGTGTAAACACGTCTACAAAAGTGAAGAGACAAATGAGGAACCAGATATCTATTGTCTTCTCAAACCTAGGAATTCGTTTAAGTGCGTTTTTTAGCTGTAGGACAAGAACAGTTGCGATTTATGAACCACTAATCATCGAGACGACGTCTCACCTGCCCATCTGTTCCGATCGTTCCCCCGCAGTCTGTGAGCAGCTCAGACATGTCATAATAACTCACAAACTCCCACAGACAGGCCTCCAAGTTTAGGTTCCTGTAGAAGCGTAGAGTGCTCTGGCCTCTGACGACAGGGCTGTACTGATACGGCAAAGTCTCTCCGACGCTCTCTATATTCCGGGTGGCCTTGGTTAGAAAGCCATGTCGTGTGGACACCTCATTAAAGTCCAGCAGATTGGAGCACCTGTGGTTTCCCACTCGAGTGCCATCAGCGCTCAGAGTCAGCTCGAAGTTGGACAGCGCACGAGTGGAGACCACAGGGAGCATGCCTGGAGCACATAGAAAATAAATGACAATTAACAAACTGAAATCACATTCATTATACCGCCTTGATTAGGAAGAATATGTCATAACATTATTTATAAGATATACCACTGAAATATGAATCTGAAAAAGAAGAATCTGTATCCTAAAGGCTTAGAAGTATTACATGACAATATAAGGTATGTTTCACTATCATTCATTATTTGCTTATTTTCCCGAATGAGGTTATTTTTTTTATCTTAAACACAAAAAGGAGATATTTTGAAGAATGTGAATGCTCCTCTTTTCTATATAACATTTTAGCAAATCAAAACAACAATGCACTATTTTCCTAATCTTTTAAAGCTATATATTCAAACTTTATCACCAGTTATTACACATTCAAATCTATACTTGCGTATTAGTGCAAATGCGATGTGAGAGCTACTACAGACAGGAAGATATTCATTTAATAATGTCTTACATTTTGATATTTTCCTTACACAATAATAATAATAATAATAATAATTATTATTATTAGTTACATTTATATAGTGCTTTTCTGGAAACACAAAGCTATCATATGGTTTCAGAAGACGAGAAATATTTGTTTATGCTGGATAATCCCCAAAAAACCAAAAACTTTTCATTTTTTGACAATCTTCAAAAATTTCACAGAAGAAATAAAGATATATGTGTTTTGAACAACATTAGGGTAAATAATGATAATCTTGATATTGATAATCTTTATATTACACATTTTGTCATGCAGTAAAATGATTTTTTTAGTATTGTAGGAAAAGCTATGGAAAAGGACAGATGAAGCAGCTTTTGACGAGTTAAGAAGGTAATATTAACGCAAAAATAATTGGTCTGGCTTGGCCTAGATTTTTGACGTGAAATATAACTTGTGACAATTTATTTCCAAAATACTTCAAAATACTTTGCACCCTTTTATTACTTTCATCCCAGAAATCTTTGATGGAAGACAAACATGATTTTGATGGAAAACGTTGCTGGCAAATTTGTGTCATGACATTTTATACGTTTATGCATCTTTCAGACTTTGATTTAGGCCTTTGAAGAGAGCTGTAATATTTAGTTTTGACAGCAAATAACACATAAATCCCAAAACAATACCACTCCCTCCCCAAGGGAATATATGAGTAGGGTTTCTCGCGGAGAGGCTGAACTAAGCAAACAACCTGGCAGCCAGAGGGGAAATAACTCTCTCACCGTCTATGTGGGGCATGGTGACAGTAAGCTTGATGAGATTGGCATATTCAGAGTCTTCAGCGCCTGTATAACGTAGTTTGGCAGAAAAGGGCTCAGCACCTACTGTGCCCAATTTACGTGGCTGGCACATCCCTGCCCAGGAACATCAAAGACATGAAACATTACTTCAAGCATATTACCACCTACTGACAGTCTAATTCCACACTGCAAATAGTAAATTATAAACCAGCAGCTCAGGAAGAGCATAATGTTCTTCGGTGCTGCTGTACAAAAGCAAAGCATTTTTATATGATCCCACTTAATGTAATGGTTTCAGGCTCACCTTCCTCCATGCTAATAGACACAATGGGGCTGCTCAGCTCCAGCCCCTCATCGCCATTAGAATTCACGGCACGGGCTGCGCACTGCACTCTAGAGCCCGCTTGGAAGTAAATGGAGTCTAGGGTGATCATCTTGGAAGACGTAAAAAAGGTATCGAAGTCAGCCTCTCGCATGGGGCTGGTGACGCCATCCGGACCACTGGGGGCGCTGATGAGCCATCGGTAACGAGTCAGTGTGTCGTTGATGCGTTCGCTAATGCAGATGGAGCCTGTTTTGTCATAGTCGGGATATTTGGGGTTGCAGGCCTGGATTAGTCAGAGAAATTAACAAGGACAAGAAAGAACATCAGATAATGCAGCTTCAATGAAAACACTGTGGTTTAAAAGTTTGGGGTGAGAAATGAAATGTGTGTGTGTGTTAATATTAGGGATGTCCCGATTTTCGATCAAGTCTTTTGTGCCCCAATCCAATCTGACCATTTGATATTGATATCTACAGATACTGAGTCCTGATCCGATACTGGTATTTTCCTAGTGATTGGCACACACTTCAAGTACATTAAAATTATTAAAATCAATCCAATGTATACAGGGATGTACAGAGAGTTTCTTGTGGCGGGGGCCCAAATGTAAAATAGGGGCATCTATTTAGGCCTATATGCACTGTATACTGTAAAAAGACAGAAGATATAAACATCTGGTAGACATAGTAAACATACTGTGTGGTCACTATTATGGATATTTCACAGTATTACTGTTTGCACTGTATTTTTGATCAAATACATGCAGTCTTGGTGAGCATAAGTAATGTAATGTAATATGGTAATCAATGAATAGTTTTACCATCACTGTTCAGTATCATCATTATACCTAACTGTAAGGGAAAAATCTAAACAACAAAGTTCTGCACACAACTGACTTATGTTTAATGATTCATCACAGGGAACAACACAGAGTATTTAATAATTTATCACAAGGAACAACACTGAGGATTTATAACATTAAACGTTGTTTGTGTTTCTTATGCTCTTTCATTAAGTCCTTATGATTTAAGAAAAGCACATCAACTGTGAGGCCTTTATTTCATTTATTCACCTTTTTTTTTATAGCTTAAACTTTGACAAATCATTATAATCTTTTTCATTCACTTGTACTTCAAGGATCTACAGAAACTTGATAAAAACGTTTTGAAAACCTTCTGACTGACTTTTTCTACTGACAAACCTACCGTGACACAGACGACGGGGTATCCAGCAGCTGGGTGGGCATTTTCTTTGGTTCTTCTCACATCATCAAAGTGTAACAGTGACACAACATGAGGCAGTGAAGGGAACGTGACGTCAGCCATACTGTTGCTCTCCTCAATGTACACTATGGCTTTAGTCACCTGCCAATACAAGAGACGCAGACTTGTAATTCAACATTAATTGTGTGTGAAACCTCAAATATGAGGAACGTACCACAGGGAAACATTATGAACATTTCCCACCTGGATTTCAGCAATCATGTTCTCGTCTGGTTTCAGGTGGACAGTGAAGGCCTCTCTCATCTCTCTTACGCTATCAAACAGAATCTCCACCTCCACTACATGCTCAATCTCACCCGCTTTAAACTCAACATCTGCACACACAAAATATCTGATTACATGCATACACTAAAAGATAAACAACATCCTGATATTTCTTCTCCTAAACGCTTCCACACCTGATTGCATTTGTCATTTGCATCCTGAACTCTATCTAACCTGATGTAGACAGGAAATGCATGCATGTGGAAGCAGCTTGGAGCCACCTGCCAATCTACCAAGGATAATTAGATGCGGCATATTCAGAATGCAAATGACCCGTTCTGGCCTCTAGAAGCCTTACCGAGGGAGATGGGATGGTAGTCTTCTCCGGATATGGCAGCGCCGTCCTTCGTGTGCACCCTCACCAGAGACACTTTCGAAGAATCTCCTGTCCTGCGGATGGGGATCTTCACCAACGTCACCTGTCCCGGCTCTTTTGGTTCGCTAGCACTGAACTTTGTCTCGGCAAACTTGATGATGGGCTCTGACAGAGGAAAATGAATGGTTTGAAAAAGACAGATGAGAAACGAGGATTTTTTGTTCATTAAAAGATTCTTAGCCAAAGAGAGAGTTTACTGAAATTTGACCCAAATTCTAGAAATCTGAACCTAAATGTCAGGTATTTCTATTAATATTCATCTAAAGTGCATTTAAAATGAAAACCGCTGCGATGACATTATTATTTTTTCTTACTGTCAGTTTTGTCATTGATCTTTATGAGCATTTCATTCATTTCGCCTACGGACGCTCCGTACGGCGAGTCGCTCTTCGCATTTCCCAGAACCAGCCGCAGTTCCTCCTCCTCCTCATGAATAGAATCATCCACCAGTTTTAGCACACACGGTTTGTCAGCCTCACCTAGGGATCAAAACATGAAGACCAAAGCTCAACAAATTTTTCATCATGACCTTCTTTTCAGACAAATGTTTGAAATAACTTGAATGGTAGATATCAAGTAAAGGTGAAGCGTGTCATTTTACCTGTGTAATTCAGGTTTAATTCATTCATCCAATTGTTTATTTGTTCGTTCATTCATTATATCCATTTTTTATTCATTAATTTATTCAGTTGTATTCTTCCTATTTTACATCCTAGCTTACAAAGAGGATCATTAATTGCATATTACAAAAGCTGGTTTTCCACTGTCATGCCAAGCCATTCCCATTGCTTAACCATTCCATTCCATGCCATTCCGGCCCAGCTAGTTCCGATAGGGTTTCATTTTCCACTGTGGGGCTGATAACAGAGCTCTTTGGAATGTAATACAAATGTGTCAGTTGTTACTTTAGAAACGCAAGAGTTTACAGATGATATGTAAATAGTGACCATGTTTTAATTCTATTACCAACTTGAGTTAACATTTCTCAAATAGCACTACAGGTGACCAATTCTGAGTGGTGACATCCCTACACACATTCTACCATGGTTAGCCAACCGTGTTGAGAATTCAGGGCTGAGAACGGTTTGTAATGGTGCCGTGCCGAACCAAGCTCAAGTGGAAATATAACTGGACCCATTCCTTACTGTTCTTAGAACCGTTCGGCCTGACAGTGGAAAAGCGACTAATGGCGCACCTTGCAAAGGTGAGGTATGTGATTTTTTTGCTCAACTGTTTAATTGACTAACCTATTTGTTTGTTCACTAGTTCACTTCAGTTGAACACACCCCTCACCCCCATTCCACATCCCAACTTACATAAAGGGTCATCACTTATATGAATTTGGGCAAATAAAGGTGAAGAATGTGATTTTTTAAAACTGTTTAATTCAAGTTTAATTCGCTCACCTATTTTTGAGTTCATTCATTAATTTATCATTCGTTCATTCATTTATTTGTTTATTCATTTATTAATTAATTTGTTCATCATCCATTTGTTTGTACTTCCCTCCATTCCACATCCCGGCTTGCATAAGAGGTTATTTACCAGGCAAGAAAGTTACGATGGACGCATCGGTGTTGGGTCTCTCGTCAAAGTCAGATACCACCTGTGCAGAGCCCTGCCGGGTGTAGCAACGTACAGTGGACTTGTGTCTGATGTCTCCGCTGCGGTGAACCATTGCAGTGATGTGACCTTCACTCTCCTCCGCAGTCATCACAGCCTGTTTAAACTGAACCTTTGGCACTAAAAAAAAAAGAAGGAATATACAAATCAAGATGCTCTAATATGCAACAATCTACCTACGCATCATGGACAAAAACTGGTCATTCATTCTGTGGACAAATATATGAAACATTATAGGCCTTTTCACACTGTGCTTATCATTGTTCTAAACCCGGCTTTTAACCCTGGGTAGAGGAACGTTTCGTAGTTTACTCTGCTCTAGAGCAGGTTTAGCACTGCTTTTGCCTAGCCAAACATGCGGTTTTAGAATGTTACGGCTAGATGCTTAGCATCAGATGCCCAATCACATGCTTCGTATTCACATGCTTTGGACAGTCATAGAAACACCACGTGTTGCATAAACAACAGTCTCAACTTTTTAGGGGGAAAATGGCAAATGGCGACGGAAAAAGCAAAAACTGGAGTGAAGAAAAAACTGTTTTATTCTTACCTTTTTTAGAATACTCAGGAAAACCTTTATAGTACAGTCAGCAATGTATAATATAAGGATGTGCAATGATGGAGCCTTTATGTAAACAGTTTTATTGGACGAGCGCAGCATTCAGCCTGACACCGCAAATATGCAAATAAGGATGTTAACCCAGGGTTTAGGAATGTAAAGTGTGAAACTTCATCTTATGAATAACCAGGAATAATTCTTAATCCTAGGTAAAGTATGAGTGATGTTTTTTGAAAATGTAAAAATGTAGAAAGTTTTCTGTGATGGCTAGGTTTAGTAGCAGGGTTAGTGTAAGGGGATAGAATCAGTTTGTACAGAATAAAAATCATGTCTATGGAAAGTCCCCATTAAACACAACGTGAATGTGTGTGTGTGTGTGTGTGTGTGTGTGTGTGTGTGTGTGTGTGTGTGTGTGTGTGTGTGTGTGTGTGTGTGTGTGTGTGTGTGTGTGTGTGTGTGTGTGTGTGTCTCAGTCACAATTTTGTTAGGAAAACTCTTCAAAAATACTCACAGTCTGAAATGGAGTCGTTGATAAAGATTGCGATTTTCGCTGGCTCTCCCAAAATCCCATTGGAGGGCATCCGAAGAATAAGCTCAAACCTCTCTGTTCCTTCCAGAACGGGCAGGCCTAGGTCATCCAGAATGGTGACTCGGACCATCTGCATGCTCACACCCGGTGCAAAGTCCACGTTTCTGCTGATTCCCACATAGTCTACCCCCGCTAGCGGATGAACACACAGAAATAAGGCTATGGTCAGAAAGAGGTCAGACGGTATTTACTGGCAGAAGCACAGGATTCTCACTTTCGATTAATCCTCTTTTAAGAGAGACTGCTGCTTCTTTTTTTTTTTTTTTGAGGGATCAATGTACAGTATAGAACTTACAGCTAAGTTTGGGTTGGCTGAACACAGAGGACTCGGATGAACAGAGTTTTTTTTTTTATTTCAGCTTTGCTAAGAGCTCCTAAATGCATCTTTGATGCCTCACGTCACTTGTTCAAGGACTAAGCCAAAAGAGTCAATAACACTTAACTCTCACATTTACTCTGGACTGTCCTGTTCAGCATTTTGCAGTTCATGAGTTTGCTGGGAAGACAGGAACTGGAGATTGAAAACACTTTTTTACACAAATTTGTAGCATTACATTTTTTTCTAACATACTGCAAGCCAGGCTTCCTCAACCAAAAAAAGGTATTTTATTTAGTTTTACATTGAGTTTCACCGGCCATTAATTAAATTAACTCTTCTTCTAAGGGCCAGATTTACTAAACAGGACAATTAGCGTGAGACCGCAATCCTATAAAGTTCAGAAGGGAGTGGAAAGTTCTGCAGGTGATTTACTGACAATGTGCACATTAAAGAACACGGATGCAGCCAGATCATTTCCATAATGACCAACGCAGTCTATCAAGAGCTTGCGAATTCGTGTAGGGTCGCAAACAAGCAGAGCCAATGATAATCAGGTGCGTGTGATCTAGCAACAACACAAAATGGCTTAAGACATGTTTTTTGGGCATTAAATAATGGCATAAATACTAGTAAATTGACTAGCACAAACCTTAGTAAATCATGTTGCATGATTCATTTAAATACTCTCCATCCATATATATTGCAGCTGAAAGGGAAACTCCTACAAATGCATATGCAATAAGGTCATAAGACCATTTCATCGCTAATTTTTCACTGCTAGTCTTATCCTGATAGTAAATCCTGACAGTAGTTTTTAACCCCAAAATAGGGCTTGTGCTGACCTCTGTTATGATTATGAACTCTGTTATGATTGGAAATGAGTAACAATGCTGGTTGAGGATGGGGAAAAACAATGGATTACTGGGAAAATACAATGGTATCACTCACCTTCAGCAGAAACAGGGTCTGTTTTGCGGGATCTCACAGTGACTGTAGCTTTTTTCGAGAGGTCCGTCCCTGTCCTCCACACACGGACTTCAACGTGGCCATCGCTCTCATCGACGTGATACTCCTGATTGCTGAAGTAGAACACAGGAGCTGTAAGGGCATAAGCAGAACATTTCCATGGACAATGAATTTTCATAATTTTTCCGTGAATGTTACATTCTTTAAATTTGAAAGGCATTCAAAAAAAAAAGTGTATTATTTAATTTAACGTTATTATTTTTCTTCATTTTATTTTATTGCTATGTTTAGCTATTTATACATCTATACCACATTACACTCCTGGGCAAAAGAATGGGCCAAACCAAAATTATTCAGAAGTACACAAATACCGTAGATAAAAGTAACTTAGCACAGAATAGCCTTCCCCAATTCGCAGACAGCTTTTGGAAGAAGAGCCAGTGTTGTTCCACTCAATGTTAATGGCTTACAACAGTTCATGAGTAGTTGAAAAATGTCTCCCAGTTCGCTTGAGTTTAATGTGAGACTAAATATTGTTCTCAACTTGTTCTCAAGCCACTTATTGGTTGTCTTTGCAATTTGGGCAGGAGCATTGTCTTGTTGAAAAATCTTCACTGTGGTAGAGATGCATTTATTATTATATTTCTCAGTAGATTTTTGTAGACACCGCTTTGGAGCATCGCCACGTAACTCGTGTTCATTGTGATTCATCACTCCACACACAACTTCCCATGTACTGCCAAATACTTAATTTTGTCCTTAATTTTCCTGAGACAGCAATGCCTTTTAAGTAGTGCATTTGCTTAAATATTGCTAATTTCCTAACCAATAATTTGTGGTTAAGGCAATTAAAAGCTTATAATTTAGCAATTAAGTAAACATAAATAAACATGTACATTTAACGATAAAAGTAAGTATGAACGTATTAGGGGTGGGCGATATTGCAAAAATATCATATCGCAATTTTTTTCAGGAAAATCACGATTCACGATTTTATCACGATTCTTTTTCATGTTGGTTTTACTATTTTGCAAGTGACAGAGCATTACAACCAAACTAATGTCCCTATTTTAAAAACAAAGCCTTACAAGGTGACAAAATCTAAAATAAAAAAGAATGGCAGATATTTAGGCCAAAGTGGCGGAGATAAAAATCTTTGTCATTATTATCTTTGCTATTAAAAGATAAGAACAAAGATACACATTACATATACAAAACATATAATATACAAATGAAATAAACAGTGTTTTATTTTTTTCAGCTAAAGTAGGTGTATTTAACAGAAGCATTCAAGAAAGAAATTAAATGAACAAATCTAAAAATAAAACACTACATAGACTTCACTGTATAAGTTATACATTGATACTTATTAAAGCTACTATTAAAGTTTTCAGAGCAGTGAGTGGTTTTCTCTTTGTTTTTTGTTGTTTTAATAACATTAAAGGGATAGTTACCCCAAAAATGAAAAGTGTCAAAAGCGTCTCTCAAGTTGTTTTAAACCCAAATCCGTTTCTTTCTTCAGTTGTGCACCGGCATGGACACCTTGGTGTTTAAATACCCCTCATGTTTCCATTGTATCTTGTCTAGTTTTGTTTGCATAACTGCTGTTGGTGAGTCTCATGTAGCCAAGTCAAATTAATGTTTTTTTGTTGTGTTCAGACACGGATACCACACGACGAAAAAGTGAATTTGACTTGGATACATGAGACTCACCAACAGCGGTTACACAAGCAAAACTAGACAAGATAGACGGGCACCGGCACCAGAACGGACACCGGCACGGACACACCGGCACGGACACCAGAACATACATGGACACCGGCATGGACACACCAGCACGGACACCGGCACGGACATGGACACACTGGCATAGACACGGACACTGGCATGGACACCGGAACGTTCACCGGCACAGGCATGGAAACACTGGCACGGACACCGGCACCAGAACGTACACGGGCACCGGCACGGACACCGGCACACCGGTATGGACACGGACACAGGATCGGGAACAGGCATGGACACCAGAACGTACACGGACACCGGCATCGGGCTCCGGCACCAGAACGTACACGGACAATGGTATGTACACGGGCACCAGCACAGACACGACAAAAAACAAGACTCGCCAACATCGGTTACACAAACAAAACTAGACAAGATACAATGGAAACATGAGGGCTATTTAAACACCAAGACTAATGACTTACAAGAAACACCTGTGAACAATTAAGACGATCAACCAATAAGAATATGACAGTACATATACACACACACACACACACACACACACACACACACACACACACACACACACACACACACACACACACACACACACACACACACACACACACACACACACACACACACACACACTTTTTACTTTTATTGTTAAATGTACATGTTTATTTATGTTTAATGCTATTATAGTTCATTGCTTTATTTAGTTATGATATTGGACAGCTTTAATATATTTTCTTTTAAACGAAGGACGAAAATATGAAAGCCATGTAAAACCAAATTAAATATAAAGTTCAAAAGTTTCACTGTTAATGTTCACAGTTACAAAGGTGCAATATCAAACCAATTTAAAAAGTATTTTAGAGCAGCACATAACTTTAAAGTTTTTTCATTACAGAAAGGAATTAATTTTCCACGACCTTTAAGATCTCTTTTTAAAATTAGATATTTTTAATTCAAATGATATTTCCAGATATGCATTCCATGACTGTGAAACCCTGTTGATTGCAGTTATTGAAATTAAACTACATGTACCAACCCTAAAATTCTTCTCCATTTTATTCTGTGACATTCAAGATCATCTTAGATTGTTAAGTTTGAGAAAAAACTTGAATAAATGATGTACTGAACAGTAAATCAACCTTCTACCAAATAATAAAACGTGTAAGATAGCCAGCTCTATTTCATAACAACCACATTCACCATCTTAACACCACTGTTCAGTTTGCTGACTGAACAGTGGATGCTGGTCTCCATGACAACAAACTGACACCTTGTATGGAGGTTTCTGTTTTTCTCACCCGCGGCTTCTAAGAGCAGAGGTTCCTGCGAGGATTCAACAGCTGTCATCTTGCATTATCTACAGGAAGCCACTTACAAAGAAATGCCTGTAACCTCTCTGTTCAGAACACACTACGAACATAAGATCAGGTCACAAATTACAGGGTTTCATATGTAATTTTAGATTCATGTTAACTAGCATTCAAAATATAAATACCCTGATCTAAGTTTTTGCAAATGTTGTTGTATATCTGTAAGAAATTAACAGACCAAAACACTTATTTTCTAGCTGTGGGCTAGTGGTTAGTGCATATGCTTTTGACACACACCGCCAAATATACACTGAACAAAATTATAAACGCAACACTTTTGTTTTTTGCCCCCATTTTTTATTTTTTGCCCCTCAAAAAATATTTTTGAGGGGCCTATTTCTCTCAAATATTGTTCACAAATCTGTCTAAATCTGTGTTAATGAGCACTTCTCCTTTGCCAAGATAATCTATCCACCTCACAGGTGTGGCATATCAAGATGCTGATTATACAGCATAATAATTGCACAGGTGTGCCTTAGGCTGGCCACAATAAAAGGCCACTCTAAAATGTGCAATTTTACTGTATTGGGAGGGTTCGAAAACCAGTCAGTATCTGGTGTGACCACCATTTGCCTAACGCAGAGCAACACATCTCCTTCGTGCAATTGGCATGCTGACTGCAGGAATGTCCGCCAGAGCTGTTGCCCGTGAATTGAATGTTCATTTCTCTACCATAAGCCGTCTCCAAAGGCGTTTCAGAGAATTTGGCAGTACATCCAACCGGCCTCACAACCGCAGACCATGTGTTACCACACCAGCCCAGGACCTCCACATCCAGCATCTTCACCTCCAAGATCATCTGAGACCAGCCACCCAGACAGCTGCTGCAACATTTGGTTTGCATAACCAAAGAATTTCTGCACAAACTGTCAGAAACCGTCTCAGGGAAGCTTATCTGCATGCTTGTCGTCCTCATCGGGGTCTCGAACTGACTGCAGTTCGTCATCGTAATCAACTTGAGTGGGCAAATCCTCACATTCGATGGTGTCTGGCACTTTGGAGAGGTGTTCTCTTCACGGATGAATCCTGGTTTTCACTGTACAGGGCAGATGGCAGACAGCGTGTATTGCGTCGTGTGGGTGAGCGGTTTGCTGATGTCAACGTTGTGGATCGCGTGGCCCATGGTGGCGGTGGGGTTATGGTATGGGCAGGCATATGTTATGGACAACGAAAACAGGTGCATTTTATTGATGGCATTTTAAAAGCACAGAGATACCATGACGAGATCCTGAGGCCCATTATTGTGCCATTCATCCACGACCATCACCTCATGTTGCAGCATGATAATGCACGGCCCCATGTTGCAAGGATCTGTACGCAATTCCTGGAAGCTGAAAACTTCCCAGTTCTTGCATGGCAAGCATACTCACCGGACATGTCACCCATTGAGCATGTTTGGGATGCTCTGGATCGGCGTATACGACAGCGTGTTCCAGGTCCTGCCAATATCCAGCAACTCTGAAGAGGAGCCACAGCCATTGAAGAGGAGTGGACCAACATTCCACAGGCCACAATCAACAACCTGATCAACTCTATGTGAAGGAGATGTGTTGCACTGCGTGAGGCAAATGGTGGTCACACCAGATACTGACTGGTTTTCGGAGCCCCCCAGACCCCCCCATACAGTAAAACTGCATTTTTTTAGGGTGGCCTTTTATTGTGGCCAGCCTAAGGCACACCTGTGCAATAATCACCTGTGAGGTGGATGGATTATCTCGGCAAAGGAGAAGTCACTAACACAGATTTAGACAGATTTGTGAACAATATTTGAGAGAAATAGACCTTTTGTGTACATAGAAAAAGTCTTAGATCTTTGAGTTCAGCTCATTAAAAATGGGGGCAAAAACAAAAGTGTTGCGTTTATAATTTTGTTCAGTGTAGATGCCTCAATAGCGTCTCCATTCGCCATATTGGAACAGTAAAAACACCTGTTTGAAAAAACTAGAGAGCAAGTTGATTGTGTGTCCACAGTTATACGCATGTATGGAAATCTATATCTGCATTAGACTGCAGCTAATTATTTTCATAGGATTTAGTTTATCATTAATGTTAAATAATTCTGCATATGCTAAAAATATAACTGCATGATTCTGGATAAAGTAGAGAAACAATTTATCGTTTATAGAGGAAAAATTTAAATATTGAATTACAGTGCTTAATTTAAAACACTCACAATAAGATTATTTTATATTTATATATTTAACATTTTCTTGAAACTGCCTATGCAAAAGATGCTAAAGTATTGTGAGCATTTGCAAATGTGTTTCTATTCAGTTCGTTGCTAGGGTGTTCTCTGTAATGTGATTTTTCCCTTTTTTACAATAATTTTATTGTTTGCTGATTAAAAATCATGCTTTAGGCACAAAGGTTGTAATAAAAAAAGAATAAAAAGAAAGACTAGTATTCATGGTTAAGATGTTTTAAACTGATTAAATTGTTGAAGATGGGGGGAAGCATTAATTAAAGAATTAGCGTGTTGAAATAGTCAGAGACGAAGGGTGAAGCTGAAGGTTGAAGCCCCTCAGGGTAAAATCTCACACTGCATTATATTTTCATACACAGGCAGAAGCATAAAGAAAACCCATTTCAGGATTTATCATAGTATATATGAATTTAGCTGAATCATCTGAGCGTTATCATACTCAGTAGGGCTAATGAGGAAGGATTCATGCACAAAGCAGATGCATAACGACATTTGCGCCACAGAGAGCAAAAACTTGCACAAGATTCAATTTTATGAAGAAGATACAATTAGACAAAACAGCTCATTATCAAACCCGTATGGATATAGGCACATGGGGATAATTCATAACCAGGTGTCCAAACAAAGAGTTTCGATAAGACGGACACATTTTCATCTGCAGCACCGTTAGATCCATATTCCAATTATCAAAAATAGCTTGTGTTCTTTCAAAACCTCCATTATATTTGGCAAATATTGGTGGCTGTCTACCCCGAGATGTCTTGGTCCAATCAAAACCTCAGCACGACATGTCTATTTCCGGAAGCCTGCTCTCAGGCACGAGTCTGTCAGCGCTTTTTAAAGCTTCAGGTGACTGATAAAACGTCTGTGTTCTTCAATTGTGGAAATTCATGTTTGAACTCGCTAGTGTGTCTGTCGGTAGCATGGAGTGCAGTGCAGATGGGTTTGTGCAGTTTTGACAGCTTTGTGAAACATCTTTGAGAAAACTAAGTATGAATAGCAGGTGGGAAGCAATGAGATTTGTGCTGTATTTAGTTGTATCTGTCAAAAGCTGGAGCTATTTTTACACTTCAAGGGAGAAATAAGATTAGAAATTACTGTTAACAAAGAAAATTATTCTGAAAAGGGACATCAAAAGCGTGTTTATGACATGTAGTATCTTCTTTATGACATTCTTGCATATTAACCATAGCTGAACTGATTTGTAGTGAAACCATACTAAATCACAGGTAAACTATCATTACGGTGGTGAAATCAATGGAAACTGTTATTTCTATAATGCAAAATATAATATTTGTTGTGAAAATTTTTATTTTTCCTAAATAAAAGCCTTTAGAAACTAACTACAATGGTGATAAGAAAAAAACCCAGCTCAATACAATTCAAAAACGACTATATTACCACAATAATCATAAAAATGCATAACACGCAATGTTGTGTATTATTAGTTTTAAGGTATCACATTGATTCTCTCACTACCTTACAAAACCCATGCATTAGAAATATTTCTGATTTCATATGAAACCCACTTTTTTATCACCTTTCATTGCTTTTAGTTAGAGAAATACTTCTCTGATTAAATTACAATTTATAAAAAATGTATATATAAACATTATCGTTAAAAAGTCGCTAAGAAGTTTTTATAACAAGTCAGCCACGAATCTTTCCAAAACTACAGTAAAAACAGTAATGGGCGATTCCACAGTTTAGGGCCAACTGCAAGGACAACAGCCTGCAAAATCAATCTTCATGGAGAAAGCCATTGTCCTCAGATTAACATCCTGAGAAAACCTGGGGTACAGCTGTGTGAAAGGCAGGATAAATCTGGCAATGGTAAACTAGTAAACTTTGATCAAAGTTGAGTTGATGTCAAATTTAACGTATGTAACATGGACGGAAAAACAATGTAAGTTCAAGCAGAAAGTGTACTTAATCTAATTCAGTTTAATAAAATTCTGGTTGAATCCCAGTTCATGTTTTACTTTGTTCCTAATTTGGTATAGTTATGAGTCATGCGTTGTGTATGGTTCACAAAACTGGTAATAGGACTTCCATGCAGGCAGGGTAGCCATCTAATATTATCTGTTCTATAAACCTAAAGGTGCATTTTTGAGTCTGGTATGTTCACAAACTGAAAGCCAGCAAAATACTAACAAATACCACAGGTATATTTTTCAAATTTATTTGCCAAATGTAGAAGACAAAGGAACTCCTACAAGTGTGCTAAGTTATAACGTGTGTAACGTGGACGGAAAAAATTAAACAATCCTGCAAGATTGCCTCTGTAACACAAAATAATACCATTTCATGAAAACTGGCAAAGAATAGAACAAGTTCATAACACATTAAAATAACCTGTCATCATACTATCAAATTTAAAGATCATACAGATTGTGTTAACGCACTATTAACATGTTAACTTCGTCAGCCTAAAGCTATATTCTTATGAACATTGGACAGAAAAAAAAAATCATCAAAAAAAAAAAAAAAAAAGAAAAATGTCATTGACGATGTTGACTTTCATGAACAGCTTATTGAGTCAAAAATACGCAGAAAACAACGTTGGAAGTTGGACAGACTGAAAATTTCCGTCTAATTTACGAACAAGATGTGCAGAATCTGTCAAAATGTATAAAACGATACTCGGTTACTCACGTAACCTCGGTTCTCTCTAGAGAGGGAACGAGTATTGCGTAAGGAACTTACGCTACGGGAAAAGTCATCTTTTCTCGAGATACTGAAGCCAAAAAATTATCCTTAATTAATTTTTCATAATTTGTCAACGCAGTGCAGCAGGCAGCACAGCAGAGCTAGAGCGGGCAATACTGCGTGCTCATTGGCTGCCGCGCGGCAACTGCTTAAGCCTACCAGTGAGCCCCGCGTGACGTCACGCCCAATCAGGGTGCGCGCGCCCTCGCGCGTCACAGCCCGCCAGAAGGGGCGGCGTCAGAGCGTATAAAAACAGGGCTCGGAGGCTTAATTCTCTGGTTTCTGTCGAATGAAGCGACATGAGCTCGAGGCGCAAGCACGGCAGGGAACGCAATACTCGTTCCCTCTCTAGAGAGAACCGAGGTTACGTGAGTAACCGAGTATCGTTCTCTTACGAGAGGTTCTCTCGTATTGCGTAAGGAACTTACGCTACGGGAACCCTTTGTCAACGCCGTGCGCGCCATGCATCCACACACAACTCCAGGGGGAGGGGACCCGGGGAGTGAAGAGTGGGGAGAGAGGTGGCCAGCAATGCGGGCCAACACATGTACATAAGCACCCGTAGGGAGAAACAGAGCGGCGCAGCCGGTCTGTATATAAAAGCTTTCCCTGAAAGTGCGGCTCGACCAGAAGAGTCAAATCTAATATCCAGCCTGCGAAGAGCAGGGCATGAACATGATTTTAGACTGCAAGAAGTTTAGCCTGCAGGGCGGGAACTTCCAGGTTATAAAACCTAACAAATGTAGACGGGGAGGCCCAGCCTGCTGCCGTACAAATGTCATAAATGGAAATCCCACTGGACCATGCCCACGATGAGGCAACGCCTCTGGTGGAATGAGCCCGTATGCCCAGAGGGCACTGCAGGTCTTTGGACGCGTATGCTGTCGCAATAGCGTCCACTATCCATCTGGATAGCGTCTGTTTCGAGGCGGCGAGACCCTTGGTGTGCCCACCAAACGAAACAAAGAGCTGCTCTGAGAGCCTGAAGGCTGCAGAGCGCGTAATATAAAGCCTTAACGCCCTGACAGGGCAAAGGAGGTTATTATCGACCTCGCTGGCTGCCGGCGGCAGGGCTGAGAGGGAGATAACCTGTGCTCTGAAAGGAGTACCCAACACTTTAGGGACATAGCCATGTCTAGGTTTGAGAATGACTAACGAGTCGTTAGGTCCAAACTCGAGACACGACGCGCTAACTGATAGCGCATGCAAGTCACCCACACGTTTTACTGAGGCGAGGGCCAGCAGAAAAACGGTTTTGAAAGTGAGGTATTAGAGACCCACAGAGTCTAACGGCTCGAAGGGAAAAGCTTTAAGGGCCTCCAGGACCGAAGACAGATCCCATATCGGAACCGAAGGTGGCCGCGGAGGGTTCAGCCTCCTGGCGCCTCGCAGGAAACGGGTAATGAGTTTGTTTCTTCCTAGTGCGCGGCCGCGCGCCGAGTCGGCGAACGCAGCAATCGCCGCAACATACACCTTGAGCGTGGAGGGGGACCTGCCCGCGTCCAAGAGCTCTTGGAGGAAGTTCAGAACCTGTGGAACCCCACAGGACTGAGAGTTCAAACTCTTCCCTGCACACCATTTGTTAAACACTGACCATTTAGACGCATAGAGCCGCCTCGTCGAGGGGGCTCTGGACTGCGAGGTCGTGTTAACTACCCCTTCTGGTAGATCAGCGAATATTCGTTGATTACCCACGCATGCAGAGACCAGCGCTCTGGATGGGGATGCAGAATTGACCCTCGGGCTTGAGAGAGACGGTCTCTCCTCGCCGGAATCGGCCACGGGGCTGTGTCTGACAGGCTCACCAGCTCCGGGAACCAGGGTTGGTTCTCCCAGTGCGGGGCTATGAGGAGCACTGCGCAGCGCGTTTCCCTGATCTTTGCTAATACCTGAGGCAGCATTGAGATCGGGGGGAAAGCGTACAACGGGACACTGGGCCAAACTTGGGCCAGCGCATCCTTGCTCTTCGAAAAGAACCTTTTGCACTGAGCGTTCTCGCTTGTGGCAAAAAGGTCCAATTTCGCTTCGCCGAAGCGGCGCCACAACGTCTGTACCGTCTGGCTGTATAACGCCCATTCCCCTGGGGTAACATTGTCCCTGGACAGTTTGTCCGGGTCGTCGTTCAGGTGCCCGGGCACGTGCGCGGCTCTCAGCGAGCGCAGCGAGCCCTGAGCCCAGACCAAAAGGCGTTCTGTTAGAGCGCGCAGGGCTCTGGATCTGAGTCCGCCCTGGCGGTTCACGTAGGACACCACTGACATGTTGTCTGAGCGAACTAGCACGTGGTGTCCCCGCAAGTATGGGAGAAAATGCTTCAAAGCCTTCTCGACCGCTAACATCTCCAGACAGTTTATATGGAGGTTCCGCTCTGGGCCCGACCAGGGGCCGCAGATTGGTCTGCCCCCGTAAAGCGCTCCCCAACCCATGTTGGACGCGTCTGTCGAGACCACTTTGCGGTGTGAGATGACTCCCATTGTCACTCCCTGTCGGTACCATTCGGGCGCTAGCCAGGGCTGCAGGGCTGAGACACAGACCTGAGTCACGCTGACTTGAGCGCTGCCCGAAACCCACGCTCCGCGGGGTATTTTCGATTTCAGCCAGCATTGAAGCGGGCGCATTCGAAGTAAACCCAGCTGTAGGACCGCTGCGGCTGATGCCATATGGCCTAACAGCTTCTGGAAACGTTTCAGAGGGAGGTATCTGCCCTTTTGGAAGGATGCCGCGAGGTGTCGAACACAGCGCGCGCGCTGTTCTGACAGCCTGGCCGTCATCGCCACCGAGTCCAGTTCTATTCCTAGGAAGGAAATTGACTGACTGGGGATAAGTGAGCTCTTGGCCCAGTTCACCGAAAGACCCAGGCTTTCCCGATGACTGAGAAGCGCTATCTTGTGAGAGATGAGTTCCTCTTTTGACTGCGCTAGTCTTTCAGATCGAGAGATATGAACCAGTCCCTCGGGCGAATTAGCGCGAGGATCTGCCTGGTCGTAAGCATTTTGAACGGCCGTCTCATGAGAGCCCTGTTCAAATGTCTCAGATCTAATATGGGTCTGAGCCCACCGTCCTTCTTGGGCACGAGGAAATAACGGCTGTAAAGCCCGCCTCGGTCAGAGAAGGAGGAACTCTCTCTATCGCCTTTTTTTTTTTTTTTTTTTTTCGTAGCAGCTTCGCTATTTCTGCATGAAGCAGATGGGCTGCTTCTGCGTTCACTTTCATTTCGGTCCGGGCTTGAAAGCGCGGAGGCCGACGACTGAACTGTAGCGAATAGCCCTGTATTACCGTGTCCAGCACCCATGTCGACACACCCGGAATAGCTTTCCATGCATTCGCACTCATAGCTACGGGTCGAATGGCCTCTGAGTCCTGCCCGCTGCATAGCGCGGGACGAGGGAACTGCAGTGGCGGGCGCGCGGTGCGCGCCGAGACAGTGCTGCGAGACGGGGACTCGCTGATAGCAGTGACCGGCCGGATTGCGCTGAGAGAGCGCGCGTGAGTGTTTATAGCAGAGTGTGAACGCAGGGGAGCGGGCACAGGACTCTTTATTAAAACACGGCCGGTGGCAGTGGCGATATCTGAACCCTGAACGTGTGAGACAGAGCGAACAGCGTGTGGTTGTGAGCACTCGTGAGCGGGCACCTTTCCTACACTTAACACTCGAGCGGCAAGTGCGCGCTTTATGTGAGTGTGCTCTGTGGGGTACACAGGGGGAATTGTGCTTGTGTGTAGAAATGAACACTGGGTCGTGGGCATATTTACTACACTCAAACACCGTCGGCGTGAGCCGAATAACCAGAATTAACACTCTTTGCCAGATTTTCTGGGCCGCTGTACGAACAGCGTTTGTGTGCAGGCGAGCGAGTTGTATAACTGACTCATTGGCTGCAATACACACACTTTCTGCGTGTGAGAAGCTGGCCGCGAGCTTGGATCAGCGAACAGCATAAAAATTTTTGCTGCCAGAGCCGGGATCGAACACGGGTCTCTGGTGTGAAAGCCTGTTATTCTGCCACTGAGCCACAGGGGAAGAGTGCATAGGCTATCGGTTCGCTCGAGCATAAGAGAGTGCGGGTCATGTTTTTCGTCGGCGATAGCGTGCAGACGTGCGTGTATTATAACAGGCTCGTTGCTGCAACATTAACATTTTCAGCCGCCTAAACTCAGAGGGGGCTGAGAAACGTATGGGAATTGGAGAATGGCCCGGCCTCAGCGGGGCTACAAACATCTCCCTCCTCATTCCGCCGGTGAGTGAGGCACGCGGGGTGCTGAGCATTACTCGTGACCGTCCGCTCTGACATCCCTGAGAACGGCGCAGTTTGCGCGGGAAGCGGGGCGAGTAGCCGGAGCGTCGTCATGTTTTGCAGGCGAGCGTGTAAGGTAACAGGCTCGTTTACTGCAATATTAATATTTCCAGCCGCCTGAACTTAGAGGGGACTGAGAAATATGTGAGAGAGGCGGAAGCCAAGCCTCGGTGGGACTCGAACGCTCTCTTTCCTCCTATCACCGGCGAGTGACGGACGCGGGGACAGTAGCTTTCTTGTAACGTAAAGAAAACTAACCCCGCGACTGTCAGCTTCTGCAATCCCTTGTGAGCGGCGCAGTCCGCGCGGCTCGAACAGAGGGAGAGAGTGCGGGGAGAGCGAGTAGCCAGAGAGCGTTATCATGTTTGCAGGCGTGCGTGTGCTGTGACAGGCTCGTTTACTGCAATATTAATATTTTCAGCCGCCTGAACTTGGAGGGGACTGAGAAATATGTGAGAAAGGCGGTAGCCAAGCCTCGGTGAGACTCGAACACTCTCTTTTCTCCTATCACCGGCGAGTGACGGACGCGGGGACAGTAGCTTTCTTGTAACGTAAAGAAAACTAACCCCGCGACTGTCAGCTTCTGCAATCCCTTGTGAGCGGCGCAGTCCGCGCGGCTCGAACAGAGGGAGAGAGTGCGGGGAGAGCGAGTAGCCAGAGAGCGTTATCATGTTTGCAGGCGTGCGTGTACTGTAACAGGCTCGTTTACTGCAATATTAATATTTTCAGCCGCCTGAACTTGGAGGGGACTGAGAAATATGTGAGAAAGGCGGTAGCCAAGCCTCGGTGAGACTCGAACACTCTCTTTTCTCCTATCACCGGCGAGTGACGGACGCGGGGACAGTAGCTTTCTTGTAACGTAAAGAAAACTAACCCCGCGACTGTCAGCTTCTGCAATCCCTTGTGAGCGGCGCAGTCTGCGCGGCTCGAACAGAGGGAGAGAGTGCGGGGAGGGCGAGTAGCCAGAGAGCGTTATCCTGTTTGCAGGCGTGCGTGTGCTGTGACAGGCTCGTTTACTGCAGTATAGATATTCCCAGTAGCCTGAACTAGGAGGGGACTGAGAAATATGTTATAGATGGAGGTTAGAACTGCCTTGGCGGGTCTAGAACACTCTTTTCTCCTTTCGCCGGGAGACGGCGGGCGGGGGGGAGGGGGGTAGCTTTCTTGTAACGTAAAGAAAGCTAGCCCCGTGACCGTACGCGTCTGCGATCCCTTGTGAGCGGCACGTTTTGCGCGGCTCGAACAGAGGGAGAGAGCGAGCCCCGTAATCATCCGCATCTCTAACACACCTTGTGAGAGGCGCAGTTGCGCGGCTCGACAGAGGGAGAGAGAGAGCGGGGAGTGGTGCGAGGCATTTGAAACAACGCCTCGTGTAAAGATACATCAGTGAAACACATAATGAGAAAGGATATATCGCCGGATAGCTGAGCTGGCACGGCAGGCTGAAGGCGGCGAAGATTCGTCCGGCTTCCTCAGGCTGTCCTAGGCTGGCTCGTTGCTGGTTTCGACGGCGACGGCTTCTCTCAGAGAGCAGCGATGCGAAGAGCTTCGCTGAAGAGACAGAAATCAGAGAATTAAGCCTCCGAGCCCTGTTTTTATACGCTCTGACGCCGCCCCTTCTGGCGGGCTGTGACGCGCGAGGGCGCGCGCACCCTGATTGGGCGTGACGTCACGCGGGGCTCACTGGTAGGCTTAAGCAGTTGCCGCGCGGCAGCCAATGAGCACGCAGTATTGCCCGCTCTAGCTCTGCTGTGCTGCCTGCTGCACTGCGTTGACAAATTATGAAAAATTAATTAAGGATAATTTTTTGGCTTCAGTATCTCGAGAAAAGATGACTTTTCCCGTAGCGTAAGTTCCTTACGCAATACGAGAGAACCTCTCGTAAGAGAACCACCATTCATGCATGCTCTTTCACGATGAACGACGCTTTCGGTCCGAAACCACTCGCAATCATCCGACTTGCACACTCTTTTATCCTTTCTCACCACAATGATCCTATTTAATGTTTACTTAACCAAAGTTTACCACGTTCGTATCATTTTAACGTTTGTAACATTTTGGACAGAATCCACAAACTTACCCACATTCGTCGAAATCCGTGAAATCCTTTTAACTCTTCCTCCCGCGCAGAGCGACCGTGACCTAGACAATCTTATTTCTGACATGAGAACCGTTGAGACATTAGGAGATGGAAATTCAGCGTCAGAATAAAATGTTCGAGCGTTATGATTTTTTGACAGAAAATCTCGGCCCCTGTTTTATCCCGATTTATTAACAATTTATCATGTAGCAACGCATATGAGAATTTAACCCACTCAAGATGGTTTTATCGTTATGCTACTGATAGAATTACATGGAAAAATTATATCTCCGCTTCCTTTAGAATCGTATTTTAACGTGCGTAACTGCTTGGACAGAAAGTGTAACGAACGTTAGTAAATGTTTCCATTGCATCGTGGTGGATTAAGGGAATTCTACTTTCAGTGTTAGTAGTAGTATTTTGTAGAAGACACACCAAAATAAATGTTATGCGCCAAAATTCAGGATTTTATTAAAGGAAATGAAAGAAATGACTTAGGAAAAACCAGATGCACTGAATGTCCTACCCTGACATCCGCAATTTCTGGGGACGGAAATAAAATAAAGTCTCATTACACGATAATGCCAAGGCTTAGTGGGATAAAAGTAACTTTATTATTTCTTACATCTATCTTTAACAAAATAGTGAACTAAAAATAAAAAAATTACAACAACTGGGTATTATTCAATCTATATTGTTCATTACACCCCTTGTGGACAGAAACTGTGGAATCGCCCTAATATTGTAAAATTTGATTACAATTTAATATAATTTTAAATAACTAATTTATTTAAGAAATGTTTTTATTAAAGGGGGGGTGAAATGCTCATTTTCACTCAATCTCCTGTTAATCTTGAGTACCTATAGAGTAATATTGCATCCTTCATATCTCCAAAAAGTATTTTGTTTTATTAAATTTTTAACATAAAGATAGGCTGTACCGAGTCTTTCCGGAAAAAACCGAGCGGCTGGGGGCGGGCCGTGTGGGCGAAGCTAAAGCTGTGCTAACGCGCCAAGCTAGTGACAACACACAGAGACATTTGTTCAACAAACAGTTTTACTCACCGTCCGGTTCCAACGCACGACCGCGAACCTTTATAATTGTGACTGCTCGATCCTTAAGCATTAGACGATCTGCAAATCCGTAGATCTGGGCTTTGTTTATAAAACAATCATCGTCGAAATGCAGGGAACAAAAGTCTTACACAACTCCGTTTATGCTCAGGAAAACAAACTGCCACGGGTTCCTTAACGCTGGGTTCTTTGGGAATCTGTGCAGGGTTGTCTTGCCCTGGCAACCAAAAACACACTTCTTTGGTGACATTGACTTCCCAAAAGCCGGGCAGGGCGCTTTGATGGCGAACTGCTTTCACTCTCTTGATCTAGTCTACGAGTGCGCGCGCGGCCGCGATCTTACCGGAGAAGTGCCCTTAGGACCATAAGGAAATTCCGCCCTATCTTACGTAAGACAGAGCCATACTCGAAAAAAACTTTCCGAAACTTGTGACAAACCGGAAGGAGTATTTTTGGAACAAAAATACTCCTTCAAACGTACAACTTAGTTTTTTAAACTTTGTCCATGTTTAGCATGGGAATCCAACTCTTTACCAGTGTAAAAAACTCAGTATGCATGAAATAGCATTTCACCCCCCCTTTAATGTTGAAAACAGTTGTGCTGCTTAATTTTATAAAAACTTAAAACATTTCATTCAGGATAAATAGAAAGTTTAGAAGTTAGTATATATTCAAAATATAAA
Source organism: Squalius cephalus (assembly GCF_949319135.1). Taxonomy (NCBI): domain Eukaryota; kingdom Metazoa; phylum Chordata; class Actinopteri; order Cypriniformes; family Leuciscidae; genus Squalius; species Squalius cephalus. The sequence goes on from NC_137145.1 coordinate 14,941,391, forward strand.
TATTCTGTGACAATGTAAAAGTCTTTGCTGCCATATTGATCAATTTAACGCATCCTTGATGAATAAAAGTATTAATTATTAAAAATGACAGACAGACAAGTAAATTCTAAGATTAGGACGGACGGACGGACGGACGGACGCACGGACGGACAGACAGATAGACAGATAGACAGACAGACAGACAGACAGACAGACAGACAGATAGACAGATAGATAGATAGATAGATATTTAACATTAATATTGTATTTTCTCTTGACCTGTAAAAAATATCAACTATACAGATAGACAGATAGACAGATAGATAGATATTTAACATTAATATTGTATTTTCTCTTGACCTGTAAAAAATATCAACTAGACAGACAGACAGACAGACAGACAGATAGACAGATAGATAGATAGATAGATAGATAGATATTTAACATTAATATTGTATTTTCTCTTGACCTGTAAAAAATATCAACTATAATACACATGCATGGTAAATATTCAAAATCAATAAAAAATTTAAATGAACCAAGATAAACTATACCACCTAACAGCATGAGCACTGGTCCACTATCCACATCTGAGCATTAAAGTAAGTATTGATTTAGTCTGGAGCTACACAGGTGGTTCACTAATGCAGAGGCAGTCTTTATGCCCCGAGGCTTCAACACCACTGATTTAGTACTGACAGATTTATGTGAGCAATAATACCTGTGTGTACATTCCACACAATAAATGGCAGAACAGGAAACAGCACAAAGCATTTTTTTTCAGACAGCTGGCTCTCTGATGCTGCTGATACTGCTGACTGAGAACACCATTTTAGCTCAGTGTGCGGCAGTTCTTGATGATCTACAAGGTTTGGGGTGCATCTTTATGCTGCGTCCTGAAATCGGCAACCCTGAAAGCTAATGCACGAGGGGGTTATTTAGTGTATTTAATGTGAATGCAAAGCTCATTGACAGTCAGAGCATGCTGTGTTGTGTGCTAATGTTTGAGTTTCTCTAGACATAAACATTTGCTAGTCTCCAACTATGAACATCTGTCAGACAGAAGCGCATGCTGTCAAGGCATTAATTTCAAACTATAGACAGGTGCCTCTGTAGATTTACTTCCGTCAAACAGACATGTACTTCTCATATTCTCCACCTCCACTCAGGGCTACACTGTTATACAAACAATGTTGAGCAGAAAGCATCATGTCAAGCATTACAGTTTTTGTCCACTGCTTACACACTAAAACCGAATGCTTAGACCAAAGCCTCAATACCTAAACTTCTTGTAGCATACCTTAAACACATTGTCAACTTTGCACTTTGTTTGCAATTCTGTAACACACTTATTGCGAAACACTACACACATTTTCTTACATTAGACACTTTGTTCAAAAACAAAATCACCTGTTATCACTCTGTTCAAAATGCAAAACTCATCTGGCAATTGTAGGCACTTACATAGCACTACAAACAGGCCTCAGGTAAGCCTTAAATTGGAATTATATGTCACAATATTACAGTTTTTGATCACTGATTTGATTAAATAAATGCAGCCTTGGTGTTCATGAACATTAAAATAATATTACACACCCTGAACTTTTGTATATGAGCATTTCTATGCATTTTAGAGCATTATATTATACGTATTTATAATATAATATAATATAATATAATATAATATAATATAATATAATATAATATAATATAATATAATATAATATAATGCCTATTTAAAATCTGACTTTTTGCAGATAAGCTAATGCTCGTTTAAAAAAATCCAGATGAAAACACACACAATAAATTGACGTCTCAATGATATGCATGTGCTATCTGCGATATAATATAATATAATATAATATATAGTACCATTCAAAGGTTTGGGGTCTGTAAGATTTTTTTTTAAAGTTTTTGTCTGTTCTTCTCATTGTTGCTGCTGACCACACTTCATTAATTTCCCTGTGCAAGTATATTTTTTGTAGTAAATTCTCATTTTCAGCAACCTATGATTGGTTATTTTACAAATACTGTAAATCAAGAGGTTTCTTTCTGTTTAAGTAGCCAGATTATCCTGCAGTCTGTCTATGTTCGACTATTTCCACTAGTTTTTGCAGTACTATTTATCCCTGCAGCAGAACATCTCTTCAGTTTTAATCTGCAGTGAGCTCAGTCGCTGTCGGCCAAATAACACTGAGCTCGGCATCCAGACCTTGTTTGTTTTGATGCAGTTCATTAGCTCTCAGAGAGAGACAGAAGTGCGGAGTGGAACTTCCAAACTCAGTCCACCCGACTCAACAAACGAATGAAAAAGCAACACTATTTAAAAATAAAAAACAGCTAAACTACTTTCAAGCAACTGGAAAAATTATAGTTCATTCGCAAGATGTAGTAACTTCCCAACGCGGTTTATCTCATACACAGGCAGCGTCAAACCAGTTCTCATGTTTAGCACACATACACACAACTGAGAGAGAGTAATTGAGTTTTGGACTGAATTTTCAGCTGTAGTTTTGACCTTCTTTCCTCGCTCGTTGAGATCTTCTCTCCAGCATTCGGAGATAAAATCACCCGTGCATTGCCTGAGGGAGTCGACCTTTGTCTGTTTACCTGCAAACTCCTGCCTCACACACACACGCAGTCTTTTTCCTCATGGTGTCTGGTATTTGGGGGAAGGTGTTCTGCTTTACTCTGCTGGAGAGATGTTTATCTCTCCATCTGCAGTTAACCACTCCACATAAATCTAAATCACACAGCAAATATTTCACAGACTCTCTTCATTTGGATCTGAAACCTTGATAAACAGAAAAATAAAAACAGAAATGATACACAACCTACTTGAGCAGCCCAACTAGGGCCACCAGATCAATAATTCATGCTTAAGTATGTGCGAGTATGTGTTCACAAGAGAGAAATAGAGAGACTGAGGAGAACAGGATGATGCAGATTTAGGGGTTACGTAGAATTTCATTTTTACTATTCACAGTCAGCATTTCAAATAGAAAGAATGTAGAAAAACAACCCTCTTCACACACACAGACAGAAAGATTGTGGCATTGCTGTTTTTCATCTCTTACACGAATGTCGCATTTTTGAAAAAAGTTTAAAAAAAGAATGAATGAATTTGAAATGATCACGATGCTAAGCCAATGAAGCAATGCTCTAAAATTATTATAAAATAGAAAGCATGTACACATACACAACCGTTCTAATGTTTGCGGTCAGTAAGATTATTTTTATGTTTATGAAAGAAGTTCACCAACACCAAGGCTGCATTTATTTGATCAAAAAGACAGGAAAAACATTACTGTTGCGAAATATTATTACAATTCAAAAGAACTGTTGTCTATTTTAACATATGTTAAAATATAATTTATTCCTGTGATGGCAAAGCTGCATTTTCAGCATCATTACTCCAGTCTCAGTAGTGGAGCGGCTAAGTGATATAATCGTTCAGTTTATGATACAAGCGTGAAAATTGGCATGAGCAGTCTCCATGGGTCACTTGACAAGAAAATTGTCCGAGCCACTTGAAATTTCAAGATTTTTCATTTTTCAAGATGGCCGACACCTTAGTGGAGCAGTTAAGTGATATAGTGGTTTATTTGGTGATACAAACATGAAAATTGGCATGAGCAGTCTCTGATGGTCACTAGACAATAAGCCACCCACAGCTACTTGAAATTTCAAGATGGCGGCCATTTTTCAAGATGGTTGACACCTTAGTGGAACAGTTAAGTGATATAGTGGTTTATTTGGTTATACAAACATGAAAATTGGCATGAGCAGTCTCTGATGGTCACTAGACAATAAGCCACCCACAGCTACTTGAAATTTCAAGATGGCGGCCATTTTTCAAGATGGCCACCACCTTAGTGGAGCAATTAGGCTCATGGCAATTTTAATGCTTGTATCACCAACTAAATGATTTCTTAAGCCTAATTGCTCCACTAAGGTGGTGGCCATCTTGAAAAATGAAAAAAAAAATTCAAATTGAAAAAAAAAACATCTTGAAATTTCAAGTAGCTGTAGGTGGCTTATTGTCAAGTGACCCACAGAGACTGCTCATGCCAATTTTCATGCTTGTATCACCAAATAAACCACTATATCACTTAACTGCTCCACTAAGGTGTCGGCCATCTTGAAAAATGGCCGCCATCTTGAAATTTCAAGTGGCTCGGACAATTTTCTTGTCAAGTGACCTATGGAGACTGCTCATGCCAATTTTCACGCTTGTATCATAAACTGAACGATTCTGCCAAACATAAGCACTTAACCGCGCCACTACAGTGTCACATGATCCTTCAGAAATCATAATAATATGCTGAGAAACATTTCTTATCATTAGCAATTTTGAAAACAGTTGCTGCTTAATTTTTTTTGTGGAAACCATAACTTTTTTCAGGATTCTTTGATTAATTTAAAGTTCAAAAGCACAGGATTTTTTAAAAAATATATAAATCTTTTGTAACCTTATAAATGTCTTTACTGTCACTTTTGATCAATTTATTGCAACCTTGCTGAATAAAAGTCATCGACTTTATTCTATCGATACCTTTCATTACAGAATAGAGTATAAATGAACTTTTTGTTGACTGTTGATTTTGAACTATTTGAGTTTGTTGCAATACAAAAAAAACTGAATTTGAATTCAGAATTTGACCAAAATCTTGTATTTTAGAGGGAAGAATAATGTTGCTTCCTACCTTGTCGTGCTGTAAAATGCTTATAAATGTCTTAAAATACTGTAGCTCACTTGGATTTGAGTTTCATTTGAATTTTATCTTCCACAGCTCATGTCCTGGATTAAGTAAAGACAATTCATTATAGTTACACTTATCTTATAATAATTGTTTAAAGCCTTTAGAAGCCTTGTAACCTCTACGTTAAGCTTAAATAATCACAATAGGCTGAAATGATACACTCATTTGCAGCTCTATCCCTGAATTTAAGAAGTGTTTTGCTTTTGCAAGCTGCTGATTGATGTTTTGGTGGTTTTAGCCCAGATTTACTGATAACAGCCTCAGATAGAGGCAGATATGATCTAATACCCTTAGGATATTGTACCACAGACAAGAGGATTGCCCCAGAAAAAAAACTTTAGTAGCCTGAGGTGTACTGTTTGTGTGTGAGAAAGAGAGGTAGATAAAGAGTCAGAAAGACATGCCAAAACAAAGCGTCAAGAACATCCTCTAATTACACGGCACCTTTCTTAAACGCACACACACACTATTTACGCTTTAATAAACACTATTTGTCTGATGCCGAATGCAGCACGCTTAGTTGAACTTAACTTGATGAAAGCTTTCACTTTCGTGTCACATGGGAATTACCACTAATCCACGTTCAGCGTCGAGCAGCACAGGGATTCAGACACACAGCGTTATATACACGAATGTTAATGTATAGTTTCCAAGTCATAGTGAGCCAAAGGATGAACTCTATCCCTTCCAGCTCTCTCCTGAGTATAATTTCACGCTTTCTGTCTTAGGTGGGCTAAGCCACCGGCTCCTATTTTCCTCAGCAAACTTTTGAGAGGTGCCATAATAACAGCAAAACAGAGATAAAAGGACAAAAATCTGTTCGCTTTCCACTGAAAAATAATTAATTCTCTTGCTTTGAGGAAAGAAGGCTTTAGAATAACTCAACTTTATCTGTGATTTCAGGCCTCATAATGCTGGAGGAAAAAGAGACTCCCGTGCAAACTTCAGCGTTGCCCATTTACATGTGCATTGTGTCTATTCTGGGTTCATCCGCTGGCTGCCGTATGCACACGAGACGCGCAAAAATTCTGTCGCAATACAAGGCTTTGGAGATATCACTGTGTGTTGAACTGACAAATACATATCTGTCTGAGCATGATATGGACTGTGAATAGCTCTAATTTGTATGGTTCACAGACTGAATTGTAAGTCTGCCTCATTTAAATTTTTTATTGAAAGAAATGTTGGTACTTTTGGCACTTTTTATTGATAAAAAAGAAGGGAGAGCGAGAGAGAGAAATAATGAGGGGAAAAAACTGGAACAGGAAATGATGCAAGCCAGACTCAAACTCAAATTTCCCACATGAGCACCACAGCTCAAGAGCATGTGTGCGGACCACTAAGCCACGGCTCCCACTTATGACTCAGATGCACGTTTGTAACTTTCTTTGTTCAGGTCACGTGTATACATCATCAAACTGTCAATATTAGAATCAATACTTCCTGGAGAGAAAATTTCCTGTTCCTTTAAATCATACAAAAGCAACCAAGTACTTACCGTCGTCCTGGTCCGGCAGTATGAGGATTTTCGCAGTGGGGTATTCTGGCCCCAGATGGCCTCCCATAGGCATACTGAGGGTCACGTTGAAGCTCTCCTCGCCCTCATACAGTGAGTCGTCAATGATCACCACACGACAATGCTTCTCCGTCTCATCCTTATCAAAGCGCAGAATGCTGACCTGCTCCTCTGGACGGGAGATGTAGTCAGAGTAGGACAGAACAGAAGTGGGGACGGTTCCTGTGGCAGAGCCTGCAGCAGGCACAGAAAGGACACATGCTGGGAATTCATTCAAAGCCACATAAGACACATCTGAGGAAATGTTGCAAGTATGAATCTTTAAAGGGATAGTTTACCCAAAAATAACAATGAAACTTTTCAAAAATGACTGTCATTCTTTACTCGCCATTGCAAACCAATGGACACAAAAGTAGAAACACACAAAAATGAATGTTGTTTTAGAATGAATGACACAGACAAAACCATTTCAACACAAAGAAAGGCTAGAGACAAGACTTCTGAAGACAGGAAAAAATCTTAGTGAATGATGACTAATATTTGGACTGTTGCAAAAAGCTATTGAATAACTTCAAAAGCCTTTCCATCTGTTTATTCCATCCGAGGTTCTTTGAAAAATATTCACTTTTGTGTCCCATTTTTGGTTGAACTACACCACTTCTTCAACAAATTAAGAAAACAAGAATATTGCTCAGGTCAAGCGTTGTGAATCATCAATTATTTACAGTTTTTGTAGCCCCTAAGATTTTAAATAATACTAAACATTCAATAAATTTAATGAATTTTTCAACCAAGCTGTTGGCATATTTTATAATAATTTGTATAAGATCTTGTAGAGGCTATCATTAGGGGTTCAAGCACAAAGTGCTGAAACCCTATTGTAATTGTGCTGATTTTTATTATTTTTCTTCTGCCGTAAAACGCATCGTGCAGCCCAAACCGTAAGGGCTGGAGACTTGAAACTTTGCCAGATGGTAGTACAAAAATCGAGGAGAGGTTCAGAGATTATGATCCAGATTGGCCCATAGGTGGCGCTATAATGACCAAATTTACTAAATTGCTCATAACTCCTAGACAGTTTGTCCTAGATTCTCAATTTTAGCATCACTGTGATCCCTGGCTCCAGACGGACAAAATGACTATCTCCAAAAATGTTATGGGCAATTTTGTCCAAAACCTACTTTGGCGAACTAGTCCCTGGTTTTTCGCCCGATCGGAACCAGACCAGTCTAGGACAATTCTCTGGACTCTCTAGATCAATAATCATCGAAAAAAAGTTGAACTTTTGCATTTGCCTGGCTGTAACAGGGTCATTTAGCAAAGGGGCGGGACAAAAATACACTCAAAAGCCTATAAATCCCAAAGGAAAACTCAGAACTTCACGAAATTTGGTGAGCATATGTACCATAACATTCTGAACAAGCATGTAAAATTTCATGGAGATCAGACCATAGATGGCGCTATAACTGTCAAAAAGATTTGAAAACCATATATTTCCTATGTTAAATTGCCTGTTTTGGCTGTAAATGGTGTTTTCCATCTATTATGTCAGTGGTTACATGATTGCTAAATAAAACTTAATAACTTTTGATGTTTTTGTGCTTAAAGGCCTTAAAGGCCTTAATTGCTTGAACCCCGATAAATGCTGCTTGCAGCTTTAATTTAATTAATTTTTAATTATACATTTTTATTTATTTTAGCATTGAATATCTATTGAAATTTCACAAACTCCCTGCAGTTTCACCACTAACAAAAAGCATTACATGAAAATAAATAACTTAACGTAAAATGAGCAGTTTTGTATTTGTACATACAATTTGCATATTTGTATAATATTATATTCTTATTTTACACAATTACAAGCTCCAGTTTAGTGTTTGTGCAGTACTTTTGGCCATCATAATCTGCCATTCTATTAAATATAAAGACTGTCTGATTAAAAACGAGTGCATATATAAGGTTGCGTATGCTGTGTATTGCACCTTGCTGGGTGTAACAGACCACCATCAGTTCCTCACTGACATCTCCCCTTCTGTGCACTGGGATCAGGAGTTCTCCGATATCTTCTTCCACGGCAAAGCTGGCCTGAGGAAAGAACACCGTGCACTCTGTCAAAAGAAAAAGAAGATTTGGCTCAGTATTAGGACTGCTGTTCTGTTATATCAGTCACAGAGGGATTTAGCGGCTCCCTGTCAGAAACACTATTACCGCAGGGCTTTATAACACCACAGGCGGTGGATTGATTCTTCAATATATAATTATTTCAAATCATATGGCTCTATACTGGGCGTGTAATGCACATTTATCTTGCACAAAAGGCAAAAACACATTTTGTATGAGAAAATAGATTTTTCATATTGAGCGCTTCATATAAGGTTTTTAGTGGCCTTTGGACAGCGCGGCATCGATATCTGTCTGTACTGGCTGTGTATTGCATTGTGTTACACTGTAAACCATCTGACTGAGTGGGAGCTTGTTCAGGCATTGCTATTTTCAAATACCGTAGGTCAGGATTGAGTCAACATATAAACAGATTTTTTTATAGCACACTGAACTGATGGAGAAAAAAAAGAAAACTCTAGCCAGAGACAAATCTATAGAAAAGACTAGTGAAGAGAACTAGTGAAAGCCTGGTGATGTTTTTGAAACAGAGGCGCACACAGGGACCAATAGTAAAAAAGAAGTTCCCTCTTTGCATGGCCTGTCATGCCCCAGATCCTTCTATGCAATTATACATGATCCTTTGCAAACATTTCCAATGAAGTCTACAAGTGGTCTTTTGTCACCGAGGGAGAGTGGAGGTGAAAAATAGAGCAAGTAATAGGTAAAATGGAGGGAAAGAGAGTGAAGAAAACAACACATTTAGACAGATGCATTTTCAGTGACAGCTTTGAATGATAACATACAATAAATACAGTAGAATTTGGTGTACCAGGACTTTTTTTTAAAATATTATATTCACAAATGTTGTGTGATAAAATTAACTTAATGGGCTAGTTGTGAACAAATCAAATGTTTAAAATTTTTACACAAACTGATACTCAACTCTGTTACTTATGGAAGCTTGTTTCCGCCACTGAATAAAACATTTTAAGAGATAATTGCGACTTTTTATCTCACAATTGCGAGTTTACATCTCGCAATTCTGACTTTATTTCTCAGAATTGCGAGATATAAAGTCAGAATTGCGTGAAATAAAGTCGCAATTGCGTGTTATAAAGTCAGAATTGCGAGATATAAAGTCAGAATTGCGAGATATAAAGTCCCAATTGCGTCTTATAAAGTCAGAATTGCGAGATATAAAGTCAGAATTGCGTGAAATGAAGTCGCAATTGCAACTTCATATCACACAATTCTGACTTTATAATACGCAATTGCTGTCAGAATTGTGAGATATAAACTTGCAATTATGTTATAAAGTCAGAATTGCGAGAAAAAAAGTCAGAATTTGAAAGTCAGAAAAGGTCTGACTTTATAACACGCAATTCTGACTTTATATCTCGCAATTCTGACTTTATAACACGCAATTGCGACTTTATTTCACGCAATTCTGACTTTATATCTCGCAATTCTGAGAAATAAAGTCAGAATTGCGAGATGTAAACTCGCAATTGTGAGATAAAAAGTCGCAATTATCTTTTAAAATGTTTTATTCAGTGGCGGAAACAAGCTTCCATAGTTACTCAACTTATTATTAAAAAAATATTTTTTTTTACAGGAAATATAAGCCAACTATATTTGGTCTAAAACTAGCTGACCCGAACTGAATTGCAACTTAATTTAGGCTAAATTTGTTGCAACCCGTTACGAATTCCGACATATTTTTTCAAATATAATTTTTTAATTGGGTCTCTTTACTTTTCCATGTTTATTTAATGCATATCAATAGAATGCAACATCAAATCAAAGGCATTATTCTGTATTTAGACATGATAACAGGGTTGAAAAAGATTCAAAACTCATAGAAAATGTATAGAAAATAAAACTGCTCTTATAATATTACAGTAGTTTGATCCTCTGATTGACAGGTATTTCAGAAAATGTCAATCATCTATTCTCCCCATTTGTTTAAAATGAAAAAAGAGAGAAAGACAACAATTACTATATTGTGAAACAATTTATCCACCCCAGATTTTTTCAGCCATATGACATTGTGAATTTCAGAACAAAATATCCTCTGCAAAACCAAAACATTGTTCTCTCTTCGGTCTCTGAGTTTTGTGCAGACTGAGTGACGGCTCTGCTGATAAAAGAATGAATCTTACAGCCCTCAAGACTCAAACACTGGCTCTAAGAAAAGAATAACAATGAGGCAAATGTATATAGCCTCTCAGGTATAAGGCTTATGTATTGAGAGAATGTGTCTTACCCTCACTCACACAGGAAACACTCATGCATCAGGGGCCAAAATAATGACCTTGTTTTATAAGGAACAAAAACAAGACCGATTAGAAAGTAAAATCCTCTACATTTATATTCAGCTCTTGGTTGAGTCCTCTGCAGATAGGCGGTCAAATTACTTTTGATTGACAGAATAGCATAGTATAGATAGGATTTATTTTAATTATATACATGTCAATCATAACAGATTATTTATAAAAAGTATTGCAGTACTTTTCTATACTCACTTTGAATGAACACACAAACATATATATTGCATTAGGTAAATTCCTTCCTTCCTTCCTTCCTTCCTTCCTTCCTTCCTTCCTTCCTTCCTTCCTTCCTTCCTTCCTTCCTTCCTTCCTTCCTTCCTTCCTTCCTTCCTTCCTTCCTTCCTTCCTTCCTTCCTTCCTTCCTTCCTTCCTTCCTTCCTTCCTTCCTTCCTTCCTTCCTTCCTTCCTTGGCCCTATCATACAATGCAATGCAGCGCTACGCAAGTGTTTTTTGCTAGTTTCAGCCTCACGCAGTTATCCTTTTCACGTCCTGCGCCGCGTGGTTTAAATAGCAAATGCATTTGGGCCCATCTGTGCGCCCATGGGCGTGCTGGTCTGAAAACGAGCTGTGTTCAGGTGCATTGTTGGAGCGTTGCTATTTTGAGGCAACTGAAATAGACTGCACCATTGACCAACTGAAACCTGGGGTGATCCTCGTTTCCTTTCCTCACTTCCTTTCCTCGCTTCTCAGCTCCACCCCCTGTAGGATGCGAGGGAAGGCTACAAGGAAAGAAAAGGAGGACGGAAGAATCGAAGAAAAGCTTATTTATACATTGGAATACTTGATAACTCGAGCTTCACTTCACAGTGTCATCAGAAGCGCACAAAGGATCGGCCCTTATGTTGTTTTAGTTTGGTTATTTAAGAAATTCAGAAATAATAATAATATATGTGAGATGTGTGGTTTATATAAACTGCAAAGGTAAAGTATAAATTCAAATGATTGTGACCAATGTGAAGGGGAATGAGAATTTATAAGTGTGTCATGTTTAGTTGATAAAACACTTCCGCAAAGGATACACCTGTGTATCCTCGCTCATGACTCCTCAGGAAGCCTCCTCACTCCTCGATCCTCGCCTCCTGCAATTAGAGAATTTGAGATGTCCTCCAAGATGGCTGAGCTTGATCGGTTTCCGGGTCATTGGATGGAGGACGGAGGAGCGAGGAAACGAGGAGGGATATTGAGAAGCACTCCAGGTCTCAAGTCAATGGTGCAGTATTTTTTTTTTTTTTTTGTAATTTAAAGGGTGCATTAGTAATATGCGCCTATAAGCGGGTGCACAACGCGCGTACACTTTGCTTATTACACACAACAGGGACGTGCAGCAGCACACAAACATGCCAGAAATTAAAAATAAAAGGATTACAATGTAAAAGATTATTATTGTGTACATAGAGATATGGTGGAATCCGGCTTGTCCCGTAGATGGTCTGCTTGCGCTCTTTAACCTTGCGCACGAGCAGATCCGTTTCCTCTCTGGACTAACTGCAAATTCCGCCATGTAATTAGCGAATCCTCCATTGCGCGAGCGCAACTGGCTTTTAAAGGGAATGGGAAATTACACTTTGGTTTATTGCACGTTACGCCCAAAACACACCCATTACTCATTAAGAGAATAGGGACAACCACTTAAGATCAAGCGCTGGGCGCGCCAACCATTTTTCCCGTCTTTAAACTAGGGTGTGTCCGAATCCACTTTTGATAAAGTGCACTTGCGCGATGCGGTTTAGACCATGCGCTTAGATTGTTAAAATAGGGCCCTAAATCTCCTAAGCAGTTTTGCTTCAAGAAAATGCATCTTGTTTTAAAGATATATAGTTTTAATACTTATTTAGAAAAGTATTTTTTGCATTGTGGTTTGTTTGACCTTTTCAAGTCACACGATCTTCAAAACAAAAAAGTATTTCAGTAATCCAGCAGGAAAAGATAAAGCCATTTTAACTTTCAATAAACCCCTTCTCAATATAAGTCTAATAAAACCAGAAAGCAAAGTTGCAGTAATGCAGTAGCGTCTCCTCTTCCGTAATGGCTCTTTACGGTAATAAGCAGTGAAAGGTTCTGGCTGTAAAGCAGGAAGCTTGTCACATCACAGCCATCCCTGTCACAGATGTGACTCCAGATGCACGCTTTTGTCTAAGCCAATGGGTCGTTGTAAGCCATCATGTGTGAACGACTCTGTGGCAACTGGGTCAGACAGGTCTCCGAAGGCCCCGTCGGAAGAAAACCACCTCCCTCTCGCATTCAAATATTAATGCCTGACCTCACACTGCCACACACGCACAAAAGCTAAAAGGATAATTAACCTGAAAGGAAAAAACTGCACGTGGAGCAATAGGACCGCAGCATGCCGACCACCCCATCCTCCCCTCCCTCTCGCCATTAAAAAGAGCAGCCAGACTCTGTCACGTCAAGCTTCCCATGGGGCATCAGCCTCAGCAAACAAACCCCACCATAAGACTGATAATTAGCTCACTGGGGAAGCAGCAGAGTTTTCTTTCTTTTTTTCTAAGGAGAAATAACTTCTGCAAAGATAGCGAGGTTTAAGTAACATTTAGATGGAAACTATCGCAGCGTTTGGGATTACAGATGAAAATTTTAATTATCCAGGGACCCCGAGGAGGCGATAAAGACAAAAACACACAGAATAAAACAATGTAAGCCTCCGGTTATTCAAGCTACACATTTAAATACGCTCGTAATTGTGAGAATATGAGATGATGTCGTGATGATGAACAGGCAAATGATTCAGCCACGGCTCTCGGCTAAAAAAAACAGACGTATTTTGTAACGAGCTGCTTGGAGATAAAAAAAAAAGCTTGTGTAAAAAGTGTTTTTGATGACAGGTTTATCCACGACGGCTTTTTGATGTTATCACGCCATCTCTGTTTGGGTCCTCGCAGACAAAAGTGCATCGCTCCCTCAGAAATGACCCTTTGAAATCTGCAACTAACTTTCCAATTCGAATGGTTTAATTACAGAGTCAGTGCAGACCTATCAAACCTTTCTCAAACACCTGTCGACAATTTACATTAATCGACGAGACGCTTTCAAAGCAAGACAGAGCTGTGTGGAGAATTCGAGATGAAAAGAAGGGCCGCGGACATGCGGGGGTGCGCTGAAAGCTCGCAGGTAGGAAGAGATATCAAATGCTATGATAATTGAGGTCTACTGAAAGACAGAAAAAAGCATTTGCAATATGGAGATAATGCATGTGTTTAATCTGCAACATTGAACAAAAAATATACAAAATAGCCTGGGATGTTTTTAGAAGCTTTGTTGTTGTTTTTTTTCTTTCGGTCTCTTGAACATCATGCCTACCTCTGAGTCACCCACTTCTTTGCTAGATGTAATGGTGGTTCAGTATATTGAGCGGCTGAACCGGAGATATTTTTAAAGAACTAAATGTGTCTGAAAAAAGAACTGGGGCCGTATTCACAAAGAATTTTAAGGCTAAAAGTAGCTCCTAACTGGCGAATTTAGGAGCAACTCCTAAAAATAATGGGCGTGTCACTCGTAACTTTAGGACTCCTAATTTTTTTGACTAAGAGTAATTCACGAAGCATTTTAGCCCTAAAAGTAGCACCTAAGCCTGGGACAGCTTAAAAGAAGTCGAGAGGACTCCTAACTCACTAAGACCTATTCACAAACCGCTTTTTGTGGCATTTCACATTGCGATGTTTTGAAATGCGTATGCGGCGGCTACAGGAGCTTCCAATCGTGAGGGAACAATTCTGCATTGTAGGCATAACTAGGGATGCAATAACGCCACCAACAACAACCAAAACTAGGCTACTCATTGCATGTAAACTATTTGTAACGTTTCATTGTGAATCAAATTAAAATGTTCTTCTCTTTGCAAACGTAGGCAGAGGCATATAGAGACAGATTAATTCAATAATGTTGCAAAGATATTGCATGAATCCATATGTTTCATTAGGCTACTCGGCTATTTGTTTTGCCTTACTCTTTATTCATTTAGGCTATTTATTCAGTTATTCATCATCTTCCATCCTTCGCACTACTTGTGTAGCGCACGCATTCTCAGACCTGTCACCTGTCACTCATCATCGTAGGGGAGGTGTGAGGAATCATTCCCGCATTACAATCATCAGCCAATCAAGGTGGTCACTTCAGTCAAGCTCGTGCATGAGTAATGACGTCATCCATAACAACGAAGACTCACTCTTAGTTTAGGAGTTGTCATTTTTCTTTACTAAGAGTAGGTCTGAAAGGCGTTGTGAATAACTTTTAAGAGAAAACTCCTAGCTAAAATCTTTTAGTGTGATTTAGGAGTACTCCTAGTGGTAAGATAAAATGCTTTGTGAATACGGCCCCTGATCTCATATAATCATTGGATAAGTTTGTGTCTGAAAAGCCAATGCACATTAGATAGAATGTAATATACACTTGTGTTCACAAGTTTGGGGTCGCTAAGATTTTTTAATGTTTTTGAAAGTCTCTTATGCTCACCAAGGCTTTATTTACTGTATTTGATCAAAAATTAAGTTAAGTTTTTTAAAAAACAACTGTTTTCTATTGTAATATATTTTAAAATGTAATTTATCAATATGATTGCAAAGCTGAATTTTCAGCATCATTCCTTCAGTCTTCAGTGTCACATGATCCTTCAGAAATCATTCTAATGTGATGATCTGGGCCCGTATCCCTAAAGATTCTGAGAATCCTCTCAGAGAGCTCCTAACTTAACCTAAAAATTCCTTGCCAGGAGTTTTAGCTTAGAAGTGATTCCAGAACATTTTCAGTGAACTCTGAGCAAGGAATGCATGGAAAATCCTATCTTAGTGAGGAGGTGTGGTTGACCCCGTTGCTAGGTATGAGTCATCATTTCAAAAGCCGTGATTGGTTGATCCTACAAGTTTGATGAAAATGAACTTTTGGTGATAATGAGCAAAGGATGTACCCTCAAATCAATAAACATAATTATACACTCTAATCTTATGCAGACTGTAATTGTAAATAATATTTCACATTCAAGAAAATATCTGGAAAATGAATAGTAAGCTGTAGGGGTTATAGCCTAACATTAGAATCTAAAATATGTGAAAACTTAAGCTCATTACACCCTGTTCAAATAATGATTTGTGTCTTATTTGCTCATATTAATATCCTAGCTGGCATATTTTGTACTTTCACTCCCATATGGACCCCATTGAAAACAAGATGGCCTATCTCAAGGGGCTGTCCTTAATGAAGTAGAAATTGCAACGTTACAACTCAGTGTGGTCTTAACGAGGGTAACACGGCTCAGCTTTTATCAATGTCTGTGATTGCTGGCTGGTCTATTTATGAAGGCTTGTTAACAAATATCCTACAAATACAGAAAATGGAGAAAAATCCTCTGTTGGCCATTTTGTGCAGCTGCTTAGGGGAACTCCTAAGCCACTAAAAGTCCTCTTCCCTGCTCTTAGCAGATCTCGCCTTAGGAGCCCTTTTAAGCGCTAGGAATCTTGAGGAATAGCTTTTATATTAACTGGGATTTTCGTGTCACTTTTAGGGGAAATTCTAAGAAAACGTCATGACTCTGAGAATTTTCTTAGAATTTGGCCGCTAGGAGCCACTTTTTGCACAAAAATTCTTTAGGGATACGGGCCCAGATGCTCAAGAAACATTTCTTAATATTATCAATGCTGAAAACAGTTGTGCTGCTTAATATTTTTGAGAAAACCATAATTTGTTCTAAATTTTCTGATGAATAAAAGTTCAAAAGAACAGTGTTTATTTGAAATAGAAATCTTTTGTAATGCTATAAATGTCCTTACTGTCACTTTCAATCAATTTAATGGATCCTTGCTGAATAAAAGTATTAATTTCTTTCAACAACAACAACAACAAAAATATTTAAAAATTAAAATTAAGTGTAATATAAGTACTGGTCTGCACCAACCAGCAATTTTCCAATTATAAAATACTTCTACCCCAGCTTAATATGCAAAGACAACCATAAGTAAGCCATTTTTCAAGTTTACACCCGATTTACCCAAAAAAGGTGTAAACACTGAGTCACTTTTTAAACATTGCTCTGTCTTGTTTGAGCAGCCTGACAACAGTGGCATACTGACTCAACCAATGATGGGAGTTTAAAATAGTTATTTATTCACAATGTTACTGTTTTTACTGCATTTTTGGTCAAATAAATAAAGGTTTGGTAAGCATGGTAAGAGACTTTCAAAAACATATAAATTCTTACCAGTCTTTTGAACAGAAGTATATATCACATTTTATCTAATGCGCGTTGGCTTTTCAGACACAAACTGATTATATGAGATCATTTAAAAATCTTACTGACACCTTTTGAACAGTGGTTGTAAATCACCTTAGCTCACATGGGCTTTTCATCACATTTGAATGCTTATCAGGATTTTAACACCAGTAAAAAAAAAGACCATTAACTGATCTTTTATTCATTCTAACTGGTTACCCTTTGTAAAGGTTGGAGCCAGAACATAAAACAGTTTCTGCTCAGAATGTACCAAAATGAAAAACATTTAGTTTCTAATCCTTGTTTTTCCTTTTCTGTAGTGCTCAGTGGTGAAGAAATAGCTTTTCAGCTGTAATAAAGTTTGGCAGTTTATAGTTCGGGTAGGTTTGAAATTTTAAACTAAATCTTAGTTTGGTCAACTTTTGTTGGACTTACCATCACCTGGATCCACGATCTCAACTGTGGCTATTGCTGGTGACTCCAAAACACTCATCACCGGCTCAGTCAGGACAATCTGGAACGTCTCGGACTGCTCGTATTTCCCATCAGAGAGAACCCTCACCCTCCATGTGGCTCTGGTCTGGCCGGGGTTAAATTGTACCTGCTTCTGAGATTTTCCCAGGAAATCCTTGCCCTTCTCGGCACTGCCATCCAGAGTACCAATCCCTAAAAACAGCACAAATTCAACAACTTTGACAAACTTTTCCTGACTTCCTATCTCCAGCCTCCAGATGTGTCACAATTCAAGACTTCGAGAATGATCTACTCAAAGAAGCTTATTACGAAATGTATGAGCTGGGATTAGCTAAGGTCTGCATTTCCCAGATTTATAAAGATCGCGCACAACAGTGCAGAAAGAGATGCACTATGTATAGAAGTTTAAAAAAAGCCACATGTCTGTTGGTGTCTGATGCTTCAAGACTAAGATCTAGGAACAAAATCAAGGAACATGTTGAACTGAAGTACAGCATGTACACTCAACTTCCTCTCTACTGTAACAGAGGAATGAAGCTGTGATGGGATTCCCACACAGTGAGAAAACCTGAAGTGAACCTGCCCAGAAGCGTTTGATCTCTGATACATCAAGCAGAGACACCGTCAGGGATCCGTCTGCCAGAACCTCCCAAACAGATGTGAAGAATTAAATCACCGCGGTCTTTCAGATCAATGCTGGATGATCGCTGCTCTTCAATCCATAACACTTAAGCTACAACATGACAAGAAAAGCAAAATACCGGTAGTAGAAAAAGATTGTAGATTTAGGGATCTAATTATAAATATAGATTTTTTTTTTATATTGACTGACTAGAAACATGATAAGCATCATAAATTGACATACTTTGCTACAGTTAAACACTTTATTTTCTTTGCACATTGTCATCTAAAATATATTGGTCAGCTAAAATTAAATGCCATTGTAATACAAGTTCATTTGACTCATATATTTATGAATTTGTCATGACAAAATATTGACTAAATTTAAAGAATATTTGTGACTAAAAATGTATGACTACAAAAAGCTGTGAAAAATGACCACTGATTGGAGCAGTTATTGATACACAGACACAGTTTTCGGAGACTATTCTACCATTTAGTGCAGAAATTATGGCTGATACTATGTTCTTCGAGAACTGGTATTTTATCTGGGCAACAGTCCCATTAAGAAATTAGAAACATCACAAGTGAGAAGTTTATTCTAATATAGATATATCAATAGTAAATATAGGACAGGGACGATATACATATCCCCTGATTCGATACTATCACGATACTTGGGTGCCGATACGATACGCATAGTGATTTTTAAACATTGTGATTCTGCAAGTATTGTGATTTGATATTGCTATGTATTGAGATTTTTGTTTGCTTTTTCAACTTTAGACCATGGAGAAAAGTTGAATGATACACTTTATATACATTAAAGTAAACATTATATACATGATGGTGCAGTTCATATATCAGTCGGTATCTCCGTCCACCATTTTTCACTATCTCGTATCCATTAATAAGAGATATGTCATGTAATACTCACTGATTCAACCCATATCGCCCTCTGCTGAAATAAATAAAAAATGTAATTTACTATGAATATTATTATTATTAATTCATATTAATATATATTCTGGAATAATAAAAAAAAAAAAACGTGATAATTAGATGATTAGCTTTTTTCCCCAGCCCTAGTAAATATAAGTTATATAAGGACTAAAGAATTGCATGGTTTTTGTAATAAAATCATTTTATTTCAGTTACACTAGAGGGGCTGTGAAACTGATGTTCCTTTAAGTGACCATTAAAGTTTTTTTGCTTTTTTAGCTGCAGCATTCAGCTACAACTTCAGAAGGAACAAAAACCTTCAAATGTTCCACCCAACCGTGTGAAAAAAAATCTTCCACGAAAGCACAGAAAGACAGAAATTGATTGAAAGATATAAGGCGAATACAATAAAAAGAGAACGAGAGCGAGAGAGTTCACTTTCAATTCCATTTCTCTAACAACAGGGGGGCCCATTCTCCCCACAACAAGCGGCATAGGACGCCAGCCACAGTGAGACGTGAGGAAAAGGAGAAAAGGACAGAGGCAGGCGGGTGTGAAAAAGTAGAAAGCTTTGTTGAGGGGGGATGATGTTTGGCAGAGATCGGAGCGCCAGGCTCCAAAGAGCACAGAGAAAGAGCACTAAGACTATCACACTTTTGCTGTTACAAGGATGGTTCATCCGAAAATAGGCATAATTTTCTCTCGCTAATGTCATTCGAAACCCGTTTGCGTTTTGTTTCTTCTGTTAGACAGTGATTTGAAGCAATCATTCTTGCGGTCCAAAATAGTTTTATTTAATAAAACTAAGGTCTGCGTGACCTTTTCTTTTTAGACCAAAAACATACAAGTTTAAGAGGCTGTACGTTTTCTGAATGTATATTTCTTGCTCTTATTTTGCTCTTCACTTCTGCTTCTTCTCCTGCTTTGTCTCTTCTACCTCTCCTTTCATTCTGCAAATATCTCACTTATTTTATCCTTCTTTCTCTATACTGTGATCTTCACAATTTTTATGTTAGATACAATACTTTTGATTTTATTATAAACTCTTATTTACTTAATTTGTTTGTCTCTATAATTTAACGTTTTTACTTTTAATTTTACTGTCCCTTATTCAAATTTGATCTTTGACATCATCATTGCTTGACTGCCTGGATCCCATTGCACCAATTATATAAATGTATTTCCTATCCCTTTAGATCAAGTATACATTTCTTTAAAAAATAAAATAAAATAAAAATTCTTACTGACCCAAACCTTTTGATATAGCGTATATTCAAATATTTCACTATAAGAACTTCTATATGGAAGCCAACTTTCCATCCAACTTCACTTTTCACACATAAAAAAAAAGTAAATGCAACTTCCATAGTTCCAGGTTTTAATGTAACATAATATATATTTTATTTTAAATGACCAAAAATGCTGTCTCAACTACACAAGATGATTCTTCTGTATTACACACATCTCTTTGGTAACTGCTTTATAAAGTGGTAGGAACTAAATTAGCAATGGCGACAGAAAATGAAGCCTATGGGGCCAATCACACAGAACACGTATTTGAGTTTAAAAACACAAGTCGCATTTCACTCATTTTCATTTCCCTGCATAGAACCTCATTATTAACACCCCATATCCATCTTTTCTATCAGCTCCCTTCCTTCTCATCTCTTTTGTTGCCTTCTGCTCTCCACTTTCACGTTCCCTATTTTTAACCTCAACATCCTTCAAAGCCAACACACACAAACCACAAATCCGAAGCAGCGTAAACAAAGACTCTTGGTTTCATGGATACTGACCACATGTAGGGCTGTGCTGAGCCCGGTGCAGGGCAAGATAAGCAGGTGTACGCTCAAAAAAAAAAGTCAGTATGTTCTATGGATGTCAGAGAGCGAGGGCTTTCATCTCAGACACAAAGAAGCCAAAACTACTTAGAAAAACATCTCTAACAGCTTCCCGTTGATAAGCTTAAGTAATAAAAGCTCTCACTCTGAATGCTAATGATTCACTTTTAACGGCTGTACTGGTGACTTCTTGTCAAGTTTAATCAATTCTGGATAATAATGTTTTTGCGGCAAAAAAAAAAGGTGATGGAGAAGGAAAATGTGTGAAATAAAGTATTTTGCTGGTAGAGAATCAAATAAAGAATGATCCAGTGCTAAAATTTCTATATATTATAATCATTATGTTCACAACTTGTAATCATTCCTTCAATGTGCTCATTGTTTCCGCCATAAATTAATACATTGTTTGCTAACTGTGGTGATTTGTATATGTACATTTCTGAAATACATTACTTGGACACAGTCACCTCTGATAACAGATCACTCTAAACTGTAATGTAGACGCATGCATTTTCTGTAAAGCTGCTTTGAAACTATGTATTGTGAAAAGCGGCATACAAATGAATGTGAATTAAATTGAATCCAGTGCTCTGATACTCACCAACAAAAGACGTTTCACCCAGAAAACCTCGACGTCTAAGGATCACCTCGAGAACTTTATCCTCCTCATCCACCACATATTTCGGCTTCTCCAGAGAAATCCAAGCCCAGTTCAGACGAAACTGTTGGTTCTTCAATTTGTTCCCTCCTGAAAATAACAGATTATTATGGCACTATTATTGCCAGCTGAAAGCATTATGAAATTAAAAAGAGTGCTGCAGTGATGCAGGAATTTTTAGGCCAACCCTGAAGTTACCATTACACTGATTCCCTTCAGTGTCACCACCAACGACACTTTCAATCATTTAAATGCTACAAATTGAAAGGTTTGAGCATGATAATAAACACAATGAGGCTGTAAAAGCAGACTAATAAGTAGACGAGTTTACGTGATGGATGTTTACACTATTACTGATGTATTCAAATATTTAAAAATATCTTAAGCTTGTGTTAACCACAGACCCCATTTCAGGAATTTACCAAATACCAATTTAAAACAAACCTATTGACTTTGTGAAAATATAACACAAAGTTCAAAAATGGGTTTTAGGACTCATTCCTGCAGAGCTCTATAAAATATTTTTGTAAATATTAAAAAAATAAAACATTAGTCCAGGTACGGTAGAGATGTGTTCTACTTTAGGTCATTACCAATCTGTGGAAATCTGCAGAGCTTTTCAGTGGAGTTCTGTGTTCCTACTAATACCTTATGAATATGACCCTCATAATGGACTCAGAGGGGATTAATTAGAGATTATAATTCAAACATAATGTGCACACCACCAGTTGTGTTTACTTAAGGGGTTCATGGGAAATAACTCTCTCATATGCTACATCTTAGATGTAAACCATTTGGGTTTTATAGCATAAAAACAGCACAATGTACAGGATTCATGTAGCATAATCTTTGTTATTTTGAAAATCTTTATACTTTGATCATCCACAATGTCTCTACACTCAGGTACTTGCCCCAGATTGCCTTAGCAGCGGTCTTTTACCCATGCACACTAAAAATAATGGTTTGTTTAAATAGAAAAAGAATGTAGTTCAGTGAAGAACAGACAATGTAATATTTATATCTTGTGCATGCTGACTTCGCACTTCTCATGCTTGGTTTCACAATTCTTGGTGTATCTCGCATTAAATGGATCATCCAGCTGTAGCTCTCAATCACCATCTTCATGTAGTTTAAATATAAATTGATACCATGATTATTACCATGGTACCCCCGGCCCCAGTCGAACCGCACTTCCCAAAGGCAGTCTGCTCCAATACATTAAAAATGAGCGAATACCCAAGAACAAAGAGTTTAGACTTCATGCATTATGAAGCCTAGGATTAAATCTGTGTCAAAGGCAAAAGTCATCACATTTAGTGCACACATACTTTCACACCTACTACATCTCTAATCTATATTTACATCATGTATTGGACTTTGCATATTGATAATTCACTTCACGTGCACAGAAAACATCAGAGACAAATTCCCAATTTATCTAGACCATGTATATTCATGACTTTTCAATGCTTGTTTCACTTGATTTCCTCGAGCTAACCCCAGGCTCTTAATATCTCACTCACTAACCTTGCCTGAGAGATGTCATGACTGGAAAAAAATGGACGTTGCTAATTCTAACTCAATATTAGTCTGTAATTATGTACGGTTGCAAGGTGATAACTGTTAGGCAGATGATATAGAGCGTATACAAATTCAGAATGCAGGAAAATAAACCATTTTACACGTTAAAGTGATTATATTTGACATTTGATGAAGATTAGCAACATAAGCCTCATGGTTCATTGAATTATCATAGTGGTCCATATAATTAAGAGTCCAGTGTCTGTTAGGACTTATCTATTCATATTTCGACTCCACATATAGATGTAGATTGTAGGTAAATGGTAAAAGGAAGCTGTAATAAATATACATATAATTATAAATTATAAATTAAACACACACACATATATATATATATATATAAAAGAAAGGCTACAATACAGCCACATCCATTTGTTAAAACTCTAATAATCACTTATTAACAGGTGACAATGTTTGATTTGATTTACAGTCTTATGTTTCTTATGTTTTATTATACCACTGTAAGGCAGAAAACATATTAATGCAGCACGTTATCCGTGCAGCAATGACACTTCTACTTTCATCTTGTCATCTTCTATCAGTTTAGGGAAGAAGTGATTGATAGGGTGTGGTTTAAATGTCTGCAAAGACCATTTGCGAGTAAAGAAAAAGCTCTCAGCTCAAGGACTTCATTATTCTGTGGGTTTAGTTTGTTCATTCAGGTCAGTGAGCTGAGCAAACAAAACACCATCAGTTACTAGAAAGAAAAAAAAAATCAAGTGGATTTGTACATTTTCTAAAGAAAAACTGTGAGTGATGCCTGTGAAAAACATGCCAGCTGTAATGCTAATTGCTATTGTTAACTCCTCTGCCGATTTTAGGGATGCAAAAGATGCTGTCAATCATATAACCAACGCATATTTTTGTCATCAAAAATATTAGTATCAAAGGATTTAAATAATAAGTATCACAGTATATTAATGTGACAGTCAGGTTTAGCCAAAATTGATGTTAAAAAAATATATAATAATAATAATAATAACAATAATAATAAAATAAAATATTTAAGGTGTCATGTCTGTAGCATAAATGAGTTTAATATTGGGGTTTTGAAAAACGTTAAAATATAAGAAACAGTAATATTGATTCTTGCCTCAGTAGAGGCCACCGAAAAGATATAAAAAATAATAATCTAAATACACGAGAAGAAAAGAGAAAAAAATGTGAATATACACATGTGAATATAAAATGTGTTTGTATTTGTTCAGTTGTCAAGCTGAACAATGCTCTCATTAGCTTTGTCTCTGAAAAACCTACTGACAAGTTGCTTTGAAGCCCAGTGGATTTGTCCAAACCCTGATACTGACAGTCTCCATGAAGCTTCTCACACAAAAATAAATGACTTGCCCCAAATGACTTTATTAAACAGTAGTGTTTCAAAGGCGGATAGTTCAGACAGAGTTTCCTAGAAAGACATGACATGCACAACAGCTGACATTCACTCAGAATAGCTCATTAAAAGCTAATCAGTGCCTGGTGCATGAGAAGCTTTACTATATCCAGGAACTTTAAAGAACTTCTTAACAACATCTAAAAATAGAGCTCACAAATAATTCATCAGATAGTACAAATCTCAAGACTGGATAAAGTCAGACCGAAGTCAAATGGAGATGACCCCCGAGGGTATACGTACTTTAGTGATTTATAAAGGTCTTATCTTAACAGGGTTGGAAAATGTATCTGAACATGAAAATGAATGAGAATAGTAGAGTATTATGTGCTTTAAGGCTTTATGTGCAATTGCTTCTTTTTATTATCAGTTTGCCGAAAGCATCAACATCAACAAATCCTCAGGAGCTCCACACTCCTACTAGTTAACTCCACTCAATACTTAGTTAAACAAGTCAAAAACAAGTACTTTGAGGCCTGTTTGTCAAAAACTATTTTATCTGTTGCACATACTAATATTTCTAGATTGATTTCCTCACCTTTAGTTTATAGAATTAATCTGATAACTGAATTAGAATAAGAAAAATCGAAAAAGAAAATGAGTGTATCAAATAATACAAGATATGTGCAAGTTAAAACGTACAAGTTGCATTGTGAATATGCTTTTCCTGTAACAAACTTACATTCAAAAGTCTCTTATGCTCACCAAGACTGCATTTATTTGGACAAAAATACAGTAAAAACAGTATTATTGTGGAATATTATTATAATCAATAAAAAAAAAAAAAAAAAAAATTAATTTTAAAAAAAAATATTAAAAATTTAAATAAAATAACATTTTAAAATAAATAAATATTTTAATATATTTAATTAAAATTTGAATAAATTTTTTAATGTAATTTATTCCTGTGTTGGCAAAGCTGAATTTTCATTATTTTCATTTCCCTTAGTCTTCACTTTTCAGAGTCACATGATCCTTCAGAAATCATTCTAATATGCTGATTTGCTGCTCAGGAAACATTTCTTATTACTATCAATGTTGATAACAGTTGTGCTGCTTAATATTTATGAGGAAACTGTGATACATTTTTTAACTGGATTCTTTTATTAATAAAAAGTTCAAGAGAAAAGCGTTTATTTTAAATAGAAAGTCTTTACTGCTACTTTTGACCAATTTAACACATCTTTGCTCAATGAAAGTATATTAATTTCTTTAAAAAACAAAACAAAAAAACAATCATACTGACCCCAAACTTTTGATTGGTAGTATATATATTGACAAATATTGAGTAATACAATATATTTTAATCGAAATGAAAAAACAACAATTAAAATTGCAAAGATTTTAGTGTCTAAGATTAATTTAAAAAATAACACTAATTCAAAGATTACATGCACATCTATGGTTAAGCAGTTGTGTGCCACTGACAAGGTATTATGCCTTCCCTCACAAGCACCATTGATGCAGATCATAAACATTAGGAACAGAATACATCCAGTCATTAATGCAATTTTTGCATTAAGGTGCTTTTCGAAGAGTAACATCTCAACATAACTATGAGCTAGATTATCAACACATTCATTCTGATGGATGTTTGCTCAAACTGCGCTTCAGCTAAAAACTGCAGCTTGTTGGTCTTTTCACGGATCCTACTAGCCTTTCCTCATCTAGCTCAATGGGCTCTTGGCTGCAGCCACAAAGTCTTGGCTGTCTGCTTTACTGTTTTATGGTTGGATTGAGAAGACAGAGCTAGTCTAGCAGAACTTGGATACATTCAACAAGAACATGTGGACGGGCAATGAAGACAGTTCAGAGTCTCTAGGCTGCTCAGACTGAAACAATAGGTTCACAAACACAGTACATTTTCTTCAGCGAAGGTCACAGCTTGTCTGGATGCACTCAAGTAATCCCTTCTGTCCATCTGTCTTCGCCAACGACCTGCTTAACCTTATTCAGAAGAACGTTGTTTGAAGAACAGCAGACTTTTGGTCTGACACCCGTCTACTCGATCAACGGCACTTCAAAATGTTTAAGCAGGAATACCTGCAGGTGTGGTCTTGTCGTTGAATCAATCAGCCATGCAGGTCTAAGGTTAAACCAGAAATCCACATCTGAACTGACCCTAAATACTTGCACTACCCCCAAAAAACCAAACAGAACACCAGAAGATTCAGTGGAAATTCAATGCTAGCTCTTGCCAATCCACATGTGAATCCACAATCTTATGTCTAGACAACAATGAGAAACAGAGCTACAAAAACATCCCATTTTAGCATTATCTCTGGTTAATTTGATATGGGAGAAAAAAATAAATGGCTCAAACATATGGTTATCTACATCCACGCTAAAAAAAAGCATTGTTCTTTATTGTTCATACAGCGAACTGGACCATGTTCAACAAATCCCCAGCAAAAATCTCCATAATACAATGTGCACAACAAGAAAAACAGAGCCAGCAATGAGGTTTTTTTAAAAAAAAACCAGACACAACAGAGCTTTAGGAACAACCTAATCAGTCTGCAAAACTGGTTTCCAGAAAAATGGTTTACAATGGCATAAATTAGGCACTCATTCACCATCGGTGCCATAAATTAGGCACCGTCTTGTTTCTCAACCAGATGTTGATGGTCAGGTCTGTTGAAAATATACCGAGCTTTCTTTTTAATGATCCAAAAAAAACAAAAAACAATTGAGCACATAATGGCATTTTTGCTTTAGAGTGAACACCGCTGTAAGTTAACATCAAACATTTTTGAAAAATAATTCCCTCAGCCCAACAGCAAAAAACCAAACATCCCAGAGCTATGATGTGTCACGTAAAGCTTCCCTCTGTTCTTTGTAGCCTCTGTGTGTCCCTGCAGTCGTTCCTGTCATATATCTATCCGTGCCTCAGAGGCATGATTGCAGGGAGAGGGGTAGAGGATTCAGAATGAGTGTTATCCGTCATGACCTTTTGCAAAGGAAGGGTAACTGATAAATCTGTCCTCTTTTAACCGTTAAGTTTGGGGGCCACAAGTTGCAAAATCATTTAAATGGAGAACTGCATTTATTAGTGTCAGTCAGAGGGTGTTTACGTGACTAAAAACAGTTTAAACATCTATTAGCTCTGTTCTAAAACCTAATGAGCTGCATCACTGACAAAACAGAAGGCAGAACATCTTAAATATGTCCGAAATCGCCTCCTATACCCTTATATTGCACTATTTGAGGAGACAGCCGTTTGTAATGGTGTCTGACTTCCATAGTGGCCATTATCGTGTACTCTCATTCAATCCCATAATGCACCTCAATAACGAGTGTACAACTGATGCAAGCTCATTGGCTAGCAGCTAGAGAATACCCATTCACTGAGCAGCAAATTAACTCCCGTGTCTCTCCAGAAGATGGCGTCCACAGAACTTCTGGTGCAGTGTTCAAATTTGCTAACTTGTTTTTATTCACTAGGCTACTTTAAGCACACAATATTAGTGGAGTAATGTCGGCGATGGTGAACGCGTGTACAGCAGATTTCGGATTCAGCGATAGAGTGTGCAGTTAGCATGTTGCTAAGCTAACAGCGCAACTCTTTAGGTATAAAAGTACATAGCACAAACAAATATAATGTTTGTCAATGCGGTTTCAGTATTGAATTAAAGTTAATTTATTAATTGCCTTGTCCACCTTTTACTAATTTTTTTCACTGAACTGCATTATTGGATTACCTTTTCAGTAAGGGATACATGCGATAAATTTGGCTAAGACAAAGTTTCTTTAGGCACATTAATGACAACTATTTGCAACAACAGAACAACCAGATATCATTAATTTTCAATGAAAGTTGGTGATTTCAGAGACCAAACAAAAACCAACAGCCCAGCAACTCGCCGACCTCTGTGAATTTGAACAGGGCTTTAGGAGACAGAATAATGAAGTTGCCAACATCTTGGAACAGCTTTCACTTTTGGAGCACACCTTTGATGCCTTACAATGTTGTCTCCAGAGGCAGATCACAAGGTTTTGGTACAGAGCAAAAGAGATGGAGGCAAAGATAAACAAAAACTAAATGATCTAGGCCAAACTCTGATGGACAGTTTACGGACATAGATAAAGGATGGAAGACTTGCACAAAAAGTACATCCAGAAAATATCTTTGGAAGGCCACAATCCTCTAAACTGCATGTGGAAAACATGCAGGCTCATCATCATTATAGGGTATGCAAGAACATTTTGAAAAACAAAACAATTAATTAAACCCCTCTGGAATACTACTTGTACTAAATATGCAAGTCGCAATCTAACAGAGGGCATTATATAAATGCAGCTGTTTAACACAAATTGGACATAAAATGGGGTTTATGATGTTTGCTGTGGTTGTTGGGCTCTTTGGACAAGCACAATCTAAGATAGTCTAATTAGGCCAGCTTTTCAGGCATAATGTGGCAGAGTGTTTGTATCACTGAATTTCAAGCTGAAGCTGTATATTACTGCACAAATGTAGAAAAAAAGGGTCCTAGGAGAAAACCTTGAGGCACCTCATGATAAAAACAGCTAAACTGAGCCTTTTTGTGTTTGCACACTACATCTGTAAAAATAGATGCATACTGCTTGGGATCTTTCCTATAAAATAAATGCCTCCGCCACCAATGGAGTGAAACTATCCCCCAGCAATACACAGAAACAAAACTGGTAATGACCCACTGGGCTCAGGGGTCAGACACCAACACAGCTGCATACCAAAGAGTTCCTTCTTTTCAGTCTTTCCTGAATTGAGAGATGACTGACAGTAGGACAAATGACAACCACTCCCAAAATGGGGGGTTAACTTAAAGGAACAAATAGACCAATTTCGGGCCGACGTCACAGTTACGTCACGGCATTAGCTGGTGGCAAAACAAAGGGAAAACTGGAGGTGGCCAATACAAACCAGCACAGATTCGACTACATAATAAGGAGCTTAAATTATTATTATTGTTATTAAATGTCATCTTGTTGTGTTGTTGGGTGCAAGAATCGACGGAGTACAGGCTCCAATTTGAAATTTTATCGCATAATGTTTTCTAAATGATTGTGATTATTTGTGAATCATCTATGATTGTATACATTGTTTTGATTGATTGTGACTAGACTTTTTGAAGAACCTGGTAAGAAAGGGTAATCAAATACATTGTTAAAAAATGAATATACTGTCTCTGGAATTTTTATTTCTAGAAAATATTCACATCATTAAAATTGCACCGTAATGTCACTCTTTACATTGCCGTCTTCTGTCTGGCCTTGGCGCTGGCTAGGCAGAACTGCGGATCGTAGGCTACCACACAAGTCTTGTACGGTTTATAGGCATTTAGTACAGTTATAGGCATCTAAAGATTTATATGCCCTCAGTTTCTCTTTACGCTTACAGTTCCATATCACTTCGCGTAGTTAACTGTAATAACAGAAAATAGGATACAATTCATAACAAGAAAAAACATTTAGCCCCATGCACTTGATCTGCAATTTTCAATGTCTAGCTTTACAATCAATGGAAACATGCAGTTTAATTTTAATAAATAAAGTATATAGTCCTATCTATAAATTCAATAGAAAATTAAACTGACTATAGGCTAAATAAATGGATAGTCCTGCAGCACGGATTTTTATTGCAGATAATATAACAAATAAATAATTATTGATAGGCCTACTTGTTAAAGGACTTTGTGTTTCATTTATTTGGCTAGTCTACTGTCATCTGTCAATAATAGAAAAAAAAGAATGAACGAATTAATTAATAAATAAATAATAATATTGACGCACATGCTTTTCTGTCTCATTATTGCAACATCTCTCTCTAATAACTGCATAAAGCCGAGCCGAGGACACACTTTAAGGCCGGTTATGAATGTAATTTGATGACTGATCATGCCCAAACGCGTGTTCAGCGCGTTCAGTCTGTGTTCAAAGTCGGTGTTTAAAATATGCTGCGATGAAAACGGTCAGAGAATGTGTCAGCTAGTCGTGTGTCCCCAGCATTAGTGTGCTATCAGTGGCTCAAACCTCCGTTACTAACTCTAAAATGACGTTTTGGAATTAGCAACGGAGGCATGGGATTAGATGCGTAAGAAATTAGTCCTACATACAAGAGCGTTTTAATGACAAAAACTTTACAAACGTCTTGAAATACATAATCTGAACAATGTTTCGAGGTGTGGTAACTGTAGTATAAGCGGAATAATTGACTTCAGGCCGTTGAATTATTAGAAAAATAATGCACACCCGAGGTGTAACGGCCATTACCACCTCGGGTGTGCATTATTTTTCTAATAATTCAACGGCCTGTCGTCAATTATTCCTTACATATATAATGTTGAATATAATTTAAAATAATGCAGTGAAGGATATTTGTGGGTCCATGATTATAATAAAATAATATTTGAATCATAACAAAGTAATAATAATAATAATAATAACAATAACAAAAAACTCTTCTATATTTTGGCTTAAAATATCGTAATAATTTGTATCATGACTTCAGTATCGCGATTTGTATCGAATCGTGACATGAGTGTATCTTTACAGCCCTATTTAACATCCTGACTAAAAAGACAAAATGAAGCCATGTACCGATCCTTTCAACCAGTTAATGCCTCTTGACTTGAAGATGCTAAGCAGACTTTAATTATTATCGTTTCAGGCCGCAACAGATTATTTCATGACACAACTGGTGATTGTGAGCATGAGAGAGACATGAAGCCTTTATAATGCAGTTCTCCAGCTGTTTTTCTATAGAGCTTGTATTTTCCAAACTCTTTTCAATGCCAGAGACCCTCTAATACTTAAAGTAATTGTAAGCTAGACAAGGGGTGTGTGGCTTAAAATCCCGGCTACAAGCTCTAATTATGTGTCATCTTGCCTCTAGTGCACCCAACGGCCCTTTGTGTTGTGTGTATGCAGACCCTTCAATCCATGATGTGCCCTTCTGAGGCATTGACAAAGACACTCAACGTGGCACTCCTATAGTGTGCTTTGTAAAGTGCATATCACATATTTGGCTTTCCAACTAAAACACAAATCATCAGTATCCGCAACAAGGTCTTTAGCCGCAAGCTCAATCGCAACAAGGTCTTTAACTGTAAGCGAATCCAGTAACAGTGACTGGATCGTCAAGTCCAACCTAATTTATACATGATTACCTATGCCTCACCAGATTTAATCCTACCCTGTTGATATGTTCCTAGGGTCATTCTAACCCACACTCACTTTTAAGTTTTTCTTTGATGTACTAAAAACTCATTTTAATGTTTTATTTTTTTCACCAGTCAAAGGTAGCACAGCATGTAATAAGCTGCACACAGACAGTTCATCTACCATGGAAAGAAAAAGCCTATTTGAATGCTACGTATCTGAATATATGCCTCTCGGGTCTAAACATTCACAATTAATCATCTAAGCTATTCCGTATGCAATGACACCTAAAATCAGAGCACATTATATCATTCATGAATTCAAATAATTAGTGCAGTATCATTCCTCACTTTATATGGCTAAGTGCATTAATAATAATTCTAAATGCATAATTAAACCATTAAAACGCCTAAAAAACTGGTGCATTTATTTTCTAATGCCGATTTTTTAGGACTTACCATTGTCCTCCACGGTGAAACTAAAGAGGTCACTGGTGGCATTTTTCTCATCCTTCAGGATATAGCAGATCTTAAGATCATCCATGTCAGCTGAAAACACAGAAAAACACAAAACTGTAAGATTAAACCTCACAAATATAATGTATTATTCATTCAGAAGAAAATAGATCAAAACAATCTATAAAAATCCTCATATTTTATGATCTACAGACCCTGGAGTGAAATGCTCAAAGATCAAATTATTCTATAAGCCGCTCAACTTACAAATATCTTCATTTTAATGCAAAAGGCATTCTTGGTTTTGCAAAACACATCTGAGATAAAAGGCTTTTTAAGTTTAAATAAATCCAGGTGAGGATTTTCACCAAAGCAGCCGGAGGGGGACTCAAAACAATCAGCAAAACAGGTGACAAGCTGTTACATAATGACAGGTGAGAACAAGAATTTTAAACACAGGATTCCAGCTTAAGACTTCCTTACATCTGGTCTGCCCCATCTACCAAATTAGACCCCTTAACCACATCTGCACTGATACACAATGGTTATGTTTCAGTGTACCATGAACAACATGGCTCTCTGTTCCTTTTGCTCCGACCCACTACTTTAAATTATTTATATTAGAGGAAGAAGCCTCATAAAAATGTAAACCCATGATTCTTTATGCATGGATGAAACCGCTTTTCATATTGAAAATAAAATGTCTACTTTCATCACCAGCACACACTCTCATTGTGAAATATTTAGCGAATGCCAAAGAGCAAGTGGTAGAAGAATATGGGGAAAGGGCAAAGTAAATAAAGAGAAGTGATTGTCCCTTCTGCTTCACTGCTCGTATTGATGAGGTCAAGTCAGGTTTGCCAGGTCTCTCCCTCTCGTTTTCACACTTCTGCCCTCTTCCAACGTCTGGGACACATTTCAGACTAAGTTAGTCTGACATGGATTTCGCATCTTTTCACTTGACACTCATGTTTGAAGGAGTGCGTTTGTGCTTTAGCTGTTAGAGGTCATGAACCTTTGCTGATCAGGGAAAATTATTATTCTGGCTAAAAGGCACTACAAGGATGTGCAAAAGGACGTTTTTCAAATTGAAAAGCCAGAGAAGTTGATTAAAATATTTGCAAATTTGCATAGAGTTTGATAGGTTTGGAGACTAACCTGTTTGCATTATGCAAAGCTTTTAAAACATTTAAAAAGACACTCATTTATGTATTTTCATGGTTAAGCCAAAATTATTGTATTGATTACATAATTATTATGGTGATATGATCAAATTTTCAAAGCAACAAGAGTTGCTCCTTAGTTTATAAACCCCTTTGCAAAATCTGCAAGATCTATATAATTTAATAAAAAAATGCTGATGAAGCTTTTTATGTATACAATTATAATTTTAGATATAAAATTTAAGTGATTATATATAATCTTACTTTTTTACAATGACAAGATTTCATCCCTCATATACGTTTTGTTTTTTTGTGTTTTTTTCCCTTAAAAAAAGCTAAACTTGTTACAGATAATATGGCAAGGGGTTTGCAAACTTATTAACAGTTGTGTTAATAAGTTTGCAAACCCCTTGCCATAGTTTGTTATGGCTAGCGGCACAGAAATTACATACTTCACATTTAACTCTATTTAAAATGTGGTTTGCCTCCAACCAGTAACTTTTTTCATACAATAGTCAGTCACTACAGGGACGTTAGAAGGCAAAAGTATGAGAACTTAATAATTGAAAGGAGATGTGTGAACGCTCTAGTTGTCTCATCAAGAATTTAAGCCGAAGGCTAAGAGACAGACACATCTTACAGCCTGTACTATTGGCAAAGGGCAAAGTGTCTGTTTCAAGATGGAACTACATTATTTCAAGCATTAATAAGAGCAGAGAACCTGTCCTGAACATGATGGGTACATAGCATTTGAAGAAAATTCTTATATGTATCTTTAAATGCATTGCACAGTTCTAGCACACTGAGTGTAAAAGAAATAACTTTCACAAAATGCAATCAATGGTGATAAGAACATTTCTGTTCTGATGATATATTACCTTGTGTGAAGGTGTTGATGGAGTCATTCCCTCTGTCCAGGTTAATCAGGTAGCCATGCTCTGGCTGTGCGGTAATGTGAAAAACCAAAGCATCCGGGCTACTGTCTCTGTCCACTGCCTTCAGGACTTTGCTTGTGATTTGATAACCGAAGTGACCTGCAGACAAGACCTTTAAAGTCGGTGCACCTTTATTAATCACAATCTGAGGCACACCGTTGTCCACAGACACAATGGTGATCTTCACGGTCTGAGGCCTTTTTGTCTCAAAAATGGTATCAGGGAATACAAAAAAATCTGAGTGGGTTCCATCAGTGACTGTAAAAGAAAAACTGTCCTTGTCCGACTCAGTGCCATCATGCTTATAGCTGATCATATTCTCATTTAGGTCCTGCTTTGTGAACAAAGTCACTTGTCGGCTGTTGTTGAAGAGCAGTTTGCCATGAATGGGCAGTTGGGTGACTGTAAACTTCAGTAGGTGCTCGGCTGTGTCTTGGTCCTCAACGGTCAACTCAAAGGGGGTAATGAGTTTGTTCTGTCCCTCAGTCACTAGAAGGTCATGAATGGTCAGTACTGGCTTTTTGTTGTCAACATCAACAACTGAAACACGGAATGTGCGGAACACAGGGTTGTAGCCATCGGTCACCTCAAACTCAAAGCTGTCCATCTTGACTTCATCATCGGCAGTATGGATGTAGTAGATCTTGCTCCCGGCCAGCTGTAACTGGGTAAAAGACACAATAGGCATACCTGGTGTATCTGTGCTTTCCAAATGCCCTCTCACTGGGGCTCTTGTGATTGTGAAGACTAAGTTCTCATCAGGGCTGTTGAGATCGCTAGTGCTAAGGAGGTTCGTAGTGAGCGTCACTTTGCCACCTTCTTTAAGAGACACCCCCTTACTGATGACATCAGGAAACACCATGTCAATGCTGCCCACGGTAATATAGAAATATCTGTCAATTAGAGGATTGATGCCATCTGTTACGTCAAACTTTACAAGGTCACGAATGCCTTCCTGTCCATTGTGAGTGTACAAAATTAGACCTTTGTTCACCTCGTTTTGTGTAAAATTCATGCCAACTGTTATGTTCTCCAGAGATTCTGCAGATCTTTTCTCCACATATCCTGATTTTCTGTGAAGGAAGCCCT
Source organism: Squalius cephalus (assembly GCF_949319135.1). NCBI lineage: Eukaryota > Metazoa > Chordata > Actinopteri > Cypriniformes > Leuciscidae > Squalius > Squalius cephalus. The sequence goes on from NC_137145.1 coordinate 14,976,592, forward strand.
GACTGGGGCCGTAGCGAACAATGAAAGTAAGGAAATCATCCTCTGAGTCCAGATCAGTGGCCTTTAGTACTTTACTATTTATCTCTTTTGTCTCACCAATATCGATTTCAAGTCCATCGTTAATGGCAAGCCTTGGAGTTTCATCATCCACAGGGATAATCATGATCATAATGGTGCCTTCAACTAAATGTATCCCATCTGTAAGAAGAACATAAAACTTGTCTTCAGTGGTTTCAGAATCATCATGTTCATAAATTATGCTAGAGGCTTCCTTGATTTGTCCCAGTGTGAAGTTGGTGATTGGGATGGAGCCACTAGCAAGCTGATTGAGGATGAACCCATTATGTGGGGGTTTGGTGATGATAAATGTCAACTCTTCTGCAGGAACATCAGCATCAACTCCGTTCAAGAGCGGTGTGTCAATGATAACATTCATGCCCTCCATTACGACAAACTCTCGCATAAATATCTCCGGTTTTTCATCATTGGTGGGAATAATAACAATGGGAAAGAACTGCCTCTCTGAGAAATTCACACCATCTGAACATCTGAACGTGAACCTGTCCTCCACTGGCTCAACTCCTTTATGTATGCTTTGGACATAATGAATATGACCTTCATTCACATCTCTGATGGTAAAAGCACTTACTGCCATTCCTGACCTTGACTTTTCAGAGCCTGGTGCTGGAGAGATGTTCTCCACATATCCTAATGTGGGCTGAACAATGATGGTGCACAGGATGTCCTCAATTGGAGTGTCTGCATCCTCAACCCTTATCTGATGCCTACCGATTGTGTTTTTATCCCCCTCAAAGACGTTAAAGGTATTACCAACTGTGACCTCTGGAGTCTGGTTATCTACAGGGAGAACGGTGACGTGAACACGGAATCCGTTTACTCGGTTACCCCCTACATTCCACTCATCAGACATGTCAGAAAGGGTCAGGTTGAAAAAATCTTCTATCGAAGTAAAACCAATCTCACCGCTGGTGTGAGCATACACAACCAGACCATTGATGATATCAGCTTGGGTGAATCTGCTTGAGGAAACTCCACTCACCAGAATTTCTCCAAACTTAGGGGCTTCTTCCACAATGAACGTCAACCTCAAGTCATCAGTGTCCTCATCTTTTCCCTGGATGACATTAGCGGTAATTTCTGTGGCACCATTTTCCAGCACGTCCAGGCGAGAGCCAAAGGTGCCCTTTGTGAGGCTGAGCGTTGGTGCCTTATCATCAATAAGCTTTACCACTACCTTCACGGTGATCGTTACAACATGAACACTATCACTAACATCAAGTTTAAAAGAGTCACTTGTCATTTCATCTCCATTGTGGACATAAGATACTCTGCCATCAGAGATATCCATCAAATTGAAACTACTCCCTTGTTTTAATTCAGTAAATATAAGTTCAACATGGCCGTGTAGTGGGGCTTTACTTAGTGTGAATGAAATTAGCTTACTGTCAGTGTCAAGGTCATTTGCGTCAAGTTCGGCACTCGTGATGACATGCACCCCTCTCTCAAGGACTGTGAATCCAGTGTTTGTTATCTGTGGGGGTTTGTTGTTTACAGGCTGCAGAAAAATTGTAAAAACTCCATCAGCGCCGTTTCCAGCGGTGTCCTCTACTGTGAAATGGAACTGCACCACATGAGGTATGATGCCAAGCTCAAGGTCTGGTGGACTGTAGGAAATCTTATGATGGTTAATTTGTGCTTGGGTAAATTCTGTTATGTCAGTATCTGAGCTGTCCGTTAAAACAACAGACCCGAATTTAATGGGACTATTCTCATCCATGTCAGTTGGTGGTCGAGTTATTATATATTTCAGGTCCCGGTCCTCAGAGTCCAAGTCAGTGTAACGAAGAACATTCTTGCTAAAATGAGTCAGCTGGTACTCATGTACTGTCATCTGCAAAGTAGTGCCAGGGAACAGCACAGGTGGAATATCGTCAATAGGCAAAATTTTTATAATAAAAAAATTCTCACCAGATTGATTCGGAGGATCAGCATCATCTTGTACTTTAAAATCAAACTGATCAGTAACCATCTCTGTGATGTGTGGACCTGTATGCCTATAAAAGAGCTTCTCATCTGTAATATCTTTCTGTAGCCACTGTGTCACTACTTTCTCATACACACCATCTTCTGCATTAAATTTCCAGGATGACGGGTCCTCAGGTGCTTCAGATTGCCTCACCACAACCTCACCAATAGCAGAAAGGGGAGGCTCGATTGTAAATTTAATAGTGGAATCTTCAGAGTCAATATCTGCTGCGCTGAGCACAAGCTGTGAAATGGGCACCATCTGATTTTTAAATAAAATAAGCCCAGTGTTTGCATTTATGATGGGCGGCTCATCGTCTGTGGGTACAATTGTGATGGGGAACAAAAACTCAACTTCATTCTTGCCATCTGACATTCTGAAAATGATATTATCACTGTATGTGTCACTACCATCATGCTGGTAAACCACGATGCCAACCTCCAGGTCAGCTGGGGTAAAATACTTCCTGCTGGTGCCTAGAACAGTTAAGAGCCCATGGCGCAGTCCATCAACCACCGTTATCCTCACACTGTCCAGATTGTCTTCATCACTAATTTCTAAATTGCTCTGAGTAAACAAAGACCTAGACTGGCCTTCATATAATAGCTGGCCGGTATTCTTAATGACTACTGGTGCTAATGTATTCATGGGCTTCACAACAATCATGAAAGCAAAAGGGTCTGAAATGCCACCATCTGTGTCTATGACCTCAAACTCTATTTGAAAGATCCTCTCTGTATCGGAGTCCAGAGAGGGAGGTTTGTAGGCTATTTTCAGATCTTTCAGATCCCTTTGATAAAAGGATGTGATGGGTAAATTCCTATCATCTGTACTCACGATATAACCCTCCTCAAAGGACAGAGGAGAAGTGATGTTGAAAATGAGACCATCAGGATTGGATTCCTTGTCCTCCGCAGCCAACATATCAGGAGTTAAAGCAGTCATAACAAACTGATCAACTTCCATCATCATCATAGCCACAAAACTCGGTCTGGGGGGAGTGTTTTCTTCGCCCTCTTTTATTCGGATCATCACATGGAAAAATTCTTGCTTGAGTAAATTATTTTCTTTGTTCCGTAGCTCCACGACCATTGGGATATAATCCTTATTAGGTGACTTGTGGGAAGACGTGTGCTCATACTGGATATTAGATTTGAGAAACAGGTCACAGTCCATCATTTTCTCCAGTTTGCTCTCATCAACAACTTTACCATATCTAGGAAGAACACTGCTGGCAGCCAACGATGTTACCTCACATTGTTCAGAGTCTTTATCATAGGTAAAGTCTAAAACCTTTCTGCCAATAGGATTACTAGTACCACTCAGTTTATCAACAACAAGAGGCATGTTCTTAGTAACAATCTCCAATTGTGTGAAAACAACCTCAACTTCCAGCATAAAGGGGATGATAATAGTTTCAGTCTGAGTGTCATACCTGAGTTGCAGCTTCACCCTGTCACCCGCAGGGCTCCTAGAACCGAAATGAGAGTATCTCACATCGTTAGGACCAAATTCACAAGGGAACTTTTTAGGAGACACATGTCCCGGTCTCTGAGACAGTGGATCATTATCCAGAACGGTAATACTGCACCTGTCTCCAGGCTGAACTTCAATGACCAAGTCGTTGATGGGATCGATGTAAACAGATCTCCCGAAAGGCACGTGTATGCCGTTGTTTGCCACCAGTATCGCGTCCTCGGAGAGTTCTGGCGTGTACGCGTACGACAATCCGTGTGTTTCAACTCCTCGCGCTGAACTACCTGTCAGTGAAAGCAAGAGAATGAGAAATCTGTAAAGTTCCATGCTGAACAGTCACAGGATGTCCTTGAGTAATTTAAATATCCAAATAGTGGTCGAACGGGTTTTCCGCTGTTATGTTTACATCCACGAGGGAACAGGAGACAAACACAGAAAGTTCAGAGATCCCACACGCGCGCCAGGATGCTCGCGCGGCATTCCCACGGACTCAGAGCGAGCTCAGTTTTAACTTGTGCATGGATGGCAGCAGGAGGACACGCCCATAGCCTCATTTCATTGGATGGAGAGTTGCATTCCCAAGTCCGCAGGTGGGATTCTCACAGGATTTGACTGTCACTGTTAGTTGTGATAGTCCAGTTTGGAAAACCGTCTGGGTTCTTCAGATAGATAAACTAAAGTGATTTATTGTTTATTGTCAGTAAAATGATCTCTATCATATTTCTATATATGTAGCCTATATGCTATTTTTTTTTCTCATGGATATCCAATACTTAAGTTTTAATGCACAAAATAGTAATCTTAATAAATATTATATCTTTTTATACACAAAATTATTTTCATTTGGCAACACACATCAAATATTGCTTTTTCACAGTTTGTATTTCCCATGTCGCTCAAACAGTAAAGCTTAGTATTAGCAATGCAAAGATTTGATTCCCAAGGAATGCACACATTGAAAATAGGCCTATGTGACCCTTGAATGAAGTGTAAATTGCTTTGGATCGAAAAAATATGACAAATTAATAAAAATAAATAACTTGTATAATATACAACATTTACATTAAAGTCAGATCTACAGTTAAGTGTTTCGACTTGCCTTAGGGACCCTTTTTAATATTTTACTCAGATATTAGGCTGACTCACTCACTCACTGTTCCTTCATTCAGCCTGTCAAATATCTATAGCCCCCAGGATACAGAAACCCCAGGATATAGAGTTAATATAATCGTCACACATACTCACACTGTCACTGGGAGCCATAAAAGACTTAATCTTATCTTAGCTACAAGGCCGGGGGCAATTGTGCCATTAGCTATGAAATAATTGTATGACCGAACTGACGTACTGAATATTTAAAACATGTAATGAACATTACCTGATTAAAGTGTCTAGTTTAATGACGTTTTTGACTTCAGTTGATGAATATATTTTTAGTAAAAATGATTGAAACATTTCTAATGATGTAGAGGCTACCACTTAGACTTTTGCTTTAAACACATGTTATTCCTGCAGATAAAATAATAAGTATCACAAAAAGATAAAAACGACATTGCATTAAACATTAATGATTTAACATATAGTCAACTCATATTGTCCATAAGAAGACAATAACATTCAGACTTATGATCAGGTCTTAAATGGTGCTATTACATTTGGGAAATATTTTGTTTTCTTATACCAAAATGATTTGTTTTTGTGTAGTCTCTGAGATAAGAAGGAACATTTAAAAAAATGCTGTTGTCTTCTCTACAGTTTATGAGATGGTTTTGGGCATGACACATTGTACAATGGTTCCTTCTTCAGTTAAAGAGAAATTCATGATGGAGAGGACAGGAAAGAGTCGTCAGAAGTTTTTTGGGACACATGTGTTTTATAATTACAGTATGAAAGACGACAGTCAGTGTTTTCACGTGTGCTCTCTGAGAATGACTGTTTCCCACAAGCCTCCAAACCTCTAATCAATCATCTGTTCAGACACCATAAAAACTCCTGATGGCTTGACTGAGTCCGAGTCTTGGTATTTTCTCTCCCCATCTCAGCTTTTCAATTAAATTTTTCGTCTGAATGTAGCTCTGGGAAAATATGTCCACTTTATTGGTGGAGGTAGACAGAATCAATCAGATCTCTAATCTCTGTGATACAAGAATACAACAAACTTTGTCCAAAGGGACCAAAAGTATTGAAAAGTTTGAAGTTCTGAGTGAAGCAGCACTTCGAAACAATAAAGAGAAACAAAAATGTGTTGGTGCTTAAACTGACGTTGGTATGATAAGGATTTTAAGGTATTAAAAATCATGCAATCAAGTCCATTGATATAAAGCACACATCAATAACTGACAAAAAAAAAACATCTGTTTATTTACTTATTTGATTTCCTAGAGGATTTTTACATTGCATTTTATTTTCATACACACAACATCATCTGAATACATGTGAGAAATGAGGCAGCCCACTTATATTAAAACTCACAGCTGTTGAACATCCTTTCTAAGGTTTCCTCTGTTCTCCTGTGACAGTCTGTCATTTGGCATGACTGCAGACTGAGAAATGTTCAGAATTACAATGCCAAATAGTACATGTCTAGTATATAAAAAAAAAAAAACCAAAATACAAATAGCAGTCATTAAAGTGATCATGTGTGGATGATTATGGATATCAGGTTCTTCACAAACTTGTGGAGTTCATTTATCTCACTTTATCTCGGATGCACACTGGTAAGAATATTAAGGACATAGGTTGCCCATAATGATCCTGAAGAAAAGATATGTGAAACAAAACATTTTCTAGGCTTTGTCTCCCTAATGGATCCGGAAGAATCTACACCACAGTTAAAAATACCTCCTTAAAGTCAACGGTGCATCTTTGTACCTTGCAAAAGAAAACATCATCTAAGGGATTTGTGAGAGAGAATCAGAGCTTTACAATGTAATTTTCTGAAAGGTCACTTGTTCCTCTTGAGTTCTGTTGCCATTTCTGTTACAGATGCTTGAAGGGAAGGGACATATTTCTTAAGCCAGTACTCGGTGTTGTCTAAACATTCATTTAACATTGTATGTTTTTCATCTACTCTCGCTCTAAAGACCTGGGAACAGTGGGTGGGGGGAAGTGTTACCCACCTCTAAAGCTTTAGTTTCAAATTAGAGCTCTGTTTGGAGCTAAATGACAATCATTGAGGAACAACTGCTGTGCTGATGCCGTTGGGCTTGAGTCAGACGGACCAGACATGCGGTTGCTCTGATAACACTTGCCATTTTCTTCTTCTAACAACATTCCCATTCCAGCTGCTATAAACTGGCAGCATCTGACAATAAATTTTAAAAAAAATATATAATTAAAATGATATAGGCCTATATATACATTTCTGCCACATTAGAAAAAGAAAATCATGGTAATATTTGGTTAATGATAATTATGATATAAAAGTCAGAATTTTGACATAAAATATTAAAATTGTGAGATAAAAAATAGTTAGGACAAAATTTTTCTAAATTATAAAAAGTCACAGACATGTTTTAGTAAATCGTAATTATGACATAAAAGTGATAATTATTAGACAAAAGTCTGAATAATGAGATAAAAAGTCATAATTATGACATTTAGGGTCAAAATTATAAGATAAAAAGCCACACTTATGAGATGCTTAGAGATAATTAGCATAATTCACATCATATATTTTTTTTTATGGAAGCCCATTTCTGCTACATAAGAAAATTGAAAGAAAGTCATTAAAAGAAGTACATACTGTTGGTCTTTATATGATTGGCTTCTTATTATTCCTTCTCTTTAATGGAAAATGCCAAAAAAGAGGATGTTAAATTTAAACATAGCTTTGCACCTTTTTATTTCTGAATTTCTTTGTTTACATTTTCTTTAAATCATGTTTACTGAATAAATAACAATTTAATAGAGGCTAACAGAACACAATATGAGGAAATATGACGAAACTTTAGAAATCACTGTAGAAGGTTCACGTTTATCACACACAATTTAACATTTTAGGCTAATTCTCTGTATTAATGTGTGTGTGTGTGTGTGTGTGTGTGTGTGTGTGTGTGTGTGTGTGTGTGTGTGTGTGTGTGTGTGTGTGTGTGTGTGTGTGTGTGTGTGTGGTTGGGGTGGCTGGGGTATAATTAGCTTAATTAATAAATTGTTACCCTTTTTTTTAAATGTCACACTCCATGGTAAATATTTACATATCTCCCTTAGACATACCAGAAGAGCCCTCATTAGTGCCTCATTTGCATATTATTCTCTGTATTGCACTCACTCTATAGGCTAACTGTATGTGCACAAGCACTTGTTTGCTGAGTGACAACATATAATGACCGCTGTCAAAGTTCAAGGACAAACTACCATCTTAAGCCCTTTCCAGTCACTGTTAAATGTTAGGTTTTATATCTTTTTTTTTTTCTTTTTTACATGTACAGTCTAAAAGTACATATGAGTCACTTGTCAGCGAGGTATAATAGGCCTATATTAGTTGGCAGCCAGCGGTGCGTCACCAAGGCTAATTTTCAAAAGTAACATGCAGGAGAGAGAACTGTTGCCTGTTTGAGAAATTAATTGAGTGTTACATAAAGGGTTCTGATTGTAGGGGCTGAAAAGCAAAGACCTCATCAGCTTTGTGGCAGCAAGTTATAATTAGGCATCATTATGGCTTCATGGCAAATGTCCAAAATTCTCATGCAATGAGGTTTATGATCCAGAAGAGGGCACTGTTGTACCATAGCAAATCATTTAAAGGGATACTCCACTTTAAAATGAAAATTCTGTCATCATATACTCACCCTTGTGTTGTTTCAAACCTGTATGAATTTCTTTCTTCTGCTGAACAGAAAGGAAGATATTTAGAAGAATGTCAGTAACCAGACAGTTTCTGGTCCCATTGACTTCCATAGTATATATGTTTTCCTACTATGGAAGTCAATGACACCAGAAACTGTCTGGTTACTGACATTCTTCTAAATATCTTCCTTTCTGTTCAGCAGAAGAAAGAAATTCATACAGGTTTGAAACAACATGAGAGTGAGTATATGATGACAGAATTTTCATTTAGCCTATCCCTTTAATGTCCACACTTCACCGATGAGCCAAAGGATAGTAATGTCTCAGCTGATTGCAGTATTGATCCATCAAGCGCAGAATTTCAAGGGACATTACAGTGTCAGGTTGTAATTGAAATAATACGCTTGAACAAGAACGGAGAAGAATCAAGGAAGGAAACAATGTTTGTCTTTCATGCGTCTTCAGGCCCTGTCAGTGAAAGGTCTCTTGGATTTTCATTAGAGGCAGATAATCTAAAATGAGATCTAATGCATGCCCCAGGGTGGACTGGTGAGGGGTGTCCGGGGTGGCACTGGACACCCCTGACATCCGATTGGCCACCCCAAAATGTTATTAGTTACTGGCAGTTGCTGATGCTCATTGGTTCGCCGGCAGCGCGCGCAGTTTTCAAACGGACGAAATATTTCGGCAATTTAGCATTATAATCCGTATGCTTTGTGCTAGTAATACACGCATATACCATGTCCGTGTGTACGTTACAGTATACAAATGTTTACCTAATGTGGGGAAGTAGGCTACAGCTGTCAGTGTTCAGCGAGGTACATTTGGCAGTTTGAAATCGATTAGGTATCTCAGTTAGGCTAATTCAGTTAAGAATAGGGCTAGCAATGATCAAATTGATAACTTAGACTGGTAGTTGATTTTAATGGACAGTTATGAGTGTAATTTAGATTACTCTCTCCGTGCCATTGACGAATTTATGACTTTCTGTGTTTTCACTGTTATAAGGTATGGGGCACTATTACACATCACGAGTAGGCCTACCTCCAGATCAAAACGCAGACAAAGAAGCAGAAAGAAGTGATATAATGCGATCACTATATAGACTGTGAAGTTTTGGGGGTGTTGATGGACTCGGATACTCATCCGTCTTTTGATCATGTTGCTTTTTTAATGAAACTTACCAACATTTAAGTGTTGATAAAAAAGGATGCACGAAGAGAATACAACAGATTTTTTTGTTTAAAAGTAGAGGCTCTGTTCTTACTTTTGATATATTGCATGTTCAGATATTCATACATGCAGCATCTACCAGACACAGGCAGTCAATCACATACCGAATTCAGGAATCTAAGTTGAGAAGATTTTGTCAAATTATAAATATACCCATAAATGAACACAAAAAGAAGGTATTTTAAAGCATGTTGGTAACCAAATAGTTTTGGGTTCCCGTTGACTTCCATTGTATTTTTTCTTTCTATACTTGTTGATGGGAACCAAAACTGTGTGGTTACCAGCATGCTTTAAAATATCTTCTTTTGTGTTCCGCAGAAGGTCATACAGGTTTGGACATTTACAATGTTGGTTCATGTGTGTTGTTGATGTTGATGGCTGTGGCATTTATATTGTGATTATACACTAATGGTTCTTTTGTTATAAATAGATGTATCAAGAAAGGACACAGATACCTGATTACTCTCTCTCTCTCTCTGTGTGTCTGTGTGAAAGTAGCAGTGACCACCCCATGAATAAAACTCTAGTTCTGCCACTGTTAACCAGAAAGAACTGTGCCACATCAGGCTATATAATGTGAATGAAATAATGGGCTAAGTCAGACCCTGACACTGAATCTGAGCGTGGTGATTGAGAGAGAATCCAACATCCAGCAAAGCCAGTGTAAAGCTTTTTGAAATAACAGAGTGTGAAAAGGTCAGACCTGTAAATTAAAAATCGTGATGCAGGAGAAAAGACCATTTATAATAGACTGCAGCAGATTTAATTACATTCCTTGGTCACAAATGTGACATATAAAGAAGGGATAGGTATGTGAACCCTATTTACCTAAAATTACCCATACAATTTGATCTGATTTTCCAAGTCAAACAAATTAAAACAGAGCCTGTCTGTCTGTAGTTCTTTCAGTAAACTATGAAAATGCATCATAAAATATAAAATTTATTATTTCTATATTATTAAAAAGAACATTTGTATAATTTTTATAAATGTTATTATTTATAGTGCGAAAATTATTTACATATTATTTCCCAAAATTATTACTGTCCCACAGCTCTATCGCTTTTATTTTTAATTTTATTAAATTTTATTAAATTAAATTTAAAGAAAATTAAATTAAATTGTATTAATTATTATTTTTTTTACCAAGAGAGCAACAGTGTCAGTGAAAAGCTTAAGTTAAAAATAAAACTTAATGAATGGGCTAAAAAAATCAAGGCAAATATCCCATTACTAAATATCACAGAATAGTTTTATTGTGCATCATTTCCAATCAAGCTGTAATTTTGAATGCTATTAAACATAATACATGATTTGCGATGTGAGCGAGATGACACTGTGAGAATTTTAATTACTTTAAAAAAAAATCACAGTTCTTCTATTATGTCTATATAGACAAATTAAATAAACTACTGAGAATGTTAAAAATGCGTTTTCAGAGACTTTAATTTCTAAAAAGTCCACAGGGCTAAAACCCATAGTTCACCTAGACTGTACCGCGTCTCTGCAATACCATCATATGCGCAAGTCATATGAGCGCCTTTACTGATTCTTATTAAAAATGTTAATCTGACATGGGAAAAGGTGCTGTTTAATTTCCAAACACTCCAACTGAGGGCATTCTGTATATTGCCTGCCTGCAACAAGCCTCTGTCAGATTTATTATGAGGCCCTTTGACTTTCTAATCAAAGATCCCAATATTAACAACAGCTAAACACTGAAATGAATTCTTTGCTCGGGGCTCAGAGAGGATCAAACCAATCAAACATGCACGCAAATCACTACACAAGCCATAATTGATTCTTTCTGTACACACACAAAGTACTTTAGCTGCATAGCAGTTTGATCTGTGGTTTTCCAAAATGCTTTTATGGACAGTTATCCATCAGTGGCTGCGGATTGAGATGGTCATTAATGAGGCTGACAAAAGCAGTGAGCACTGAGCGCTCTAATCTGGCTTTTTTGGAGAGCCTTGCTGATGTTTTGTAGAGCCAACTTTCAACCTCAAGCTTTTGCTCTCTGTGCAGCCACTAAAGAAAATAGGCTGTTATAATTGGCGCTGCCACATCATACTTTTCCTGTCCACAGTAATGGGATGAAAGCAGGGAAGGAGGAGTGGCGTGAGAAAGAGAGGGAGAGAGGGATGGGGGTTAATTATTGGGCCGCCTGCTGTAGAGTGACATAATGGTGCTTTCATAAGTGTTCGCCTGTTTGTACGCAGGCACAAATGTGCTTCTTCAAATCTCATATCGAATAACACATTTATAAGGAGCTGATTAGGTTGAAATGCTAGTAACATTTGGTAAACAATAGTGAATCAAAACGATTATCATTAGAACGCTGGATTTGATTGGTTTTGAGGATTTTAGCTTACATCCGTCTCATATTTCGAGATTCATTCGTATCAGATTCCATCTTAATTGAGTTTGTTGATTGAATTATCATAAATTGGAGTTATAAAGCCTTTCTCTGAAGCTTTGTTCTGAAGATGGTAACAAAAAATGTTATTTGCTAATGTTCCCATTAGCTTATGAAAACGTTTTTAACTGAAGTTGGCTCATGCAGAGAAATCCAAACCAGTGCCAACACTAGGCGTTGGTTCAAGAGGAAATAAATCTTATTGTATGTCTAGCTTTCTCAGACACACATATTTCTATTCCTACAGAGGCATTTTACTACCCAAGAGCTTTATCATCACTTGAACTGCATGAGGCTTTTCATTTTCTTCAAGCACACCCAGATGCTCACTGTGACATTAGCCTCAAGCTGCATGTGCTTTTCATGCTGATCTATGACCAACCTTCTAAAGGTGTTTCCATGTTAGCCTGATGTTTTTCCATTCCCTGCTGGTCTATTTGTCTAACATTGTTGTTTATGTGTAAGCATCCCTATATTCTACCACTGCTTTTAGCCGGATATCTGATTGGTTTGTTGAAAAATGAGTGCCAAATGTCATGCAAAACATTTCTAATATATATGGATTTCAAGTTATGATGGAATGAAATTGAGATGCCTGACTAGATGCTTTTTTATAGCAAATAATATGCATGAAAAACACATTTTCACAACATATTACATTGAATCAACATTTCTTCGCATGTTGGAATCGCAGATGATTCTGTGCACCGCTGCTAATATCCTGTTTAGTCATTCCTGTCACATCAAGTGTAAAATGAAACTTAAGCTTTAAGAAGGTGCAACCTCGTGCCAGCATGACATTTCATTTAATAGAATTTAAAGCAGGGCAAGACACCACTTGAATACGAAACAAGAAATTAAGAGAGGTGCAAGGGCGAGGGACTGGTCTCATAAGGATGACATCTCAAACAATATGCTGCAAAAGAGAATTTAAAGAGAATTCCAAGATAAATGTTATCTATTTTCTTTGAGCCAATTTAGTGGTAGCATGTGTGAAGTTAGACAATGCTACAGTATAGATTTGAAATCCAATAATAATCCAACCAAACCAAACAAACAATACATAACCGAATCAAGCATTTACTTTGAAAATGTTTCTGGTTAGGAGTTTATTTTGTTTCAATCGTTGCTTTGATTTTAGTTTTGTTTGATGGCTTTGTTTTGATTTTAGTTTTGTTTGATGGCTTTTCTTTGAGTCTTGTTTTGTTTTTGGCTTTGATTCTGTTTGATCTTTTTGTTTTGTTTTTACTTTTTCTTTGATCTTTGTTTTGTCTTCGATCTTCTGGCTTTATTTGCTTTGATTTTTGTTTTATTTTTGACTTTGCTTTGATTCTTGTTTTGTTTTTGGCTTTGCTTTGCTTTAATTCTTAATGTAAGTTTAGTGTACCTCATTTATTGTTTTTGCAGAAAGCATTTTTGACAATTATGATGTTACAGTCTCTTAAAGTAAAAAAAATTACTATGCAGTGTCATAAAAAAGCATTTCTTTGATATTCCCTGAACCTTGTTATAACAAAGGAACACATATAATCCACTTTTGTGAACGAAAAACAGAACAGCACAAAACAACATTCTTTTAAAGGCCAAACCAATTTGCTGCAGTACACTAGCAAAGCTAGTATTTCCTTTGCTTGAAAAAATATAGCAAATTAATTACTTCTGTGAACTCCAGAAAACGAATCTGCCGGTTGAATGCACAAGCTAAATCTAAATTCATGCCACATATCCTTTCATTTGAAAGATACATTGAGTGAGAAGCAGAAGTGACAGGCAGCTATAGCTTATCTGTAATACATGTGGACAACATTCAGCCACTCAGGAGGTAAATTACTTCTTTGACAACAGCAATTCAGAGTGTCAGCCTTTGTGCAAGCTTTCAATCTCTCACAAACCTCTTAGAAATGTCCAAATTAAGTTTCTATAGAAATATGAGCGAAAACACGGTCAGACAAACAAGACCCCAGTACTTTACAGCTATTTCCTAGGCTTAGCTGGCCCATATCTGTGCCATCACAAGACTTTACGCTCTGATAAAAAGGTTACCGAGTAATGCCTCGTTTAAACCCCTCAAATCACACAATCATGCCCATGACACCTATATAAAATACCCAATACCGAAAATAAATATTCAACAGTTCTCTCATTTGCTTGCTTAAGTAGGCCTCTTACAGATGGCACAGGATTGAATTTATGCAAATAGCAACATTACTGCATGTCTTTGTACCATAAAGGAGACTTCTGAAGCCTGTTTTATCATTTAAAGCTTTGAAACATGGTTTAAGTTTACCTTAAATGAACAAATAAAAAAGACAAAACATCCTTAGTAGCACAACTACAAGCAGAACATAATTATTTAACAAAAAATAAATAGGCAATATACAGTTTGGTATTCAATGCTTTCTTTAATGTTTATGACATGAACACTCAGAAGTGTATTTGTAACTTTTTTACTTTTTAGTTTGATATTTGTTAAACGGGCAACCTCATCCGCTTTCGTAAAAGGACAGCTTCTTCCATGGCTAATGTACAAACCGCATCATTTCCTGCCAAATGAGGCTGGAGACAAGCGATGGCTTTTCAAATGTGACCCAGAGTAACATGTCTGCGTTTGAATAATGTTGGCCTTGCTGTATTTATAATGCACTTCTCCCCTTTTCCCAGTAATGAGTGGCATGGAAAGGGCACAGCATGCCTGCTTTTATTAAAACAAACGAAAGATCCATTATGACACTGAATAGTCAGACTCTTCTCCTACGCATGGCAGTAATGTAAGTGGAGGGTGCATAAGCAAAGGTAGAGGCCTGTCATTCATTAGCCTGATGTACTATTCAGCTCTTGCAGTAAGTCACGATTTTAAGCCTTAATGAAAAGGCACAGCCGCTGAACTGAGTGACCAAGAAAACAACAAAAAGCAGCTTTGACATCAATTTGGTTTATGTAACATTGCGATTTTTGATAACTATGGGGAGTTATTTTTTACATGGTAAGTATATTGTGAATTGCTCAATTTATTATCATATTTAGAGCTTCTTTAACCATACATAGTTTGTATAGTTACTGAGCTACACAACTGATGGACTTTCATCACACTGACATTGTCATTATCTGCCTATAATAACAATGCAGAGCTCAAAACAACCATTATGGGACCATAAAATGTAAAGAAAAAGTGATTAAATTGACAAACATTACCTATTTAAGTCATTAAATTGACTATAAAAATATGCATTACAAACACATTAAGTATGTGATCTTAAACTATACAGCTGGAAGATTTTGTGAAAGATCAAAATTCCTAGTGGTTTGAAATTCTGGGGCAAAAACGATAATGTCCAGTGAGTTTATATGTTCGAAAACGGGGAAATGATGGCAGCTCTGTGAGATTTGAGTGGTCCTCTGACAGACTTGGAGCCATAGCAGTGCCTGTTAGAGTAGCTGAGAGTTGACACCTCAGGGCTGGACAATAAATACGCAGGTATGTTTATTGTCTGTGACAGAAAAACGCCAGATAGTCAAATCCTGGGTCGGCGACCTCCTCCGACCCGATCTCTGGGAATGATTCGTAGCTCCGAGCCGTGTTTCAGGAACACATTTCCTGTATAATCAGACATCCATGATATTACAACCAGCATATGGCACATTTACAGCTAAAATCATATCAAATGTTGGTTAATTTTAAGTACAACTTCATAAAATTATATAAAAGCCCTCTTACGTTGCATAAAAGCAACAAACTGAGACTAGCTCAGTTCCCTCGGCTATAAGAAACTCGCATAGCTCAGCATATGAAAATAAATCTATTCAGGTGTCAGGCTATATTTAGTATGTGATTGTATAACTTCAATCCAAGCTAAAGATGCATGTCTCCATAATACAAACCTGCTGCATAGGGTCAGGCTAGACATGTCGCTACTATAAAACTAATGAATCACAGCTCATTTGACACTTAGGGCTCAACCCATGACATGTATGAAAAATAACAGGCCATTTTCATGCGATTAACATGGAGCATGGCACTTATGGAAGAAAATATTGACAGAATGCCATTGATTAGAGACAGATGGCTTCAGACTTAAATGACAAGTAATGCAGGATGGAAAACATCTGTAAAGAAACATTTAGTCAGGGGAATAAACTCACAACAATGGGGAATTGTATAATTCAAGCACATCATCAATATTCATTAGGAAATATGTGAAATTTACATGCAGAGTCTATTGAAGGAGTGTCAGGAAATCATTCGATCTCTCAAAAGGTCCCCAGGCGGATAAACATGAACAATATGAAGGAGTAAACAGAAGGATCCATTCATTTGCATGCGGCTGATTATAAAGGATAGGCTGGAAAATCTCAGCCGTGCATGTAAATGGTGAGAGTGAGATGAGGCATCTCATTTCATAAGATGAGAAAATGCAGGGAAGAGGAAGTAAAAAAAAATGGAAGGTGGATTAAAGCACAGACAAAATAAACAAACATGCATTTGCACAGGCAAAAAGAACAGAAATATCACCATTTCCACCCCTGTGTGATATTTGGATATATTGAAATAATTTACAGCTGTCAAAATGACATTTATTACAGCCAGATACTGCTGCAGAGGGCAGCCCTGATCGAGTGAAGTAGAGACACCGACCTGCTGTCTGCGCCGGGTTGATTCCGATGCCATCTACACAAATCATAATCACAAAGAACATCAGCAATGTGAATACATACACAAAACAATCATTCTTAAAAACAATCAATGAATCAGACAGCACTGAAATGCTGAACAATCCCAATTCAAACCATCTCATTTACAATAACTGCCTTGCGTTGTGACAGGCGTGTTATGTCTTCGGTCTGTTTAGCATTTGATCAATAATTACTCATGGCACAGCATTAGGAGTCTCCAACTTCAGCTATACAAGTACACACAATGGTTCATTTTGAATCTGCTCTGGCAGAATTCAGTGAGTTTTAGTGAAGAATTCACCAGCCTTTTTGTCTGATTCATTAAAGACATGACGTGAAGGCCAAGTATGGTAACCCATACTCGGAATTTGTCCTCTGCATTTATCCTATCCAAGTTAGTGCACACACATTAGGAGTAGTGAGTAGTGAACACACACACACACACACACACACACACACACACACACACACACACACACACACACACACACACACACACACACACACACACACACACACACACACACACACAGAGCAGTGGGCAGCCATTCAGTTGCACAAGGGCACCTCAGTCATTTCCTTCTGGTATTGTTCCCATGGTCTTGGAAAACTAGATTTTTAAAAGTGTGATTTCTATTCCTGGAAAAGTCATGTAAATTATTAATAAAATATTAAATCGCCATGGGCATGTTTATAGAGAACATATATGTTTCTAGTTATTCCAAGATCTAAAATATTTTATTGAATAGAAATAGTCTTAAGAATTCTGATCCTTATCACAAATAACTGGAAGAGTCATGCACATGCATTGGTTCAAAAGAATGGGATCCCTGAAGAACATTCAGCTCTCACAACTTTTTTTTTGTTATTATTTTCATTTTAATTATAATTATTGTAATGACTTTTTATTTATTTACAGAAATTAGCTACAGTTTTTAAGACAAAACTGGGGCTAGGGGGCTTTTGAATATTGTTATGGACAATGGGAGGCCTTGGTGTCAAAAAGTTTGAGAACCACTGGTTTAAAGATATGATCAAATATGAGCATTATGATAGTGACAATAGCAATAATATCAACAACTTACCGTTTGTTATGATGGCACTGGTGGCTGCTGGCACTTTAAACTTTAAATAAAAGAGAAAAAAAAATAGTTTTATGTTCATCCATCAACAACTTGCTGATGCAAATTGCTGACAGTCTGACACAACAGCACGGTACAGTCCCACTGCCAGGCAGGGATAAGAAAAATTCAACTTGAGTGTGTGTTTGTAATGCATGCTGATTTAAAGAGTCTAGAAAACAGAAGCCTTCAAAACTTGAGTGGAAAGAGCTCTCCGGCTTGATCTTTGAAGAAACTGTCACTGTCACAAAGAACCACGAAAGTTTTAAAAAATCATTCTGAAAGAGCAATGAAAAACTTTCTGGGTGTCCTGATATCATTTCTACAATACTGAGTATACAATACTAAGAATTAGTGAGAGGGTGAAAAAAAAAAATGATAATAAGCCATGCGTTTTTTAAAAGGCACTTTATCATTCTTTCTGACTTCCACTTGATGCATTACATCTTCCTATTATGAGGTTGTCAGATTTGGCATTTCATTATGTCAAAAAGGAACAATGACCTAAGCTAATCTGCAGCGTTGTTCTGTCATCTGTCACATTTTTACCCAATTTCAAAGGATTTAAGTCTAATCATGAAGGATGCATATCAGAGAACATATTGGTATCCAGCCATAATTTGTGTTTTTATTCATTTATTATTGTATCAGCTTGAAAAGATAAGGCCTTACTTTTCCAGTTTAAATAGTTGGTCTATACTCTTTCTATGCCTATGCCCAGTTTAAAAAAATCGAGGAACTGGAATGTTATTTTTTTAATGGCACTGATACTGGTATAAAGAGCAAAAATAAATAAAAAAACAATATATTAGGAAACAACAACATTGGTCAATCTCTTATGTTATTTTTTTTATTATTTAAACAGTATAACTTTATAATATCAGTCATCATTTGGTTAAAAAAGACAGTATTAAAGCTATAGAAGATAATTGAGCTAAAGTTCACATCATGATCCATGCTATGGGATATAGACCATTTTAATCAATGATTTCACAGAATTGAGCAGAAAGGCAGTTTAAAAAAACAACCATTGTTGAAGATCAATGTCAATATCATGCAGACTATTTTTATCATGTTTTAAATAAAATATGAAACTAATGTCAGACAAAAGCACTTTATGGCAAAGATATAATACTACACCTCAGCAGATCTGTCAAAAATATGGTTTTAAATGACTTTGCAATAGAACTGTGAACTTTTTTCTTTCTTTTTTTTTTTTACAGACAATGAATCAACTCACCTCTTCTGCTGCAAATTTTAAAACTGCAGTGAACGGCGTGCTCTCGGGTACACTTAATCTGAAATACAATTATGCAGATGAATCTTTGTGTAACAATGAAGAAAAAAAAAACTACCCTTAAAGAAAATGCTACATAAAGAATGTGTTGTCCAGAAATGATGCACAACAGTAGCATACAGTGCTGGTCAGAATTATTTGCCCCTTTGGTAAATATTATCAAAGATGGCTGTAAAAAATTAATCTGCATTGTTAATCCTTTTTATATTTTTATTTACAAAATTTGCAAAAATCTATTTCATTCAAGTAAAAGAATTGGAAGTGGGGTGGGGTGGAAACACATTATGAAATAAATGTTTTTCTCCAAAACAATTATTTGCCCCCTTTTATTAAATAATTTTTGCAACGTCCTTTTTCCAAGATAACAGCTCTGAGTTTTCTCCTATAATGCCTGATGAGTTTGGAGAACACCTGACAAGAGATCAGAGACCATTCCTCCATACAGAATCTCTCCAGATCCTTCAGATTCCCAATCCATGTTAGCGCTGCTTCTCTTCAGAATAATGAAAAAAAAAGAACAAAAAAAAAAGAGCTTTTTGGCAGCAAACACTTAAGATGGGTTTGGTTCACACAAGGATAAAAAAGTACCCCATGTGTAAAATGAAATACTCTGCTGTATCTTTAATGCTGTGGGCCTAATTTTCTGCCAGAGGTCCTGGACATCTTGTTCAGATACATGATATCATGGATTCGATCAAATACCAACAGATAAAAAAATCAAAACCTGACAGCCTGTGCTAGAAATCTTATAATGGGCCGTGTTTGGATCTTCCAACAGGACAGTGATCCAAAAACAAACAAAAATGGGTCACTGAGCACAAAACCAAGCATCTGCAATGGCCATCCCAGTCCCCAAACCTGAACCCTATAGAAAATGAGTGGACTGAACTGAAGAGAAGAAGCGCCAACATGGATCTGGGGATCTGAAGGATCTGGAGAGATTCGGTATGGAGGAATGTTCTCTGATCTCGTCAGGTGTTCTCATCAGGCATTATAGGAGAAAACTCTGTTATCTGTTATCTTGGAAAAAGGAGGTTGCAAAAAGTATTTAATAAAAGGGGGCAAATAATTGTTCCCCAATGTGTTTTGGAGAAAAACATTTATTTCATAATGGTGATCCCCACTTTCAATTATTTTACTTCAATAATTTTTTTTATTTTTGCATTTTAAAAAAAAAATATATATATATATATCAAAAGGATAAACAATGCAGATTTATTTTTTACAGCCTTCTTGATCATATTTACCAAGGGGGCAAATAATTCTGACCAGCACTGTATTACACAAATTACTGTCTAATTTGGTTTTAAAACAAATTATTCTCTGGTCATCTTCACCAGCTCATGTCTGGTCGCTTGTCACTCGAGGAGATCAATAATATTTTCAAAGCATTGCATATAAAACATCATCTAAATTGGCCGGTGCATCAGCACTGCAGGTGCTCAAGACTGAGCTCAGCTGGTAAATCAGTCCGTTTGAAATTGAATGGCACTTAATAGACCACTCTCACAAGTGTCAATGTGTCTGCCAACCAATCAGACACAGTGCGACATTTATAGATTATTATCACCATAACGCTCTTGCATTGATTGCAATCAATATTGCAAACAGACTAAGAACAGCTTGTCATAAGGCAAGACACTGATCAATTTTGAGGTTTTGGACTATTTTGCTTCCATAACACGTCTTCTTACAGACTAGTGGAAAGAAAATATCTAAAACACACATTTAAGACTTTATTTTATTACACATTAACTATTTGCATCTGCAGATTTGAATTACAATACATCGTTTTGAGCCATATATCTACACTTTATTACCATTTACATTCACCAAATGTATTCCTATCTATATTCTGACGTTTTTACAAAGAGGTTTATATACATATATTCTTCACTTGATTTATTTATTTATTGTCCCCCCTAAAAATATGGTCATATTTTTCTGATTTATGGAGTGGGAATATTATACAAAAACCTTTAACTTTAATATATCAACAAAATGAAATAATTTTGAACCTGGCTGTATCCAATGTTTTGATTTATGTTCTGAAAAAGCATGCAAATTAGTGTCTCATGTGCTCATTTAATAATAACATTTCAGACAACTTGTAATAAAAACAACTGTCTCTTAATGTACTGATGAACCAGAAAAAAAAACTGATTAATCAACGGGTTATACCTATTTTATTTAGCCTTAAAGGACTGTCTTACATTCCTCAGTTGATAGTTGTGCTAAAGCTAATTATTATTCATTAACAATATAACTAATTTTTCGAATATATAAAGAGACCAGCTGGGCCATTATTTTATGAATTACTTATTTAACGAAGAAATGAATGAATGAATAAATTCATATATTATAGAATTAAGCAATCAAGATTTAAAAACTCAAACAGCAGATCTGCGGAACATAATAATATACT
Source organism: Squalius cephalus (assembly GCF_949319135.1). Lineage (NCBI taxonomy): Eukaryota > Metazoa > Chordata > Actinopteri > Cypriniformes > Leuciscidae > Squalius > Squalius cephalus. Next base: position 14,998,069 of record NC_137145.1, read on the forward strand.
CCCATTAGAATCAATAAAATCAAGCAAATCAGCGCTAATGAAACAATTAAAAAAGGAATAGTAATGTTGATGGTGTGTGTCATGTGTTGAATGATGTGTCACTCACACTTTATATGGTAACCGAGGGTCCGACGTCAGCGTGATTTTAAACGTTACTTTCGACCTAATGCAGACACAGACACATATTCAAGGAGTTTATTTAAAGATGAAATACACAGTATAACTAAAATAAAGTGGTGTTATATGATATTATGGCTTTACTACTTACATTTTACTGATTTGTATGAGAAGACCGCACACTGTTTACACCGACCCGGAAGATGCAAGGACCCGCTGTAACACGTCATCTGTTCGATGGCCCTCTCTTTTCCGTTTCTCTCAAGTTGCCCTTTTTCAATCGACTAGTGTTACATTTAATCGAATTGGATCATATTCAGGTAATTTAGAGAAATGAAACAGAAAAAAACAAGAGCAGATAAAACAGAAACGGTTGCAGCTTGTGCATTTCAGTCAGGCAAGTTGCAAGCTGACTCGAAGTGGGTATTACCGTAAAGTGTGTTGTTAATGCACCTACACTTTAAGACGTGAATAAAAGGCAATAGTGGTGAATTGCCTTCATCAAGCTGGTGTAAATATCAAGTAGCCTAATGGATATGAAATCAGTTTATAATTTTAAACCTAACAAACATATTTTTGTGAAAAGTTTTGTGTTAAAAAAATGTAGGGTTATTTAGCTATAGAGGTTATTTAGGTTATTTAGCTATAAAGATGTTATTGCAAGATCAGTCTAAAACCTTGGCATGTTTGCATTTCAATTTTCAATTGTCTAGATTTAATTCAGTTTATATATATATATATATATATATATATATATATAATGGTTTTTTTTTGTTTTTTTGTTTTTTGCAGCATGCTTTGTTCAAAATGATATTGTATCTTGAAGTGAAACAGTTGTTTATTATATTATGCCTGTAACAGTTGTGTTCACTAGTTCTAAAATGTTTAATGTTGCATACTTGCAGCAGGTTATCTATAACATTTGGGTTCACAAGTACTCTAGGTGTCAGTGCCGAAAGTTGGATTGACTTCAGAACCCAATGTCAGACTGACGTCAATATCCGACGTCGGACAGACGTTGGATTTTGGTTGGAAATTAAAGTTGGGTTGACATCAGCATGGAGGGCACTCTAGGTGTCAGTTGTCACCAAAGAGTCTTGAATTCTTTAAATATTAAATTAAATGATTCCCACAAACAAGGAACAAAATAGGGTCAAATAATTGTTAATTTTAAGGGACAGGCTAAAATCCCAATTATGAATATTGATGTGTTTAAAACTGCTTGTCATTCTAATTTATTTTAGTTAGAAATGGCAAAACCACTGGAAGTTAAATCTCTAACTTGTGCTTTAAAGTTGTGGAATATTTTTTGGAGCCAAAATTAAAATGAATTAGCTCACTGTAAAAAGTGAACAGTTGGATCAACTTAAAATGATACTTCAATTGGTAACACCTAAAGAAATTAAGTTTTCTCAACTTAAATTATCACGTTTTTCATGATAAAACATGATAATTTAAGTTGAGAAAACTTAATTTATTTAGGTGTTACCAATTGAAGTAATTTTTTTAAGTTGATCCAACTATTCACTTTTTACAGTGTGTATAAGGCCTATATATCATCATTGTGCCTTGCCGTTTAAAGACTTTGACTTAACAACACGTATAAAAAGAGTTACTGTAAGAAAGAAGAAGGTCTTGTATTTACTTTTTTTAAATACAAAAACCTGTATTTTTAAAGAAGTTCAGTAAGTAAATTTAGTAACACTTTATTTTACAGTGTCCTTGTCAAACATGTTACATGTAGTTTAGTAATTACTATACATTATGCATAATTACATGTAACTAACGCTAAACCAAACCTAAACCTAACCCTAACCCTAAACCTAACCCTAAACCTGTAGTAAATACATGTAGTAGGTGTAAGGAAAAATTATGTGGACGCTGAAGATCTCAAAAAGGAATTTTTTTACAGCACAGCAATGGCAAGATACATGAAGCACCTTGGGTTCACCGGCGTCAGAATGAACCCAGAACATCCAAATCTTAAACCTTTTATCCTGTTACAGTTTACCAGGTTGCAACAGCTGTGGTCTGTATGTTAATTAAGTTGTGACACCCAATTGTCTGAGATGGTTATCTGTGTCCCACACCCATTCCCATTCTACAATTGATCATTTGTTCAGGATGTGATCAACCCAAATGGTGAAGAAACAATAACTTGACTTCCTTCATCTCTATGATAATTAAGCCATTTTGGGGATGAGCTCATTCTAAAATATATTTTGGAGTGAATCTGGGTCGAGACAGACTACAATTTCTTACATAGGCTAATTAATATTACTCAGTAATGTAAAGCCTTATTAAACTGTAACAAGGACACCTTAAAATAAAGTTGAACCGTACATTTTTATGAATCACCAATGCAGATAACAACCCAGCTAACAGGGAACGTTGTTAGAACTTCCCTATTATTCTGGCAAGTTCTCTCAAACTCATGTTATGCACAAACGTTCTTTTCCAGTAACGTTAATAGAACGTTCGTTCTTTATCTGGCCTTTACTAATGCTCTCAAAGCATTAGCATAAAAGCATTTTATACATTAAATGTTCATCTAACATTTTTACTAGTTTCAGAACATTCAGAGAACATTCAAGAGTAACGTTCCCATCATTTCTGCAAAATGGAATGTTCTCTTAACATTTACATAACAATAAAAAAATATGTTTTTAAAACATAAAAAAATGGACATTTGAACATTCAGATAACATTCAGAAATAACTTTTTTATAACCTAATGGGAACATTAACACAATGTTCGTAGAGCATACTTGCTGGGAATGAGCTTCTTCAACTTAGGCTGAATAACCAGGATCAGTCTAGCAACATTGATGGAAATAGTCTAAGCGATGTTGGGTGACGTCTCTTCTTGTTGACGTTCGAAGTATTGTCAAACAGAACGGAGGCTAGCTCGACCCTCCCTCCTCCTCATCCCGTCCCCTCCCCCTCCCTTCCGTGCTTTTCCGATGTAAATTCGGGACTTTGCACGTTCCTTCTCCTTTTTCCCTCTTCTTTGCTATTTGTTCATCGGGACGTCGTCTCTTTGGTCGTGTGTCGGCCATATCAAAATTCAAGAGAATATAATTCTAACGTTAGTCGTTGTCTAGGACATCTCTCCTCTAGCTAACTTCCCTCTTCATGCTTTTCTCTCCTCCACTCCCCACACCCCCCTTCATGTGCACACGCACTAACCCCCCAACCCCCACCCCCAAATCCTTCTTTTCGGTTATTGGCTGGAACACTGTTTGTTATGTTTCGTGGTCCAGGCTGGGCCAGTTTGTTTTTGTTGCCGTTTTTGGAGCCTGGGCGGTCTACAGAGACCGCGTTTTTTTACAGTGTGTTCAGGGGACAGGCAGTTAGTGGATAGTGAGAAGATGTTTGCTGTATGTGACAAAAAAATGTTTCGGCCTAAAAAACGCATGACATCGCTTAGAGCACCTTTAAAATCACAATTTTTTCCAAACTGCCACTTAGGCCCAATTAGGAATCGGGGGTGGACTGGTGTTGGAATACTTAATTAATCATATTTTAAATACACATTTTCCATAATCTGTTTGGCCCAAAGGTCTATTGTTTGGCTGGAGTGAAGCTTATACAGCGCTGGCGGCTGCTGGATTTACAGAAGGCTGTAAGCTAACTTGAGTCTCATGAGTCATCCTCATAAAGCAAAGCCTGCTTGTTGGCACCATAGGGCACACTGCCAGCAGCTTGCCTAGAGGGACATGTGGGTGTTGAAGAAAACAGACTTCTCAGTGTGACTCGAAACACAAATTCACTAGACGCTGACAGTTTTGCAGGAGTCCATTACGCTTTCATCACAGGCTTATTGAAACCACATAGATTGGAAAAGTTGATCTGCTGAATACCAACCAGAGAATAACGTTTTGCGTCGTTATTGCACTGGATAAAGTTTTGTATCAAATGTGAGCTATTGAGACCACTACGAATTTATCATATCTTGGCAAATCGCGCCCAGAGACGGGAGCCATGACACCTTTAAAATGACAAATAGCTACAGTAGATAGCCTACTAAACCTTGAGTAATTAATATTACAGACATGTATACAGAAAGATCTTTGAACAAAAGTCTGTTTCTTTCTTTGACAAACATCCCCTGAAGGAATTTCCTGACTCTGTCTTCTAAATTTATCCTAATCATGTTGTGTGTTGAAGCCTGTAGTGGGTCATTTGTGGCGACAAGCAGCTGTTCGGTTCATGGGGTGATCTGGGAATGAGACACCAAAAACATCGCTCTACTGACAGGTGAGCTTTTGTGTAGACAATCTAACTAATAATTCAGCTGTGACAACTGAAGGCGGAAGGCAGGAGTGCTGAACACTTTAAACAATGGATCTTTAACAAAGGATCATTTGCATGTCAAGAGCTGGAGTCGTTCAGATATACGTTCAAACGCATACTTTTTTATAAAAAAAAAAAAATTTGAAGAAGAAAAATGTAACATCTAAATATGGTTTATGAGGATAATAGACCAATATTATTATTAGCCCAACTTACCCATCTTTAAACACATTATCTGGCATTATTGACTGTGCAACTGTCAGATCTCAAACTTTACAGTATGGGGATGTCAACCATAACCATAACCATAATGACATATTACTTAATGAGTTAATAGTCATGTGCCTCAACAAGTAAAGTCTTAATATACACTGTAAGAAACGGACTGTGAATTTCACAGTAATTAACTGGTAGCAATTGTCAAGTAACTCACCTTAGAAGAAATTACCATATTTTCTCTGTTTTTATTTATAGTAGCAACCATGTAATTTTTTTGCATGAAAAAAATAATATTTTTTTTTGCAGAACAGTGTAGCAATTGACAGGAAAGTGTGGGGTGGAGAGAGGGGAAAGGGATCAGAAAAGGACCTCGAGGCAGGACAGGAATCGAACTAGGATCACTGGAGTATACTAACCTTAGGCTATTGGCACCAGCTGGTTCTTAATGTTTAAGTACTGTTTAGTTATATTGTTTCAGCCCAAATAAATAAAACTAATGCATATTGCATGATTTGAATATGAATGTGAATATCCATTTATCTACAGTCACAGTTAAACAAATCATCATTATAACAAGCTTCATTATTAATTCTTCACAATTGCTAGGTGTGTTGAAAACAACTAAATATCTGACTTCTGGTGATTTGACTTTTGAAGTTTTATTAAATACATTTGCTTCCTGTATTCTCTATGCAGAGTGAAAATATAATTGAATTACAGTGAGGTCAATTTAAATGGAGTATTTGCATAGACAGTATGAGTATTTTGCTGGCCAACGTGATCTCATGAGAATACGTGTGTATTTTTACGTAAAGTGTAGTTCTATCATAGTATCATACGTACATTTACTTACGTTTTATACACACAGAAACGTATAATACTGACGTATTTACAGCACTAAAATGTAAAATATTTACGTATTTACAGCACAAAAACGTAAATTATTTACGTATGAACAACTCTACCGACGTACAAATTTGTACGTATTCCTATATGCATATTAAAATCGTGGCATTCATGTTTTGACTCTATTGTATTCAATTGTCTCATCAATTACGTTTTCAGTCGCATTTATTAAATGAAGTTTACTCAAGAAATAATAACATTTCGCTCTGTTCGTGCCTTCTGCTGCAAACTCGTTTCGGAGGATTAGCCTACATGGTGTTAAACAAGACAACACTTTAAAAACTTTAAAATACCTTCTTTAATCGTTTAACCATTTTGTAATATTTAGTTTATTTACAGTGAGACACAAAATGCGTTTTCTCCAATAGAACCACACCAAAACCCAACATAAATTCACAAAAGACATACATTTTATTAGCTTGATATAATCCAAATCTTTAGAATCCATACGTTTGCAAGAAAGAGATCCAAATTCAGCCCTTTATCCAGCGATCTTCATCTCCATTCTCAGCAGCGACCGTAATGTCAAATCCCGCGCTCGTGATGAATTCAAATTCAAAAATTGCGCCCTCAAAAAGCGTTACGACATGTTTTACGGCAGTGATATCAAACGCTCATTGGCTCTCGCCTGTTCGTCACAGATTGCGACATGCCGTGTTTCAGTCGGTAAACGACATTTGAAATGGAGAAGCGCGCGCGCCTTCACAGTTCACACAGAGCAAGCGAAGCCGGATTAACATTTTCATGGATCAATTTAAATTCTGCTCTGTCTGTACCTCATTCAAAACTATTATATACTGACAGAGAGGACTGCGACTGCAACACATCGTCATATGAACGACTTTTGGTACCGGTTTTGACATTTTCGCAATAAATAAATTATTGTGATTACTTACTCGTATGTTGTTTTTCTTCATAATGTAGCCTATGTAGTTTTAAGAAATGGTTATGGGTATGTTTAGGAGTAGGATTAGCTGCTCAAAATATCTTTTAATGCTTTATTGTTAATAAAATTGCCATTTCCCTACACATCTCTGTACGTTTTATCCTTTTTATATTCTGTATAAAATGGGTATGTTTAGGTTGGGAGTAGGGTTAAGGGATCTTCCATTTATCTAAAAAACGGTAAAAGGTAAATTATACAGATATCTTTATGATATGAAAGATTCGTAAATATTTAACGTATTGTAGCTGTAAAAACGTAATAATGGTACGTTTAATTGTTGCAGATACGTCCATATCATACGTTTCAGCATCTATCCAAACGTACAAAAAGTACGTTTTCTATCTTTGAAAATAACGTATTAATACTACGTATTAACAATGAGACCAGGCTGGGCTGGCAACCCAGCTGCCAATGTGTTTTCCTTCCCTATATACATAATAGGTTACTGTGATTGTCTGCAGCACATTGTTGGTTACTGTGATTTTCAACAGGACATGGACATGGCTACTGTGACTCTCACAGTACTTTTCATTACCGCAATTTTTGACTAAATCTACAGTATTCTACTGTGAACTTGTATACAGTAAATTACTGTAGATTGCACGTTTTTACAGTGTAATGTTATCTTTGCCAATCATTTGCTAATGATTACTTAAAGCAGACAACTGGAAGTTGAAATACATATCGTCAGTCCATTGTGGTAACACATAGTTAATACATGTTGTTAAGGAATTAATACATGATGACACATTTAATGAATACATTAATTAATCAGAGATACTCTTCATTAGTTGCTGATGCAGTAATCATTAACGAATAGTTTGTTTCTTCATGCGTCATACATTAACTTGTCACGTAATACAGACTCAGGAGAATGGGGACTACAATGATGAAACAATTTCTTATAACAACAGGGTGAAATGAGGTGGCAAATGTAGCAAATCACAACAACCAGAGTGGATGAGGAATGAAACGGTCCAAACAGGTAAGTTGCTCCACACACACCTTGATGATCGCTGAAGATGATGATAATAATGTCTCTCATCTTTGTAGGAGCTGAACAGATGATAAGATGGTAGATGAAGGTAAGTAGCGATTAGCAATAGAAGCAGACCAAGTTAGCAAGGACGAGACCAGACAACCCCTGTGTGTGTGGGGCTGGCTTTTATGAGCCAGGAGTTGATGAGCATGATAGTAGACAGGAGTGGTGCAGAAGAGTGTGCAGGTGATGACCAGACAAACTCATAATAATCTGTGCATTATTAAGTATGAATAAATTATTATTAGTGCACCAGTAAAGTGTTACCAAGATAGTGTATAAAATATTGATTCGTTTACAAAATATGATGGAATAATGTGTTTTAAAAAAATAATAGATTTGCACTGGCTTGTATAAGTATAGTATATAATAAAATATGATAAGCATTATTAGGCTACTTGTGTACTGTGACGTATTTCAGAGTGACAAAAGATATTCAACAATAATGAAATATTATAAATTACATTCTATTTTGATTAAAGCTTAGAAAGACAAGCATTCCTTGGGTGTTACATGCATTGATGAAGACCAGGAACATGCAAGAACAAAATAAATGAGGTCAGTGTTTATTGTTTAAGAATTCCTGCCTTATATCTTCTGGCTCCAAAGGAAATCCATGTCTTTATGTGTAAGATCCATTGTATTTTATTTTATTTTTTTGTGTTAAGACAGGCTTGATTTAATGTGTGAAATGGTAACACCTTCTTCTGACCAAGCTTGTCAGAGGATCAGAACTAGTTTATTTATAATGAGAGGATATATTTAGCAGAATTGAAACAGTCGTGGTTTCAAAGGCTCACTGTGTCTCTGTCCATGGTCCTGAAACCTGAGCTGTACAATCTAAAGCAAAAGACCAGAAGCAACCTGTATCGATATTACAAGAGCAATGCAACCTTACAGTACAAATATAGAGAAGTCACTGTGACTGAAGTTGGGACCGTTCAGGTTTTTTGTATCTTTAAACAAATGTAATGCTTTTTTTGCTAGTGATTCGATTGATTTCATCAAGTGAACAAAAATGTGAGAGATCCAAACAGTGAAATTTGCAATTTCTGATTTAAAATGAGTCATATTTTTGGAGGATGAGGAATCTTTGTTTGCTTCGTTTCTAAAAATAAAACCTTTCACACCTACATGTTAGGTCCTTCTGTACTGTGATTTCATATAGATATTGTCTTTGCATTCACTGTAAGATTTTCATAGGCAACCATTAGACTTATAAAACCCACTTCCCCTTGCATTGTCTTCTCGAGTGAGAAACCTCACCTGTGCTATAAATTACACAGTCAGTTTGTGGTTCCTTGGGGCTTGACAGCAGAATCTGGAGGCTATTTTAGGCAGAATTGTGCTGTTTTCTGGGGGAAGAGAGGATTTGGACAGGTTTAGAACATCTGCTGGCTCTTGATAAGGGTAAAGGAGTGTGGCATCCTCAGTGCAGTGGAACAGACGAGCATTAAGGAGGCCGAGCTCTGCCTTCAGGGATATGTGCTCCTAAATATCTCTACTTGCTCTTGTGCACAAAGTTTCTTGAATGTCCTTGATATAAAAACATAATACAGTGCATGTCTGCAGTGTAATTATATTCAGTTTCAATTGTAAAGCTTAAATAACAGTACATTAAAACTGGAAATTGAATGATAGAAAATTTTGACCTGCATGTCAAAACCAACATTTTGTCTTTTTTCAAATCTAACTGATCAGCTTTTTTTCTGACTGCGCAATTCTTTGTTCATTCAGGTTCTACTGTTGAGTAGTCGGATGTATTTTGGCTGTGTTTGAAAGGTGAATTAGTCATTTCAAAAGGTTAAATGTTTCAGTTGAGCCCGGAGGAGAGACAATTAATTGCAAATTACGTACTTTTGTACAGAAAAAAATTATCCATTTGAACAGTTTAGAAAAGTTTAGAAAGAATACTTTTTCAGAGTCTCTTTCTGCAGGTTATTATGCCAGTAGGTGTAAGTGATTATATTTAGTGAATGAGTAATCGACTGATTCAGCCAACTGAATAGTTCAGAAACGAAACAAATGAACATAAATGAATCAGTGAATCATTCACTTAGTCAATTAGGGAATAACCCGTGTTTATGGATCGCCTTGATTAAATCAGCTTTGACTGAACAAAAATAGGCAAACAAGCAATCTAGTGTCTATTATTGTCACAGTTATGTTCAGTTATGAATTTTCTGTCATTTCTGTTTTCCTTTCTGCCTGAGTTCGTTATTATTTACTATGGTTACTCATTTGATTAGTCATTCAGCTGTTGACTAGCATCTGCTTTTCTGTAGCATGCATTATTAGTATGGTGTTTACTGAGTTTGATAATACTAGTGCAAAAAATGCCCGTGCAAAATCAGTTTTTGTGTGTGTTTTTAGTAATTGTTGGTTTGGTGTGTTTGAGTGCTCATTGTTACAATTACACAGCAAAAGTTCAGTGACATTTTTATTTCTGCATGGTAGAAAGCACACAGTGAACTCTGAGAAAAAGCTATGCTTGAGCAAACAGTTTGTGAATAGGCCACTACAAATGATGCCCGTGAAAGAGACTGTGAACGCATTGAATAGGATATGTTTAGTTGATGAATAGCATAGGCTACTATTACACAGTAGCGATAACGTTTAGCGCACCAGAATGAAATATAATATTCAGAATTAAACAGCATAGCTGACTTACAGATTCAGTTAACATCCACAAATGAATAAGTGCCTCGATTCAGGGAGCAGTGCAAAATGCCCGTGCAAAATCAGTTTTTGTGAGCTGATCGCCGTCAAAAAAGTTAAGGAGATATTTCTTGCGATGGCAATATGATCAAAAATAACTTTATATTGATTGAATGGATTAATTGCATTTTGGAAAAAAAAAGTCATGAATTTATTGCATTTTTGGGAAAAAATTATCCGTTTTTATAATAAATCTTTGAAAATCAAAGTCTGGATTTGAATTTTTTAAGTTATTATAACCTAAAGAAGATGCTATGTGAAAGTTTGAAACAGAAAATAGCGGTTTTCACACATTTAGTGGTTATCTCACATTCGAGAGATATGCGAATAACACACAGACAGACAGACGTTTCTGTAATTTATAGATATAATAGATGGATTTATCACGTTCTGGAACCAAACTATAATATTCAGAAGTAAACAGTGTAGCTGACTGAGTGTTTATGTCAGAATGTTTATTTTTAAACCACAACCATTTAAAAATGATATATTTAACGATATCTTTTGCATTTCTCATCCAAACAACGTCAAACTTGGCACTGCACTTACTCGTGCCCGTGGCGAGACACCTGTCGAGTTTGAAATCAATCGGACTAACGGTTCGAGAGATATGCGAGGAACAGACACACACACACACACACACACACAGACAGACAGACAGACAGACAGACGTTTCTGTAATTTATAGATAGATAATTAATTTCTTTTAATATCAGTCTAATGCATTAAAGGGATAGTTCACTTTGAAATTAAATTTTGTTATGTTTTAGCTTACCTGAAGGGCATCCAAGATGTAGGTGTCTTTTTTTCCACAGTAGTTTCAATTTTGATATTTTTAGGTCAAACCGTTCTTGTCTGTCAGTCATTTAATGCAGGTCTGTGGTCACGGTCTCAAAGAGCATGCACAGAGTCCAAATGAAAACAATTCCCCATCGTCCAAATTAAACAATTCCCCATCGTAAGTACACATTGATGGCCTAAGACACGAAACGAGCGGTTTGTGTGAGAAAACGAACAGTATTTATATCGTTTTTACCTCTTATAAAACAACCACGTCCAAGTGATCTGAGGGCGCGGGCTCTTCCTGCTGTGTGACGTGTGCGCAGACTGGTGCATAGATATATACACTAGAGGTCGCCTTGGCTACGGCAGTTCATTGGAACGAATGTCTTTAATGCGACATCTAGTGTATATATATCTATGCACCAGTCTGCGTACACGTCACACAGCAGGAAGCGCCCGCGCCCGCTCCCGCGCCCTCAGATCATTTGGACGTGGTTGTTTTATAAGAGGTAAAAACTATATAAATACTGTTCGTTTTCTCACACAAACCGCTCGTTTTCATTTGGACTCTGTGCATGCTCTTTGAGACCGTGACCATAGACCTGCATGATATGACTGTCAGACAAGAACGGTTTGAAAAAATAACCAAAAAAATATCAAAATATCAAAATTGAAACTACTGCGGAAAAAAAGACACCTACATCTTGGATGCCCTTGAGGTAAGCTAAAACATACCAAAATTTAATTTCAAAGTGAACTATCCCTTTAAGCCATATGTTAGCGTTTCAGAGCGTCCCGAGGACAATAGAAGTCCCATTTCATTGGCTATGCGCCAACCAATAAAACGGCTCCTTTGAACACCCCCGCTCCCGCCCCCCTTCTCTCTCACCGCCACTGAGTTTCAAGTGCACAAGTTGGTTTTGCACGTAATATATCACGAAAAGAGTAGCAAATGTCGAGGCACGAAATTTGTATTTGCAGTGACAGATTTGAGAAGTTGCAAGTGCCTAATTGAGGTTGTGCTGCGAATGTGAATGTAAGAATAAATGCAAATATATATTACAAGTTTTTGTCTGTCATTGTATTTCTGTGAATGGCATTTTACACATTTGTGACTACTTGTCTGCAGCTCAAAATTCAGAATACAGGTTTGTGACTATTGTCTGCGAGTGCAAATTTCAACATTCAGCTTCAGATTTTTATCATTCAGCTTCAGATTTTTAGTTTAAATGTTCTCGTACAAGTACGAATATTTATTGTACAAGTTCTCAAATTCACATCTATGCGCTCTCGAGTTTTGCTACTCTTTTACCTCATACTGCTGTGAGCAAATAAGACATGCTATGCTGCTGCTGTACAATATAGCATACATGAATTATCCATAGCAGATCTATACAGGTGGAGCTGGGGAAGGTGGAGGATTTCTGAAAGCGTGCTGCAACTGCTACAGTACATGCTGACCAAGTATTTGAAGGTTTCAGCAGTGGCTAACATTGACTTTAACATTGGCTACTGATCAGCTGTGCCTTATAGAGAATGATGTGCAAGCAGATTGAGTTAAGGACCTATCAGCCTGTGCCATCTAGAGTTTCAAGACAGAACTTTATTTTTACAAGATTTCAACTTGTAAAAAGCTTTCACGTCCCCGTAGAGTCCGTTGTTACAGCTTATAAGATGAGAATTTTCAGAGAGCTCCTACTTGTATCACCTGAGCGCTGTAGATTAAATTAGGTATTGATAGTGTTGCCATAGAAATGCATAATTCCCAGTCCGAGGACTTGAACAGCCCCGAATAGAATGTCATGTGTTGTCATCTCGAGACTATGGTAATTACGACATTGTATGAATGCAGCAATAGTGCCAGTCATGTGGAAAAATGGGCCTCTTTTGTGGACTGGCAATTCTCTCCATTTACGGTGTTTAGAAGTGCAAACATCTGCCACATCCCCGTTGAAAAGAATAGAACTGTGTGTCATTAGCCTTAAACACCTGTCAGGTGTCAATTGAAGTGCTTACATCAAAAGAAATAAAAAATAAAATGCAGAAAAGGTCAGCATTATGCTTCAATTTCATATTCTAAAACAAAGAGCATATGCAATAATTTCACAAGGTTTAATTGCCTGCTATTATTAATCTTTTATTGTATTTGTTCTGCCACATATTTTAAGTGCCATTTGAACGACGTTCTCTGCTTTAGACCTCAGTCAAAATGAACTACAACTGTGGAAAATTAGCCTGCACTTAAAGGGATAGTTCACCCAAAAATGAAAATTCTGACATTGAAAATGAAAATTCCAAACCTGTATGAGTTTCTGTCTTCTGCTAAACAAAAAAAGAAGAAGAAGATATTCATACAGTTTTGGAACAATTTGAGGCTGAGTAAATGGTCAGACTTTTTTTTACTTTTGGTGAACTATTCCATTAAATCAGTCAATTTAAAAATGATTTCATTGGAAGTTCGGTGTAACAGTTCCTTATTAAGGTATTCATATTTTTGCTCTAATTAATTTGGCACTGTGCTGAACACCTACACTCTCTTCACTAAAGGTGCATGTAAGTTACCCATATGTGTTCACAGAACATCAAATTTTGGTACCAGTCTGAAAGGCTAAGCTACAAAAGGGACCCAATGCTAATCAAATTTACTTGGTCACTGTGACATTTTGCTTTGCTGCAGATGTCGTCAAGGGTCATAGATAAAGCCATAAAAAAGTTGTAACATAAGTGAGAGTGGGGTAAGATGTGTTCGATGCCCCTTTAAGTAAACTGTACTAAGTTTTTGTCATGTGACAACATATTTCATATTTAATAAATATTTACATTTCTGGTTTTATGCTAAAACATTTTTAAATATCAAAGTAAATTAATTTGATACTACAGTAAACATGCCCAGGTTTTTTTTTTTCAGTTAAATTTGTAATTTTATTACATATTTTTTTTATGCAATGTACTATTTTTTGTTAATTGTGTGTGTGTGTGTGTGTATACGTATATATATATATACACACAAGTGCCTAACATACATTATATATAACTAACGGGGGTAATCAAAGATGGGGTTCCAAGTTTAATCAAACAAACAAACAAACACAATAAAGCTGGTACAAAATAACACTGGGAAACAAGGACCACAATGAACAGCAAATATCTACATCTAACAACTGACAGAAAACAAGTGAAACACAAAGGCTATTTATACACAGGGGCAAACAAGCTTAACAAGATGGCCAGCAACCATCACCCTGTAGCCAAAGACTGGTTTCCCACTGAATCTAAGCCAGGTTCCCAGCTAACACAGTACGTTGTGACGACGTCGTCAGTTAGTCGTCATTTGGTCAGCGTGACATTACTTTATGACAACGTTGTGAGGACGTCGTGGTGAAGTTCCATTTTTTAGAATCTTGGCTAACGTTCCAGAAACGTTGTGGGCACGTCCTCAAAAGACGTCGCTAGTTTATCCCATGGAGAACGTTGTAGAGACGTGGTCAACTGGTCACCAGATAACTTAATAAAATCTTTGATGAATTAAATAAATGTTCCATATAATATCCAAATGGCATAGTATCACTAGGATAATATTTGTAATGCATTTATTTATATAATTGAAATTATCTGGAAAGTTATCTGGAGACCAGTGGACCACGTCTCTACAACGTTCTCCATGGGATAAACCAGCGACGTCTTTTGAGGACGTGCCCACCACGTTTCTGGAACGTTAGCCAAGATTCTAAAAAAATGGAACTTTACCACGACGTCCTCACAACGTTGTCATAACGTTGTATATAATTGTTATTATTGCTATTATTATTATTATTATTATTAAGGAGGTTGGGTGTTCGTAAAAACAACAATAAAAAAAAATCTTCAAACTGAACTTCAAACTTGAAGAACTTCAAAATGAGTTTTAAATTCATGAGATTTGTATTTATGTAATGTTACTTCTGTTGATGTTAATTCTAGATGTTTATTTATGTAAATGCTGCGTGACTGACGTGTTTTATGAGCGTGCGGGTTAGCTTTCAAACCGTTTCAAACCCTGGAGCGGCGCAGAGTTGCCATGGAAACGGCGCAGCGACATGCCTGATAAGCAGCAAAGCTCCCTCTCTTGCTGTTGTTTTCGATTGCTTTCAGGTGAGTTTAGTCTCTAAAATCACACACATAATATACAAAACTGTTCCTGACACTTTTCTTACGTGGTATTGACACACATCTGTTGAATATTTACTTTATAGAAATGGTTTAGTGTCTTCAAAAAAGTCCGTTAGCATCTCAACCGTTTTCAGAAGAGGCACTGCTAACGTAGGCTAACTAACCTAGCTCTTGTTTACAAAAGTTTGGGCTTATAATCACATCTTTGTGTAGATAAGAGGTTATGATAGTTTTGTAAAGGCTTTGCTGGCAGTTCAATGGGTGATTGGAAGTTGACTAATTTATTTAAACTGATATTTAACATAAATGTATGTGCTGTTAATCGATGACGTCACTGAATTTTCAGCATCATTACTCCAGTCTTCAGTGACATGATCCATCAGAAATCACTCTAATATGATTTGATGCTCAATACATTTTTCTGATTATTATCTAATATGTTGAAAACAGTTATGCTGTTTCATGTTTTTGTGTACACTACAATTCAAATGTTAGGGGTCAGTAAGATTTTGGAAGACATTAATAGCAAGAATGGATTAAATTGATCAAAAGTGACAGTAAAGACTTTTATAATGTTATAAGATTTAACTTTCAAACTTTTCTTTGAACTTTATATTGATCAAAGAATCCTGAAAAGGGCATCATGGTTTACACAAAAAATCTTAAGCAGCACAACTGTTTTCAACACTGATAATAATCATAAATGTTTCTTGAGCATCAAATCATCATATTAATGATTTCTGAAGGATCATGTGACACTGAAGACTGGAGTAATGATGCTGAAAATTCAGCTTTGATCACAGGTATAAATTAGATTTTAAAATACATTAAAATAGAAAACAGCTATTTTACATTTGAATGATATTCACAATATTACTGTTTTTACTGTATTTTCGAAAAACTGCATTAAAAGCCGTAGATTAGCAACATTAATAAAGTACTCCTCTGTTTTTAGCTACCTTAAGAAGGACGATGAGGTGACAGTGCAGCTCGGGATAAGGAAGAGGAGGAGGAGGAGGAATACGTAAGTTAGACAACAGAGACCATCCTCCTCTCCTTGTCTCAAAAGACCCTGCCCTCCGCTGGTGGGGTAAGAAAGAAACTCTTCCTCTTCTCCCACAGCTCTCCATCATCTCCTTCTGCCTCCTCAACACTGTCTGAAAGAGCGGTTTCCACAGCTGGGACGCAGTCATCATGCTCATTTTCATGAACAAAAAACTCTTTATGTATATTTTGGTGGGTGAAATAATAGGAAAAATGCTAGACATCTATATTGTTCCTTTTACATATCTTTACTCTTTATGAACGATATGTTTTTATTTATTTTTATTTTTTATTTGTCTTCAGAGAAGCTCAAGGACTATAGACTTTGATAATTGTCGCATTGTTCAGGTTTAGCTACTGGTAGTGAAGCAATGAAGCACATCACCACCAGACATTTGTAGCAGGTGCCTCATAGGACACTAGAGGAAACAATTGAACCTATTTCTGCAAATAAAATTAATAATAAAGAAAATTTTGAATCTTTTCATTTCTTTTTTTTAAGGTCTTTATTGTTTTTCCGCGAGCAGTTATAGAGAGCAGTATCAATAAGAATAGCAAACACTTTTTTTTCAGTAAAAAGAATAAAACATTTTAATAGTTGGTTACATTATTCATTGATTATGTTTTTTGCTTAATTAATTGATGTTACATTTATGTACTCATTACTTGTTAACATGGTTAAAAAATCGTTAATGTTCAAAATGTATTGGCTTAGTTTGTACAAAGAAACACTGAATAAATGCTGATTAATAAATTAATGCAGTGTGGTTTTGGGGCATTTTCTATTTAGAATTTAATAGGGGTTTGTATTGGTTTCCATTATCTGTATTGATCCCTAAATGTATTAACAGAAAACTACACAATTCCCTATTAGAATTTATAAGGTTTTACAGAGAATGAAATGTTTGAATTTATCAGTTCAATGTGGATTTCAAGGTTACGATCAAGCACATCTTAATTCCCAGGACTAAAGGTGAGAAGTATATTAAAAATAAATGCGGACGTGGTATTTTGGTCGTTAGGAAGTACCTGCCACGTTCCAGCGACGTACCACTATAACGTCGCCACGACGAATACAGGAATCACAAAGTTACGTTGCTGGAACGTTATGTGGCACGTCGCAACGACTTATATGGTCCTTTAATGTTACGTCCTCGCAACGTGCCAGTTTGGTCATAAAGACGTACTCATCACGTTCTTGCGACGTTCCACTATAACGTCGCCACGACGAATACAGGAATCACAAAGTTACGTTGCTGGAACGTTATGTGGCACGTCGCTACGACGAATATGGTCCGGTCCGGTTACGTCTTCACAACGTAACTGTGTTAGCTGGGTTGAGCCTGGTCAGTGCCTGGATGGGAGACATCCTTCGGAACACTAGGTTGCTGACTTGCTGCTGGAAGAGGTGTATAGTGAGGCCAGCAGGGGATGCTCACCCTGTGGTCTGTGTGGGACCTAACGCCCCAGTATAGTGATGGGGACACTATACTGCCAAAAAAGCAGATTGTCGAGTTCACGCGCATTGGTGATCACGCGCGTGAACTCGATAATCGATTACTCTGGACTTCGACCGAAAACAGGAAATAAATACAGGTATGTGCGCTGGCTGAATAAACATAATTTTTATTCATATCTTTCACATCTACTGCAGTCAGATTGACCCGCGTTCACTCCGAAGGAATCACTCACATGACCTGCACTTGTAATGACACATCAAGGATGTTAAGAGGCTAAAAGCAGGTTTAAAACTTGCCCCATTGAAGTCAACAGGGTGCAAATTTTAAAAAGAGGATAACACGGTGTAGGCAACACCGATTTTTGTCGTTGTTCTATGCATTGACAGCACTCCAAATGTACAAAAAAAAAAATTAGCTCAATGTTAAAATTGACCGGAGTTCTCCTTTAACGCACCCTCCGAGGCTGCCGTGAAATAGCACCGCGAATTGGGCTGAAGGCGCAATAGGCGGTTAACTATTTGTGCATAGTGTAATGTCAAGTTAAAAAAATTCATAAAAAAATAATTCTAAAGTGAAAACTGCTTAAAATTTGGATTTCGTTAGAGTAGTAGCTCTACTATAATGGGATAATGTCCAATTTAACGCACCCTCCGAGGCTGCTTTTTCTGCACCCGATGGATAGACCCGTTTCATTTTTTGCGGTCAAATTTCCAAGTCCAGGGAAGACAACGATTTTACACGGTTTGTTGACTGTTAAACCGCGGCGACACCGGCGAGTACCATCTGTAGTTAGGGGGCCCCCTAGTGGCGGCGGGGCCCTAAGCAGCCGCTTAGTTCGGGAGAGCTGGCTCTGAATACAAATAAAAGCGACAAAGGTGTTTTCTAAGCATTTTATTTCTCATCTGCATGTCTGTTGGTGGCAGTCAAGGTTGTTTCAAGTCATGCAGTAGTGCACAAGAGGGGAAAGGTGTTCAGGTGAACAGTTAAACACCATCTTATCTGATTTACTCTGTTCAGGTCCACCACTTCCATTCAATAACATGGGACACAATTCAACCTTATCTGGACAAACAGAGGTTGTAGGATTTAATTGATTAAATGTATTTTGAATTAGATTACACAATCATTTGTGTCCACTCGATTGGTTCTATGGGCTGCACTGACCTGAAACAAGAGGGAACAAATAAGCCATTTGGCTCAGCAAATACAATGATGGTCAAAACCAATTATATGCCTTTCCTAGACTTTAACTGTGTAGAGCTACAACTGATTTCTTAACTGTGCTAATCTAGGAGGGAGACACACATTTGCTCATCAGGGCTTCCAGCCAAAGCTACATCCTATTTGTCTTTGAGAGAAATCCATACACACATCCGTTTGACAGATCATGACATATTCAGTGTTTGAAGATAAAAAGGGACAGTTTACTGAAAATGAAAATTCTGTCATCGCTTACTCACCCTCATGCATTTAAAAATGTGTGCATTCATGTTGAGCGATGGCTCAGAGCAAATCTGCTGATTGCACCAAATAGATGAGCTGCTAAATTATTATAAAGAGGAGCTTTTTCGGTGCCAAAATGTAAAATACAGAGTCTTGCTGGTGATCAAATTGTGTCAGTGTAGTCTAGTCTACATCTTTCACCCTTCATGCAGGTTTAATTGATTTCAGTAGGTTATATCAACCATCTGCACATCTACTTGCTTCTGACAGGTCCCTGCGATATGTAATCTCCATGCCAAACACAATCAGAGATCTCATGAGGCCATGGCAGCAAAACCTTCTCTATACAGGAAAACCAAATCCCTATTATTATTTGATTGATGTTTCCTCTAGAAATTTATATTAGAAACTGATTTTGGAAAGCATGTGTTGATTGGCTCCATTGTGTTAAGATATGCAACTTCTGGAGAGACATTTTTTTTGCATGTATGCAAATCAGCCAAGGATGGCAAATAAATGTCTGTTCACCTGAAAGCTGACATGCTGTGAGTCATTATGATTAAAATGCAATTCAGTGATCACAAGATCAAAACAAAACCACAGATGCCCCATTTTAGTGATTATAAGAAATGACAGTTGTTAAACAGCATTAGAAATGAGAAGCATTTCCATCCTGTTTTGTGTGGCTGAGAAGAGTTTGCTTTGGAGCCATGTAAACCTCACTTTTTATAACGGAAGGTGGGATTTCTCTCTCTATATGTAATAATCATTATTAATAAGCTTATGATATAACAACATAACCTTTTAAGCTGATCAGGCTGTTTAAGGGTCTGAATAAACATCTGCAGGTCAAAGATCAGAAAGCACCATCTCAGCTGGTACAGTTTATATTCATATGTGCAGTTTAATTTTCAGGCTTACCTTTAAGGCCTTTCCATTTTATAAGCAGAGAGTCATGGTGTGATTTTTTTTTTTTTTTTCATTTCTCCTTTTATACCGCTATATTTAGCTTTCATGATCAGGCTCTGATGACAAGGAGTCAGAGGCTTGAACCGCAATCACAGATTTACTAATTAGCGCCTTGAGCTTCATTTAGTGCGTGGGCAGCTGAGACTCGCTCTGAAATAACATACAGCTACATTTAAATGATCAATACTCTCACAGTTATGGCACCATAATTGACCGTCCAGCTGTTTCTGTACTTGTTATAAAGTTCAGTGTGCAACTTAAATGATATGTTCTAATGAGTTCCATTACAGAAGTGATATGGACACACACAGATTAATCGTGTAATTATTATTCTTATTTTTTTACAGATATATTTAAATAATCATTTGTATTTTGTTTAATATGTTACACTTTATTTTAAGGTGTCATTGTTACAGTGTAATTATATATTTAAATATTACTACTAATAATACTACATGTACTTAAGGGTTAGGGTAGGATTAGGATTTGGTTGAGGGTTAGTTGCATGTAATTATGCATAATTTACTGTTATTACTATGGTAAGTACATGTAACATATGTTACAAGGACACTGTAAAATAAAGTGTTACCATATTATATAAAATGTATAATATTATATTATTATATGTGTATTATATGCAGTGTTATATATTATAAAATATTGTAATAAATATTATTATTTATTGAAAATGCAGCAATAATTTGTATGAATAAAAAATAAAATCTGTATTTTCTCCCCAAAATCTGTTTAAACAGCTATAATATATATATATATATATATATATATATATATATATATATATATATATATATATATATATATATATAAAAAAACTTACTTTTGATATTTTTTATATTATGATATTTAAGCATTTGTTCTTACAAAAATAATATTGCTCCATCAATATTCAGTAAATAGAAATATATTTATTGATTGTCTGAGTGATCTTGCGGGTCCAAAAAAATCTTTCCATGTGTGATTTTACCTGTTTCTGCAAAACATTACAAATACACCCACTCCCTTCCTCACATTTTCAGGCATCACCCAGTAACCCTTTAATGAAGCATGCACTGCTGGAGCCATGCACCAAGCTTTGTGTCATCTAATATTGTTGCCATCTTCCTTGATCTTCCTCTCTTCACTCCTCGTTTATTGTTACCGTCCACGATGTGCGTGACACTGGCGCCTGCCCAATTAACAGATGTCATACAGACAAAGACATATGACCACACTGTGAGCTTAACCTTTATAGAACTGTCCTTTTTACCCCGTTGCTCCTTCCAGAACACAGATTGAAATACATTTCTCATGTCTTGCAGTGATAATGAAGGTACCTGTACGATTTATGTCAAGAGCAGAAAGCCTCATTACAGCTGCGCATCTCACTTTTACTTGAAATTGTACTTCATCCTGACATAGACATGGATATATTCAGAATATATACAAGATATTTTATACAAGACTTTGAATGACTCCTGTTTATAGTTTTATGAAGGTAGATCAGTGGTTGTCTACTGGTTTTATGCTAACCCATTGTAATTAAAAAATGTACAAATATTATATATTAACAAATATATCAAATGATTGTCAGCTATTTTACAGTGTTAAAATGTTACAGTGAATAAAACTGTTCGGCAGGATTTGCCAGGTTTCATTTATTTATTTATTTATTATTATTTTTTTAATAGAACTTCATAATTTTAACCGTTGTGTTCCTGTTTAGTCTTATTAGTCACGTGTCTTTTGTTTTCCCGCCACTTATCCGTTGCCATGTCTACCATCATTAGTTCATCCTCATCACCTGTGTCTTGTTCTGTGTCACCTGGTTTATGTTCATCAGTGTCTGTATTTAGTTCCCTCTGTTCAGTCAGTCTTTGTCCATTCTCGTCTATGTAATGTCTCAACCTGTGTGTGTATCCGGCCATTTTGTATCGCTTGAGTAATATTTGTAATTTGTATTGGAGCCTTCTGCCTTCCTCGTCTTCTTCTGCCTGCACACACCCTGACAAAAATGATGTTTCTTTTAATGCTTATAAAAAAATTCAGTTTCCTTCTTGCTCCAAAAATATAGTTTTCTATTAGACTGCATCTTATGCATACTTCTCTTCTATATAGGTGAAAAACAGTATGTGATTTAAAAAAACTGCAAGATAAAGACTGAAAGAGTCGTCTAGTATTGGGGCAATTGTCAAGTTGGAAGTGTGGGGCGCTCCCCCTACAGGAGGGATTGCGTTATCCCGTCTAATGCAGGGCTGATATAATAATTAATAAGGTCTGTGTGCAGTTTCTTCTCTGTCCTTGGTTGAGACTTGATTTTGTCCATGGGAAATTGTTTGAATGGTTGTGGTTTGCTATTGCTGTGATCTCAGGAAGTGAAATGTTGTCGCCCCCTCATGCAATTGTGTCATCAGAGAAGAGAAGAGATGTCCCCCCAAGAGGGAGGGGAAGCTATTGGATAACAAGGGCATATGAAATTTAAAAAAACAAATGATGATGTGCATGGATAATTCATTTATAATAAATACTGTTATATCCCATAAAAATAAGAATTGTCTACTGCAAAAAGCATTCAGTTCAGTTCACTTAATTTTTTTTAGTAAACCCATTGCCTTAAAATTATTAAATAATTGTAATGCTTAATTGAAAAATTAAGTTATGTGAACTTGAAAATTCCACATTACTTATTTTTTTTGCGATTAAGCATGACATTTATTTACGTAATAATTTTAAAGCAGCAGGTTTCCTCAAATTTTTTTAAGTTAAGTCAACTGCTCACTTTTTACAGTGTACTTTTATCATGTTTTCATGATGCATGCATAATCAGAATATGACCAAATTACATTTACTGTGACATCGAAATATTCTTGTGTAAATGTGGACATTTCTGCTACCCTGTCAGAACAGTTGAGAACCACTGAATGATATACTGGAGGAAGCAAAAGTGTCTAGAAACCACCAGCCCTCATGGAGGAGATTAATTGAGAAAGATATAAGGGAGATATCATGGTGATATTGGGCGTTAAGCTTTCAAGCTGCATTGATGTGCATAAAACCTTGTCTTTCCCCTCACTTCTTGAGCTCAATGTTGGCTAGAAACAGCACGTTCCAAATCATTGATCTCTCCCTTGGCAACACCTGTGGGCTCCATTGAGGTCTATATAGGTTGAGAACTGTAATACACACTGCTTTCTTGATGATTTTGGACCTGTTCCAACTGGAATTTTAACAGTTTATAGCAATGTGATTAATGGTTTATTATATAATAATAATAACAATAATAAAAACTGTAAGATTGCATGTGTATCTGTCTCTGTCTGACAGAATGTCAAATTCAGAAGAGAAAAGATGGAGACAGAAAGAGAGAGAGAAAGGTAGCGACTAGCGAGACAGAGAGGTGCTAAAATTAGAACACCCCCATGTTGAGAGGCAGTTGAATTTCCACTTCACAGAAGGAAAAGTGAATCATCTGGATATTTTTGTGCCATTGCAGAGGGAAATCATTTCACAGGATTTATTGATTGACAATCAAGCACACCTGTAGACTGGAAATTGATTTTTAGCCCTGGATTCTGGAATCCACATTGAGCTGGTATTGCACTGCATTGGTCTGAGGGTGGTCAGTTGCTACACACTGAGACATTTAACTGATTTTCTCCCTTAAGGTGAAGTGTGTTTTTTTTCCTTTTTTTTTTTTTTTCTGCCATTTGTAGTTGGTTTCCCCTCCAAAGAGTGCAAATGCTGTGCCACAAGATCACTAAAAAAAAAAAAAAACACATCTGGTGACCTCTATATTTGAATTCTGCACCAGGGAAACATATCCATTTCTTTTTTACGAACCATGCAGAAATAACATATAGTCATTTGCTGTGCTTAGAATTTTATTTTTTATTTTTTCAGAATTTATTTTATCACAGGAACTTGTTAATGGCCACCGTAGTATGCTAAGAGATGTTTTTCCACTTAACATATAGGCTACATACATACACACACACATATATATATATAATTTATAGGAGCTGTTTTTACGCAGGCACTTTTTGTGAAATTATGATTTCTGTGACTTGAAATCTCTTTTTCTTGCATTTGACTAACATTTTATGTATTCTGTTTTTGATCCAGTTACTAATTAATGAGGCCCATTTTCAGTCATTTCTATATATTTGATTATACTTTTGCCAGCAGAAACATTTGCCACCTGCTTCTGTGTACATTACTGCTAATCAAAAAATCTATTATCCACATGATTCATTTGTGTCTAATCTCAAGGACTCCATTCGAGTTTGCATTATGCTTGTGTTGTAGCAGCTGCTGTTCCAAAGTGATAACTGTATTACTTTATGCCCGTTGGCAGACAATGTATCTGGGAAAAACAACAATAACATGCTAAAAACCAAACCAGAACGGTTCAATGTGGGAAAAATTCCAGGCTTACCAAAGGTTCAGTCATACACCAGTAACAGGGTATGTAACTATTACGCATGGAACAGCTGCAAACCCATCGCTTAAAATTACAGTGCGAGTCTCACGAAACCTGCTCTGTGATCTTAATCTTTAGTTCAGTAATTCATGTATTTCTTTAAGGAATCATGTAGGCGTATTGGACGTGTCACTAATAATTAATTTTAGTTCAAAGAAAGAATGTCTGTGGATAGTTTTACCTGGGTTTAGACACTCTTCACACAACCTTATAAATATATGAGAAATGTCAGTATGTTGGATAGTAATTTGAAGGGCCGATGATGACCACCTGGGGAATATAGTCAAGCCTACGCTATACTTTGATCGTCTGTTCCATATGTGGCTCCAGTACAAAACTTGTATGGTGTTCTCTGAGGCTTTCTGAGATCATAAGTACTATATAATTAAGAGAGACATACAGAAGATGGGTCAGGGTGAATTGTAGATGCTGCAATTATGGTGGTATCATGGTTTTATGTGTAGATCAGATATTTAAAATACACTATGTGTAGTATGTGCCTGCAGTCATATACATACAATAATATCAGTCAAGTGAGCTAAATGCATCTTCCACCATTAAAAGGACAGAAAACCCCCATTACTGGTAGTTTTCATCATGCTCTGATGTGTATTGATTATATGGTAAACCACATGTTGTTGTACAGCATGTATCATATTGCTCAGAGATGACTTTCAAACATATCAGCGCTTAATTTTTCATGAGGAAAATGGAACATTTTGTCGTTGTGGTTTGGGATGGCCTAATGTCTAAATAGCTTTGTTCGCATTTGCATCCAATCACATTAGACGGAAAAAAAAAGTATGAGTGTCTCTCTTTTCCCCTGCCACAATCAACATGGTAAACAGGAAACCAACAGCAATAAAAAAAATAAAAAATAAAAAAAACAGCTAAAGTGGTCCTAATGTGTTCAGAAAGAAGAACGGGAAGCAATTTCCTCACCATTTGATGTTTCTAGTCAAAAAGTCTAAACATATGACTACTGTAAGACTATCACAAAGAGAGAGAGAAATTAAAATGAAATGTAGTTTTTAAAATGGGCATTTCCTTAGTTTACTCTGCACTTTACTTTTTATTTTACTTCATTTTTACATTTTATTTGGCACTACTGATGCTTAATTGATTTGTTGATTTTTGATTTCAGCAGGTGGTGGCACCGACAGAGTCATTGAATCATTCATTCAGCTGATTTGTTCAGGATCGAAACATGATTTTTCTTGAAGACACTATTGTCTTAAAGGAGAACTCCGGTCAATTTTAACATTGAGCTCATTTTTTTGTACATTTGGAGTGCTGTAAATACAGAGAACAACGACAAAAATCGGTGTTATCCTCTTTTTAAAATTTGCACCCTGTTGACTTCAATGGGGCAAGTTTTAAACCTGCTTTTAGCTTCTTAACATCCTTGATGTGTCATTACAAGTGCCCAGCCATGTGAGTGATTCCTTTAGAGTGAACGCGGGTCAATCTGACTGCAGTAGATGTGAAAGATATGAATAAAAATTATGTTTATTCAGCCAGCGCACATACACTGTATTTACATCCTGTTTTCGGTCGAAGTCCATAGTAATCGATTGTCGAGTTCACGCACATTGGTTTAGTACCTATGATCATGCGCGTGAACTCGACAATCGATTACTATGGACTTCGACCGAAAACAGGATGTAAATACAGGTATGTGCGCTGGCTGAAATAAACATCATTTTTATTCATATCTTTCACATCTACTGCAGTCAGATTCACCGTGTTCACTCTAAAGGAATCACTCACATGGCTGGGCACTTGTAATGACACATCAAGGATGTTAAGAGGCTAAAAGCAGGTTTAAAACTTGCCCCATTGAAGTCAACAGGGTGCAAATTTTAAAAAGAGGTAACACGGTGTATGGCAACACCGATTTTTGTCGTTGTTCTCTGTATTGACAGCACTCCAAATGTACAAAAAAATGAGCTCAATGTTAAAATTGACCGGAGTTCTCCTTTAAGTACAAGATACTTGATATTTACTAATGATCCGATGTATTAAAACAATATTGCAGTCACCGCGGTCATGCAGCCAGCCTTGAGCTTGCATTAAAATAGCTTATTTCACAGTACACAATTTCTCATTGTACCCATCCAAGTTGCAACTGTACATATTTTGTCAGGACAATTCAAATGATCTAAAATCAAAATAGAGACAACAATTTTTTTTTTTTTTTTTAGTGGACAGCATTTTCCTTGTATCACATTTTTGTATTTTCTTACTATTTCTTGCACTTTCAATACTTATCCGAGATATAGTTTTGAGACAGCCTAACTGTATATCTAATAAATGTAGTGATCATTTCTTGAAAATTATGCACTCTACATTTTTTTAATCTTATTCTCTTATTCATATTTAGAGTGAAAAGCTCAGAGTGGTTTGGTTGATTAAATCTCAGAGCGATGTCTTATCTTAATTGATGTACCTCTCGAAAATATCCCTCTCCACTCTGATTTAAGTCCTTGCAAGTCAATTACACAGTAGGACTGTTTTGACTAGGTTGCAGAAGAACAGACTCCAGTGCAATCTAAAAAACTATGAGTCGACAGAATGAACAGCTGAAAGCACCTGCTATTTTCAGAATAATTCCTTTAGGTGAAATCTCATTCTGGGGCATTCATGTCACACTTCTGGTGCCTTTGAGAAGATCTTTGATCCGTGCAGAGACACAACTCATTTTCTTAGATTTAAATGTACTTTTTTTTTAGCACCAGTTCTGTGATTCATTAGACTAAATGAAACCCAGCAGCTGATTCTTTCCTTAGTGAGCATAACTTAGTTCCTCAAAGCATTAGATTGCATTAAAAAACAAAGAAAACCCATTTAAAATGTCATTTTCGAAGATCATTAACACATTTCTATTTCCTGTAGCTTATGAAGCTTATGTTTGTTAATTTATACTGATCAGACATTTTTTGGTTCTTTGTGCTTCCCCTTTATTTCACACACATCTAAAGCATTTGATAACCCTTGCCTTTCCCGCTTTCAGCAGTCCAATATAGCCTGGCATGTTCTCCCTCAGTTGGTTTTGAGTGGTTTTTCAGCCTGAGCGGTCAGATGGGGCGGCAGCAGAGGCTACAGTCATTACCTCACTCTCAGAAAAACACTCGCCCGCCCTCTGGGCTCCATTAGGTTTTCCTTTCCTCAATTACCAGCACAACACGCACTTCATTGTTAGGCTGTTTGACAGGAGTGAAGTATTGGCTTTCATTGGAGCCACTTCCCCCAGCGCTACTCGATTATGATTCTATTCACCCTAAAGAAGTCAGAGATGGTCTACCTTCCTCTTTCACTTGTTACCAGATAATCGCACGATAAATTTACACTCTGGGTCATTCTTTATTCTGAGTAATAGGTTCTAATGGGTTAATTTTCAATCAATTTATGAGCAATGTGAAACATTTGCTATTGATTTCATTTATATGAAATATGACACATTTGCCAAGATTTTGTTTTATATAAATGTGCTGTTATTTACTCACCCTCATGTCATTCCAAACCCATTTACTGTCATTTTTCTTTGAAAAACAAAACTAGACATCATTACACTGGTCTTGCCATATAATGACAGTTCACAGTGACCCAGGTCTGACAAAAAACACCATAAAGTCAGAAAAAAATATCATAAAAGTCATGTGCTGGATTCCAGGTCTTCTGAAGTCGTTTTTATATTGCCAAAGATGAGATAATTTAAATAATAAATAAATCTCTACAACTGTGCATAAATGCAATCCAGTAATTGGCCTTAATTTTATATTAAATTTAATAGTAAACAAACAAAAAAATGTTGAAACACATTTCATTCTTTTTTATAATAATGACAAAAATATTTAAATATACGTTGTCAAATGAACAACAAGTCAGCGGACTGGAACATGAAAGGAACCAAACGTCATCGGATTCCACTTTCTTTTTTTTTAAACTTTTTTTTAACCAAATTAATAAGAAATGTGTCGATTCACAGCCCTAATCAATAAATATGTAAATTGCGATCTATACATCACACAAAACTATCAGAAGGCTTCAGTAATATATAGAATATAGTGTGTAGTATATTATAGTCTATTTTTATGGCATTTTTATCTGTTGGTGAATGGAAAGATCTACATAATCTACTTTGGTGTTCTACAGAAAGAAATAACAGCATACAGGTTTTGAATTACATGAGTGTGAGAGAGTAATGACAAAATCCTCATTGGGGGAACTATTCCCTTAATAACAAATCAACAACGCTTGATTACCAGAGTGCTTTCTGTTTTAAATGTTCACACTGTTAGCTCTTGTAGACTGTGTTCTGTAATAACAGGCTTTTTCTTATATTTTGAGTGCACAGTCACTTGCTAAAAACTGAGAGACAACCTTGAGCTCTAAAAAGTCACTATACTATTTTACCTTGTTTCTTGTTTCACAAGAGGAAATGAGGTTGATACATTAAATAGTGATAACATTCTGCCTTAAAACTTTTTTGGCAAGAAATGAGCAAGGTTTTATTTTCAGCCCTATTCCAATTCCATCTGCTCATGGTGAGGAGTAATTATCTGGACCCTTGTAATGGAACAAATCCTGTTTTGTTGACTTAATCTGCGACTTGTCAATCAAGTGAATTGAATCCCCGAAATAGATGAACCATTCGGAAACCTACAGGATTCTCCTCTCTTATCTGTCACCAGCAAATTGACCCCTTATTTGTTAAAACATATAAGTAAATCCATTATTTTCTGTTCTCTCCCTTATTATTTTTTAAATGCGTTGCAAAATGGCTATTTCCTCTTGAGCTGTGGTGACTTTAAATTATGAATTTTAAAATACTATCGAGCTTTTTGTGATGTGGTTGGAGTGAAAATTCTGCAGATGCATTTAATTCAGAATTGTCTTATTACAGTAGCTGGTCGCTCTCCTGGCTGTGCTTGGAGTAAATTTTATTAGCTGCTCACTCGTGTCTCATATTGTGCTCCAGACAGTGGGAAATATGTTTCAAATTCTGTCTCCACCCACTCGCTCCACATTGGAAATAAAACCACCTCCAGAATACAGATACCTCTTATAACCCTGGCTCATGACAAAAGCTTATCTTGCCATCACACCTGAATTTGCCATCCATTTAATGGGGAAGATTATCAAAGGATTCATTCCAGGAATAGGAGCAGCGGGAAGTGCTTGCAAATAGTAGTATTTGAAAACCCATCTGTGCCGTTAAATGTTGGCATTATTTGTGTGATCTTTAACTTATTTGACGCACCTTCCTCTGATCATCAAACTAACATGTCTCTGCTAATTTCAGGAACCATTTAACCTTTTTTAAGCCATCTTTGATCACATCTCATAATGTCTTACTCTTATTTTTTCTCTGTAAACTATCGATTTACATTTCCAGTTGGCCATTCTGCATGTCATTAGAAATGAATTTGAAGCCACTCTCCAGACTTTGTCTGTGATGGATCAATCTTTAATTAAGTAAAATCCCCTCAGAGACGCCTGCTGAGAGGGGGTGTTCATACTTGTAAAGTGAGTGAGTGACACTAATAGCATTAATGTTTTTGTCCTGAGGCATCTGATGAACTTTATCTGAAATTAGAGCCTAATTCAGCTGTAGTTTGCTATTATTTAGAAGGGTATCTGAGTCAGTCGACTGGTTCTCCACTTAGCACTGCAGAGACCCACTGTAGCAAAATTGTAGCAGCTGTTTTGAACATTTTGTTCTTTACTAAATGTTAAAAGCACTTCCCATAATTCCACATATTTTAGTAGTAACAATTGGTTACAATTCCAATCTGCAATCTCCTATTTGTATCATATCTGAATATTTTTGAAACAAGTCTCACCAAGGCCGCTTTATTTGATCAAAAATAAAGTAAAAACAGTAATTACCATAGATATGTTTAGTTTTATCGTGTTTTAGTTTGGTTCTGTTCTGTTATTTGCCAGTGTTCCCTTTGCTTGTTTGTTTGCATGGTATCTGATTACTTACACACATGCTTCTGTTCCAGTTAATTATCTTACCCTCTGTATTTAAGATTAGATTCCTTTGCTCGTCTTGTTTATATTATACATTGTGTTCTCTGAGCATTATTCCAGTGTATGTCCAGGTTTATTTTTGTTATTAAAGACTTTATTGAATTTCCTGCACAGTACAATTATTACAGCCATGTTTGACAGAACACTGAACCTTAACAAAACCAAAATGGTCATGCCAGCAGTCCACTTGCTCAGCCCGGAGCAGGATCAACGAACCCTCAAGGACCACACGAGAGACTTTATAGACCAGGCACTAGACTTTTTTCCATGAGCGAACTAAAGCATGTCTGCCTGGTGATGTTCCTTGAGGGACATTTGCCACGTTTATGGAGTGGGTGCTGATGAACTGCAGGTCTTTGTTAACCATCTGCCCAGCTGAGGAGGACATTACCAGCCCCCCTCCGGACACAGAGCCAGGCCAGCCAACTCACACACCCCTCACGGATGAAACACCAGGATCCACTACGGCCTGCCGCGATGCCAGAGCGGACGGCTGAGCCTATCATCGCCTCGGAGCCTGAGCCCAACAAAGCGTCTGACCAGGTGCGTGAGCCACCAATATCGTCCTTCCCAGTGGGTGTGCTCATGGAGTATGAGTACTCTGCCTACACTGAGAGTGAGCCGCATTTGGTCTCTGTATTAATTGATGAGGAAGTAAAAGATGATATTCCCTGTGGTCTCCTGTCTCCACTGGTCCCACCCAGCTCCATGTCTCCTGTGGTCCCGACCAGCTCCAAGTCTCCTGCATTTTCGATGGACCCAGCCTCCCTCTCCGGCCTCTTCTATCAAAGACAGCTAGTTCTTCGGCTCCGCATCATCTACCTCCCTTCAGTTCCTCGGCATCTCCTCTGTTTACTCCACTCTGCTGCGCTGATCCGCCTCGGGTCTTCCGGCCGCCAGCTCTGCCTTGGCACATGGATCCCCTGTCTCCACCTCAGAGTTGAAGCCGGTCACTCTACTTCGGCCCGTTGACCTGTCGGCTCCACATTGGCTCCCCCCCCCCCCCCCAGCTCCACCTGGGACTGTCGTCCTCATGGCTCTACCGGGATGTAAAATGACATTTATTCCTGTGATGGCTAAGCTAAATTTTCAGCAGCCATTACTCCAGTTTTCAGTGTCATACGAACCTTCAGAAATCATTCTAATTTGCTGATGTGTTTCTTAAGAACAGGATTGTTAAAAACAGCTGTGCTGCTTAATTTTTTGAAAATAAAAATAAATGAAGAGATAATTCAAGAGAAATCTTTTTATAACAGAAAGTAAATGTAATAGATAAATGGCATATACATTTTCATTGTATAATATAGTTTTCGTAAAGAAAATACTCTGATGGGAAAGCTTAGAGGATACTGCGCTATAAGCTTATAACATAGTATTTTGGGGTATTATACCAGGGGTCAGTGTGGTATAGGAATATATGAAAGTTCATGTTCTGTGACATGAACATACTGATATTCCATCTTTCTAGCTTTCTGTTGTGGTATTACTGATAAAACAAAACTTTATGTGTTTAACTGCAAGCAAAAGCAATCATAAAGACAGCACATTCTCATATAACCTGACAGCAGCTCAGAAGCACCTGCAGCCCAACAATTATTCATGCTGTCTTAAGAATCATGACAGTTTTGTTTTGTGTTGTATTTCTGCATTCCAGTATTATACTTTATTTTTAATATTTTTTTCAAACTTGTCCTAGACAATTTGTCTGACACTCACAAATTTAGGTATGCAAAAGTTTAGAAATTAAGAAGTTAACATTTATGATTAATTTTTGGGTGTGTTTAATAATTACGAAAATTATTAAATAATTAATTACGAAAGGACTCTATCTTGTGAATGCAATGTCCAGACTTCACAAAACTTTGTACACATGAACAACAGGACAGTCTGAGAAAACATGCCAAATTCCAGGGTGTTGATCTCAAGGTAAACACATTAACAGTGTCTGATATTTAGTTTTTAAATATCTCGGATCTTTTCATTAATTGTATTCCTTTTGAAGTGTGAGGGATGGCGGATGGCAGATGACAGTAGATGTTTGGCCTGAGTTCATGACAGGGAGCTCTGGGGCCGTAGTTGGTTCAGAAGAAATATAAATGACTTTTGCAGGAGCCTCAAGAACGACTATATCAGGGCAATGTACTATGAAACTAGTGCAACAGTGCAATATAAAGATACATTTATAAGACTTTTGTATACATTTTCTTACAAAATCTCAGAGTAAAACTGGGAGTTGTGAAAAATATGATACACCGGTGTTTTGCCAGATGAGAAGTTTATCTATGTATCATCTTTATACTCTTGTAATTCATTTTATAACTGTACCATATCTCTCTTTTAATTTCTTTTTTAAACTGTTTTAATTTTCCTTGCTTTTATTTTGTGATTATTTTAGTTCCTTTCTGTAAAGCACTTTGAATGCCATAGTGTATGAAATGTGCTATATAAATAAACTTGCCTTGCCTTCAATAGCATGTTGACTATATATATATATATATATAGGGTGAGTTTCTAGTGAGCTAATTAACCAAGCAGTTTATAACACATACCACTGAAGACTTTGAAGGCTGATTTCTTCATGAGCGCCCCACAGCCGAAGTCAATCAAATTAAACTCAATAGTGTCCTGCATGGTTCACCAGCACGTTCTCCAGTTTGATGTCCCAATGGAAGACACCGCACTCACAGCAAACATTAGCGGCGTGAATGACCTGCCACATAACATGTTGTGCTGTCCCCTCATTGAGGTTTCCTCCGTGGAGCTCCATGAAACTAAACATGTCCATGCAAGGCAAGGGCCGCTCCATGACCATGATGCAGTGGTCTGTGTCATCCTGCCAGTCCAGAATTTTAATTTTTTGAGGAACGCTGGGGCCCTTAATGGCCATCAATGTCAGGCCGATCTCCAGGGGGAGGCGTTTGGGATGACCAGGCTAAAAGAAACAAAATATGACAGTTAGATGGAGGTGGTTTCCCAAATACGGACTTAGTCCACAAATCAAACAATTTGCCACTGAAAAATCATTTGTAGTCTGTGATTAACATGAATATAAGACGTTACAGTATATAAATTGGAAACAGTGACTGAGAAGCAATAAGCACTTTGATATATGGCATGTCTGGCATCTTCACTGAAAATTTCACAGCCACCTGATCAACAAAACAAAAAATTAAGTGTGAGAAATTAAGTATAAGAGTGAATGCAAAGTTTCTCAGGGAACGCAAAACATTTGCGAGAGAACGCAAAAGCATTGGCAAATAAATTTTCCTCTCATCTCATTTTTGTTTTCTTCACCATGTCCCTAGGTGCTCCGTAATTTCCGAAATTCATCCCATAATATTTATATATATATATATATATATATATAATCAGTGACTTTTGAAAAACACTATAAGGAAGGAGTAAAAATTAAAATATATTGACAATATAATTGGTTGGGTCTCTGAAGAAAATTTATGCTACAAAAAAAGTGGACAACTTTTGAGTTCAATATGTTTACATCAAAGTGTGGATTTCAAGTTTTTTCAGTCAAGTGGAAAGGAGACTGGAGATGCAATTTTTCTATACCTTTTGAGCTCTAAGCTTGTGTTTGTTGTTGCTAGGGATTTGAAGAGAGAGTGAGAAACACACAAACAGAAAGATTTCAAAGTCTTTCAACTTTTTATAGGGATGTAAACCTTCCATTGAAATCTCCATCTTCCACCCTAATTGAAAAGTCGCTCCATTTGGATAGGTTGTAATTCGCAAATCCTTTTCATTAACAGCCCTGAACCCCTGAAAACCATCCTTCTCAGTAAGGCTTCCTAAGGCCATCAAAGACTATCAAGCTGCTCCTAAGTTTATTTTGTTTCATCCCACTCCAGTGCTGCCAACAGCCTTCTAAATAATCCATCCAGCATTCAGCAGGAATGCTGCTCTCTATTGCCCTCTCAGATTCTTCATTTGTCCACACACAGTCCAATTACAAACAAACACAACACACCGATCTGTGATTGACAGCGTATCTAAATGTTTCTCCGAGTTGTGCCGCTTCATTTGACTTCCTGTGGCAGTGAGGTCACAATCTGAGCACATATAGAATGATAACCATTGCTAATGGGAACGCTGAACTCTGATCCTTTTATAGACGTATTTCTATGCATGTCTATTTAAGCCTAAAACAATCATTTTTGTCCACTTGGTCATTGATGGGAAACAACTGAAATGCCCAACCAATCCACATGCTAATGACATATTTATTCACAGGGCTGCAATGTGACGGGCGCTCATCACACCATCTCCAGAGACCTGTAGCCTAGGTAACAGGAGGTGTTTTTCCCCCTCCCCCATCCACCTATTTTCTTCATTTATTTTGTTCTGGACATTTCGGATTTGAGTCCCCATTGCTGAAGTGACAGTCCGCCTTTAACCTCTCTCACATTTGTTCATTCAAAATAAGCAAGCCGGTGCCCTGGGCAATGACAGTTCAGATCTCCAAGAGAGTTTTTCCACTGTTGTGGCATCTGCGTGACAGATCAAGCTCGGCAGTGTGAAGTCAGCACGGAGAAAAGCCAGGTTTGCAATCCATTCAAACTGAAAGAGCCAGACAAATTCATGCTACCACAGAAAGGAACATATTCTGCTGCCATACAGGAACATGTTGCATTTATTAACCATAAGCTAATGAAAAAAGCCTGCAAATGGAAGGCAACTTTATGAATTAAGGTTGGCGAGATTCTGCCAATATGACATGCCACTCTTTGGATAATGAAATCATAAGTAAACTAGCATTTGTTTGTTTGGTAAGCACATTTTGTGCAAGCAAGAATAGAGAAATGAGCAATTATGCAAGACCAAAAAGCTTGTTTAACTTATATATTTCTATCTATCTATCTATCTATCTATCTATCTATCTATCTATCTATCTATCTATCTATCTATCTATCTATCTATCTATCTATCTATCTATCTATCTATCTATCTATCTATCATTTGTTCGTAAACTGTTGAGGTGTGGTTTTGTTTCCAGTTTTTCTCATTCGCTTTGGTACATTTCTCAGATCACAATTGAAATTCTCAAAATTAACCTCCACATCATCTCACTTATGCACATCATAAAATCAGTTTATCATTATTTTGTACAAATTGCAAACGCTTTCATACATTCATGCAATTGACAATATATGTACAACTGTCTGCTGCTTCCTACGTTATCAATTGCGTCATGTTGATCAAAATATAGTTTTGTTCCTTGCATGAGTCATTAAATGCATAATGGTTGAACTAGTTGTCATAAACTGTCAAGCATTTTCTATACATTTCTATTACAGTTTTTTGTAAATGTGCCCTGAATTGCTAATTCTTGATTTTCACCAATGAAGGGGAATGTAGAGCATTAGATCAACCAATGATCAACCAGTTCTCTAAAATAGCTTGTGCATCTCATGAAGATTCATTTGGCAAGCATATATAGACAGAGCACAACACAGTGTTACACACTCTGACAATGAAAGAACAACAAGGAAACAAACAGGGTCAACAGCCGGGAAGAAGAGGAGTAAGGATGCATGGAGGAAGGGTAAGGAGGCAAAACAGAGGAAGAGGTAGAAGAGGCCAAGATTGCAGGTTTTCTGATGAAATAAGAGCCACTATTGTGGACCATGTTCTCAATCATGATCGTATGGCCGAGGGCGAGGCGAGTCGAAAGGTACAGCCGAATGTTGGGAGAACAACCGTGTCCTCAGTCATTCAAATGTTTGTAGACAGAACAGGTATGTAATCAGTCAATGTTCACTATACTGTAATACTAAATACTTACTGTAATGCTATATTACAGTAGTCCACTTGCATTTTACATTATATAGTA
This sequence comes from Squalius cephalus, assembly GCF_949319135.1. NCBI lineage: Eukaryota > Metazoa > Chordata > Actinopteri > Cypriniformes > Leuciscidae > Squalius > Squalius cephalus. Next base: position 15,034,518 of record NC_137145.1, read on the forward strand.
AATATAGGCTATACTTTATAGAGACATAATGTAACACACACGCACACATACATAGAGTATGTGTGTGTGCATATACAGTATACACACGTACATACATCTATAGAGAGAATGTGTGCGTGTGTGTTTATATATATATATATATATATCTTTTTCTTTATATCGCAGTGACATTGTACTGTAAAACTGTAACTGTGAATCCTGTCCAGTCTCTTGCAATCAATATCACACATAGAGTAATGTGTAAATTTGTACTGTTCAAATGTATATATGCCATACAGATACAGTAAAGTCTTTTGCATTTTTAATCATGGTCATCAAAATCATATAGATAGTTTACATCTGAAAATGCTGACATAGTACACTATTATATTGACAACATGACTAAGCATTTTGACTATCTTGTATGACACAACTTGTCATTTTGATGGCACTGAGATGTTCATTGAAATAAATACTTACTTTTGAGAGATGAACTAAGGATTTTGAGCAAGTTACAGGGTTTTGCAGGTAATCCACTGTGTGGTGCTGTTTGTATGAATTGTTTTGAAAAATGCACTTACTGATTTGCAAATCTTAAACAGATAGTTCACCCAAGAATGTAAATGTTGTCATAATGTACTCACCCTCAAGTTGCTCCAAACCGGTATGAGTTTCTTTCTTCTGCTGAACACAAAGGAAGATATTTTGAAAAATGTTGGTAACCAGACAGTTGACGGTAGCCACAGAAAATGAAGAAAATACTATTGAAGTGTACTAAACTATCAACTGTCTGGTTACCAACATTATTTAAAATGTCTTATTTTGTGTTCAGCAGAAGAAAGAAACTCATACAGGTTTGAAACAACTTGAGGGTAAGTAAATGGGGATTGAAATAACATTTTTGGGTGAACTATCACTTTAAGGATGATTCGAGAAATGTATCAAAGCTACTGAAAGAACAAGTCATTTGTGCGTGAACTTAACTACGCTGGCTGTGCAATGCTTTTGATTCACTAAAAGCAATTGTTTGTGAATTGGATTACAATAGTCATGCTGTATTTGTTTGTGTTTGCATGCAGCCTGCAAGGACAAATTAATAGAAATACCTTTTTCTTCACATTATTTTGCATGCATGTATCTCTTAACATTAAATTTAGCTTGCAAGCTCACAACTTGCAATTCAATGATTTATTGTAATATAATTATGAATTATTATTATTTTGCCATCGCCCCTAGTTTCAAGCAGTGCAAAAACGAAAATAGTAAGTACCAATGCATATGCATGATAAAAATATATGTCTTTCTAACTGCATTATTAGTTGCGGTTTTATCTCTTGTCCCTATACAAATACTAGGGTCCAAGAAGGCTAATCACTACAACAAGCAGTGTCTGGCAGTGACTACAACAAGCACTGTCTTGGCAAAATCCAATCAATTTTAATTATCCGGGTTTTTCTAACAGAAATACGGTTTTAAAACAGCTGGCATGAATACAGAGGCGTGATAAAGCCTTTCCTTTGTACAAGTAGGCTACAGACAAACTCTCCTACCTGTATTAATGAAGAACAGGATACATTTCATTTATGGTGTCTGGCCCAGCAAATCAATACTGCCATTCTGTAAGATTATCTCATTTTGTAATAATTCAGAGTACCATTATCTGTTCTCATGCTTTAATGATCCAAATCAAGGTACTTGAGGTGAGAATACACTAAAGATCTTGGTATTTGTTTGGAAAGATTGAAACCAAGAAGTTGGTATTAGATTTGGTCCCTGTTCTCATTCTGATTTCCCTTCTCTTTTTCTCATTTTTATATCTCTAGGTATAAGCTCATGAGTATTTATATTGAGATGTGTGAATACTAAGATATTTATGTTGCCTGGAGGTAGCAGTATACCCAGCATCCACAAAGTGGCTCATAGAAACATCAGAAAGCTAATTCAACTGTTTGTCTCCCCATCACCCTACCTCGCACTGCCGTATTTTTCTAAAGCAAGGCATCTACAGGGGTAGCACTGTACAGACATTATATGATTTATTCACCCTGTGTTATTCTAAACAATTATAGCCAGAGGAAACTTTAAAATATAGGATAGAGAGTCTCCAGCAGCACTGGAAGGATGAACAATTAACCATTTCTGAACTGAGAAAACACAGATTTGATCTTTGGCTTGCCTCCATTGGCTGTAATGTAATCAATACTAAAAACATTTGATTTGTTTAACTTATTTGGTGCACGTTTTTAATTGAATGAATTATTTAGGATTTGTTTGCTGCTGTTTTCGCTTACATGTGCTCCTGTAATGGAGGCCAGCTAGTAAAGAGCTGTGCTCACCCTCCATGCCTCAAGAGGCGCACTTGCAACTGACTGTGGCCTTTAGCGTCCTTGCAGTGTTGCCAACTATTTTCGAAGGAAAGTAATAACAATAAAGCTGTTCTCATTTACATATTTTCTGTCAGACAACGGAAACAATATGATATAGTGACTGACTACATGTTAACTTATTGTTCAAAAAGTCACTAGTTTGGTCGCTAGTCACTTTTTTAAAGAAAAAAAAGTCGCTAAAGTGGTGTGAAAAGTCGCTAATCTAGCGACAAAGGTTTGACATCCTTGTTAGCACACCTACCTCCCATGCTGGTGACGCTGGTTCGAAGGGAGCGATGCGAGTAGGACCAGTTACACCCCACAGAAACTGACTTAACTGAACCGATTGATTTAAATAGTTTGTTGTTAGCATGTTGCTAAGCTAGTTTTGACAGTCTAATAAGTAAAGAAAAATATTAGGCCTATTTAAAATAAAACTTTTTTTTTTTTAATTATTTATCTGTGAAACAGAAATATTAAAAAGGAAAAGGAAAAAGGATAAACAGAAACAGATTTTCAGTTTGGGCTGAAGACCTGCATTTTTTTTTTTTTTTTTTTTTTCCAGAGGAGCTTCAACATAACAGGTGGTGAACATTTTGCAATAGCTGTTGAGAAATTATGTGAAATTTGCTTTATGGCTCCAGATATTTGATTTGTATTTCCTTCAGATCATCGAGATGACATCAAATTCTCCCAGAGAGATGTCTTTGGCTGCTGCTAGTCTTGCTCTGTGATGTTTGAACCATTAATCTGACAAATTGCGGGAGGGATTTTAGAGTTGTCTTCTTCACACCTAATGCTTCAAACCTAGATCAATGACTCAGCTTCACTGGTTTGATCAAGAGCAGTATGGCTCAGAAGAGACAAAAATCATATCAGTGTCTGGACACGTTTCATTTGTACCATTTTGATGGTAAAGTGTACATATGAATAACACTGGTTTTACAGACTTCACTGTCCAAAATGTTCATCTGTTCTAACAGACAACTTGGCATTATGATAAATCACTGATGATAGATCTGTCTGGTTGCTGTTAAGCCAAAACAAATGATATTCAGAAGGACAGTGTCTCGACTTACTCTTAAATATTTTCATCTCAATGTAAAATGATATTTCTATAGGCTATTTCAAACCTTGCCTGAAATGAATAACGATTAATTTGAGCTAATTTTTGAAAATGTTCAAATAAAAACATCACAGGCATAGGAATATTTCATTAATATTCATTAAATAATTTATTTATAAGTATTTGTAATTATACAAAATGAGAGTAATGGTTAACGATCTGAATAATTTCAAGCTGGCTTATTTGATATTCAGCTCATAAACTGTTTTGGACTTCACTGACACCTACTGATATGCTGCATGAAGTTTGCTTACAATCTGAATGAGTCAAAATGATTGTCCATTTAATATACTTTAAATTGTAATGTTGTACAGCTTTATATTCTGGCTACAAAGACAAAACTTGGCAAGACTTATATAGCAAGAAAAACAAAATGGTTATTCAAACTGGGAGTCAATCATATAGGCGTAAGGAAAATGAACAAAGACTGTTCCCCATTACTAAAGTAAGTGGTCCATCACTTCATTGAGTTATGCGCTCTGGCAAACAATCCAGTTAATCACTAGAACCACTTAATTTTTTTACTTTTTATCTGCACTTTTTATGATTAGAGAATTCACGAGAGTGTGGAATTAAGTCAGGACTGCGCACTGAACAAAAATCTTTGTTTTAAAATGACTAAATCTTACTGGCCATTGCATTCATAAGCTCAACAGAAATGTGTGATAGGTTATAAACACTGCCACAAATTATTAAAAAGAAATCTGATGCAACTTGAGCAGATCTAAATGTAATATATATATATATATATATATATATATATATATATATATATATATATATATGTGTGTCTGTGTGTATATATATATATATATATATATGTATATGTGTGTGTATATATATATATATATATATATATATGTATATGTGTGTGTGTATATATATATATATATATATATATATATATATATATATATATATATGTATATGTGTGTGTATATATATATATATATGTATATGTGTGTGTATATATATATATATATATATATATATATATATATATATATGATCATTATAACACACACACACACACACACAAATATATATAGATATATAGATTGTAATGATAATCAATTAAATAACATACTCAGTGCACCTTGAAAGACTGTGTGACTAGACGTCGAGTGGTGAATCGTAACACATGTACGAGAGAGAGAGAGAGAGAGAGAGAGAGAGAGAGAGAGAGAGAGAGAGAGAGAGAGAGAGAGAGAGAGAGAGAGAGAATGCAGACAGGACATCTGGCAGCTCTTTGCGCTCCAAGTCTCTTCAATCAGCAAAATAACTCTTACAGAAAGATGAGAACGCGTCACAGCAAAGTGCGATGAAACCTATAGCCTACGGGAAAGAGAATGTGCAAGATGACAAATGATCAAAGATCTCACACGTGCACTTTCTGGAGATAACAAAAATGTTTTGCTTTGGGAAACTCTGCAGATTATCTCCATCTTGAATGCGAAATGAGAGGATCATTGAGCCTTGCTGCATGTACAAATGGATATTATTTTACCGCTTTCTGTTCCTACCGATGCGCATTTTCGCGCTTTTCCTCAGTGGAGGCGGTTGGAGTGTGACGGGTTTTCTTCGCGCTGGGCACCTGTTGTATGTTAGTTAGACGAACCAGTCACGAGTCAGTGCAACATCCAAAATCCAACAGGTGAGGTGATATTCTGTTATTTCATAAAAGGGTAGTTCACTTAAAAATGCAAATTCTGTTCTTGCTTACACTCATGTTGTTCGAAACCTGAATTTCTTTCGTTAAACACAAAAGGGGGGTGTTTCCCCCCCCCCCCCCCCCCCCCCATACAATGAAAGTGGATGGAGACGGAGTACATCTCATTTTGTGTAACACAGAAAAATAACTCGCACATGTTTAGAACAACACGAGGATGTGTGACTGACAACAGAATTCATTTTAGGTGGTCGATTCCTTTAAAGTAACAACGCGCTCCACACAGTTAAGGAATTATTGTGGTATTTAAAAATAACCTATTCAATCTCAAGTAATTTAATGCTTAACATAAACTACAGCACCGCCTGAAGTGTTGCCTGTTTTCACAATAATACGAGCTGCTACCTGGCATCATATGCGCGTGCATCATTTTTGGGCATTAGGTGCGCGTGTAGTATTTTTTGGACATTTTGCTAAATCGAAACGCGGAAAAAACAAGCATCTATGGCCAGAAATGCTGCTGAGGTTGACAGCTCACTATATTTTGAGACCACAATCATGAGTGGCGACTAAAGAGCGCACTGCGCACTGATCTGTCTGTGTTCATCAACCACTTCTGCGCACAGTATGAAAATGCCCTCATAATATAAAGCCTCTTCACTAGGTAAAAGGTTCATAAATAGATCAAAATAATCTCAGAATTCAAATCTACGAATTGCAACGTTGTCTAAAAAGCCTTTAGAATCGAAGTAAACACTTATTTGGTTGAAGTGGACTGAATTGCATGTCATTCTCTTGTATCAAGTTCACATAGTCTTCTCAAAGTGTGGACTGAACCAATTCATTTAAATCAAATATGTTGTTTTTGCTTACTTAAATTTTAATTCTAAAACAATAGCAAATGGTTGGTTAAAAAGGGAATTATGAGTGGCACCTGGGTCAGTTATTAAATTCTGACTTCTCCTCACTTGGTGCACATACAAAAATATAAACATTTTTATGAAAGGAAATAACAGGCTAAATTCGACACAGGTTCACCAGAGGGAACATAATCAAAACGTGACATTTAAAGTATGTTTAACCAAAACATCATGATTACTTTTATTAATAACAGGTTTAGGGTTTACAGTGCAACTATCTTTATTAAAACTACAAGAATAGCAAAAAAAATTGTTTAATTTGATTTACAGTGAGTGTAACAATAGAAGCCTATGGAAGGTCCTCATATATTACAAGTTTGTACAAGACACACTGAGAAGCCAAGAAGTGTGCTGGAGATCATAATGTTTTATCAGTAGACTATTTTTCAAACTACACATCAAGCACTGGCCATCATTATTTACAGGTTATGTTTATTTATATCTTTTCAATCAGCCACATTCAGCCCTTATGACACATATGCAGATAATCAGATACAAATAATGACTTGGATGACCCATGTTTTCTCTTCATTAATCCAAATGACAGTTCACAAGAGAGCATTTTCATACTTTTACTGTGGTAAAAGAGATTAATTGTATTTGGCCCTCATCACACACTCAGGACTGTGTAAGAAACCACATTATGAACATTAATGTGTTTATAATTATCTTAACAATAGACGTCTCTAGGAGATAGTCACAAGTATAAGTGTTCATTTAACTTAATGTACTGTATATTTGGACCATTAAAACACCATGAGGTCATTGAATAGTAACTGTTAAGTCTGTCGAGAACCAAAATGTTTTAACAGCATATTTCTGTAAAGCACACAAGAGAAAGCACTTGCCATAAAACATCAGCATCATCTGCAGACCCCTGATGCCATGAACCTATTATGACAAATATCCAGCTCATATCCAAAGAACACGTTTATGCAGATTTCAGCGGCTACAAATATTTGACTGATGTTGTCTATAGAGTACTGCAGCGACGACATATCTGGGCCAACCCGGAAGTGAGCATCATCCTGGTTCCCTCAACACAAATCCAACATGATTTTATTTTTTTTGTGGGATTATTTGCATTAATAAGCTCTGTGACCAACAACAGTTTGATTCCTATATGCTTTGTTCATCAGGATAATCTTCACAAATGAACACATTTTTTATCAATTTTGAAGCAGTCACCAGATGTAGGATATAAATGAACTACACCACTTTCATATGACTTCAACATCACTATCACCAAGCTTCTGGCAACTATTTCAGTCTTCATTTAAGAAAAGTTTTTTTTTTTTTTTAGAATAGTTTGCAAGAGCATGATTATAAACAGTGAGGCTGTTAAAGTAGGTAGATAAGTTTAGACTGCCTTTTTCAAGACAAGTGAAGCTTAAAAGGGGGTATTACTGATGTATTGTATTTTATGTTGTAGAATAAAACGTGAAAATATATTGAGCTTGAGTTAACCACCCTCTGTTGTGATCTATTGTGATCCAAATGACGCTTATAAGAGGGCATTTCCAGAGATCATTTGCGTGTTGAGGGAAAGCAAAACTGATCCCAACATTGAATATTAGAGGCCTGATGTACAGTTTGGATAATCTCAACAGGTTGAACTCCCAGCAGATATTTTATTGATTAACATTAATGATGCATTTTGAAGGTAATGAGTTGCTTATAAACACCAGTCCATGGTATTCATTTATGGCATAATTTATAGCAAGTGTTCTCTTAACTCCATTAAGAGCTTGTCCCATTAAGTATCTGAGGTTTTCACTGTGGCCTTCAACAAAACACCTAAATCTAATAACCTCAGAGTCAACAGAAAACCAAGCAAATAAGGGCTGAGTGTCATGCTAATGGGATGTTGGGTGTGGAGATGATGGTTTGCGATGCTTAAAGCCATTTCCTGTGTAATGCATGATTCCTACCCACATTTACCAGCATCTCTTCATTTTCTGTACTGGCTCTCTCTGTTTCCATCTCTCTCCATGCCCAGTCGTGTCACATGAAGGCATTGCAGCAATGTCACAGCTCTACTTCCGCAGAACGGACAACTTCGCGTACAGAGACCGGATCCCGCTGCAGATAGTTCGAGCCGAGTCTGAGCTGTCACCGCTGGAGAAGGCCTACCTGTGCGCTGTGGAGAAAGGTGACTACGCCAGTGTCAAACAATCGCTGATAGAAGCAGAGATCTACTTCAAAATCAACATCAACTGCATCGACCCTCTGGGACGGACGGCTCTGTTAATTGCCATTGAGAATGAGAATCTGGAAATCGTCGAGTTGCTGCTCAGCTTTGGCGTGTACGTGGGGGATGCGCTCTTACACGCCATACGAAAGGAGGTGGTGGGGGCTGTGGAGTTGCTTTTGAATCATAAAAAGCCCAGCGGGGGCATGCAGGTAAGATGGCAATCAATGACAAATTTACTTTAGAGTTTCCAAACCGAAACGATTTGATATCTCTCCTACTGTAGCAGCTCTTGGGTCCTCCTTTCAATTCTACTTAAACATGCAGGAATTCACAGTTGCCTTGGTATTACTTTCTTTTGTGAAGCGACTGTAAATGTACAGATTACATCCAAACTGTTTCAGACGTTTCAAACAGTTTTCCAGACCATGTCGCACCTGGAACCTGATAATGCACTAATCCTCTCTGAAAGAGACATTTTTTCCCTGTAGACATGGCTGTTTAATTAAAAGTTTTGAACGTAGTGTTCTTTTTAATAATATTAATAGTTCTTTTCTTGTTTTTGCATGAAGGTGGCTTGCGTAATCTTTCTCACTGTCTTGCAGCTGAAGATTAACTTTTCACTTTGTTTGAAGCACTATGACCATTGCTAATGACTTTATCGCCACTCAGTGTAGCAAATTGATCATCATGAGCCATGTCACAGAAAAATAAGGTGAATTTGTCATTTTAGCTGGTTAGGTTTTTTGTGGGATAGCACAGAATAATTGAATCATGCATTGAGCAACTCAGAGGCTTTGTTCAGACGGGCAGCAAAAATCAGATTCCCTTTCAAGGGAACTCGAGCTGCGTCGAGACGATGTGGGAACGCCCCTGCGTGATTGCGTCATGAAGCACGTTTGAAATCAGTCCAAAGGTGTGACAGAACGTCATAGGCGGGTCATAGACCAGGAAAATGAAAGCTTTAGCGTAAGTTCTGCCGGGAAGACTCAATTGTTTCGTCACTTATTACCTTCTCATCTATCCAGTCGTGTTCTAATACTTGTAGTATAAAAGATCGTTACTTACACATGTCTGAGTTCGCAGATGCTGACGCCTACATTCAGCTCCATCCTCCCCAACACCACCAGGATGGTTCCTTCCCCTCCATCCTCCCCACCACCACCAGGATGGTCCCTTCCCATACCACCCAGGGGGTCGGCTGCGCCCCTGCCTTCGTCTTCAGGCAGGAAATGCAGATTCCGTACCCTCGGATTGCGAGCTTCGGACGGGGCCTACGCCAAATAACTTTATATCATAATACTTGCTTGCTGGGCTGTTAATAAATGCATACTTGTTACGTTATTTCGCCTCCCGAGTCTTTCTGGTAGAACTATAAAGCATACCCAGAATCAAACCACGCTAGCTTCTGTGTCTTCAGCAAGCACTCTCTGTGAAATTGTCTCTGTCTATTTGGTGTTGTTTGTCAAGTTGTACACTATATAAGACATATTATGGCGAATAAGCAGCAATTTAAGCCGTGCGCTTTTCCTTGCCTGCGCTTCCTTGCGGGTGGGGATACACACAAACTTTGTGTTGCTTGTTTGGGAGTGGAGCATGCCCAATCAGCATTTGAGAGGGCCCAAACCCCTGAGAGGGCCGAGTGTGAGCATTGTGATAAGCTGTCCGTCACGACGCAACGCTCCCGCCGAGCGTTCTTCGAGGAGAGCTCTTCGACGCGCGGTCCTTGCGGTTCGGGTCCGGCTTCTGCCGGACACTCACCTATGACTGTCTGGGCCCACTCGACCAGGAGTATGGCCGTGTCTCCCTTCAGGACATTTGTGATGCGGCAGGCTGTTCCTCTCCACACACTTTTGTCAGGTTTTATAACTTAGATTTATGCTCCACTCTGGGGTCTATGGCAGTGGTTCTCAACTCCAGTCCTCGGGACCCGTTGCTCTGCACATTTTGTATGTCTCTCTTATCTGACACATTCAGTTCAGTTCATGGAGTCTCTCTTAACGAGCTGATGATCTGATTCAGGTGTGTTAAATAAGGGAGACATACAAAATGTGCAGAGCAGCGGGTCCCGAGGACTGGAGTTGAGAACCATTGGTCTATGGTTCTTTCGTCTAAAGTTGCATTCACACTACCACAATACCACAAAGTGACACAATACCATTAATTTCAATGGAGAGCTGGCGATTTCCAGCGTAATGAGCGACAGTGACCGTTTACGACTGGATGGGGTGGTTTGCTGCGGTTTGCACATTCATGAATGTCACTCACAAATATTACTAGGCAACCAGTAGTGGGAACACCCACTAGCGACCTAACCGCCAGCCACTGGCGACATGCAGCGACAAAGTTGCTTGTAGTGTGAATGCAGCTTTAGTGTGCGCAACAATTTCACACGGACAGCTATTTGTTACTATGACGTTGTGGGTATAAAGTTCCCACAGCGGGAACGTCTCAGGTTACGCATGTAACCCTGGTTTCCTGAAGAGGGAACGAGACGCTGCGTCGCCCTGCCATACTACCTGCATGCCTGTGATCGACTTGCTTCAGCCTATCAGAAACTAGCGCGGTTTGATTCTGGGTATGCTTTACAGTTTCCTGGTCTTCAGGGAACCAGGCTTACCAGACGTTCCCTCTCAAATGCTCAAATTTCTTGTAGTCTAAACAGAAAAACTAACCTGATCCAGATCACATTTGTAGGAGGTTTGCAACCCATTTAAAATTGGATTTTTGAAAATTTGTTTGTTTCAGTCTTTATTTAAAATCTTTGCATCTTTCATGGCACAGCGTGTGTGTAATGTTATACACAATACGACAATAGTGTCCAAATGCACAAATTTTCATTCAATTTTACCCTAAATGTGGCTAACTATGTTGTACGAAAGTCCTCTCATAAGTATGAGTAAACAGTAATATAATTATAGGACTAGAAATGGTATTCATTAATGATAACAGGTCTTTTTCCACAAATTTCTTGTGTTATCATAGATGTAGAGCTACATTGCCATTCAAATGTTTGGGGGTTCAGTACGGCATTTTGAAATTGATCAAAAGTCACATTAAAGACATTTTAAAATGTTACAAAAGTTTACATTTCAAATAAAATAAGATTTATATTTCAAATAAATAATTTTCTTTTGAACTTTTTATTCATTTCTATTCAAATGCATCATGGTTTTCATAAAAATATTAAGCAGCACAACTGTTTTCAACATTTATAATAGTAAGAAATGTTTTTTGAGCATCAAATCAGCATTTTAAAATGATTTCTGAAGGATCATGTGACACTGAAGACTTGGAGTAATGATGCTGAAAATTCAGCTTTGCCATAACAGGATTAAATTACATTTTAAAATAGAATACAGTTATGTTACATTGTAATAATATTTCAAAATATTACAGATTTTACTTTACTGTTTCAGATGAAACAAATGCAGCCTAATTGGTGACCATTAGAGACTACAAAAACATTAAAATGTTTACTGACCCCGAACTTCTGAATGTTAGTGTATACATTTAGTATTTCATTTAACACTTTCATTCAAAGCAAATTACATCACAGACATTATAAGGGAGAGGAACAAGAACACTTGTAGAGAAAAATCATAACATTCAATATGGCAGCAAAGCTATTTGATTGGGGGCCTGCTCCCTCATTTATTTATTTTTTGCAGTGGACTTTATGTTTACCAGCTCTGGTTTCTTCTTTTTTTTTCTAGGTGCCCCCTATCCTGTTGGATAAACAGTTCTCCGATTTTACCCCTGACATAACGCCCATTATTTTGGCCGCACACACCAACAACTATGAGATCATCAAGATGCTGGTTCAGAAGGGGGTGTCCGTGCCCCAGCCCCACCAGGTGCGTTGCAACTGCATGGAATGCGTGTCCGGCTCAGACGTGGACAGCCTGCGACATTCCAGATCCCGTCTCAACATCTACCGGGCCCTGGCCAGTCCTTCGCTCATCGCCCTATCCAGCGAGGACCCCTTCCTGACAGCCTTTCAGCTCAGCTGGGAGCTCCAGGAGCTCAGCAAGGTGGAGAATGAATTCAAGTCAGAGTACGAAGAGCTTTCACAGCAGTGCAAGCAGTTTGCCAAAGATATGCTCGACCAGACGCGCAGCTCCAGAGAGCTCGAGTTGATTCTGAACTACAAGGATGATATCAATTTCCTGGTGGAGGAAGGGAGTAATGATCTAGCCAGGCTTAAACTGGCTATCAAGTACCATCAGAAAGAGGTAAGCTGTTTGCTCTCCAAATGTCAGCAATTGTTCTGTGACAACAAGAACTTTGAAAGCAATCCTCAAATGCTGCTAGATCATTAGCAGAAGCGCAAAACAATCACTCCAGATAGGAACAGCACTCAAGCATATTGCAAAGGTTCACAGGTGTTCAGCTGTTTGTTTCAGTAGTCTGGGATTATATTTGGATGGCTGCCCTGTTGATTTAGCAATGTGGTGTATTTTACACAATGTGGATCATTTCAGGTGGTGGTGTGCGTAAATTAGCAAATTTGGGTCTTTAAAGCTGAGAAGAAAATGTTCACCTCAAGATAATAGGTAGAGTTTTTATGGCCAACTCTGGCCCTCAAGATCTACTTCCCTGTAGAATTTGTCTGCAACCCTGATCAAACAGACTGTAGCTTTCTAGTAATCCTGAATACCTTGATTAGCTTGTACAGATGTGTTTGATTAGGACTGGAACTCTGGATGAATCCGAAATCGCCCCCCATACCCTCAAATAGGGCATTATTTGAAGGGACAGACATTTGTAGTGGTGTCCGAAACCATAGTGGATGTAATTGAGTGCACTCATTCTATCCCACATTGCACCGCAATAACGAGTGTATAGCCGATGTATGCTCAACAGCTGTCCGAATTCACTTACTTGTTTTCATTCAGTTCTTCAAGTGAACTGTGTTAGTGGACTAACGTAGGGAATAGTGGGCGATTTCTGATTAAGCCTCTGCTGGAAAGTGGATGTCAAGGGCCAGAGTTGCCCACCCCAGAGGGATTTTGCAGGGTGGCTGCAACATTATGTGGATCTATGTTGCCCCCCTCTGTCCAGATGAAACATTACAAGCTCTTTCTGTTTAAAAGGTTAAAGGACATTTTTTTCTTATGCAGGAAAGGTTTCTATGTGGTGATATATATCATCTTGCAAGCTACTTTGTCATGCATGTGTACAGTACTGTATGTGTGTGCTTGCTTAAACATGACTGAAAATGGAGAAGTGATGCTTACAAGCTGCGGAAGATTTTGCCCTTTATTCACATGTAGCATCTGTAAGTAATTTAACAGATGCACAGCAGAATATTACTTTTCTTTTGCTGTATCATTGAAATTCCTCAGGAAGATCTTCTACATCACAAACAATTGACAACAAGCTAACCATTCTGTTTCATTATTTGTCTTTCATGAATTACAGTCAGAACCAAAAAAGGGATATTAGATATATACTACACTGTATATAGTAATATAAATAGTAATTAAATCTGTTTTTTTGTATATGAAAAAAATATTAATAAATATAAAAAAATTAAATAATCATGTTTTTAATTTAATTAATGAAATACATAATTAATATTAAAAAAAATACCACATATTCTGCAGATTTGGGGAAAAGTAAGAGTTAAGTATCATTGACATTACAAAAAGAAAATCACATATATCTATGTTTAATTCAAACATGAGTCAGTGTTTGGCTTGCTGCGTTCCATGTGTGGCCCAGATGGTTTTCAGAAAAGCTGCAGAAAAGATATAGGGATTTAAACCAGATATGATGAGAACCAGAGAGAGCAGCCTGAGAGAAAAAAAACAGTGTGTTACTGTAAGCCTTTTTGTGCCTTTTGTGTTAGCTCTTTTTCAAATGGCACTTGTTTCTCATTAGGACATGGCTCCGTTATTTGTGTTCTCCCGCAGAGAGCATTTCTTTTGCAACTGTAAAAAAACTAAACAAGATGATGACAGTCTCCATGCATGAAAGAAGTCAGAAAATGATTTTTTCACTGCACATTACAGAAAATTCAAGCAAATCGTTAAATTACAGTTCAGGCAAAATCTCAGCAACTCTATACATTACTGTATGTCTTGATTTATTTGTGGTTAACAGTGAATTTACTCCTTTAAGAAAGTTCATTTATTTAATTAGTCAATTTCATCTCTTTTCATTACTCTGTGGTTAGTTTGTAGCACAGCCAAACTGTCAGCAGCTGCTCGCATCTCGCTGGTACGATGAGTTCCCAGGCTGGAGACGCCGCCACTGGGCCAGCAAGTCTGTCACCTGTATGTTCATCGGATTCCTCTTCCCCTTCTTTTCGCTGTTCTACTTGATCGCCCCCAAGAGCCACTACGGCCTCTTCATCCGAAAACCCTTCATCAAGTTTATATGCCACACTGCTTCTTATCTGACCTTCCTCTTTCTCCTGCTGTTGGCCTCCCAACATGTGGATACCAGGAATACCAGTATGAATGACACTATGAACCAAGCTAAGCATGCCTCAAAGCCCACCGTTACCACTGTGGAATGGATGATTCTACCCTGGGTTTTAGGTAATGTGTTTTTAGGGCTGGATATTTTTTCTGATTTGACCAGTCGGATTTTGATCAGTTGTAGATTCATTTTCTTTCATATCTTTTGCTTTACAGGCTTTGTATGGGCTGAGATCAAACAAATGTGGGACGGTGGCTTTCAGGATTACATTCATGACTGGTGGAACCTTATGGACTTTGTCATGAATTCTCTGTATCTGGCCACTATCTCATTGAAGATTGTCGCTCACGTTAGGGTAACAAATTTCAATTATGTTCAAATGTTCTATTTTATTCCTATATAAAATGAACCCTATTGGGGCGGTTTCCCTGTGTGTGTGTGCAACACAGGCATGCTAGGAAGAGGCGCATTAGCGATCAATGCTAGAGACTAGCGTCCTTGTTAACGCACCTGCTTTCCATGGAGACCCTGGTTCGAATCCTGCTCGGAGTGGGTAGAGTAGGAAACTTTGCGTTCACTCACAACATTTGTGTACGCAAAGTTTCTTGAGGGAACGCAAAAGATTTGTGAGAGAACGCAGAAGTATTGACAAATAATTTGTTCTGCCTAGGGATGCACCGATGTGAAAATTGTGGCCGATACCGATAACCGATATTAATATTGCTGCTATGGCCGATACCGATATTTACCGATGTCGATATCTCTGTATAGAAAACAAATTTTAATGATTATCAAATAAAGAGCTATTTTCCAAAACACTTTTTTTTTTTTTTTTACTTTAGAAATGACTGATATTGGGCACCTTTACCTGTATGCAAAATATGTCACACATACGACACACATGCATTATATTGCATTGCATATGTGTGCTGGTCAACTTGTCTAAAATTAAGAAACCCTTAGAAAACAGGGAAAAAAAAACAGGAACATTGTGTACAATTAAGATAGGCTACTTAATTTATTATTCCAATATCCAAATATGATACTAAATAGCACTGGGAAAAGGGCTTCTATTTGTGACGTGCTGTCTTTGCCTTTGAACATTGCACATTTTAAACAGGACATGCATTAGCTGAATAAATGTTAGCCAATTCAAACATATTTATAGAAAACAGTTGACAATGAATAGACAGGAGTCCAATAATAGCATAACGAATCACTTATTCTAAAAATAATAACAAGTAGGCTATAAGACGAATCCGACATATGGGCTGTGTTAACAGTAAAACGTCCGTCATTTAACGAATTTTAAAAACACGGATGGATAATACAAAATGCTTTGACATTTTGAAAGAAAAAAACAAAACAAGCAAGAACAAAATTTAAACTTAGCCCGTCAATTTTTCATTTTACAATTATATTCTATCTCTATGCGCGCGTCCGTGTTTGTGAGGGAGAGCTCGCGCAGCACTGATACATCGGTAGCCTACTTTTTAATCCATAAGTAACGAACGCGCTAGTTTTCATACAAAATAAATATGTAACATAATTAGGTAGGCTACTTTAGTTATTATTAACACAATAACGTAACACATGAAGGCTACGTTTCTCAACACTGAGAATGAATAATAAACGCCTGTTTCTCCACTCGCGCTTATCAGTAATCCACAAATCACACGTGCGGTCACTTTTGAGAAAAATCAAATTCGAACGGGTATCAAATATCAAGCAATATTCAAATATCTACGAGTCAAAAAACGATCAATCAAAAATGTGTCATGAAGAGGGAAAAATCATAAGTCGCACTGGACTGCGTTAACAATGTTACTGACGGGACAGTTCTCTGTAACGCACGTCCAAAGACTGCTTTAAAACTTTCACAGAGACCTCAAACAGAAAGCACAAAGCCTGTCTTTAAATTTAATTTCGTTTTGTATTAATTGTATCTTAATTTTGATCAATGTTTCATCAAAAATAAACAAAGTAAATATTAGAAAATATTTAATCAGGACATGGAGGCGAAAGCGCGTGAACTGAAGCGCGTCTCAAATGAACCGAAACCTACCTGCCTCACAGACCTGAGACATATATAGAAAGCTTGAAACATCTATTTTTAAACAGAACAATTCAAAATGAAAGAAAACAGACTGTTCTCTGCTTATGTCATCTGTATGAAATGTGTATTTCTCTCAGGCGCGTTCACTGCAGGAGTCAGCATCAGTAACTTAATCTTCAACTTCACACGTCAAATATCGGCCTGTTCACATCGGCCCTATTTTGACATCGGACCGATACCGATGTGTAAAAAAAATGACCATATCGGCCGATATTATATCGGCGGCCGATATATCGTGCACCCCTAGTTCTGCCATCTCATATTTTTCCTCAACCATGCTCCTGGTCCTGGCACTGTCAGGGTTTAGCTCCAACCCTAATCAAACACACATAATTAATCAAGCTCTTCAGGATTGCCTGATAATCACAAGCTGAAACAGGTTGGAGGTAAACTGTGCAGGGCAGTGACCCTCCAGGAGCAGGGTTGACCTATGCTTTAGGCGCTTAGGTAGATTCCACAGCTGATGTGTGCAGTTGTTCTTTGCTATTTGCTTTAAAAGAGTTATCTTTTGTTCAGTAAAGTTTTTTTGATTGCAGTCTTTTTTTCTGCTGCCATTGTTTTCCTTGCTTCTCAGTTCCATATAATTTTAAGCTTTGTCAGACCTCTGTCATGCTATTTCAGATTAGCACAGTTTGTTTTAAATTAATCTGGTTTATTTTAGTTCATGACTCCATAGTCCAGGTGTTAGTAATCTGTACTTAATCTGTGTTTCAGAAAACCAATTTTTTAAGCCACGATTATCTATTCTAGATTCCTGGCTTAATTTAAACCCTGTCCAGGAAACTGCCCAATTAAGTATATTTGCTAAATAAATAATATAAATAAAATTGAAATTTCAATTTCAGTGAAAATCAAAATCATGGTCCACATAAATGTACATTAAACCTAAAAAAATTGTTTTTGATTAGCATTCAACACATTTCGCCTTTCATTGTGGTTACTTGTTGCTGGAAAACATTTTGGGTTGTGCATGGTTAGACAAGATGTTAGTCTTATTTGGAAGCAAGAACAGATTATGACCAGATGTTGAATACGATGACATACTTACAACATTTATCTTTCTGCAGGACTCTGGCAACCAGCCCCGGGACGATTGGGTGATGTGGCACCCTACCTTGGTGGGCGAGGCCTTGTTCGCCATTGCCAATATATTTAGCTCCCTACGACTGATTTCACTCTTCACAGCCAACTCCCACCTGGGCCCTCTTCAGATCTCCCTTGGCCGAATGCTTCTGGACATCCTCAAATTTCTCTTCATTTACTGCCTGGTGCTGCTCGCCTTTGCAAATGGACTCAATCAACTGTATTTCTATTATGATGATGATCCAAAAACAAACGACACATGCAAGGGTATCCGCTGCAAAGAGCAGAACAATGCATTCACCACGTGAGGAACTGTAGTTTTCTCAGATCTAAAGATTTAACCTTCATTTTACTTGCTGTGCAATAAATAATGATATCATGTTGTTGTTGTTTTTTACAGTATGTTTGAGACACTGCAGTCATTGTTCTGGTCCATATTTGGTCTTGTTCAACTGCATGTGACCAATGTTGATCCCAAACACGAGTTCACAGAGTTTGTTGGAGCCACAATGTTTGGGACCTACAACATAATCTCTCTGGTGGTGCTTCTTAATATGCTTATTGCTATGATGAATAATTCCTACCAACATATTGCTGTAAGTATTATAAATGGTTGCTTTTGTTGCTTTTGGGTACATCAAAATGTATGTATTTACTTAACTTACTTATATTTTGTAATCACTTTTTTGCTTTCATTCATTTTATGACCCTTTGGTGTGAAAAGGAAATATTCTTCTATACCTTTCAGTTTACTGTTTGATTGGCATGTTTTTGGTTGGTCCACAGGACCATGCTGATATTGAGTGGAAGTTTGCCAGAACTAAACTTTGGATGAGCTACTTCGAAGAGGGCGGAACGCTGCCTCCTCCCTTCAACATCATCCCGAGTCCAAAATCAACGTGGTACCTCATCAAATGGATCAAGAGCAACTGCTTCAAAGTTAATCAAAGAAAAAGAACAGAGACGCTTGGATCACTTGGGGTAATGAGCTATTTGCTCTCTTTTACTATTAATAATTAATATGAAACATGGGTTAGTCCATATGTCCCTAATGTTGTTTAACTGTTTTTTTTTCCTCCATGGAACATAATTAGATTGTTCATTCTGCTCTATACCAGACAAAAAGTACATGGTGATTTAAATTGTCAAGATTTATAAAGGACCAAAAAGCACCATTAAACTAGTCTATAGAACTTGCATAAGTCTTCTTAAGTCATACGATTGCGATGTATGAGGAATAAACAACAGTCAGTATTAAAAAATCAAATATATTGACGAAACAAAATGCTTCTGTGAACAAAATGATTGGAGATACTGAGATTTTCACTACCTTGTAGTATAGCAAAGTATAGGTGATATTAATACATTTGATTTATTCTCTTTTTTTCCAGATTCGAGCTGCTGAAAATGTCCGCACAAACCGCCAGTACCAGGTAATGGTGTCTCTTTCAAAGCAACTGATCATTAAATGGACCAGATGAAAGGTTACAGCCTGCCACCATTTCATTTTATTTCACACGGTGTCAATCAACTTCTGAATTGAGAGATTAATCTCCCTTTCAAATACACTTCGACTCCTCTGAAAGCCTTAGGGCTGCTTGTTTGGCCTAATCTTTTCTAGATTCATAACTGAAATAATCTCATTTTTTAGGAGGTACTTAGAAACCTGGTTAAGCGGTATGTGGCAGCAATGATCAGGGATGCCAAAAAAGAAGAGGGACTAACGGAAGAGAACTTTAAGGTAAATTGTGTATGGTTGTTTTTTAATGTTGTAATAAGTAAAGAACAATGATCAGCCAACCAATATCACAAAACAAACCGTGATCAGGTTGTGTAACTGTACAATATTCCATTCTTTACCAGTATTATTTTAGTAGTACTTACTTACTATTATAGTACTTAATAATATTTTGAATTCAATTTTAGTTTTACATTTAATTTTTTTTTAAGTTTTACTCATTTTGTTTTGTGCTTTTGTCATTTTTATTATTATTTTTATTACAAATATTTCTATTAAACTGATTTATTTTGGTTTTGGTTTTAGTAATTTTAGTTTTTGAACTGAAACTTCTTTTATTTGTTTATAAACTTTGTTTATTACATAGCTACTGAGTAAATAAAAAGTAAATACATATGTAAATGGATAAATAAATATTTATACATTCAAATGGATATTTACTTTATTTATTATGAATAAATATAATTTATAAAAAAATATATAAAAAATAATTTCATTATATGAGATAAAAAAAAGAGACTATAGATTCCTTTAATAATTATATTTATAAATCTTGGCAGTGTAGGAGATTTTCCAAAATTATACTACAAAAGTTTTTGACCACAGAATGCCACATCTGGCCAATCTCAATCAGTCATATTAAATAATATATACTTTTTTTGCATTTAAATAGATCCTGTTAATCTTTAGTGTGATATAACTGTACATCATGTTTTACTGAGCAATGTGTGAATAATATCATTAATAGGAACTTAAACAGGACATCTCAAGCTTCCGGTATGAGGTGATGGGAATGATGAAGATTGGCACGTCGACCTCAAAAGGGAGCGCAGGAGCCTCAAGCCTTGTTCATCCTGATAACCCTTCGAAGTGCAATTCTGCTTCAGCTGGAAGTCAACTGAAGGGCAAAATGAGACTGAAGAGTGTCACCACCTCTATGATCCAGGAGGGCGCACCCAAAGCCAATGCCTGGAAGCCTGGCGGCCTTAGTGGCCTAACGGGTGGTTCTGTCCCAAACAAGATTGTTAGCCATCAAATGAACTGCAAAGGGCCAAACAACCCGGGAGAGATTTACTCCGTGTCAGAGGAAGCTGGTGAATCCGAAGAACAGGACGATGTCAAACAGGGAGGAAACCTCAATTTCAAGGCAGCAAAGAAGCAAAACAAAGAAACAGAGAGAGACAGTGTAAATGAGACTGAGGAAGAGGACGAGGAAATGGTATACATGCGTAAATTGTGTGAGGAAGAAATGAATGAGGAAAACGGATATGAAGGAAGCAGATTATAACGGCATTCAAACTCGGCATTCTAAAGTGACGATCACATGCCGAATGCTGGAAATCAAAGAGAAAGATGCTGTTCTCCTGAACCATTCGCTCTATCTCAGGAGCAGCTGTGGTGACTGTCCAGTGCAGGGTGTTGCATATGTATGATATGAACATCAAGTGTCATTCTGGGTCTCAGGGATGATTGTCTCTTTTAGGAGAATACGGGGTCCAACGTTGTCATTCACAGTGATTTACACTCTGTCAAGTGTGTAAATGCTCCTGTAGTTTATCGCTGCTCTGCTCTCCTCTCTGCTGAATCATATATGAAGGAGAAATTACTGACCCTTTGCTATTCAGACCTTTCATTCTGCCTTACTCCGTTAGATTTAGCATTTTATGCTATCTGTGGTTCCACCGTAAGAGATGTCATTACCGTCATGCAACCTAATATCTTTAATAAAGTTTACTATGCAACTATTTACAACTTTTAAAACTTTTTAGTCACGTTTTGCATTGCGCATGTATGAGAGAAGGGACAAGCTGAAGGGTGTCTTTTAATAAACGTGGATGAATTTGGTCATACAAACACTTGACAAGTCCAAAGTATATCATAAATGTACTGTAAAGTCTTGTTACGGTAATCATGTATGTTTCATCCTACTCTCAGTTGTATTCATAATGAAGAATGAAAAGGAGAACAAGGTATTATTACAGTTTGCACACCATCAGTTCATTCTTTTTTAAGCACCTGAACATCTTATTCCATCTATCCTCACTGTTTACTTAACAGGTTACTGCCTCGTATTACAGATCATGAATTAATGCACAAATATAAATAAATAAATAAATAAATATATGCTGTACTATGACTTGTGAATTATTGGGATCTTGGTTCCCATCCAAGTTTATTTCAGAAATAAGATTATGTAATTTGACCATTGCAAAGCTGCATGACTAACATGTGTAAAGGTGAGTGTTTAGAAATTGGGAAATTAGTATAGTGTAATGTATAATGTGGGCACAGATCAAGCACCAATACATTTGTTGATTAAATATGTAGGGTGTAGGCTGTAGGGTGAAACTGTATATACTCTGAATATATGTGAGTGTAATATGTCAATCAAGCCATAGGTTACCATACTGAATTAAAACAAGAGTTTGTATGCAGTTGGAGACTGCAGACTATTTGACATTCTTCACTTAAAAATGTATTCATTGTAAGTATTTGCATAAATTTTGGCATGGAAGAATATTTTCCCACTGGTCTCAGGTGATCGCAACAAATATAACCATATAAATATGTAAAGTAAATATTTGGCGAACCGCTGTCAACTGCAAATCTATGCAGAGCAAGCAAAATAAAATACTGAGATGACTTGTTTAACAGAAAGCATATTAGTGTTGAAATAATTATTCTATGGAAAATATTAGCAATAGGTAATTCCTCCTTGTTTCTATTTCTGTATTGTTGGTATTCTTTCTAAATCAAGAAAATTGATTGCATATTGCAATTTATATAATAAACTATTTCCAGCACCTGAAGAAGAAAAATCTTACACTACATTGCAGTTATATTAGATTTACTGTAAAGATCTACTGTAAAGAAATGTATTTTATTTTGACCCAGTATGCCATATTTAAACCAGTAACAGGTTATCTACTGTCCTGAAATGGTGGATCAATAATGGTTTTAAATAGACTCCTGCACAGTGAGATTGGGTGTGGTGAAGCATTAAACACTGGGCAGGTTTTACTATCTAATTCATTTCACATCCTCCATCCTTCACCAAGGTACAAAGGCCTATCTATAATTTATTTGAATTAGCACCCTTAGAGAGTCCAGTGTGCAGCCCAAGGGCACTTGAATGAAGTTTAAAAGAGCAGCGAGTCATTTGCACCTCAGCAAGGGGAAATGCGCAGACATGCTCTGCTTTCTGCATGCTAAAATCCAGAACTGTGGAGTGGACCTCACAGGGACAGACGAGGTATAGCAAAATGCTTAAAATTTTACGTTTGCGCGTTCTAGACAGGCTGTCAGTCTGTGCATTAGTAGTGAGGATTATTTTCAGTAACACTTTCTGAAAGTTACACTCGTAGGTGGCGATACGTGACGTATGAGTGATTCATTGAGTCATTCATTCAACCGATTCATTCAAAGACATTGACTGCATCTGAAATTGCATACTGTCAGGGTAGTTACTTCTTTTGAATAAGTAATTACTTTGCGTTAAAAACGTATGTTCTGTATAATATGAATGTGTGTAGTATGAATATAATCCGGATGCACTACATCCGTCATGTTGTCATTGTCATGTGACTTTAAAGTGTCAGTTGCGTCGCTTCACTAACCCTCTCTCATGGCCTCATGGGAGAGCAAACTGTCCATCAGATGCACACTTTGGAAGTAATTCGTCTAATTCGTAATTAGTACTTTTCACCCACTGTTTTATGAATTCAGACATACTACTCTTTTCACATAGGCCTACTTTTTTCAGCTACTACACTCACCTAAAGGATTATTAGGAACACCATACTAATACTGTGTTTGACCCCCTTTCGCCTTCAGAACTGCCTTACTTCTACGTGGCATTGATTCAACAAGGTGCTGAAAGCATTCTTTAGAAATGTTGGCCCATATTGATAGGATAGCATCTTGCAGTTGATGGAGATTTGTGGGATGCACATCCAGGGCACGAAGCTCCCGTTCCACCACACCCCAAAGATGCTCTATTGGGTTGAGATCTGGTGACTGTGGGGGCCATTTTAGTACAGTGAACTCATTGTCATGTTCAAGAAACCAATTTGAAATGATTCGAGTTTTGTGACATGGTGCATTATCCTGCTGGAAGTAGCCATCAGAGGATGGGTACATGGTGGTCATAAAGGGATGGACATGGTCAGAAACAATGCTCAGGTAGGCCGTGGCATTTAAACGATGCCCAATTGGCACTAAGGGGCCTAAAGTGTGCCAAGAAAACATCCCCCACACCATTACACCACCACCACCAGCCTGCACAGTGGTAACAAGGCATGATGGATCCATGTTCTCATTCTGTTTACGCCAAATTCTGACTCTCCCATCTGAATGTCTCAACAGAAATCGAGACTCATCAGACCAGGCAACATTTTTCCAGTCTTCAACTGTCCAATTTTGGTGAGCTCGTGCAAATTGTAGCCTCTTTTTCCTATTTGTAGTGGAGATGAGTGGTACCCGGTGGGGTCTTCTGCTGTTGTAGCCCATCCGCCTCAAGGTTGTGCGTGTTGTGGCTTCACAAATGCTTTGCTGCATACCTCGGTTGTAACGAGTGGTTATTTCAGTCAAAGTTGCTCTTCTATCAGCTTGAATCAGTCGGCCCATTCTCCTCTGACCTCTAGCAACAACAAGGCATTTTCGCCCACAGGACTGCCGCATACTGGATGTTTTTCCCTTTTCACACCATTCTTTGTAAACCCTAGAAATGGTTGTGCGTGAAAATCCCAGTAACTGAGCAGATTGTGAAATACTCAGACCGGCCCGTCTGGCACCAACAACCATGCCACGCTCAAAATTGCTTAAATCACCTTTCTTTCCTATTCTGATATTCAGTTTGGAGTTCAGGAGATTGTCTTGACCAGGACCACACCCCTAAATGCATTGAAGCAACTGCCATGTGATTGGTTGATTAGATAATTGCATTAATGAGAAATTGAACAGGTGTTCCTAATAATCCTTTAGGTGAGTGTATATAAGGTGTATTTCAGATGCAGCCATTGAGTTTATTCAGAACCTAAAACCTTCTGTGAGTCACAGAATCATTCACTCAGTCGATTCATTCAAAAACACAGATTCATTCAGGATCCATGACACGTAACATCTGATACTACTTTGACGTCCTTTGGAACTATTTTCATTGGCGGAGCAAAAATAGATGTTATTTAAATATATCCAATCCGGGCCTGAGTGCACTGTACATGTAGGGGAGACTGGGGCTAGTCACCACACGGAGAACGAAGGGTTATATTTCAGTAACTAAAAGTACTATAAAACAAGTATGAATTTTCTCTAAGTTGGTTGCAAACAACCTATGTAATTATTAATCAGAAATGTTATACTATATAGTTATTGCCATTGAATAGAACATTGTGATGGGAAAAAGTAAAGATGAGAGGAAAAAGTATATTTTAATGCTTTTGCAAGATCTCTCAAAACCTTTGCATTCTCTCTGAAAAGTTTCACACTCTTCATGCGAAAGCAAAACTGATTATGGAAATATTATGAGATGGGAAGAAAAAATAGTTTATTGATTTTTGCGAGTGAACGCAAAATCATTTAAATGTTATTTTATCTTCCCATCTCATATTTTTCCTCCATCACCATGTCCCTTAAAGGCTGAAAAGTTTCACTGATGTGTGTTTTAACATTGTCCGACCCAAATTTGGCAATGATCCAAAGAATCTTCTCTATTAAATTTCAATAGCCCCATGTGCTGCAAGTCATGATGTCCATTATGTTTGTTTGTGTGGGTGTTGCACATTCTAAATTGCTATTCTGGTAAAGCAATTTTAACATAGACTAATTGTGACTGTAATAAATATAAAACATAATCTAAATGACAAGACCTTTGTTCAGCCATATGCAAAATTATCTTTATTATCAGTGCATTTCTCAGAAATGTTGAAAAATCGAAAGTTGGCACACTACTTAGTGACCCTAGTGGACTTTTTATGGGACTTTGTTAATGTGCAGCAAAATACAGGCAGTCACGTCTTATAGACACACCGGTTTGGCACTTCTCTTAAACACAAAACCAGGAAACTAGTGTGGTAAGTGTTGTCGAACTGTCTTTCTCCATCTAAATGTACTGAAATGGCAGAAGCTAATATTGCTGTGAGCCGGGAACAGTTCAGCTGTCCAGTCTGTCTAGATCTACTGAACGATCCAGTGACCATCCCCTGTGGACACAGTTATTGTATGGACTGTATTAGACGCTATTGGGATGAAAATGCTCAATTGAGAGTTTACAGCTGTCCTCAGTGCAGAAAGAACTTCAATCTGAGACCAGTTTTAGCGAAGAATGTGGTGGTTGCTGAAATGGTGGAGAAACTGAGGAGGACAGGACGCCAGGCTGGACCCCAGGCTGCTCCCCAGGCTATTCCCCAGGCTGCTCCCCAGGCTGCTCCCCAGACTGCTCATGTTCCTCACTGTGACGCTAGACCTGGAGATGTGGAGTGTGATGTTTGTACTGGCAGAAAATACAAAGCCATCAAATCCTGTTTGGTGTGTCTGAACTCTTTGTGTCCAATTCACTTTCAACAACATGAGAATCTCTTCGAAGTTGAGAGACACTGTTTGATAGATGCTACCGAACAACTCCAGGAGATGATCTGTCCAATACACAATGAGCTTTTGGAGATTTTTTGTCACACTGACCAGATGAGTATTTGTATGCGGTGTACAATGGATATCCACAAAAACCATGACGTGTCACCAGTAGCAGAGAGAATGAATCAGGTATGAATTAGACCAGAAACATATTTAAAAATGCAAGTCTGTGAAAGCTTGGCCAGCGCAACACCTAAGAATCATTTTTGGCTCCCCAAAGAACCCTTCCATGAACAGTTCCACTGAAGTGTGAAAGACATTTTAAGGCTTTATATAAATCTTTTTACACTATAAAGACACCTTTTGTGATGTTAAAGGTTTCTCATGAAATTATAGATGCCAATAAAGAACTTTTATTTTTAAGAGTGTAGTTCCTAATAACTGAATCCAAACCCTCTGGCCAAGCAAGTATATGGATAGCAGACAGTAGGATATATTACAATTTTTTGAGTAACACTTTACAATAAGGTCTTTTTTGTTAACATTAGTAGTTAATGAATTTAACTATAACACAAACTAACATATACGCTGCCCAGCCCCAAAAAAGTCGCTGTTTGGATTTAAACGGCCAAAAGTCTACGATTGGATCATTATTGCAGTGATTATTATGTTTCATGTTATATGTTTGCCAACAGTTCTTCTAACCATAATTGATGGAGCATGTACTTTTTCATTTCTTAAACAACCATTTAGGAAGACACATCATGGGCATATTCCAGGATCTTGACCAAAAAATATACACCTCTTGATGGAAATAAGTGTTCTGATGTTATCATGTTGAATTGTTACATTAAATGTTTTCCATTTTTGGTCAAGATCTTGAATTGACAATGCAAGTCAAGCACTCTGTAAAGTCTACTTCAGCACATCCCAAAGACTTTTAATTCATTTAAGGTCTGGACTTAATGATTCTTTCATAATTTGAGCCTGATGAATCTTGGCTTTGTCATCCTGGATTACGGCATTTCCTACATGGTTGTTTAAGAAATGAAAAGCTTCATATTCCAATTAGGGTTAGGAAAAAGTGTTGCCAAACATAATATTCTAGAAACTTAATAATCACTGCAATAATGATCCAATCATTGAAAGAGATTTTTTTCTTCTCTTTTTTTCTGGGCAGTTTTAGCAGAATCTTTTTACCTTTGTTAATGTTAGTTAATAAAATGTTCATATTCATGTTAGTTTACAGTACATTATTACAGTTACAACTTTTGATTTTAAAAATTAGTAAATGATAAACTTTTAAGATTAATAAATACTTAAGTATTGTTTATTTAGGCTACATGTTAACTCATGTAGTTTATGTTATCAGATGAAACCTTGTTGTAAAATGTTACCATGTTTACCTTGATAATTAATTGAAAAATGCATATTAATACACAATTTACACAGGTGAGGTACAATTAATGTGCTTTTTTCCCTTCAAGGATAAACAGTTTTTGCTTTAATTTTGTTGTCAATTTAAACAAACTAACAAACATGATTTTTTAGGTAAATTCTGTACATCATACCAAGTTCAGTGATTGAAATACCGCACAACACTGTCAATGTGCTATTAGGTGGCTAAAGACATTATATTGTCATATGTTGAGTAAACAATCACAGTAACAATCAAGTAAGTGTGGAAGTGATGAGGATGTTCATTATTATTTTTATTTTTTTCATAGAGTTCTTCGTCTCTCTCTGTTTCTCGTGAACCTACTGACCTTTTCAGCTTTAATGTCAGTTCTCGTCCTTCTAATCTGAGAAAAACTTTCTCTAAAAGAATAAAGAAAAAAATGGACAATTTCCTAAATTCAGAGGTAGTGGTTGTGTCTGGTTTGGGTAAGTATAGCATTAATTCAGGAACGAATCATTTAAATAAAAACTGTGAATATGAAAACAAAGGTGTGACCTTACATGCATAAATATATGTTGTTGTTTTTTCTTAGTAATGCGCTACAACAATCCTACAGATGCACCCAGGAACAGAAATGAGATCCTACAATGTATGTCACACATGACATGACTTTTCATTGACTTCTACTGTTTTTATAGTGATCTTAAACTGTGTTTTATTTCCATCAGATTCACAAGAGCTCTCAATGGATTCAAACACAATGAATGAAATACTCAGACTGTCTGGGGGGAACAGAGTGGCTTCTAACACTGGCAAAGTCCAGCGATATCCCAATCATCCAGAGAGATTTGATTGTTGGCCTCAGGTGTTGTGTAGAGAGAGTGTGTGTGGACGTGCCTACTGGGAAGTTGAGTGGAGTGGGAGTGCTGGCGTGGGTATTTCGTTGTCGTATAGGAGCATCTGCAGAAAGGGAAGGGGTGATGAGTGTAAATTTGGAAGCAATGATCAGTCTACGAATTTATACTGCTCTCCTTCCAAATACACATTCTGGGACAGTAACAAAAAGACTAAACTCAATGTAAACACTTCTAAATTGAAGTCTGCTAGATTAGGAGTGTATGTGGATTACATTGCTGGAATTGTGAACTACTTCAGCATCTCTGACACAATGAAACTCATCCACATAGTCCAGGGCAAATTCACGCAACCGATCTATCCTGGGTTTACGGTTCATTTTGGATCAGCAGTGAAACTGTGTGATCCATCAGTGAACTGTAGATGATTTAGGAATGTGAGATTCAGTGAGATGTTATTTCTTATTTTTCTGTCAATTTTTCTCTCACTTCAGTACCATTAAAAAAAGCAACAAAGCAAGGTTATATGCATAACGCCGCTGTGACATATCAAGAAAAAGGAGTTGGCCGAAATTTTTTGAATGATATCAATCTACAATCTGACTTGTGCTGCAGACTGGAGTCATAAATAACACCATGCTCCTTCATTTGGCCAGAGGAGAAATATCCCCCTGACAGAGCCTGGTCTCTCCAAAAAAAAAAACCCATCCATTTCTATCACCTGATGGAGTTTGGGTTCCTTGTCATTGTCGCCTTTGGCTTGCTTAGTAGGGCTTTAAAAGACACTTAATAGTCAGTAATATTATTGATTTAACTGCACTTACACTATTGGATGAGAACTACATTTGAATTGAATTGAGGTGCACTTCATTTCTCAATAGCATTGTGAGCTAAGTTGATCATAGTCACTATTGGTGGCAATGGTTCTACAATCTATTTAGGCTTACAATGCTTTTGGGAAACGCAGCCCTGGACGATGACACCAGCATTTTCTGCAGAGCTGCTTTATAGCTGATTGGACTTTGATTTATAATTGACGAATTTGCAACATCAACACTGAATGAAATCAACATTGAACTGACTCGAGCTGAATAACAACACTAATTGTCTTCTGTATAGCTGTCTATGCTGAATTGAACTCAGTTACTGAACTAATTTGAATTGATCTCATAGGCCTATGTGATGTTTGCATCATTCATTGTTATTTTCCTGATTATTACTGTGAGGCTACTTTGAAACAATCTGTATTGTATAAAGCACTATATAAATAAAGGCCACGTGTATGATTGGCAGCTACAAGTATTTTCCAAATAAGTAATAATTTTCCATTTCAGTTATTATGCTAATTACAGCCTATCTGAACACCCAGGGCTGGACTGGGGCAAAATTTTATAAAGTTTAATGTATCTCAAAAAAGGAATAATTTACATTACATTAAAGAGTAATAAAACAAGTTCTGGTCATACCATTGTTCCTTTTGTTTGTGTGTCCTTCTCATTTTAAATGTAGACTATCTGACCTAGAATAGCATGTAGCCTATAGAAAGTACTGTGGTATAAAATGACAAAATAGGTGTAAATAGTTAAGATAATATCAGTGTGCAAATAACCAAAGATACTCACAGCGAAATTCTTTTTTCGTTTTCGAAGTGACTAGAATCTGGTCCTTATGAGTCACTGAATCATGAACTGATTCTTTTAGAAAAGATGATTCAGTAACGAAATATTAGGCTACTGTTACGTGTTGCTTGTTGCAAAAGTTAATCCTGCTGTGGCGTCGTTTGGTAATTCCCAATCCCATGGCCTAGATAGTTTCATGTTACGTGCAAAAATAAAAACCTTAACAGTGCGTGTGTGTGTGTCATGGGACATGAAGACGGTGTCCATGTGGAATACCGACTTGATGGAAGCCTTTTCAACATCCGTCGGCTCCAGGCCTGCACAAAGACAAAGACCCGCCAAATCTGTGAGCTTTAGTATGCTGATGACTGTGCAGTCTTAAGGTGATGATACACAGGGCAACTTTTTGAGCAATGTTGCTGGGCAATCTTGCCGAGCGATTGTTGCTTGGGCACTTTCCCATTGAAAATGGGCAATACATTTCTATCTGGATAGATCGGTTGTGGGTCTAAATTGGTTGCCCGTTGATGACAACATAGCCCAGCAACATTGCTCAAAAAGTTGCCCCGTGTATCATCACCTTTAGCCCACAGCCCGGACTCTATGCAGCAGCAGCAGCAGCACGCCCTCGCCCTTAACACAATATCCAGTCTGTACCAATCTTTTGGCCTACAGGTTAACACTCAAAAAACCGAGGTCATGTCCTATCTCACTACCCCCGCCCCCACACCCCCCACTTTTCATATAAATGGTGTTCGACATAAAACAGTGGACCAATTCACCTACCTCGGCTCCACTTTGTCCTCATGCTGTTCCCTTGACACAAATACACATCCAGATAAATAAAGCCTCATCATCTTTTGGACGCCAACGCAGCAGGGTTTTTGAAAACCGTAACCTGAAGGTCAGTACCAAGGTCGCTGTTTACAACGTGGTATGTCTCTCCACTCTGCTTTATGGGGCAGAGTCATGGACCCCATACCGCCAGCACATCATCAACCTAGAGGCCTTCCATATCCACTGCCTTGTCCTGGAAAGATCGAATCCCCCATACAGTCATCCTCAGTAACACGACTCAATCTGTACGGAAGCAGCTGTGGTCAAAAAACACTTCTGTGGCCAAAAAAACATTACTCTTAAGAGCTGGGAGTTCGAACATTCCAACACACAAAATGAATCGCGCACGTGATTGGACAGAAAGTGAGGCTTCTTTTGTCATTGGTCACATGATTTCTACGTTAACAACAGAAGCCTGGCCACGCCCACTTATGCTCGACACGACTCGAGCTCCAACGCCTCGGTTCAAATGTTACGTCACTAGCAACAAGCAATATACATTTCTAAAAATGTAAGTTACGCAACATTAAACTTTTTGTTTGTTAAACTGTCGTGTAAAAGCCTGTAGGTGTGTGGCTACGGTCGAATCACATCCGTGTTGATAGTAGTAACAACGCC
Source organism: Squalius cephalus (assembly GCF_949319135.1). NCBI lineage: Eukaryota > Metazoa > Chordata > Actinopteri > Cypriniformes > Leuciscidae > Squalius > Squalius cephalus. Next base: position 15,066,032 of record NC_137145.1, read on the forward strand.
GTCTTGCTCGTGTGATATTACATTTAGCTCGTGGCAGCGATAACGTTATATTTTAATTCAAGTTACAAATTTGATACAATAATGAAATGGCCTAATTAAGTGAAGATTCATTATGTTTGTCATTCTAGAAAACTGTTCTTGGCTGGCTATTGCCTTACTACGTTTCTCAACCTCCTCATCAAGGCAAGCCAAGTTTATGTAGCACATTTCATACACTATGGCAATTCAAAGTGCTTTACAGAGAGGAATTAAATTAATCACAAAAATAAAAGCAAGGAAAATTAAAAAAGTTATAAAATAAAGTAAAAGAGATATATGGTACAGTTATAAAATGAATTAAAAGAGTAAAAAGATGATACATAGATAAACTTCTCATCTGGCAAAACACCGGTGTATCATATTTTTCACAACTCCCAGTTTTACTCTGAGATTTTCCCATGGTGATTATTACACTGTGTCTGTGGTGTTCATTACAGGACGCTGATTATTGTAATTCGTGTACTGCTATGACTCCACCACTAGAGGTAGATGGACACACAGGGTTAAAACATAAGACATAAATTAATGACCATAGCTCTTAAACCTGTGTTTTCTGATACTTGTTCAGACCCCTTCCCACTATTATTCCCATACTCGGTTCACTTTTTCCCCCGCTCACCTTTCCATGCCAGACAGCATGAGATAAATGCAGATGTTTCTTGGGAGCTTTTAAAAAGTTCCCATCTGGCTTTGACTTGTCCAAAGGACTGCCTGAGGCCTGAACCAAGAGCTCCAGCTTAAAACCGACAGATTCCAGATATGGACAATAGCCCGATGATAAAGAAACTGGCAGGAGATTGAACAGTTGCAGTATGATTAGACATTATCCTTTCATCTGATTCCCTCAGTAGCATTCTGCAGACAATGAACATCTTGTTTCTAAGGACAAACCTGCAGAGCACCTGAGTAAGCGATGGTGTAAATGAATGATACCGCTTTTCCTGTCACTTATAAGATTAATATTAAGCTGTAGTGATAAAAAAAAGGTGTAATGCTTGCAGAATATGTGTTTTTAAAAGGAACAAAGCATGTCTAAAACATTTGGCATATAATGTAGATGTTTTATATGTAATGCACCTAAACATTTCCAGATGGTTTGGTCATACCATTGTAAAACCTTCTGACTCTCTTCTTTCTGTCTCTGTAAATATGGAAGGTCCTTCTTAGGCGTGCAGGGTTCTCATGGAGGGGGCGGATCCATAGGAAGCAGGTTGATTCTCTCTGTATTAATCTCTGTCATTGTGTGTGTTTGAGACAGAAAGAGAAGGGGAGGGGTGATATAAAGGCTGGTTCCCTGTTGCTCGCTCCCATTCCTTCTGCAGGGGATTCTCCAGTATGATGATCTTGTTTACAGCCACCTTGACCATCCTGGCACTCAGTTCCCTGGACCAGGTGGAGTCTTCAGCCTATGACAAGATAGTCACACACAGTCGCATCAGGGCTAAGAAAGAAGGGTAAGATTGTTTTAAAAGTTCACCTTTGCTGACTGGGACAGAGGGGGTTAATTTTGGTAATGTTGTTAATGTCTTCAAACATAGAAATTACATATAAGTCCACTTTAAAAATGCTGGGACTCAAAATTCTATTTAAACCTTAAAAAAACTAAAACAATAACAACCAATGATATGTATGATACATATACGTAAAATGATTTTCTACTGTTTCTTATTACTAATTAAATATCATAATTTTTGAATTGTACCACGTTATATACCTACCAAAAACCAATCTTTTTTGTTAGCTTTTCTCTCAAATTATGCTGACAAAATATTTGTAATGTGACAAAAATGTATTGAATTATAAGGAAATACAAATTAAGCATTTTATCTAGGAGTCTCAGACCCCCACTGTATCTTTTTATTGTTATTTTTTGTTATACAGCATGAACCTACAATCATAAATAATATATTATGTATATGTAATTAAAACAAATATTGTGATATCCTAAAATATTACTTGTTACATTGATATATTTGTATAAATGTAAATATTTTTATGATATAATATTTGTCAAAACTTTTTTTTTTTTGCTAAACTTACTCACTTTACAATTACAGAAATCTGTGTATCATTAACATGGCATTTAAAAATTTAGAATATTTTAATCTAATTTTATTCATTAACCATAAATGTATTTCTAAAACATAAATAAAAGCCTTTTTTCGATTTGCTCAGTCAGCTCTTTAAAGCAATTTGTCAGGACTTCTATATAATCACCTGCCTAATTGAGTCTGTCATGTCTGCAGTTATCAACCATTCCAAGAGGTTTTTTTTTTTTAACACACATGCTCCCTCCGCTCTTTTTTTTCCAGGCCCAATGTGTGCGCTTTACAGCAGGTCATGGGGACGAAGAAAAAGTACTTCAGCACATGCAGGAACTGGTACAAGAAATCCATCTGTGGCAAGAAGGCGTAAGTCATCCATCGCTTTTCACTCTGACACTCTCTGCTTTAGCCAGGTTTCTGCCCGTGATCTCGTCAGAGGTCGCCGTGAAGCAGCGCCTGTGGTTCTCAGGGTAAAGATGGGTCACAAAGGTGATGGATTACCGGTGCATTGATTAGGCTTGTTCTGTGCTGTAGGGTGTGTTCAAGGATAGTGAATGAAACGGAAGCATTTGAAACTATTTTGTACACTTCATACAGATCAGTTTTTTTTTTGTATTAGTAAGGATTCAAGTTGGATTTTTGCCAAAACAAGCTGGGCCAAATACTTCCTAGAGTGAGATGATTTATTATTAAAAAACATATTACACTTTGGAGCCTTTCTCTCAGCTCTCGGCAGGATGATAGAACAGTTGTCAGCCAAATGCATCTAACTGTACTTGTTTATGGCAGATGAACCGCAGCTCATGTGCGCTGACTCTGACTTGACATATTTATTGTTGCTCCAGTGGCTTCTCTCTCCGTTTTCTCCTCAAATGCCACTCTAATTTACTGCATCTTCACTGAGAGGATGAGGTAAGCATGTTTCTGGGCTCTGTTAGACTGCAATGGAAGCCTTAGGGACTGGTGACTAGTAATTGGCTAAACTTTTCAGGCTCAACTCAGCCTTTCCACTGGCAGAGATCTGCAATATGTGACAGAACAGAGAAAAACATTTGGCCTCAGGAAAAGTCTGTGTTTGATTGTAGTTTTCTTTTCTTTTTTTTCCTGTCATTTCTGTTTTAGTTTTTTTTTATCTTATGTCTCTGCATATGTCATTGTTGATGGTCATTTGTGTTCATTGTTCATGTTATTTGTTTTTATATTGCCATTTATGTATAATTGATTTTATATATATATATATATATATATATATATATATATATATATATATATATATATATACAAAAATCATAAATTGTATCTTTTTAATCATATATATATATATATATATATATATATATATATATATATATATATATATATATATATATATATCATAAATTGTATCTTTTTAATCATATGGGTATGGGTCTATATATATATATATGTATATTATATGTGTGGTGTGTGTGGCCTGGTAGACTCATTATAATGATAAAATGTCCCCAGAAAGATGGCAATATCTGAAATCCTTGTCCTTGTGGGGACATTTTTGGTCCCTATGAGGAAGACAGCTTATAAATCATACTAAGTGATGTCATACGAAAGTTTTCTGTGATGGGTGGGTTAGGTTTAGTTAGGGGATAGAATATTCAGTTTGTACAATATAAAATCATTATGTCAATGGAATGTCCCCATGAAACATGAAAATACAACGTGTGTGTGTGTGTGTGCGTGCGTGTGTTTGTGTGTGTGTGTGTGTTCGGCTGTGTTCAATCATGCAGCAGCATGTCCAGGAACCTAAATGACTGATTCTTCTTCATGCCTGTAGTCATCAGACATACATTGATTTTGGTAATGAGAAAGCAAATAAAATGTTCTCAGCTCCATTTTTAAGCTTTCCATTAAATAACCGTTGCCCCCAGTTCAATCTTCTCAAGAGAGACTTACAGAGAATTATAAAGAAAGAGTCTCCTACATATGTTAATTAATGTCCTGTGAGATTTATGATACAGCTCAATTGTCATCCTTTTTCTCACCTGCAGTGTTGTTTTACTCTTGGGTTTACAGTATGGCTGCAGCCTCTCTGGTCACAGTAGAAAACATATGAAAGCAATTTTAAATGTGTCTACTGGGAGGTAAATAATAAAAGCACGAAATAATCACCCCTGGTTGGCGTCTCCCCCCAGTTCCCCCTGACTAAAATCTGGGCAGCAGTAGGTCCGGAGCTGCCCAGCTTGTTGTCTCTCCTCTGGGCGCCTAGGGGAAAGTTTGAGTCAGGCCTCTCTCAGGGATCCTGCTGGCTTCCTTTTTCCTTCCTTTATCGACACTGGGAACATTGTTCAATGTCAGTGGATGAACTCCACCACAGCTGCAAAGTCTGCGCCTCTAGACACTATCATGATGATAGCAAAAAGAAAAAAGAGCAATTTAATCTGTGCAGTGTCAGGTGTGTGTTTACCACCATCTCTGACAAACAGCAGGGCTGCACGGCACGATAATTCTCAAAAACAAATCTCTCGCTAAGAACTGCGTGTAACGGCATTAGTCATGGGAGAATTATATACACGCCATCTGCAGACAGCTGTTGGAAAGCCTTTTTTTTAATACAAGGTTAGAACTTTTAGCTTTTAGGCAAGTGCTAAGATTCAAATTATTATTTACTCTTAAAGGGATAGTTCACCCCAAAATGAAAATTCGGTCATCATTTACTCACCCTCAAGTTGTTCCAAACATGTACATTTCTTTCTTCTGCTGAACACAAAAGAAAATATTTTTAAGAATATGGGTAACCAAACAGTTGATGGACCCCATTGACTTCCACAGTATGAAAAAAAAAAAAAAATTTTTTTTTAATTTTATATATATATATATATATATATATATATATATATATATATATATATATATATATATATATATATATATATATATTTTTTTTTTTTTAATTTTTTTTTTTCATGACGAAAAGGCTTTAAATGTACCAAATGTGTCTCCTCTTGAGTTTCAGAAGAGATCTCGTGCTCAGATTTGCCAAAATAAAAAGTTTTGCATTAAAAGATTTAAATTTGAAATCAGGATTTTGTAAAAGAGTTTTCATTATCACATACATCCCAGCTAACAGGGAACGTTCTCAGAATGTTTTTAAATGTTGCTGCTTGTTTCAGAACATTCAGAGAACTTTCAAAAGTAATGTTTGCAAAATGATACAATTGAATGTTCCCTTAAAGTTTGCATAACCAAAAAAAGGGATGTTTTTAACGTTCACAAATGATGTTTTTATAACTTAATGGGAACATTAGCAAAACATCCCCTAATTTTATATGTCTGCTACTGTCTAAATTTGCATCAAGTTTTAAATTCCCTTAGGAAGTTAATGAAAAGTATCTAAAACGTAACTGAGACCTGAGCCCCCCCTGAGCGACAAAATTTCCCCTGAGAGCTCATATCAACCTGGACGCTCTTGATGTGTTCAAGAAACCACTGGAATGCTTCACATGTTTCCCCACTGCATGTCAGATATACTATAGAGATACCAGTTGAAGTTATTTGTCAAAAATGAACATCAATCATTATTCTGTCAAAACAGCCCAAAGGCAAGTGACCTCACACATTTCAGACAATATACTTTCTCTGCCAGGCCTGGCTCAGATTTGGGTCGTTGCCCTCTTATGTTGTCAAATATTTGAGGATTTGCAGATGAGGTAATACTGTGGAACCTACCGTCATAGAACATATATTCTGAGAAGTTATATAGTTGTCTGTAATATATCGATTTTTTTTGTCTTTGAATAGAAAGGGTATTTCAGTGTCTTTTCATTGGTATTTTCTAAGTCTTGATATAATTATAGTGGATTATGTAAAATGTTCATCTTATATGTAACCATGAATATTAAGTCCAGCAGTTTGGGACACATTTTGATTTATAAAAACTGCAAAAATGTTGAGAAAAAGGCCATGCTAAATTAAAAACAAATCCAGATAAAACTCCAGATGGTTGAACAAACATGTTTTATATGAAAAAGACACATCTGTGTAGACATGCTAAAATAATTTATCGTGAGTTTTCTGGACCGAATACGAACAAAATGTCAATTCTTCCATTTTGTAACAAAGGAACAAATTAGGTAGAGAATAAAAAAATATTAAATATGCTATACTAAAAACATGTCATATGTTCCATAAATTTTTTCACTCTTTTTTTCCATGCAGGATGATATTATATGAGTGCTGCCCAGGTTATATGAAGTTAGACGGGAAGCGTGGTTGCCCTGCAGGTCTGTATTCATTCATTCCATAAATAGGAATATTACATAGTGTTTCATTTTTGATTATGAGTTTGCTGTCTGAGTGGTTGTTAGCAAGTTGCTATATGATTGTTAAGCCCAAGAAGCACGATTTGAGGTGTCAATCATGTCTGTAGCGCAAATAACTTAACATTCACATGTCAAAAGTTAATGCATATGGTTATTTTTATTGGTATATTGGATTGCGCCAACAATTATGATATATTTAACTTCAGTTTAAGGTCATGCTTAGATTAAATGTCAGGTTATTCATTGGCTATGAGTTCAGTGGAGGAGAACATTAGTTTTTGTTCTCTAAACAAACCCCAGACCCAGCTGGCTGTATTTATACATGAGATTAATGAGCCACAGATTGTCTTGAACGTGGACTCGAGGCTCACATCATCTGATTTTGGATTATATCCTGTATTGTAACTATATACTGAATCTATTTATTTGATAGAAACTGTGCATGCAACTCTTTCTGCTTATTTCCTGTAAATTTCACTCCACACCCAGTGGCCCCTATCGACAGTGTTTATGGCACCTTGGATCTGGTGAAAGCCAAGATCACCCAGCGATACGCTGACCAATCCAAACTGAGGGAAGAAATCGAGGGAGCAGGATCTTACACAATGTTTGCGCCCAGTGACGATGCCTGGGAAGAGTTAGATCCCGTGAGTCGCATTCCAGGCCATGTTCTGCTTCATTCGAGCCGCAGTATTTGCATGCTATGTTTAAATCGGTTATCAAATGTATGCGTTATTAATAAGCACACTTGGAGCACTGAATGGAACTTATTAAAAAGAAATAAATTGAGGAATATGTCATCATGCTGTCATTTTCTTCTAACTTTTTTTTCCCAGAGCAAAGTTATTACATTTTAACGTCATTTCTGTATATTTGCAGGCACTGAAAGCTGCCATGGTCAGTGGAAACACTGAGCTTTACAATGCACTCCACTATCACATGGTCAACAAACGGCTTCTCACTAAGGACCTGAAGAATGATATGACCCTGAAGTCCATGTATAACAATCAAGGCCTCTATATCAATCACTACTCGAATGGAGTATGTTTCTCTTTTCTTCAAATTTACTGTGTGTGTGAAACTGTGTACAGTATATGCTTTTTTAGTATTATTTGTATACTATTATTCATATTTTGAATTAACTTTCATTTTGATTTTTTCATTTAAATTTTAGGATAACTTTTAGTAACTTTGTTTTGTGCTTTTGTCAGTATTATAAGTTGTTTTGATTTCTATTTAGCTTAGCTAATTTATTTCCGTTTTAGTTTTTATGTAGTTTTATTTAATTTTTGTATTTTTTTGTAATATTTTATCTCTGCTTTATTTCAGTTAACAAAACATTTTTTTAATTGTTTTTAGTTTTAGTTAAAGGGATAGTTCACCCAAAATTTTTTATTTAATTTTAACATCACTTACTCACCTTCAAGTTGTTCCAAACCTGTATGAATTTCTTTCTTCTGTTGAACACAAAAGAAGATATTTTGAAGAATGTCTGTAACCAAACAGTTGATGGTAGACATTGACTTCCATAGTATTTTTTTTCCTACTATGGAAGTTATGGCTACTGTCAACTGTTTGGTTTCCAACATTCTTTCAAATATCTTCTTTTGTGTTCAACAGAAGAAATAAACTACTGTATTACGGGTTTGGAACAACTTGAGTGTGAGTAAGTAATGACAAAATTGTTATTTTTGGTTGAATTATCCCTTTAACAATTGCCAAACTGTTATGAAATGCTCTTTGAAGATCCCGTCATCATATAGTCATCCTCATGCCGTTTCAAACCTGTATTACTTTCTTTCTTCTGTGAAACAAAATATTATTTAAAAAAAGGCTTCAACAATTTGTGTGCATACGATGCAAGTCAATGGGGTCCAAAATAACATTGATTGGACCCCATTGACTTTCACTAAGTGAAAAAAAAAACAGATTCCAAAGAAGAAATAAAAGTTGTACCGGTTGGGAACGACATGAGGAAAAGTAAATTATGACATAATTTAAATTTTTTGTTGAACTACTGTTGTGTACTGTAGTTTAAAGTCACTAAACTGATCTGTTTCAATGGTTTACAGGTTGTCACTGTGAACTGTGCCCGGATTATTCACGGCAACCAGGTTGCCACTAATGGAGTTGTGCATGTCATTGATCGGGTCATCAGCGCCATAACCCGAACGATAAAGGATGTGATCGAAAACAATGATGAGCTGACTACACTGAACGTATGTGTTATTATGACGGTGCTATTGTAAATTAATATGACTAAAAATCCTTGGAGGCTTTCTGAACCTAGGAACCATTACAGATGAAAAATTATTCCTCAGCAGGGGCATATGATTTCTGAGAGTCAAGTTTATACAAACATCTTGTTTGATGTCTTTTATAGACAGTTGCTGTGAATTCGGGTCTCCAGAACCAACTGGGAGAGCCCGGACACTACACACTTTTTGCTCCAACCAACGAGGCCTTTGATAAACTAGGAGGCGACGTCCTGGAGAGACTTATGAGTGACCCAACTGTGCTTCAAGGTAAACATATTACTTGTAGTAGACCAGAACCACAGAACATTATTTATTTCTGTTTTCAAGTGTTTTCAGGGGGTTGCAGTCTTGATGCACTACAAAGCTAGAGGTAATACTGCTACTGTGGTTTTAAAGTCTTTATCACATAGTGCACTTCCTTTGTGGACAGTAAGATTTTCTCTTTGAAAGAATTTAATTATTTTATTCATCAAAGAATTCAATTTTTGAACGGTAGTGTATGTGCACACAAAACATGCACAGGATGAAATAATCACCCTCAAAGATTTGAAAGACTAGCAGCCTCATGTTTTAAGTAAACTCCACAAATGCAGTCCAATTCAAGCAGTGCCACATTCTCAGACGGCGGGCAAACAGCAGATCTGACCGCAGGGATCCAAAATCAAGTTTGGTCAAGAAGTCTAACAGGATGGGAAATGCTTAAATGTTGAATAATACTTCATCGGATTTTGGTGAAAAAGATTAGGTATTTTGTGGTCAGACCATTATAAGTGTTGTAACAGACAAAAGTATGTCTGTTTTCCCCACAGTTTCACAAAGAAATAGGCACAAATATTGGTTATGAAAAGGGTCTATTTACAACTAATCTAATCTGTGTGACCTTTTAGATTAGATTATCGTTAAAGGAAAAGTGTTAAAAGAAAATAACGTAGAGACCTTTATTGAAAGCAAAGTCTAGCTTTGATGTTAACATGAATTTCTTCTGAGGCTAGTTTTCTCAAGAACCTATACTGATGCAAATGCAGTGTGCAAAAACACAAATCATTAAAGCAGATCAGACATCAGGGTTCTGGCCAATAGCATGTAGGAAAAAGTCCTAAAGCACTGGTTCTCAAACTACTCAAAATTCCTCAAGTTTCAAGTACTGAGCGTAATTCAGGGTTAACACATTTTATGACCAGGACATTTACATGATTTTTCCAGTTGTTCATGATTATGGGATTTATAGTTATTATTATTTACTCACAAATAGCAATTTCTTCGCAATAAACATTTTACAGCTTGAAATAACTAGAAAATGATATATTCATTAAAGAAATCCTAATATCTTTTTAAGATTTTATTAATTTCCTTGACTTTTTAGGTATAGAAATCACACTTTTAAGAAATCCCATATATGGTTCCTAATAAAAATGACAGTTGTTGAGGAAATCAATTAAAATATTATATAATGTACCAGCCTGATCTCACGGCAATTCGTACGAATTCTACGAGGTGGCTAATTCGTACGAATTCATACGACCTCACTCGTATGAATTAGTACGATTTTTGCTAAATCGTACATATTGTACGAATTGCCCAATTCGTATGAATTCATACGAATGACCTACCCCTGACCCCGCCCCTAAACCTACCCATCACGTGGGTTTAGACAAATCGTACAAATTCGTACGAGTGAGGTCGTACGAATTCGTACGAATTCGTACGAATTAGCCAACTTTTTATCACTCATTCGAATTTGTACGAATTGGTCGTGAGATAGCGTTGAATGTACAATTAAATATAAAAAATAATGCCAGATAAGATCTTTATTTTAGCTACTTGAGCTTATTTTAAAGTTTACTTTTTCTTTTAAAAATAATTTTAATCATCTTGCGGCACCTTGAAAGTGTGCTGAGGCTGTCAAGTGGAATTGTAAACCACTGCTCTAAAGTTTCCCATTTTTTTCCCTTTGTGGCCACCCTTGAGTACTGATGTTGACCCCACAGCGGACTGTTATACAGTAGCCCATGTTACAAAGTGTAGATTCAGAGAAGGCCATCTTGAATAGGGCCTAAGTGTCTTATGAAGGTGGTTTTGATTTGGATTTTGGTTTGGCGAAGCACTTAAACTTGTCAAAATGCACACGCATGTACTGCTTAAACAGATGCTGCTGGGAAAGTCATATCACAGATCACAGTTGATGTAAGAATCTCAACTCTCCACCAGATTGCCCCCGCAAAGGAAGAACTGGGTGTATGTCTCAGTGGTCAACATGAGCTTCTGTGTTTTTAATTGTCTTTGGAGGTCTGTAGACCAAAGCTTTCTGGACTATGAAGATGAAGACATTTCAACAGTTTAGGTCACCACACTGTTTATCTTTCAATCCTTTCTTTATCTCTCTCTTTCTGGTTATTTTTCCAAGCCCTTTTGCAGTACCACCTCCTGAACTCAGCGCAGTGCTCTGAAGCAATTATGGCAGGCTCCATCTACGGGACTCTTGAGGGCAGTAATATTGAGATCGGATGTGATGGCGAGAGCCTTACGGTCAATGGGATCAAGATGGTGCTGAAGAAGGACATTGTCACCAGCAATGGGGTCATTCATTTGATCGACCAGGTGCTCATGCCTGACTCGGGTGAGACTCTGACATTATTTGATCTTAAAGGGTTAACTCTCCCAAAAAATCACACCCACATATCATACATCAACAGATATTAAAATATACAACTTTATTAATGCTAATATAATATCTAAATCTCAATCTGAAGTTTAGTGTGTATCTTTTATATGTCTTGCAGCCAAGCAGGTGATGGAGCTTGTGAGCAAATCTCAGAGCATCTTTGGTGACATGGTGTCCGAGCTCGGCCTCTCTGCAGCCATGCAGCCTGAGACTGAGTATACTCTTCTCGCCCCCCTGAATGGAGCCTTCTCCGGTGAGCAAAATACAGGAGGTTTCTGTAGAGAGAGGAGTCTGTTTTTCCTTTCTTTTTCTAATAGAAAAGACCTGAATAAACTTTATTAATGTAAAATATATATATATATGTATGGTCTTCAGTTTGGGTTTAATAGTTACACTTCTGAATTCCACTCAGTCCTGGTTAAAATATCAGAATAACTTTAAATGTCTCCTCATCAACTGTCATGCAGATGAGGTAATGTCCATGGATCAGCGTCTCCTGAAGATTATTCTGGAAAACCACATCCTGAGATTCAAGGTCTCTCTGAATGAACTCTACAACGGCCAGCTGCTCGAGACCCTTGGAGGAAAACTGCTCCGAGTCTTTATTTATCGCACGGTGAGAGACAAGGACTTGTTTTTGTCTAAGAGAAAGAGACTTAGAGAAAGATTGAGGACCTGCAAACAATTATTGTGCAAACAACCACTTTTTACATGCTTTATTGCTCTGGTCTTTGGCAGTTAAGTTTTATACACTTGTATATTTGCTTCAGGTAAGTTTGTAGACCTGAAATTCCTCCTTGTCTGACTATTTTGTTTCTCAATACTCTGTAAAATGTCCAAAGCACAACTATCATTTCATTCTCCTCCTCGTGTGTGTTTTTTAGGCTGTGTGTATTGAGAATGCATGTATGGTCAGAGGCAGCAGAGAAGGCAGTAATGGAGTCCTTCATCTCATGAGGTCCCTGATCCAGCCACCCGAGGCGACCATCTATGAGCTGCTCTTTAAAGATGGACGATTTAAGTGAGATTATCATCGTGATGTGAAATGATTACTATTTTATTCATCTATATACATTTTTTATATTATAGAATTCTATTCAAAAATTTTCTTAAGTCCATAATGATTTATCAACTGGCTGATCTGTTCCAGAGTCTTCCTGTCTCTGATGGAGAGTGCTGGACTGACAGACCTGCTGAAACAGGAGGGATCGTACACACTCTTTGCTCCTGTCGATGCCTCCTTTGCCACCCTGACAGAGGAAGACATCACTCTTTTAAAAAGTAAACGATTTTTCTCTCTAACATGTCCAACATTAGCTTGGTCTGCTACCTCACAGGTGACCAGTGACTATTCTCTTATCCAGGTGACATCAACGCGCTCAGGGCAATCCTGCTCTACCATTTTAGCAATGGGGTCTTTATTAATGGAGGACTGGAGGGTGGAGTGACTAATCTTCTCAAGACCATACAGGGCAACAACCTTCAAGTGCAGTCTGTAAGTACATTGATAGGATCTCTACCAGTCGTGGTTTTTAGCGACTAACAAGCCAAGTCTATCTGATTAAACACCGTAATCAGTGAAAACAGAGAATTCCTCAAATGTCAGCTTTTTCCCAACAGTGATCATGAGAAAAAAAATTCTATAATTAGCTTTTCCAGTTACAAGATTAATGTTTAAAGGCCTTTGCACACCCAATAATAAAACTGTTTGACTCGGAAAGAGTGACTATTGAATTTGAGCCAATACTAATGTTTTTGTAGCAAAAGAGAGGGAAGGACCTGACATGCGATTATCGTCAGACAATGCAATTAGACGCAGGACACATTTCCTGTGTCTGTTCTCAGAAATTCCATGAACCAAATCCAGAACATTCACGTAAATCCTTTACAGGAAACCATACCAGCATGTTAACATTGAGTATAAAACTGACTTGATTATAAAAAAAAAAAAAAAAAAAAAAAAAAAAATATATATATATATATATATATATATATATATATATATATATATATATATATATATATATATATATATATATGTGTGTATGCTTGTGTAGAGCCGAGGGTCTATGGCACTGGGCATTTGTGTGTGAATTTAGAGCATTGCTAAGTGATAAGGTCATAACTTCCAGACAGTTTGTTGCCATCAATCAAAATCAACATAGCTCAAATCTCAGCCTCCAACGCCTCCATCCTAACTCCCTCTAAAAGCTGGAACAATAGGTCTCTTAATGTCCAGACACTTCCCGTGCTGAAAACAGATCAGCACTGTAAATGTAAATTTACTTTAGACAAGAGATATTTCACAAAAAGAGCAAAAGCTAGGAAGTGACTTCTTAATATAAGGTCCAGCTGTTGTATTTTTCTAAATGTGTTGAAGTGTTTCAAAGGGTTTTGTAAGATGATCCCACTTCGGCTCACATTATTATTATTATTATTATATATTTTTTTATTAATATTATTTTATGCATGATATATATATATATATATATATATATATATATATATATATATATAATGTGTGTGTGTGTATAATATTTTTATGAAATATCAATTGTATATATTTTTTTCCTCTCGTCTAATCAATGCTAGTTTTAAAAAAGTAATTTAATGATTAACACCACCTTATACTCAGGTTAACAACTCCATCCATGTAAATTCAGTGGAGGTTCCAGATTCTGATCTTATGGCATCCAATGGAGTGGTCCATGTAGTGAAGACTATATTATATCCACAAGGTAAAGTATTAAAAGCAATGAATGTGCGTTTATATGCAAATATATTTAAGATGTGATATTGTTTGGTGGGACTTTTACATGCATTAAGTCTAAATCAATTGCATAGATCGACTACATCTTCAATGAACCTGATTTCACAACTCTTATATAACTGTACAATTCCTGAAACAAAAGAAACAGTCCCTAGAGCTTAATAGAAGATTTTACTGAATTTCACAGATCTGCCAGTTGGCAGTGAAGACATATTGATTCTGCTGAAGAGACTCATTAAATACATGCAGCTGAAGGTACAGCAGAACACACATCATATCTGAACACTTACTCACATTATATAACAGATCCATCACAGTCCAGTACATCGCAGTACAATCACACATCCTGTTTTATCAGTTGCTTTTATTTTATTTATTTTTGGTTTGGTTTGTGTATAGTTTGAATCTGGATTCACCTACCGTGAGATTCCACTTACATTCATCAGTAAGTTCAGTTTCAACCCTCTCAGTTTCATTTCTTTTTAAGTTCCACATAACATCATCAAGGACATATGGGTTATATTTGACATGCTTTTTATTAATGAATATTGTGCTTCTCATTGCAGGGAGGACTACAACTACACATGTCATTGAGAAAGGTAAAACATTATTTCATCACTTTTGAATTTTATTTAATTTAATTTCACTAAATGACAACTCTTTTTCCCATCCACTCACACCCTTTCTACATCCATAAGCATTCATTTATTTTATATGTGATACTGAGCTCCTCAGGCAAGCCCTTCTCTGCCAGCCAATTATTCCCAGAAGCTCTTTTAGATATTTGTACAATTATGTATTTACTCAATTATTATTCAATACAACAACAAGCCTGAACTTCGCCTTAAATGCAACTCCAAGTAAACCTGATTGATCATAGAGCCCCAGAGGAGAGCGAGAACGTGTTGTTTTGTTGGATTGAACCAGCACTGGCATCTCCTGTGGCAGTCGCTGGACAGATACAGCAGATAAAGAGCCATTCGAGACAGAGAGAGAGCGGATTTCGCCTCAGACCATGGCTGGAGACCTTCCTGTTGAGTAGGAGTGAATGTCGAAGCTCAGAAAATTTTAAATGGAATTTATGTGAATTGAAGCTATTGGAAACTTGGCTTAAAATGTGTATTTGTGAAGGTAAAAACTGATTAAAGCTTAGGTACTGGCAGTGGTTGCGAGAATTACGACCTAGAGCAGAGCTACCTTTCTTCTTAAAAAAAAAAAAATAGTCCCACAATTTTGTAAAGCTAATGTGTGTCAAAACAGCCCGACATTGGCTGAACCAATGTATACACACTGACAGCATCTAAAATTCTGAAGCCTTTTATGTGTTACTTTACAATCATAAGTCTTGATGAATCCTCTGAGGGCTGGTCAGATCTAGAACCTCAGATTCAACCCCAGATTCTCTGGAACCTTTGCGAGGGTACAGCTGTAAGAGACCCAATCCCATAGCGGGACCCTTACTTATTAGTAAATGAGCAAACTTTTTCCATGAAAGATCTTTTAATGACAAAGCAAGTTATAAATGAAATACAGATGTGACTGATGAAAGTCAAGTCATTTGGAGTCTTTGTACGGCTTAATTTAATTTAATTTAAGTCGATGTTACAGAGAAACATTCGCATATGTCATTCATTTATCGAATTGTGCATCTGTCATGGTTCCAATCAGTCTTCAAAACCACACAGAGTACAATGAAACCTTTATAACGACAAAGTAAATGGTTTAATCAATGAATTAAATGTTGAGTGTGACCAAACCATAACAGTAAGATTTTAAGCTTTTATTAAGCAAGGGCACAACGATCATGATAATTATAATAATAATGTTACAAAAGATTTCAATTTAAAATAAATGCTTTTTTAATTTGTTCATCAAGAATCCTAAAGTGTATCATATTTTGTTCCCACAAAAGTATTAAGCAGCACAACTGTTTTTAACATTGATAAAAAAATAAGACATGTTTCTTGAGCACTAAATCAGCATATTAGAATGATTTCTGAAGGATTATGTGACACTGAAGACTGTAATTATGCTGAAAATTCAGCATTGCATCACAGAAATACACTACACTATAATTCACAACAAAATATACAAAAATAGAAAATTCATATAGACACTTCTTGACTGCTTACCAGTCAAGACTTGATTACTGAATGATGAAACATGAAACCGACCCTAAACGGTAGTGTGTGTGTGTGTGTGTGTGTGTGTGTGTAATGTAGTATTTAATTTTTTTACAGTTTCTTATATACAGTCAGTGCACACTGTGTTTGAGTTCCACCATAAATCACAAAGTACCATTTATGCTGAGCCTGCAATCAAAAAAAGTCAGGATCCTGATCCACAGCCACATGTGCACAATGTCTTATCTCATCTTTGGCAGAATATCCTGATTTTTGTTTAATGAATCCAGCAGTAGCACGAAACGTGACCCCTGTTGCAGTGTCTAGAGAGAAAGGCCGACGTGGTGTTCATTAACAGCTCTGAAAGCTCCAGTGACTATTAATGACTGGCTTTGACTTCCATTCTCATCTTTGATCATTTACTTGTGATTTATTTCACTTTGGCACAATGCACGAATAGATTTCAGAACAAGTTTGCCGCAATTGGAAGCAAACCTGACTGTAGCAAGGTTAGTAATTCAGGGAAGAAGGAGGCCAGAACAGGCAAACGAGCAGCATACTTCAATATCAAAATAAACAAACACAAAACGAAAGTAAAGCGGCAGCCCCTCACGAACGACTGCCGCACCTTCATAAACAAAACACAACTTAAAGTCCAGGCTTGGTCCTCTCTCGTCCTTCACTGTCGTCACTCCTCCTTTTATGCATCTGGAGCTTCTCCGTGAGTCACTCAAGGATCCGTTCTCTCAGCTCTCGGGCCCTCCCTGCTTGCCACACTAACTTTAACTTAAAAGTATCTAAAAAGACAGTCGTACTTTATTCCAAGAAAGGAAAATGTCTCTGAATAATTTTTGAGAACATTGTTGAAAATATCATGACCACTATTATTTGACACGACACCTGATTGGTTTTCTGTACCTTTCCCACAGGTCCCGAGATCAAGGTGACCAGGGTCATTGAGCGTGAGCCCATCAAAGTTACAAGAGTGGTTGAAGGTGAACCAAGCATCACCAAAGTTACAAGAGTGGTTGAAGGTGAACCAAGCATCACCAAAGTTACAAGAGTGGTTGGAGAGCCAAGAGTCACCAAAGTTACCGGAGTACTTGAAGGAGGAACAAGCATCACCAAAGTTACAAGAGTAGTTGAAGGAGAACCAAACATCACCAAAGTTACAAGAGTGGTTGGAGAGCCAAGAGTCACCAAAGTTACCAGAGTACTTGAAGGAAAACCAAGCATCACCAAAGTTACAAGAGTAGTCGAAGGAGAACCAAGCATCACCAAAGTTACAAGAGTAGTTGAAGGAGAACCAAGCATCACCAAAGTTACAAGAGTAGTTGAAGGAGAACCAAGCATCACCAAAGTTACAAGAGTGGTTGGAGAGCCAAGAGTCACCAAAGTTACAAGAGTGGTTGAAGGAGAACCAAGCATCACCAAAGTTACACGAGTGGTTCAAGGAAAGCCGTCTGTTTCAAAGGACACAAGGCTTATTGAAAGTATGTCCAAACTTCAAATTAAGTATCAAGGTTAATTTTATAAAAAAATACACTGTTTTCTTGTAACATTGATTTTGCATTCATTCTTTTTGCTCAGCTCACAGTGCCTCATCTGATGGTGAAATTGATTCTGAGGGAGAAATCAAGAGAATCATGGGTGAAGGTCATTAATTTGAACAGCTTTATTTGGTTGTATATTTCAACATTCCTATTTGGCCAAGTTGTTAAGAGTTAAAATGTCCAGTTGCTTTTATTAAACATTTGAGAAAGGATTCTAGTGTAGTTAGAACTGGATTAGAGATACTCAGCATGTTCAAGTCTGTTCTCAAAACAAGTTCCTCGTACTTAAACAATTCAGTTTGGTTCAGAGTGGCTGTAAACAAAGTTGTTTGTCCTATTCTGTCTGATACAACATTGAAAGGATTCTTGTGGCACAGCCATGTCAAATATTATCACTTTATATGTTGTAGATATAACCAAGCTTCAGACGTTTCAGGATGGTGACGTACACATGCTCCGGGAGGAAGACATCAGACAAATCACTGACACAATCACTCAGGGAGGTTGGTCTAAGAGAGTTTTAATTGAGTTATGGATTTGAACGTAATGTTGCTGAACGGTAAAAGCAACCCTTTATCTGATATTAACTGCATTATTGAACACAACATATTATTTATGCGTTAAAGTAATTTTAATTAGCTTTTTATTTTTATATTTTCGGTTTTCATTTAAATTTTAGTTTTAGTATTTTATTTTAGACAGTTGCCAAGTCAACATTTTAAAAATTTTAATCTAATATTAATAGTTTTTTTAAATTTCATCTTTATATCAATTAATGCAAATTATTTTTAATAGTTTTAGTCAACAATAACACTGACCTTGGTACTTGTATTTAAAGGTTCATGTATTTTGAACAGATCAAACTTAAATCAGTGGGCCATTTACACTTGACCCAAGAGACAATTACAACAAATCACAATTTTTTCAGATATCATTCTCTGCTGCCAAACATTTTTTCCCTGTAATCCTTGGCATATGTAATGATCAATGATTCTTTCCCATATTGTGTTTTTTTTTTTTTATGCCATTGATCCAAACATTAATTTGATTTATGATTTTGAAAGGCTTGCAATCTGTAAGACTCTTTTGTAGCTTCCTAAAGAGCTTGACATTTTTATTGAGAACAGCTGTGAACTCGGTGATTCATTCTTGTGTAGTAATGTTTAATGTTTGTTTGTCTGTCTAATTTTATGCCCACGGATTACAATCCCTAGTTACGTAATAGAATAAAGCTCCGTTGGTTTTCCCATGGCTCACTCATATGGCTCTACTCCAGATGCTTTTGATTTAAATTCCTACCCTATGGTTTTCATTCATTTTTTGGCAAGATCACACTTATGATTTAGCTAAAAGAAAGAATGGTTTTACTCCAGAATCTTTAAGCAGGACAGTTAAAGTAAGATTAAGGCTTTCATTATTGACTATTACTCACTGATTTGGCTCAGGGTTAGTTTCACTTTTGCCCAGAAGTTTGTTCATCCATTGTTCTCATGTCTCCTTGTTCTCAAAGGTGGACCAGGCATCACTACTATAACTAGAGTAATCAAACCAGAGCCCCGGGTTGTTGAAAGTAAGACTTAATAAAGCAAATGATGATATGATATAGGGTTTGCCCAGATGTTTGTGTCATAGACTTCTCTTTTTGCTTGAAGGCGAACCAGAGATCACCACCTTTACCAGAGTAATCAAGAAAGAGTCTCAGATCACTGAAGGTGAGACGTAATACATAAATACATAGAGGTAATATGTGGTTTTAAAATTTGAACCAAATCAAACGGTCATCTTTTTGTGCTCAAAGGTGCACCAGGGGAAACCACTATTACCAGAGTAATTAAACCAGAACCGCAGATCATTGAAGGTAAGATGTGATATTTACACTTCTGATAGAGATTTTTTTGTTGTAGTTTTTTTTAATTAAGTTGATATTTGATATGCAATTATGCATACTAATTTCCCCTACTTTTACGATCTTTAAAAACATAAATTAATTAACACTGTGATATCTTTATTAACTCTCAAAATGTCATTTTTTTATGCTGTACATTATAATGTTTAATGCCTAAATTCAGCTGTGATGTTTAAAGTGAAAGAATTTGATTATTATAACATGACAATTATTGGCTTATCACAATCAGCCAGAATTTAAATATCAGTTTCAATAACTTTACACGGTTAGAAAAAAGGTTCAGTTAGGTTTAATATAGAACCTTACAGTTCGTCACTCAATTTTAAAGAACACTTTATGCCAAAAAGGTTCTGTATAAGGAGAAATGTCATGGCATAATACTTTCATGTTTAATGGGTTATTTAAAAAATTCTAGCGATAAAGTATGTTTATGAGCTGTTTAATTCATAAAATGTAATTAAAAAATCAACCAAACCTAAATCTATAAAATGATCCCATATTGGGAAGGTTCTATACTGTATATGAAGTGCCTGACAGAACCCTTTAGTAGATAATGATTGAGTGTAATAATATTACATATTTGAATATTTACTGAAGTTTATTTTATGCCTATTTTAGTACCAGATTTCTCAAAGATTGTATCTTTGAAGGACAATCCAGAACTCTTTGAATCAGAAACTGAGAGAATCACCAGAATCATCAAAGGTTAGTGGCTTCATAGCTCGGTGCGAATGATATGAAGGATCTGATGCCGAAAGTTTAATTGATTTTTTATTTATTTTTTGTCTTCAGAGGGGCGCTTTAAAAAACGAGCCGCCATCAGACAACCACACGGTATGCATTTCAGTTCATTAACATCTGATGTGTTCTTGAAGTCATTGTGTTGCTCTTTTTATACCGATTAAGATTTAAAATACTTTCAAATAGTTTTAGCACCTTTTTCTTTTTTTAAACCCAACTTTGTCATAATCCATCGACAAAGAGGAAAATGAACCCTAGATGTGTAGATTAACTTTTATATGTGTGTGTGTGTGTGTGTGTGTGTGTGTTTGTTTGTGGACTAAAACACAGGATCAAGACGAAGAGTGAGACTGGTCAGGCATCCCTCCAAACCAAGACAATGAGATGAATGGACGCTCACTGTACTTGGAGATCCAGCTTAAGTGAAAGACAGTGTTGTAGAACAGTGTGTTTGTCCTGAAAATACACTTTTGCTACAAACCGCATGGAATGTTTACACATTACAAACCAGCGCAGTAATATCTTGGATCTGTGTGGCAAACACCCCACTTCAACTCAGATAAGGGGTACTTGAAATGGTGGTGGTTACAAAGAGACTTTGCTCCTTTTTTTTTTCCAGCTGTTTATATTGTTTCTTTGAATATATACTGTATGAGCCTTGTCATTGAGCTTGTCATGCACATTATATTTCATGGTGCTTGCATTCCGACACTTGAATGCGTTTTTTATCTGATCAGGATCAGCAAAGCTTTGGCTTTTGTGTTTACTTTAAATTATGCAGCTTTTAACTGTCCATCATTCAGCTATAGTTCATTTTTATGAATTTATTCACTTAAAACTTTTTTTAAAACAGACAAGACTTTTCAATTGTACAAATTAAAATCATCACATTGAAATAAGCCTCAATGTAGCTAAAATAAATAAATAAAACAATTTCATTTTAAAAGAACTCTACTTGTGATTTTATTGGAAAAAAAGTCATGATGATTTGCTATCCATCTTGAGTTTACTGTGAGCTAAACACGTTAATCCCTTTATGTCCTCATTTATAGATACATGGCATGTCAAAAATGACATGAAGTGAATGCAAAAACTAACACTGCAGAGTAAAAGAAGCACATGTTGACATAAGGGCTTATGTAGCTGCATGTATATGCCTTTACACATGACATATGGATGACTTTATGTTTGAAAGAAGTAAAGCTTTGCTCCTAAACCTGAAACCCTATACTTTATTGAAAAAACATTGGGAGGATGAACATGTCTAGCAAGTTGTTTTAGATGTATGTATACTCAAAATTCTCCATTGTTTGCAATGGTCTAAAGTGAAAGCTGCTAAATTCACACCTAATATCGATCCAAATGATCCATTAAAATTAAAACCATAAAGAAACATTTTCATTAAAATTAAATAAAATATAAAAACCTTTCAGGCAGTTGCAAAAACAATCTGACTTCAATCTGCTTAATATGAAACATACATTGTTTTTGCCATTGCTAGTGATTGCTATGTAGCCTAACTTTAGATTGCCAGCTTTCAGCACATTTCCTTTAACAGTTCTTTGTGCAAGTGTCATACTGGCTAGTGATCTTACTTTGTCTTTAGCTAGCCAACAACAACTGACCTTAACTCAAGGACAATAGAAAAGGCCATTTCTTTCTCCACACAAATACCACAGAGAAAGTCTTGTGTATTGTGGCTGAACTTGCAGGTTCACATATGTGTTCTATTATTCTTCTATGTATGCGAGAACAGGATTTCTCATGTTTGGAGAGATGAGAGATGCTTGGATAACTACACAAAGAAGTTACAGCCCAGAATCAAATTTGATTTGAGGTCTGAAAGTTCGGTCTGGACTTGATCCGTTGTGGAGCAACAATGCTCGAACCAGAGCTGTTCGGACCAATCCAATTGTCAGGGCGGGCTTTATACGATGATGGACAGATGATCAACAGTAACGTAAACATTCACGTCACCAAAGAGCGCTTGGGTTGAATTCGTTTACATTTACAACAAAGAAGGCTGCCGCTGGAGAATTGAGATGTGTAGATTCCGCCATCGCGTCTGTTATAGAAGATATCGACAGCGCATTCATTTTAAAAGAGGAACAGAGAACCGCGATCAAGGCATTTGTCGATCGGAAAGATGAATGAAGAACATAGGCCTGCGTCACTTACTCTGTTGCTCTGATTGGTTGTAGGCATATAGACAGGTTGTAGGTATATCCAGAGCCCGTCTACGGAGAGCCTTGGCACTTCCTATTGTATCGATCTTGGTTGCAGTTCCATTAGAATTCCACTGGAGGTGATCGCGGGCGAGTGCAGACTGAATGTGAGTCTATGGGGCTAGACGGCTAAATTGGTCTCTTTCACCTGATTGCCGTTGAGAAATCTCAGATTTAATTGTAGGTTTTGCAAGTTCAACATGGCCGGGTTATAGGTCGAAAATTGAATGCCCCCAGTGGAACTCTTGTGGAACTACAACCAAAATTCTGTACAATAGGACTTAATAGGGAGTGCGCAGGCTCTCCATAGATGGGCTCTGATCTAATTGAGTGCAGAGGCATTTTATTTCCTGGTTCGGTTGAAACACGCCCCTTAATCACAGCCCAATGGAGCAGTATCAGGGGGGCAATCATTCGGAAAACATTGAAGCTTCCCCGGGCGACGCTACTGATTAGCAGACCATCACCTGCTGTTAGCATTCCATTGACTCCCATTCATTTTGGCGTCACTTTGACAGCGAATAACTTTACATCTGAGGCGTTTAAAGACTCCATTTGTCCATTATTTATTTCTAAAGAAACACGACAATGTATAAAAGGCTCCATTACCTTGTATCTTACGTTATGGCCCCGTAGATGCAGTTTTTGTAAAAATAGGCTAACGATTGCGTCATAACCACGCGACTCTCTGTCGCACAGTAGAGAGATTACCGTATGGACAGGAGGAGAAGCTCGCGGGCAATCGGGGGGACGTGGAGGCAAAATGACAAAATTATTAATCAAAATACTTAGCAAAAGTTTCTCCTACTCCTAGCTCATGGACACCTCCTACTCACACTCTCCGTCTCTGCAAGTTTCGGAAGGCAATGATTCAGATTATTCTTGGCACAGCTACTAGAAGACAGACGGGTTGCTCACGTCACATCTACGTCGTCAAGATCAGTTTGAGTCTGCGCAGTACGCTCAGCCATCAGGAAGTGAGTACTTCTAATTGACTTCACTTTTCTCCGTTGAATCCAATGGAGTCGCTGTGTTCATTTCTTTTACTGTCTATGAGCAGTATCAGACTCATATTCTGACTAGAATCTGAGTGTGACAACGTCAGGCTAATAAAATATATTATTTATATAAAAACATTTGTTATGACCAATTCAACTAAATATGTGTCTAAAAAAATTGTATTTAATATTTTTAATACAATTAATGTATTTATATTTTTGAGCAATTATGATTACTTTTCTATTTACCACAAATGCCCTTAATTGAGTGCAATATCACTGATATTTAATTAGTAACTTTGTGTCAAGATCGGCAGTGATGGGAATGATAGAGCTGAGAAGCACCTCCTTCTGTTTAACAAGATGCTGTCCGTGACATAAGTGTGTTGGCATGCCTTTGACTCCAGTCATATATCTGACATAAAGTCATCATGTCTGTAAGCATGTAGTTTTACAGTGATTTATATAGGGAGTGAGGTGATGCGGAGTGATATGCCTACAGGGTTCAAGAACTCCCTCCTTTGGCTGCTTCAGTATTGAGAGATGGGCTCCAACTAAGAAAGTCAAAAGTACATCTGCTGAAGTGCCATTGGCAAGAGAACTGAATAAACACTCTTTTCACTGCATTCATGTTGAAATATGGGAATTTAAGTGATAAAACCAGAGAGATGATCATTAAAGGGCTAACCCTTTAACAATTATTATTTTATTGGAGTTTCTCATGGTCATGCAGTTAAATCTAACGGGCTGTTTTTTTCTATCTATCTATCTATCTATCTATCTATCTATCTATCTATCTATCTATCTATCTATCTATCTATCTATCTATCTATCTATCTATCTATCTATCTATCTATCTATCTATCTATCTATCTATCTATCTATCTATCTATCTATCTATCTATCTATCTATCCATATGTCTGATGGTTTATCTATCTATCCATCCATCCATCCATCCATCCATTGGTTTAAAGTTAAAATTTTACATTTTGTATCACAGTGAACATTCTAGTAGATAAAACAGGATAATTTTGGACTTGTATCAGTTGTGACATATCTCTATGGAAGATCAGACTGTGTGTGTCAAGTTGCAGAAAGGAGAAGGCTCTCTGGCGGTGCACAACAGTCTTTGCCCAAACATCCCTGCACGTGGGGATGATTGCTGTGATTAGGAGTTTTTACGAGAGCAAACGAGTCATAAAACATACTGTAGCAGCTGTGGTCCGTTTCATCATGGGGCTTCAGACCTTTCAAACCAAGTAAATAACTGTACTTTTGCTTCTTGCTGTCACCGAAAGTTATTATGGTCTCTAACTTTTTTCTGACTTGCAAAAAATCACTTAGCAGTTAGCACATAGTTTAAAGGTGAATAAGGGTGATTTTATGGCTACTTTTAAGTCTAAGGTGGTAAACATTACAGCTTTGTTTTTTAAATATGAAAATCCATCATCAAAATATGTTTTTAATTGCCATGAGATTGTTGAAACACCAAAACATGTAAGCATGCCTTATTTCTCTCACAGCAGGAAGTTTATTGAATAGAATATAGAGCAAATCAATGAGGTCAATAACACAAATCTGTAAGACTAATGGCTTTGGAGAGTCTTACACAAAGCTGTAAAAATGACAGATAGCATGCAGCTTGCTGGCAAAATGGTGACTTTGCTGTTTGTATGCAACACTGGAGGCCAAAAAGCCCAAATTCAGAGTAAAATATGTTCTCTTGTGACTTTCATGTCAAGAATCGTTCTCGTTGATTTGACAGCCAAGGAACACTCTTGATGGACACTGGCTTCCAGTGAAGAACTGACACAGAGCTTCCAGTGAAGTCTGGCTCCAAGTAAGACTTCACTGGAAGCTCTGTGTCAGTTCTTAGAGATCGAATTTAACAATAAACGAGTTGTAAAGAGGGACTTGTTGCACACAACAGTATATCCATGACTTTCCATGGTCACTCTGATAGCCAAGTAAGACATGTTTCAACATATTTTGTTGATCCTGAAACAACATTCCTATCCAAAAATGTTGTCCTAACCTTATCCCTACCCGTGAAACCTAACCATACCCATAAGTTATCCCTAAAATCTGAGGGAAATGATAGGTGAATATCACTGATGTAGAAGCATGTAACCCTGGTTGTAAGCCTAAACTGACATTAACTGTAAACTTGTCTCTCAAATTTGATTGGTCGATTGGAATTTTGTTCCAGGATCAACACAAATGTGGATCCAGGAACATGTTGCACTTGGTGAAATGACATTCACTGACTTTCCATGTTGCTGGAGCTCTATGCAACACTTGGTGGAGCAGGGTCCTGTCTATTACACATTTTAGAGTACATTCACAAAAATAATGATAAAATATTTTCACTAATCCAATATGTCAATATTGCCGCACCCTCTCAAAGCTAGTTCTCGCAAATTAAAGTCGGCATAAAAAGGTTGCAATAGTATTTTCTTCCCTATGATGTGTATCTGAGCGGAATGGCTTCTTGAACAAGAAAAAATGTAAGGCGGGACTTGATTTTGTCCATCATGAATTGATTGGATCATTGTGGTTTACTATATTGCTGATACATTAGCACACTACATTACAGTTCACTTGAAAGAATTCAGACACTGAATGCACCAGAGGGGCTGCCGTTTTTGTGTAGTTATTTTTGCCTCACTGAAGGTGGCAACCCTAATGATGTCTGTGTGCATTTCTCGAATATGGTGTAGAGCACGTTCACAAGTGCCACGCGTAAACAAACAGTCGTCAAATTCAAATTTTGTTAACGTTATTAACGACTTCAATCTTCGTCTGTTTTTCACACAATGCTATCGTATGACTTCTGAAGATGACACGAATCATATGGATAGCCTGTTACAATCACCAACCTATCTTGAGGTGAGGATTTTCAAAAAATATTCCTTTCAAATTACTCCTAACATAAAGAAGTATCAGTTTTACACTCACCTAAAGGATTATTAGGAACACCTGTTCAATTTCTCATTAATGCAATTATCTAATCAACCAATCACATGGCAGTTGCTTCAATGCATTTAGGGGTGTGGTCCTCCTGGTCAAGACAATCGCCTGAACTCCAAACTGAATGTCAGAATGGGAAAGAAAGGTGATTTAAGCAATTTTGAGCGTGGCATGGTTGTTGGTGCCAGACGGGCCGGTCTGAGTATTTCACAATCTGCTCAGTTACTGGGATTTTCACGCACAACCATTTCTAGGGTTTACAAAGAATGGTGTGAAAAGGGAAAAACATCCAGTATGCGGCAGTCCTGTGGGCGAAAATGCCTTGTTGATGCTAGAGGTCAGAGGAGAATGGGCCGACTGATTCAAGCTGATAGAAGAGCAACTTTGACTGAAATAACCACTCGTTACAACCGAGGTATGCAGCAAAGCATTTGTGAAGCCACACGCACAACCTTGAGGCGGATGGGCTACAACAGCAGAAGACCCCACCGGGTACCACTCATCTCCACTACAAATAGGAAAAAGAGGCTACAATTTGCATGAGCTCACCAAAATTGGACAGTTGAAGACTGGAAAAATGTTGCCTGGTCTGATGAGTCTCGATTTCTGTTGAGACATTCAGATGGGAGAGTCAGAATTTGGCGTAAACAGAATGAGAATATGGATCCATCATGCCTTGTTACCACTGTGCGGGCTGGTGGTGGTGGTGTAATGGTGTGGGGGATGTTTTCTTGGCACACTTTAGGCCCCTTAGTGCCAATTGGGCATCGTTTAAATGCCACGGCCTACCTGAGCATTGTTTCTGACCATGTCCATCCCTTTATGACCACCATGTACCCATCCTCTGATGGCTACTTCCAGCAGGATAATGCACCATGTCACAAAGCTCGAATCATTTCAAATTGTTTTCTTGAACATGACAATGAGTTCACTGTACTAAAATGGCCCTCACAGTCACCAGATCTCAACCCAATAGAGCATCTTTGGGATGTGGTGGAACGGGAGCTTCGTGCCCTGGATGTGCATCCCACAAATCTCCATCAACTGCAAGATGCTATCCTATCAATATGGGCCAACATTTCTAAAGAATGCTTTCAGCACCTTGTTGAATCAATGCCACGTAGAATTAAGGCAGTTCTGAAGGCGAAAGGGGGTCAAACACAGTATTAGTATGGTGTCCCTAATAATCCTTTAGGTGAGTGTATATATTTATATTGCAAAAGCTAATTTGTTATCAAAATGTAGCTATTTCTATCACATAAAGTTTATAAGGAAAATTAAGTCGTCATTAACAGAAGAGCCAAAACTGAAAGAACATTTTTCTTTAGAATTTCAGTTTTGTTATTCATTTAAATAAACAAATAAGCAAGCAAGCAAGCTAGCTAAAAGGAATCCATCAATTTAATATTTTTGCCTCTGCAGTTTTCAATACTGTTAATATAACTGCTAATATGGTAATATTCCTGTTTTTTCCCTGTCAGTCAGGCACACTTTTGCTATCATATGGGTTTAGTTTTAATTTTGTTGTGCTTTTAGGCTTTTATGGCTTCTATGACTGAGAACATTTTGTTCATCAGTAATTTAACCGTGTAGCTCCTGTGGGTTTGTGTTTTATTTGGAATTTTCTATTAAGCTCTTTAAGAGACATTTTAGATGAAGCAGACATATTCCAATGGAGTGGACATAAAGTTCAGCTTCACGGCTCTTAGCTCATTATTTTACAGGTCATATCTGAAATTCCTCAGCTGTGCACCATACTGAGAGAATAAGAGAACTGATTTGAACTTAATTTATGACATTTCATATTGAAACACCATGGCTATAACATTTTTGTTTGACATTCGCTCTGAGTTCTGTGTAATTCCAATCATATTGGCCAATAATTCATTGTTTTGTTTGATAAACTAAACAATGTTTGTCTATAAGAGGCTGCAGTTATTTTATGCTCTGATTGAACGGATGATTTACATTTTTCATTTCTGAAATGTATGAAATGTAAATGTAGGCTTATTTAACAAATTATAGTGCTTTGTAAGCTGAATGTGTCTGTGGTAGATAACAAGCAGAAGACATGCATTCATTTGTCATCTGTCATACCTGGCTCTAGGGAAAATCTGATGAAATATGATATGTGAGAGATGAGACCATTTTATTTTACTCAGGAGTGACCTTGGTTTTGGAGCTGCGGTAGAACTCAGGCCTACAGCTGTTTAAACTTTTTTCAGGAACAGAGAGAAAAAAAAAACAGTGTGAAAGAAGCTTTACATTAGTCCCAGTGTCATCTGGAACATGTTTTTCAAAAAAAATGTATTGAAAAATTACAATTATTTACTCATTCTATGTTGTTTCAAGTGACTTTCTTTCTTCTGAATACAAAAGAAGATATTTAAAAATATATACATTTCAGTGCTTTTTTTTTTCTTCCATTTATACAAGTCAGTCCAGTGTTGATTTAAATCCCACTGACTTTCATCACACAGAAACATTCTTCAGAATATCTTATTTTGTGTTCCAAGACAGTTTAAACCGACATGAGAGTGAATAGCCTAAATGATGACATTATTTCTCATTTTTGAGCAAACTATCCTTTTAAAATGGCTCACAACACAGTTGTAACTGAGTGCCAAAATGATCTCATTCCTTTTCATGACATTTGGAGAGAAGAATCATTTGTTAGATTGCCTTGATCTCTTTTACCTCAAATCACTTCAGCACAGTTCTTCTGAACTCCGGATCCCAAAACTCCTAAAATTGCAAGCCTTCTAAAATGGAGCCATAAAGAATTGAGATCCTAAAATATAATGTCTAGGTTTGCAAGCCTTCTAAAATGGAGCCATAAAGAATTGAGATCCTAAAATATAATGTCTAGGTTTGTCATTATTACCACTGGTTATGTTCTGAAAGGCTGTATTAAGCAACAAAGAGTTTATGGAAAGCTCGCAGGGTTTCAACGTTTCAACCTGGCATGTTAAAAAATTCTTTGTATAAACATGTTTCAAGTCATACATCCATGCGCAGTCACACAAGCATGCGTGACCTTGTTACGGCTAGTTACAAAGAAAAAAAGACCCGATGACATGCATGTATCTTCAGGCTGCTTTTTCAAGAGATGCAGGACACATATGATAGACGGGAACATCACACCCAGCAAATCAATCTTTTATGTAAGGACACGCTTTGATTTGCAAAATTAGTTACAGCCCACTGTGTTTACGATGCTTACATCCTTCATAAGGTTATAGAATCAAATAAATACGCCCGTATGTTTATAGATGTGACATCTATAAACATGTACAGACGTATTTATTGCCTATTAACCACAGAATGCTTTGGTTTCAGTGTTGTTGTGCATTTAATTGTGTGAGGATAATTGACGGTATAAAAGGAGTCCTTGTTTTAAAATGAGTTGTGCATTATTTAGTACTTTTTGGGGATGGAACAGAACAATCACAACACAAACTGTGATGTAAACACGGATCTGTAATTTACCCTTGGCACAGTCCACATTTTGGTGACCATTTGGCGGCAAACCATGTGTATTTAAGTTTAATTCACTAAAACTTCTGGATACGAGTGCTGCTCATAATTACATGAAACAAAGGGCCAAAAATCAACCTTAGGACTTAGAATATGGCAGAAAACATGAATGTTGCCTTCACAAATGAAACAGCAGGAGACAGTGCACTTAGCTAACAAGTTAACACTGCCAAAAGGGTCAATTTCAATAAATGGACATGAATATGCAAGTCCTGGAAGTCTGACTAGATTATTATGTCTAAAGAGTTCGCCAAACCTCTGGGTATAGCACATTTTAAAATGAGTTGGAGAACAGATGTTTTTTACGGATATAAAATAAGCCTTTATTCGTTATTTGTCTTGCCTGCATGCAGCCCTTCAATGATTGCTGTATAGGCCTAAATATCACGGTCTGTTCTGTTTGGTTTCGTTTACCCTGTCACTATTTGAGTTCTTGGTCATTGTTTGTTGTTATGGTTTCTAATTAGTTACACACCTGTTCCTTTTTCCATTGATTATCATTCCATGCGTATTTTCTTAGTTCTATAATCTGTGTTGTATATGTTTGATGTGTAGTGCACTTAGTGATTCTTTGTGTTCATTAAAGTCCCATTAATCTACAAGCTTGTGAAGCTCTGTCTTTTTCAGTTAAATCTTGTGTTTTCGTGCTTTGTCTGTCTTGGAACATCATGGTCATCTTGCAAGGGTCAGCTTTTAATGTCCCCTACTGTGGAACCATCTTTTCCCCATTACGGATAAAATGTGCTCTCTTGACAATTGCTTACATAAAGACCGTCTCAAATTGTGATCATCAAAATGGTGCTATTTCATTAAGTCACATTTTGCCAAGATTATCTACACTGGCAACAGACAACATTGCTTGTTTTGACTTTATTCTCCAGAGAAACAATTGCTCTGCCATCTTTTGAATTTTGTCTTGGAACTTCCATTTTTGCAGTAGGTCTGTATATTTCTATGGCATCGCTGTCAAAGTGTAATTAGCTGGTGAAGAGGATTTACTTGTAGAGTTAATGAAAGCTATCAAAAGTGCGTTAGCAAGTCAACGAATGCGGCAAGATTTTAAAACAAGCGGTTCATTTACAAATACGTAAGATCTTATCTTCATGCTGTGGAAATACAAACTGGAAGACAGAACGCAACGAGCACAGCAAGTTCATTTTATGAAGTATACTTAAGTAAAGTTCAAGTATATTTTAAGTACTTTATGTAGTACGTATACTATTATTGATGTACTAGTAGTAAACATTTAAAGGGATAGGCTAGTTCACCCAAAAATGAAAATTCTGTCAGTAATTACTCACCCTCATGTTGTTCCAACCGCGTAAGACCTTCGTTCATCTTCGGAACACAAATTAAGATATTTTTGATGAAATCTGAGAGCTGATCACTCCTCCATAGGCTGCTAGGTGGCCCAAACTTGCTGGCCCAGAAAAGTTATTAAAGAGATCGTTAATATAGTCCAAGTGACTAAAGTGGTTCAATCGTAAATATATCAAGCGACGAGAATACTTTTTGTGTGCAAAAACAAACAAAAATAACTACTTTATTCCACTATTCATTTCCTTCTCTCTGGGCCTCGTAGTGTTTTTGCGCAGCGCGTCTGTGTTACACGTCACCACGAAGGCTCACTATTGGCCGAAGCTGGTCATGTGTGTGATGCGTGATGACGTATAACACAGACGCGCAGCGCAAAAACACTACGAGGCCCAGAGAGAAGGAAATGAATAGTGGAATAAAGTCGTTATTTTTGTTTGTTTTTGAGCACAAAAAGTATTCTCGTCGCTTGATATACTTAAGATTGAGCCACTGTAGTCACTTGAACTATATTAACGATCTCTTTAATAACTTTTCTGGGCCAGCAAGTTTGGGCCACCTAGCAGCCTATGGAGAAGTGATCCAGCACTCAGATTTCATCAAAAATATCTTAATTTGTGTTCTGAAGATGAACGAAGGTCTTACGCGGTTGGAACAACATGAGGGTGAGTAATTACTGACAGAATTTTCATTTTTGGGTGAACTATCCCTTTATGTGTACTATTTCAATAATGCTTGTGACAAAAGTGGCCCACTTTTTAGTATATAAATACTGTAACAGTAGTAAATTTTAAGTTCACAACTAAATTTCTACGTATAGTTAACTATTTATATATTCATTTTACACTTTAAGTACTATACTACTATGTAAAGGTATGAAATATACCTTTAAATGTGCTGTAACTCTTTGCATTTTCAAAACATTTTATTTTAGCTTCATGCCCCCTTTTTTTATCAACACTTGAATCTGGGTAAGTTTCATTAAAAAAGCAACATTTTAAACAAAAAGCTGAGAAAATCGTATTTTTGTCAAAGACTTCGTTGATCGGATTCAGAAGGATGGTCAAAACATAGATGGAGTAGATCGAATTCATCAACACACAAAGCTTCACAGTCTTTAAACCTGGTCGACATTTCATTCGGTAACGTTGGGTAGTTTATATGCTGTTTAATGTTTGATAATCATGTTGTTTTACATTTACGTAAGCAATCTTCTATCACTTGTTTCTGATTCTTCACCTGTGTTTTTGGAGATTCTGTATGTGTGATGTATGATGTGTAATAGCGCCCCCTACCATATAATGGTGAAAACATGGATAGATGGAATATTCAGTCAAAGGTGGGGAAAAAGTAAAGTATATTTGAAGAAAACTCCTATGTACACTACCAGTGGACTAGCCTACACAAAAATGCAGGTACTCTGAATTAAGAACATAATGTATGTAAGTAACATAATGTAAGTTTATAAGGCTGTATGTAAAACTATGTGAAAAAAAAAGTATTTAATAGGATACTCAATCAAGCCAAGTATACTTTGAATATTTAATTACACGGTAAAGTATACCTCGATCAAAAGACTGAGTACAAGTAGGCCAAATATACGTTTCTGTCAGTATAAGTCAAGTAAACTTGAGTGCAATTTTAAGTAGATATTTCTGAGAAGTACATAAAAAGTACACTTTATTATTTTTAGTTTAAAATCAGTATACTAATAGCACACTTGAGTAAACTTCTTTTTCTTATGGGTGGGGTGGTATTCACGTAATAATTTGTTGTCTATAAAGATCATTTAAAATAAGTGAAAAAGTACACAATAGGATTTATTGTTGTTATTTTAAAGTTCATGTCATCAAATTCTGTTAGATCACTTCACCATAAATACTTCACAGTCACCAAAATATGAAGATAAAAACAACACAGATGGGGTGATGTTAACATTTGTTCTGTTATGTTTGGACCATATCTTGTCATCAGCCTCCAAAACAATATGAAAATTGTGCTTCAGATGTGGTGAGGAAATCACTGTTGCTTTGGTCTGAATATCTCTTACAATTAGCGTAAATGCACCTGATATAATCAATCCTTCCTTTTTGATCTTGACTTGATATTGATTTTGTAGTGACTCTTAAGTGGAGTCATCAGGAACTTGATGATGGCACCACAGGGTCCCGTTCACCTAAACTCACAGACAGAGAATATTCTCAGCCCCACCTCACACAGTGAGTCACCATCTGACAGCTGGCCCAAAGTGACTCAGGCCAGGGTCATCACACAAATGTTTACCTTGCCCACAGTGTTGCGTAACACCCTTGAGATATTGCTGGACTTATTTACTTGAGATGAAATGGAGAGTTACTTTTTGGTGCTTGAAGACACAGTATACCTGCCACAGAAGAACTATACTCCAAACTGTTTAAGCGCACGTGCATGATGATTTCTTGATTTATGAACTAAATACAAAGTTCAAAGAGTGCGTTCTTTATGACTGTTACTCTAAAGCGTCAAGATTAATGACTAAATTTCTGCATCTGGTCCCCTAAAGACATTTCTAAAGAACATTTAAAAAACGATTTGAATGTGACCAAAGTTCATTGGCTAATCAGACAGATGGGATGCTCCGAGGCTTGGAACGTGTTTTATGCAGCTCTTTTAACTGAAGCCATTGAGGTTACAGTATCTCTTCAATTGGAATGGCTAATCTGGATGGGACTCAAGTTGGATCCTTGTTTCTGGCATTTACACATTTTGCTTTCTCAAGAAAGATCGTCATCTAAAAGTGAAAAAGTGCATGTGTGTTTGTACTGTACGTGCTTAGCTGTGGTTTATAGACTAAATTGTCCCCAAAAGAGAGCTAAATATGACAAAGTCTCTCTTTGGGGACGTCTGAAATTGGAAAATCAATTCATAAGTAAAGAGAAGAGAAGATGTAATTTGTATGATATGCTGAAATTGTGATCATAATGGATTGTAGAAAAACATTCGCTGACAGCTTCTTCGCCAGATCCACCATCAAGTGACAGTGACACTTACATTTGATTGCGTTCAGTAATTGCTCTGCAGTAAATCGCTAAGCCATTTCAAGTTTTGCTGATGATACTTCCTATTCTTTTGTTTTTGACCCGAGGTATTCAAATGCAAAACGTTACGGTGTGGGTATGTCTCCATTTAGATAGCTAAGAATGTGTGTTAAACCTAGACTAAATATTTTGTCTAATATCAGGGAACATACTATTTAAAAAAATAAAATGTATTTATTTAATATAGTAAATATTGATATTTAGGTTTTACAGTGGTTTTCACACTCGGCTTCACACTGAATGTGTTGTTTTGTGTTTTTCCTTTTTTTGGGGGGGGGGGGGGGGGGGGGGGTAAGTTCAAAACATGAACTTCCGAACATGAAGTTCATGACATGAAGTTCAAAACATGAACTTACCAATGGAACTGTTTCTTCAGAAGGAAATGGAATATGTGACTATCTAAAAGTCCTGCTATGATGACTCATTGAAAAACTCAACGTCCATTACACCACATTACAGGCAAATACAATGGAAGTGGCCAGATAAGGTGTTAAAGGGTTTCATATATGTTTTTGGCTTTTGGGACTCTCTATGGTCATCATGGATCAGCACCATACATTTTTTTCCAATGCTGTGACAGCTTTTATGGAAGTGGCTGTAGAGAGTTATTAGTTTGATGCTCTTGATGTACAAAATGGGAATACTAACAGACCTGCTTTTTCTGTTGTGCACTTCATGAGAACCAGTCCAACTGGCCCGTGACTTTAGATTAATTCTAAGAATAAATGAGTCTCCTCACTATTTCATCACTGTTTAGCACACCACTCCTGAGGAAAGCCGGTTAAAGGATTGTGAAGTGTAACATTCCTTGTAACTGTCTAGTCAGGGTGTAAAATAAAACAGTCCCTTCTTAAACTTTCGTTCTCTAGACACTGATGTATCCTGTGGATGAAGTGATGATTAATGTAAGTCTCATGTAGAAAAAAAATGAGGGTATAGGTTAGGTTAAAACAGCAACATATCTTCATAAATCATACTGGGAACACCATCGGCTCTATGAATCTGAGTCGTCAAAAAATAAACACCTTAACTATAACATCCTTTTGGCCAGTGGAGTCTTTCATATAAATTCATTTTATGTCATATTGAGTTGTAAGCAGGACTTTGTTGTTTGTTTGTTGATCAGTTGCCATAACTCTCTTTCATTAGCTGGAAAAGAACATCACAGAACATCTGTACTGCACCAGAAAATTCATTTCAGTTACCATAGTTTTGGAAGATTTTTAGAAAATGTGAATCACACTTGTATTGCTTGGTATTTCTGTGTTCGCATCAAGGAAACTTTTTCTGATTTATCACACAATTTGTGTGACCATGGCATAAATTTGTGTTATACACAGTTTTAAAAATTTTATTTATTAACATATTATGTTTTCTTTAAGCTTTCTATATTTTTTATGTTAATGGGGGAATTTGATAACTGAAAATATTGAATATTGTATGAAGTTTCATAGAAATGTATAATTGCGTGAAAACAATTACAACTGAAGCATGATGGTATGGCCTCAGAAAGAAATTATTATTATTATTATTTTCAGAGATATATAACTCACAAATTAAAAAAAAACTTCTAAGATGTCCAGGTCATAAATCTTTTAGTGAATATGTTTCTATATTTTCTTTCTTTTGGATGATGAATACATCACATCTTCAAAGTGGGACTCATTTCAGCTCAAACTTGTTGAGGCGTCTCATGTTGGACAGTGACATGAGAAGCTCAAGAAGATTCTTCCATAGAGCGTGATGCCTAGGCATGTTTGAATACTAGTAGCCTACATGTGCTAGTTCCATAGTGACTCAAAGTTTCCATTTCCCAAATGTTGTGAGAGCTGGTTAAAAACAGAATTGTCAGGAAAAATGATATTTATTTAGGACATGAGCAAAGGCTAATATGTTTCATAGTATGATTTTTGTTATGAACCCACACATAGAAGCTGGGCAGCACAGGCTATCTTTCATCTTTTGTAACACCTGAATTTATAATAGCAAATTGGCAAGGCAGCTGTGTGATCAATTTTTCGTTCTCTTTTTATTCCAAAGTTAATCTTGTCAAGTATTGTGTTATTTGACATTACTCTTAAAGCGGACAGCGTCTCTCTTATAACTCAAAAACTGCTAAGCACAATAAAAAAAATAGCTCGGAGCGATCTCCTTTGTACCTCTCTGAACGGACTCCAGCACCATCCATCAAACAATCTCCCACAAATCTGTCTGCACACATCAGTTAATAAAATACAACACACCCTTCACTGTAAAAAAAATACAAATAAATTATTTGTCAGCTAACCTAACGTGTTGTCATCCCGAAATTGCGGTATAGCGGTATAGTGTGAACACAGCATAAGTAATGCAATGCTTGTTGCGGGTCACATGCCACTAACCACATGGTTGATGTATTATGTCCAGATTGCATACTACGCACATATATATAACATACTTTTTAAATGGTCAGAAAGCAAAAGAAATACCTAATCAAAGAGTATGCCATTTTGGACAGAGTCAGCATCAAAATAGAGTGGTGCATGTATGACGTCACTTATAGGCCAACCGACAGATAGCATCACGCTGGTTCCCTTGAGAAAAACCCAATAGCATTTTCCCATAGGCTTTTGGATTATCTCTAAAAACAAGCTCTTGTTTATGTTTATGATACTTGCACATTTTATCCATCAATATAATTATCACATATGAACCCAACTTTTATGAATTTTGAAGCCTGAATGCAGTCGCCAGAAGTAAAAAACTAAAGGTAGGCAATAAACGGACTACACCACGGTCCAACGAATTCAACATCACCATCACTAAGCTTCCGACAACTCTTTCAGTTTTTACCTAAAAACTTGAGTTAGACTAGTTTATCACAATTATAAGCATAATGATGCTGTAATAGCGGACGAGCTAACCTGTTCAGTACGTGTGATGACGTTTACTCTCCTCGACAGCCTCTGCCATTTAGCCACTTGTTAGCAACCACCTTTTTCAAGACACTTAACAGCTTAATGTATTTTATGTCATCAATATTACAATGTACAAATATATTACAATATAATTTAATTATACATTAAAATTGAGATAATTGGTCACCTTTAACTAATGTTAACTAATAAAACTTATTGTAAAGTGTTACCAAAACCACAAATACAACACCCTTCAGTCTCACTATGATAGTCATTGTTTGCTGCATCATGAAATAAATCAGGAATCAGGGGCCGTATTCACAAAGAATTTTAAGGCTAAAAGTAGCTCCTAACTGGCGAATTTAGGAGCAACTCCTAAAAATAATGGGCGTGTCACTCGTAACTTTAGGACTCCTAATTTTTTTGACTAAGAGTAATTCACGAAGCATTTTAGCCCTAAAAGTAGCACCTAAGCCTGGGACAGCTTAAAAGAAGTCGAGAGGACTCCTAACTCACTAAGACCTATTCACAAACCGCTTTTTGTGGCATTTCACGTTGCGATGTTTTGAAATGCGTATGCGGCGGCTACAGGAGCTTCCAATCGCGAGGGAACAATTTCGCATTGTAGGCATAACTAGGGATGCAATAACGCCGCCAACAACAACCAAAACTAGACTACTCATTGCATGTAAAGTAATTGTAACGTTTCATTGTGAATCAAATTAAAATGTTCTTCTCTTTGCAAACGTAGGCAGAAGCATATAGTGACAGATTAATTCAATAATGTTGCAAAGATATTGCATCAATCCATATGTTTCATTAGGCTACTAGGCTATTTGTTTTGCCTTACTCTTTATTCATTTAGACTATTTATTCAGTTATTCATCATCTTCCGTCCTTCGCACTACTTGTGTAGCGCACGCATTCTCAGACCTGTCACCTGTCACTCATCATCGTAGGGGAGGTGTTTGGAATCATTCCCGCGTTACAATCATCAGCCAATCAATGTGGTCACTTCAGTCAAGCTCGTGCATGAGTAATGACGTCATCCATAGCAACGAAGACTCACTCTTAGTTTAGGAGTTGTCATTTTTCTTTACTAAGAGTAGGTCTGAAAGGCGTTGTGAATAACTTTTAAGAGAAAACTCCTAGCTAAAATCTTTTAGTGCGATTTAGGAGTACTCCTAGTGGTAAGATAAAATGCTTTGTGAATACGGCCCCTGGTTTTAAGTCAAATAAGTGTGAATAAGTACATTTACAAAGCATTAAAGGAGAACTCCGGTCAATTTTGACATTGAGCTAATTTTTTTGTACATTTGGAGTCACTGTCAATACAGAGAACAAACGACAAAAATCGGTGTTGCCTACACCGTGTTATCCTCTTTTTAAAATTTGCACCCTGTTGACTTCATTGGGGCACGTTTTAAACCTGCTTTTAGCCTCTTAACATCCTTGATGTGTCATTACAAGTGCCCAGCCATGTGAGTGATTCCTTCAGAGGGAACACGGTGAATCTGACTGCAGTAGATGTGAAAGATATGAATAAAAATGATGTTTATTCAGACAGCGCACATACCTGTATTTACATCCTGTTTTTGGTCGAAGTCCATAGTAATCGATTGTCGAGTTCACGCGCATTGGTTTAGTACCTATGATCATGCGCGTGAACTCGACAATCGATTACTATGGACTTCGACCGAAAACAGGATGTAAATACAGGTATGTGCGCTGTCTGAATAAACATCATTTTTATTCATATCTTTCACATCTACTGCAGTCAGATTCACCGTGTTCCCTCTGAAGGAATCACTCACATGGCTGGGCACTTGTAATGACACATCAAGGATGTTAAGAGGCTAAAAGCAGGTTTAAAACGTGCCCCAATGAAGTCAACAGGGTGCAAATTTTAAAAAGAGGATAACACGGTGTAGGCAACACCGATTTTTGTCATTGTTCTCTGTATTGACAGCACTCCAAATGTACAAAAAAATTAGCTCAATGTTAAAATTGACCGGAGTTCTTCTTCAAAGGGATAGTTCACTTTGAAATTAAATTTTGGTATGTTTTAGCTTACCTCAAGGGCATCCAAGATGTAGGTATCTTTGTTTAGTTTCAATTTTGATATTTTTAGGTCAAACCGTTCTTGTCTGTCAGTCATATAATGCAGGTCTATGGTCACCACCTCAAAGAGCATGCACAGTGAAGTCCAAATTAAACAATTCCCCATCGTAAGTACACATTGATGGCCTAAGACACGAAACGAGCGGTTTGTGTGAGAAAACGAACAGTATTTATATTGTTTTTACCTCTTGTACACAACCACGTCCAAGTGATCTGAGGGCGCGCACGCTTCCTGGCGTTCTGGCTTAGTCTGCGCAAGCGCCGGAAGTGTCACTCTTATGTCACTCATTGTTTACACAGAGATTTCGGAAGTGTTACCGTTCACTGTGAAGATCTAAACATATTTAGACGTACAGGAAATCGCAATGGAAGACGATTTCGATATATCCGAAATATCTTGCGCAGACTAAGCCAGAACGCACGCACACGTCACAAACCAGGAAGCGCGCGCGCCCTCAGATCACTTGGATGTGGTTGTGTACAAGAGGTAAAAACGATATAAATACTGTTCGTTTTCTCACACAAACCGCTCGTTTCGTGTCTTAGGCCATCAATGTGTACTTACGATGGGGAATTGTTTAATTTGGACTTCTCTGTGCATGCTCTTTGAGATAGTGACCATAGACCTGCATTATATGACTGACAGACAAGAACGGTTTGACCTAAAAATATCAAAATTGAAACTACTGCGGAAACAAAGACACCTACATCTTGGATGCCCTTGAGGTAAGCTAAAACATACCAAAATTTAATTTCAAAGTGAACTATCCCTTTAATAACATGTGAGTTAGAAAAGGCTCACTAGGTATTGCGTTAAAGCTGCCCATTTTATTCATGCAGTTGTAAATGATTATCAACTATTTATAATGCACTTGTAAATTACTAATTAGTCATTAACAAAAACTTTTTTAAACCCTTTACAAAGGCAACCTTAATGTAAAGTGTTACCAATATTTCTTATTCTTATTATACAGTTGTGCTGCTTAATATTTTTGTAAAAAAGAAAACGTGGTACACTTTTTATTGATAAATAAAACTTAAATTCTGAGCATTGCGTTCTGCAGATTTGTATTAGCCTAAATTTGTTTAATGTTTGAATGCAGATGTTTATGTACATTATCTGTTTTTCTTTATAAAAATGGTGAATCTGTACAATTTTCTGAATATTTTAAGAGCTACAACAATATGTTACCAGCTTTCTTTGTGCCCCTTATACAGGTATTTGAATGATCATTAGTGAATCAATGTCCTTTCTAGAGTCCGAATTTATGTTCATGATATACTGATTCACACCACAGGCAACTAGTGAGTTAAAGGATATATTATAATGTCCTCAGGAGACTTTATGAGATTAAAACCTAGGGTTTAACTACCTTTACACCAAGAGGAAGCAAGACAAACCAGGAGCTGTGTCAGCTTTCCATCTAAATGTTCTCTATTGTGCGCTCTGTTGTGAGATGTATTATATCTGATCTATAAAGATTCCTCTTGAGCACACAAAAGGCCTGTGAGCACCTTCTTCCATTCTGTAATTCTCCTTTTTGAGCCATCTGTGCACTCGCTGTGTGAGGCTGCCATTGCCAAACCTGTAATGGCTCGATTTGAGTTTAAAATAATACATATTTTCTAATGCAGCTGTTTGAGGGAGCAAAGGTTGGCAGCTCAATTTACAGAGGAAAGCTTTTATTTAAGACTAACACTTAGTTAATCCTCCTGTCACAGGTAGACCCCATTACTCCATGGAAAAGAAATAGGATAAGGTAATATTATGACTGTCTTAACTGCATCAAATGACAAAAGGGAATCTACTCAGCACCACCAATGGAAAAAGCCCATGAGCTTAATCTTCATTAGAGAGTGAAACATGTGCTTTCATACAGACATATTTACAAATATTTTTACAATTGTTAAGTCACCTCAGTGTTCAGTAATAAAAACAGGCCGAAAATAAAGGATTAAGAAAACAGACTCTGTCCCAGACTGTAAAATGCATGAAACATGACTTAATAAGAGAGTCTTGCCAGGTTTAGGAGATGTGGGCTGCGTGGATGGACGGGACTTGGATCCCAGGCTGGGCTTTCACAACAGTAAATAACATCTGTCAGTCAAATTACTTCCACTTCCAGAAAAATCCATTGTTAGAGGCACTCAGAGAGTGTCAGATCTGTTGTGCCCTGCTCTAGATTCACTGAAGCCCATAATTACTTTATATGCTCACACCTGCGATGAGAAAAAATATAGTTTTAACTCATAAACTATACACACAAGATAAAGATTTCTATATAATATGTATATGTAGTACTATAAAACAGGAGTGACAATCATGTTCAGCGGCTCTGTGAATGCAGGCATTGTTTCACTCAGAAGATTCATTCCCCTCTGTCCTTATTATGTGTGTCGAGCTCCAGATGGTCCCCTGAAACCATTTTTAAAATATTCGACGTGATCATACAGGAAATTGACGTGTTGTTTCTGAATGCTGTTGAAATCGCTCACATTGTGCATTTGACACCACATGGGAGATAAGCCTAATATATGTGCACACATCTCTGTGCTGTTTAGGGTTTGGTTTATGAATATATTAAATAATTTGCATAGTGCATCCTGTGAAGTGAATGTAGTAGCAGTGCCAGCTTCAGAAATTCAAAAATCATAGAGGGATTTTAGCTGCCAAACACAAATAATCGTTCCCCCATCACATATTTTTCATGCAATTAAGTCTGGATTTTTGATGGACAGACTTAGATGCAGAACTGAAATACTTGTAAGTGACACATGGGAAATAAAAGTCATTTATCAGTTTTTCAAGGCTTGTAAATGCCCAGTTACCCAATGGGAAATGATGCAATGGTGGTGAAAACATACATACACAGTGTCCAGTACATGCCTGATGCGTAGATAAGCTAATATTTTATCTCGGCTAAAAACAATGCGGGTTTAGTTCTTCATCACTACATATAGAAATGTCAAATTTGTATTTGTGCATCACAACATGTGGCATAAAAGTAACACATGCAATACAATGCAGGCCTATAATTCCATCAGCCTTTTAAATCATGGCCTCATTTTCAGTCATATCTCTCATTTATATAATAAAGCTATAAACATTTCAATCAAGAAAAAAATTACATATTTATTTTTAGTCGTCCTTTATGACGAATGATTTCCTCCCATCAGATGCTGAGCAATAAGAAACCTCAGTTCAAACAGTACTGCGAACAAAGATGATTGCTGCAAGACTCATTTAAATTCTTCCTGCTGGCTGGCCATTTTTACAAACACAAAGTTGAAGGCGCTCCAGAGCACACATGTAAAGGTAAATAGACTGTTGCTGTGAACACTTCTTGGTGAGCTCATTACAATTCCCTTTGGTGCTTTGTTCTTTTCAGCAATTGTTTGTTTGCATTTCCTGAAACCAATTAGTGGATTTTCTTGGTATTTAAAAGGTCTGTGTTTTGTCAAAATGAGATTTTGCAGGAAGAATCACAGCAAACATGATCAGTATGAGTAGTTGTATCTAATTGATCCTTAAAAGGTTGTGCAAACTGAAATTGTAATGTGTGAAGCATCCAGTGTGACAAAAAAAAAAAAATTCATCTCAGCTCTAAAAATGCATTTTCATTGAGGTAAAATCAAGCCGCTACATTCTCAAATCCAACAAGTAATTATCCTCAATCATTATGGAGCTTTGTTTGAATAAATACTGGTAAATTCGTTTATAGCGCCTGTGGTTTAAATGGCAGTGATTTACAGTTTTATTGCGGCACTTCTGTAATTGATTGAGGTTTAAGTGTTTAACACACTCTGACCCACAGAGAAACATGGTCAGTAAAACAAGCTGATCGTATGCACAAAAACCCAAATAGGTTTGAAAGCTGGTCGTGTTCATGGTCTGTCAACATTTTGATTCATTGGTATGAATTTAAAACCCTTGTAAATTTTCATAAAACCACATCGCACAACCACAAAGTAATTTGTCAAAATTTCCAACAATAATACAGTATGAAGCGCTGGTCTATATTTGTTCCTGAGTTACGATTCCCTCAACATTCCTTTCTGATCCAGTGATCTTTAACTTTCGGTCAAGTCTAGAGTAGCATTGGACTTTTGAGTACATACAAGTGTTAGATGGCAATAAAATGTAATAAAAATGAGCTTTATTAAACTGAAACTATATAAATAAAAATAAAAATAAAATTCTAAATTATGGAATAATGTGTAATATAAAATGTTATGACGCCCAAGGATGAGAATGCGTTGATATATATATATATATGAAACAGTGAAACAGTGGCCAGTATGTTGGAGGTTTCACGCCTATGTGCGGCCTGGTGGCCAATCTTCACTGATTTAACATTCCATCAGTAAGAGCACCGTGTGAAGGTTGAATTGGCAGAGCAATAGCACAGCTGTACATAAAATATTGCATTCCACACAACATAATGGGACATATTGGAGTTCAAAAGAGGACAAATTGTTGGTGTGCGTCTCGCTGGCTAATCTGTGACCAGGACAGCAAGTCTTTGTGGTGTTTTGAGAGCTATGATATCCAGGGTAATGTCTGCATACCTCCATGAAGGATGAACCGCATCCAACAGGAGGAACTATCAATGTAATAGGAGCTGTCTGAAAGGTTCTAACCCAGATTGTATTCAAAAAACATAAAACCACAGCTGCCCAACTCACTGCAGAAGTAATGCGCACCTCAACCCTCCTGTTTCCACCAAAACTGTTCATTGGGAGCTCTACAGCTGCTAGCCAAAACTTTGGTCACTTGTGCTAATGCCAAATGGTACCAACAGTGGAAATCTTGGGCTGTGGACAATGTTAAACAAATTGTTCTCTGATGAGTCCACCTTCACTGTCT
Organism: Squalius cephalus; assembly: GCF_949319135.1. Taxonomy (NCBI): domain Eukaryota; kingdom Metazoa; phylum Chordata; class Actinopteri; order Cypriniformes; family Leuciscidae; genus Squalius; species Squalius cephalus. Next base: position 15,110,431 of record NC_137145.1, read on the forward strand.
TTCCTACATTCGTGGGAGTTACAGTGTGGAGAAGCCCCAAAGAGGCCTAACACCCGGACTGTTGTGTGCCCATAGTAAAACACGGATCAGTGATTGTTTGGGCTGCAATATAGCATTCCTACTGTGCTTGATGGGCGCATCACTGCCAAGAACTACTGAACCATACTGGAGGACCATGTGTACCCAATGACTCAAACGTTGTACCCTGAAGGGGGTGCCATGTATCAGCATGATAATGCACTAATACACACAGCACGATTTGTGACAGAATGGTTTGATGAACCTGCAGGTGAAGTCGAACATCTCCCATGGCCTGAACAGTCACCAGATCTAAATATTTTTGAGGCACTTTGGGGAATTTTGGAGGAACAAGTCAGAAAATGTTTTCCTCGACCAGCATCACATATTGACCTGGCCACTGTTCTGGCCACTGCGAAGGACTTTCATTCCCAAGGTGAACTGATGCTGTATTGGCCTGAGTCTGATTACGTCCAGCTGGGATCTATTAGTTTTTTTACATACCATGACTCAGCCCGTTCTCATACCCAAGACGTCACTTTCAACCATGCTTCAATATCTGACGCTCAAAGCACCCTTTAGCGTCCATATGAGACGCATAACCCTACCACAGACCTAAACCTACCCAACCGAAGCGTCTCATATTGACGCTAAGGGTGCTTTGTGCGTCGGATATTGACGCTTTCGAAAGCGTCAGTTACATGACGCCTAAACCTACCCATAACCGAAGCGTCACATATGGACGCTAAAGGGTGCTTTGAGCGTCAGATATTGAAGCATGGTTGAAAGTGACAAAAAGTGACGTCTTGGGTATGAGAATGTGTTGCATGACTAGAGAAAAAAAAAAACGATATATGTTTTTTCTAGTCATGGCATGTAAAAAAAACTAACAGCTGGATGTAATCAGTCACAACTGTGCTGAAGGTTCACTCTAACCATGCATATGAGGTGTACTTTGCATCGTTATGCCTATTAGCGAGTCTCTCAGTATAAAGTGAGCATGTTAGCACATGTAACACATTAAATGACCTTCTGTGGTGACCTCCAGGAGCTCAAATTGCTCAAAACAGCAGTGAGAATGCTAACAATGACACAGCTCTCATCATTCAATCAACATGAGTTTGAAAAAGCACTCTAAACTCAACCAGGATTGTAGATAGCCTCAAACAGCAAACATTAGCCAAGGGCAATGTTTTTCAAGTATGCCATTCTTTTTATGCATCAGTATACCATGTAGCTTATAATGAAGCATTTAATTTATTATTATAGGGATGGAAACCTAAAATTGGTTCTTATTCGAGCCAGTTCAATTCCAATTCCAATTCCAGTCTTCTGAGATACCTTCATCTGATACATTTTGAAGGCCGCATAGATTTACTGTATCCTTCGCTGTTTATGATATCCCACTGTCCTAAGATCCAGAGGAGTCATTTCACGGGGAGTCAGATTTTGATACTACACTGTGAAAGTTTAGCTAAAAATGTCGTCTGAAAGTTGCGGTTGGTTCTTATGTGTAAATGTACATTTTTGACATTGAAATTAGGTTTGTAGTTTGAACGAGTCTAATGAGCCGGTTCTTTTTAGTTAACCCAAACAAACGGAGCAACCAGTGTAGTCTGACTTCTGAACAAATGACTCTTATGAGTTGATTATTTTTAGTGAATCAAACACATACAACATGCAATAATGAAACATGGATCACAGTTGTAACTGACTGGTTATTCAAACGACAACTTCCCTGCTGAAAAATCCAGCATTTCTGGTCACCAGCACAAGATATACCTGTTTTTATGCTGTGACAAGCATGGGATCCTGGTTGCTTGTGGACCAGTTATACCAGCTCATTTTTTTTCTTGAGAACAGCATGACTGGTCCACCAGCTCTAATTGCAGCATAAACCAGTCTGGACCAACATGGAATTCATCCTGGATCTTTCAGCAAGGTTGTAGTTAAAGATACACATTATGAGGTTTGTCAGTAGTCTTTTATAAATATAACTTAAATATGCATTTGGCACCTGTAAAAATAGTTGTAAAACTTTGTGTAAAGAACTTTTGCAACATATTTAAAAATGTATTTGTCATGATATAATCATATGGCAATGGTATCAGTAAATCCTTTAATGTAATCCTTTTTTTGTGCAAATCTTAGTATAAAAATCATCTAGATAGCATCAATCATTTTTCATTTTTCGTTTACAGCATGTTTTACAACACACATATCTGATTATTGCAACTACAGAAAGCACAAACACAGCAACGACAGCGAAAAGAACCAAAAACACATCTACAGAATGGTACGAGTACCATGGCATCTTGTAGAACTCGGAGCGCAGGTGAGTCGCACCTTTATTTCTGATCACATACTCGATCCAGAAGATGGCTGAGTCCAAAGGGCTCATCGGCTGGTCCCTGTGGAGACCTGAGAGTCTCTGCATGTTTCTCCTGTAGGAGGCGTCACCGAGCAATTCCTGTAGGGTTTGTCCGAAAGTATGGCCTCTGAGCTCTGACAACTTAAGTATCTTACCTGCTCCTTTCTCCTGAACACGTAATAAGTTGTCAAACTGGTCAAAGAACAAAGGAATACCCAGGACCGGTACCCCATGGTATATGGCTTCTTGCACTCCATTGGTTCCTCCGTGGGCTACGAAGGCTTTGATCTTGGAATGTCCCAGGAGGTCATTCTGCGGCATCCAGTCCACAATTAGAGTATTGTTGCCCACTGTAGATGGGCGATCTCCAAGATGTCTCCAGATGACTTTCTGAGGTAGACTAGAAAAAGCGGCCGCGATACCGTTCGCCATGTCGGCAGGGAGACTTTTAACAAGTGTTCCCAAAGACATAATAATAAAACCGTGGTCTCCTGAGCTCTCCACAAACGCTTCCAGATCTGCAGGAAGAGGCTTGGAAGGTTTGCATTGAAATCCACCCATGTAAACAACATTTGGCATGGTTGGTCTCGGAAACTCGAAGACAAAATCAACCCTCATGAGCCAGATATCAGCAGCTTGAATGAGGCTAACAATGTCCGTTTTGTAATCAAAATACTTCTCTATTAGCGCATCATAATGTGGACCCACCACAAATCTGTTCTGGAAGAAAATAAAGCTTTGAAACAAAACATTTTTAACCCTTTGAGTGAAGCTCATTTTATCTGTATGACCAGTGCCTGGTAAAGGTACATAAGACATCGGAGATGGTGCTATAGCAAAATGTCCTTCACCACTGGTGATCCATCGTACATTGAGAACAAGAGGGAGTTTTAGATAATGAGCTAAAAACACCCCGCCTGCTATGGCAGGATCGGTGAGCACCAGGTCGTATCGTTCATTCTGGAGTCTTTTCACTAATGCCTTATCTTCTAAAATGACTGAGACCATTTTACATGAAATATAATGTGCTTTTGACAGCATTGTGAACAAATCAACCTGAAGCTGCAAGAATGACAATCCAGAAGCATCGCCTCTCTCTATCTCCATCACTTTCACTAAATACTCGTCAAAAAAGTTCTCAAATTTATTTGTTTCATCTGGGATTGTGATGGAAGTGTAGAGAGGGGACTTTTCCGTGATGTACCAGCTGGATTTGGGTCGGATCACGGTGATGTTGTGGCCCCTGGAGTGCATCTCTTCTATCAGGACTTTCATATTGACCCAATGGCTTCCATCAACAGGATACAGAAGAACTTTACCCCCGCTGCAGCTCAGGGTGATAACAGACAAGGCCAAAAATAATCCAATTATGAAATGCGACTGGTTTGAAAGTGACTTCATTGTACCTGACAAAACATGTCAAATGAAACAAAACAAATATTAATATATCTCATTTCTAATTTGCACTCACAAAAAGTTTTTGAACACTGAAATTATTCATGTGCAAAACTAACACGACTAAACTGTTACTAACTGACAAGATTCTTACCTTAATCGTTCATGCATGAGTGAAAGACAAACACTTGCTCATTCCAGCTCCATTCATCTGAGCCACTAAGTTCAAATTCTGCCCTTTACTAAGATTTTACAAAGTCCACTTAGGCTAAATTATTAACATTCAAATCAATAATTAACATGCAGAAACTGCATATGGTTTAAGGTGCACTAAGACATAGCACTTTTGGACTGTTGCAGTGATAGAGTTCAAAAGTTTGGAGTGTACCCGCATACTCAAGTGTCACCTAATGTCAATCATCTTTATGTAACCACAAGTTATTGGAAAATGCATGCAGACAAACACTTACACATAATTTCACACACATTACAAGTATACTAAATGCTTACTTTAAGAGAAAGCTTTACAAGTGGAGACAGGACTGATGGAAATATCTGCTGGCCCTCAGGATAAAGTGTGAATCAAAGTTGAAAGAATAAAAGGATGAAAAGGTGGTGACACAATGAATGATAGTAAAAAATAACACTAGCTTGTTAGAAAAGGGGCCAAGCAGTTGCACGTGCTCAGGCATGCTGCTCATGTGGTGGTGGAAGTTCAAGGCTAGCTCTAATAATTTAGGATCATCCTCTCTATACTGTCTCTGTCATCAAAAATGCCAAAAGAAAGCAATATACATATCAGATTGGGGCAAGTTGTCACATGTTTTAAATGTCACTTAATTTCTACATAAAGTTATTCTAAAAACAAACAATGAAATCTTTCCTGATTTTACTCTTGATCATAAAACTAAGCATTTAAATATCTTACTGGGGCATTATTAGAAGATGATGATATTTATATGCATTTTATAGTTGCTATACTCTTATAAAGATCTCAATGATTTATATTACAAGCTATCAGAATGTCATCTTACTTTTTTTGCCATAAGCAACTGCAACAAAGTATGAGCTCCATATTCTCCTATATCATACTATTTTTTATATTTTGTCTTAAGGTTCAATAAACTGCTCTATTTTAAAGAAAATCTGATTTTTCTGAATACTATTTCATATGTCAGGCTTTACAGGGTTAAGCTTTAGTAAACTATTCCTTTTGGTCTAGACTATTTTATGAAGGTCATGAACTCTATTTCTGAAGGATAGGTAAACACAGAGCCCCCAAACCCAAGAAAATAAAAGAAATCCCTACAAACAAACAGCTAAATCTAAGAATTGGTTACAGAGGAGAATCATTTCACAAAGAAGGGATGCAGACTACTTCAAGGCTGTTTTAGCAGCCTCTTCACATCCTGGAAATTCTATTTGCACCCATTCCCCAAGCTGTCAGCACAATTAGACATTTGGGGTTATATTATATAAACCGAATCAAGGAAGTGCAACAAGATAGCAAGCATACTCAGATATGTCATGGCAACATAGAGATTCATAAGCAGTGTTTTGTCCTTCAACGGTTGTATCCACTCACATTGAGTGCATTTTGGGTTTAAATTTATTGTCAACTTTAAAACGTTTGGAGCAAAACACAATGCCAGAGTGTGATGCCAAGAGTTTTGATTTAAATTGCACGGTCTTACACAATATCTCTGTGTTCTTCGGTCACTTAGACATGCAAAATAAACCATATAAAGCTGGACACTCCCTGGATATCACTATTTCCTTCTTCCTACATTGAGACAATGGCAGTGAGCAATCCAAGCAGTCAGAGGCAGGAATCTGTTTAGCTGCATGATTTCACTCTTTGATTGAAGCCATTCGTTTTAGAGGACCATGCATGACCATCCAAATTAATGTCATAAATACTGTTTATCAGCATTAAAAGGGCATTTAAATACTTAAATGAAAGAAAGGGGATTGTAATCTTTTCATTATTTACCTGCTTATCAAACAGACACTGAGATTAATGGGAAAAGTTTAAATGTTTGACAATTCACATAAATAAACCATTTGGACAAAAACTTGAAAAAATGTGTCTTTAACAAAATGATGCCCTCTGTTGGTGTTACAGTTGTTTTGTGGATGATACAGTTGCACTGAACCTGTGTTAGGCTTAGGTTTGGGGTCAGTAAAAAAAACAAAAAAAAACTTTTATTCAGCAAGGATGCATTAATTTCAAAAGTGTCAGTAAAGCCTTTTATAATGTAACAAAGGATTTCTATTTCAAATACATGCTGTTCTTTTTAACTTTCTTTTCATCAAAGAATCCTGAAAAAATAGTATCGCGATTTTTCGCAAAATATTAAGTGCAAAACTTGTTTCAACATTGATTAAAATAAGAAATGTTTCTTGAGCAGCAAATCAGCATATTAGACTGATTTCTGAAGGATCATGTGACACTGAAGAATGGAGTAATGATGCTGAAAATTCAGCTTTGCCATCACAGGAATAAATTACATTTAAAAATATATTAGAATAGAATAGAACAGTTGTTTAAATTGTAATAATATTTAACAATATTACAGTTTGTACTGTATTTTTGATCAAATAGGCCTAAATGCAGCCTTGGTGAGCAAAAGAGGCTTCTTTCAAAAACACAAAGAAAAACTTCCCAATCCTAAACTTTTGAATGGTTGTGTACTTTCCTTTGTTTTATTTCTGATGTGAATTTCAATAAGCAAAGGACTTTGGTGGAACAGTTTTAGCACAAGGTGGTCAGGGAAGGCCTCTAAACAGACGTAATGCTTTGTCATGAACACATTCAAACACACATTCAGCTTCTCAATCTTTTTTATTTATTTGAAAGGATCTTCATAGAAACTCAGCTGTTTCCTATTACAAGACCTCTAGCAAGTTTTAAGTGAATGCAGTTGCTCACAAAAGAGGGACTGAATCATCAGTTTTACCCAAACTGTCAAGGGTGGTGGGTGAATATTAGGCAGCCTCCAGCATTTGGAATAATAATGAACAGCATTTAAACCCAAAGGATTTGATGAACCAGTGTAGTCAAACAATCTTTTTTTTCGTGGTTATTATAATAATAATAACAATAGGAACACAGAGTTTACGTAAGTGAGTACTCAAAACGGTTACTACACAATATTAAAGCCGAAATACCTATATTTATTAATATGTTACTTTTATTAAAGTTAATAAAATGGTTACTCCATAAAATATTCCTTTTAATATTTATTTTATTCAAAAAATAAACACCAGCAACAAAAAATATAACGTCATCATAACACATTTATTCATCCGCCAAGCAATGTAGTTCCAAAGAGGTTGCTAAGCAACACATGCAGCAACAAAGAATCACAAACGGCAGTTGCGCAGTAATACTAATGTAATGCGGTCACAGGTGTATGTTTGTTGAGTAATTTGCAACGGCTTCGAACCTTACAGTGTATGCTTCGAACGCGGCTCAACCAATCAGAATCAAGGACTGGAACTATCCGTTTTAAAATGATTAATTTCCATTTTTCCACAGAAAAAATAGTACCTGACAGTAAACGGCAAGGGTCACCGTGATTTTGCCAAGTAAGACATGTTCCTGGATCAACATATTTTGTTGATCCTGGAATAACATTCCTGCCCCAAAATTTAGTCCTAACCCTATCCCTACCCCTAAACCTAACCCTACCCAAACTTTTCCCTAAAATCAGAGGGAAATGATAGGTGAATAACACTGATGTTGAAGCACCTCACCCTGGTTTTAAGCCTAAACTTGACATAAACTGTAAACTTGTTCCTCAAATCTGATTGGTTGATTGGAAAGTTGTTCCAGGATCAACAAAGATGTTGATCCAGGAACATGGTACTTGGTGAAATCACGTTCACCAAACGGCAAGATAATGCAATGCCTGAATGTAATCTGATGGAGCTCAAGTAAAACAGAGACTAGGAAGTGTCATGCGCTGTCTTTTTTTTATTTTTTTTATTTTTTTACACAATATGTATTTCATCACACATATGCAGATATGCTTATCTGTCAGCATGATAAAAATAAAAAAATAAAAATAAAAAAAAGTTCGTTTTCCGTCTTCCAGACCTGTTCGAACTCGAGCGTTATTAAACAGTAGGCCTATCTCAATTAACATGTAACATCCCGAAAACTGAAAACTTTTAATAATAAATAGCCTACCTGAAACAGAAAACTTTTAATAACAATTCCTCAGCACTTCGTGAACTGTGGTCTTCTACACGCACATCAACATAATTTCCGCATGAGAAGAATTTTTTACACCTGTCACATGGGAAGGTTTTTTTTTTTTTTTTTTAGAGTTTTTCCTGGAGAGGGTGTGGCATCAAAATTAAAAGTGAATGACGCCAGCAGGAGTCACTCATACTTCGTATAAAAATAATAAACAGTGCATTCCTCCTCACCCTGTGCAAGGCAGGGCTTAGGTCAATTTAAGGTTCTTCATAGGCTTCATTTCACTAACTCCAAACTAGCTAAGATTTACCTGAATGTTAGCTCTGCATGTAATAGGTGTTAAATCAGTTTTTAAAACAGCTACAGTTTTGTACAATAAATACATGTTTAATAAAAGTTTGTTGCATTGCAAATTGTTAAATTCTTCCTGTCTGACACTGAAATATGGAGAGATTGAATAGCATCTGTAACACCTGCACACAGAATCTATGTAGGCCTATGTTCTACACATAAACAAACAAAACTCAATAACTGTTATTTGATAAATATGACTAAATTATTACAACAACTTGGTGCAACCGTCATCAACCCTATCAGCCATGACAGAACATCATGTGCTAGTTAGACACACTGACTAATGCTATCACACTAAGACACACACACATGCTAAACATGTCACTTAGAAGTAAAAAAAACAAACAAAAAAAACAATAATTCAAACAAAGTAAGTTTTGATTAATTCATACAAAAGGTCAGGACAGTATGACAAAAATACAGCTCATGAAAAAAATTACTTTCATACCTCCAAAACAAGTTTTTTCAATAAATGCAGCAGCAGATTTTGAATATGTCTTCTGTCTTCTTGGTGGGGGTCTAACTTAACTGTGCATGTGGAGTATGAGTGTCATGATCACTAGCATGTATCTGATTGGAGGAATAAGACTTGTTGCAACTGTCCATGCAACTGTCCCCAGTCTCCCCTATTTATTATGTCTATGGATCAAATGGCGTATGTCCTTGATGGATGCTGATTGGTCAATCGGCTATGTGTTCATATTTTATTGCTGGTCATATAGGGTAATTTAAGATAATTTTATTTTTTAATAGTTTATAAGAATTAGCAGTGTCTACATTTAGCATTAAATCTACATCAGTAGATCTCATCCAATGAATTTAACGCGCACCGTAGGCTACTAACACATGAATTAGCAGTGTCTGCATTTAAAGTTACCATGCCAATATAATTTCAGTGTTTGGTTTTAAAGCTATTTTTGTATAATTATGTTTATATTAATTAAATGTTAACTATTACGTGTAGCCTACATGTATAAAAAGATATTTATATTATAAAATCAATCGGTGCAAAATTAATACGAGTTTCACTCATAGAGGTTTCACTCTGGATTTTCCATGCGTGCTCTCAGCGTCATCTAGTGGTCGTTCTTCGCAACAGCAGTTTTTCAATCCCATCCTGCACCGCGAGCACCGCGCCGACTCCGAGTCCGAGCTGTCTGCTGCCAGGGGCGGACATGTTGGGGCGGCCTGCTGGAGGACAGTACCACACATATTTCTGATTTTACCGGAGAAAGTGACTGCAAAGCAGAGACGGGACACCATGGATGCCGTCAACGCTTTTAATCATGAGGTGTGTTTGAGTTCAATAAGATGAAACGGCAGCAAAATGGCGGTTTGTTGAGGACAAGCGTTCAATGTGTTGCAACGGCCCAAGCCAGATGAAGGCCTCAGTGTTTAAAATGCGCAGTTGCATGCTTCCAGGTTGGATCTAGCATATCATACGAAACCGTCCTTTCGTGAATGTTAGTGTAAATGCTTTGATATGTCTATTACGATACTTTGAACGCCATAATAACAGTCCTAATAATCATAATAGACAGCGTGATCTGCAATTGGCCACCTTGCATGTTAGTTTGCTATTGTACGCCGGATCTAACATGTATGAATGCACATCTGTGCTAATGTTATGAGATGTCACTCAAACTAGTGCTCGTGTTGTTTACAGTCTGCGCACAGTGTCTGTGTAGTTCCTCTGCCTTGAGTTCATTTAGGGAAGACCCATAACCTGTCACAGTTAAGTCTTTTTATAACTTTGCATTGCTCGTGATAGTCGAGATAAACAATTGTGGGCGGAAATGGTTAAATTATGCAAAATGATGTCCCACCAAAGACAGAACTATTGTGAATGGACACTTAGCAGCATTTTCTTAATGCCCATGAAGTTTTTGCACCGAAAACAGTGAAAATATAGCTGTAAACGACAATTTCCTATCTTTTCTTATCTTTGAAAAGACATTTTCGTTACTGTACCTTTAAGAAGTCAGACCTCCGACTACTGTAGTTCAACAAGGTTGTTAATGTAAATATGGGCATTTATTCAGTGTAACGTTTTGAAGTTAAAAGTGTTTATTTTTTATATTTATTGGTGAAGTTTGTAATTTTTACACCAAACACATCAAACTGAACTGCAAAAACAATGATTGTGTTCAAGCTTGTTTTCCCTCACACTCTCTCGTGCGTTATTGGTCAGCCAAATCGTTAGTCCCGCCCCAAAGCTCATGCTATTGGTTGAACCAGTGCTGGTCAGGATGCTTAAAGGGATAGTTCACCCAAAAATGAAAATTCTGTCATCATTTACTCCTTCAAGTTGTTCCAAACCTGTATGATTTCCTTTCTTCTGCTAAACACAAAAGAAGATATTTTAAAGAAGGTTGGTAATTAAACAGTTGCTGGTCCCCATTGACACCCATAGTATTTTTTTTTCCTACTATGGAAGTCAATGGGGTCCATCAGTCGTTTGGACCGACTTTCTTCAAAATATCTTCTTTTGTGTTCAGCAGAAGAAAGAAAGTCATACAGGTTTGGAACAACTTGAGGGAGAGTAAATGATGACAGAATTTTCATATTTGGGTGAACTATCCCTTTAAACAGAATGCAATAGTGCCGCCCACCTTTTTAGCAACCTTGGTTCTGGAAGTATTTCCCATATATTAGTGGCCGAAAATGTAATGCAGTCTTTCACCAGGAATTCTGCAGTTCAAAACCTAAACAATAAGTTGAAATAATGCAGGCTGATGGCATAAACAAAAACATATATCATTGATTAACAATCTTTTAGCTTACAGTAGGTATGTATTTTAACGCTTATAAGCTATCTTTAAATATCAGTTCCTCTAAAGAGAAAATGAATGGGATTTTTACTTCTGGAACCAGACTGTTGCACTCCATAAACAACATTGTGAAAGTGACATCAAGCCACAGTGTTACGTTTTCCAGGGAAATCATCAGCGTACAAATGATTTACAGTCATTATTTTAGAGTCATAATTACAATCATAATTAGTTGTCTCTGAATAGTAAGCTGAAGTATTTTAACTTTGATAAAAGTACAAGCTTTAAAACACCTTCCTCCTTTCCACAAGAAATTCAGTAAAGCAAGTCTGAATGTGACAATAAATTACGCTCAACCATGCGATGGTGCTGTGTTTGTAAGAAGTGTCATAAATTATGGAAAGGCCTTCTGTTCTGTTAATTTATAATAAAGCTGTTCATCTTAAGAGGTGAAACTTGTTTTATAATTTTGCAACATATCCCTTACAAAAACATAGATTGGATCAGTTTGTAATAGCATGCTACTTTGATATATACTGCTGTACTGAATCATTACCATCTTCATGGTAATTACATGGCACTCTGTCATGGTATAACTACTATGCTTTATGTCCGGTAAACCATGGCATAAAAAACAACAACAATATCATGGTACTTTTTACGTTTAGTGTAAAAATGATAGTATAGTGCATAATCTTATAGTACAGGTTGCTTCCACTCATTGACTGCAATGTTAGAGAACTCCGGTCAATTTTAACTACACCGTGTTAAAATTTTTAAAATTTTTAAAATTTGCACCCTGTTGACTTAAATGGGGCAAGTTTTAAACCTGCTTTTAGCCTCTTAACATCCTTGATGTGTCATTACAAGTGCCCAGCCATGTGAGTGATGTGAGTTAACACTGGTGAATCTGACTGCAGTAGATGTGAAAGATATGCGCATAGGTTTAGTACGTACGATCATGCGCCCGAACTCGACAATCGACTACTGTGGACTTCGACCGAAAACAGGATGTAAATACAGGTATGTGCGCTGGCTGAATAAATATAATTTTTATTCATATCTTGCACATCTACTGCAGTCAGATTCACCGCGTGTTCACTCTGAAGGAATCACTCACATGGCTGGGCACTTGTAATGACACATCAAGGATGTTAAGAGGCTAAAAGCAGGTTTAAAACTTGCCCCATTGAAGTCAACAGGGTGCAAATTTTAAAAAGAGGATAACACGGTGTAGGCAACACCGATTTTTGTCGTTGTTCTCTGTACTGACAGCACTCCAAATTTACAAAAAAATGGAGTTCTCCTTTAAGCTTTCAGTGTTATATTACCTATTATACCATGGTCTGGGTGAATACTCGATTGTGATTGGCTGCAGGGTGTCCGTTAAAAAGTGATAATGGACACCTAAATAAACCGTCAGGCGTAACCAAGGGTTTGTAACTTGTAACTTTAGATTTCGATTGTAAAACTAATTAAAATATAAACTAATGTTTTAAAAATGTGTTATTTGGCAAGTGACCATGGTATAAGCGGGTTAATGCCCTTCGAGGTGTCCATTGTCAGGTATTAATGGACTTCGGCGGAGGCACGCCTCGCCGTCGTCCATTAATACCTGACAATGGACACCTCGTCGGGCATTAACCCTTATGTAATCAAGTTTCCATGCTCCATACTTTACTTCAGCCCTTATTAGCATCATATGCATTATTATTTTATGGCTTCATTGCAGCTGTTCTCCTTGATGGACACCAAGCCTCCTATCTCAAGGGCCAAGATGATCTCTATCACCAAATCTGCCATAAAAGCCATTAAAGTAAGTTTGACAGACACCCATCACACCCGGTACCCAATGCCTGTTGGGTTTTAATATAATTAAGTGTATGTTTGTGCAGGTAGCTCAGAGATGTCTCATTCTAGTTAAAGATACTTTAACATGTATTTGAAAACCTTCCCTTTAATCCTTTCTCAATTGTTTGTGTCTTCCAGTTATACAAGCATGTTGTTCAAATTGTCGAAAAATTCATAAAGAAGGTAGGTGCCCTTCTGAACTGATTTCGAATTGGATGATTGTTGGTTGTATTCATTTACTCAATGCTATTATGTGCACAGTGCAAACCTGAGTACAAAGTTCCAGGGCTCTACGTGGTGGATTCCATCGTGAGACAGTCACGGCATCAGTTTGGTGCAGAAAAAGATGTATTTGGACCCAGGTTCACAAAAAACATTGCAGGGACTTTTGAGAATCTTTGCTTGTGTCCCACAGAAGATCGGGTAAGAATATTTTCCTTGTTCAGTCCCCTCATTGTGTGGTTTAAATGATTTGAATCAAATGTTCACTTTATGATATTTCTCTTCCTCCTCCAGAGTAAGATAGTGAGAGTGCTGAACCTATGGCAGAAGAATGGAGTGTTTAAAATTGAAGTAATCCAACCTCTCTTGGACATGGCTGCTGGATCCAGCAGCTCAACAGGCTTTGACAGCGGCCCTGATGCGGGTAAAACACTGATTTGCAACATTATGAATATCACTTTGATTTTTAGAGCTGCTTGTTTGGTATGACATTTGTTTTGCTGTACAACCTTGCCTTGCATCTCACAAGTATGAGAGTGTTAACACACACTACTGTACTAACATATAGTAACTTCATTATTGATGTGTTTATGCAGCATCCCCACAGTCTCCGGTGAGGGATCAAGAGGCTCATCCTGTGTCGACGGCAAACTCGGCCGCAGCGGCTGCTCCTCAGCTTCAGAACTCAGATGCCTTTGCGGCTGTTGCTCAACTAATTCAGTCTTCTCAAGGACAGCAGGTTAGTTGAATGAATTCACTGGATTCCCTGCATGTCAGTTGTTTGCACATAAACACCTTCGAACACCTTTGGATGTTTTCAGCATAAAAAATGAGAAACGAAATCATGAAATCTTTTCAATCCTGTCGGGATATTCATATGTTGGCTGTTTTGTGAAGCTTCAGCAGATTCTGCAGAACTTTCAGCCGCCGGGGAAACCTCAGTCTCCAGCTGTGGACAATAACAAGAGTCACCTCCACCTACAGGCCCAGGCTGTGACTGCCACCTCTTCCACCCTCACACATCAGCACACCCATCCCGCACCAGAGCCTGTGGAAAAGAAAGCCACTTTTGACACGGTGAAATAACAGAGATCAGTTGTTTTTGAGCTTGCTCATGGGTATTTAAAAACAGACAGTAACATATCTGAAAAACAGTGAAAGGAATGGGTTATAAGGCATGTCATCCAACAACCAACTAATCATGCGTCTCTCTCTAAATATATCTAGACCATTGAAAAAGTTTCTTTTTTTATGGAAATTAATTGTTTTATTTAACACTAAATTGTTAAAAAGTGACATTAAATACATTTATATGTAAATGTTTTTGTTTCAATTAAATGCTGATCTTTTTACATATTCCTTAAAGAATCCTGAGAAGAAGAAAAAAAGTATCACAATTTCCACAAAAATATTATGCAGCACAACTTAAAGATTGATTAATAATGTTTCTCACCAAATCAGCATATCAAAATTATTTTTGAAAGATCGTGTGACAATGAATTCAGCTTTGTCAGTTCAGGAATGCATTTTATTTTAAAGGAACACGCCAACATTTTGGGACTTTTGCTTGTTCACCATATCCCCAGAGTTAGATAAGTCCATACATACCCTTTTCATCTCCGTGCGTGCCGTAACTCTGTCTGACACACCCACCGCTAGCCTAGCCTAGCTTAGCACAAAGACTGTAGGTAAACAGCTCCAGCTAGCATACTGCTCCCAATAAGCTATACGGTGAATAAGCTAAAGTCCCAAAAAGTCAGCGTGTTCCTTTAATATATTTTAAAATGTGAAATGGTTATTTTAAATTGTAATAATATTTCACAATATTACTGTTTTTGATGTATTTTTGATCAAATAAATGTGAGCATAAGAGACTTCTTTCAAAAACATAAAAAATTCTCACTAGTTTACCAAACTTATGAACGATAGTGTATATTAATTATATAAAAGTTTGTTTTCTTTTAAATTATCTATCTTATTATTATTTTTTAAAGTTTATTTCTATAATACTTTTGTGTGGCAGTGCTTTAATTACAATGTGCCCAAGAAATGTGTCTGAACAGAGTCAGGTGACCCCAAAACCAACCTGATTTATTTTTGAAATATGTTGTTCTGTGCATCCCCGGTGGGTCTAAAGATGTTGACGTTCTCTTTCTACCTCTTTTTTTCAGACACTTCTGGACCGCTTTGACTATGATGATGAGCCAGAAGCCGGTGAGGAAGCCAAGAAGGATGAAACACCATCTGTCCAACCTACTATGTGAGTAGCATCTCCTTTACGATATGTTGAACTGTTATATACAGTATATCATCTGCTCAGTTTTGTGCAGATTTTTCAGTTTCTTTCTTTCTTTCGTCTGTCTTTCTTTTCGCAGAGGATTTCCTGAGCAGACCGTCCCAGGATTTCCTCCAGCCAATCAGATGCAGCACTTTCAACAACATATGATGGCTGTATCACAGCATCAACAGGTAAGATTACCACAGCCTTCCTTTAAGGCATCATTTTGGGCTGAAATCTCATTTTGATGACATTCATTTAATAAATCCACGGTCATGTTTTGGTTTGTATTTGTTGTGTGCTCAGGTTGTTCTACCTTCAAATGGACAGGTCCAAGGCTTTGGTCTTATGACCTCTCAGCCCTACCCAGGCATGATGCCTCTGATGGGACAGCCACACACAGCGTTCCCTTCTCAGAATGACACCTTCAATCAGCTCATGGCTGGACATCAACATCAGGTAAAATGATTTTGAAAATGATTTCATAACCATTAAGCTGCCGTTGAATTTAAAACTAATCCTTGATAACTTGTTGCACAGGAAATGATGAATTCAGATGCATCCGCCAGGCCTCTGCCCGATGGGAAAAGATCAAGGTCACGCTCAGGGTCGAGGTGTGTACAACAAATCACTAAACTAATAAAAAATTCTAACATTGTGCTTCTATGAAAAACATATTTTTTGTTGTTGTCAACATTAAAGTCAGCATGAAGCGGAGGTTGTAATAGTTTTATTCTTCTCTATTGTGACGTATATCTGAGTGAAAAGGCTTCTTGATCAAGAAAAAATGTAGGGCAGGACTTTTGTTCCCTGGGGAATTGATTGGATGGTTGTGGTTTGCTATTGCTGTTATGTCATGTGAGTGACAGGATGTTGTCCCGCCCTTGTGCCAGCAAACACATCATAAGATGTCGCTGCAAGAGGGGAGAGAAAGTTATTTTGATTGAAGATTATGAGGCCACAAAAAATGAAAATGTGCAATGATTAATCAGTTATAATATTGCAATATTCCATAAAATAAAAATATTAAAAGAATGTTACATTTTGATTTATGGTGACTTTAAATGTTGTTTTGTTTCAGGTCTCCTAAAAGAAGAAGGTCTCGATCCAATTCCCGCACCAGACGAATGCGGCATCGGCGATCTCGCTCCCGTTCTCGAGAACGGCGACGTCAGTCACCTCGCTCACGGTCTCAGGAAAGGAGAGACAGAGAAAAGGAACGAGAACGACGACAGAAAGGCCTTCCTCTTATAAAGAATAACACACTCAGTGGTAAGCAAGGCCACTTTCAATGCTATAGCCTCCAGTCCATTCCCGATAATGCGTATTTGCCTACTATAAAGTATGCAAAACAGTACTGAACCTTTAATACCTACAATAAAGATGTTGTTTCTCTCTTTCAGTGTGCAGTACAACTCTATGGGTGGGTCAGCTGGATAAGAGGACGCAGCAGCAGGACGTGGCCTGTTTACTAGAGGAGTTTGGGCAGATAGATTCAATTAATGTATGTTTTTTAGAATTAGAGTTTTATGTTTAACATATTTAAGTTCTCCTTGACATAAAAAGTTGATGTCTGTGCTAAAGTCTCATTTTGTCTTGTCTGATTTTGATAGATGATTCCTCCTCGTGGTTGTGCCTACATTGTCATGATCCACCGTCAGGATGCCTATCGAGCCCTGCAGAAACTAAGCAGAGGTCCATACAAAGTCAACCAGAAAGCCATTAAGGTATCAGATGATTATTTTATTACAGATTTGCTTAAAAATGTATAATAATAAAAAAAATTTAAACTTTATTTAAACAAATGGTCAAAATGCATAAATATGTAAAAACATATATATATATATGCTTGTATATCGATAATATTTTTTCTTATGTTTTGTTTAAGATTTTTTAAAGATGACACTTATGGGCACCAAGGCTGCATTTATTTGATCGAAAATACAGTAAAAACAGTAATATTGCGAAATATTATTACAATATAATGTATTGGAGGAATGGTCTCTGATCTCTTGTCAGGTGTTCTCCAAACTCATCAGGCGTTATAGAAGAAGACTCAGAGCTGTTATCTTGGCAAAAGGAGGTTGCAAAAAGTATTTAATAAAAGGGTGCCATTAATTGTGGCCAATGTGTATTAGAGAAAAACATTTATTTCATAATTAGATTTTCCCCCCAATTTTCAATTGTTTTACTTCGATGAAAGGTTAGATTTTTGTGTTTTTCTAAATATTAATTAATTAATTTATTATTATTATTTTTAATAAAAGGTCAAAAGGATTAACTGCGGATTTATTTTCACAGGCTTCTTTGTTCATATTTACCAAGAGTGCCAATAAATCTGACCAGGACTGTATTCTCCATCTTAGGAGAGTGAAAGAAAGTGATTGAAAGATAATTCTAATCTGCATTGTTTTGGTTAAAATTGTCAATGTCAAAGTAGAACTTTATATAGTTAATCATTTAGAGAGATATTTTAGAGCTTCTGAAGCATTGTCTTTCTAGTAACAGTGAATATTTTAAAGGTATAGTTCACCACAAAATGTACAATAATGTTCAAAAGTTTGGGGTCAGTATGGATTTTTAAAACAAAGTTTTTTATGCTCACCAAGTCTGCATTTATTTGATCAAAAATACTGTAAAAACTGTGATATATTACTCTTTATTTAAAAATGTAATAATTTTCAGCATCATTACTTCAGTTTTCAGTAGTTATGTTTCCATCCATAATTGCATTTTTAAATTGGAATATTGCAGAAAATATTTGCGAATAAAGAACAGTTTTTATCCAGTTAGCCGAAGAGAACAAAATCATCACTTCCTGATAAACTGGCGCCAAATATCACTAAGAAAAATGGAATTTGCTGCGGTAGGAGAAGCCACTGTATATAATAATTTCGTATATAATACATTTATTTGTGCCTCAAAGTACGTAGACGAAACGCAATAAAGTTATCTTGCTTTTGGAGGCAGATCCCGGCTGTTTGGGAACACAGTCGTGTAAAACAGTTCTGGTAGGTGATTATACTGAAATGCTTTGACAGACTTTGCTCAGGCATTTCAGAACAACCAAAACAGCAATAAGAACTGTCCGCTGGTTAGTCCAGTTATGCCATCCCATCTCAAAGTCTCGTCTTTTTTTATGCGCATCGAAGAAATAATTTGTTAAATGTGTTTTTATCGCAGTTTATGCGCATGTTTTCTTATTGGATAACTTTTACTGTCATACAGTTTTAATTTCTTTAAATAAAATCTGAGGTGATGATACACAGGGCAACTTTTTGAGCAATGTTGCTGGGCAGTCTTACCAAGCGATTGTTGCTTGGGCAATTTCCCATTGAAAATGGGCAATACATTTCTATCTGGATCATTTAGATCGGTCGTGGGCCCTGTGTCTCATCTGAATGCCCGTTGACGGCAACATTGCTCAAAAAGTTGCCCTGTGTATCATCACCTTTACTGACCCCAAACTTTGTAATGGTAGTATGTATGAAAATGTATTACTATAAATATTACTATTTTCAAACTCATTGCATCACTATATTTATCCAGATTGCCTGGGCTCTGAATAAGGGCATTAAGGCTGAGTTCAAGCAGTATTGGGATGTGGAATTGGGTGTAACCTACGTACCATGGTCCAAGGCAAAGATGGAGGACCTGGATGTGTTCAGAGAAGGAGGGATGCTGGACCCTGATACTCTTGCACCAGGTAAATATTGGAACTAATTGGTAATGTAATTCCTCTAGACATCAAGGACACATCATAACATATGGTTTGCCCATTTACAGAGTGGAGGGGCTCTCAGATTGAGCTAGAGAAAGCTGAAGAGTCACAGAATGGCAGACCTGAGGTGGGAAAAGTAGAGGAGACCCCAACTGTAGTACCTATGCAGGTAATTCCTAATGCCCTGGTTCCTTTTCCTAAAGGTTTGGGTTTGGTCCTTTTTTGTTCATGGTTCCTTTTTCTCAGGTTCCTCCTGTCCAGCCAATGGGAGCAGTTGGTGTCCCACCTCCAGGATTCTCAGGACCCATGAACATCCCACCCCCCTCATTCCCACCTGGGGTTCCCCCACCCCCGGGTCCCTTCATTCGGCCAGGCTTTAACCCCATGCAGATGCCACCAGGTACAACAGAACTAGTGCTGATGTTGATCAAAGTTTAATTTAAATATGTAGTAAGGATAAGTGTTTTGTTTTTGGAGAAGTATTGTGGCGAGTTTCTAACACGCATTCTTTGTTTCAGGATTTCTCCCCCCGGGTGCCATGCCTCCTCTGGGTGCCACTGGGCCTCCTCCACCTACAGCAGGGATCGGCATGCCTCCAGGTTGGCCGGCCTTTGTTATACACCCTATCTAATTTTATAGTCTTGACCGGCAAAACTTTTTAGTTTCTTTGAATTTCCCATCTTGACAGTAACACTGAGCTGATTTTTTCTCTTTAATTCCTGTAGTTGGCAGCTCAGTTGAAGACCTTTCGAACGATCCAGCAGGTATGGTCCCAAGAATCAACAGTGATGGAACAGATGGGTTCAACTCAGGTGGGTTTTAGCATCTAAGTGTAACACACGGTGATAAATTTTTTTCCAGGATTCATTGATGAATAGAAAGTTTAAAAGATAAATGTCTTTATTGCTCTTTTGAGCAATTTCGTTTATTCTTGCTGAATAAATTCATTCATTTATGTTAAAAAATGACTAATCCCAAACTAATCCCTCCTCAGGAAACCAAGTGCCTCCTGGAGGTCCACCAGGGATGGGCATGCAGTCTCCACCGGGTCTTCTAGGTTCAAGGCCGGGTATGATGCCTCTCCAGCGGCCCCCAGGGATGCCGCCCCCACACATGCAGCGCTTCCCCATTCCACCTCCTCGCCCTGGTATGCCACCCATCCCCCCACAGATGATGCCACCCAGGGGTCCACCTCAGATGATGCACCGCGAGCCACCACCTGGGGCCTTCGGCATGCCGCCCCCTCCTCATGGTATGAGGGGCCCATTCCCCCCTCCCGGACCTCCCTTTATGAGGCCGAGCGGACCCAGACCAGACGGGCCGAATGATCACGAGGCGAGGCCGTTCAGAGGCGAGCGTCCCGGGTTAGGAAGGGGCAGAGATCGAGAACCGGACTGGTATGGAGGGCGGCGCCCTTTCGGCGAGGGTCGTGGCGGGGAGAGGCCAGACAGCCGTGAAAGATTTGGAGGCTGGCACGAGGAGCCGGAAAAACAAGGCGGGTGGGACAGAGAGAGGGAACGCAGGGACTGGAGGAGAAGTCCGGACGGAGAGAGGGATCGAGATAAAGGACGGGACGGTGAAGAACGGACCAGGCGGTCCGCAGGGAGCAGAGAGAGAAGCACACGATGGGACCGAGACGATAGACTCGATCGACTGGCTCTCACCAACGAGGAACCCAATGAGAGACTTGCAGCGAATACCAACGAGCCCAGTGCAAACTCTACTAAAGAACCTGAAGCCAAGCCAGATGTTCCAGCACCTTCCACTGCTGCCATAGCAGACTCAAAAGCCTCAGAACCTTTAGCAGAAAACAAATCTGCCGAACAAACACATAAAGAAGAGTCATAGAGGCCTCTTTTTAAACAAGACCGTATGAGCTTCTCCCATGTCAGTGCTAATCTTGAATACTGCTGGCAAGAAAGCAAAGTCCAACTGTTGTGGGATGCATATGCATAGGATGCTTGGTTCTTCATCACAAACCGAGTTTTTCAGACTTTATAAAGCGTCATTTGGCAAACGTGGAGCGTTGCCTTGTGAATTTATTGTACCACCTCAATGAAGCTTGAATGTTGTATTAAAACTGAAGATAAGGAAAAGAATCAATTAATGGTTTTGCTGTAAATATGCTAACATTACTCAAATAATATTTGTAGATTTTGACTGGCCGTTTTTTTTTTTTTTTTTTTGTGTGTGTGTTTTGTTTTCATTACAATGATATCCCTGTTGAGTTTCAATTATGGAAACATTGACTAAAAGAAGATATTAAGACCCTTTTGCTGTAACGTTTTTAACTTAATGTTTAAATCAAAAAACACAAGATGTTTTTATAATTTTTAAGTTTTTGGAGATAAGAACTCCAAATATTTCAGCGATAGGGAGGTGGTTTTAATAAAATATTTTCATACCAAATGAACGAACTGACTTGTATGCAACTTGTTTCAGTCTATTTTAACATTTACCCTAGTGATTTATAAATACTTCTGCCAACTAGTAGTAAGGTTATCAAGTTTAAAACAAATCACAAATAAACGGATCACTGTTTGCTGTGCTTTTTGCCCTATTCAACCAGATTTCCTCTGAACTGTGAATTTATCATGTGACACTATTCCTGAACCATTTGTCAAGGGTTGAATAAGACAACTATATCTATATGAATGGGTCATGACTGTGAAATTAGAGGACAGCTTGTGACCATATGTCAAGGTCAGTGTGACAGCCATGTGATTTGTCTATTGCAATATCTTCCATATGAGCATAATACCTATAGGATTTTTTAAGTTGTTATATGGTATAATTTACAGTCACCATAAATATTTTATGCAGGCTACTTGCTTTTTTTGTATGTAGCACATGATGTGATGCATTAGAATACATCTACAAGACATTTTTCTCTATTTTTGATTTTTTTTTTTTTTTATTAGATTAATGCTCAAAAATATACAGACTAACAAATAACGATGGAATAAAATAAAGCCGAAAATGAAAACGTTAAAAGCAATATAAAATGGAAGTAATGACGTTTTGAGAATTACAATGTCACTAAATCAGGAAATTAATTGCAAACATAATGTTTTTTGCAAACATTATTTTTTCTCAGACGATTTAATTGAAATGAGGTATTGCTTAATATCTTTCATTAAAACAAAAAGAGTTCCATCTTGTTGTGTAAAGGAGACATTACGTCACTTTGACAGCGTGACACGCCAGACTTTGACCGAATCAGCGGCCACCAATCCGTTCAGCCTTCTGATTGGTCAGATCGACCCACGCGCCTCCTCTTATCAAACACTGTCGGTTTATTTCATTCTCACAACTTCACAGTTTGCGTAATCCAAAGGCAACATGGCGAAAAAGGCCGTTTGTGTGCTAAAAGGCACCGGGGAAGTAACCGGAACCGTTTATTTCGAGCAAGAGGTAACACTTTTTTTGTGTGTGTTTTAGCACGGCGTTTGTTAAGAAGAGCAGCGCTCACAGCGAGTTAGCACGGAGCCACGCACATTGCATTTCATAAACTCTACAAGTGAGATTTAAGGGTTAACCGTGCATTACTGTGAGATTAGCGTAGCATGGGCGTGATATGCGGTTGCACAGAATTTGCTTTGCTGATTGCATCCACAATTTGATGGCCAAACCTGATAATGAACTACAATGGCCTGTTCCATGTGATTCACGATTCTATAAATGCACTGCAACCGTTAAAAGCAGCTAAGTAATGACCTTTGATACGGCCCTGTGCATACTAATAATGTGTCTTCATAAATGCATACATGCAAATGATAACCTTATGTTTTCGCACCTGAAATTGGGACTTTGGCGCGCACAGGGGCGTTTAGTGGCCGGCAGTTGTGTCATTGAAAAAGTCTCATGAAATAACTAGAACGGAAAGGGTTGCTGAGTCATGCTCCTCTAGCTCTGTTTGCTGTCAATTTGGCCAAATAGGACCAAGTTCACAGCACACATCAAATGCTGGCAGAACTTCAAACTGTACTGATGTAGAGGTTGAAAAGCTCATATTTATTATAATATGACTTGCACTGTGACATTTTAGGCTTTGTTTGTCTTTCATTGCATTTCAGGTATACATTTGACCATTTTCTGTATCAAACCCATTACCTTGGAGTTGCTAGCACCATGAATCTCAGGGTTTCTCAAACTCGGTCTTGGAGGGCCACTGTCCTGCACAGTTTAGCTCCAACCCTGATCAAACACACCTGAGCAAGCTAATCAATGTCTTCAGGATCACTAGAAACTCACAGCTAATCAATGTCTTCAGGATCACTAGAAACTCACAGCTAGGTGTGTTTGATCAGGGTTGGAGCTAAACTGTGCAGGACAGTGGCCCTCCAGGACCGACTTTGAGAAACCCTGATGTATCTTAATCATGTCAAGCAGTAAATGTTTGTTTTCTGAAGTGATATGAAACTATAATTGACCAGAGGAGTGATCTGTGTGTTTTAGAGTGACTCTACTCCAGTGAAGCTCTCAGGTGAAATCACTGGCCTTACTGCTGGAAAACATGGTTTCCATGTCCATGCTTTTGGAGACAACACAAACGGTAAGCACCATTACTCCTTCCACTGACCTTTACGTACGGGTTAATCCTATTAGGACTGAAGTGGTTGGTTGATATTGATTTTTATTTATTTTTTATGGCCGATGCATTGCGTTCAATAATTTGCTAATTGCTTTCAAAATAAAAATCATGCTTTTGACACACTGGCCAAACAAAAACTTGTTCAGCAACCAGAAAATGTACACATGAACACAGACTAAGATTTCGTTTCCTCTGTTAATCACAGGCTGCATCAGTGCAGGTCCGCACTTCAACCCTCACCAACAAAGTCACGGTGGACCAACTGATAGTGCCAGGTGAGTTTATCAATGTGCTTTATGGCTTGACCGATTCTATCATGTTGTTACAGTACAAACTCGGTCTGCCCAAAGTTGTCAGATTTGCATAAATCCCTCAAATGACTTGCTTCCTGGTATATAATAAAGTAATCTGTCCGTTAGCATTCTTATTCATCTCAATGGTGGTTGCTCAGTTTTTGAACCAATCGCCTGAGCTGTAAATATGGCTGATCATTCTTGATCCACTTTAAATTACATTATGAAAATGCTGATTTCCTGATGGCAAATCCTTCATTAGTGACTGTCCTGAGCTGTGAAAAAAAATATAAAATATATTTTACTGTGCAGTAGTGTTTTTACAGGATATATATTACTATAAATACTAGGTTTAAGCTAGTTTTTAAAGAATATATCCAAGTGTGAACATCCATATTTTTCTTGTTTTTCCCAAATCTTTCAGCGCTTAAGGATGGTTCACAGTCACATGCACAAAAAAGTGAAACCCATCTGTGGGTTGCAGGTCTTTGTTTTCTGTGGGCTCTCTTCAGAGTAAAAGTCATTTTTTCAGCTTTTTAAATTAATTTTCTGTGCAGATACACTCCCCTTCAAAATCACCCCACTCGTTCTAGAATGAAGTCATCTGTTGAAGATTTTTTTTTTTTTTTTTTTCATATCACAATATATATTGCATGAAAACAAAATCACAATGCCAGTTATTTTCAGGTGTTTTGCAGCCAGAATTGAAACGCAAGATTCTGCATGTAGTATAATTTCAAGCAGCCTTGTGCTAGTAGATGTGTCTTATTACTGTAATATTTTGTGTCTCATAGGCATGTCGGAGACCTTGGTAATGTGATAGCTGGTGAAAATGGGGTTGCAAAAATTGACATTGTGGACAAAATGCTGACCCTGTCAGGGCAACACTCCATCATTGGGAGGACCATGGTGGTAAGAAAACATCTCTGTGGTTTTATAATCAGCGGCACATCTATTGGCAATAACTGTCTGTTCAACGTTAGACTTTGTGTATTTTCTGTGTAGATCCATGAGAAGGAGGATGACTTGGGTAAGGGAGGCAATGACGAAAGTCTTAAAACTGGCAACGCTGGAGGTCGTCTGGCCTGTGGTGTTATAGGCATCACTGAGTAGCTGAGTAGAGTCCAGCTCTAATCGAAGAGCCAGCTTGGAAATATTAGTGACCAATGTGGATCCCCCGTCGTAAGCACTTAAGCACAGTAAACTGACGAATACATATCTATTTTTAGCAAGTTAACTCTTAAAGAATTGTACTTTAGCCTCACACAAAGCCGTTTTACCATGTGGGACCCTTCTGCATTCTTTCAACTACAAAGTGATGTGCATTTCCTCTGATTTCTGCTTTATTCAATAAACGTTGATCAGGCTGGCTATTTGTGTGTGTCTTTATGAACTAAATTTATGGGCAATATGATGGTAAAAATGAATAGCGTGGGTATATTATTATTAATTCTATTCTGGTCCGTGTTTGGTATTACCATTTTTGGTAACTGAAAGCTGAAAAAATGAAAATTTAAATTGAAGTACTAAAATTACTAAAGCTAAAATTTTAAAGCTAAATGGAAGTATAAAATCCTAATAAAAATGACAAGCACATTAATCTACAAATTTAAAATTAAAACATCTAAAAGTATAAAAATAAGATAATTCAAAATAAATACTATAGTATATAAAAATCCTAATAACTGCAATAGGTTTTCAGCATTTCATGCTTGAACCCCTAATAAAGTAACGCTTCTGTTTTTGTGATGAAATAACTTATTTGTAACTTTTTTTTTTGTCTCAGAAATCCTAAAATGTTTTTTAGCTTTAAAAAAAAAAAAGCTGCTTACATTGTTGGAAGGATATTTTCTTTTGGTATTATGGTATTTTGGAAGCCGTGGTTAACATGGGAAATGTTTATTAGGGAAGTGTAACTGGTTTGACTCTTCTGGAGCCAAGAAAGCATTGCTCGGAAAACACCACTAGATGGCAGACTTTTCTTGCGACACTGCGTTAGACCCAAAAGCGTCTTCAAGAAAGTAATTTAGGAAAGTTTGTAATGTTTTTTAAAATTTATGAGTTGTGTACTTAAGAAATTGCTTACTTTTATTGAATTTGTAGTTAACTTCATAATCATATCTTATGCTTTGAGAATTTTGAGGTTTTAAAGAGCACTTTTACGATGGCCATGCAGGCTCTGAACAGCAGCTTGGCCAGGCTGGAAGACCAGCCAACCTTAGGATTTTAAGATATTTTTTCATCAGGAATATATTAGTATAACCCCTCGGATTTGGGTGGCACTTGAGATTGAAGTCATTGTTGTTCTATGAATATGATTTTAAAATGAGTGGTCGCGCCTTCGACATCTGACTCTATTTTGATACTGCTATTAAACAGCTGCGCCCGGTGCAGGCCAGCATTCACAGATGGCCAGTGGACTGCTGCTGAAATTACATGCTCCAAAACCTCTTTCTCTTTTAATGGGGCAGCCTCCCATGTGAAGAAACTTGGCATTTCCAGTTTCCTCTCTCCAGACGAAAAGAGATTCCCCAGAGAACGAAGACCTGCAACCCACAGATGAGTTTCACAGTTCAAATGCCAAATTTGCACATAGAATGCTCATGTTTTTGATTTAAAAAAAACAAAGTAACATTTTAGCTTTTTCCCATATTTATTATGCTTATTTTACTGTCTACACAATGTTCATACTCTGTGTGATTAATGGTTAGGCTAAATGTTTTTATGCCTACTACTCTGATGCATTCTACCCAAATAGGAATATAACTAGGGGAATTACTGTGATAAATAATTTCTGATGCTGGTGATGAGTTTTTCTGCCCTCTTATTACAGATGCAGCAGCACAGAGACCTTAAAATGTATTGAGGAAGCACAATCATAGTCCTCACATGGACAAATTTCCAGAAGCGGAATCACTGGAGCGTGATGAGTCAAAACGCTGGTATAAATAGCATCAGCAAGGCGAATCATGAATAATGAAGGTGCCGCCCGTCCCACTGGAGCAAGAAGGCACAAGTCATAGGCCTTACATGATGTCAACAAACACTAACAAGGTCCTGTGTCTTATACAAAGCATCCACACTCTAAATGAATGTTTCAAACCCTTTCATCATCTGTGTGGCTATGGTCAGACTTTACATTTTCACCTACAAAGACTGACTTTGCATGTGAGATTGTGTAGATGAATAGGCTACTGTGATTTTACAGTCTTATGTAATTAGCACATATGGCAAGCATTCGTAAAAAACACATATATTTGCATGGTGTCGTTTTGCCTTGCTCATGCATGTGCTTGACGATAATTATTGTTTTCGCTCTATAAAAGCTTAGCTTGAGGCTTTAATGGTAGAAATTTTGTCCAAACCAAAAAGTTCCCACTTTTTAAATCTTAAAGCACACTTGCTTCAAGAATAATACATAAGCAAACATTTGTCTTTGTTAGGCTCATATATAAATATATATACACTACCATTCAAAAGTTTAAAGGTAGGGTGGGCAATTTGTTTCATAAACACTTTTTTGTTATACAATGTATGTACTTATATCGTATGTGGAAGTCACAGAATCAAAAAACGTGTTTGTCCAATCATTGCATTCGGTCCGAATGCAACGATATGATGTCCTACCTGCCTGTCATCATATGTATTTTCATACCTCCGCTTACCCTGCTCGCTCAGACATCACATGTCATCAGAGCGTAAGGCTATGCAGAGTTGTAGCCAGTCACCGAGCGCCACAAAGAAACAGCAGCCGCTTCTTACAGTTCCTCATGAACCAAAACAACAAGCTTATGCTGCGTTCACGCCATGTCGTAACCGTAATTACGAGATAGCAACCCGTGACATTCTACACGGAGCTGTTCACGTCCTCAGACTCGGATTTATGTGATTTTATCTATCAACACTAACACTATCAATGGTGAAATTAATCTGCAGCAGTCAAGTGATTCAACTAGAGCTCTGTAAGTTGTTTACATTCATTATTATTGTAATGTTAAGTGCTTTGAGACATGAGGTAATTTAACAATGTTCATGTGTTTTGAAGGAGGCGTGGCTTTGTAGAGCGCTCTGAAGGGAGGGTGGGATCTTATGCTTTTAAAGCTAGCCTGCTATTGCTAGCCTGTTTGAAATGACCTACTCTACCTTTAAGGTCGGTAAGATTTTTTTAATGTATTTTAAATTAGGCTGCATTTATAGAATCTGTGTGTTTTAAAGTTTATCTGATGCTGTTTGGTCTTTTAATTATTTTTAAACTGATTATGTCCACCTGAGAGTTTTTTCGGACCCCTGTTTCCTAGCAACACATCTAGATGTCCTGGATCACCGTGGGAGGCGAGTGCGAATCTGAGGGGTTGTTTTGGTTCGATGCTGACGTTACATAAGGGCCCCTGTGCTTCAAAGAACCT
Organism: Squalius cephalus; assembly: GCF_949319135.1. Classification (NCBI taxonomy): domain Eukaryota; kingdom Metazoa; phylum Chordata; class Actinopteri; order Cypriniformes; family Leuciscidae; genus Squalius; species Squalius cephalus. Next base: position 15,138,912 of record NC_137145.1, read on the forward strand.
ACAGTGATTTTATTGACTTTTCAGCCCTTGTTTTCGGGTTTTGGCTTTACGTTTTTAACACTTTTGATCAAAGCCCATCTCTTTGTTACTTCTCAGTTTGTAACAGCTGAAATGGGATGCTTTTGTTTGATTACACCTGACTCTAATCCTAGTTTTTATTCCAGATCTTGCATATAAAGAAAAAGATTTACATATTGAAGTTCCTTGAGTGTCAATAGGATATCTGAGGTACCTTCAAAATGTTGCCCAGGAGTTCTTCAGTTCAACCAAATGTGTCTTCTGATTTTTACAGTTTATTGGCTATTTTTCAGTCGGGGGATATTTTTGGACCAATGCTAGATGTCTAAGCCATAGGTCAGATGCCATACATGGCCTCTATACTACGGGCCAGGGGTCATTTAATGCTCACTTTTGACTGCAGAATCCTCCTGACCAGACCTTTGCCCCCCAGGTATGTGTGTTATTCAGCCAGAACCTCTAAATAACCTGTGCCTGTGATGTCTGAAGATGGAGGATCACTGTGTGGTCCACTTTCACTGGAGTTCTGTCACTTTTTACTGCCTGAGAAATGTTCCTCTCTGCTCAGCTCTCGGGATATGGCAGGAGTAAAGTGAAGGACACATAAAACAGGCTTCACCTCTGGGCTTTTATTGCACCCCTTTGAAGTTACTCTTACTGAGACAGTGAGTTGACTCAAATATCATTCATTCCATCCCACTTATGATATTCTTTCTTTTTAACTATTAAGTGTTTCGAGCATCTGGGCATGAGAGAATTTGAGTCAACATGCCATAAGCCATTAAGTGTGTGTTTGGCCTATGTGCTCCACAGATCAAGTGGATTGACTAACATCTGCTGTTATATGACCTTGTTAGATCAATGTGCTTGAAGAACAGGAAAATATGAAATGTCATTCAAAAAGAAGAACGTTATACACAGACAAATTAAATGGAAATAACTTTTAAATAAATGTTATGTGGTCCAAAATCAAAAAATTCTAAATTTGATTGAAATGTAGGATTTTGAATAGATAAAAACAAATAAATATTGTGATATAAAATTAAAAAGTAATGTCTGTGTGTGTATATACATGTACATTATATTTGCAGATGAGCCAAAACATTATGACCGCCTGCTTAATATGCTGTTGGTCCTCCTTGTGCTGCCAAAAAAGCACCGACCCATTGAGGCATGGACTCTACAAGAACCCTGAAGGTGTCCTGTGGTATCAGGCACCAAGATATTTGGTTAAGTCCTGTAGGTTGTGAGGTGGAGCCACCGTGGAGCGAACTTATTGGTCCAGCACATCCCACAGATGCTCAATTTGGATTGAAATCAAGGGAATTTGGAGGCCAGGGCAACACCTTGAACTCTATCGTGTTCCTCAAACCATCGGCAAGGTGCATTATCCTGCTGAAAGAGGCCATTTCCACCAGCGAACACCATTGTATACCTGGTCGGCAACAATGTTTAGGGAGGTGGCACGTGTCAAATTTACGTCTACATGAATGGTTGGACCCAGGGTTTCCCAGCAGTGCTGCTCCCTCCACCGACTTGTCAGACCAGGCTACCTTCTTCCACTGCTCCAAGGTCCAGTTTGGACTCTCGCGTGCCCACTTGTGCCACAGTAAACCTTCTGTTGGCTTGGACCAGACGGGATAGCCTTCATTGCCGTCGTGCATTGATGAGCCCTCAACACCTTTCGCTGGTTTGTGGTTTGTTTCTCGGACCACTGATGGTAAATTCTCACCACTGCTGACCAGGAACAACCCACAAGCCTCGCCGTTTCAGAGATACTCTGACGCAGTCGCCTTGCCCTAACAATTTGGCCCTTTGTCAAAGTCACTCAGATCTTAATTCCAGCCCCATTTCTGCTGCATCCAACACATTGATTGAGAACTGATTGTTTGCTTACCATCTAATCGACCCAGACCTTGTTAGGAGATTATCAACGATTTTCGCTTCACTTCTGACTGGTCATAAATAATGTTTTGGCTCATCAGTGTTTAAATATAGTATGTTTATGTATGTATGTATATGTTTCTATATATAGAGCCCTATTAAAAGGCAGGCAAATGTAATAAAAAAGTAGGCCTATATAAACTGACATTAACTGATTGACATTAACTGACTTTAATGACGGCAAAATTATATTATAAATTATAAAAATGTGCAATGCATCCATAATAATGTTTGTCAATTTAAATGGCATTCAACTACTTTTCTGACATCAAAACTTTAGTATGTTAAACTTTGCACACCATCAAAGGAATATGCTAGTTATGTAGTTACTAATTTTCTTATCGAAGTCTTGGCCAGTTCTCACAGCGGAAACTACAAAGCTTGACCTTTGATCCTGTAGTCATGGGACGGAAACTGATCGCTGGTGTAAACTGACCTTAGCCAATCAATCAATCAATACAATAGCCAAGCCAATCAATTCAGGCCTAGATTTATATGTTAAAGACCCATCCAGGATCTCAAACAACAGTGAGGAACTGAGAATCAGACTAAATTACTTCAAAACTAATATAATCACATTTTTCCCCTCTCTGATAAAAAAAAGCACAGTCCAGCCTGCTCAGTCGTAAACCGCAGCCACAATTCCACATGCCAGATGAGTGCAACTGAAAGACTGACTTTGTGAGACATTCCCACCATAGTGTAAACAGGAAGTGGAATAAAAAGGCCACTCAGAGTTATTACCCGAGATAATAATAAGTTCAGAGTGTACTTTGGCCAAGTCCTCAGTGTTACTACACAAGTCACATTCACATTTGCTTTATTAGTATCCTGTGGGGTTTGAGGATTTGCTCCTTTAAATAGCAGTTATTTAAATGTCTAATTCAAATGCTAACGCACATGCAAATTACCGTTACAGGTGTGGCTGCACAGGGGATCAGACTGAGGAAGAAAGAAACATCTTTACACCTGGAAATGTGTTGAGGTGAGTTGAGCTCTTCCCTTTTTTATTATTCATGTAGTATGCACTTTAAAACAACATCAATGAAAGTGGACAGATATAGAAAAACATGATTCATTTTATATGTTGAATTGAGATGTGATATCCTTTGCAGAAATCTGTAGTGTGGTACATGTGTTTTGTTTTACCACTTTGTTGATGTGCAGACTTGGTTTATATTGTATATATATGTAATCTCAGGTATTTAAAATAAATGACATAAAATTAAATGATGCTGAAAAAATAAATCAAATATTATTATATATTTCATTTATCTTATCTTTTCAGCATTAATACAACACATTCAGATAAATTACATAAAATTATATATATATTGGTAACACTTTACAATACGGTTTCATTAGTTACATTAGTTAATTAGTTTATTTATGAATAAGTTAACTTAAGTGAACAGAACTGAATTTTTATTTACTAACATGAACAAAGATTAATAAATACTGTATATAGCAAATGTATTGCTCATTGCTAGTTCATGTTAGTTAATAGTAATATATTAGCTAATGTTAACAAATGAGACCTTATTGTAAAGTGTTACCACATATATATTCCAATTTGCATAAATTAAATGCAGTAAAAAAAAAAAACACTACAATGATATATGAATACTTTTTTAAAAAACAGCTGTTTCGTTTAAATTCTAATACTAATAAAAATTTGATTCATTTAGCATTACAAGGGCAGTGTGCTTAACTGTCATTAAAATAATGTCACAACAAAAAATTCTTAACAGGAAATGGAGACTAAAAATAGACATTTTCTTCATAAAAAATGACTTCATGGCCTGGGCATGTTCTCGATAACCTGAGTGTTTTCTGCGGCATTATCATTGCTTTAGGGTTGCATGTTTTTTTATTACCAGGTTGGTGTTGTGAAGCGTCATGTTGGATTCCAGAGGCAGTTTTCATTCCTGACCTCTGCTTTTTGGTTAAGGTTATTTCAGAGCTGGTAAAAACAGTCTTCTCCCTTTTTGTCTGACTTCATTAGACAAGGGATGCAATTAGAGTCATTAATTGGAATGGGGGGCGTACTGAGAAAGAAATGAACACCTGGAGGCAAACGGGAGAGTGGGTGGGATTTTCCAGAGTGCAGGGGTGATTGGACAAAGCCGTGTGTGTGTGGATGTCTGCATCACTGATAACTCTCAGCATCCTTATGAAGCATTCAGAATCAGCTCTGTTTAACTGCATAATACCGCTGGCAGACTTTCTTTTTTGTTTTGTACTCATTTACCCTTACAGACCGTCTGTCTGTGGATTCTGTGTAGATGTGGATTCTGTGCGTGAAATGTGTAATCTTCTGACCAATTTTGAGTTATTTTTCAATATATTCAGGTCAGATCTCTAGAGGCAGAGGTTATTTCTCAGGATTTGTGCCAACTGTATCACTAGCCATTTATTTGAAGCTATTCATGTCTCTTAAGTGTCCTCAGCTGACCTTTCAGCCATGTCTGATGTTTGAGAATGGGAATTACTTCTTTTATAGCTCTCTGTGTGTGGAGGTCAGGCTTTGCTATCTTAATAGAGATCTAATGTCCCCACAAGGATAGTAAAACCTGAAATCATCAGAGCTAAGGCATAGAGGATAGTTGAGTCTGGCCTGGGGCATATCCCTGATATATAACAATATAATAACAAAAAAAATTTTTTTAAATTAAATTAAAAATAAAACATAAAATAAAAGGCTTAAAATATTATTAATATACCAATATAAAAACAATAGAAGTCAAAGGAAAGTTCCCTCCGTCCCTTCTTATGTCCCTTTTCTGTGTATATATATATATAAAATAAAAGACCGCACATAAAATAAAAAATAAAATAAATAACATAAAATAAGATAAAACATTTAAAATACAATATTTAAAATCAAACAAAATAGAGAAATAATCTGGCATGGATGTAAAACATTATTAATAGCTCAATTAATAAACCTGTGTTGGTAAGTTAAGATCTCAGAATTATGGTGTGGTCAATCTGGCTTTATTTATTGAAGGCTGGGCCTAGATCAGCACCTTTAGGTATATATTTAGGACAAACAAGCTGGTAAGAGTATACATTTGCTTACTCAGCTACTGTGTGTGTGTGTGGCACTCTGTGGGTGGTAAAGTGCAGGCTGTCCATTTAAGGGAAGGATTATTTTTTTCCCCCCCTTTGGGACAGGACATCAGTCTGGGTGGAATTTTTACCTTCTGATGTTTTAATCCCCCCGTTTCTCTCCATCTCTCCCTTCTTATGTTCCTTTTCTGCTATCCTCATCAAAATGATGGTTAAGCATCTCTTCAGCACTAAGAAGTTTTGATGGGATTTCAGCCGTCCTGTATTATGTGGGTTTTGGTGCCTGTGAGAGTGTTTATCTGTGTTTGTTATTATTACAGATGTTCATAACTCAATTTACAGCTCCCGCATACAGTATTTAATGAGAATGTATCTTGTGCTTGAGTAAAAGTGTACAATTCAGAATATATATATAGATGACAATTTCATATTTGATTATTATGATGTAATTTATACCTAAAAAAATCCGCATTTTAATTCTGCTCACATCTTGTTTGCTAACTCGTTTCAAAATTAGTTCAAATTTTGAATTTAATTTAAAAGGCATTCATAATTTAAATATGTGCCTGAGTGAGAATTTCACAAACATTTCATCCAGTTAGCTGATGTAACGAGACAAGCAGAACTATAAGAAAGGACTATTAGAGACAGATCACATCCTTTCTGCCTGACCTGGAAAGAAGAGATTCACATTATGGAATGAAAGAGAGAGAGTGAGGACAGTTGAGGAAAAAGGAAGTGAGAGAGATGCCAGGGGCGGATGCTCCAGCGCTGCTGCATCACTTTTGATTTGCATGCTCTATATCTCTGAGCACTTGTATATGTGTTTGGTGTTGTACGGGCATGAAACTAGAGCAGAGCTATTGTTCCAGTAACAATGATGAAAGACGATGAGAAAGATGCTTGGATAAATGTACAATCTTGGCTAGACTCTCAGATAGATTCTACTTAAAGGGATAGTTCATCCAAAAATGAAATTTGTTTTATCATTTACTCACCCTCATGTTGTTCCAAACCTGTATGAATTGAACACAAAAGAAGATATTTTGAAGAACGTCGGTAACCAAACAGTTGATGAACCCCATTGATTTCCATGGTATGGAAAAAAGAAATACTATGGAAAGTCAATGGGGTCATCAACTGTTTGGTTACTTCTATTCTTCAAAATATTTTCATTTGTGTTCAGCAGAAGAAAGAAATTCATACAAGTTTGGAACAATTGAGGGTGAGTAAATTATAAAACAATTTTCATTTTCAGGTGAACTATCCATTTAAGTTCCAAGTCCTCTATTTGAACACCAGGCTGATTTCAAAGAGAAATCGGATAAACCCGCAAGAGAAAAACATACAAAAGGATCTGTATAGCTAGGGGTTGTGAGTAGGGGTGTGACGGTTAGTATATAACCGTGAGACCGACGGTTATAGTTGAACACCGTCATTAGAATATTTTTTACAAACATTTTTTTATCATAGAGAATGTTTAAATACTAATTAAAAACAATTGTTAACAGTCTGTGTCATTAATGGTCCAACTGTATTTGATTCTTTGCCAAGTAGCCTACCAACGCAAGTTTTGTTTTGTAAATCGTCAGACATGATTTTTACCACTTCATTGAGTTTTTCTTTGTAGAAAGCCTTTCTTTAAAGTGAATTTCGTTTTGTACAAATTGTATCTTAATTTTAATAAATGTTTCATCAACCAATTGCATGTATTTAATAAATAAAAAGCAGATATAGCAGACAATATAATAACCGTGACATTGAGGCGCCAACGTGCCGCGTTCAATTGCATTTTATTGTTTAAAGCCTTTCTTTAAAACGAATTTCGCTTTGTACAAATTGTATCTTAATTTTAATAAATGGTTAATCAACCAATTGCATGTATTTAATAAATAAAAAGCAGATATAGCAGACAATATAATAACCGGCGCTGGTGCGCCGCGTTCACTTGCATTGCATTGTGAACTAGAGCGCATCTCATTGTAAATGAATGAAACTCAGCGTAGGCCTATGCCTCATACATTAGCATTAAATATCTTTGCTGCATCCTTTCTAGAACAGACAAGGGCTTTCTCGCGGCTCGCATCAGCAGAGCATTCCATCTTCCATAGACCGTCATCGCAAAACAATCACACGGGCGGGTGCGGCTTTGAAAAAAACAAAACGGTGCGGATGATGAGTGCGGTTGCGGATGAAATAATACCCCATCTGCGTATCTTTATCGATAACATTGCTTATTATTATTTTTTAATTTAGGCGATCAAGTGTCTGCTCCTTTATTCAAACTAAGTTGTCCTATACAGACGAACGTCGCAACCTATTTTTTACAGTCTATGGTCGCAACACAACCCCCGCCTCCCTCCCCCCCCCCCCCCCCCCCCCCCCCCGACGGTTATGTTACGAACCGTCACATTTGACTCACATCATAACCGTCATCATCAATTCTGAAACCGGCACACCCCTAGTTGTGAGTTTAAAAATGTATTCTGTAAGTTTATGTACTACTACTAGCTATAATTATAAATATACACAGAAGTTAGCTAAATCTGGAAGAAGTTTGTTCATTTTGTAAAGAGGCTTGAAATGTCTTTATTCACTTCTTAAAACATTAAATGTTCAGTGTTATGGTTTGGGATAGACTTAGAGTTCATCATTATAATAAGCTTTTTGTTTAATTTAAGAAAAGTAGGCCTAGACGTCAATGTGAAGTTATCATTTAGACAGCTAGGAAATCATTTGGCACTGTGATGCTCTGTCCATACCATAATCATGTTAATATAGAGCATCCACTGTCTGACCCCCGGTGTCACACTGAGCTATTGTCAGTGGAAGTCTCAATGACTTTTTATTATCACATCACATTGCAGCATTTATATTGTACAGCAGGTCCAGATATGTGTCTATTATTACAATATTAATTCTGACCTCAGACCCTTATCTCCACTGTTACATTTCACCAGCGTTTTCAGTTTGGGGATATTTTGTGGCCAACAAGAAATGCCATTCTGAAGATCTTTGCATTTACAGTGTTGATTCAGCATTAATGAAACACATGGCTGAATTTGCATATTCATACATTTACGTATTGATTCAGATTAGCTTTATTCACAGGTTGGTCAGATTTTGGTCTGATATGTTACTGTTAAAAAGTTTATGGTTGAAGATTTATTTTAATATTTTAAAAGCAGTCTCTTATGCTCACCAAGACTACATTTATTTGATCAGAAATATGGTAAAACAGTAATATTGTTTTTATACTTTCAAATAACTGTTTTCTTTTGTAATATGTTTTGAAATGTAATTTATTCCTGTGATGACAAAGCTGAATTTTTTTTAACTGGATCATAAGACATGAAGTAGTGAACATTTAGTATTTTTACAATCTAAGAAAAGTCCATAAAACTACAACCAAAATAATGTTAATATGAGATCATTTTTTCATATTGATTTCTCACAGGTGTTATATCTTTATTTGAAATTAAGTTTAAATCACATTGCATTGTGTTGTGTTTTAGGGTTGAAGGAAATGTCAGAAAACTTAACGGAAAAGTACTGCCAGGACATTATCCATTTTTCTACGGATATTTGTCTTACTGTGTACAGAACCTCATATTACAGAATATTCTGTATAAACTACCCATCATCAGCCAGTAAGCTGTTAGTATGCAAAATACAAGACTCCTACATGAAGCAGACAGTGAGCGTATACACAACGTTTCCCTCAGATTAACAGACATCACATTGAAGACCTCAATCAAAGTCGACCCAGCCCTGTTCCTTTCCCTCATTTTCATTTTGATTAGATTTGCATATTTCAATTTTAGAACATAAATTGCTCCATGATGTTGTTTGGTCAAGTCCCACAAGCCCATCTTGGCATGTGTGTTCTCAGAATTAATTTTTTCTTAACCCCAGTTGGCCAGACCTCTCTTTTTCTGCATCACTTGAACGTTTGACTCGATTTGGAGCCTGGTCTTGAGTCCCAGGGGCTTTGATGTAAATTGGAGAGAATCTCAGCACTTGGACACTCCGTCTGGGCATCCAGCCTAATGAGTGTGGCCCGGGTCACCAGCGCACCTCTCTTTGCCTTTTCTCTCTCTTTCTCCTTGCCCTTCTTCTCCATTATCCACCTCACTGTCTCTTCTCTCCCTGAATTTCATTTTTCACCCTCTGCAGTCTTTCTGTTTTCCGTCTTCCACATCTAAACACACATTCCATCCATCCCTTTGTTCATTGTCACACTCATCCCATTCATAATGCATCTCCCAGAGAAGCAAGACCTATGAAACCAGTGGTTTCCTGCCCTCAATAGACTTGGCCCACATTTTCAGCTTACTGTCAGATGTAATAATGTAGCAGTGTTCTTGCATTAGCTTGTCTGGTTAGAAGATGCCCATCAGCTTTACTGAGCTTAACTGAGGTTTGTGTAATTCACGAGGAACCACTCTGTGTATAAAGCTGCATCTAATATGCTGTCATATGAGGGAATGTACCGTTTGTGAATATTATTCTTGCATCTTCTCTACAAGACCTTAACACAATCATATTAGAAATGTGTAGTTTGACAATACGATTATGTTTCTAATTTTCTCTCTTGGCATAGTTTCCGTCTTGCTTTGCTGTTGCCAGATTTCGACAATTCTTATATTCAGCAAGGATGAATTAAATCAAAAGTGATGGTAAAAATGCTGAACATTCTGTTCTTAAAAATATTCAGAAAAAATCATCACTGTTTTCTCAAATTGAGCACCAAATCAGCATTTTATAATGATTTCTGAAGGATCATGTGACACTGAAGGCTGGAGTAATGATGATGAAAGTTCAGCTTTACCATCACAGGAATAAATTACAATTTAATATATATATTAATATATATATTATATTATAAAAAAACTTTTTTTCTCATAATTTGTGGAAGATTTTTGTGATGAATTTATTGACTGAACAACATATTGAATGTTTTTTGAGTAACACTTTACAATAAGGTTTATTAGTTAACATTATTTAATGTATTAACTAACATTAACTAACAATGAGCAATATATTTGTTACAGTTTTTATTAATCTTTGTTAATGTAAGTTAAAAATACAGCTGTTCATTGTTTGTTCATGTTAGTTCACAGTGAATTAACTAATGTTAACAAATACAACCTTTGTTTTTAATAATGTATTAGTAAATATTGAAACTAATATTAATATTAATAAATGCTGTAGAAGTATTGTTCGTTCTTAGTTCATGTTAATTGAGGTAGTTACAGTAACTATAACTAATGAACCTTATTGTAAAGTGTTACCGTTTTTTTTATATATATATATTTTATTATTTCATTTTAAAAGGAGTCTCTTATGCTCGCCAAGGCAAAATTTATTTTGTATTATGAATAGCAGTTTTAAGTTGAATAATTGTGTTTTTCCAGTGGTTAAATGGTCCTGTTTGGATTTTAAACCTAACAAAATGGCAATGTACATACGTCACAGAGGGTTTGTTTGTGCAAAAAAACGTTTATGGGTAAGATAACAAGTCTTTATTCTCTCTCTCTGTTCTTATATCATAAATGATTTTTCTTGATGTTCTGGGTGCCCCATAACACAAACACCTGCTAGACTTTGTTAGCACACACAGAGATCATTTTTATCGGTTGATAAGTCACATCCTGGGACATCACGATCTGTCTTTTATCAAAGAAAGAAACGTCCATTTGCGTTTGTATATTTTTCTCATTCTTACTATCTAACAGATGCCAAAAATTGATTTTAGGTTCCTTTTTTCACTGGTCACTTTAAGTAAGATACTTACAGGCCTGTGTTATGTAATATAATAGTGTCATACCCATAAATAAATAGGGGGAAATGCCAAATGGCCAATTGTTCCTGTCATGTTTAATGTTCTCTGCAATGATAAACTCTTTTTAATAAGTTGTTCCTGTTTTTAGAATTCATGCTGTGATTCAGACTCCCTGTGGCCGCTCTGTGGCTGTGGTCGCAGGTGTTGTTGAGGTGATTTATTCATTTGTTTGTCCAGGTGGCCTCTGTAGCCACGGGCTGACCGTGCCAACCTTGCTGCGGGCAGAGCAAGGGGACAGAGTTTATCTCACAAATGACGGCATACTCTACCTTTTTGTGCAGTGTGTTATTGTGTTACAGTGTGTTACCTGTGTTATTGTAAAGAGGACACTGACAGGTTTGGAGGATCTGTGAGAAGTTTAATTTAAAGACTTTGTATGCAAGTTCGTTGAGTTTGTTGGCTTGTATTTGTGTTTGTGTGTGGTTTATGAAGGAGTTTGGCCATGCTTAGGTGCTTACTAAAGTATATATGTCCTACATTTAAGTGTGACCTCACTTCCTCGCTGTGGAGTCTGTTAGAGATAAGAAAGCTGATAATGTCAGCAGGTGTGTGGCTTACCGGAAAGATAGGCCTGGGATGGGTGAGTGAGGAACTAGATGTAGAATTAGATCCAGATATGGACACACAAATCTCATTTGTATGTAAACTTTTGTGTTATATTGTGCAGCATGGACCATATGTATGGTGGGTCCAAAATGCAAATATATACTGTGTATATATATCCATCCATCCATTCAGAAAACAGTTATTTAAAAATTGTCTTCTTATAGAAGCTTCTTTTCTTTCTGGTTGTGAATTCTGCTTACCTGTCTGTGAAACACGATGAGATTTGTTATTCACATCGGGTGGTTCTTTGCCTCCATGTCATGCATTAAAATTATGTATTGCACACCTAGCCGTGGATAATCCCTACATAAATAATGCTAGAAAAGTTGCTTATTTGCTGCACATCTGCTGTACACCACCAGAGAGTTGCAGCCCAAATGAATAATCTATGCCAATCAGAAGCATTACGTCAGTAAAAGAAAAAAGGGGACAAAGAGGTGGGATGCTCTTCTCTCATTCCCTCTTTCCTTTCACCATTTTTTCTCTTTAACTCACTCAATCTCTCCCTGTCATCTTTAACTGATTCGTATTGTTGTTTCTCTATCCCCCTCAGCCACCTGCTCCCTGTTTCAGTCTCTTTTATCAGAGTTTGAGTCAGTGAAGATGAGAGAATGGCAGTCTTACCCGCTCTATTGTGTGTGACGTTCTTCTTATAGAAGCTTCTTTTCTTTCTGGTGGTGAATTCTGATTAAAACCATCTGACGGGAAGCCTCAGCTTACCTGTCTGTGAGAACACAATGAGATTTGTTATCGGGTACAAGTCTTGCATTGGAAATTTAGAGAACATCCAGCACACTTTAGGAGTACATTGCATATAATATCATATGGAAAAAAAAAACAAGACTTTGGGTATCTGCACTATATGTTGTAAAGGTTGTAGGTCATTTCTGGTTTCGACAACCTTTTTTGCCCACTGAAAATTAGTGGACGGTTTTTGTAATGAATGTATTGACTGAACAACATATTGAATGTTTTTTTTTTATGTATTTTTTTTATTTAATTTTTAAAAGAGTCTCTTATGCTCACCAAGGCTAAATTTATTTGATAAAAAAAATAATATTGTGAAATATTATTATTTAAAACAACTGGTTTCAACTGAAATGTATTTTAAAGTGTAATTTATTCCTGTGATGGCAAAGCTGAATTTTCAGCATCATTACTCCAGTCTTCAGTGTCACATGATCCTTAAAGGGATAGTTCACTTTGAAATTAAATTTTGGTATGTTTTAGCTTACCTCAAGGGCATCCAAGATGTAGGTGTCTTTTTTTTCCGCAGTAGTTTCAATTTTGATATTTTTAGGTCAAACCGTTCTTGTCTGTCAGTCATATAATGCAGGTCTATGGTCACTATCTCAAAGAGCATGCACAGTGAAGTCCAAATTAAACAATTCCCCATCGTAAGTACACATTGATGGCCTAAGACACGAAACGAGCGGTTTGTGTGAGAAAACGAACAGTATTTATATCGTTTTTACCTCTACACAACCACATCCAAGTGATCTGAGGGCGCGCGCGTTCTGGCTTAGTCTGCGCAAGCACTGGAAAGTGTACAAGAGGTAAAAACGATATAAATACTGTTCGTTTTCTCACACAAACCGCTCGTTTCGTGTCTTAGGCCATCAATGTGTACTTACGATGGGGAATTGTTTAATTTGGACTTCACTGTGCATGCTCTTTGAGATAGTGACCATAGACCTGCATTATATGACTGACAGACAAGAACGGTTTGACCTAAAAATATCAAAATATAGGCCATCAATGTGTACTTACAATGGGGAATTGTTTAATTTGGACTTCACTGTGCATGCTCTTTGAGATAGTGACCATAGACCTGCATTATATGACTGACAGACAAGAACGGTTTGAAATATCAAAATTGAAACTACTGCGGAAAAAAAAGACACCTACATCTTGGATGCCCTTGAGGCAAGCTAAAACATACCAAAATTTAATTTCAAAGTGAACTATCCCTTTAAGAAATCAGTCTAATATGCTGATTTGCTGCTCAAGAAACATTTCTTATTATTATCAATGTTGTTTAAACAGTTGTCCTGCTTAATATAATGTCCCAGATTTTTTTATTGAACAGAAAGATAAAAATAATTGAAATAGAAATAACTGTATAAATGTCTTTACTGTCCTTTAAAAGTATTCATTTCTTTAAAAAAAACTTTCATATTGAGCATAGCATATGTTGTTTCTTGATCAAGAATAACTTTGTACTTGCAGGAAGTTATGATAACACTTACGAATGTGTATTTGAGAAGGTTTATTTTAGGTGTGTGTATTTGAAAATCTGACTGACAATGTGCTAGACACTGGAGAACAGAATACAGGTGGAGCATTTCACACCTCGACTCGTTATTCCATGTACTTGTCTAAACACGTTCATGGCGGCTTTATTCTAATCATTCTAGAATGGCAGTCTGCCAGTCAGCAGTGACTGATATTTAGCCAATGGGTTAGCAGAACTCTTCACATATAGTTACGGTAGTCAGTAGGGAAGAACTTGTGTTTGTGGGTAAATCATCACCAAACGTAAATCCTGGATACAAACGTCATTGTGATTCCGTGGAGCCTGTTTGTTGTGTGAATGTCACCAACACCCCGAGGAGTGAAGGTGTGTCGGCTTAAGTTATTTCTGAGAAGTTGTTTAGTTTGTAATGAAAAGCAGTACGGGACATCGTCTATTTCTCCACGCCCTTCTTCGTGCACAGACATGTTCGGCTCTCACGGTCAGTGAAGTATTGAACCAGTTCTAAGATGCATTTCAGGAGAATGCATGATGCATGTCTCTTTAAAATCTCTTAAAATTTGAATATATTGTAATGCCCATCCTGGGGACTGAAGGATTCAAGCCTAAAAAAGATTCAAAATTACAAAGAAAAGATCCGTTCCTAAAGAATGATTAGTTCACTAATCAGAAATTATTCCTTCTCTCATTAGCTTGTGCAGATATTAACACTTTCAGTGAATAGCAATTTTTGGTCTAACTTCAGGCCACCCTCATTTTAAACCTGACAACCCTGAGTGACAACCAGCCTAGTGCTTCTGTTTGTCACTGATCGCTTGTCTCTAAGCCTGTGACTGTGTATGTATGCATATCTGCTTGTGATTGTGCATGTCTATAAATATGTAAGCATTTGTGTAAATCCATATCTAAACTTGTTTGAAACCCAGACAGAGGCTATAAAACTTTTTTTCCCCTTGTCCAGGCTGAGGATAATCTGATCATTAGTGTCCTAATCTCCAACTCTCTCTGTATTGTGGCAAGACAGCATGAAGGGGTTAGTTCTGTGGAATGCACATGCATACATACTCCTATGGGTTCTATTCAGTAGGTTTGTAAGCACTAGTTACTTATTGACCACCATTTACAGTGGGTTCTCTGAAATAATAATACTAGTTCTTTGTGCAGTGGCGGCTCTCAGCAGCTTGCCGTAGGTTAAATCCCTGATCTCCACAACTAGGATCAGTGTGGAGTTTCTCACGCCCCCCTTTCCCACTGATATACTAGCCAGAGGCGAATATGACCCGCAGCATTGCACAATATCTCTGTTTTCAGCCTCAAATCCAGAGGAAAAACAAGCAATGTTCTCTCTAAAGGCCTGTAGGTCTGATATGTAATGTGTTATGGACTTTGGTTGGGCTAGACACCATATTCAATTTTACACAAATGGGGTTGTGAGGGAGAAGTACAGTTTGTTCAATAGATTGCATTGTTGTATATCTTGGTGTTGATAGTTCAATCAATGCAACATTGAAAATACTTACTTTCTAAAATCTGACAAAAAGCATGGGTGGTAAATTAGACATGACATGGAAATACTTTATTGGCATAATGTTGTTGTTGTTGTTTTTTTACATACAATTTTCCCAAAGCATAAGTACACACATATAAAACTTTAGCAGTAAAACTTTTTTATTAAAACTTTTTAAACTATAATTTGTTTTAACTATAACCTTACTTAATTATGTTGCAATAACATGTTTTTTTTTGTTTTTTTTACATAATAGCACAACACAATGTTTGTTTTCAGTGTTTGTCTTTAAAATTGTATTTTATTTTATATTTTACTCACATAAAGCCACAACATAATGCATGTATATATATATATAAAAAAAAAAAAAATTATTGTATTATTTCATTTGATTTTACTCACATAATACCACAACATGATGCATGTATATAGTACATTTTAATTAAGTTTTATTACTATACTAAACTTTATATATATATATATATATATATATATATATATATATATATATATTAATTGCATTCCAATAAAATAAATAGTTTAAATAAAGTTTTTTTTTTACTTTATAGTAAAATAATTAAAATGTGTCAAACACATATTATGCGTGTTTGTGCTTGTGTGGGACTTGTGTACACAAGTGTGTTATCTTAGGGTCTCACAGGCAAGCAATTTAAAAGGAAACGGGGTGTCTCAAAGCTTAGGGGCAAAGACCCAGGCTGCGTGCTGGCAGATACTGTTGATCCAGAGGAGGTGAAATGAGAAAGAGAGAAAGAGGGGGAGGTGAGAAGGAGAGGGGGAGGAGAAGCAAATGGAGGAAACGGGGAGGGTTGAGCAAATGGGTGAGAAGGAAAGCGAGAGAGAGAGTGCACACACACCCCTTGCGCTCTCAGTGGACAGACTCATCCTCACATGGTTGGAGTGAGTGTGTTGTGGAGTTCTAATAGATGAGAAACACGCAGGATTACGTCCAGTACTTGGAGGAGCATTACCTGTGTGAACTAAGCTTGGAGACATTCAAATTGCTGATGTAAGGATACTTTACTGAGTAACAAAAACGGACCTAGGATTTACCTGTGAGGTATGCCACACCAACAACTGTATTTCCATGCTGTTTACTGTCTTTCAGAGATGTCTTTGCAATTGGACATTAGTGTCTGTCAGTTGGACTGTCTCTGGGTCCCATGTGCCTGTGCTCGAGTGGACGGCTGACAGTGATAAATGCCACACTGCTAGGTTAATAAGATTTACTCGCCATAGAGGCTTTGAAATTCTGTCTTATGTGCCTTTTTTGGACAATCAATAAGCTGTGTTTAAGTGTATGTGGGGTTTGCTTTGTGAGGTCTCTAAAACAAATGGTTCTGTGGTTGTAAAACCCTTCATCCAGACAGAAATGTTTAGAAGCCAAGGAGGAGGATCCGTCAGTGTATATTCTCTCTCTCACATGCTGCCTTTGTGTGTGCGTGTGAATTTTCTCACTGGACGGAGTAAATCTCCCTAGTTTGCTCTCTATTTTTGCTGTTCTGTCACAAATTGACTTTATTATTAACGTTTTATTTTTGTTTGTTTTTTGTAAGCAGACATCTTGAGTGACAGTATGCTTTAGTTCTGAATGTATTGTACAGATCTGTCTATATACTCAGAGATTTTGTGTGTAAGAGTCACTCTGAAATGTTTTGTAGCCTTGTCAAGTTCTGCTGTGTTACTTTATGGAAAATATGCCTCATTTAAAAGTTTTACAGTAAAACACAATAGTAGCTTCAGGATAGTTCAGTGCGTGTTTCTGTGTAGGAATGTGTGTGTGTGGTCTACAGTTCTGTGGAATTTGATTCATTGTGATGAGATGACTGAAAAAGCAGCTGAGCGGAGATTCTGAGGAAAGATACAAGAGAAAACACTTAAAAGACAGCAAAGTGAAATAGACACCTTAAATGTGTTTGAGAAAGATATAGAGACCATCAGACTTGAAAGAAAGACCTAGAAGCATTGGACCACTAACATTTATACTGGGTTGTCTGGGCTCATGGGGTCACTGTTGCGAGTCTCAGCTGTTTGCAGTCAGACAGAGATGGCACACGGGGTGCCAGATTCCTCGGTCGCCTGAGGTCTCCCAGTGGTCTAGTGTCTTTATGAATGAATTAACTTAGCGCTGTGACGGAACTCAGACGGACCAAACAAAGACTCCTGCATATTTCACTCTAGGTGCAAACATAGCAAACAATGAACCACACTCTTCCTACACCATATAACTGACCTCACCCTCAGAAACAGGCTGGACAGAGACTACCTGTCTCATTTAAGAGCTCATATCTGGACTTTATCATGTGCATCTGTCTTGCTCCTGTCATGTGCTGTTTAATCTATGGATTATTAGACTCAATAAACTCACTTTAAAATGGGCTATGCTATCACACTGTCAGATTGATTTCCAATTGCAGTAGCTTTGTGGTTTAGGTCAATAAGTAGCAGACAAGATTGTTCCTCAAATACTGAGCATAAATCAAGACCCTGAAATGTAAAAACAGTACATTGACATGCAAAATACGGGAGATTCTTTGGGAATTGCAGACCTTGCGGTAGTTGCTGGTTATTCAAGTGAAATGGGGCACGTGTGTTCAAGCATGATTGTGTGCCAGTTTGCATGTGCTTGTATTTTAAACACTTTAATAGTCTGATAATATACTATATTTGTATAGAAGTGTGTTTGTGTGTATATATATGAAGGCTAAATAAGGCAATCATGTTGTTTTGCTTTGCTCTGTAAGTGTGTTAAGTGGAACTAAGTAACAGAATGGCTTCTCTGACCCTCAGGGCATTTCTTCCTTTTTCTACCCCACTGGAGCAGAGGGCATCAGGGTGAAATGTGGGGGGTAGAGAAGCTGTATGTGTGTGTGGCGGAGAGGAAATATGGCTTAAATGGGTCACAGCACCACCACAGCATGTTTAAAGTATACATTAACAAAGCTAATGAAAGAGATGAGGAGATAAAGAGTGAAAGGCAAGGTTTTATGTTTATTAAATTCGTTTGAACGAGAGATATAAGCTACCCCTTAAAGGTTTGGGATCAGTAAGTTAGGTTTTTTTAAAGAAATTAATCCTTTCATTTAGCAAGGATGCATCAAATTGATCACAATTTACAGTAATTACATTTATAAAAGATTTCTTTTTGTAATTACTGTTGTTTTGAACTTTGTTCATCAAATAATCATGAGAAATCCATCAATATATTATGCAGCACAACTGTTCCCAAAAATAATGATAATTTAAAGAAATGTTTTTTGATCACCAATTCTGATTTCTGAAAGATCATGTGACATGAAGACTGGAGTAATGGCTGCTGAAAATTCAGTTTTGCCATCACAGGAATTAATTACATTTTAAAATATATTAAAATAGAAACCAGTTATTTTGACTGTAATAATATTTCACAATATTAGTTTTTATTGTACTTTTGATCAACTTTGACTAAGTTTTATTCTGTTACTGTTTCTGTAATCTGGTCTGTATTGTTTTAGATACAGTGACAGGTAAGAAAAGTTAAATAAATATGAATTGCAGTATATTTTTATACAGACAATGAATGAACTTGTGAGTATGGAGATCAGAGCAGTGACTGGTTTCTATAGCACCTGCATTTGAATGTTATAGGTTAGAAAGTTGTTTGGAGAGTTTTTCCAAGGTATTTCTATCTTATGTATTTCTAAACTCAGATACTAAATAGTTTCATCCTGTTTTTTCAAGCAGCGATAAAACACACGCACAGTCATTGATTTCACTGACAGCTTATGAATACTTATAACCTAGAAACCTAATGACAGAATGGATGAAACAAAAAAATGCATAAAAACCTTATGGATTATCTGTGACATTGTGGCCTCTGTAAACCCATCATACAACATTCTGTGTTGTATGAGGTATTATAATCCTCATTTTAGATGTGTATGTGCGAGACCTGACAGATATTCCCCATTGTCTCCTGCTAATGTGTGTTTCTTAATGCAGCGTGTCCTCCATTCATTCAGCGTGTCCTCCTCTTTCAATATTAGCACTTGACAGTGGTTGTTTAAGCGTAGACCCCCAGGAGGAGATGAGGAGGGGGTAGTGGGGAAAAAAATGAATTAAAAACATACATTTGTGGCTTTGTCAAAAATGTTGGTGTGCGTGTGCAGCTTTTGTTGTTCGTGTGGGGTTGAAATTTTATATTAAAACATTTATGTTATTACCATCTTTCCTCTAAGGCCACAGTGTCAGACCTTTCCCCTTTAACCTCTATTAAAGGCAGGAGAGTTTTTCCAAATACTGTACTTTTGTTCATAAGAACATGCCTACAGTAAGGGTGTGTGTGTCTTTCTGACATTCAAATGTCATGTTCATTCGTAATGAATGTAATACAACAGGCATGTTTTCTTCTTTAAATCCTGTAGAACCAGAAAAATTACATTTCTAACCTGAAGGCAGGAAGACACACGAACACTTGCACTATTTCAGAAGTCCCTTTCCATGAGGAAGTGATTACTGCAAAGCCAAAACTCAAACAAAGTGGTGGTGCACATGTGAATATGAAGTATGCGCATGTGTGTATTTAAACACTAGTAAAGTGATCTGTGTGTGAGAGAAAGTTAACAATAGACTGTTAACATCTAGACCGATCAATCGTTAAACAATTTTAGCCTCACCATTTATCAAGTATAAATCCACAATCGCTTTACCATTTAAATTTACCTTTCACTACAAAAGCCTTGATCTGACACATTTCGGATCACTTTAATCTTTGAAGATCTTCAGACCACAAGCCTGTTGAGACGGGACACACAGCTGCAGGCAAACCACAGATTACTTGCTCATTCACTTAACGACTTTAACGAGGCGATTGACAAGAATAATGTTGAAGAAAGAGTGATGGGAGAGTAGAAAAGAGAGAGAGGGGGTTGTTGGGGATTGACCACGTGAACCTTTCCATTCTGCTAAATTTGTGCGAGTCTGAGTCTCAAAGAAAAGAGACACTCGGTCCTTAAAGGCATCTATCACTTACCCTGATGTTGTTCCAAACCTGTATGACTTTCTTTCTTCTGCAGAGCACAAAAGAAGATATTTTGAAAAACATTTTTGGACAAATAATGAAAGTAAATGGGATCCAAAACAACTCGAACTTTAGTGAACTTTATTGTATGGACAAAAAAAAACATGTTTTTTTAAAAATAATATCTTGTATATTTAAATGAGTGAGTTGTGTGAGAGAGAGTGAGTCTTAAATTGTTGTCTTAAATCATATTGAAGCATTATTGATACTGTTTTTTTGTAATTTTCTCACCCTGAGCTTCAGAAGACCACTTTTATATGATACCTTTATAGGTTTTTTCTTGTCATTTTTGAGCTTGACAGCCTCAATCTGTCTTAACTTTCATTTTATTAAAAAGAATACCTGGGATTATTTAAAAAAAAAGTCACATTTGTCTTCCATGTAAATGATAACAACATTTTTAGGTGAACTATCCCTATAATGCTACTTGATCCAACTTGTTCC
This sequence comes from Squalius cephalus, assembly GCF_949319135.1. Taxonomy (NCBI): domain Eukaryota; kingdom Metazoa; phylum Chordata; class Actinopteri; order Cypriniformes; family Leuciscidae; genus Squalius; species Squalius cephalus. The sequence continues at coordinate 15,159,679 of NC_137145.1, forward strand.
TCTATCTGTTACTAACATCCTTTCAGTCGAAGCACAAAAGAGACTCCTCTTCAGCACGGGTCATCAGGGGAGAAAAGATTGGCTCTCTCAAAATCCTCTACTGACCTGGAAAAGATCTGATCTCGGGCTGAAAGGAGCGACTGCTGTTGCATGCTGGTCTATTTTACTCTCTAAATTAGCTTTTTTTAAGTAGAGATTTGAGTGTCTTCCTTCTTGCCTTGTGGCGTGCGGGTGCAGGTTTTGTTGAGCTCCTTCCGCTTCTTTGGCACAGAGGAGAGGTTGTGTGGATAAAAGCAGCCTCTTGCTTTCAACAAAAGCTTTTTCTGTGGTTCCAGCACCATGCAGCATAGATGCACAGGCTGTGAAGCTTCAACATGGTTTTTACATACAGCAGGGTTTGCAGTAATATAAAGTCACACAAACTTAGTGCCTGAGGGGGCACCATGGTCCTATTTGAAAAACATTTGACTGACTCTTTATAGTGAATGCACATTTTCTTTTTGTAAGCTTGCTGGTGAAAGACCTCCAGGCAGGGTAACATTAAAAATATCACAGATGTAATCTCGGAATCCTGGCTTTTGTATTTATATTTAACTACACTAGAACTGTGTGTATAATCTGTGGCATTTAGTGCAATAGTTATGATTTATCAGATGGGAATTGTTCATTTTATTTTTAAAGTAGCCATATTCTACTGTAGAATTGAATTAGTTTTTCCCCATGCGGTTCACTTATAATGTTAGTCAAGGTTGTTGACCAAAAGGCAAGTTGCTGTTATTTCTATAGCACATTTAAAAACAACAAATGTTTGCTAAAGTGCTGTACATATTTTTATTTTGTACTGCAGTGCACATTCGCAAACATTTGTTGTTCGTCACTTGCGGGGTACCTCAAGGCTCTGTTCTGGGCCTTTTTTGTTTTCTTTATATATGTTGCTTTGAGAGCATATGTTGTTTAGAAATTTGTCTATGTTTGTGAATAATTTGTTAAACAATACTTAGCTGATGTATTAACATTTTTATTTTCTCATCCTAAGCTTTTGTATGGATTCAGAACACTTTTATGATACTTTTATAGTTTTTTGCTATATATTTTTTTTTTGACAGCCTCAGATTTATCAGATGGGATTTGTTAATTTGTTTTCTTTATATGTGTTCCTTTGAGAGCATCTGTTGTTTAGAAACATTACATTGTATACTATTGTTGTAAAAAATACCTTGCTCCTAAACAATCTCCTATACAATCTAAACAATCTAGTTCCTGGAGAGCCCGATCTCATGAAAGTGCGTATCTATAGCACGAATGATATTTCTCGTATCATTTATACGCCAAAATGAGTTTTTGCGTACATATGATACACAGTTTTCGCGTGCATATGATACGCACTTTATGGCGTGTAATATGCACGCCCTCCTCATCCCTAATCCTACCCAAGGGGTTTACAGTGCGTATCATTTGAATGCAAAAACTCGTTTTGGCGTATAAATGATACAAGAAATATCATTCGTGCTATAGATACGCACTTTCATGAGATCGTGTTGGAATGGATGTTCGTAAATGTGGGCAGTCATATGTTAATGTGCTCATATATAGGCGTGACATCAAAACTATGGCAATATCTACATTTTGTAGATTAGTTTCCACAAATGGTTTTGTTGACTGGGAAGGGAACTTTGAGTTTTTAAACGTTACATACAGATGTCCTTTTGATGTATATGAAATGCTTAACTGCTAATGCTAATCATGAATTGCATGATTTTGGCAGAATGAGCAGCCTTCTCATTAGCAGTCTGGTAAAGTGTGTTCTCTGCTGACGCACTTTGATGAGACACCTTCTGTGGGACATAACAGCTTGCTGAGGGGGAGAAAGAGAGAACTACAGTGTATATGGTTGGGTGTGTGAGTGTTTTTTGGCCATGCATTGGCGGTGTGTGTGAGATGGAGGTGGTTTTTAAAAGACAGGTTGGTCAGCAGTAACTCACTCACTAAATAGTGTCTGGCACTGATGTAGTAATGGGGTATTGATTTCTAGTGGATTGGCCGATGGCATATGTGTGCTTTAGAAACCGCTCTATTGTGTCTCTCTGGTAAAAGGTTGGGTGTCACTAGCACACACACTCACACAAAATACCATGATGAAGAGATAAGATTCATTGCCTTTCCACCGTAAAGAAATCATCCAGCACTGAGGTATATCTAGTGTTGCTTCTTCACCCATAACCACAAACCAGCCTAGGTGGTTCATGGAGGGTATGGACACTTCTTGTAGTTCCACTTCTTGTAAAAGTCATATAAGTCAGAATGGCACAATGTTGAAAAATAAACCATTGTTTTTTTCATATATTGCAGAATGTCTCAAAATTATTTTTATTTCTATTGTTGCAATGAACAATTATTTAAATTTTTAATTGATTTTATGTTTTATTTGATCTCTCTTTACAAATGTAACCTTATATTTGTTTCAATGAACCAATATTTTATTTGATCTCATTACAAAAAAAAATCTTGCAAATATTGCAGTGAACCAATATTTTATTTTATTTTATTATCTTTTTATTTTATCCCTTCTTACAAAATCGTATTTATCCTCGTTGATTGTTTTGTTTCGTCAGATCTCTCGTCTTTATCCAGCATTAGCCTGAAATTAGCCTTAAAATTAAAGAGATACATGAAACCTTCATAAATGAAAAAATGAATGCTATTCTTCTCAAGAGCTTTCTGTCTCTCTTTGCTTTTGTACCTTTTCTGTCTCTCTGTTGTTTGCGTGTGACATTCCTGCCCTTTCAGGGCCCAAGTCTTTCAACTCCCTACCCTTTTTTTTTCTCTTTATTCGTTTCTTAAAGGAGCACATTGTTTGTGAGGTTCTGCTTGTTGATGCAGGTGCAAAAAAAGAAGCAAGAGAGTCAAAGAATGAGAGAATGACGGAATCCCGGCACTCACGATTACCCCTCCTTCTCAAATGAAGTCTCTTAGACCTTAAAAGATGGCTTGAGGCCTTATGAACACACTCATTTCCTCTCTCTCTAGACCTGTCAGGGCTTGTAGGTTGTTCTCATCAGCTGTAGAAGTTTCTGTCCGTTGGTCTCAGGTGTGCTGAGGAAGGGCTGTAGCACCGGTGTGGCTTTCAGTGCCTTCCTCCACCCCTCTTTTCTTTTCCATTGGGGCTTCCTGCCAGATGAGAAGAGCCGTGGGCTCCGAGCCAAAGCCTAATCCTACCTCTCATTCACTGTCAGCAGCAGGAATCCCAGAGCTATAAGTACGTGTGCTCGTTCTGGATGTGTGAACTGTCAGCATTAGTGGCCGTTCTCTCTACAACACTCAACACAAGCTGCCCATGTGTGCCTGAGCTTGCCACAGTGCTGTGGACAAGACACAAGATAAACTGTGAGAACTTTAAGTCTTTTCACTCTGAAATATGACTTTGCTGTCTTGGACTTGCGGTCAGTGAATGGCTTGGCATGTTGTACTGTGGTGCTCATACGGAAAACGTAGGTTTGAATCTGGCCCTCAACATGCCTCTCTATTGTCTCTATAATAAAAACGCATCAAAGGCAAGTCTTTTTTTCTTTTTTTGTCACTCATTCTCCATCTCAGATCCATTTAGTTGTTTGTTGTCCAAAAAAAAGAAGAAGAAAAAGATTTTTACAAACCTAAAGATCCATTTGGATGTGGTTTGAAATCTGATGATTAAAACTGCAAATTTTATATATGGCAATGAATCAGTATAACAATAACTTTTATTTTATTTTATTTATTTTATATATATTTTTAAAAAAAATATTTTTTTTCAAAATTAACGTATATTTTATAATTGTGTTATTTGAATGTTTTAATTTCATACGATTTTTTTAACTTATTAACCTTATTTTTTTTATCATGTTGCAATGAGAATTGCATTTATTTGAGACATGCGCTTCAGTTTGAACGATCAGATCTCAAGTAGTTGTTTTTTTTGGTCAATCAGGACATGACGTGTATGTAACATCACACATAAGTGTCTACAGCTGTTTCTGAATCCACTATTTTCACTCCCTCTTTCCTCAAATACTGATTGCCTTGCACAGCACATGTATGGAAATGCCTTCGATGTTTATGTTGCCTCATGAATACTTGCAGTGTAAAGATCAGATTAGGCGAACACATTTGAAATTGGATGCTGTTTCCAGGATGACCTCAACACAAGTTTTTAAAGTTGTCTCTTTCTTTTTTGTTATTTTAGCTTTGTATGAGAGAAGAGCAGCATCCAGACATATTCATCCGAAATCATCCTTTTGTCTCTTGCCCTCCCCATTTCTCTCTCTCTCTCTTTCGCCCCAGACTGGCACTCTTTGTTCAAGCGTGTCATTGGAAGTGTGTAAATCGTGAGCCCCTCAGCCAAACATTTTCCCCTCTGATCAGTGAGAGGACCCATCTGCAGTCCTCCTCCTCCTCCTCTTCTCTTCCTGCATGTCATCACTCCATTTTCCCCAGACAGAGGACACAAATTAGCCCCATTTACACTCCATTTCCCCCAACTTCACTGCCTCTAACCTGATAATGACTGGTGCATCTAGATGAATTAGGATGATGGCGATGAATTGTGTGTGGGTGTGTAACATCAGGATAGACATGGGTCTCTGCAATGATGATGAATCTGATGAACACACACCTGAAAAAAATAAAGCAATAAGCTATGAGAGGCCTTGCGTTACAGTGATTTCACCACGGGTAAGAGGTGGTCTTAAGCTTGATGTGAAGTATAGAGGTAAAATCACTGTAACACATGGTCTCAAGGGCTTTTTGCTTTGTATGAAATGGCATCAATAGCAAAATGATAAAAAAAACACATGTTCCCATAATAGTTATATTTATTATTACTACTTACCGCTGCCAAAACCATAGCAACTTAATTAATAAAAAAATAATATAGAATGTGTCGTCACAGGTGTGTTTATTTGCATATTACAATGACTTTAAATGTGACTCATCCAATCAGAATTTAGTAAATAAGTCATTTATTTTTCCATATATATTTCCCTTAAATAATAGACGGTAACCAAATAGAATACAATACAAATAAAATAAATGTAAAATGGTTGTCATTAATCTCGGCATTTTTGCTTGAATGCTTTACTAATGCACTATCATCACAACTACAGATGACTTTGACTTTTTTTAACAAAGGAACTATCAAAAAAAGCACGGATACGAGTGATGAACATGGCTTCAGACGTTGAGAGAAAGCGTTTTGGTCCCCTGCAGTCTAGATGTGCTCCCCACAGCCAGGCACAGTTGGCTTTACTGGCGTAGTAATGGAACAGCAGATTTCGTTTGCCCCTTCGAGAGGTTTAAATGGGAAAGCCTTTGAGGAGCATACAGTATAGCCATTGCGCTGCTTATAGGGGTTCGTTTGAGACATGATAGGCTCTCGGCAGGACTAGTCCTGATCCAACTTCATCCTCAGGTCAGCAGCCTTCTGAAAGAGAGAGATTTGAATGGTCCCCCTAAGGATTTTGAGAAAAAAAAAATCACAAATCTACTATTATTTGATGTCAACCTGTGGTTGTATATTACTGTATGCATGGCATGATGGGATTAGAGTGTAACTTCAAGCTTTGTTCGATCCCTGAACCATTTTTTCATACAGACTTTGATGTCAAACATCAAAAAAACACATGAAATCTGTGAAATATTTGCACACCTCTCTGATGTGATAAAGACTGCCATAAGTTCTAGTGTAAAATCACCCTTAATTTTGGCTTCTTCATTTATCAAACATGGGATGTCACCCTGGTGTATTATCAATCTCTCCTTTTTGTTCTTTCGTCATCACTCTATCATTAACACGTCTGCAAAGGCTTAGATAACACGGCATTCCAGGTCATGGTGCGTTATTGAACAAAAGAGAGGAAACTGGTCTGGTGGTCCCAGAGGAAGTAACCACAATCCTTCTCCACTTTGACCGGTGGCAAACAGACTGCCAATAAAGTCGCATTATAGATTAAAAGCTATGAACAAATTGGCCTTCTTATAGTATTTTTAGCACTAGCATTACTCACTACAGGATGTTAAGTGTGAAAAATGAGTCACACTTTTTAGTTTGGCCGTATTTGTTCATGTGCTAATAAAAAAAGCAACTGAATACGAACATAAATGATGATGATAACGCCACAGTAGAAACCAAGACAGGCTATCTCGGGTCGATGGGGGGTCAGACACACCGGTGGTTTGAGTTTAAAGCATCATCCACTCATTACCGGCTCATTGAGCTGTGCCGAACGCAGGCACGGTCAGGAGCCCGGAGACATGAGGGAGGAGTCCTGTCACTTCATTTGGATTAATGGACAGTTAATATCTCCTGTCCTTTGAAGACCTTCAGAACTAGTCTTAAGGAAATGGTCACCCATGCTGTCAGGCTGTGTATATGATAGGACTTCCTTTTGTCTTTGTTTTTGTAGTTTGACATGAATGATTGAGCTATTGTAGTTTAAGTATGAGATGGGTGCTTAAAATGAGAAAAAAAGGTTTATTTTGGCTGGGCTTTGTGACACTGTTATGGATAGGACAGAGGTGACAGGAAAGGATGAGGAGCGGAGGGGGGATGGGATCAGGAAATGACCTCCTGCTGGACTCAGGCCGGCCATAATACATGCTTTCAGAATTTAGTTCTTTTTATCAGTGTAAACTTTTCAGTTTTGTTTAGATTTGTTATGTTTATGTTTGTTTTGTTTATATTATATCATATTACTCTACTCTATTTTTAAATACAGTAAAATATCGATGAATATACATTTATATACTTTATTACCAGTAAACATATATTACCAGTATTCATTTATCAACATTATTTTCCTGTTAATGAAATGGACCCTTGCTAGTATTTTCATGTTACATAATAAACTAAATTAAGCTAAAATAAAATAAAGATGAGAATAGATTAAAATACAATTGAATATCTCAACAATTTTGCTTGAAAGATTTGCATGTGACTTTTTTTTTACTGAGGCACGAACACAAGTACAGATGAAAATGACTTCACATGACATGATTTGACTACTTTTTACAAATTTGTGATATAATGCCTCAATAAACTCATAATTACTGCTTATTAATAGTTAGTAAGGTAGTTATTAAGGTTTTGGGTATAGGATTAAGGGTGTGCTTTATAAGTACTAATAAACAGCCAATATCCTAGTAATATGCATGCTAATAAGCAACTAGTTAATAGTGAGAATTGGACCGAAAGTGTTACCAAAAAAATAATACACAGTAAAACTTTAGATAAACATTATCAAAACATGTTAATATATATATTTTTCATGTCTATGTAATATACACTGCTCAGTATTTTCATGTTCCATTGATGTGAATCTTTCTAGCTGCTTGTTTTTCTACCTCCTTCCTTGGAAAAGATGATGTTAATCTTCCCATCCTGGTGTGCGTAACGTTTTCATGCAGTGATCCATCATACGAGTAACAAAAACATGTGAAGACTTCAGTACCTGTGGTGATAAGCTTCTTATAAAGTCTCCTCTTTAAACTCTTAACCTCTCTCGCTGTCGGTCTCTCTCTTGTTCTCTGTCAACTCCCTCTTATTTTCCATTATTCCCGAGGGCGTTTCATTACAGCTTTCAAGTCCCTCTCATCTCAAGCTAAGTTGGTCATTCCTGGTCGAGAATCCATGGAAGAATGTGAGAAATGGGGAGATTCGCCTGTGGGCAGGGTGGGTTTCAGTGGGTTCAGGGCTTAGGGTATTGTTAAAAGGGACATGCACCAATTAGCAATGAATGTAGATGGACTATTAAAGGGATCTTAAATTAGTTTCACAGGCACAAGAAAAAGGTCAACACTGTTACAGTGGGAATGGATTTATAGAGCTGACGCACTCGATGAGATTTTTACCATCAGCACTGTTTGGAAAATGACCTGCTGTGTTTTCACCTCAAGTTCAGTTCAGCACTTTTTTTTAGTAAAATATTTCTTAGGTGTGTTGACTAAGCAGAATTACACTTGTTATGAAGGGAAAAAAGAGCAGAGGGGAAGAGAGAGGATGTTTTTCCTTTGTTCAAACAAGGTGGTTGATGAATAAAAGAGAAAGAATAAAAGAAGTGAGCCTATAGATCACACCATACAAAAGGAAATGAAAAAAAATGTCAGGGAAGAGAGAGAGAGAGAGAACTTGAGGGAGGGAGCCATTATTATCTGATACCTGAGAAGTTTTTTTTTGTGTGTGCGTGTGTGCGTGTGTGTGTGTGTGGGGGTGGGGTGGGGGGTGGGGGTTGGTTTGCTGTTGGTTGGCTGTTGGAGGGAAGTGTGTCTGGGTGGGGACTGTTAAAAGTGTCAAATATTTGGTGGCCGTTGTGGCAGGAAGTTCAACAAACAAGTTGTTTTCTTTTCTATTGCAAGTCAGTCTGAAGAGACAGTGAATGTAAATATAAACAGAAACCAATTCATTATTGACTCTACTCATGATTCCATGACAACATTGAAACCTTTCCAGATTTCTGCAGAATTCAAGTGTCCCATAATGAATCATCATTTTCTGATAATCACATACTGTTGTTATTAATAGTATCAACTAGGACTGGGTGAAACAAAAACAAAACATTACTTCAGTCTTCAGTGTCACATGATCCTTCAGAATTCATTCTAATATGTTGATTTGGTGCTCAAGTAACATTTATTTGTATTATCAATGTAATAAAGATGTGCTGCTTAATATATTTGTAATGTAAAAAAGTTTGAATTGATTTTAAAAAGATCAAAACCCAATCTTTTTTTATTAGTATTATTAGTATTACTCATACTCATAATATGCAGAATGGCTCACAGAGAGTTCAGTGTACAGTTTTGAGTGCTAACTCACTTTTGATCTGATTCTTTGAAGCGGATAATTCAAAAGAACAGATTTGTTAAAATGAATCAAACTTCCAAAAAAAAGCACAGATAAAATCTATGAATTTCTGGGCACAAAACTGCATGATGTTTAGGAAACTAATGTCCAAATAACATTGTTACAGCATTTTTCACAAAACTGTTTTATTTTTATATCATTAATAGAAAATGTAAGCATTTGATGCTATATGGCTCAGCACTATCTATGAAGTAATCTGTCAGCAGAGACAGACAAAGACAGTGTGGGCAGTGATTACTCTTGTCTTTGTCTGCGCTCTCTCAATTATACTAACAAGAGTAGATTGTGCACATGCAAAATTATAGATTCCATCTGACTGAACAATGGAGCATTTCTAACCCAGTCTCTCCTGTGCTCACTCTCTGTGTCTGTGTGTGCAGTTAAAAGCCCCGTAGTCTTCCTCAACTCGGTGAAGCAGTGCTGGGCTTTGGGGAGATTTTAAACCTTGCTCTTTGCCTCAGGCCTTAAAGACAAGCAGCAGAAACAAAAAGACTGTGTATTGGACTAATGGGAGCAGGTTTAGGGAACGAGAATAATGCATTTGTGTTTTGCTTCCCCCTCACTTACAGCAGTCATCACTCATCGCTTTTCTTTGTCTAGTGAACATCTATCTTCTCTTCCATCATAAATGACTAATATGAGCATCCCAGTGCTTTTTTATATTTATATTATAATATCTGATTGAGTTAAGTTTGCAGACTTATCAGAGTCTATTTGCGGGTGCAATTTTGCAGTATTCTCAAGCAGGCCTTTATAATGTGATAAATGGAGACATTTCAGATGATTATACTTCAGTAATGATATGTTCGCTCCACTTTTTAATTTAGTATCGAAGAGCGTTATTCGTTTCACACCCCCTGTATCCGTTTGCTCAGTTTTGAGAGAGCAAAGTAAAGTGAAGTTACTGAGCGCTACAGAACTACAAAGAGGTTTACTTATCTCTATATTCCTTATGAAGAATTTTTTAAAGATTGAGAGTGTTTTGTGCTACCTGTAGGGATGTGTTAATGTGAACTAGCTGGAGGAAGCTAAAGAAAGCAAAGCTGCGATATCTTGCTTTTTAACACTCGACTCGTGCTGGTGATCTATTCCACAGCCGCTCTTTTTGCTCAAACAAAAGATTATCTGAGAGAGAGAACGGGATGTTCAGTAGAGTCAGTCCGTTTCATTATTCCATTACAATGCACACCCTCCTCACGGCCAAACATTGGCTTTATTCTGCAGATGGGACGGGGGGAGAAAACATTCATCAGAGAGGGTGGGGGACGGGAAAGAAAGAAAGGATGACATAAAGAAATGTGACATATGAAAAGAGGAAAGACAAAATGTGATGTTAAAGACAAAGTAGGAAAGAAAAAAAACTAACAGGTTGATAGATAGATAGACAGACAGACAAAAAAGAGAATAAGCAGTGTGGAGGCTGAGGTAAGATCAGAGTGTGTGTGTGTGCTGGATGTGTGTGTGGTTTAATAACGGAGCTCAGGCTAGCACATCCTTCACAGTGAGGGAAGTGAAGTGGAGGAGGTGTCCTCCTAAGTGCCTGTGATTAAACATTCACAGTGAGGCTATACAAGGCTCAGCAGGCTATTCCACCACCACACACCCTTCCTCCATCCTCTCCACCTGCTTCTACCCTGCAGGAGACGTCCTGCTTCAAGATGACAAAAACATATTCACAAACAACAAGAATATATATATATATGAGCGTCATAACTAGAGTTTTACATATAGCGATCAACATTTCGCATTTGTGTTAGCTTGGGGTCTGTTGTCGTCATGCTGAGATTTATCACACGTTATTATTGCTGAATCCAAATATCATGTAGGTGAGAAGTAGGAGGGAAGGAGAGAGTGGGCAGAAGGTCACTGGGTTCATTCGCTGACTCACGTTTGCCGCTCTGCTCAGCGGGATCACAGTTTCTCTCATCGATTTTCGCTAACCTTTTGGTTATGACTGCAATGACATTTTAACTGTAGATCCCCGCTGAGATATTCCATCTGGAGCATGTTTTCGAAGCAGAAGATTTGATATTTAATGCGATCGGATCAGATGGTAACAGATCTGTGTTTGATTAGCGCACATATGCTTATATACCGTCACAGCTAAGGGAAACACAGTGGAAAGTCCCTTTAAGGCTAGTTGGCGTCCATCTTGAGCAGCTATTTCCAGTCATTTACATACAGCTTATTTTCTCGAAAGACTGCAGTCTACAAAAAAAGTTAGCTAATAGTGCATTCATGTAAGAAAGATTGTATTTATGAGTTGAACACACATGAGAACCACCACAATGTCCTAATTACAAGTCGGAAAAAAGCATGGTTTCTGAGTTGGAGGCATGTCAGTGGAAAAAAAAATGGTGAACACAATGGATGCATTTATAGTTGATGGTAAATATGTTGAAAAGTATGAAATTACTATTTTAACAACAAAACCAGTTAAGTTGTTAGTATTGTACAATTACAATAGAATATATAACAATTCTATTCATAGCACGTTCATACATTATAGAAACATAAAAAGGAAAAACATGTACATTCTTTATTCAACGTTTAATAGAAGTAGTATATATATATGTATATATTTATTAGAAAATAGTGCATTGCCATCTTGCACTGACCAAAGTGACTTGAACACACCTGACCTAGTAATTATGAATTCCCAATAACATGAAATGGGAACTCAAAATATCTATTGCAAAATATCTATAGTGGGTAATCAGAAATCGGAATACTACTGGAGATGCTTTTTTCACATCAGAGTTTGGTCCTCTATTACCCCACACCCCCCAGTAAACTTCACATTTGAATTGCTAATATAAAAGCCTAAATATCTTGTGGAGGATGAATCTAATGGTAGTAGTATGAAGGAGGGGACATGGACAGGAAGGAGGAGCAGAGATATAGAGGGGGAGGGCAGAGCTGCAAAAAAAGTGAAATGCAGTGAAAAATGGGGTCAACTCTAGTTTATGTAAGTCTACAGCAAGGTTGAGTAGATTTACTGCAGTGCAGAGTTTTTCTATCACTTCTCTGATGTACACGAACAAACACATACACCAGACTGTCGTCCTGAGTATAGAGTGCGTCATATGGGTCTCTATCTCTCACTTTATTGGCCTTAAGGTCTTGTTGACCCTTTCTGTCGAAGCTGGACATGATCCAGAGAAATACGCACTGACCTCAACAAACACATTCACACACACGCTTCTGTTACGCACACTGTTTGTATCACAAACCCTCTGGCAGCGAGAAACTACACAGGCACACAAGAAGACACTACATTTTTACAGTGAAATCTAGATTTGTGTGGTCGTTACCAATGTAAACTCGCCAGCACAATACTAGCGTGTTTTGGTTGGCTGCTAAGGTGATCTAAAGAGGGTTGCTATTTTCTGGACCAAGTCAAAAGAGCCCATCCCAAGTCTCAATGATATTCTGGTTTCTAGATATGGCTTGAGTACCTCCTATATAAGTTTAAATGGATCCAATACGCAAATTTAGCTTTTTATCTTTTTTTTATCCTCTATTTCTATCCCCTGGTTACTGGAGCAGTGACCGTGTCATTCTGAAGCTAATCCATAAAATGCAGCGTGTAGTCTGAACCTTCTCATATTGAATCTTCTAATATTTATACCTGCTGCAATATGGAGATGAGGCTTTCTCTCTGCTCTTTTCTCTGGATTAGTAGAAATTGGGTCAGATTGGCATTGAAGAACATATAACTGGGTTCAGCTTTAAGACTACTGCTGGGTAGCCTTGATCTTCTGATGTAATTACTGTATTGTTGGCTTCTTAAGGAACTGAGACGAACTGAGAAAATTCTTCCTCTTGTGCAGCAGGGAAGGAGTGTGAAAATTTTTGTATAAGTGTTGTGTGTGCTTTTGTGACCGCACCTTCGAACAGGTGTGCTGTCATGTTCTCATATGTGTCTTGAAATCCACCCAAACCCAAAAAACTCCTAGACGTCTTATTTATGAACAGCAATCCAAACTGTCCTTGTGTCTGAACTTAATCTTCCTCTGTTCCTTTGTTTAAAATGTGTGTTATATTTCTTTTTCAGGGAAAACTGCTGTAGGGCTGATCAGGACCATGAGGTCAATAAATAAGAGCATTGCCGTCTGGAAATGCATCTGATCCACTGTTTCTGCCTCAGGTACTGTTGCTGATCTTATATGATGACATGTGTTAAGACAATAGAATTGTGTTTTTTAGGCAGCTCAAAACCAATAAGCTCAGCAATTAAGTTCAACAAAGTTTGCTATTAGCATGTAAATTGCATAAAAACAGACTCAAATATCGGGTAAAACGTTCCATTTTATTTACTTTCCGAAGTATAAACTGAATAAAATAATTAAACATGTAGGTTTATAATTAACATTTCTTCCGCCTAGCCCAGCGCCTTGAATTTAGTTTTTCCCAAAGCTTGTCACAATGGGAATTGGAATGGGAACATTATGGGACTGGCTATAATTGCTTGTGCAAACTAGGTATCACAAGCAATTATGAGGCAGCATTATTATCTTACCTTCTGGGATAGCCTTCATGTTGGGAGTGTGTCTATGATGCCTTAAAATGCTGCTTCTATAAGTTTTTGAACAGAATAAATATCTCTCATGATTATTCTGTGATTCCATAAAAAAGCCTTAAATGGTACAAAATGGATTCTTATAACTAATTCCTTTTTCTTCTTAGAACTAATTTATCTGAATTTTACCCTAATTGAACCGTTCCAACAATTTCAAGAGGTTATAACTGAGAAAACACATAGTGTGAACTCTCTAATGGAGGTAATTTAAAAAATTTCACTGATGTTCTCAACACGGGGGGTTGAGAGGTTTCACATCCCACTCCTTCGCTCACTCTCTTGTGTCTTTGTGTGCGTCAGAGATATTTCTGGTGTTAGACGCTGATCACATGCAATTCAGCTCTCACTTTTAGAGATGGTATTTAGAGACTGAATTTCTGTTCTGTAGTTACATCCTCTTTCATTCTGTTGCTTTCTCTTTCTGCACTGTAATAATTCTTTACATAGGAGTTGGATCTAGCAGTTATGCTGCTTTAGAGCTGGAGTGACTCTTTCATGGTCTCTAGATAGCATCTTAAGAAGAATGTGATGTTTGCTGGTCAGTCAGGTTTTAGTCCTATCTTTGAAATGTCACACAGGCATATACAGACATCTTGCTAGTGTTTGGTGGGTCTTAACTTCATCCGTAAGTAGCGACGTCATATATCTAACCCATGTTGTGTCTTTCACAGACGTTAAACCATGGGAAATGTGGAGAGCCAAAATGGAGGCCACGCCTACTACAGTGAGGGGCAGGGCCACCTCTCACGAAAGCACATGACCCGATCACTTCGCATCTCTAACAAGCAGTCTCGACGATCGCGTCATGCCTCAACCAGCAAGGCTGAACACCGCAACTCTGAGACCAGCACAAAATCTAGCAGCACCCCTTCCATCCCACAGTCCTTAAGTGAAAATGGCCTGGAACCCTTCAATGAGACAGATGCTTTGGAGGGCTATGGGGGCACCATTTGGGTGGACCGGATGGCCATGAACTTGCGGCCGATGTCCTTCCACGACAACTTGGCGGATCCCACCATCACGCCTGGCTCCGAAGACGGAGTTGAGATGGACACAGTGGTGGCAGACGGTTGTGATGATGATGATGGACTTTTCACAGGTGAGGACACATACCTGCAGAGGACCAGAGACGGTCCTCGGGAAGGTGGCAGCTTCAAGAAGAAGCGCTCCAAATCTGCAGACATGTGGAGAGAGGATTCCATGGAGTTCTCCCTGTCGGATCTAAGCCAAGAGCATCTGACAAGCACAGAGGAGATTATAGGGACAAATGAGGATGAGGACAAAAGCTTTGCCAACTGTGGAGGACGGCATCGCACCTCCAGCCCACAGACTCTCGAGTCTCACTCAGGAGAAAGAGCCAACTCTTTAGATGAACTTTGCACACCTCTTCGTGGCTCCCACCATCTCTATAATGGTCACAATCCCGAGAGGACGGAGGGAGGCGGAATGAACGGCGAGATCTTGTCTCCTGCGGAGGAGGAAGGGAACGGATATGGAGCGTACACTCTTCCTTGTCGTCGTTCTCACTGCCTGTCTGAAGGACTGTCCAATCATCAGGCTACCATCTGCTCACGTATGCAGGGACGGCGTGCGCAAACAACGCATGTAAGTTATTCTTCTGACAAATGGTTTTTCTCATCCTCTCAAAATAAAGACTGTTATGAATCATGTGCACTTTGCATACTTCCAAACCTGCCAAATAGTGTCGTCCATTTATTTAGAACCTTGTTACTAAAGTGCAACAACCAAGAACTGGATAAAGAGCTCATTGGATTCTCTGAGGAAATGTTTTATTTAACTTTTAGGTCTAGTAAAATGTTAAAGATAAAAACACTCCAGGATCTTTAAAATCAAATTCTGATTTTGACTTTCATATTTGATGTGATCTGAACTGTCTTTGCTTGTCAAAGAGCTTCCAATTTTGAAAGGTCTCAGGGGACACTTCAAACACAACTTTCATGTTCAAACATGTGGCAGGTACTTTGGACAAAAGTGTTTTTGAAACATGTCATTTCCCATAATCTACCTGCGAGGAACTGCAGTGTTTCTGTGTTGGCAAAAGGAAGCTGCCCCTTCTCCTTATAATGTCTTCCTCTTTCTGTTCCTCTTTCATGCACTGGTAAACAAGTTGAGAACAAGTACAGATTAGTCTCTTCCTTTGTGTCTGCCAAAATAGGAAAGAAAGAAGAGCCGTTCATCAGCTCAATGGAAGTTAGTTTCCATTAAAAATGTTCTGAATTGTCAAACTATTATTTGAAGGAGTTCTGAGAAGGAATTTTTGTTTGGAGGATGTCCCATATGAAGTGCTGTCACTGTAGAGGGAGTGTCATCTTTTATCTGCATTAACCTGGTCTGTGTGTGTAGGATATCACAGCTTGTGAGGGCAGCGAGTATGGAGACAGTGGTATTGACGGTGGTGCAGCTGAGGTCGAGCACTCCTCGCGCCGTTGCAAGGCCATGTCTGCGTCCTTCTCCGTCTACTCCACTGCTAGCGGAAGCATTTTCGCGGGAAGCGACAGTGGCAGTAGCAGCGGAGGTGGAGGAGACCGTGAACGTCAAGCTGGTGGAGATCAAGGCGTGTACGAGAACTTCCGTCACGAGCTGGACTTGAACTCCAGACAGACGCGGGAATGCCTCGAGGAAGCCAGTTCGGCTGCCAGCGATGAAAGAAGCAGTGGAACGCTAAGCTCCGTTTACCCCTCAGACATTCTACTTAGCACTGTGCAGGGCACTGTGCGGAAGGCCGGCATACTGGCTGTGAAGAACTTCTTAGTGCACAAAAAGAATAAGAGGGTGGAGTCAGCAGCAAAAAGGAAGTGGAAGCAGTACTGGGTGTCACTCAAAGGTGAGATGCAAGCTATGTTTAGAATAGCATATTGCTCTTACTATTTCTGCAGTATATTGTGTGTATACTGTGCATTGTACACCTGGATGTCCTCCTACATTTGATTAAATGTACAGTATACAACAGAGCGCACTTCACTGGGTATTCTGTCCCACAGTACAAATCGTTTTACTTGATCTTTTGTTTTTAAACTCGTTGAACCTGCATCAGTTATTAAATATCATGCACTTGCTATTTCACATCGGGCTTATTACACCAAACCCTAATACATTTATTTTCTAACTCTTAGCTTTTGATTCTTGCTGTTTGATGTGTGTACCTTTGCCATGACTTTTCAGTAACAGTCTAATTTAATGCTCAGAGACATTTCTTTCAGCAGTTGCTATTGTAAAGAAACACAAAATAGTATACTAGACATTACTGGTCTTCCTTTGTGTCAGAACCATAATCAAGTTATCTAAAGAGTTTTCTACAAACCTTTTGCCATCTATTAAATCTAATGGAGCTCGTCCCATACGCTTCAAATATAATTATCACCGACAAAATCCTTTACACAGCTGTTCATCTTATGACAATTGTGGGGAGCAAATAATCACCCCAGTTCTGCTTCATGTAGATGAATCAAGATCCTGAAACTTGTATTACATTTCCAGTTACATATTTTCTGATCTTCCTTCTCAACTTATTCTCCCAGGATGCACTCTGTTTTTCTACGAAACGGATGGGCGTTCAGGGATTGACCACAACAGCATCCACAAACATGCAGTCTGGGTGGAGAACAGCATTGTCCAGGCTGTACCAGAACATCCCAAGAAAGACTTTGTGTTTTGTCTGAGCAATGCACTGGGAGACGCCTTTCTCTTCCAGGTAAGTCTGGAAAAATCTCAAAAGACTAATATAAATGTGATTCCAGTTACTTTTAAAATCTTGAATTTTTCAGGGTAGCATTTGAAACCCTTGCTGAGGTTTCTGTCCATACATTTATGACGACCTGTATCCAGCTGATATATAATTGTCTGACTTCAATACACATGGTCCACTGTTTCATTCAAAACTGCTGAATGATATTTCTAAATTTCTGTGGGTCTCGGTGGCATTTTATTCTGTGACAGGTGACAGCATTCTACTTACCATGTGACATTCTTAAAGGTTAAGTAGTCAGGCTTGACAGTCAAATCTATGTGACTGTCATTTAGTCATTTAGTTAAAGGGATATTTCACCGCTGGAAAGATGAATGTGTATTTAAATTGGGTCATTTATGTAGTAGAAATGTGAAATTATTTTAGAAGTTGGTGCCTTCTAGACTGAGAAAAGCCAGAAAATGTATTTTTGGCTCATGTGGATGAAAGACAACAACTCCCAGAATACACTTGCTTCGCTGCCCTACAAGGCCACTCCCAAGCCACGCCTACCGGTTACAGAGGGCAGTATCGGAAGAAATGATACGACTAGGCTACTAGTTGACTCGAAACTGAAAAGATGCCGTTTTATCGTGAGATCCCACCACCTATGGGCGGGTTGAAAACATGCGGAACTAGCTCCTACTACTGGCAGTAGTCTCTAGCCTGTGGCCAAAAAAGCCTCAGATGACGTTTTTTGCGTCATCTGAGTTTTTTTTCCAGACACACAATACAGAAATCTCTCGTCTCAGCGGGACATGAGGGTGGGAAGCACAGTCATTCGAAAATACTACCGGGTTTCTACTGATACAAAGCTTAATGCTAATCGGTGAAGTATCCCTTTAATATAATTTTTGTGCTGAAAGTGTCTCGTTGTTGCTATGGCGATAAAATTATGATGTCAATAGTGATGTATAACCTTATAAATCTGGAGTGCCAATTTTTAGAAACTGTTTTTCCCATTGTAGCCAAAATGCCAGTGGGCATCCTATAGTGAGGATGTAATGGTCTGATCTACTTCATTTTAGACATCAGGTCAAACAGAGCTGGAAAACTGGATAACCGCCATCCACTCAGCCTGCGCCGCGGTCGTCGCCCGTCAGCACCACCGCGAGGACACGGTACGATTGCTGCGTTCTGAGATCAAGAAGCTTGAACAGAAGATCGACATGGATGAGAAAATGAAGAAGATGGGTGAAATGCAGCTCTCTGCCGTCACTGATGGGAAGAAGAGGAAGACTATCCTGGAGCAGGTATGCACAGGCCACATATGCAAATTTCTAGGATTAGGTTTTGGTATTTGCCAATAGTTGGACAAAGAGATATTTTCAAACTCATGCCATTGGTTGAGCCAGTTAATAAAAATGTTTAAACATTAAATAAAATTAAATCTTCACCTTAAGACTCTTACCCTTGGTTTCACAGACAGGGCTTAGATTAAACCAGGAGTAGGCCTTGGTTAAAAAAGGACATTTATGTAGCTGTAATGTACAGGTGTGCATCTTGACATTTTTTAAGATATGTCAGTGCACGTTGCTTTCAGTTAAAACAGCTCAAACATGCATTTTAGTCTGGGACTAGGCTTAAAGGTACAGCTAGCGATTTCTGAGAAACGCTGTTGAAAGGAGGTGCCTGTGCTGCATAGCATGTTTGTGAATTTGGGGTGGAGTTATCAATATAGGGGTGTGATCTTTTAGGAAAGGGGCGTGTTTGCTTTGGTGATTTCAAGTATCAACAGTGTTTCTCAGAAATCGCTTACTGCACCTTTAAGCCTTGTCTGTGAAACTGGGCAATAACCTTTTAACCTTTACCTATTCACACACTCTGCAGAAATGATCCTTTAATGCGTATTGACTAGCATTGACAAAGATTTTGTGTTTTTGTAATGCTACTATATATTTGTGCGAGTATGTGTGTTTTTTTTAAATGTGGCTTCTAAACTAATCTCTGACTGACATGTGATTTGATTCTACTTACATAAAAGATGAGTGTGTAAATGTTTGTCTATTCACTTATTTGTGTGTGTGATGTACTTGTCTGTTGGTGTGGAGGTGGGCATACTCCTCCATGGTCTCTGAATAGACTCAGGTCATGCTGGCTTGGAGGAGGCCTGCTGACTAATGATTTATCCCAGCATCCTCCTCCAGTAAACAAAACCCTATTAAAACACTGCCCACACTCTAATAGTCAGCAGCTTAAGGGCCCTCATCAGTGTGCGAATGCAGAAAATAGAAAGTGCAGAGCAGAGCAAGTACTAATAAAGTAAAACAAAAAAAACTTAAATCTTTCTTTCCTTTTGTTCAGATATTCCTCTGGGAGCAGAATTTGGAGCAGTTTCATATGGACATGTTCCGGTATCGCTGTTACCTGTCCAGCCTGCAGGGCGGCGAGCTTCCAAATCCAAAACGCCTACTTGCTGTTGCTTCCCGCCCCACCAAACTGTCCATGGGTCGTCTTGGCATTTTTTCAGTATCATCCTTTCATGCCCTGGTATGAAATACACACATATATACAAACCTCCATGCTCAAAACACCAAAACACACTCAGTATCAGTGCATAATTCTCTCTTTCTCTCTGTTTCGCACACATCTTTTCTCATTCACACGTTTAGTTAACATCCTCTTCATTTTAATCCACTCCACAAGAGCCCAGTGAGCTCTGAGCTTCCTGCCAGCCTGTTCTTGGCCTAAATCCTAACAGAAACTGCATAACAAAACATGCTGTCATCATCATGTTTTTGTCATTCCTGTGGTTCAGCAGAGAACGTACAGAATGGCGTAACATGCAGCTGTATGACCGCCTCACCTCAGGCGTCACAGTGTGGTGTAGAAAAGCAACTCCCATTTTATTGCATAACTCATTGAGTTCCTTGTAAATTAAACCAAAACTGACAGGAAATCATTGACTTTTTTAATAATGAAAAAGGGAGAAGTTTTTGTTATTGTATTTTCCCCTTAAAAGCATGTTTTTTTAAAGCATCATTCTGATCACTGCCTTAAACCTCAAATGTCTTTATACAATTTACTTTCTTGTGTCTTCTCTCTTATAAAGCAAGCCACAGGGTTTTGTCTTTAGACACTGTACTGCAGATGACACCTAAACTACCAAGGTTTTATGCTTATGGGAAATCCTCCATACAGACTGATTACTGAGGAAATCCTTTATGGCTTCTGTGGCACTAACGTTTATTATCCCAGAAATGTCAGTGTGGTTTCGTTTCAGGGTGTGTGAACAGGACATCTCCACACCATGGCAGTTTATGTGTGTACTGCTTCTGAAATGAGTCATGGTGTCAGATTTTTTCCCATCACTGATCTTTATTTGAAGCCTAAAGGCAAAGGGATGTTTTTTTTCCCCTCTCTTTCCTGATATTTTCTCACAATGTCACTGAGGCTGTTTGAAATCAATGAAGGCTTAAACATCTAGGCAGAGTAAAGGCCTGTTCACAACAAGAATGATAATTATAAAAATAACTATATTAGCATCCACACCAACAGACATTAACATTCTGTTTATTACAAGCATGAAACTGCAGTTGTGCTGTCTGCCGCTCGAGCTCTGTAAAGTTGGGTGGATTCTGACTGGCTGTCAATGTTTTTAAAAATTTATGAAAGTGATTACACCAATATTGTCCTTTGTGTCGTTATCATTATAAGTGTGGTGGACGTTGCTATTCTAGTAGAATTACCGGTAGACTGATTATAAAAACTTTTGTGTGTTGTTTAAATGTTTGATACTAATTGTAGATCTCACTAATCATGGGATTGGTGAAACATTTAAAGGACTAGTCCACAAAAAAAACAAAAAAACTTATTTATACATTTTGAACAATGTTTATGCTGCATTTTCCCATAGATTCCCATTATTTTTTGGGTGATCTTCCCCTTTAAATATTTAATCCATAGTGGCAAATGGTATTTTTTTTAAAACTACCATCACATGTGCTTGATACTCTCTTAGATGTTTATTGCCTTTCTGTATGTGTGTTTGTGTTGCACAGGTGGCAGCGAGGACGGACGGAGGAATTAGGAAACGTACCCAAGCCCTGTCTCGTTCCTCCAGTAAACGGAAGAGCCGTTTCTCCTCTCTATGGGGTCTGGACACTACCTCAAAAAAGAAAACCAAAGGCAGACCCAGCATTAACCAGGTTCACATCTGCTAAACATCTGCTACAGTCTGTTTATGGCACATTTTACATGTTACAATTTGCGATTGTAAGTTTGTATGTGGTATAAGTACATTCAAATACCTTAAAATCATCTCTCACATTTATGGTGGGACCCAACTGAAGGTTCATGATCTCTCCCTTGAAACATGCTATTTCGCAGATAATACTCCAAATTCGTCTCAACTAGTTGTTTTGTCTCAACCTAAGGTGTTCGTAGACGGGGAAGAGCCGGTTAAGAGGAATCTCGAGCACATGTTTGAGGACACTGGAAAGGAGACACTGGTGAGGACGACGCTAATAGTTCTCAGCATGCTTTACATAATTAAAACTCTCAAAGAGAATACTGTCAAAGGCAGAACGCATAAGAACCGAGATGTTAATGCTGTGTGGATCTCCCATTGGGAACTGGAAAGAGCTAGAAAGAGAGTTAAGTCACCCAAGCTGGGCTGCAGGCCCTCGGAGAGAAGCGGCGGGAGGCCCAGGCTCCTCTCCCACCCGGCACGTCCATTAACAGCCAGGAGAGGAGGCAGATGGCGGGTGTTTTGGGGGGGGAGTGCGTGTGTGTGAGTTGAATGAGTGACAGAATGTTGGAGTGTTTAATGTATTGTCTGCATGTGTCTGCCAGTTTGTGAGTGTGTTTAAGTCCCTCTGACCCATTTCCCGCTCTCCTTCACCATGTGTGGGCTTGCTGTCTCTCCATGATGTGGGACCACCATCGCAGCTACTCTGTGGGCAGATTGTTGAGGGGAAGGGGAGGGTGCTAGGCTGTCACCCGATAGTGTGGGATAAGCTATCTGAGCCAGGCAGCATGCCGTCACTGACAGCAGGCCAGACCCGCTGACAGACCCAAGAGCCCCCGAAAGACCCACAATGCACTTCCCAGCCGGTACACGTCAGCCCATCGATCACCCGCCAGACGTCTAACAGCGCCGTTGTCAGACAGAGGCGCTGAGTATTGCACTGGGCTTGCCTTGCACATTGCTGTGCTTGGATGCCAAGTTAATTAGTATCAGATTAGATATCATCACATTGTCTGCTGCATCGATCCAGACAGCCCTGCTTAAATGTGATAAGCCCGATTTGTGCAAATATAACCTGGAAACTGACACCTCAGTAAATCTGCATTCAGAGGTTTTGTGACATTGTCTTGTGGTAATCACCGTTCTAATGCATTTTAATATTCATCAACATGAAATTGACGCTGTTTACTTTCTTAATGCACGTTTGTGGTGTTGTGCACAAATTATCAGTAAAAATAAAAGAAAAAAATCTTCATCATTGCCGATTTTTCCTTTTGAGTGACATCATTTAAGATGTGTTGGCTATTGGTTAATGTTAACCAATCAATCCAAGCAATTCCCGATGGATGAAATCAAGTTACATCCTTCATTTTAGGATTGGGCAATAACGGCAGTCATATCGGTATCGGTCCTATAAGTAAAACAGGCCATGAAATAGTAAAAAAAAATATATAATTCCAGTGTGGTTGAAATCAAGTTCTGTCCTACTTTTTTCAGGATTGCACAATATTTCTACAGTCATATCGGTATCAGTAAAGCAAAATAGGCCATAAAATATAGTATATTGAAATATAAAATATATATAGATATGATATCTACTGTCAGCTTGGTTATTATTTAAAAAAAAAATTAATTGATGGTATTGGTAGTTTGCATAGCAGTATGTCCCTAAATTTCTTTGCTCTGAAATACATCACATTATATACGTTAAATGGGTTGTGCAAACCATTTAAAGTTGACATTAAGCACATTCAAAAATTGTTTATTTCTTTTTTCAATTGTTTTAGCAGAAGGACAAAGAGGGTTCGGTGAAAAGCCTCCCCCAACACAAGACGGACAGTGAAGTTTGGGTGCCCGACTACCTCACGCCGTCCTGGGTCTCTTTACCTGACGATCGACCTGTGTTGGCCATCATACAACCGGGGGAGACGGCCATGGAGGCCCTGGAGACACTGTGCAAGGTAAATGTCATGTGTACTCGCAAACAGAACTTTTCAAATCAAATAGATTACCTTGAATCCTGTCAAACTGAAGTTCCCAGAGGCAGGTAACTGGATGCTGCATCCTTACCTATTTTAACCATGCTTTCTTCTAACATAATTCCTCTCATAGTTTCATGTTGAACAGCAAGTTTCAATGTTGCATCAGCCTATATTATTGTGACAAGATTAGCATATATAACCACACCCACTTGAACATTGCCTCAGAAATATTATATATGATTATTGAAAAAGTAGTTCACACATAATTGATTTTGTTGTCCTGCTTGTCATCTTTTGTCATGAGGTGTTAGCAGACATTAGCTACAGATATGTCAGCTGTGCCATTTGGTTCTTTCACAAACAAGATCACAGTTTCACCATACATCTTGCAGCCCATCTGTAACAATGAAGAGGAAATTTAATACCTAAAACACACTTCAATATCATCAAAGCAGAGTAATATTATGATTCATCCATGGCTAACATCTCATGTAACACATTTCCTGAAAACACCAAACTTGCCCACCCCTCCTTTGATGCTGGAGTTGTCGAGAAAGTGCTAGAACTTTCCATTTCCCAAGGCAAACTGCTAAAGTGTCAGTGAGTTATTTCTTCTTGCGGTTATCTTCCTGTTATCATTCTGCTATAGTAGCTCTCTGCCTCTTTCCTTGTCTGTTCTCAGCCTCTGTCACCACAGAGTGTTCTAGAATGCTCTTATCCACACTTCTCGTAATGTCTTTAAGCATTTATGTAGATAACTCACCACGTCTTATTCAAACTTGAATGCCAGTGAAGCAATCACACTACAGTTACTCTGTCCAGTATTTAAATTTATTGGTCATCTACATGCATCTCTTTAGATAGTCTGAAGCAGAGTAGCATGAAACATAAAGAAATATAAATAAATTATCCTGAGATTAAGTGGCCGCACTAAATCCCAGAAATGGTTTTCTGTCAAGCCCTGAAATAAAATATTAACCAATTCACACTGGAGAACATAAAGTTTACATCCTCCGTCATGGACAATTTTTTAAAGCATTTTAAGATGGTCGTAAGTAACAGCACAGATTAAATGCTGACTTTTATTGCTGAATGTAAATAGTTTCTCGATATTTATTTAGACTTCCTCATTTGTTAATCTTTCTATTTGTACAGCTCTCTGGAATATCTTATTCTAATTGGTCAGTTGCAGCATTCTGTTCTCAAATATATGTCATGTCATCCCACAGTCTCCACTTTCTTCTTCTTTCTTAATATATATTTCAATAAAACAATATTTCATGACCTTTTTCACTTTAGTAAGTGGGATAATGTACAGTCTTGTACAGTTTATGTGTTTATTATATATTTATATTTAGTGTTAATATAATATAATATAGTATATTATAATTTACTATATATAATAATTCCTGGTTCTCCTCAAACTTAAGACTTTGACTATGATAGCATGTTAAGAACTGATAAACAGCAGCAAGTTCATGTCCTGCCTGGTCCATTGGGACAAAGAAAACATTTTTTGATGAGGTCATTGACTTCAGTACTTTTATATGAAAGGCACAGGGGTCTGAACGAAGCTCATAACCTCATATGTCTCTTGAGGGCTTGAGCCATGTTATCCATCCCCCATCTTTCCTGCTGAGTGATCATACAGACCACAGTGAACTGCCATTTAAGGGATCATTAATGCGCAATCCTTGCAGCCAGTGATCTATAAACACAATGCATTATTTGCCAACTACTTAGTCTAACAAGGTTAATTTTTAAACTATTTTTATTTTTAGTGTATAAAGACACAAATACTAATAAGAAAGTGATTACAACCATTCAAACTTGTTTTTTCACTTCACAGGCTCACAGACTGGATCTTTCCAAGCACTATATACGGTTGAAGTTCCTTGTCGAGAGTCAATTGCAATTGTATGTCCCCAAGCCTGAGGAGGACCTCTGTGACCTGGTGAGTCCAACGAAGAGAGCCTGTCAGCGGCCACAGCGTTTCCTGGACAGCTAAGAGCGCTTGGCGGTCACAGACTCAGCGTGGGGGGAATTTATTAGACTGTGACGGGATCTGCAATATGCCGCAGATAGTATAAAGTTTTAAAGTTCTGACTGCGATGTAGGTTAAAGCGAGTCTAAACTCTCCGACAGCCTTGAGGCTGCTGCATATGTTATGAATTATGTAGAAGATGCATGTACTGCATAATGCACTCAGAATAGTTCTTCTATCCCTGTGTGTGTGTGTGTGTGTGTGTGTGTGTGTGAAGTCTGGGGAAAACCACCTCTGCAACGACTGCAACCTCAAAAGCTAATTTACTTTTCTCTTTTTTTCATGGTTGCTCTTCTAAGATGACAGATAATCTTTGTGTTTTCCATGTCTCCTCTCATCTTTTCACTTTCTCTCTGTAGAGACTTGACTCTCTCTTACTTCTATTCTCCCTGAAATGATCAAAGCCTCAGTTTTGTCTCAGGCTCTCTTGAGAATGGGCTGATTTTTATTTTGCGTATATACGCCATGGATTTCAGCAGACTAAGACATTTTCCATGATGTATATGAGCTCTTTCTGCTGTGATATTGTAAATGAACTGTACATCCTTAAAGTGCAATATGACTCTTTCTCTCTCTCTTCCTTTGTTCAGCTGTTCAAAGAAATTGAAATTTGTGCCAAGACAAACAAAGTCATCCAGTTTGACAGAGATGAGTCATGTGCCATAGGCTACGGTAACAATGCTGTTTAGTTTATTTCTGTTTTTATTCCTGTTGTTTGTTCCTTTTTCAGTTATTTATCTCTCGTTCTATCTTCTCCAGGTTTCTCAGTGGCAGTAGTAGAGGAGGATGGAGGCCAGCAGCTTCATATCACTGACGTGAAAGCCGGAGGTCTGGCATTCGCCAAAGGTGTGTGACGGAACTCAACAGATAGCCTAGATGTTCTTCATTATAGCCAAGCCATATACAGTCAGTGTTGGGGAAGATACTTTGAAACTGGACCCACAACAGTCATTCTGCGATAGAATGAAAAGCATAGTGTGATTGCTAAAAATAAGAATTCACTTCAAAGAGATTAGAATCTAGTTTGGCAATGCATTTCTCTTTTGTTTATGGGATGCTTAATCATGAAAACAGTTCCTAGATTATCATACTGCCTCTTTTTGGCAGCTGTTTCAGGTCCAAATCAAAACCTTATGCCGTCCTCCCCACTGTAAATGCCTCACTTGCAGTAGTCTGTAAAACTGCTGAGAAATTAGCAGGGGAATATGGAGGAGTCTGAATTGAGATGACTGACCCAAATCTCCACTGGACTGGAGGAAAATCATTTAAAAAGCTTTCACATGAGCACAGGATTACTAAGTTAAATTAAAACCATTACACACTGCCAGTGATATCTGTGCCAAGCGAGTGCGCTCATTAAGAGCAACCTTCAGAACGGGTTCGGATACTCTCTGTTCCAGGAAGTCCAGTTATTGAGCGTCAGAGTATTTTAATTAGAGGCGCTTTCTAAGATAAGCATCGCTATTATTATTGCTCATACTAAGGGTCAGGGATTTGTGCTAAACCCCCAAGAATTAAACCTGTGTGACTGAATGCACAGTACACAACGCGCATGAACTTTCCCTGTTGCAAAAACCCATTTAAAACAGCTTAATGCTGGTCTTAGCTTGTTTAAGATAGTCGTCCATCCTGACCCATTAGGTTTTCAGCTGGTTTCGCTGAAAATTGCCCAAAACCTAAGCTTAGACTAGCAAGCTAGGTATAAGGCTGGTTTAAAAAAAAAAAAAAAAAAAACGTCTGCAGGGTTTTGTTTCAGCATCGTTAGTAATTCTACCCAGAAGGCCTTGCAAAAGTGGTAGTGTACAAGAGAATGCTTGTCTGGATGAATAGTAAGGCAGATGGATGCAAATCCAAGTGGACAGTATCTAGTGTGGAAAGCAATTCCCTCTTTTTGGGAAGAATATGCCCCAAGAAAGAATTGGCTCATCAGGACCATGTGCTGTCCAAACTGAATGGAGTGTGTGTGTGAAATACGCACAGACAAACTTGCTGGAGGTAATACTCAAATTCAGGACAGTTTGGACGCACAGCACTGGGGGCGCTTGTTGATGACATCACCCCAACATTCATCATCACTCCATTGCCTGGGGCAGAGCCGAGCCATCCAGTGAAAAACCTTTATTACAGCTGACATTTTGCTTCATGTAAAACTGGGTCACACTTCAGGCAGTGTGTGCATGCATGCATGTGTGTAAATCCATACAGCATTCATAAAAGCTCAGAAACAGAGGGGGAAATTCAGCTCCAGCAAGAGTTGGGAGGCTGGACATGGACGTCAATAATCAATTAAAGTGGCAATCCTACCTAAAGAGCGTTAACTGAGCTATTTGAGGCTAATTGAGCAGCTGATGTATTGGTAATTGATAATTAAGGAAGGGGGAGGAGCAGACACGTTTTCCCCCTTTGTTCTCATCCTGTTTTGTACAACATACACAGCAAATCTACTTGAATAATAAGGATGTAATCATTCTCTAACATGGTTATATGAATAATTAACTTTTTGCATTAATAATTAACCTCTGACAGCATATAGTTTTGCACCTGTGTAAGGACTTTTTAAATGTTTTAAGAGGAATTCTTGAATATTTTTGTCTGCTTCTGTGTTTGAGGGGTTACAAAGTTGATTTAATTTTTGTAAAACATTGTGTGTGCTCAGGTCTGCGAGCAGGTGATGAGATTCTGAAATTGAACAGTAAGCCGGCGAGCGCTTTGGAGCTGGCAGACATGCAGGCTGCGTTTTCTCTGCCCTGTCTCACCCTGACTGTCAGCACGCTGCCCGCTACCGATCCACACCAGCTGTGCCTGCTGCCTCCCCGCCGATCGGACGGGGCGCAGGACCTCTGCACTGACATCTTTTCCCAGAGTCAGGGTAAACCTATTCACCACGGTCTTATTTTTTTCATATATTTCCATATTTTCTTGCCATCATCAATTTCATTTGGTACCGATAGTAGATGAGGCATTACTCCACCTGAAATCAAGTCATTCTGAAATCATAAAAACCAGCACTAGTATTTGACTGTACATCAACATACAGTACTACTTGAGATATGCATTTGATGCACATGCCGCATTTATTTAATTAAAATACAGTTAAACAGTACTACTGTGAAATATTGTTTAAAATTTAAAATAACTTTTGTATTTTAATACATTTTAAAATGTAATTTATTCATGTGATGGCAAAGCTGAATTTTCAGTATTTCAGTCTTCAGTATTATTTTAGTATCATTGATATACAGTTTTTGTTAATATTTTGAATTAGGTTTTATTTTCTCATTTCCTATTTTAATATATATATATATATATATATATATATATATATATATATATAAGTTTTTTAGCTTTAGTTGTTTTACTTAAACTTAACTAAACAAAAATGAGATGTTGCTTTGGCAACTAGCTGGAATAAAATAAGTTTCAGTTCATTTCAAGTAATGAAAATGTTTTTATGGTTTTAGTTAACAATAATAACCCTGCTTTAGTGTCACATGATCCTCCAGAAATCATTCTATTTGGTGCTCAAGAAAGGTTTCTTCTTGTCAATGTTGGAAACAGTTGTGCTGATTAATAGTTTTGTGGAAACCTTGATATGTTTTTTGGGATACTTTGATGAATAGTAAGTTTAGAAAAACAGTATTTATTTGAAATCTTTTGTAAGTGTCTTTACTGTCACGTTTAATGTTTCCTTGCTGGATTTTTAAAAGTGAATAAAAGTGTTAATTCTTTAAAAAAAAACTTAACCTGTGGCATGGTACAGTCTTGTTCAAGGGTTCTCAACTCTGGCCCTCGAGATCCACTTTCCTGCGGTTTAGCTCTAGTTCTAATCAAACACACCTGTACGAGCTAATCAAGGTCTTCAGGATTGCTGGAAAGCTACAGGCAGATGAGTCTGATCAGGGTTGAAAAGTGAGAGGGCCAGAGTTGTCCATCCCAGGTCTTGTGCTCACCCAGTCCCTGTCTGTGTTCATTGCTCCCCCTAGAGGACATCCTAGATGAAGGTCTTGGCTTGGTTCTGCACAGCCCTGATGACACGGTGGAGGACAGGGTAAACCTAATGGCTGAGAGCCCCGCCGACAGCCTGGAGGATGAAGTAGACTCAGCACACAAGGTTAGAGACCACCTGCCATGAAGATTCAGCAAAAAATCTCTACTCAAACCTACAACTGTCTGTCTGGCTGTGTTGTACTAGATTGAGCTTTTGGTTTTGATTCAGAGAACATGTCACCCCAGTTTTTTTGTGTCTGGGTCATTATGTATTTACGTTCTGTGGCCTCTGCTGTTATTTGGGGTGGGTAAATACAGACTCTATTTTCTGATATGATGGGTGTCATCTGGGGTCAGAGGCTGACTGAAATCAGATGGCTGGTTAAGAGCTTTGTGTCATGTGATCTAAGTGACCTTTGATTTCAGAGACTGCAGCAGATGGGAAGACAGGTTGTCTTGCCTTGCGGATCTTCACACGTACACACACTCATACTCTCACACTGAGTGTTAGTGATGACATAGTCCACTTGATTGAGGTCAAGATCAGAGATGACTGTGTAACCACTTACACATGGATACAACTTGTCAACACATACTTGTACTCAAAGATTCAAAAGTCTGTGACCACTATATATATATATATATATATATATATATATATATATATATATATATATATATATATATATATATATATATATATATATATATATAAACAAACACACACACACGTACACACGTGTATATATAAATGTGTGTGTGTGTGTATATATATGTATCTTGCAGTTTCTGTTCACCACTATAGAAGTTTACACAATTATGACGATTTCTGCATCTGAGAACCTCGGAAATGTGAAAAGGGTCCATTGATTAATTTTGTAGTTTTATATTATTACATAATCACAAATACTTTTATCTGCAGAACAATTTGAGTGAACTTAAAAATGAACATGATTTGGTTTGTCCATCTTTTTATTTAATAATATTAGCACTCGAGCTGCATGAACTCAAGTTTGTGTAAAACCTGATGATCATGTGATCTAAAAATGACCCAAAGAGCATCTTGTTCTTCAATGGATGAATAACTCACCGTTTGTACGAAGAGTCACATGATCAAAGTCACAAATTTGCTTAATTAGTGATCTAGAAATAGTCCAGAATCTTAAATATTTCGAAATCGTTGTATATCACCTTTCTTTTGCTTTTATTTCCAGGGTTAAATTTAATTTTGAGTCCCAGATTTTCCATGTGTTCTCAGAGGTTTGGACTCCACTGTATACAAAAACACACACTCTGCAACTTCCACCTCACACTGCACTGTTTTTCTCAGTGTAAATGTTATGAAGTCTGTCTCAGGATTGATTCGTCTCTCTCATGACGGTGCAAACTTTCTTTTCCCTTCTGTGTTCGCTCTGTAGGTCAGTGTGATTGTTTTTCTCTGTTAACTAACCTGATGTCTGGCCTCTTTTTCTTTAATTTTCTTTCTTTTTTTTTCTCTCTCTCTCTCCTGCTCTCTTTGTCCTTGTCTGTCACACCGACACTGCCAGCCGGCCACAGTCTCTTTGGCCTGTTCTCCAGCACACCATCTGTTGCAGGAACACATTTAGCCCTAATAATTCACCCACAGCAACACCACATTCTGTCAGAGCGTGTGTTTGTCTTGTCCCGTTCCCCTCTGTCCCCCACCCAAGTGTCATGTTGTTAAATGAGTTAGTAGGATATGAGTTTTGTGCTGGTAACTGACAATTTTGACAGTTACGAATCAAGCTACTCTTAATTCACTTCTTTAAACCGATACCGTGCAACTAGTATAGTCAGATTCCTGAACAAAATTCCACGCCCCTTACGTAATGAGGACATGCCGATGTCATTTTAATTAAAATTCCAAATAAAACCTACTAAACAATTTATTAAATTAAAAATGCAGAAAGTTTTCTATGATGAGTAGGTTTAGCGGCAAGAAAATGTAATTTACGCCTATGGAATATCCTGATAATGATAGAGGTGTGTGTGTGTTCCTTAAACCAACAAAAAGGATCAAAGGAAAACAGAATTAGATCTCTATTCAGACATTAATTTGACCAATTTTACACATTTTCTCTTGTCTATTCAATTTTTGAGTTCTTAAAAGCACAACTGAAAGCTTTCTCTTACACTGTACTGTCTATTGTTCTGTATTTGTGTGTGGTTTTGACAGAAAGACAGGCAGAGAGAAGCTGATTCAGCTGGGCGTAATTTATGAGCTTCATTTTCTCTCATTCTCTCTCTTCCCATATTAATCACACGGCCGGTTATCGTTATTATCTCACGTCACTTATGTTTTCTTTTCTCGCTTTGAGACGAGGAGTGAAAGAGAGGGGGACATCTCCTTTAATTAGCTCTGCATTCTAATTGCTTGATTATGCACATCGATTCGAATCGCTTAACGCTGATAAATTATGGAGAAACCTGCCGCAGGAAACAGACAACCTAGAAGACAAAGGACAGGAGGACTTCATTATTTTTCCAAGCTCGATAATGACTGCATGTATCTCACAGAGGGTGGTTCAACATCCTGCTAAACCCAAAAAAGTTCTTCCCCCTG
The DNA here is from genome assembly GCF_949319135.1 of Squalius cephalus. Classification (NCBI taxonomy): domain Eukaryota; kingdom Metazoa; phylum Chordata; class Actinopteri; order Cypriniformes; family Leuciscidae; genus Squalius; species Squalius cephalus. Next base: position 15,191,685 of record NC_137145.1, read on the forward strand.
CCAGTCTCTAGACTTATCTACAGTGCAAGTTCAGCCAGCCGAGCAGTTCTGCCCTCGAGTTATCACTCTGGAGAGAAATACGAATGCATGTTCATGGATTTGGGCTGTTAACTGTCTAAATATTGACTTTTCACATCAGCGTGGCTTAGCTGTGTGTGTTTGTGTGTGAGAAGGAGAGGAGGTTTGTACTGCAGGATTCTTTTAATTGTGATTGGTTTGAGGATGCACATGATGTGGAGCTTTATGCTTGTTACAACCTGCATCCCATGAAATCTCCTGTGAAATGTATGGATTTGCATGTTTTGCCAGTCATTAATGCTCTGAGGTGCGGCAAAGCCTTTAAGCTTGTGTGTAAGGTGAGTTGTGAGAGAAAGAGAGAGAAATTGGATAAGCGGAGGTGTTTCTTGACTTGGGCATGCAAACCAATGCTGTTCTGCCATTAAAGCAGAGCTGTACTTTCATATTTGAGCCCTTGCTTTTACATTTAAAGGTTACAATTAAAATGCAGTGATGTTTAGATAACCATGGATATAATTCCACACACAGTTTTGAAAAGTGAAAGCTCCTTCAAGACATTGAACATTTAATTTGTGGAGCTGAGAAGTCTATTTCAGAGCCTGATAAGGGCATTTCTCTGCTTTCCAGAGAAGGAAACATTCCTCTTCCTGACTTCTATGAGTCTATGCATTGATAAGATGAGTTAACAAGCCAATAAAGGCTCCTGACAAGTGTGTGTGACTGTGGGTCTGCTAACTTTCCCTGAAAGATAGACATTAGCTCTTCTAATAAAGCATGCAGGTTGGAACTTGTGATGAAGCGCTGGCTGAATGGGTTGAGATTTGATTATTTAACAGTACCCATGTTTTACAATTTGGGTTTAGTTGTTTTTGTTGTAACATTTTTCGAGGCAATTTCCTATATATAGATGAACTAGGGAAACATTAGACCTCGTTTGAGCTCCAGTTATGATTTAGAATTGTTTTATTGAAATTTATATATATATGATATAATTCAACGGCCCGAAGTCAATTATTCTGCTAGTACTATGGTTACCATACCTCAAAACATTGTTCAGATAAAGTATTTCAAGACGTTTTTCAGGTTTTTGTTCTTAAAACACTCGTGTGTAGGACTAATTTCATCCGCATCTAACCCCAAGCCTCTGTTGTCAATTCCAAAACGTCATTTTAGAGCTAGTAACAGAGACTTAAGCCATTGAAAGCAGACTTATGCAGTAATTAATGTAGTTGTGAGAGAGAGGGATTAAGCGTATATGTGAATTATCTGAGTGCGTCTCTCAGCAGTGTTCGGCAGCAGCGTCTCTACTAATAGCAAAACTGTAAGTTTATCTGCTCTAAGATCAGGGCCATTATTACCTTACTTGTAAGAAATGAATGTAGCTTTTAAGTTGTTGAACTATTTTACTCATAAAATCGTCAAAGCAGCACTGACAACAGTGTGTGTCCGTACTGTATGGATGTGCGTTTGAGTAGGAAAGAGAGTGGGAGAAAGACATAATAAAATGTAATTTAGTGGCAAAAAACTATATTTGTATACTATATTTATTTGTTTGGTCAGTGTCGTTGTGGGTTTCGGTTCTTTTGCTGTTGTAGGCTGTAAGGAGCTTTAAAATATTTAAAATCATTTGGCGAGGTGATATGGAACTGTAATGCGGTCTAGAACTGCCTGGAACTACTTTAGCTGTGCATTTCCCTGAAAATAATTGCACACCAGAACATTCGTTACCCAATCAGATTCAAGCGTTCAACAGCCCTGTAGAGTGTATATATATTTAAATTTATAGTGTGTATGTCTATTTAAAATGTTATATACACCCAGTAGAGAATGACAGGAAACGTTTTAGGAAAAAGGGGAGGATTTTAGAGTAGAACATGTTTCAAGCCAGTTTGAACCTGTATCACTTGCATGAACACCTGAGATCAACATATCAAGAACCTGTTCACTAACTGCTGCGCCACAGTTCTGGCAAACCCATCTCTGCCTATGGTGGTTCTTTTCTATGCTTTCACCATAAAGACAAACATTGTGCCACACCTGTCCTCTTTGTTCTCGGCATGTTGATATTTTCACCTGAGAAAGCTGTGCTTTTCCCAGCTGTGTTATGATGTGATGCTTGTTGTGTCCCAGTGTTCCCCTCCCCTTCTGTCATCTTCATCCTGTTGCCGACAAGATTATTATTATTTTCTCTCTCTCTCTCCCGTTCTCTCCCTCTCTCTGTGTGTTTACTGTACCACCACAGCTGTCAGATCCCCATTCCATCCATCCGGCTAGAAACCAGCTCAGACAAGCAGAGACATAGGGAGAAATTCTAGGAAAGGAGGGAGGAGGCTGTGTTGGAAAGGGAAGCTATCGTGGCTTGTAGAGTTGGTAGTGGAGAAGACGTTCGCTGTATCTGTTTCTGGTCGGAAAAGCTCCGTTCTCGCTCTCATGGTCTGGTAGTGACATGTTTTGCACACAAAGATAAGCTGGAGGTGGAAGCGCTTCCTGTGTGTTTATTACGGGTCGTCCTGCTGTGACTTCTGTGAACTTTGAGGGGCAGAATGTCTGTGCTGTGGAGATACAGGAGCTCCAAACGTTCCTCAGAGTCCATCTATGACATGCTGCAATTGGTGAGCCTGAGTGTGTTTGCTTTTGTGTGTGTGATACTTACTCAGCATTACATAACAGTTCATGGGCTCCATTTTCTAACACACTGTGTATTATGTTAGATTTAGTGGCTTAGTATGTTACATGTAGATGTATAATGTTGCATAGGACATTTTGAGCATTTCAACTGGGATGTTCTGGGCTAAATACAACTTAAGTTCTATAATACAGCCAATTACCTTAAAAAAATAATAGATTTGTAGCAGAACTAAAAACTGTCACAGTGTTTTGATAGTATAACTGTAGCATGTACATGTTTTAGCATGGGGCGCAGGCGCGGGTGTGATTTTTACCAAGCAAAGTTATATCTAATCTTTCAAATCATGTCATGACTAGCTGAAAAGGAATTTCTAATTGCTCTGACTTGGTTTTTGTTTGAAAAGACATGAGGTAGCTACCCATAAAGCACTGTTTACAATACATGGAGCAGATTCTAACCTTAGGAATTGTATCTGTAGAGCATAAACAAATTCATCCACCTAGAAAGCTAGTCCCTCTTTAAAAGTGATTTTTAATTTTAATTTGTATCATTTTACAGCTCATATAGCATGCTTTTGTACCAAAAAAAAAAATCTATGAGTGCTTTAGGAGAAATATATAAATTTCAGCAGATTTAACTTGCACTTAATATGTCGGTGCCCTTGTTTTGTCTCAAGATACACCCCATTAATGTTTTTTTTTGTTTGTTTGTTTTTTTAAAGCATGTTCATAAAAGCTACTTATCTTAAATAGGCTTAATTTTGGCTTAATCTAAACCCTACCTGTGAAACCAGGCCTAACATTTTTCCTTTAAACTTGCTGGAACGGCCCATAGATTTCCATTGGAAGTGCATTAAGGTGCAGCCACATTTACTGTTGTTTGGCAAATTTCTATGAGCAAAATCCAGTCATTTCAATAGTAATCCACGCTACCAAGAATTTTGCAATAGGGTTAAAAAAAAAAAAGTGTTCCTTGTGCAGATTTCCCAACGGGTTTGCAGCATTGATCAACAGAAATCTGCTTGGTTTAAAATAGAATTGTATGCGAGCAGTGCTTCATGCATTACTACACTAATGACAATGGATCTTTTTGTGCTCGTAGAATTTCACCGAAATTTCACTGGTATGATCGGACCTTTACATCGGTAGCATGTAACCAGAAAATCTTCCACCTAGAAAAGTAGATACTGAGAAAGAATGATTTAGATCATTTTACAGCTCGCATAGCTGTTTTTTTTTGTTTTTTTTTTACTAAATTCCTGCTTTGGAAAAACTAGATTCACATTTCTCCTTTTACACCTGAATGCTTGCTCTAAAGACTTTAAGTGTAGGTGCACTACTGTACATGGTTTTTGATTGTTGTTTTCACAGAACAAGGAGAGTCCATTTTCTCTGTTAATCGACAGCATACCACAGATCTTGTAAATAAAGCTTAAGTTTGACTTAACCCGGAAAAACGATAGAGCTCCTTACTCATATCTCCCTACATCGCTCCACCTCTCTGCTGGCTGTCCAGGCTGGTTAAGGCATGCTGGGGTGTGCAGGCTTTTTGTCAGTCCGTCACTGTGTGTTTATCAGAGAGGAATTCATTCTGCTGGAAGCCCCATCTGTCCTCCGTTCCTCCTGTCTTTGTGAATCTGTTCCACCTCTTCCTGAACATCACCCTGAGCCTGAGCTCTTGCAGTAGTGCTGGCTTTAAACTTCATCCTGTGACATACGAGATGTGACACTGGTTGAAGATCTTTTGGAACGAAATCTGTCTTTTTGGACAGGTTTGTGTCGTTTAGCTGGACATTAATAGTTTTCAGGTATTTGGAAGCTTGATGATGTGTATTAATATCTATTGTGTAATGTTTCTCTGTGGTAGATCTGTAGTACAAGGGGAAGAAGGAGTGCTTTGAATTGTGGGAAGTTGAAATAATCTTGGCTAAGGGCAGTGTGTAGCCTACTCTTTGTTGACATGTTCTTTGATGGAAAATCCATCCACTGCCAGATTTCCCAAAGAGACGAACTGTTCAGTGCTAAATTACAACAGAGTCCTTTTAGAGATATAGAAGTGTCTGTGCAGTAAATAACTTTAAGAGGGTCTAATTACACTTTACCCAAGCATTCAGAAGGCATGATGCGCCTTGTCTTTGGAGTAAAGCCAGAAATTCGCTGAACGTGTCTGTTTGGAACTGGAAATGCTTCTTTCGGACTCTTAAATGCTCTGAATACCTGTGTGAGTGTGTTCCTGTTGCTGGTGAACATTTTAGAGCCTTTTTTTTTTTTTTTTTTTTTTTTGCATGATCAAGACTTTCAATTCAAAGAATTTGTTACTTGTCATTGTAGCTTTTCTTGCATTGTGTGGTTATATATGTTTTGTGCTAAATATTCTAATTATAATATTTGAGTAATTGTATTTGTATATAATATTTTGTTTATTTCTTTCTAGTTTTTCACTTTACCTAATTTAAATAGACAAGTTGAGGATGATGAAAGGAAATGTGAACAGGATTTATCAATAGATATGCCGTTTTTCCACTCCTGCATGACTTTTACTGACATTTTAGTTGTTTCTGGTGTTTAAATTCAATTCGTTTCCCTCCACAGAGTACGGAGCAGGTGACTTCTTTCTGCCGCAACCTTCATGATATGAATTCCACTGAGGGTCCCGTTTTCTGTTCCTCGTCTTCCTCCACATCTTCCACCTCTTCATCATGTGTGCCCAGCCCCATCTCAACCATGCCTGTTCTCTTCACCCCCCGCCAGCTCTCCGATGCTTATAAACTCCGTAAAGTCATCAGTGAGCTGGTGGACACTGAGAGGACCTATGTTAAGGTCAGTATCTTCTGCTGTGTATTCAAAGCGTGGTGTGTTTCTATTTTAAAATAGAAACGGTTCTGAATATCCACACAGAATAAACATGGAAATCACTCCTGATTGGTAAAAGCTGCACTGAACCAAATCATGAAAAAGTCTGTCTCTCTACAGGACCTAAACATTTTGATAGAGCGCTACCTGAACCCCCTGCAGAAGCAGAGCTTCCTTTCTCAGGATGAGGTGAGATATTTCAGTAGTGTTTTTTTATTTTTATTATTCATATTTTTAAAAAATGATTTATTTTCATCATTGTTATCTTCTGAAAATGTTATTGGTATTGGCTTTAAGATTCTCTTATTCTCTTTACATTCCTAGCTGGATGTGCTTTTTGGAAACTTGGCGGAGATGGTGGAATTCCAAGTGGAGTTTCTGAAAACTCTGGAAGATGGAACCAGATTAGTTCCAGATTTAGACAAACTGGATAGAGTGGATCAGTTCAAGGTGCAGTTACATTAGTCAGATTAGATGCTAGTCTGTGTAGATGCTAAATATGACGACAAGCTCACTATCTACTAATTGCACATTCTGTGATGAAACTTTCTTTGTTTTCTAATTCATTCTCTTCTAACTTCCAGAAAGTTCTGTTTTCTCTTGGCGGATCCTTCCTGTACTATGCGGACCGTTTTAAAATCTACAGTGCATTTTGTGCCAGCCACACAAAGGTCCCCAAGGTCCTTACCAAAGGTAACACCACTGCACTCTCAAAGACTGGTTTACTAGCATTAGCACATTTAGCACTGATTTAAAGGGCAAGAAAGATCCTTGTGTTATCTTGTCATTTCAGTGTCATGTTCAATGACTGGATAGTTTAAGTGCTTGCACGCTTTCTAAGTTTGCCACTTTTCTTAGTTCTTTTTCCGAACCCCTACCCCCTGCCAAAGGCCAGTTTTCAGAATGTATTCAAAGCTAGAGGGTGTTTTTTACTCTCTCACACGGAAATTAAGTTTTTCCTGAAGAATGACACCTTTTAAGGGTCTACTGTAAAAAATGGTCAATTCCCTAAGGCACCAAAGCTTTTTCACTGATGTATGTGAATGTAGATGGGTCCTGTGGGAAAAGTGGCTCAAGTTTTAAAGACGATGAGAGACTGACTAATATTTGTATGGTTAAATGTGTTTGAGTATAAAATGTGAGGCTAACATTCTGGCATTTGAGAAAGCTAAGAATTACTTGAACACCATGGGCTGAGTATATTGACATAAGACCCCTGTCCAAATTAAAGTCTAGTTTGAGGATACCACTGATATGAAATTCTTGTGCCATCCTATTATTTCTCCAATCTTTTGTTGCAGCTAAAACAGACCCGGAGTTCAAGGCGTTCCTGGCTGAGAGGAACCCCAGGCAGCAGCATTCCTCCACACTGGAGTCCTACCTGATCAAACCCATTCAGAGAGTCCTAAAATACCCACTACTCCTGAGGGAGCTTCACTCTCTCACCGACCCAGACAGCGAGGAACACTATCACCTGGATGGTAAATATGAAGAATCAGATACTTACTAACTAATGTTAGGCCACGAATGGATCTATAGAGTAATATGATGCAGCTCCTATTCTGAGCAAGATGAGCAGGTTTTAAAAAAAAAAAAAAAAATCACACAAAACAGGATTTTGCTAGCTCTTTTGAAATGTGCTTGCTCTTCCCAGTATCAATGTATAGTGAGTGTAAACTATACTAGCTTCTGTGTGTAAAATATTAGCCAATCAAGAGGGCTGCACGATTTAATTGAAATAATAAAACCATAACTAGTCTTGCATTTGGGAAAGCAACATGCACTGACCATCTTCCCAAACTTGTAATAAGCACTTATAAACAAAATGTTGTCAACAAAAAGGAAGCTTTGAGGGATTCCTATAAATATTAGTATTGTAATTTTACAGTTAATTTTAACATACATTCTTCATAATTACTAGTTTTTATTTATTACAGTGAAATATTCACTATTTTAATATTTCTTATTTTTATGCTACTGGTAGTACTACTACTACTGCTGCTACTACTACTACTACTACTACTACTACTACTACTACTACTTTATTATTATTATTATTATTATTATTATTATTATTATTATTATTAATAGTCGTTCTGACATATCAATTTAGCATTCTCATACCTTTTTTAAATCACATTTTAAATTGCAATTTTTATCAGAAAAATCACAAGATTTATTCCCCCAAAATCTTGCAGCCCTGCAAATCAGAATAGAGGTAATATGCATATATTCTTAAAGCTACAGTAACAAGAAAGCCAGTGTAATTGAAAATGGTCCTGAATCTTTACCAACGGTAAAGCAAAATGTTAAATGTGGCTAAAGATTCAGATGAATCCAGTCCCAACTGGGGTTTGTACCTTGTAACTCTCTCAACAATTGACTTTATTTGCAGTTTACTGAGTCTCTTTTCTTTTCGTAGTTGCTATGAAAGCCATGAACAAAGTGGCCAGTCACATAAATGAGATGCAGAAGATTCACGAGGAGTATGGAGCAGTGTTTGACCAACTCATCAGTGAGCAGAGCTCTGAGAAGAAAGAGGTATAATTCCACTAGAGTCTCCCTTAGGAAGCATCAACAATTAGTTTAATGCCACCGCCAAAAGTGAGTAGCTTTGGCTTTACAGCTGTTTACTTGCATCCCAGGTTGCTGATCTGTCAATGGGTGACCTCTTGCTGCACAACACTGTGGTCTGGATCAACCCACCCTCTTCTCTCATGAAGGGGAAGAGAGACACAGAGCTGGCTGCGTTCAGTGAGTGCTCATGAAGCGTTTTTTCCCGAAATAGAATATTGTTCTCTTATTCATTAGTCTGTTCCCTACAGTAATGGTTTCCTACATCAGTAAAGGCCAGCTTTGTGCACAATGGCATTAGAGGAACCACCTTGTCATGTGGCTCTTAAGGCATTAAAGTTGCATTTATATGTATTCAAACATTTTTTCCTCTGGCTGAGACATTTTAGAAGAAGAAACCCTTCAGATACTTCAAAAATGGGTCAGTTTGCCATTGAAGTTAGCAGTTTCACCGGGTCACATTTTTACTTTGACTATTCTGAAAAGAGCCCCAAGCTTCTCTATTGTGAATGTTTGTACGGTTTTGTGTGTCTTGTATTAATGTTTTATTTCATTTTTTTTTTTCTCCTTCAGTTTTCAAAACGGCAGTTGTTTTTGTGTATAAAGACTGCTCCAAGCACAAGAAAAAAATTGTAAGTGCTTTTTCCCTTTCTTCATTATTCATTAATGGATATGTGACATAGGCTTGCAGAGCTAAGTTTAAGTGCTTGCAGACTAGCGCTTTTAAGAGGTGTAGTTTTTGTTTTATTGAAGGGCACATTGTTGAGTGTGAAACAGGGATGCCCTTATCTTGTACTTGATTAATTTCTGCTGTCTCTTCGGCTTATTTCACATGGCTAACAAATCTCTGTGACCATGGACTCGGAGACCTTTCACTTGGTTGTGATATTATAAAACTATAATGTGGTTTGGAGAAAATATCACTTCCCTAACTTCTTGTTTTCAGTGTGTCAGGTGGTTGACGGCATAATGATGTATTTTAAGCGTGCTCACATTTTTTGGTGTTATTTTGTCTCAGGGTGGATCTCACAGAGCGTCAGTCCTTGATGAGCGAGACCCGTTTCGTTTTCGACACATGATCTCTACAGACGCTCTCCAAGTTCGCAACCTCCCAAGTAAGTTTTGGTCTACTAGTCTTATTCTTTTCCCACAGACCTATTGAGAATTGTGTGATTTATTAGCTCCAAGCTGTAGATTCACTTGTACAGTGCTTTTTACATCCCATGAACCCTGATGAGCTTAGTAAAGTCTGCTTTTGGCTCAGTGGAACTTTTATGGGCTCAGGCCAGAATGTTGCTATTCCCTATTGATGGTGGATGGTCAAAGGTCATCCTACAGGAACTCGGGGTCTGCACTCTTGTTCATTGTCCCAGGGTCCGTGTCTTCCATGAGGTTCATTAACCCTGTCCTGATCTCATGGGTTTTTAAATGTTTTTCATTGTACTACCACTGAAGAGGTTTTTATGGGCTTTCCCACAGTCCTTTTGCAGTTACAGTTAACCTGATGTTTCCTTCATCTCAGATTCAGAGGGATCTGCATTGTGTGAGGTTGTTCACATGAGGTCAGAATCTGAAGGTAGACCCGAGAGGACCTTCCACATCTGCTGCAGGTGAGATGAAGTCCAGAATGCCATGCACACCTAAGCCCTGAAAACTGACAGTCTTCAAAGCAAAGAAAAACTAAACACACAAGGAACTTAGTTCACCCAAAAATGAAAATTCTGTTATCAATTACTCATGTTGTTCCAAACCCTTTGAAACCCAAATGAAGATATTTTTATTGAAATCTTAAGAGATTTCTGTTCCTGTTCCTCTATTGAAAGTCCTCGCACGCAGTACTTTAATGCCTAGTTCATATAGAGATCGAAATTGAAAAAAAGAAATTGAGCGGTTTAAGTCTTAAGATTGCTTGATGAACATTTTAATTTAGGCTTTTATTCACATAGGCAATGACATGCAAGGCAAATATGGTACATAGAAGCTCAAACATGCTTGTGTAACAAGAATAAACTTCGTTCGTTCTTTTTGAAGCAAAGTTTTGGGTTAGTGGATTTTCAAAGGAGAAACATTCATTAAAATATCTTAATTTGTGTTTCAAAGATGAACTGAAGTCTTACAGGTTTGGAATGACATAAGGGCGAGTAAATGATGAGATTTTTTTTTTTTTTTTGGTGAACTATCCCCTTAATAATAATCTTATGGCTTTAGTCCTTCAACTAAAAGGTATTTCTAAGAGAGATAATGTGTAATCTTTGTGTAAAATAACTATAATGGCCCCAAAAAGCATCTGGACACTCTTAAAAATGTTGAATATCATTGCATTGATGAGACAAAAAATATCCAACCAAGTGGCATCTGATAACAAATGTTGCTGGAGATTTTGAGACGTTTCATTTAAAAAAAGTCTCACATGAGTTTCTGTCTTCGGCTGAACACAAAAGATGATATTTAGAAGAATGTTGGTAACCAAACAGTTGATGGACCGCATTGACTTCCATAGTATGGAATATTTTTTTCCATACTATGGAAGTCAGTGGGGTCCATCAACTGTTCGGGTGAACTATTAATTATACTTTATTTTCATACTTTTGGGGCCACTGTAAATTGTGTAAAACTGTATATTTCCATTCCTCAGTAAAATATCTGAATTTGTTGTTGTTGTTTGTTTAGCTCTCCAGAGAGTAAAAAAGACTTCCTAAAGACAGTTCATTCCATCCTGAGGGAAAAACAGCGACGTCAGTTAATGAAGACCGAGAGTTTACCTCCAAATCAGCAGTATATTCCATTTGGAGGGAAACGGCTTTGTGCACTAAAGGGTTCACGACCCGCCATAAACCGAGCGGGTAGGTTTGGGATGTCTGACGCAAACTGAACATTGATTACTTTTCTTTGCAACACTTTCCTTCTCTCTGCTCTTCTTCCTATATCCCTGCTAACTCTCCCACAATATCGCTCTGTCTATCTCTCACTAACATGATTAAAGCTGCAGTTTTTGTCCCAGGCTTTAGGGTGAGCTGATTATTACATAACAAATTTAAATCCTAGTGTCCACCAGATGATATTGCCGTTTTCTTTCCTAATTTGAAAAATATGGTCTACTGAATAAAAAAACTAGCTGGCATTCACTCTCTTTACTGTTTATCTGCAGTTTCAGACCCATCTCGAACCCTCGGCCGCCGGAAGCTGATCCGTAATCGTTTCACCATAGACACAGGTGTGGTTTTTGACGACGGCTCGTCCCAGGACCTGTCACCCATCACCCCGACAGAGTCCCCGCTGTCGTCTTCACTCCATAAACCCCAGCAGCCCATCCAGGACACAGACCGCTGGGTGGAGGACCAGTTTGACCTGCAGCACTACGAAAACCAGAATGACGTGAAGGAGACGGACATCCTCAGCGACGACGACGAGTACTGCCAGTCCGTCCGGGGCCCTTCCTCCGATCCGAGCCTGGAGGAATCCTTCGAGGCCCTTTCGGTGGAAGGAGATGAAATCAAGGATCCTAACGGACTCTCGGAGGACAAATCTCCAAAATCCCAAGCCCCCCCAAAGTTGACCCTCCTGAGAAAGCAGTGCGCAGTGGAGGGCGTAGCTTCCGAAAGGGACTGTGAGGTTATTTGGGTTCGCAGGGACGATTTTAAAAACAGCTGCAACAGCGACATCTTCTGAGCGGAGAGAGAATATGCCAACTGTGAACTTGTGCAAGAATAAGGCAGATACCCGCCGAGTCCAAGCCTTTCACAGACACGATGCACTGACAATCCTACTGAAAGCCAGAACTGAAAAACCTGCACCACAAAAACTTCTTGAGATGCTTCAAACCACTCCACCCTTAACGCAAGCTTCCTGCCATTTGAATCCAGACATCACAAGTAACATTCAAAGATGCCAACTGTATTTATAGAGGCTTCATACTGACAGACAACAGGCAGCTACATGTTCTTTCAGTTGATCTTGTATTTTTGTTGTTGTTTTGTATTAAACACAAGATCGCGGTCGATCTGTTCAGTTGTACTCCATATCCTCTTTTTATTATTTTTTTATTCAGGGATTTGTGATTTAACGCTTCGTATAACCTCGCTAGTTCTTTGTATGGCTATACGCAGGTGATTTTGTAGAGCGTGGCAATATACCCTGGAAGTGTCACAACAGTTTCGACTAGTTGAATGCCATTCCTGTTACAAACCCAACAGTTCCTCGCTTGCTGTCTTTGTTCCCTTTTATTTATAGGTCACCAGCAACCCAGTATTAAAGATCACTGTTCACCGAACATGCAGAGAAATGTTCTTCTACTTGAATATTGAAGTAAGAACTGCAATAATATAATTTGTTTTTCGGTTATGAAATCCATCTACCCATAGTCCTCTCTCTATGGGCTTTGGTGTGCTTGTAAATTCAACAGCCAGACATTTAGATGGCATTATAATTCGAAGCACCCTTACAAAACTGTTAAATGTAGCAGATTTGTCCTGTTCATACTTGGTGAGAATGAGATTTTAAAGAGTTTGAGTCTTTTATGGTATTTTGTACAATGATACAGATGAACACGTTCAACCCTGCATGTGTATTTTAAACACATGAGATGCCCTTCCATGTGAAATGCAGTCACTGCACCTTCAGCCATGGATCCCTTTTTAATGAAATTGACTATTTAAGACAAAAGTGTAAAAACTCCTTGCTTTTACCCTCTGCCTTTTTGAGACTGTGTATGTTCATACTGTGGAAATAATTATCCTAAAATAAATTTTCCTAATTTATATTTGCAGTTTTATCCAAATAACTTTGTATGTGGTCAGTTCTTTTGTCAACACGGCACCCATTTGCGTGTTTTAAATAAAGTTTGGTGTGGTTTTTAAACACAGTGGCTTGTCTTGTTAAATATAAGAAAACGCTTGAGATGTTTAGCAGATTATAAGGCTTCAGGTTTCGGTGTTGTACTGAAATCGTACTACCCTGTGAAAATTTGACTCCCCTGCTTCTGATTGGTTAATTAAGTGGAGGCTGCTACCTGATTGGTCCCTATCTCGAATTCTTATTTTAAACTTCAAAGGGAGAAGACATATAACCAGAAGGTGGCAGTGATGCCCTGCGAAATGTTTCCCCTCATGAATATACGTCAACGAAATGACTTTACCGAAAACAAAACAATATATTCTGCATTTTTCCACTTGCAGAAGGGGAACATATGAGTCATAACTAAGCCAAGCCAGAATTTCCTCATCTCTCCTGCGGGTTTTTTTGATGAGGCAACAGTGTGTTCAGGTTCAAGCACAGTTAGCCACTTTTAAAGCCAGTTGAAACGTCATTAGAAGTTCCTGCTCTTGATGCATTAATATATCAAGAACAGTTTAAATCCTCAGTTGTTTGTTTTTTGGTGTGGTGTTCTCAGTTTATTCACATTTTCTTAGTCTAGTATCTAAAATATAGGCTATACTTTTCACATAGGCCTATTATTTATAGGGACCCACTTTATATTTCAGTTTTTTACAATAGCTGGGACACATTTCTCAAAACTTGGTTCATGTTTTTCAAAACTTTCAGCTTGGCACAGAAGTCAATTTCACATTCAAAATGCACTGAAACTACCAAAACATTTCATATACGTCTCAAATCAACTCATTCTTCTATAACACTAGCAAAGATTGTCATCCAACAAACACACTTTGTCAATCATTAAACAGACCTGAAAAACACCAACATAAGGTTGCATTATTCAATGTTTTTATTTGTAAAATGTATTTACAAAGCAAGAATGACACTTTCTACTGCTTATAAAGCACTGCAGTATATGTTACACGGTCCATGTTTTACAGTACAAAATGATTCCTATAAGTTTCCCCTTTTGTATAGATGGTAATGAAATTGAAACACTAAGTGTTCAGATACATTTAACTGCTTTGATATTATTTGATTTTTCTTTTTAGATATTTAGAATATACAGTATTTCAATATCGTATTACTGTCTTATTCATTTTTGTGTTGTGCTAGGGTTTGAACTTAAGTTTAAGAGTATTGTAAGTACTAACAATTAAATTAATCATCTGATACAATACATTTGTGTACATACATGTACATGCTTTTAAATTGTACTTACACTTGTACTTGCATTAAAAACAATACCTGCATGTAATTACATCTGTAATTAATTTCTGTAATTACACTGTTGACCCATTAACCCACCCTTAAACTTTACCATACCACGAAACCTGTAGCTAACCTTAACCGTATTCCTCCTATGTAACATGAACACAATAAGTACATTGTACCTAACAATTTTTTTTTTTTTTTTTTATTCTTTGATGCATATAGTAGTAAAAAACACCTTATATAAAGTTGGACCCATAATAGTTTGGTCTTTGGCTCAATTACTCTCAAATTTAAAAATGTGTTTTCTCAACTTTATAGACCTTTACTACAAATTTTGATCATATTCATCTGGGCAGCAGTTTAAACATCAAATGCACCATAACGTTAGGAAATCATTTTCTGCTCTGCTGTAGAGAAAAATGAAACACCATTTACAAGTGTTTACTGTAAATAAAACAGTCCTATAACCACTTCTCTACCATGAGATCATCAAAGGAAAAATAAATGATATGTGCCATTTGCTAAATAGCACATCACATTTTTATAGCTGTCAGACCATAAGAGCCTGAGGGAAGAAGATGTTATCACAACAACAAACTAAGGGACGGTTGTTTCACATAATGACGTAACTTTAGGAAATTTACACTGATAAACTAACACTTCTATGGCACTTCTCAGTTCATCTCTGATTCCATGCAGTGTCTTGGAGAACTGTTATCCACTGTCAAGTAAGTATGATGAGTTTTAAATTATGTTTAGTTAGCTAAAATACTAAATGTGTTGGAATTGTACGGTTTTGACCAGCTAGTTGGACTTCCTGATCATTGAACTGGTTGCAAAGTTATTTGTATAGTGACTGATCTGGCTTTTAGATTGTGATTTTTTTAACATTTTACAGTTTGTCTGTGTTTTTTTTTTTGTTTTTTTTACTATCACTAGGACCCATTTCTCAATATCACAACATCAGTCTATGTGGGCTAAACTGTTTATCATTTATCACTGCTTTGGCACAGAATGCATCTTTCAAATTACATGAATACATTTCTCACTTAGACACAAACACTCTATATACCTATACAGGCCAATTTGCAAGTTTACATACTCTTTTCATAATACAACATTGAATAAGACAGCAATTTGCTACATTTCTACACTAATGCAACATTGAAATACACTCACCTAAAGGATTATTAGGAACACCATACTAATACTGTGTTTGACCCCCTTTCGCCTTCAGAACTGCCTTAATTCTACGTGGCATTGATTCAACAAGGTGCTGAAAGCATTCTTTAGAAATGTTGGCCCATATTGATAGAATAGCATCTTGCAGTTGATGGAGATTTGTGGGATGCACATCCAGGGCACGAAGCTCCCGTTCCACCACATCCCAAAGATGCTCTATTGGGTTGAGATCTGGTGACTGTGAGGGCCATTTTAGTACAGTGAACTCATTGTCATGTTCAAGAAACCAATTTGAAATGATTCGAGCTTTGTGACATGGTGCATTATCCTGCTGGAAGTAGCCATCAGAGGATGGGTACATGGTGGTCATAAAGGGATGGACATGGTCAGAAACAATGCTCAGGTAGGCCGTGGCATTTAAACGATGCCCAATTGGCACTAAGGGGCCTAAAGTGTGCCAAGAAAACATCCCCCACACCATTACACCACCACCACCAGCCTGCACAGTGGTAACAAGGCATGATGGATCCATGTTCTCATTCTGTTTACGCCAAATTCTGACTCTACCATCTGAATGTCTCAACAGAAATCGAGACTCATCAGACCAGGCAACATTTTTCCAGTCTTCAACTGTCCAATTTTGGTGAGCTTGTGCAAATTGTAGCCTCTTTTTCCTAGTGGAGATGAGTGGTACCCGGTGGGGTCTTCTGCTGTTGTAGCCCATCCGCCTCAAGGTTGTGCGTGTTGTGGCTTCACAAATGCTTTGCTGCATACCTCGGTTGTAACGAGTGGTTATTTCAGTCAAAGTTGCTCTTCTATCAGCTTGAATCAGTCGGCCCATTCTCCTCTGACCTCTAGCATCAACAAGGCATTTTGGCCCACAGGACTGCCGCATACTGGATGTTTTTCCCTTTTCACACCATTCTTTGTAAACCCTAGAAATGGTTGTGCGTGAAATCCCAGTAACTGAGCAGATTGTGAATTACTCAGACCGGCCCGTCTGGCACCAACAACCATGCCACGCTCAAAATTGCTTAAATCACCTTTCTTTCCCATTCTGACATTCAGTTTGGAGTTCAGGAGATTGTCTTGACCAGGAGGACCACACCCCTAAATGCATTGAAGCAACTGCCATGTGATTGGTTGATTAGATAATTGCATTAATGAGAAATTGAACAGGTGTTCCTAATAATCCTTTAGGTGAGTGTATATTCTCAATCTAAAAAATGAAATACTGTCAAAACTATTAGATGTAGCTGAATTTCATTACCTATTATCTATACAAAAGAAAAGAAAATACACTAATGTAAACATGGACTATGTAACATATACTGCAGTCGATTCTAAACAGCAGATAGCTGAGTGTCATTCTTGTTGTTAGTGTATTTTAGGTTGTTGTTTAATGAGTGACACTGTTTGTTGGATGACAATCTTTCCTAGTGTTACAGACATGAATGAAGTGTTTTGGTGCGTTTTGAATGTGAAATGAACTGCTGTGCCAAGCTGAAAGTTGGTTAAGAGAACTGTGTTAAGGGTTTTGGAAAAAAAGTATTGAGAAATGTGTCCTAGCGATTGTAAAAACAAACTGTAATGCATTTCTATTCTTTCCACACACTGCTGCCTGCTGACTAGTCAATTATAATGAATAATAAATCATGAATCTGTCAATAAATGCAGCCGTGCATTATTTGAAATGCTCCAGAATTGAAATTGAAATTCTACTTTACATCTCTCCTACCTGCCACAGCTGACCATCAATATTAAGAAATCATGGATGAGTCGCTGAATCACACAGATGAAACATTCATCAGACTGAGGAGAGGAAGAATCCTCTGTGTTGATATAGTATAGCTTTGATTTGTGCTTCTTTTGGCTTTCTCTGTGTAGTCGTGATCACAGGACTACCGAGGTGGAAGCTGACTGTGCGCTCTGGATCATGTGCAGAATATGAAGAACTATGGACTAAATGTTCTTTTAATGCCAGTTCATTAACATGCAACGCCTATTTAGATCCAGCCCCGTGGTCAGCTCGTTATTTTATAACTCTCTCTTTGGTTCTGTCTGCAGCTGCATGGGTGAGTTCACTCGTGAGCATTCGGTGCACCCGTCCCGACAGTGCCAGGTTTTGCCTGGTTGGAGCGGCCTGTTTGCACCTGCTCGCTTCACTCACTACTCTCATCCCTGTGTCCTGGACGGCACTCAGCATCTTCAATGCCGATCATGGTCTGAGCTCCATTCGGTTCCGCATGGGGGAGGCTCTGTTTGTAGGCTGGCTGGCCTCGTGTTTGCTATGCACGGCTGGGCTGTTGCAGTGTTGTTCTGGCCCCCTCGGCAGGGCAGGAGAAGAAACCACCATCGCTGAGTCCTCCATCAGCAGCGACATCAGTTTGGACACACTGTTTAGCTCAGCCAACCTAGACTCTCATGCAAATGCAGGCATTAGTGAATTGTAATTGTAGTCTTTTTTAAAGGGATAGTTCACCCAAAAATGAAAATTCTGTCATCATTTGCTTACCCTCATGTTGTTCCAAACCTGTATGAGTTTCTTTCTTCTGTTGAACACAAAAGAAGATATTTTAAAGAACGTTGGTAACCAGACAGTAGACCGCTCCCATTGAATTCCATAGTATTATTTTTTCCTATGGAAGTCAATGTGTGCCATTAACTCTCTGGAAAACCAATATTCTTTTATTTTATTATCTTATTTTGTGTTCTACAGAAGAAAGACACTCATACAGGTTTGGAACAACTTGAGGGTGAGTAAGTAATGACAACATTTACTTTTTTGGGGTGAACTGTCTATCCCTTTAATTAAACATTGTCTTTTTTAATTCACTTATAAATACGGAAAATAAAGACTGAAAGTATACTTTAATGTGTGCCAAAAGCCCACAACTGAAGACTTCGCATCATAATAAGGTTTAATTTCATGTTTAATTTAGTCAAATAACATCTATCCACAGCTTCTTCCTTTGCCATAGGGGCTGTTATAAGATTTGTCCAACAGATGGCGTTGCTCCACCATTTGGCAAAAAGCAAGTCAGCTTTTGGTCCAATTCAATTTACCGAATCGGTTCGTTCCAATGAACAAGACCATTCAAGTATTTCCAGTTGTATTACATTTGATTTTTGATGATTTTCACTACGTTTTCACAATTATGTAGATTATGTCAAATGTTGTGATTACTGTTCCAACATTTTAGTTAGTAATGGGCGAACACTATTATTACTAACATATTATTATTATTAATAATAATAAGAAGATCATAATAGTAATAATAAATATTAATATGATTAACATATGTTCCATTTTTCACAGTATTGCTCCTAAACAAAGTCATTCCTTTCCGTCGAGTGTTCTACAAACGCTTATCGAATCGTTTCGTCTGAGTCAATCAAGAATCGGTTCAAAACATTTCGTGCGAACAAAACATCGTCACTATAATTCTGAGGACTCTCATACATATTTTTTTGAACATGAAGTGAATGAGAGCAACTATTTAACTTCCCATGATGATGCCAGCACCCAGTTACCTCAAACGGATTGTCTCAATGTGGCTGTTTAGAGGGGAAAATAATTTAAGACCCTGGAAAAAAGTCTGTGCGGGCTTAAAAAAGAAGATAACACCGTGAAGAAAGCCAAAACGCTGAGCAAATTTTGCTTTAATCCTGCGTCTGGATCATGTGTCTGCCAGTGGCGCGCGCACTTTACTATCCTCGCAGTGCGCGTGCGGTGTGCTACAAGTATTTGAAGCGATGAACGGAGGATATCAGCACAAAATCATACCTGAAATATCTTGAAGACTCTATTACATCGTGGATTTTGCGGTAAAGGATGATAATGTGTTGTTTTTGAGGCAATAACTGGCTTTTTCGAGGAGCTGTTTCCATTGCGCGCGATGGGAGGTGAATGGTTGATGAGCGCGCGCTACGATTCC
Source organism: Squalius cephalus (assembly GCF_949319135.1). Taxonomy (NCBI): domain Eukaryota; kingdom Metazoa; phylum Chordata; class Actinopteri; order Cypriniformes; family Leuciscidae; genus Squalius; species Squalius cephalus. Next base: position 15,210,965 of record NC_137145.1, read on the forward strand.
CTTAATCCAGTTTTATGACATGAAGTTTTTTATTTTCACCAATTTTGATTACAAAGCCATGGATAAGCGCAAAAGACTGTTATTTTTCCTTTTTTACTTGATGTCAAAGTTTTACCTTAGTGACCAGCAGGTCATACGAATCGGTAAGTGATTGTCTATCATGTCACGTTCATTGTTGTAACTTTGTCACCTGCAGTTACTTCTTAATCTATAAACTTTCGGTGTTCGGCACCGTGGGTCTTTTTTGTCACGTCACTGCTTATTGTGAAAGTGTTTTGTTATCGCTTCAAAATATCTTCATCTTCTATTTATTTTTGTGACCTCTCTAAAAGTATTGTGCAGTTGTAACGTTATCTGAAGAAATAGCCTACGTATTCATTGAAATTATCAACATTGTCATATAGCTACAATAATAATGTATTTTCCACAACTCAGACTTTAAAACTTTATACAAATTGGGATGAAATCATTAACAAAGATAGGTTTCTCAAAGTCCTTTGTTCTGAATGTGATGGTTGACCTTTCCTGACATAAGAAGTGTCGTTGACGGGCCATCTTGAAAGTATAGGCCTATGTTTAATATTAAACCATCATCATCACTAAAATGTGATTTGAGAGATTTGATCACTGGCTGCCCTCTATGTGTTATTGAGATAAAGCCTGTTGTAGTCACACAGAGAACAGTACTGTATGATGATTGCTGCTGTCTGACTTTGGCAGCACAGTAAATCCCCAAAGCAGTTTTAACAACCTACATTAATCCTCTTTCCTACTCAAGACTTGATTAGATGCTCCTCTCCAAAAGATGGGACTTCAGTTGAAACAGAAAGCTTGGCGTTGCTTCCGTATTGCATCTCCAAGATGCTAGAAGAAACCTTCCTGCAAAGCTACAGTACAGTACTGTGAAAAGTACTGGCACTTGTGTTAAAATGCTGTAAAGTGAGAATGCTTTCAAAAATAAAATCACAAATTGAATTTATTTATGATTTTACATCTATTAACTAATTCAAATCAATGTGTAACGACCCTTTGCGTTTTAAACGGCTTTTGTCCAGTGTCCAGGTACACTTGCGCATAGTTTTTCAGGTAGCTTAGTTTCTTCAAGCATCTCAGAGATGTTCCCGCAGTTCTTCTGGATTTAGTCTGTCTCAGTTTCTTCTGTTTCTTCATGTAATCACAGACGGACTCGATGATGGTGAGATCAGATCATACCGGCTGTTGTCAGACTCCTTGTGCATACACAAATCTCACTGGATTATTACAATTAATGGCAAAAAGAATGTTTGGAAGTACAGTACTGTATATATATATATATATATATATATATATATATATATATATATATATATATATTATTTTTTTAAACTACTGACAACATTTCTTCCAAATTTCAAGTAAAAACACTGTCTTTATGAAGTATGCATGACTCAAGCCACGTACAAGGTTATCCTGGTAGAACAAAATTGCTCCCTTCTGCTCGGACAATATTCCCCAGCTCGAAGGATTGTTTTTTTCCCACGGGACAATGCTCCTTGCCACACAGCCAGGCCAATAAAAGTGTGGATGAAGGACCACCAGACCAAGACCTTGTCATGGCCAGTCCAATTTACACACCTGAACCCCACTGAAAACCTCTGGAATGTGATCAAGAGAAAAATGGAAGGTCACAAGCCATCAAACAAAGCCAAGCTGCTTGAATATTTGTGCCAGGAGTGGCATTAAAGTCACCAAACAGCAATGTGCAAGACTGGTAGAGCATTGCAAAGACACATGAAAGCTGTGATTGTAAATCAGGGTTTAAACCAAATATTAATTTCTTAAGTTAAGTGTTGTTTAAAAATGAATACACTTGTTTGCATTATTCGAGGTCCGAAAACATGGCGTCTTTTTTTGCGATTTGAACCAGTTGCCATTTTTCTACAAATAAATGCTGTTTTTTCTGAAAATTTAGAAGAAATGTTGTCAGTAGTTAATAGAATAAAACAAAAATGTAATTTTTACTCAAACACATGCATATAAATAGTATTAATTATGTATTAAATTAATGATTAATTTATTAAAGTTATTATTCATTTTTAGACAAGTCTGTTCAAACTGTAGGTCAAACTGACCATTTAAAATTAATTAGTTAAAACAAAAGGTTTACAAACACTTTCTCTTTCTGTATATGTCAACCTACAGTGTTGATGTAAAAAAAAAAAAAAAAGCATGCATCATCCATCCATCCATCCATGCATATATAAACTTCAATGAAATGATCTCAATTTAGGTTTACTGCAACGATCCACTCTTAATGTTGGTCATTTTTCCCAGGATGTATACTTGTGTGTAGAGCAGAATGAAAGAGTTATTTAGCCCCCTGATGTAACCTCCGAACTGCCCTATTGATTTCACAGGTATTACAGTTCTGTCCTGGAGGGGACTTGTTTAGAGCACACCATGTGTGGACCCTTATTATTTGTCAAAGTTTATCAGATATTGTAGGTTTACAGATGTTTTGTCGCCTTGAACACACAGTGTTCTGTCTTTAAGATGGATGTGCACTGGAGCAATGAATATTATTAGATTTACACACCCTTACACATACACATGAATTTGATAGGACATTGTATATCAGGCTGGAGACACTGTCCCTATGTGCTTTCAAAAATACAGGTGCATCCACCTGCCATCTGTCATCTGAATGTTATGACTGGCATGTTACAAAGCGCACGCCACTGGAGACATGCAATAATGGTGGGATTAGTTTGCATAGCAGTGAGCCATAGTTGATACACTGACATTCCTTGGCTTTTCACAAATGTTCTTGTCAGCATTGTATGACAGTGTACAGCTATAGGTTTCTGTTTCACATATGATGAGCAAAGATTAAAAATAGATGTTGGATGATACAAGGAAACAAGATTTTTAAGGTTTGCTTTTTAAAACAACTCATTTTAATTTTCATTTGCTTCTATATTAATTGTATCCCTTTATTCAGAGAAGATAAGAAAAATTCAAAATGAAAAAATAAGTTTGGTAATACTTTACTTAAAGCCTTTGCATTATAAAGGTATTTATAATGTTTGTTATAACGCATTATAGTTTTCATAAATAATTGTAACCAAAGGCATAATGCATTATAATATTTGCAGATTCCTTGTAACATCTGAAATTTGTTGTTTGCCATGTGTTTAATGCATTATACTTTCTAAAGGTGTAATAATGAATAGATACGTATTGTAGTGTGTTATAACTGTGGTTACAATTATTCATGAGACCATACAATGCATTATTACAATGCATAATTAATGCATTAATCAGAGCACTCACCACGCTCTCCCAGCTAATTAGGTGCTAAGACCTGTGTCTGTAGTCAAAAAAAAAAAAGTCCTGCACTGTGCAAAATTTTTTTTTATTAACTTCAATCAGGAGAAAAAAACAAAACAATTTGTCTGTCTGCCTCCCTCAGTGCATAATGAATGCATTAAAATACTTTTATAATGCATTATATATACATATTTTAAGTAAAGTGTTACCAAAAGTTTAATAAATAAATATATATTATATTTATAAATATATATATTTATATATCACAGTGTTGACTGAGGAAATGTGCAGTGCTGATGGAAGTATTTCACAGGCCATGAGTGGAAATTAATCCTTTTAGATTTGGATCCACGTGGCCTCAGATGTATGTTCAGGACTGTGAAATGGCGCTGCTCTTTGACGGCCAGCAGAATTTCCCTAAAAGTCTGTACGGATATGGTGAATTAGGAGCTGGTTTGCATGCCTCTGTGCATCTATTTGAACACTCTGCAAAGTATTTGTCAATTAATTAACAAATAAAGTTGGCTGTAAATATTTGCATCAAAAATACTTACTGTTAATGAACCTCTTATAGATTGAGCTTGAGTGAATGAACTCGAGCGTTTAGGATGATCCCCATGAGAAAATCAAAGAGTTCGATCACAGTGGCGGAGAGAGTGGAGAATAGCTAATGTCTCTCGCTCTTTCTCTGCTAAAGCATTGGTATGCATGCTGACTCCTTATCCCTTTGTGTTTTCTTGTGTTTTGTCAGAAGGGATGTGTTTGAACAAGATTTCATGAATTTGAATGAGAGAGAAGGTTTTTTCTTCGATGATGCATTTGGCCTGTGTGTTTGCAGAAATCATTGTGATGTCTTTATAAGGAGTGTGTGGAATAGCCTACATCAGTGACCGAAATGTTGAAAAGAAGGTCAGAGACAGAAAGACAAAGACTGTGTCCGAGATGATATTCAGCAGTGGCTTATGTGCAGGTTTGTGTATGTGTTTGTACGTGTGCATGCTTGCATTGGTTGTTGCTCATTTGTGCATTAGAAGGTTCGCATGATCTCTTTGATTAATCAAGAACTCTGTGTACATTACATTTATTCATAGATGCTTTTATCCAAAGTGACTTACTAGTGAGGAATATGATACAACAAGCCTTTCATCTTACAAGCCACAGTATGCAGCAAATTGTTGAACGAAAGTAATATGACAAAGTATTATATAAATTAAGTAATTTAAAGGTGCACTCAATAGCTTTTAATAAAAAAGTTTAAGCTAAAAGTTTTACATATATTTACATGCATTCACATGTACAAATGTGCATTTTTAAAGTTCCCAGTTTTAAGGGATGCAATTTTTAACTACAGGGGGACTTTTAAAGGACTTTTTACAAGAAATTAACATTTTTCAGTCTTTCTGCTTAACAGTTTCATGTTTAATTTAATGTTACTTTCCATTTACTTGCAAGTAAATCCATAAAATTTACAACAACAACAACAAAAAAAAATCCCAAAATTGTATGTTATTGATGGTATTATGAACAATTCTTTTTTAATTTTTTTTTATTTGTGATCGTTCAATCTTCCGGTGATACATCAGACTTCTCTCTGGTCATTCGGATCTGCCTCCATCTAATCAATAACCGATGGGTAGAACCAAGTTCTTGTCGAGTCTCGTCTATGTTGGATGTGTTTCACTACTCTTACTTATTAGCCTGTGGAATTATTAAAAAGACTGCCTAATTATCTTAATCTGTGTGTGTATTATACCGGCACAATCCGTGACACCTGCCATGTTAAGATCATGAGTCGTGTCATGTAATTTACGTTAGTTTTTTCAGCCAGTGCTCTAAACAAAACAAGCAAATCAAGTGGAAAAATTAAATATCCAAATTGGCTGTTTTTACTAGAATGATGAAACAATCCATGGCACACGAAATGCCTCTGTGATCATCCAAAACACAGTGTGACAGCTAGCGGTCACAGTGCAATGCAGCGTGAGACCGAGATAAACAGACGAAAAGGATCAAAAAGAGATAAACAGTTTAGCAGTTAGTAAACACACTTCATGCATCCAGGCCACTAGGTGTCCAATACAACCGTGATGATTAAATTGAACAAAAATGTACAAAGTGCACCTTTAACTTGAACTCCCCATGACTAATTATACTTGTCTGACTCAAATTTGAATAATTACAGTAAGTGGAGCAAAGGGAAACTCATCAACATTAAATATTGATTTTAATCATACTAACAGTACATTATATAAATCAGCTCAGTTCTACCCTCTGCCTTTGTGAAATATTTGCTTTTATAAACTGCTGAATTTTGTTTCTTTTGCCAAAAAAAAAACAATGCTGGATGAAAACACATCCATTCTGATCCATTCTTACTGTATCGTTGTGCAGAGTGTTCTGTCAGAATATAAGCAGCGTGGTTGAGGACAATGATGTATAGTTAGAGCTGACAGATATGTAGCATTGAAAAGCCTCAACTGAACATCTCCCGGAATGATCCAGGGGAAAATGAAAAACAGTACCGGCTGAACGCACAGAGCAAAGTTTGAGATCCTTCAAGGTCAGATGCACTCAAAACAGTCACCAAACACTTATGCATGCACAATCATCTGCTTATTGTGCATCAAAATACTCGGGCTGCATCCAAATATGCATACTTCACTACTATATATTATGTGAAAAGAGTAGTATGTCCGAATTAACAGTATAAAACAGTAGGCAAAAATTACCCGGATGACCTACTACTTCCGGCATGATTTTAAAGTGCACATCCAGTCCCACAGGAGAGGATTTGTAAATGGCAGTGAAGCAGCACAACTGATGCTGTAGGTCACATGACAATGACAACATGACAAATGTAGTGACGGGATTCATAATTAAAAAAATAATGGTCATAAAGTAAGTACGTAAAAAAGTACATATTCATAGAGTGTTTTAGATGCAGCCTTTACGTCACTTTCAGTGACATTTTGTTTTGTTTTCTCAGAGTTGAATATTCTAAAGTTCATTGAGCTCAATATTTGGAGGGAAAAAAAATGCAGGCACTTAAACACCAGCAGCATTTCAGGGCTGCATTCAGACAATCTCCTAAAGGCCTTTGAGGTGTTCATTTTGGTCAAATGTTAAGAAAAGTTGAGAAATCTTAGCAATTGACTATAATTCCACACATGCTCCATCAGGGTATATATTACAGCTATTAACTAAAAATCTCCACTATTTTATGAATGAAAAGACGGATTTCCTTTGTCAACCAGTTCCTGAGGAAAATGAGAATGAATGTATGTGCAAAAATAAGAAAGAGGCACAAAGGGTTTGTGAGCTAAAAGGCAAAAAGACAATGCATCCAGTAACACAGTCTGGGAATGGCGACAATTACCCATAATTCAGCTAATTTACATCAATTTAAATGTAAGAACTGCCTAACCTCTGCACCATTTTTGTTCATGTGTGGAGAATTTTAATGAAAAAAGAAAAAAACTCTGAAGCAAATATTTCCACTCAAGGGTTCGTTGACAGTCAAATTAGGCCTTTAAAAGTTTCTTTTAGTCTTTCTGTACTTTGATATCTTTGGTATATCTTTGATATCTTTGGTATATCTTTGATATCTTTTCAATCTTGATAAAGCAAATGATTAAAATAAATACAATTATTAAAACATTAAAGATAATACATTTATAAATTAATAAATAATAAAATGTATTAAAAAAATAGATAATAAAAAATGTATTCAAATCATTTAACAATACAGTACTATAGAAAGTAGATTAGGTGATTAGTGATGTAGGTTGATGAAATAGAAACTAAATAATTTCCAAACATTATTTTACACATATATATCTAACATTAATATTATACATTTTTCACAGTATAAATTGGGTCTTTATACATTAACTTATAAAGCTGACTTTTTAAACCAGCATGCACAGATAAATAATTTAAAATGAATATGACAATATTCCATAAAAAATAAGAACTGTCCATTTTGATTTTTGACTTTAAATTTAAGGTCCATTGCATAGGCTATTTGGGGGTCAGTGGTAAAAGATTGAAAACATGATCTATAGCAGAAACTGCTACTTTTAGTCCATAATTTTTGCCAACCACTGGAGTTTATGTTGCCTGCTAAAACCTCACCAATTGCTTACCAACTCTGGGAGCTTTTGAACTGTCTGTTGATCAAAGCTAGAGAGAAGGCACTGCATATTGCGTATGTCACATTCTGGAAGGTAGGACATGTTCTACATTAAAGTACCATGAATTGCATTAATGAATTGTCCACTGTGAGAATACTTTGAGGAGGATGTGCTGTATACTGTCTGGCAGACTATAGATTGAACTAGGGCAGTGATAAAATATCAATGAGCGTGCTGGCCTGATCCTGCTGTGACATATGGCACTGTGGGTCTGCAGCTGAATACTATTGGATAAAACAGCTAATAATCAGTAACGAAATTCACGATCGATTATTCGATGGAGAAGCTTTGTCAGTAACACCACTTTAAAGTAGTGGGGGGAAAACACATTAGAAAAATGTAAGAAATACACCCTAACGAAAAAGAGGTTTATTGAAGTATGCGATTAGTATACTTCTTTTAAACAAAAAAAAAATTAGAAAGTGTACTTTGTCTACTTTTTATTATACTTTTAAGTATACTTGATTTATACTGACAGAAAAAGTATATTTGGCCAATGCTTGTACTCAGTCTTTTGATCGAGATATACTTAAAAGTATAATGAAGTATTCTAAGTATACTTGGCTTGTAGTTTTGATTGAGTAGCCTATTAAATAATTGTTTCTCATAGTTTTACATACTGTCTTATAAACTTACATTGTCTTAAAATATTGATTTATAAAGAAACAGATATACCTAACTGATTATCTGAATTTTTGTGTTGGCTTGTCCACTGGTAGTGTACTTAGGAATTTTCTTCAAATCTACTTTACTCTTTCCCCACCATTTACTGAATCGTCCGGCTATCTATGTTTTCACCGTTATATGGTAGGGGGCGCTATTACACATCTTCTAGCACAGAATCTCCGGATCAAAACACAGGTGAAGAAGCAGATAGAAGATTGCTTACGTAAATGGAAAACATCGTGATCATCAAACATTAAACAGCATATAAACTGCCTAACATTACCGAATGAAATGTCGACCCAGGGATAACGACTGTAAAGCTTTGTGGGTGTTGATGAATTCGATCTACTCGAAAGTCTATCTAACGTAAATCTGTGTTATGTTTTGAATCCGATCTGGTTCAAAAAAGTGATTTTCTCACCTTTTTGTTTAAAAAGTTTTTTTTTTTAAAGGAACACGCCGACTTTTGGGGACTTTAGCTTGTTCACCGTATCCCCCAGAGTTAGATAAGTCCATACATACCCTTCTCATCTCCGTGCGTGCCGTAACTCTGTCTGACGCACCCACCACTAGCGTAGCTTAGCACAAAGACTGGAGGTAAATGGCTCCAGCTAGCATACTGCTCCCAATAAGTGACAAAGTAAAGCCAACATTTTCCTATTTACATGTTGTGATTTATATAGTCACAGCGTGTACAAATAACAAGGTCACATGGGACACAGCCATCTTCTAACCGTATATAGACAGGGAACTATATTCTCAGAAGGTGAAGCACCGCTACTTCTGCGGAGTGATTTACTCCAACTCTGACTCTCTGCTCCTCACCACGGGGCTTCTCAGGTGCTGCGAGCTTACGTTTGACAGTTGTATTCTTAATCTGTAACTCTTTACATTACACAAGCTAAATATCTGGACCTGTCTGCAGTGTGAAATGTGTTTTGTCTGGAAATCACAAATGCTGATAACTTGCGGGCTATCATTTTGACAAGAAGAAATCCAGTCCTGCGTGAAAAGGACTTGTGTCTTGTGCGTGATCATGTTTATTTCCTTTCTTCCTGTGCCACTTCTCGTGGTGTTTGGTTTTTGTGACACGTAGTTTGTAGATCAGACATTGGCTGGGTCCATCACTTGCATACTCTTTTGAGTGGGTACTTATTTTGAATAAGTACTTACTTCGCGAACGCTTAAGAAAGCATGTTCTAAATAGTATGAATGTGTGTAGTATGAATGTAATTCAGACGTACTATATGCTGTCATTATCATGTGACCTCTACCACAATCAGTTGAATCTCTTCACTGCCATTCATAAATCCTCTCCCGTGGCCTCATGGGATAGTAAAGTGTCCATCATACTTCAAAATCTCACCGGAAGTCGTAGGTCATCCAGGTTTTTCTTTTATGAGTACTGTGAATTTGTATTACTTTAAATCACATTTATATTACATTACATCATTTATATTATAGTACATACTTCTTATGTCACATAACATGTTTCACCTACTGTATAGTAGGGAAGTATGCGATTTCAGACGCTGTCATAGCGTATGCGATTTTTCCCTCTGTTGCCGATCCATCATGTAATGTGCACATAAAAGCGAATAAATGGTACCCCAGACAGTCATGTGATGTGGGAAGAACAGTGATTTAACAACTTTGAAAATCGTGTAGTGTGTTCATTGGTAGCGAAGACTGAGTTTGTGCTTTTGTATTTCTTTAGTAATATTCATAAATGAGTGATTTGAATTGTCCTACTTCCAAACTGTGTCCAAACATATTTTTTGTTTTATAGTGTAGGCTAACGTTTATAAATTAACACTTTGTAATGAACAATGTATAACAGACAATAAACTATTTTTTTATCATAAAAATATGCAAAGCTCTACTCCTAAGTTCAAGCATATAGATCCAAAGCTTATAACTTTCTTTTTAACTTATAATGTTTATTGCAAGGTCAAAATGCATTTAATGGCACAAACATGATAGAAAAAGAAATTAATTAAAGTTGCGTTCTCCAAGGTGAGCCGCAGAGGCTTTGGACATCCCTCGGGGACCATTTTCCAATGAATAGAAATAAAGCATTAAGCATGCTCAAGTAACCATCACTGTGCCTACGCACACATACACAAGTGTCTATATGCCACTCTGTCGGCTTTTTCATTCCACTCTAATCTAATGCTATGTCTTAAAGACACTGGAAATCTATTTGGTTCCAAATGGCTGACTCTTAACGTGTCAATCAAAGGAAATTTAGATTGATTTGGTGTTTCCAGGTAATAAAAGATCAATGAGGGATCAGACTTTTCAGTCAGCTGAAATATTCAGAGTAAATAAACAGCAAAAACGTAGATCTGAAACTTCCTAAAAAACTAAGCGAGACTTGTTTGCTGCCAGACTCATTGTTATCAACTCTCCTTCATGTTAGTGCATCTGCCTCGTCTAGAAAAGCCTCAGGCTTCATTTTCATCTCCGGCCTTCCAGTCAGACACAGTCTGACCATCTCCCTCTATATGAAAGCAATCAGTTTTCCACAGACGAAATCTCCTCTCCTTTCTCCCTGTGTGGAGTGCTCGGTCTGCGCTCTTTCCTCGAGGGACTATCTGAACATCAGACAGCGTTATCCACAGCAGGACTTTTTGGCTTTGCTCATTCCAACTCAGCTTTCAAAAAGCCAAAACAAGCCACTGAGACCAGGTTTGGTAGAAGCTCGTATCTGCACTCTGATGAGCTTCATCTCACACACATGAACATTTCCATTTAATTACTCTTATCTTCATTCACAGTCTTTTCATTAAAGAGCCAATCTGTCACTTTCACTGTTGGAGGTTGGCTGTTTATTGGTGAGTTAATGGCCCATTATTTCCTGCTGAGACCTGTTTGCTGGCCGTCTATGAATAGAGCCCGATCTCAGGTGGATGTCCTCCATGCGGATCTCACCGTTGCATTGTATTTGCATGTTGTGTAGTTTTAGTATCTCCAGCATTACAAGTAATGTGTCATGACAATGCTCTTGCTAACAGATGTTCATGCATAATTGTGGAGATACACTCCAATGCAAGTCTTGACCACTTAGTCCAGACATTTACGCAATGTTGGCTTTGCACCCTACCAAGTTAAATAGATTCTTGATTGGCATATTCATTAACAAAGTCTGATGTTTTGATTATGATTATTTGCTGATTAAGGTGTGAACAATTTGTTTTGATCTCGATGATTGTGCGATTTGCATATGATCATTGAGAAGAGATGATGTTGATTAACCTCATGCAATTGTGAGAATAAGCTTCACTGCCAGCAAGGGAAGTGATTTAAAAATGGCGTGTTAAAGGTCAAACGCAGTGTTCGCCAATTAGTCCAAATTTCTTAAGCAGCTAAATCTGCATGATTTGCCATTTCAGATTTTCTAAATGTTATGGAATTTCTGAATGACCTGGTGTAACCTGTTTAACGAATTATATCACATACTTGGTATTGACATTTAGATCAGACTTGGAATTATTCAAGAGCAGAAGTAAAACAGCTATTGTACTCTGTTTTTTTATGAATTATTAAGATAATGCATTTATGTCACTCTCTTTTATGTTCTTAATAATAATCAAAGAGCAACACTGACAAGAACAGCTCACTGCTTTTGTAACTTTAATAATCCTCTACAGTTAGATATACTGAAAGACTCACACACTTTGTTCCTTTGCTTGTAATTAATTTGTTTGTTCTTCATTTTATTACAGACTGTTTACTGATGTTGTTTATTTAATTGAAAAATACTCAAAGGCTGCATAACTTATTTTTGAAAAGTGTCCATCACTCAAGGGATGTTAATACAGAGCAGTCCAGCAAGACTTCTGCCTGGATGCTCAGTTTGCAATCCTAAATTGTCAACGTGTGCCAAGCGTCTGGATGGGAAAAAGATTATCTAGAACAGACTATGAACTTTGTCAGCTGTTTGAAAAAACCATTGACTATACCTGAGCCAAACTGTATATTCTTTACATGTGTCTTAGCATCGTTTTACCATTTCTTATTCATATAGATTTTTTTTTCACTAAAGGTGAACTTTTTGTTCATCTTGGCAAGATAATGTAAAAATAGTGAAGGTATATCTTTGATAAGTGTAAACAGACAGGACAAAAATATGATTTGTCAAAATAAATGTGTGCATTAGCCTGTTTTAGACAACTTTTGCTGGGATGTGCTTGGATGGGTCATTTTTGTGAAGGTTAATTTAGTCTAAATGGGTATAATCTAACAGATGGTTTTAAATATATATCTATAATGACTACTCTCTGACTGTTGGTAATGGATATGACAATGTTAATATGTTTGGTCTTGGCGGAATAGATCTGCTACACTGCTGTTATTTCTGCTGCAGAGAAAGTACAGGACTTGCTACTGCTAATATATGACCTGCTGCTGCTGTACAACGTAGCGTTCATTAATTACCTGTAGAAGGTCTATACAGGTGGAGCTGGGGAAGGTAGGGGGTTTATAAAAGCGCGCTGCAACTGCTACAGCAAATGCTGACCAAGTATTTGAAGGTTTGAGCTGCGAGCTTATTGGCTACTGATACAGCAGGAACCAATCATCTGTGCCCTATAGAGAATGATGTTGCAAGCAGACTGAGTTAAAGGAGAACTCCGGTCAGTTTTAACATTGAGCTAATTTTTTGGTACATTTGGAGTGCTGTCAATACAGAGAACAACGACAAAAATCGGTGTTGCCTACACAGAGTTATCCTCTTTTTAAAATTTGCACCCTGTTGACTTCAATGGGGCAAGTTTTAAACCTGCCTTTAGCCTCTTAACATCCTTGATGTGTCATTACAAGTGCACAGGTCATGTGAGTGATTCCTTTAGAGTGAACGCGGGTCAGTCTGACTGCAGTAGATGTGAAAGATATGAATAAAAAAGGTTATTTATTTAGCCAGCGCTCATACCTGTATTTACATCCTGTTTTCGGTCAAAGTCCATAGTAATCGATTGTCGAGTTCACGCACATTGGTTTAGTACCTATGATCATGCGCGTGAAATCGACAATCGATTACTATGGACTTTGACCGAAAACAGGATGTAAATACAGGTATGAGCGCTGGCTAAATAAATGTAATTTTTATTCATATCTTTCACATCTACTGCAGTCAGATTGACCCGCGTTCACTCCGAAGGAATCACTCACATGACCTGTGCACTTGTAATGACACATCAAGGATGTTAAGAGGCTAAAAGCAGCTTTAAAACTTGCCCCATTGAAGTCAACAGGGTGTAAATTTTAAAAAGAGGATAACTCGGTGTAGGCAACACCGATTTTTGTCGTTGTTCTCTGTATTGACAGCACTCCAAATGTACAAAAAAATGAGCTCAATGTTAAAATTGACCGGAGTTCTCCTTTAAGGACTTATCAACCTACGTCATCTAGAGTTTCAAGAGCTGGACTCAATTTTTTCAATATACTTTATCATTAACTTGGATTTTATTTGTATTTAACATTAGCTTGGCACTATTGTTTATACATTTTTAAATTAGTATGGACCTGAAATGTATCCATTTCCAGGGCACTGGTTTTATTTATTTATTTTTGTACGTTTAGCTAGACACTGGTTTTTAAATGTGTTTTTAAGGAACTGTAACAAAAACTGGATTGTGTTTTTTTTAGCAGGCATGTGCTTTAGAATGAACTTGATTTATATTCAGCATTAGCTTGGCACTATTGTTTGTAACTGCTTTTGAATTAGTGTGGAACTGGAATTAATCCATTACCTGGAGATTAATTTTAATTGTATTTGTAAATTTAACTAGGCTCTGTTTTTTAAATGTGTTTTAAAATAACTTTAAATAACTTCTGCTTCGGCTTGTATTTAGCACTAGCACTATTAAAATTGAGATTTTAATGGGATTTATGCATTACTAGGGCATTCTTTAATTGTATTCATACATTGTACTATTTTTTAAATGTATTTTACTTTTAAAGTAGCCTACATATTTGGATATCTACAGTACAAGTGAGATTAATCAGACTCCTTACTTACTTACTTGTTGCTTAGCACTCTTTATTTTGGTTAAAGGGGGAATCTTTGAGACGCGGGAGAATGAACCCGTCAGTATGGATGAACTCGCCTTTAAATTTGCTGTTACAAGTATCAACCGAAACAGAACCTTGATGCCAAACACCACGTTGACCTACGACATCCAGAGAGTAAACCTCTTTGACAGCTTTGAAGCCTCCCGAAGGGGTATGACTCTTTTTTTGATTGATTTGATTTTGAATTTATTTTACTATTTTATTCTTTGACATTTGCTTAGTGGAATATATTAAATCAAATGTATACATGTATCGGTTTTTTTTTATTGGCTTGTAGTTTAGATTTATAATATTATATGTATTATATTTTATTGTTCATTTAATGTTAATTCAATATATTGTTATAATTATTTTAAATTGCTGGATACAGTTGAGAAGGTCAATACCTCTGATGAAGGACACGCCAAAATAACAATTTTTAGGAGCAAATGTGTAAAATTAGCTACTTTGTTAATTTTATGTATTTAATGTATCTGATACAACAAAAACATGGTATTTGTGACTCTAATACTTAAATATTGAAATTATACCATTTTCATGGAAATTGCCATTATAAGCTAATTTAATGATAACCCAGAATTGAAAAGGCCAGATTATTGCTATGTACATGCTTTGTTCTGTTTTTTCCTCTTTTCTGTTTCTAATACACATTTTTTCATGTCACCTGTTTTTCTTTCCCTGTCTGTTCTCTGTCCCTCCATTTTTTCTTCTCTCAGTATGTGACCAGCTGGCCCTGGGGGTTGCGGCGGTCTTCGGCCCCTCTCACAGCTCCTCGGTCAGTGCCGTCCAATCCATTTGCAATGCTCTAGAGGTGCCACACATCCAGACACGCTGGAAACACCCATCTGTGGACAATAAAGACAATTTTTACATTAACCTCTACCCTGAGTACACCTCCATAAGCAGGGCTATCCTGGACATTGTTATTTTCTTCAAATGGAAGTGTGTTACTGTGGTTTATGAAGACAGCACAGGTGAGTGACAGTTATGGTTTAGAAAGAGGAGACAAAGGGATATTTGAAGGGCAGCTCAATGTGCTTTTTGAGGTTTTGTGATCTTCAATGGGATCTTCACAGCTTTGTGCTTTAAAATGGGACACTGCAGGCCACAACATTTATACCGAAATTTTTCACTCTTTTTCTGCTGGAACGAGTGACTGATGTCCACATATATTTACATTCTATTATATTTAAAACAAATGGGAATGCAAATTGAAATTCAACAGTAACCCTTGCATTGCTTATCACCATCTGTCACGGACTGGGTTGGTGAAAGTAGCGAGGACTCAAGTGCAGAAACAAATGGGTACTTATTAACAAAATAAATAAAACAAAACTACAAACCAAAACTCCCCGTGGGGGAAACCAAGAACACGAGGGAACATAGACAACGAACCAGCACAGGACTGCAAACACAGGGAGACTACATAGGGAAGCAAACAAAAGAGTGTAACGAGGAAAGCAGGTGGGGCAAATAAATCAATAATCAGGTAACAAGATGGGAGGGGCTAGACAATTGACAGGAGCACACATGGCACAAGGAAATACATGACAAGCCATGTTCTCACAACAATACACAAACACATGACAAACCGGGAATGCCAGAGCTCTGTCACCAACCCAAGATGTAACCCAAACAGAAGTGACAGAACTCTGACACCATCATATGTTTTGAACGCTGGTTCCCAAGCACGGAATAATGGTATCCCCTTCAGGCCATGCTGGTCAAGTTTTGTTGGTGAACAAGTATAAACCAATATGAAATCAGCATAAACCAGTTTGCAAATGCCTTGTGGTTTAAACTGGTCTTTTCAGCAGGGATCCCCTCATGAATTTTAGAATTTTTTGTGTCTACTTATAATTTCTTAATATCAGGAATTTTCTATTCTGTTAATGTTAGATATAGTATTTTTATATGGCATTTTGTTTCTGACACTCGCTGTAAGCGGTAGACCCATCACAACAGACTGAGCCATCTGACCAATCAGAGCACAATAGGATCTTGGATTGGTTGGTTTAGACTAGAGAGACCAAATCCTTGATCGAACTGAAAAAAAGGTGATGCTGCAATGTATGTAAACCTATTGCAGGAGACCTTCAAAACTTAATTAGGGACCTTTAAAATAGAATAATAGGGGCACTTTAAATTCCTGCATTGAAATGCACTGTGATGAAACATTTAATATGTGGTATAGGCATGTTTAATGCATGATTTCGCCCTTGCCCTTATCAGTTTAATTTCCTTTTGACAGCATTATTTCAATACCATATTTCATTTTCTATATATTTTGACTTTTGTGACCTTTTCTAAACTAAAATGGTTTTGAAAACAGTGAAATATTGACTGAATATTGATCTCCTCCCACGTTGTTTCCTGCTGATTACAGACATGTATTTCATAGGCCCTGGCTCATGTGTCAGCAGACTGAAGAAATATCATGATTGGAGTGGTTGTTCAGATTTAGAATTATTATTATTTCTCTCAAAGAGGTGATAAAAAGGGTTGATTACTCACTCTGAAGATCACACTCAAGAATCAAACAATAACTGTAGATATGAAACACTTGAAATCAACATGACATTAAGGGTGACTGACAACATTTTTAATAAATTGTCAATATTGTGCATAATTTATCAAAAATGTATCATATAAACTTTTTCATCAAATCAAAATGTAATAACTTTCTCTGCCTCTGAGATGACTTCTGTTTTGATGTAATCAAAGACATGCAGTTGGGGAAATACTAACCTATAAAAGTATCATAACACCAATATCACCACACAATCAAATTACTCCTTACATTTAAATCCAACTAAATAGTTGCACATGCAACTGCAGCATAATGCGTAATATGCAAATTGCTATAATGCTATATAGTTCACCAACACACTTCAATTGTTCCTCTGATGGCATCAAACTAATCTGGAGAGCAAATCAAATGCAGACAAACTAGAAAAACAACCACAAGTAAAAAAAATAAAAATGGAAAATTGCCCTGCAAACACTTCTATTTCTACAGCTTAAAATGAATGCTGACTCTGTAGCCAATGTCTTTGTAACAACTTGCTTGCACCAGATAGAAATTGTGTCAGATTGACCAGTTTCAAAATGATTAGTGTGTCTGATTCATAGCCAGTAACTTGGATCGAAATCATTAGGAGAGCTCAGGGAACAGATGCCAGCTCAAATTACCCTAGTATTTACACATCATACCATCTCAGCTGTAGTGTGATTTGTCTTGGATTCCTGTGTGCCCATCCCATCTGTTTGAAAACACAAATTACACACAATTTTCTGCGTTTCTATACTTTGATAGCATGATTTATGATTTATATCTTATCATTGCTTGGAAGTACGTTATTATATGGCCAAGACTAAATCAAGGCAAATAACTTGCCTGGAACTAAAAGGGGTTTCATACCTGTTTTTTTAACTGAGCATCAAAGGAATTTTTTTTTGCCCAAACCTGTTATTATGACCGACATATTTCTTTATCCATGTCACTGAATTTAGTTGCACAGCCTTTATAAGAAATTCATGTCCCTAATATTAGTCTGCCACCACTTTTGACTTTCCTCCTGAGCCTGCATGGGATATATTTTCTTCAAAATATCACAAAATTTAAGAAATGTGGGTTTTAATTTTTAATCCAATTTGAATCCCTATAAGTTTCGGTTACCATAAAGATATAATTAATAAAAGCTATTTTAAAGACGTACCAAACGCTGTGATGATCTAATAAAGCCATCATGAGATTATAGACTAAAATACAAACAATACCAGCATCATCAGAAATGAAAACAAGGTTGTTTAGACGGTCTTATCAGATCTAACACCAGGAAACCAGTTTTAGCATGTGGTTCATAATGCTATAACATTTTGAGAGTGAGGGAATAGAAACAATATAGAAGCTCATTATTTTAACCTTGACTCCCAGGAGCCCCTACATGTAGTGGAGCCCAATATGTATCCGTTTCAGAGTCTCGTCCAAGAGCACACTGAACTTGAGAGATGAACCCCTGAATCTGAGCTTGTCTGGTTATTAAAGTAATATTCATGAGAAGTGAATGAAGTCTGTCTTTAACCATCTGTATTAATTCACTGTTGTCATGCACAAGAATTATACTTAATTTAGTGATCTGCAAGATAGCCGCTTAATAGTTTGCTCATCTGTATCAGTGTTATTATTAACTAAAACTATTAACTGAAATACAGCTGAAAAAAATAAATTCATATAAAAATTCTATGAAAATCTTAAATTTAAAAAACTTTACTATGTTCACTACTTTTTACTATTATCAAGTCTGTAGGAATCATTAGAGAGATGCAATCATATTCTAGTGAAAATAACATAGAGGATCCTTATTAACTAATAACACTGACTGAATCTGTCATTTTCTGCAGTGGCCCTTGCTAATGCCTTTCCCAGGTCTGTTCAACCTTTAGATCACTTTTTGACCTGCTGCGGTTTAACGCATTACTTTTCGCTACTATAGACTGAGTGTTTTGATTAAAGAGAAGCCCCAAATGCATCTGATTGTTATGTATCAACGGAATAAATGAGTCCCAGTTTATGGTCTCTGTAAACATCTGCTATAACACAAGGGAAATCAAAAGTGTAATTACTGCAGCTCGTGATGAGTTTGTTTCTCTTCCATTGCTCCCCACCTTCGATCACTTTTTTTGTGTTCTGTTTTTTCAAGGATTAATGCGTATGCAGGAACTGATCAAAGCTCCGTCCAAAAACAACCTGAAGATCAGAATCCGCCAGCTGGCGACGGGAGGAGGTGACAGTCGCCCCCTGCTAAAGGAGATGAAGAAAGAAAAAGAGTTTTACGTCATCTTCGACTGCTCCTACCAAGTAGCCGCCGAGCTTCTCAAACAGGTGCATCATCCTTTCAATAAATTCTCGTTTTGAACTTTTGTTGAACTCAATGTTGCGCAGATTGAAGTGGATTGAAAATGAGAGTCAAGTGCTCTTGCATGCTGTGACCCAGCAGGATCTCAGAGCTGTACTTTAAAGCGGACATGTAATTCAGTATGTGCCATGCTGCCTGTATTTCTGAATGCTGCTGATATCGTCTTATTTCACACTCAATCCATCTTTGCTTTCGTTTTCTTCTGGATTCTTCCCAAAAAACATCTTTTGTTGTGTTTCTCCTCCCACAGCTGATGTCGATGGGTATGATGACAGAGTATTATCATTTCTTCTTCACTACTTTGGTGAGTCTGAAAAGCTCCCTGCTTGCTTTTAATAAGAGCTCTTTTCATTGCATTAGATGATGAGCAGGCGAAGTGATTTTCTGCTGTTTCTTATAATTGTTACTTGTCAGATTGTATGATAAAACCCCACTGACATCTTGACTTACCTTATACACCCTTTGTGACATCAACTGTCTTATGTCAGGCTGTATAATATTCATTCTGATTTATGTTTGACAGTGTTCACTGAGTTCACTCATTGCCACATGAAACTGAAATGGTAGCGCACAATCCTAAGCTTTGTGCTGATGTTAATAAAGGTTTTAAAAGATCAGAGTGAAATTGAATTTAGGGATGAACTTATAACTAGAAAAAGAAAGTCATCAAGACAAACTTTGAATTATGGCTTGGAAACCTTATCAGAAAGTTTAAAGAAGTTTAAAAAGTCTGAAGGCCTTGACAAAATGGCCTGACAGATGGACTAGCAGATATGCTACCATTTAAAAGTTTAGTGTTATAAAGGTTTTTTTTTAAAGAAATGAATACTTTTATTCAGCAAAGACACTTTAAAGTGACTTTACATTAAATACTTTTACATCATTACAAAAGATTAGTATTTCAAATAAATGCTGTTTTTGAGCTTTCCATTCATCAAAGAATCCTGACAAATGTATTACAGTTTCCACAAAATATTAAGCAGCACAACTGTTTTCAACATTGACAATAATTATAAGAAATGTTTCTTGAGCACCAAATCAGCATATTAGAATGTTTTCTGAAGAGTCACTGAAGACTGGAGTAATGATGCTGAAAATTTAGCTTTGCCATCATAGAAATAAATTACAATTGAAACAGAAAACAGTTACTTTAAATTATAATAAAATTACCTGTTGAATTCAGTAAATTCAACTTTCTGCTTCCAATTCTACTTCCTGTGGGTTGTGGCCAATTCAATCCAAATTCCAATTTATGAATTTAAAGGAAGACAATTCTTAAATTCTGAGTTTTGCACAACCAAGATTTATGGACTCCTAACAAGAGCTTAAGGCTGCACCACATTCAAAATGGACCACTTCATCTCTTATGACAAAGAAACGCATGGCATGAAGAGGTTATATCTTGTGCAAAGTTTGCACAGCTCTTAAAGCTAAATCTAAACTCTTATTGTCTTGCAGGATCTGTTTGCTTTGGATCTTGAGCAATACCGCTACAGTGGCGTCAACATGACTGCCTTCCGCCTCCTGAATCTAGATGATCCGTATGTGGCTTCTGTGATCCAGAAGTGGTCCATGGAGCGCCAGCTGGCACCGCCCAAACCTGAGAGTGGATTAATGAGTGGCATTATGACTGTGAGGATCGCTCTGCTATCATGCTCAGTCCTGTTCTAGAGTACTAATACAGTTTGCTTTTTTGAATTTTCTGCACTCGCAATCAAATTCTGGGAGTCAGTTTGGTTATCGCAAAAATAGAAAAGTCTTGTCTTGACTTCCGTTATGAGTTCATACTGACAGAATTTGATCCGCTCCTGTAAGATATTGCATAAACAGGACAATTGACCTATTGATAAGCTCCTCCCCTTGAACACAGATGAGCCAATGGCAGTTGAGTATCAGTTGCATGGGGACCGGAACTCAGACTTCTTTAGGTTTCAGAGGTTCCTGCCATAGAGAAACATTGGAGAAGCTCTCATTGGTTTGATGGTGTTTATGCTACAAAAATAGTAAAACGATGTGCCTGGAGTAATTGTAACACTGATTCCAGGTATCCTGAGAGGATGGGCAATTTAATTTATTTTATTCTGTTTCCTAAACCCAAACAAGACAGTGCAAAATGTCTGCTGTGTATTAATTCAGTGATGTGGACGCAGTGACCTGGTTCCTTAAGGATTCAACCCCAATCCCAATGAAGATGAAAACCTAAATTTTCTGGTTGTCATACATTAAGTTAAAATTTAAATTAGTGAGTCCATGCTAACGTACAAACCTAAATAGCTGACTTCTTACATCATATACAGACTGGTCTACAATTCAGTGCCTCTCCATATTAAACTGGTTAAATGTAAATTAATTTAATCTTATCCTGCGGTACATGAACAGTGTTGATCCTGGATGTTGTCGTCTGTGATCGTGACGACCGTAACACGAGGCTTCTCCTGTTACCCACCATATTTATTTTTAAATCTTTTATATATCCCTCAATGGCATATTTAAGTCCCACATGAATGCCCCTCGACGAGAGCTGGCTTCTGTGTCCAAAATGTATCAAAAACATATTGGGACAAGGTTTTCACACTGACAGCTGTCATTGAGTGACAGTTAGCAACTCTGTTTGTTTGTCTGAGTTCGCTACCTAAGGGGGGCAGGGCTTACCAATAGGTCAATTCAGAGTCAAACCTCTCAGTAAAAACAGTTGTCGATCCCAAACACTGACTGTGTGAACGCACAGTAAAACGAGCCAATCGCACTGCTCAAAATCCTCATTTACATATAGACCAGAACTAAAACCAGTCCCTAACTTCTTATAAGCACATCCTTCACAGTTAGAATAACTAGGATTAAGACTTACCGCTGTTGACTAATCTACCCGTCCTCCAGAAGGCAGTGTATACTGCTAGCACACTCAGCCTCATTAGACATGCATGAAGAGCTTAAAGCAGAAAGCATCCAGAGATTTATTCAAATCTATTTTTACCATCCAGGTCACATTTTAGCACTGAATAATACCCAGAGAAACATAAGGTGTGTGCGGTGGGGGACAGGGGAGGAGCTCTTTTCCTGTGATCAGATGGAAAGGAAATTAAACTTAAATGCCATTACGTAACATTCAATATTGAATGAATGGTAAACAAAAACACGTTCTGTGTGTATATTGATGCATTCATGTGAAGTTTGATTATATTTAGAGCATGTTTTGTGGGTAAATTCTTCCCTCCTTCCGCAGACCGAGGCTGCTCTCATGTATGACGCAGTGTTCATGGTTGCTGTCGCGTCTCAGCGGGCCACACAGATGACAGTGAGCTCCCTACAGTGCCACAGACACAAACCCTGGAGGTATGGCCCGCGCTTCATGAACTTGTTTAAAGAGGTGAGAATATTGTCCTTTATGTAGCAAAACACATTCAATTGATTTGAATCGTAAACTTGATTTTAATTGTAAGCGATTATAGACATTTTTAACTTTACAAGAAACAGTGATTACAATTAAATCAAGTTAAAATTATAAAAATGAAGTTTTATTTAGTCAAGGAATAAGTTTTCTTGCTGCTAAAACGCATACACTACCATTAAAAAGTTTGGGGTTTAAAAGAAAAAAATATATATAGCGGCACAACTGTTTTCCACATTGATAATAATAAGAAGAAATGTTTCACCAAATCAGCACATTAGAATGATTTTTGAAGTATCATGTAACACTGAAGACAGGAGTAATGGCAGCTTTGCCATCACAGAAATAAATTACATTTTAAAATATATTAAAAAAGAAAGGTTATTTTAAATTGTAAAAATATTTCAATTTTTTTTTATCAAAAGAGACTTCTTTCAAAATCATTAAAAAATCTTACTGACTCCAAACTTTTGAAAGGAAGTGTATATAAATTGCAGCAGTGCATAATGCATCATATCATTAAAGGTCCCATTCCATGGATTATTTTTATTATTTTATAATGTTTCCAGGGGTGCCCTTATAATGTTAGTATGTTTTTTAGATCAAAAATTGGTATTATTTAGAAATAAAAGGCATATTTCCTAGCCTGATTTCATTCCCTGATTTGAACACTCTGTTTGAAGGGGCGTGTCTGCTGTGAGACTTCAGTGTACACGCCCTCTGCTGTGATTGGCTGACATGCTTGCATATGAAATATCTGGCATTACATGTGGAACTATCTGGAAAACTTTTACTATTACAGCTATTATACGTTTTTACTATTACAGCTATCTGGATTAACGAATCGTGAGAAGTTTTTTAAGTATTTAGATCTATTCCCATCACATAAAAGGTTGCAGTGATGATGAGCATTGAGCAGATAACAGTCTGTTGATCGCGTGAAAGATCTTATCATTGCAACGCAGTTTCTGCACTCTCACTAATGATTTCACCAATGCAAACATGAGGTATATAAATACAGTAAGAGCTTCGTTGTGCAGTGTAACAGCGTCATTGATTTCATAACGAGTTTTGTCAAGTGTCCAGATAAACTCGCGCTGTGTGATTGATAGCTTGGGCGATTGGAAAGGGATTGTTCTTTGATCGCTTTCTGTATATTAATCACAGTTTAAGTAAGATTATTTTCATCCTACTAAGAGAAACGATGTGAAGTTGATCGCTACTTCCATATTAAATCACTACTTACCGCTTGCTGGAATATAGTTGAAATTGCCCCCTTCGTCAGTATGAAACGCTGAGAGAAGCCTGCTTGATATTGTCCCAGGTTAGAAAAACAGTCCGTGGTGAAATGGACAGAGCAACTAACAACTTCGAATTAAACTTTTGCGGTATCCGATTATAGATAAACATCAACCACGTCTGTTGACATTTCGCCATCAATACGCCTGTGTTCCTGTGGGCGGAGGTTACAGTTCTTGTGACATCATTAAAGAAGGAAGTAGAGGGGTGTAGTCCAATCCAGCCGTTTTTTGTAGTCAACTCCTGTTAAATAAAATATCTCGCTTGGCATTGAACTTTGAGCTTTATAATTTTACAGATATTATTTATACTCTAACAACAACATTACACACTAACTAAAGTTTGAAACATGGGATCACGAAGAACGGGACCTTTAAGAAGAACAGTTATTAATGCATGAATCAAACTCTGAATTATGACAATTTCTGATATGTTTTTTCATGCATCATTTTATTTATTATATCAAGGGCTGTTAACTAGGGCTGCGTTAATTGCTTAAAATATTTTTTGCACGTTAAACTGGAAAAAAGACGCACAGACAGCGTGCCACAATCGAGTTCTCTCTCGTGCTTGAACAATAACACAGTTATGCCAAACTGTCCGTTTTGTCAAGTGTCCTCATAAGAGCAGCCTTAAATGAGTTCAATAAAGTCTTAAAGGAACACGCTGACTTTTTGGGACTTTAGCATGTTCACCGTATTCCCCAGAGTTAGATAAATCCATACATACCCTTTTCATCTCCGTGCGTGCCGTAACTCTGTCTGACGCACCCACCGCTAGCCTAGCTTTGCACAAAGACTGGAGGTAAACGGCTCCAGCTAGCATACTGCTCCCAATAAGTGACAAAATAACGCCAACATTTTCCTATTTACATGTTGTGATTTGTATAGTCACAGCGTGTACAAATAACAAGGTCACATGAGACACAGCATCTTCTAACCGTATACATACTGGGAACTATATTCTCAGAAGGCGAAGCACCGCTACTTGGGCGGAGAGATTTGCTTGCATCACCTGAGAAGCCCCGTGGTGAGGAGCAGAGAGTTCGCTCAGAGTTGGAGTAAATCACTCCGCAGAAGTAGCGGTGCTTCGCCTTCTGAGAATATAGTTCCCAGTATGTATACGGTTAGAAGATCAGATGGCTGTGTCTCATGTGACCTTGTTATTTGTACACGCTATGATTATACAAATCACAACATGTAAATAGGAAAATGTTGGCGTTACTTTGTCACTTATTGGGAGCAGTATGCTAGATGGAGCCGTTTACCTCCAGTCTTTGTGCAAAGCTAGGCTAGCGGTGGGTGCGTCAGACAGAGTTACGGCACGCACGGAGATGAAAAGGGTATGTATGGATTTATCTAACTCTGGGGAATACGGTGAACATGCTAAAGTCCCAAAAAGTCGGCGTGTTCCTTAAAATGAATGTAAAAAGTTGTGAGAGAATGAGACGCGTAAGAGATCCGCATCATGTGCAGCAGCGGCAGGTCTTAAAGTGACAGAAGCCACTAATTCTGTCTGTCCGTAAAGTTAATCAAAGAACAAAGGGAACAGAAAAAAAATCACTCACTGCTCTTGACTAAAGATCTTGACTTTAATAAGGATTATTATTTTCTACCTGTTAGATGAGGTAGGGCAATTGTAAATATGACATTTACATTTATTTATTTGGTTTATGTGAGGATTGTTTTAAGTTGTTATATTTTTTGAAGCCTAACAAATGTAAAAAAAATTACACTGTCAATTACACTGTAATGTTGAATGGCTATAATTAATGTTTAAAAATAATTTTCATCGAGACATCAGTAGCTGTATTAGTATCAGTGATACTGGCCTAAAAAGATGCCATTAAACATGTTTAATCTTTATGTTGTTTCTACATACATTTGGAGATTAACTGTGAAGTTATTACATTATATTAAAAAAGTGTTTTTAATTGTGATTAATCGCGATTAATCACAGAAAAAATTTGTGATTAATCTAGTTATTTTTTTTAATCGATTGACAGCACTAATTACAGTATATCCCTTTATGTGGTTACAAATAAATCGTGCAGAACGGTGAAAACTACAAAATCTCAAAGGGGATAAATTGCAAGAGCTTCAATGTCACTCCTCTCAGGAGTTGCATTATTGCATTGTTACTCATTTGTATTAAGTCAAACCTTTAGTTGCGTCGATAGCCATGCACATATCATATTTGCAACAGTCGCTACCACTCATGTTGAAAAGTAGTTAATTTGTATGATCACTGAATGTGTGAATACTGCTTAATGGTGGAATATTTACCAGACAGTCTTTTTGTACTCTTTTAGACTTTTTAAACTTTTCCTTTAGATTTTTGACCTGTAGGTTACATAAAAATTTATTTGTAAATGAAAAACATGTTTTTAAGGCAGAGGTGCCTGAAAATAGATACTAGTACTTTTGCGTTTTGATCTTATTTTAAGTCCCAGATCACTGCTGGATGCTCTCACTGCCTTTGAACCGAGGGGTCATAACACTTCTCCTTCATGTTTGAGTGTGGGGTGTGTGTCCATCCACTCTGAGAACTCAAAAGGCGATGCCTGTGATAGCTCAAAATGGCTGTCTAGGGGAACGAAAGCTTGTTCTGAATAGGGCTTTCAGTAACATTTTTAGATATGCTTTCAATTCCACTTGCATAGTGACTCGGCAGTCAGAGTGTTCTTGGCTTTAGAAATGGAAGAGGCTTTTTGGCTGTTTTTAAAAATGAATAGTGCCACATTGCATTAGGGAAGGGGCGGCCCAGCAATGATAAGCGGTACAGAGAGTGAATTTGTTTCCCTGTTTGAGTCTGCCTTGTACTAGAAACCCTCGGTACTCAGTTTGCACCTTATTCACAGAGCGGCAATGCCAGAAAAAGAAAAAGTACAGGACTTTAAGGAACACGCCGACTTTTTGGGACTTTAGCTTGTTCACCGTATCCCCCAGAGTTAGATAAGTCCAAACATACCCTTTTCATCTCCGTGCGTGCCGTAACTCTGTCTGACGCACCCACTGCTAGCGTAGCTTAGCACAAAGACTGGAGGTTAATGGCTCCAGCTAGCATACTGCTCCCAATAAGTGACAAAATAACACCAACATTTTCCTATTTACATGATGTGATTTATATAGTCACAGCGTGTACAAATAACAAGGTCACAAACCGTCTACATACTGGGAACTATATTCTCAGAAGGCGAAGCACTGCTCCTACAGAGGTATGGCACACACGGAGATGAAAAGGGTATGAATGGACTTACCTAACACTGGGGGATACGGTGAATATGCTAAAGTCCCAAAAGGTCGGAGTGTTCCTTTAAAGATGTTTTCATGTTTCATGAGGAAATCACACTGCCTGTTATTCATTTCGTACATTTGGATTTGCTGACATTTGGTTGGTTGACATGTCTTTAGAGGGTCTTTGAAGAGATGTGTGGTTTTGGTGATGGAAATGTGGTTTACATTTTTAAAGCTGAAGTGTGTAATTTCTGCACCATTAGTGTCACCAAATGAAATTGGAAACATAATGGCTGTTCTCAAACAGGCTTCTGGAAAATTTCTTTCGTCTTCCAGGAAAACAGGTAGCTCCACTACTTAAACTCATGCTATAGGGTGAAGTGTGTCAGTTCTGTCCTATAGAGTGCAACAGTGATTAGATGTGAGCCCATTATTTCAGGAGCCTAGTTACGGAAGTATTTTTTCTATAAATTTTTCCCATTGGGATTTTTAAAGTCTTTGTTTAAGAGTTATAAGCCATAAATGAAACCAACCAGCTACGAGGTGAATCACAACATTATAAGCATTGATTTGAAGTAAAAACTTACAAAAATACAAAAGTACAAGCCTGTGTACTTAAAGGGATACTTCACCTCTGGGAAGATGAATGTGTATTTAAAATAGGTCATTTAAGTAGAAGAAATGTGAAGAAATTTTTGAATTTGGAGCTTTCTAGACTGAGAAAAGCCAGAAAATGTATTTTTGGCTTATGTGGATGAAAGACAACAACTCCCAGAATGCACTTGCTTCGCTGCCTTAGGAGGCCACGCCTACCGGTAAGAGTGCGCAGTTGAAAACAACAAGGCTTAGCCTACGTGATGAGTTTGCCAGGGATCTCTAGAGATCGCCCAAAATGTCCGGGATTCGGCTTTTGCGTTCTACAGTCGCCATTCATCATGTTTACCGTGGCGAGCAGGACGAGGCTGACGGCCGCGGGAGAACGGCGCGAGACCGGTGGCGTCATTACTGTGACGCGCCGGGTCTCGCATCTCTCACGGAGGTGCGGGAATTTTCTTAGCAAGGGTAAAACGCACATCAAACGATCACTTGTTTAGCGTTCATGTAAACACTACATTCAGATTCACCAATCGGAATGAATTCAGTTAGATTGAAACAAAAGGTGAGCTGCATGTAAACAATGAATGGCGACTGCAGAACGCAAAAGCTGAATCCCGGACATTTTGAACGATCTCGCCCGCCGGACAAGTCCGGGAAAAGGAGGATGGTTTTCCCTACTTACTCAGCTTTCTCCTACTATTCAGCTTTCTCCACAGAACAAGAGCCTGCAAGCTTAGCTTCCAAAGAAAGACGGCTGACACTGTGTACATTCTGTGAGTGAGATCCCACCTCCTATGGGCGGGCTGAAAACATGCGGAACAACGTCATCTACTGGCTGTAGTCTTTAGCCTCTGGCCAGAAAATCCTCCGATGACGCAAAATGACGATTTTTGCGTCATCGGAGGATTTTTTCCAGACAAAAAATACATAAATCTCTCCTCTCAGGGGGATATGAGGGTGGAAAGTACGGTAATTCGAAAATACTACAGGTTTTCTACTAATACAAAGCTTAATGCTAAATCCTGAAGTAACCCTTTAATGGTGTTATTGAGGGAAATTAAAAATAAATTATTTCAAAGTAAAAAATAAGAGAAGGATAAAAGTATTGATTTAAAGAAGGTGATTGTATATAGAAACAATCTTTTGTGTGTATTGTATAAACACATAAATGATTAAGTAGTTTGAGAGCGTAGGGAGACTGACTCTATTGCGTCTTTCGTAGAGCGATTCTCTGATTGCTGGAGGTTCCTTTGCAGAATCATGTGTAATGTAGTTTTTCACATGGAATTCCACTGCTGAAAATTATTGTTTAAAAAATAATTGAAATAATTTGGGCTGATGGCTATACAGAAGCAAATACCATCTATAAACAACCTCGTAGCTTATAGTAGTTCTTTAATGGTTTATAAGTTATTGTTAAAAATCAATTCCCCTATGGCAGACAGGTCCATTCCTGCTCCTTGAGGGCCACTGTCCTGCAGAGTTTAGCTCCAACCCCAATTAAACACACCTGAACCAGCGAATCAAGGTCTTAATAGGCATATTAGAAACTTCCAAGCAAGTGTGTTGAGGTAAGTTGGGATTATACTTTGCAGGACAGCGGCCCACCAGGAGCAGGTTTGGACACCCCTGCCCACAGGAGAAAAGGAATGGGTTTCCGGTACTTTTTCGCCATCTTTTGTTGATCAAAAAACAGGTAGCTCCATCCCCAAACTCTTGCCGTTTGGTGAGCCAGTGTTGCTCCACAGAGCTACAGTGTTTACACTTTTGAGGGAAATGAACCTTTAAATGGCTTACGTATAGTAATTTCCACATGTTCAACTGGGAATGGAGAAAGTATTGAGCATCTGAAAAATGATGCACTTTGGCTTTAAGTGTGTGTAAGTGTCTAATTAGGGTTGTTTTGAGTTGTATAGTTATTTTTCTGTTCATGCCAACACCATGACGAACTGCTAATGAGTCCAGATGCTATATTTTAACGACCCATAAACTCTGTATCACAGCACCATTAAAGCC
Source organism: Squalius cephalus (assembly GCF_949319135.1). Taxonomy (NCBI): domain Eukaryota; kingdom Metazoa; phylum Chordata; class Actinopteri; order Cypriniformes; family Leuciscidae; genus Squalius; species Squalius cephalus. The sequence goes on from NC_137145.1 coordinate 15,240,663, forward strand.
ATAAAACACTGTTGTAAGAGGCCTCTCTACAGACACTGAGCTTGAAAATTCTTAATACTCAAAATGTTGTAGGATACAAAAACACATCACTCTGAACTGCGTATGTGCTGTAGCCGTTTAAATTCTTCACTTTAACAGCAGAAGCAGCCATGCTGGAGGGCTTTTAATAGATTGCCTGGACAAATAAAAATCCTCTTCATTTCATTTATTATTTTTCTTGCTTGTCCTGTCCATTTAAGTCATTTTCACTCACTTAAGTACTGTAATGGGAATTTTGGTGCAACTAATCAACTGTGACAGAAGGCTGAACAACTTTAAATGTAGTATTTGTTTATGTTGACCCATTGAGCAGGAGATGCAGAACAGTGCGGTTTTGCTTATGAGCTGCATTTTATGAGGAAATAACTAACAGAAAGTATTACGTGCCATATAATTTTAAATTGTGTAGCTCCTGTACTGTAGCAAAAAAAAAAAAAAAAAAGAAGTTTTTACACTCCATTTAAGGAGCTTTGATTATATTACACTGCATAGGACTTGGCAAAGCCATTCTGACGAAACGGCACTACAATAAGACCCACAGCTCTGGTGACACATTTAAGGGAGGTTTTCACAGTATTTATCCCTGCTTGGGGCCAAATTGTAGGGTTGAAGTGAAAAATACGTATCATTATGTTATTTTCGGCACCAAAAATGTTTGTGGTCCTATTAGGGTCACCACCCTCTGCTTCTCAAAACCAATAAGGAAAGTTAGTGTTGTCATTATCAAATTATGCAGTACATGTTTGTGATTTTTTCGAGTTACACTTTAAAGTTACACAGATTAAAGCAAGTTTATAAGATATGCACATTCCTGGTCTTATTGTGAACAATCAGTGCGTGTATTCCAAAGAAGAAAAATTCCATTTTTTTTCTTCTTTGGAATACAAGCACTGATTGTTCACAATTTTATCAAATTGATCTGTTCATAAAAAAAAATCTTATTATCAACAGAACAATTTGACTAAATCAATAAATAAATATTGTGAATTTTTTATTTCAGAATTTTTTAGTATTTGGTTTATTCCAAAGTGACAAACTTGCTTATTTGTTTGGTTAGTGGCCTAGAAAAAGTGCAGAATCTGAAATATTTCTCATGAAGTTTTTTTCATTCCTTTTTTTAAAATGTCTCAAAAACCTTGTTTTATTTCCAGGTTTGAAAATGACTTAAAATACCTACTGGCATTCTTTCTTTCTCACCCTAGAAAGTAGAGACATTTAATTTGACTAGTCAGTCGACCATTGTTATAACCACCACTGCAGTTCAGTGAACATGACAGTAAAGGCACGTTCACACCAAGGACTATAACGATAACGATAAAGTTATAGTTACAAATTCGTTCTAAATATAAAATAATAGTCCACACCACAACTATAACAATAATGGCACAAAGAAACTATATCATTGGAATCACTTTCAGAATTAGAATGCAGTGCACCCCTTGTCTCCATTGGCTCTATTACAGTTCCCTGCAATGGTGGAAGTGGTTCACATCGAGGTCAGCATCAAGTCTCCAGGTGTCCTGCGGAATAGTAAGCTGTATCCCCCTGAACAAGTCTGGTGACATGTTGAAGGCCAGCCTCTTGTTTTGAGATGTGCTCTGAGAAACACAGCAACCTTGATAATAGAAGTGTTTTTTCCTGATATCCCACCCACTTATCAAAGAGCATGAGCAGGGCTATTACTCTTCCTTAGTTGCCTCAGCTGATTGAATTCTGGGATTGCTTTCTCTCATTTTTTTTGCACAACAAAGCTAGGGGAAATGAAATGACGGTACACTAGCTTGATGTTCTTGCTTTTTGGGAAAAAATGCAGTCAGGCCTGACCATGTGTAGTGTAAGGAAGGGCACTTGTCATTTGGCTCAAATGATTTGAAATTTTGCCTCAAACAGCTTATGTGTGAATTAAATGTATTAAAAATAAAAAATATTAAAAAATATATATTTTTAAACTTAATCGAGAACTATGCCATTAAACTAAAAGTATAAGTCTGATCTTCCATTCGTAATGACCATAATTTTTGTGGTGGCCTGTGATAAAATGTAACAGTAAATGAAAAAGCTCTGTAACACTTGCTAAAATCAATACAAAACATCCTCAAACACTAAAACATTTTAAGATTATTAAAAATGGGTAATCTTGCCGTAAGAAAGTTAGTATGAAAAATACACATTTTTATAAACTTTGAACCTTTAAGATACACAAAATGTAAGTGTAAAATCTACTGTACACTTGTTTTAAATCATCCACACTTTAATACTCCATTTTAATATTGCAGATTTATGAAATTTTGTTCAAAAGTATTTGTTTTAAATTAATACTTTTATTCAGGTAAATGAATGTATAATATGTTACAAAACATTTAAAGTAAATGCTGGTCTTTTAATGTAGAAAAACTGAAAACAGCATTTTAAATTATATTTTTCAATGGTAAAGTTTTTATTGTATTTTTGATAAATAAATGGTGAGCATAAAAGACTTATTTCAAAAACAGTCAAAATAATCTTACAGACAGCAAACATTTGAATGGTAGTGTATGATTTGATTTATTATAAATAAAATTGTGACCATAAATCTAAAAATTACAAAGGAAGGCATTGTTACTGTCACGATCTTGGTGTGTTCTAGTCAGCATGCTTGAGGAAGTACTAATTCAAAAGTCTTTAATAAGCAAACCAGAATGCAGGAGAGCACAGGACAATACACTGGAAAACTAGCTTAAACACACTTAAAGTAAAGATGATAACCGACCGGAAAACAGGAAGTATATATACACAGAAGCAAAAAAGGGAACTAAATAAGGCACAGGTGTAATTAATCAGAAACCAAGGAATCTAACAAGGGGATTAACAAGACTAAACAGAAAAGAAACACAAGAAACAGACACATGAATGAAAACAATGAAATCTAACATACTGACAGTTACTTGGCTTGAAATGCTGTATGTTGCGGCTCAGTGGGTATAGGAGGTCCCCGGTTCTTCCCCTTTCTATTTGGACTTTGCATGTTCTCTCTGTGTCAGCGTGGGTTTCCTCCGGGTGCTCCTGTTTCCCCCACAATCCAAAAACATGCAGTATAGGTGAATTGGAGTCGCTAAATTGTCCGTAGATATTGAATGTGTGTGTGTGTGAGTCCCAAGCCATGTAATGGGGAGGGTTGAGGAAAGACTTGGCAACCTACCCTGGAAAGATCATTGCATATTGCGAGAGATGGCCCATAGAAGAGTCGGATACAGCTGAAATGGTTAATGAATGAATGAATTACTAATGCTACATTTAAATATTGCTGTTTCACTACATATCAGAGCAAGTGCTGCTTTTTTTACAGTAATGTACTGTTTTATTCATCATTTAGGCAAACCTGAAGCACATGATCCAAGTGTTTCTGTTCAGACTCTGCACAATACTCCATTCAACTAAAATTTAATTGACCAGCAAAATGCTCTTGGTTTTTTTGGGGGTTTACAGACGCACATTCCCTGAGGCTGCATAATATTCCATTACGGCTATGATTGAAAAACACAGGAGTAAAAACAATGTTGTGCATCATTCTCATTGTATACTGTTTTTGTGCCTCAGGCCCAGTGGGATGGTTTGACTGGACGGATAGTCCTTAACAAGACTGATGGTCTGCGGAAAGAGTTCAACTTAGACCTCATCAGCCTCAAGGAGGATGGCACGGCGAAGGTGAGTCAGCTCAGCTGGACCCTGAAGAGAGACTGCTGCTATCAGCAGAGTGAATGGAAACCTTGAGCCAAGTGTCTTAATGTATTTCATGTATGGATTAAATTAAACTGAATATGTTGTTTTGAAAGCAGACATATTTATAAGCCAGATCATTTGTTTTGACCTGGTTGCTCCCATGCTGATTACACAACTCTTCAATTCTTTCTAAAAGCGAGTGGCTGATGGTGCCTCACGACCTACTAAATTATGGACAAAGGTTTGTTCCAGTCTTGGTTTCATTCCATGAGTTTGTGATTGAGACCTGTGGAGAGCTTGGATTTCCTTTCCTTCAGTAAACCAAGTGCCCTTTCATCAGCTTCCCTCTCCCTGCAGAAATCCCTTCACCTCCTTATCGAAAGAGATCACTGCCAGTCACTTCAGCCAGAATGTCTTGCTGAGATGAATAATGTCTGCCAGTTTTAGTTATGACAGTTAAATCACCGTCCTCAATATCCAGCACTGTAAAATACGCATTTTTTTTCCACAATGCTTCGCGCCTCAGTAAGTAACGCATCTCCATAAAAGCCTGCTCAGGCGCGCAGAAAAATGTGCATGAATCCACAGGCAGATATTTAGAGAGCAGCTGTAATCTACTTTCAAAGTTCATTTGAATAAGTCGCTCATTTCAGACTCATATGAGCTGTGTGACAAGTGCCATACATAAACATAGACTAGATTAGGCTTGTGTTAACAAAGGGTTTGTTGAACAGAGAAAGGCAAGCCCTCCATCAAGCGGTTTAAATCTTTTACTGCTGACATCCTGTTTTGAAGGAGTCATGTCATACTTTTCTCTTCTTATTTTTTTTTTAAGATCTTGTATAATGTTAGTCAAATTGGTTTAATTTAGATTTTCAAGCCACTTATACTATCTCTCTCTGATCCTTAGAATTAGATGGGCTGATTTTATTACACATTATTTATTAGATAATAAATTCTTGTTGATTTCTGAAATATTTTATCTCATAAGATCGAGGATAATTTGATTCCTGTAACGTATTTTCTAGTCTAAATAAGAGCTATGCTGTCAGGTAATCGGGTAATACCTCCTTTTGTAACATAAGATATCTGTCTGTCTGTCCATCTGTCTATATCTATCTATCTATCTAGCTATCTATCTAGCAGCATCGAAGGCAGTATTCATATCAAACTCAGGAGTAATACATTTAAAATAATCATAACCACAATATTATTTTAATTAGTTGTATATCAAATGATCTATACAAACAAACAATATTATAAAATAAATAAATAAAAATAACAACAATAACAATAACAGTTATATAAAAATCTTTACATTTGATATAAATTGTAGTGTTTTCCTAGGAGAAACTTAAAAAAAAAACTATATTTAACTAGATTTTTTATAGAAGCTGTGACGCCTCAAGTGTTTAAAGCACTCTGAGGCTCTGATATCTTCACATCTTTACACATTTTCAATCTTCTTATGCTTGTTGTGTTCATATTTCATATTCATATTTGAAGTCCATTAACCGGAATAGCAGTGGAGATAAGAGAAAAGCTTCATCAATTGTTGAAACGTTGGAAAGAACTTTTTTCTGCTTCATTGACCTGGGGAAATACAGCAGTAGTATAAACCTACATGTCCTCATCTTGAAAATGATACTAAATATTCTAGAGCTCTATAAATATATATATATATAGATACATACACATATACAGTATATATATGCATAGATACATATACATACACATATACAGTATACTGTATGTATATATATATATATATATATATTTGTTTATCAAGTTGTAGATTACTAAAGGCTCAAACTTTTATTTCAAGAGAACTATTTAACCTTCTGATACAGTGCATGTTACGGTACGTGGCGTAGTGAAAAGCACTATGAAGAGGAATAACAGTATTTAATATAAAAACTCAGGAGACACTCACTTAAACACAACTTAACATTAACGAGAACAGACGAACACTGAGGGAGAACACAGGGTATAAATGCATGGGCAAACAAAGGGAGCTGATAAGTTAATGACAAGGAACAGGTGAATGAAATGACTAATCAAACAGACTGGGGAAAACTAGGTCACAGGACTAAACCAAAAGGAAACATAATGAAGGGGGGAACACAGAACATACATGTTACAGTGCACAGAACTTTACAAGAAAGTTATAGCATTTATGGTGTGATGTTGCATCCAAATCAACATGTCTGGTAACCATCGACCCTTTCTCATACTTCTTTTTGACCCTTTCTCATACCCCCATCTTTATATGTTGTGTTTTTTATTTATGACAACATCAATACAACATGGCTACCAAAAGTAAAAGGTGATGCACTTAAGATGGTGTATTTATGAGCTTCTATTTTATTGGACAGGGGCTGTATTCACAAAGAATTTTAAGGCTAAAAGTAGCTCCAAACTGGCGAATTTAGGAGCAACTCCTAAAAATAATGGGCGTGTCACTCGTAACTTTAGGACTCCTAATTTTTTTGACTAAGAGTAATTCACGAAGCATTTTAGCCCTAAAAGTAGCACCTATGCCTGAGACAGCTTAAAAGAAGTCGAGAGGACTCCTAACTCACTAAGACCTATTCACAAACCGCTTTGTGGCATTTCATGTTGCGATGTTTTGAAATGCGTATGCGGCGGCTACAGGAGCTTCCAATCGCGAGGGAACAATTTTGCATTGTAGGCATAACTATGCAATAACGCCACCAACAACAACCAAAACTAGGCTACTCATTGCATGTAAACTATTTGTAACGTTTCATTGTGAATCAAATTAAAATGTTCTTCTCTTTGCAAACGTAGGCAGAGGCATATAGTGACAGATTAATTCAATAATGTTGCAAAGATAATGCATCAATCCATAGGTTTCATTAGGCTACTCGGCTATTTGTTTTGCCTTAATCTTTATTCATTTAGGCTATTTATTCAGTTATTCATCATCTTCCGTCCTTCGCACAAATTGTGTAGCGCACGCATTCTCAGACCTGTCACCTGTCACTCATCATCGTAGGGGAGGTGTTTGGAATCATTCCCGCGTTACAATCATCAGCCAATCAAGGTGGTCACTTCAGTCAAGCTCGTGCATGAGTAATGACGTCATCCATAGCAACGAAGACTCACTCTTAGTTTAGGAGTTGTCATTTTTCTTTACTAAGAGTAGGTCTGAAAGGCGTTGTGAATAACTTTTAAGAGAAAACTCCTAGTTAAAATCTTTTAGTGCGATTTAGGAGTACTCCTAGTGGTAAGACAAAATGCTTTGTCAATATGGCCCCAGATGTGTAACTCTATAAATAAATCACTGAAAGAAATATTAGGAATGATTATATTATTGGTTTAAGGTAAAAAAAAGAGAGATTTTAAATCATTCATAAAAACATTCATAATTTGTAGTGCATGCATTAAATAGGGAAGGATTTTACTGGGTTTTATTGAGCAGGGAAAGAGTGTTTTACAGTCAAATGGATTCAGTGAATTAAGACTAGATTTTTTTTATTTTCTTTCATTTAGTTTTTTCCTTTTCCTGACCTATTTAATGAGTCTACAGTGATAAAGTATGTCCTTCTTTCACTGTTATCTCATGTGCTCAGAAACAGAGAGTCATGTGCTTCATGCCTTGTCATTTCTATATTGTATTGTTAGATTGGAGTGTGGAACTCTTATACAGGCCTCAACGTGACTGAGGTTAAAGAGAGTAAAAACATCACAGACTCTCTGGCTAACAGAACGCTTATCGTCACCACAATCCTGGTAAGAATCCAATCAGTTTTAAAACAAGTTGTAATTCCATGTTATCTTAAAAATCTTTAGTTGGTCAGATGTAGGTGCCTGTGAATAGTTTCACTGGCACACCAAATGAAAAACGAAATATATACTAATATATATTTTCCATTTATTTTATTTTATTTTATTGTTGTTTATTGCAGCCATTACGGCTATAAATTCACTCAAACACTCCAAAAAGTAGACTGCACACTATGCAAAATGACTAGTTTTGAGCAGTTCATCTCAACTCAGCTAACTTTGCCTCTGTGACTTCTGACCTACATGTGAACAGGAAAACCCCTACGTTATGTTTAAGAAGTCTGACAAGGTGCTATTTGGGAACGATCGCTTTGAAGGCTACTGTCTAGATCTGCTAAAGGAGCTCTCCAACATCCTGGGATTCACCTATGAGGTCAAGCTGGTTTCTGACGGCAAATATGGAGCTCAGAATGAAAAAGGCGAATGGAACGGCATGGTTCGGGAACTAATCGACCATGTGAGTGATCTCCCACAAAGGGTATTTTTTATCATATCATCCAAATGCAGTCTTTGTAGATGATCTTCTGCTTTTCCACCCTATCATAATTTAGTTTATATCACACTATTTAGAGACTAAAACCAGACTGTCTTTGACAGCTGACTAACCAAGATATTTCAGCTTGTAATGGATGTTTTTGTAACTCATCTCAGGCAATTTAGCAGAGCTGAGAATTATGTTTAAGTAGTCCAAAAGTTTTGATAGGGAGACTACAATTGTGTATACAAAACATCAAGGTGCAGGTTCATTAAAACTACTACTTTAATGAGAATTAAAATCATTATGTTTTTTTTTTTCAAGGAAAAGGGCATTTGTGCTTTCATCTGGCTGTTTTATATCAATATTTTTTCTTAATACTTTGCCAACCCCCAGTTCTTCATAACTCATTTATTTGTCATTATGGAAGAAGTACAAAGTCTGACAATCTACAAAAGAGCCTTTTTGCACATCTTAAGTTTAAATAAACTTCATAAAACAACAGGAAGCTTCAAACAGCCAGTCATTTTTCATCAAAGCCCTGTTGTGGGATCCATCTCCGCAGGCGTCACTTGTTTTTATCTTAGTGATTGAACTCTAATATTAACTGCATCTATCTGCATTTTTTCCCAGCAGTACAAGTTCCCATCGCCTTGTAAACCTCTTCTTGTCCCCTTAACCAGATAGCTGACCTGGCTGTGGCTCCGCTGACCATCACTTATGTCAGAGAGAAAGTTATCGACTTCTCCAAACCCTTCATGACCTTGGGCATCAGCATATTGTACCGAAAACCAAATGGCACCAATCCAGGGGTGTTCTCCTTCCTCAACCCCCTCACCCCGGATATCTGGATGTACGTGCTGCTGGCCTGTCTTGGAGTGAGCTGCGTGCTTTTTGTGATAGCCAGGTATGGATGAAGGTCTCGGTTTAACACAAACATCATTTCTGCATCTTGGAAATATAGCAAAACAAATGTGCAGATTGGGTTTCAGATCTAGGAACACTGACCCAATTGTTCAAAAATGTCTTGACATAACATGAGGAGACGCATTATCAGGCTGTCATTTGAATAATATTTCTGTTATCTGCAGCTGAAGGGAACATGATCGTACATCTCTCTTTGAAGCTTTCAAGATGTTTTTTCACCCTCGACTTCAGTCTGATTTAAAATGTAAAGCTGTTTTGCAGAGTGTTTCTTTGTGGGAGTGCATTTAAAGCATTGTATTTTTCTCATGATATATCATTGCACTTGTGAGATGCCAGAATCAAAATGCTGATTTGATCTTGAAACAGATCAATAAGTAATAAACACAGCACCCAGACTTTATTATATTGCTGTCGGATTATTCAGTAGATTAATGATGTAAAAATTTCAGTCATGTTTGTCCAGATCCACTTTTTCCCCAAATGCATAATGCACTTTCTCAGTCGGTAATGTTTTGTATTTTGTATGAGTGAGCACAAGGTTGCGTCTGTATTGAAACCCAGTTCATAATCCTTAGCCCCGGGCAATTGTCCACATCTACCTAAAAAGAATATCAAGAGAGCTATGCTACCTCATCAGAGCCAGATGATTGATTGCTTCAATTAAAATGCAAATGGTCAATAAAAATGCCGTCCAGTCAGACTCTGTTAATGGACATCTGGTGGGGTCTCGGTGTTAGTGTGGTTCATGTGCACTGGGTGACCCATTTGTTGTCTGCTGGAGGCCTTTTAAACTGTGATCTTGAAATTTGGCAGCTTTGATATCAGACAAACAGCAGTCTATAGAGTGAGCGTCTACACACCGTGAGGCATGACTAATGAGTCTTGTGACATGTTCTGATCAGGCATCGATTCACCATGGGAGTTTTATAAATGACCCAATTTATGAGTGGTAAAATGGAGGATGTGTCTTTCAGACGCTCTTGTGTAATCATAATTTCTGTCAAACTGAAATGTCTCCCAGTTGTTTTCTTATCTGGGGCCGTATTCACAAAGCATTTTATCTTACCACTAGGAGTACTCCTAAATCGCACTAAAAGATTTTAGCTAGGAGTTTTCTCTTAGAAGTTATTCACAACGCCTTTCAGACCTACTCTTAGTAAAGAAAAATGACAACTCCTAAACTAAGAGTGAGTCTTCGTTGCTATGGATGACGTCATTACTCATGCACGAGCTTGACTGAAGTGACCACCTTGATTGGCTGATGATTGTAACGCGGGAATGATTCCAAACACCACTACGATGATGAGTGACAGGTGACAGGTCTGAGAATGCGTGCGCTACACAAGTAGTGCGAAGGACGGAAGATGATGAATAACTGAATAAATAGCCTAAATGAATAAAGAGTGAGGCAAAACAAATAGCCGAGTAGCCTAATGAAACATATGGATTGATGCAATATCTTTGCAACATTATTGAATTAATCTGTCACTATATGCCTCTGCCTATGTTTGCAAAGAGAAGAACATTTTAATTTGATTCACAATGAAACGTTACAATTAGTTTACATGCAATGAGTAGCCTAGTTTTGGTTGTTGTTGGTGGCGTTATTGCATCCCTAGTTATGCCTAAAATGCAAAATTGTTCCCTCGCGATTGGAAGCTCCTGTAGCCGCCGCATACGCATTTCAAAACATCGCAATGTGAAATGCCACAAAAAGCGGTTTGTGAATAGGTCTTAGTGAGTTAGGAGTCCTCTCGACTTCTTTTAAGCTGTCCCAGGCTTAGGTGCTACTTTTAGGGCTAAAATGCTTCGTGAATTACTCTTAGTCAAAAAAATGAGGAGTCCTAAAGTTACGAGTGACACGCCCATTATTTTTAGGAGTTGCTCCTAAATTCGCCAGTTTGGAGCTACTTTTAGCCTTAAAATTCTTCGTGAATACGGCCCCAGGGCCCGTATCCCTAAAGATTCTGAGAATCCTCTCAGAGAGCTCCTAACTTAACCTAAAAATTCCTTGCCAGGAGTTTTAGCTTAGAAGTGATTCCAGAACATTTTCAGTGAACTCTGAGCAAGGAATGGATGGAAAATCCTATCTTAGTGAGGAGGTGTGATTGACCCCGTTGCTAGGTATGAGTCATCATTTCAAAAGCCGTGATTGGTTGATCCTACAAGTTTGATGAAAATGAACTTTTGGTGATAATGAGCAAAGGATGTACCCTCAAATCAATAAACATAATTATACACTCTAATCTTATGCAGACTGTAATTGTAAATAATATTTCACATTCAAGAAAATATCTGGAAAATGAATAGTAAACTGTAGGGGTTATAGCCTAACATTAGAATCTAAAATATGTGAAAACTTAAGCTCATTACACCCTGTTCAAATAATGATTAATGTCTTATTTGCTCATATTAATATCCTAGCTGGCATATTTTGTACTTTCACTCCCATATGGACCCCATTGAAAACAAGATGGCCTATCTCAAGGGGCTGTCCTTAATGAAGTAGAAATTGCAACGTTACAACTCAGTGTGGTCTTAACGAGGGTAACACGGCTCAGCTTTTATCAATGTCTGTGATTGCTGGCTGGTCTATTTATGAAGGCTTGTTAACAAATATCCTACAAACACATTTTGTGCAGCTGCTTAGGGGAACTCCTAAGCCACTAAAAGTCCTCTTCCCTGCTCTTAGCAGATCTTGCCTTAGGAGCCCTTTTAAGCGCTAGGAATCTTGAGGAATAGCTTTTATATTAACTGGGATTTTCGTGTCACTTTTAGGGGAAATTCTAAGAAAACGTCATGACTCTGAGAATTTTCTTAGAATTTGGCCGCTAGGAGCCACTTTTTGCACAAAAATTCTTTAGGGATACGGGCCCAGGTTTCCAGCACTGTAAAAAGTGAATGTCTAACTGCTACCGTATAGGGACTTTTATTGGTTTAGTCTAATAGTCAGGTTAATCTGGTCATCTTAAATAATAATAGTTGTCAGTTGATTAAAAATTGTATACATTATACGATGTGGCGATTAATTAATCGTGGAGACAAAAGCAATGAATAAGCATTACAACAACATGTTGACAAAATGCACTTTATGGAATTATTTAGTTTTATATTTTTAATAACGAATCTTATAATTGTAATAATTGATGCATAAATTAATTATTGTATTTTATAATTAATCACACTAAATTGAAATATTAAATTGACAGCCCTATAAATAATATTTTCTGTGAATTCTCACAGGAATAAAAACAGCTATTTAACATTAAATATGTTAAAATATAGAAGCTGACAAAATCAATGAAAAAAATTACAAAACTTCAGAATTGAATTGATAATTTTTTATTATTAATTATATTTTCAATATTTAATCATTTGAATAATATAATTTTATAATTAATCACACTAATTTTACATTAAATTGACAGACCTATAAATTATATTTCAAATGAAAAAAATCATTTGAAAATCAATGAAAAAAATTACAAGAACTTCAGAATTTAATTGATAATTTTTTATTATTAATTATATTTTCAATATTTAAGTTTATCATTTGAATAATATAATTTTATAATTAATCACACTAATTTTACATTAAATTGACAGACCTGTAAATGATATTTTTTGTACATTTTTACATGAATTAAATTAAAATGTTCATAAAGAAGCACAGAAGTTTCTTTTCTTTTCCAGCTCTCCATTCGTTTTGCTAACTGGACAGATTAGAACACTGAAAAGTTTTCCCATAAAATGAGATGTTTGTTATTAACCTTCGTTCCTAGCAGTTATTGATACCCTGTTGGCATGAAGAAAACATTTTTAGCTGTTCTTGCCAAACATGCAGCCTCTCAAACACAGTATTAATACTCAGTCCTCTGTGTTGTAAAGTCTGTTTTCTTTGATTCTCGACAGGTTCACACCGTACGAATGGTATAACCCTCACCCCTGCAACCCCTCATCTGAAGTGGTTCAGAACAACTTCACACTGTTGAATAGTTTATGGTTTGGTGTCGCAGCTCTAATGCGTCAAGGTATGTTACACACAACACTGCAAAAGTTCTGCATTGTTTAGCATTGTTTTTTTTCGTTTGAGATTTCATTCAATGACATTCATACAGTAGGAAATTGTAGTGGTATTAAGATGAAAACACACCTCTGGCACAGTTATAAGTCACAACCAGTAATTGAATCGATTTTTGTTCTGACTTGCAAACTTTTAGCTTGGTTTCCTCTGGTGTAATAGATGCTAGTGAGAAGAGGTTTGTTGGTTCCGCTACAGAAGGCATGAAACAAAATGGATGACCTGTCATGTGCGCAGAAAAGTGTAAAACTCCAAGAGCAACTTTAATGAGCACAGGAGAACCAGACAAATCATTATGCAGCATAGTCTGACCTCACGTTACAGAGAGATTTCTTCTGAAATATTAGATAAATCTTATTTACATCAGAGGGGCCATTCAGCCATGAAGATGGAAATTTACAGAAAAGTGGAGTGCAGTTGCGGGCATTTCATGTCACTGGTGGATTTTAGGTTATTCCATTATGGTTAAAGCAGGTCATATTTATACTATGTGAGAAAAATGCTAAAGTCAGCATGAAATGAAAATTGACCCTATCTATTTTGTAAATGCATGTTATTAATCTTATTGTGTACAATTCATCCACATACATTTTTTTTTTTTTTTTCGATCACAGTATCTTCAGAAAAATATCTCTCCGATGGCGTATGCTGGACTTATTTAGACCTCTTAAACCCAGCCTCTTTCTTACAATTGACTGCAAACTCGCAGTTTTGAGCGCAACACCTACATCTCTAAATCCAATTAACAACTGATGGATATAAACAAGTGCTTTTATTTCTATTAATAATAATAGGAATATCTAAAAAAATAATTTGATAAATAACTAATGCTGATGTAGAATAGGGTGTTTACATAGAAAATTGACAGTCTTAATCAGCAAATACCAGGTTCATTCTAATTCCGTTCTAAGGGTTAGAGAGAGATACTGGGAAATGGTCATGTAAAACTAGATTAGATTTGTTGGCACAAAAAAAAGCTTTGGTTATGATCAAAAAAAGTGATAATTATTTACTACATGACCTCTTTAATAGGATCAACAAGCTTTTTGAAACCCACACACAGTGTTAATTGGGCTGATTTAGTTGGTATTCATCTTGTGTATTCATTGATGTTTGTGTGTTGTGCATATGTGTTCACATTATTACCTACCACAGCTAAACCTCCTACATGAGGTTACTGAAATAACCTTGTCATCTTTTTTTATCTCATCTATTAAAGCATGCAGGGTTTTACCAATTAGCCAACGGTTGAAAAACAGTGAGAACATAAAATTACAAAAAGTAGTTTTTGTCCTTATGTTGACAGAACAATATTTTAAGATATTTTTATTGTTTGGGTTTTCATCAGCTGTCCAGATGATTTTCCTCTTTATTTTCTTCAATAAATAGATTGATAGTGTGGTAGATTTTTCCCTAAACCTAACCACGTACCTGGAACCTAATTACCTGGGGCGTCTCCAATCGACACCCAAGCATCTACAGTCGACACTTAATAAATAAATTTACTTGGGGCGTCTCCGTCGCCACCCAAGCGTCTACAGTCGACACTTAATAAATATATCTGGGGCATCTACAATCGACACCCAATAATCTTTATGCTCTAGCTCTTGCGTCTACTGTCGACAACTGGCTTCGAGTTTCTTACCCTAACTTGTTCCCTTAACTAACTTGCTCCCCTATCTAACTTGCTGTCTTCATTTAGTCTTCAGCCTAAATTTCAGAGAGAATCCCACTCAAAAAGAAGAATACATCAGGTTTTATAGGACAAATACAAACACAACAAATTAGATCATCGTCACTATCTCATGACTTAACTCACGTCACCTTCTATCAATATGATTGGTTGAATTGGTTAAATCAAGCCCACACCTTTTTACCCTCTGTTACTGGCATAAGCAAAAATATCTCGAATCATCAAAAACATTGTAAAGGGTTAAGAGCTCAGTTGATTACTCAATATATCATGACATAATACAGACTGTATATTTTTGATTTTGTCATGGTCAGCTCTTGAGAATTTCCCATAACACAAATAGACAAAGAACAGAATGTTAGACCTAAAAGGGGAAGTAAGGTTTAGATGTTAGAAACATGATTTAGTTTAAAAGATAGTTTACTATCTTATCTATTAAAAATCCATCACAATAGTCTTGTCTTACATTGTTATAATATCAGGGCTATGATTGACAGTTGTGTCCTCCTCATGCCATTTAAGAGTAAGACATAGGTCAGTAGTTAGCATTTAGCCATGCTAATTATCTGAGATTTGCAGCACAGCTTTTCCAAAGGAACAAACACACCTCATGGTGTCTGTCAATGAGCTGTTGTTCCCCAGGTGGCTAATGTAAAAGTGTTTGGTATCTTTCAAAAGGATTTATTTGCATGATCATTACTGAAAGGCCAAGAGCATGCATTAGCCCTGTTATAAAAAAACAACATTAAAGAACCCTTAAATAGTTTTTGCTGCTGGTTTTTATCCAATTTAGCTAGCCAGACTAGTTGATTAGCCCAACTAAAACCAAAAGAAATTAGCATGACCATCTTAAACACACTAAATTGGGTTAAACTGTTTTTCTTTGGTATTGTCTTTTCAGTTAGCTACACTAATGCTAATAGAACCATTAAAAAAGAATAAACACTATCTTTTACTTTTAGCAATTTTCCTCCTTTTGAATTTAAAAGAAATATAGATCATAATACATAACCATTATCCACTCTTTACTCATGGCTGACTACTTTAAAGTACTACTTTTTTGCCGACTGCTTTGGTTGGTAATCACTGTTGTTAGATATATTGCTTGGATCAAAGGTAATAATTTAGCTGGCAATTTTAAAGTTTGTGTTCTACATGACGCAAGACATACAAATGCACAGTACACACAATGTGAATTTGTGCTGTCGTTCCAACTTCCAGCTATCTCAACTGGGCATCCATGCATGAAAGACAATCACTGCGTCTTCAGTATCATACATCAGACTTCGACTCACTGGTCTGTCTTTCTAATTACAAAATGAACATATATGGGGGGAGAACTTCCTATTAACTGATTCATATATATTGATAGCACACCTAGTTTATCAGAGAGGTGACTACTTATAAGGACAGATTCATTAAAAAAAAAGAGTATTCTGTTTTTCTTGGCTTTTCACAAGGATAAAGTACATGGTGGTTTCATTTTCTAGCGATCAAAGCCCTGAGTCATCCAGCTAGCCATAATGAAAACCCTCAGTTAGAATAACACACATTAGATTTCTCATTAAGCTGAAGGTTAAAAGTCAGTGTGATGAGAACAAACGTAATATGAGCCTTTGATATAAAAAAATAAACCCATTTAGGTTGTCACAGTGAGCTTCACGCTGCTCATGGGGTCCTGGGTGACTCTCAGTCCCTTGTGTGTGGGATTGTTTGAGGATGTGTGTATGCTTGCTTGTGTGTCAGGGTTGTTTTCTCAGAGGAGACAAATATCAGAATGAAAACTCTTTAACAGTACAAAAGTAATACAAAACAAATATTGCAAAATAGTTGATGAAATGGTGTGTAAACCACTTGTGTAATGTAATACTGTTCAACAGATAAAGATTCAGAGAGAGGCAGCATTTCTTTCACTCAAGCTTATTCACTTTAAAAAAAAACGGAGATGCAGAAGCTCAGATCAATGAGGCCTAAGATCAATCAGTTTCAAAAAGAAGTACAAAACCTGTCCTATTTAAAAGAAAATAAGTTGATTAAAAGATTTAATTCAATATTTGGCAATAACAGAGGAATTAAAAGGTTAAGAATGTTTTGGCCACTGGTTTCATATTTCATGTTGTTGTTGTTGTTGTTGCCGTCTGTGTATACAAAGATAAAAATTTATAGTGGATGTAAGAATCTGTTTCTGGCAGAGTAACTACATGTGTCAAATGTGTTCATCACATTTGAAAATTGTATCTAATGTTATTTAATTGAAAACCAACCAAACTTTTTTTGTTAAATGTCATTTGCTTGTAAAGCTGTCTTTCTTTAAATGTCACTTTGTTATGAATTTTGTTATCTATTGCAATGACATTCAAAAAAAATTCCTGCATGGCTTAAGTGTCCAAGTACTTGTTGGGGCCAGTGTTTTGCTAAGCTTTTGTTTATTTCAGGATCTGAGCTGATGCCTAAAGCTCTATCCACCAGAATTGTGGGAGGGATTTGGTGGTTCTTCACTTTAATCATCATATCTTCATACACGGCCAACCTGGCTGCTTTCCTCACAGTGGAGAGAATGGACTCCCCAATCGATTCAGCTGACGATTTAGCCAAGCAGACTAGAATTGAATATGGTGCAGTGAGAGATGGCTCCACAATGACTTTCTTTAAGGTAACATGTTCTCATCTTGCACGCAGGATCGATGTGCCTTAACACACCGTTCACATAAAAGCTACTGAAATACAGAAGGAACAGCCAGCCACAATCCAAACACTCAGAAAATTATCAATTTTACAAGAAGCTGCCTGCACAGAAGGAGCTGGAGCTTTTAGGAGTAAGTTTATTGAATTTCTGCTAGGAAGTAAAAAAAGGAGATCAATCCTGTGTGTCTGTCTCATGATAAGACACAAACTAATAAAAACGGATGCAGAGTCACGCACAGATGAGTTTTGAGTTGTGTTAACCAGAAAATTTAATACTGAGAGGGGAATTCCATGAATAAATTGCACTAGATAATTGTGCCGCTTATTTGCACAGGATGTCTGCATTGTTTTAGTGCCATTCACAAAATAAATTATGCTAATCAGGTAGCAATGCAAACACAGAGCAAAATTTGTGGTAAATGGACTTTGACGAAAATTCTATTGGTGTTCTATTGGAAATTCTATTGAAAAATTATGGTGTTTTGTCCAAATAAATGATTACATATTGTGTATGTATTTACACTATACAGTTCAAAAGGATACATTTATTTGATTAAAAATGCAGTGAAAACAGTAATATTGTGAAATAACTGTTTTCTATTTGAATTTTTTTTTTCAAATTTAATTTTAAGCTGATTTAAAGCTGAATTTTCAGCATTGTTACTCCAGTCTTCAGTGACACATGATCCTTCAGAAATAATTATATTATGCTGATTTGGAGCTCAAGAAACATTTCTTATCGAAGATGAAAAAGTTGTGCTGGATAATTTTGTGGGAACTATTGGGACTATAGGAATGCTCCGATCGATCGGCCACAGATCGTTATCGGCCGATAATCATATTCAACGAAACGATCGCAATTTGATGACTTAAAACCGTAAAAAGTCGTCACCGATGTGACGACTGTGACGACATCCTTGCTGAGTGCATTAGAAGTGTTAGTTAATCTTACCACAAATAAATGTACTACAAGTAAATTTTGGCACTTCAAAGTAATGTACAATATGAAAATGGATATTCATTTTGAAACTTGCAAAATATTACATTTAACAGTTATTAAATGATTAGTGTTTTTAAAAATTAACTTTACTTTGTAAGCTTTGAATTACAGCAGATGTGATGTACAGCAAATGAGTATGTACAATCGAATGTAATAAATTAAATGAAATATAATATCCAAGATAAATATTGGATGCAGTTTTTTGCACTAAAAATACTATACATGCAGCACAAGACATCACAGAATCCTTGCTAATACCTCAAGCGTACACGTTCGCAAATCCGCCTGAATCCTACTGAACTCTTTTTACCTCCACCAATCCAGCCATCTAAAATTACAGTAATTCCAATAATCCAGAGATCTATTTTATGAGTAGGATCCACACATGCACCATTCATCATTTAAAGAGAGAGAGAGAGAGAGAGAGACAAACGAGTTACACAGATAAAGCACAGAAGTGTGTACAGAGGCTGGTGAGGGCTTTATCCACCGAGATTGTAGAGTATGATTGCATCCGCGTGTATCTGGAAAAATACAGGCCTGTGGAGAACCAAGACAAATCGAATCAGATGTGAGAGATTTAGCACACAGCTGCCCCCCTGCTGTCCTCTGACACACTCAGAGACAACATTTTACAATTTGTCCCCTTTTGACTCGGCCTAATGAGAGATCAGGGCGAACTTATCAGACTTGAAAAGCCTATACCAGTAGCTGATTAAAAGAACAAGATCCAAAGAAAAGAACTTTGTAGAATGAAAAGAAATATGGACCCAGGTGGCGTGACTCATGTCTTTAATGTGTCTTTAGTGCTTTTTGAAGGCTAAATGAACTCTTTGAAACTCTTTCAGAAATCCAAAATCTCAACGTATGAGAAGATGTGGGCGTTCATGAGCAGCAGGAAGAACACAGCCCTGGTGAAGAACAACAAGGAAGGGATTACAAGAGTCCTGACCACTGACTATGCCCTCCTCATGGAGTCCACCAGCATAGAGTACATCACACAGAGAAACTGCAACCTCACCCAGGTTGGAGGTCTGATCGACTCTAAGGGCTATGGAGTTGGCACGCCAATAGGTAATGATGCCCCACATATCATCTGACAGGCTGTTGAACCCTCTAACCATGACCTTACTTGCCTCAGGCAATAAACGTGGCATCTTTTTCAATATGTACTGTTTTTTTAAATTATATTATATTGTACTGTTGAATTTATTATAAAAGAAAAGACACTACACAGCCAATTGAGTTTGAGTTGCTTTGCTTGATTTAGTTCTGGCCTGAACATTTGCTCCATTCCATCAAGTCGGTATTTGATGTCTCCGATACATGTGTGGGGAAATATTATTAAAATATATTTTAATTATATAAATTATTTTGTTATACATTTAATCTATTTCTAATATATGTCCCTGTATTCTATATTTCTATAAATATTATTTATAAATCATTGCAGATTAAATTGCATTGACTTCAGTTTCATAAAATATATAAAATAAATATAATATATATAAAATGTATAAATATATTTATATATTTTATTTATATTATTATGTATATATAGATTATTACTGCGTAATATATTGTATGTATGCAAAAATTTCTATATAAAATATAAATGTAAAATTAAGTGTTTATATCTATATTGAATATTTATTATTGTAGATTAAATTCCATTGATTTTATATATATATATATAAAATATAAATAATTTGGAACTTTTATTGCACTTACTGTAAAATAGGTACGCAACTAACAATGATGAGCTGATTGTTATTAGAATGTTATGATATTAAAATTTAATAAAATAGAAACAAGTTAATAAATTGTAAAAGCAATAAAAAAACATTTTATTGTGAATTTAGTAATCGAAGCAACATACAGTATAAAAACTGGATATTCATTAGATTTGCTAAAGATTACAATTAACAGTGTTATTAAATATTCATGTTTTTAAATTAAATAAGTATCACAAAAGGTAACACTTTATTTTACAGCGTCGTTGTTATACGTTACATGTACTTACCGTAGTAATAACAGTAAATTATGCATAATTTCATGCTCATATCCCTAATCCTAACTCTTAACCTATAGTAAATGTTGTTTATATTACTCAGCACATAAATGTATAATTACACTGTAACAAGGACACCTTAAAGTAAAGTGTAACCTCACTAAATTAAATGAAAAAAATGATATATTGTGTACATCCCTACTTAAAAATGATTGAAGTTGGAAGTTTAGCTTCAAGTGCTGTTCTGTTGCACTTGTTTAGGACTCTTCTCTAAACTCGAACATCTGTGGTTGTTTGCAGGCTCACCCTACCGGGACAGGGTGACCATCGCCATCCTGCAGCTCCAGGAAGAGGGAAAGTTACACATGATGAAGGAAAAATGGTGGCGAGGTAACGGATGTCCTGAGGAGGACAATAAAGAAGCCAGTGCCCTGGGTGTGGAGAACATCGGAGGCATCTTCATCGTGCTGGCCGCCGGTCTCGTCCTGTCCGTGTTTGTGGCCATCGGAGAGTTCATTTACAAGTCGCGCAAAAACAGTGATATTGAAGAGGTGAGTGGGAGTCTGGTAGAACGGCCCCGCGGGGTCCGAATCTTACAGGAGCTAATTACCTCACCGCTGTCACAACCGAAATGAGCCATGTAAACACAAATGAGACACTTGCGGGATGTTTTTGCAGCAGCCCACTGGTCAGGAACCTGTCGCAGACTGAAAGCACATGCTGTTTATCATGCTTGTTTTGCATGACATACAAAGTGTTTGGCGAAAGTACCAAAGTGACAAAAACTTAAGCAATAAATGTAAAATATCATCCTCCTGCAAATTTTATTTCCTGATCTGGATGACAAAGTACTGCTATTCAACACAGTTTGGCAATTCAGGCAGTGTGATGTGAAGTGTAAAAGTTAATGCATTCATGCACAACAGCCATTACATATGTCTGTCATGCACTGACGTTTTGATTGCTTAATTGGATCTATAGATCAAATCCAGATGGGATGTTTAACAAAAGTAAAGTCATTTGCACTCTTTAAATAGCAGAATTTGGTTATCACTGAAATTCGACAAGCATTAAATATCAGATTTTCAGATTTTAAAAAGAAGGCCATTAGACAACTACAGTAATTTTGATAATGTACGTAAGTTTGGGGGGAAATATTTGCAAAGTAAATTGTATTGAATTTAGTTTAATTTAGAATATATAAAATATATTATAAATTAAATGTATACATATATATTAATATATTGCTTTGTAAATATTAATTATTAAATTATGTGTATATAATATTTATTAATAATATATAAATTGTATATATTGTATATATATAATTGTATATATATATAAATTGCGGAATAAATTGTATTGACCTCAGTTTTTTATGAAATATATAAATATATATATTTCTATATAAAATATTATTAACTTTCTTCTATAATTAAAAACAAAATAGATGATGAAATTAATCACAAAGCCCTAGTTTAACTTAAAGTATCACTCGAGTATAAAAGGTTAGTATCATACTAATGACAACATTTTGGTACGGATCCAATGCTTTTGTACATTTGTTAGCTGAATGCATATTTTAGCATGATTTTTATTTTAGTTGCTTGTGAATGCTGCTTATATTTTGTTATCATATTGATCATTTGCATGTTATTAATCTTATCCTGCTTTTTGTCTTTCTGTTCTATTTTTATTTTATTTTATCATTGATCTGCATGCACAAGGCCTTCTGTTTCTTTTACGGAGTCCAATCCCGGCAGCTGCAAAGAAGCGATTCCATCTCCTCCACTGGCACGTCCTTATCGACAGATTTAGAGAGCGGGCGGCTCCTCGGGGATGACATATGTTCTTCGCGTTAGCCACACACTCTTGTATCTGTAAGGGCTGTGCGTTATTTAAAGAAATACAAACTCCTTTCCTTCATTCGCCCATCTACTGGTTACTTCCAAACCATCTGCCCAAACCCTTGACCTCAATCCAGCACCGATGCGGCTCAAAAATTTACTACGGTTTTCAAAGAGATGAAGAACACTTTCATTTTTTGTTGCACACCCTGTCTGCGGACAGATAAGAAATGGAGTGCTCTCAGAAACTTTTATATACTGGCAGAAGCCATTCGAAGCTAAATTTGAAGTGTGAACTCTCTACATTTGATGTCCTAAATTCTCCCTCTCATTTTCTCAGTGCTTTCTCAAAAGATCGACCCACACAGTGAGGGTAATAATAATTATAATGAGGGTTATGATAATCATTTGCACTATAGCCTACTGATTCTTGAGTACAGAGACAAAACAGGCTGAATACAGAAAAAAGTTTGATTAATGGAATTATTTTCAGTTAATCTGATCTGTAAAGTTCCAGTGTCCATACAAAATGGGTGCTTGCGATTTACTCAATATTGGTTAAGACTGTCAGATACAAAATAATGTGTGAAATATTTATAATTATTGACCAATCTAGCATTCATTTTAATTAAATGAGACTGCATGAGAGATGGTTTCAGCTCCTTCTATTGAATTGCTACTGCAGTCAAACAGATATTACTGTGTGAACAAAATATAAATCATATTTTGATGTTCTAAATGCAGTATTTCTTTTTCTAGTTTTGCTTGCTGCCAATGGGACCTGAAAATGACATTTGAGTTGGCATTTCATGGTCTTTATATTCAATATATTGTAGGGATGCACCAAAATTTCTCCTACCGAAAATTTTCAACCAAAACAGCTCTTTTCAGTTTCACATGAAAAGTTAAACATGATGTCAGCTGTGTGGACACTAGCTTGACTAGATTGACAATATTCATTTCTTTATTTTAATCGGTAATACGGTTTCTTAAATCTAAAATCTTTTAGTCTGTGCTGTTTTCTGCAGATGCATTCATTTGATCCTGACATTTGTAGGGCGCCTGCCATCCAATAATCGCAAAAAGATTTGTGCTTTGTTACTTTTAATATGAAGTAAATTCTTCAATAAACTCATTAGTTTTTGCTAAATGTATGCACTGTATTACATTCATTCTTATATATATATATATATATATAAAAATAAAATTATTGTTGTTGTTAAAGATAATATTAATGTATTAAATATTCTTTATATTTAAGATTAGATAATCAGAATATAATTATAACATCAATGCATTAATTATATTTAAATATTTTAAATATGATGTCTGTTTTTCATCTATGTAAAATATTGACTCTTATTGTTTTAAAAGGGCACGTGGTTTTAGGGTAGTAAGTGTAATGTCATAATTTTGATTATAAAATAATATTGATAATGCAAAAAGTACATACAGAAACTAACAACTGGTAAAGTTGTAGTATATGTTTTGTGCTATCTCAAGAATCAGTGAACTCCACTCATTCACTTCTTTTTTATATAAACACTTGACACTTGAGCACACAGTCATGAAACAGCGATATCAGTCTCTGGAATGTAATTAACTTAGAAGAGAAAAGACATTGAGAGGAGAGTCTTCATAATGACTTGATTAAATATTGATGCACTCAAAAAGAAAGAACAATTAAAAAGTCTGAAATTAGCCCACAGGATAACCGTAATCAGCCGGGAGCTAATTTCCCGCTTTATCTGCCTCCCATATCCCAGCGGCATTTCTAGAGCTGTGGCCTTCATGCCTCCAACATCTCATGACAGACAAGACCAGAATCGCTCGGAATCTGCATTACCGCAATCGAAAACAGGCTACACAACCCAGTCATGTCTATTGTGTGTCTTTGCAAGTCAATCTCATGAGAGTTTCATAGCATGAAAGTAACCATGTTGTCCCGACCCTATTCTCCACATCATTTCCAGTTGTTTTCACACTATCCTAAAGGCCCTGATATACTTCACGCGAAATCAAAGAACGAACTAGTGTGACGTCATTTCGAACAAAATCAGGCCAAAACGAAGTTCGTTTTAAGTCCGTTACTGGAGTTTGAACAGCTTGCCTAGCGAACTTTCCGGAAAAGTTAACTCCAGCTGGTGAACACCTTCATACTACCATTAGTCCAAGATAGGTGTGTGCTGAGGCTCCACCTTTTTTGACATGGAAATCTTCTCCGGGTCTGAATCCGAAATCGCCCCCACACCCTCAAATATGGCATTTTTTGAGAGGACAACCATAGTGGACGTAATTGAGTGCACTCATTCTATCCAACATTGCACCGCAATAAAGAGTGTACAGCCGATGTACGCTCAACAGCTGTCCGAATCACTTGTTTTTATTCACTCCTTCAAGTGAACCGTATTATTGGACTAACGTAAGGAATAGTGATTGAGGGTTTAGGGGGCGATTTCGGATTCTGCCCAGTTCATTTCTTCTGTTCAGTCAATCAAGGTCAAATGCGAGTTAAAACTTGAACACACTGGATTTAAAGTAGGAATTGAGGTTGTAGGTCTAATAGTAATAGACACTCACACTGTTTTTTTTTTTCATGTGTAATACTGTAAAGCTGCTAGTTTTAAAGCAATCTATTGTATAAAGTGCTATTTAAATAAACCTGACGTGACTGGAGTGCCGAGTTTCATAGCTCTTGCAAACATCCACATCGCTATTATCAGATGCTTTCTTAACGGCTGTTTTCTCACCACTGTCATTTTTGTTGTGTTATGCTCGCAGCACATATTTACATATTTATTTACATATTTACATCTAAGCGCCGCTCTCAGCAGTGTGGGCGTCGTCGGATGTTTGCTAACTGTATACTGCTGAAAAGGCATTTCGAACTTCTTTTTAGTGAAGAACATAAAAGAACTTTGATGTGAGTATATCAGGGCCTGGAAATAGAATCATAAACAATAGATGAAACAGCTATTTGCAGTGAAATGTACACTATATGCATCAAATGTAGTTGAATAGTTGAAGTGGACACTGTTAGATTGTGTGTTTGTGTGTGTATGTAAGTGTCCCTGTGCGTATGCATGTGTGTGTAGAGACTCACGCAAGACCCCGTGTTCTTTTTTGACAGTGTGTCTCTTTCAGTGCTGTGATGGAAGACCTGGGCATATCCCTCAGGTGCCACAAGGCCTTGAGGAAGAGAGGCAGACACAGAGGAAGAGCAGGCCTGTCTGGAGTCTTATGTAACCCCAAACGCATCTCGAGGAAAGAGACAGTGGCCTAGATCCACCTCCAACAGCCACGCGGGGAGCAACTCTGCTTTTGACGTACCTGCCCGTGAAATGAATCTCTGAGGCTGTTTGATTTTTTCATTGAAATTTGTCTATGTGCTATTTAATTATGAATCTGCAAGTTTTTATACGAGTATTATTTGGATTGTGTTCGTTTTGTGTCAGCTACACAGATTTTGGTAATAGCTTGAGTTGAAAATGAAAGGAATAATTTTGAGAGGTACAAGCACATTGCATAAAACGGTAGCATTTTTCTTGTGCTGTCCTTGATTTAATAAATTAAAGTGTACATTTTACACAAACTTTTATCTTCCAGTGGTTCTTTTTTCAGTGACGCGGGTTCTATTAATTGCAACGTTATATAACAATATGCTTCTGATGCGTGACGGTTCCAAAGGGAATGTTAGGCAAGAATGTTTCTCCATTACTTTGTTCCCGTTTTGACCCTAACATTTCAAGACGTTCTGCCTGCTACACACAAACCGCCAGCCTCAAGGGACTGACCGAAGTATTCTCTCTCAAACTGAGGCACAATCAAGGCGAGGTCAGAGGTCAGCCTCTGCTTCAAAAAGTTACCTGCTCTATGACCCAGACAAATTACTCTCTGAAGATTAAACGCCTTTTCTTCAAAAATACATCAGACGTGTCTTAATGCATATCAGAAAATGTGCTGAAAGATAAGACGCTGAGATGCAGGCAATCTTCTTGATTAGATTTTAGCGCTACGGATGAATTTGCTCAAAACAAAGTGTGCCCGAAAGTGTGTGTGTGTGTGTGTGTGTATATATATATATATATATATATATATATATATATATACACACACACACAAAATATTATATGCGTGGACATCTGGATATGCTGGTGTCCCTTTCAAACCTATGTAAATCAGGTTATGCATATGTAGGTCAGCCATGTCCGGACCAGAAAGACAATGCAAGTCTTGCTCAGTTTTGGCCATGGGGAAATGTTGACATGAAAGATGTTTTGTGGTGTTTGTGAGTCTGGACATGTGAGGGGAAGCTTGTGGGCTATTGGCAAACGTATAGAAATTCTAGAGCTTCAGAGAGACAGAGGGCCATTCACACTTAAGAAGAAAAGGACTGCTCTGAGCTGTTTGGGCCTGGCAGTTTGTTTCAAAGGCCTCAGACTTCACTGAACACATGTGATGGCCATTGAAAACGACTTACATGCAGTCCTTGCTTTAAAAGCAGGAGCTTTTATCATGCAGAAGCTTATTTTTATTTTATTTAAATTATATTATTAACAATTTCAGTGAAAATACATCTATCTATCTGATAATGTACCTGTCTGTCCGTCGATCTATCTATCTATCTATCTATCTATCTATCTATCTATCTATCTATCTATCTATCTATCTATCTGTCTATCTATCTGTCTATCTGTCTGTCTGTCTGTCAGCACTGAAGCCTGGAGTAATGACTTGTGAAAATTCAGCTTTGCTATCACGGAAAAAAATATATTATATTTTTTCTTAATATTAAAATAGAACAGTTGTTTTAAATTGGACATTTGTTTCACAATATTCATTTTACAGTATTTTTTATCAAATAAATGCAGTCTTGGTGAGACTCCTTGAAAAATCATTAAGAAATCTACTGAGATCCTAAATTATTAAAGTCAGCGAAATGAAAATTCACCCTATAAAATTGAATATTCTAAATGAATGTTATTATTGTGAACACTAATCAGAGCATGTATTCATTTTTATAAAAAAAATTTTTTTTTTTTTTTTTTTGGACCCGTACTGTTTAATCAAAACACCCGGTGACGAATGCAGGACTTCTCCAATAATTAATTCTGGTTAAACCCCATCACTGCACGCTCACATTCATCTGCCTCCACTTTAAAGTTAATAAATAATACAAAAGTAATTCATTTGAATAAATTATACAATTGATTTTAATGACTGCATTGTATGTTAATGTTATGTAAATGTTTTCCACCCCCCAAAAAATCACATGGTTGTGTTGCGTGAAGAGAATCACCTTAACCTCATGAATAATTAGTTTGCTAGATTTCGATCAAGTACCAGTACAGCGTAACAACATCTCAGTCATAGCTAAAGGTCAGATTGATGTCCTCTGATAACAGATGCGATCAGTTTTAATAAACAAACCTTGCATATCTGATCCGAGTATAAGTGGCTCTGTGATGATTAATAGGAGCATCACATGAGAACAGAGACTATCTGTCTGTCAGAGTGTGGTGTCACTTTCACACTAATGACAAATCAGTCTTGTGCTTTATGTTTTTATGTTAATGGATGCCATTTAGGACAACAACAGTGCTTTTAAGCTATCTTTTTTTCTTTGTTTCTGTCGTGTGAAGCCTGCATTTGGAATCGTATAATCTGACAAATGGATTAAATTAATTTTGAAAGCTTTAGTTTAAAAGAGAGGGGGGGAATTTGATCTGTAACTCACTGACAGGTCTGCTCCAACTCTGTCTGTTAAACAGCTCTGTTGGACCTATGGGAAGGTGTGTGTCAAAGCAAACACACTGAACGTGTTTTTTTCAAGCAAGGATGAGAGAGAAAGACATCAGGTTGTTCCCCAGCGTAACGCGTAAACTCGGTGTGCTGGCTGAACTCTTGTCAAAGCCAGACAATGGGGCACATTCACTAAATCATTGAGTTAACATTTGGCCTGTGCCAATACCCACACTTGCGGTCTTTGACCACTTGTCTGCTTACATGAGTGTGCGTATAACTTTTGATTACCTGATGGGACACACTTACAACATACTGTTGTAAAAAATGCAATAGCTTTATTTACACATTTTGATTTTCAATACTCCTTAACTTTAAAATGTCTGTTCAGTCGCTATGTAACAAACTAAATTTAATTGTGTGCATGCTTCTAATTAAGTGATAAAAAGCAGTTGTAAATGTTTTATCTCTGCGGCACCAATAACTTTTCCAACACGTTTTACTAAGTTATGTAATATCTAATTAATTTAACTTGCTCTGGAAAGTTTTGCTAGACATGTCGTGAAATCGGGGGACATAAATTCTTGAACAAAATTAATGATTGGATACGCCTAGCCTCAAAAACTGCCCCTAAACGGTATTAGAAATAGTGTGGGTTTAGGTTGCGTCCGAAAGCAGAAAACTGCTGCCTTCAGAGGACGCATTTTAACGTAGAAAGGCATCCAGGCACTTCCGAGTCTAATGTTAACTTCACTTCCTGTCTCCTGAGATACCTTCATCTGATCGATTTCTTGAAGGCAGCATAGATGCAACCTTCGCTGCCTTTGAAATCCCACAATCCTGTACATGCCATTCCATGACAGTTCCAAAAACAAATATGGCATAGTTGCAGTTGGTGGTTAGTTTGTGTGTAAATGTTCATCTTTGACTAACTTTTTCCACTTTTGATGTTATTTCTAGCAAGAAATTACTATTAAAATATTAGTTTAGTTACTAAAGCACCCTCTGTTTTGTTGTAGACCATTAAACTGTTACACTGCCTCAGAATCCTGTCTATCAGTCTCGTGAGGTATACCTTTGTGCGCCTGCAAAGTCATTTATTTGGATTTGAGGCAACAAGTCAGCTGCCAGATGCAGCCTTAGTGTGCATTAAATGACCTGTAAATGACTGATTTATTCTTTAATTCATTCAATCAGTGTGTGAACTATTTAAATCTGCATCATTTCAAGATAGATTTTTAGAAAGCCTGCATTATACATTTGTTAACAATTGACCAATAGTTTGCATATAGCCTAGATTGTTAGATGAAAAAAAAAAAATTGTTTCAGAGATAGAGTAACTTGTTCAATTTTGATGATTATTAAAAAAAAAAATTCCAGTAACATGCACTGATCATTTACAAGACCAGTATAAGCTCAATTTTGATTTTTCATGTTGAATTTTCAGACTAGACCAACATGCTGCATAAACCATAAACCAAACCTTTTCAACAGAGTACCTCAATAACAGATTACCCCAATGATTCAGACAGTAATTTACAAGTACAGATGTTAAAGTTATGCACCTGCTGTCTTGACATGACGCCAGATGCATGCAGTATGCTATTGGTTTGTTTTATCTCAGCATGAGATTTCCATTCAAGCCTTTAATACACTGTCCCTGTTACCCAGTGCTCAGCACGCACACACATCTGGCTGTGATAAAGCCATCCTGTCTACATGTGGGTGTGACAGACTTTGAATGAGGGCTGCAGGTGCAGGGTTTCTCTAACGCGCATTAAGCCATGGGAGATGACATGCAAAAGTCCAAGACAAGTCCTCTATTAGAACTAATGACTGCCCTCTTATGCCAAAAAACAGTCACTTTTGTTTGAGAGGCAAGCCTATACACTGATTAGACAGCAGTGTTAATAGTGAGGTCTTTGTATTATGGGACATCAACCACTAGATTCACGCTGTATAGTTGAGGGGAAGTTAGTTAAAAACAAGTTTATGTCTTTCTTGTATATAATCAGGTGAATTG
Organism: Squalius cephalus; assembly: GCF_949319135.1. Taxonomy (NCBI): domain Eukaryota; kingdom Metazoa; phylum Chordata; class Actinopteri; order Cypriniformes; family Leuciscidae; genus Squalius; species Squalius cephalus. The sequence continues at coordinate 15,270,695 of NC_137145.1, forward strand.
AATTGGAATGTGACCAGTTTGGTTTTAAACATCCACCCTCACGCAGGATGGGAACATAAAAAACACAAAGAATAAGAAATATGAAAGAATAAGGCAAATAACTCAATATTATCAACTCCAAATGATACAACCAGTTAGTTCAAAATAATGAGACAAATTAAATAAAAACTATGGCAATGTCAGGAAACAAAGACGCGCAGAAGTAGTGAGTAACAATAAACAAGTTTTATTCAAATAGGTGTATGGCAAGGTATATTGCAGGCAGACAATATCCATGAAGAAATCAGTTCAATAAAGGTACGTTGCACCACACGCACCCTATACACCAGTATGTCGCAGAGTACTTGAATTAATGATGTTTCTTCTTACAGGGAGTTGGCGAACACACGTGGAGAACTGGAGACTGGAGAAGGAGATAATAGGATAGGAGACGAGGAGAATAGGTATCTCAGGTAAGAATAACATCCATAGTGTTGTGAACTTAGAATCGAAAGACCAGGAGACTTGGTTGTTTCTTCAGCAGGATTCTTTATTGAGAACACGAGCTGTCGGTAGCTGCAGTCACCAAGTCTGACGTGAAATGTTCTCTTACAGTTTATATACATTTAGGGCCAGGAACCGAAAAAGACAGGTTTAGGAACCGGTTCTAGACTGGGAGCATTGCCCACCCTAATCCACTCAGCATATCTATTCAAACACTGAGACCCGAGTACAGGACTGGCTGGACTTTCTTGCTAAAACACAAACTCCAAGAGTTTCAGTAAAACAGGACTGACCAGAGTCTTTTGCTAGAAAACTCTGATAATCATAATTTATACCTAACCTTAACATGCTAAATTCAATGTAAACCTAAATTAAACATTTTAATAAATCTGGATTCCCACAATAGCTTGGGTGAGTATTAGTCGAGACCAGACAATGGCTGAATCCGAAATCGCCCCCTAAACCCTCATTCACTATTCCCAACATTAGTCCACTAATACTGTTCACTTGAAGGAGTGAATGAAAAGGAGTGAGCGAATTCGGACAGCCGTTGAGTGTACATCGTCTTGTTATTGCAGTGCAATGTGGGATTGAAAAAGTGCACTCAATAACGTCCACTATGGTTTGGACACCACTACAAATGGCTGTCCCCTCAAATAACGCTGTATTTGATGGTATAGGGGGCGATTTCAGATTCAGCCAATGAGAGTGTGTGATGCAGGCTTTTGTAGAGGTTGCTGATGAGTGGTGATTGATGACAGGTGGTTGTGATCAGTGCTTTTGTGAGAGTGAGCATAGTGAGGGAGTGAAGGTGGAGCCTGGCAGATCCCTGACAGAACCTTCTGACTTCACTGGCCATACTGGGCCACCAGAAGTGATCTTGTCACAGTAAGTGGGTTTGATTGGCCCCTCGGTGGCCAGTGTCCACTGAAGAATGTGCAGAGTGGATGAGTTACCTGGATGAAAGGAGATTTGGAAATCGAGTGATACGATTGAAAAAGAGAGCCCGTCGAGCTTGACGTGGGTTAAGGCGTTTGGCTTCCCGGAGAAACTGGAGGTTCTTATGGTAAGACAACACCGTGAAGGGGTGTCGTTCTCCCTCAAGCCAGTGTCTCCATTCTTCAAGTACAAGTTTGATGGCAAGGACTTCTCGATTACTGATGTCATAGTTCCTCTCCGGTTAACTTACGGGAGAAGAAGGCACATGAATGGAGTTTTGGAGGCATCCCCTGTTGCTGGGAAAATACAGCATGGACCTCCACTATGAATGACCTTTCAGGGTAAGGGAGAGTCAGTAGAGGAGCACTGCAGGAAGGCAGGACTTTGTGGCATTGGTGGACCAAGACAGAGACTTGGGCTTACCTCTGAAGAGAGGTTAATGAACTGGAGACTTGGGCTTACCTTTGAAGAGAGGTTAATGAACTGGTAATGTTACTGAAAACAAGAATGAATGGTTGGTAGAAGTTCGCAAAGCCCAGGAATCTTTGGGGTAATTTGACTGTTGAGGGGATTGGCCAGTTACGGAAACCTTCCTGTAACTGAAGAAATGGGTTTCAGATAAATGGAACTGGCACTTCTCTGCTTTTAAGAACAGGATGAATCATCTTTTAAGCTACTACATCAACATCTCTCATCATGGGTGTGGGGGAACAGATTGCCATCGGATTCTACCCCCCTTCAGAACGACTCACAGTCATTCTATGGGGAATCAGACTTCACTGGTTGGGCTGTTTGTTTTGATTTAGATGTTTGTTTGTTTGTTTGTTCGAAAATCGAACTTCACCGACTCATTCAAGAGTCATCCGCTATAATCAACACTGCACAGCCGGTTTTGTGCTGTAATGTAAATTCAGTGACAGTGTTGCTGTATTTTTGTATGGTGTTCCTTCACATGCGTTATGTTGTTGTTGTTATTGTGCTCTATTGTCTGTCTGTCTGCATCACAGAGATTTAGTGACCATAGGCTCGAGCTCCAAAACTGAGAAAATAGCACCATATTAGGCAACGTTTCTTTCAACTTTGTCATTATTTGTTAAAAAATAATCTCAGCTTTCAGGTTTCCTTTACAAAAAAGTTGCCGTACAAAACTAAAAACTTAGTTGTAGGCTAATCTAGTTGTGTAGCCTATTGGCTACTCAAAGTTTACTGTTACTTTTATACACTAAAAAGTGGGCCAATTTAGTCCCAAGTAGTATTGAAACAGTACACTTACAAGTAGGCTATACTTCTACTACATTGATATTAGTATACTTACTACATAAAGTACTTACATTAAGTATACTTAAAATATACTTGAACTTTATAGCCTATTTAAGTAGGCTACTTAATAAAATTAACCTGAAGTGTCCTTTTGTCTTTTTTAAAAGCTTGATAGCCACTCGTTGCAGTCTGCTTTCATTTTATAGAAAAAAAAACAGCTTGGACATTTTGTTCACCATCTTCTCGTGTTTCACGGAATGTCAGACGTGTTTAGAACAGGGAAGTAGCCTAAATAATGACTCATTTTCTTTTTGAACTTTAGTTTCTTCAACTACTTATGTCCACTATTTTTATATGCATTGTGCCATTTATTGTGGAACTTTTTAATATTACGTTTTTTATTTAGCTTCTTTTTGTTGATATTTTGCAGAAACAGATCTCATCGAGACACCCAAGGTCAAGAGACAAAAGTCAGAAGTTGTGTAGTGGGTGCTGTTATCTAACCTTTTTAGATGGTTTAGTCTTGACCAAGGTGTTTCAGAAGATCAAGATCAGGGCCCGTATCCCTAAAGAATTTTTGTGTAAAAAGTGGCTCCTAGCGGCCAAATTCTAAGAAAATTCTCAGAGTCATGACGTTTTCTTAGAATTTCCCCTAAAAGTGACACGAAAATCCCAGTTAATATAAAAGCTATTCCTCAAGATTCCTAGCGCTTAAAAGGGCTCCTAAGGCGAGATCTGCTAAGAGCAGGGAAGAGGACTTTTAGTGGCTTAGGAGTTCCCCTAAGCAGCTGCACAAAATGGCCAACAGAGGAGGCAGGAGAGATGTCCTGCAAACACTGGATGACATTCCTTTTTTTCTCCATTTTCTGTGTTTGTAGGATATTTGTTAACAAGCCTTCATAAATAGACCAGCCAGCAATCACAGACATTGATAAAAGCTGAGCCGTGTTACCCTCGTTAAGACCACACTGAGTTGTAACGTTGCAATTTCTACTTCATTAAGGACAGCCCCTTGAGATAGGCCATCTTGTTTTCAATGGGGTCCATATGGGAGTGAAAGTACAAAACATGCCAGCTAGGATATTAATATGAGCAAATAAGACACAAATCATTATTTGAACAGGGTGTAATGAGCTTAAGTTTTCACATATTTTAGATTCTAATGTTAGGCTATAACCCCTACAGATTACTATTCATTTTCCAGATATTTTCTTGAATGTGAAATATTATTTACAATTACAGTCTGCATAAGATTAGAGTGTATAATTATGTTTATTGATTTGAGGGTACATCCTTTGCTCATTATCACCAAAAGTTCATTTTCATCAAACTTGTAGGATCAACCAATCACGGCTTTTGAAATGATGACTCATACCTAGCAACGGGGTCAACCACACCTCCTCACTAAGATAGGATTTTCCATCCATTCCTTGCTCAGAGTTCACTGAAAATGTTCTGGAATCACTTCTAAGCTAAAACTCCTGGCAAGGAATTTTTAGGTTAAGTTAGGAGCTCTCTGAGAGGATTCTCAGAATCTTTAGGGATACTGGCCCAGGGGCCGTATTCACAAAGAATTTTAAGGCTAAAAGTAGCTCCTAACTGGCGAATTTAGGAGCAACTCCTAAAAATAATGGGCGTGTCACTCGTAACTTTAGGACTCCTAATTTTTTTCACTAAGAGTAATTCACGAAGCATTTTAGCCCTAAAAGTAGCACCTAAGTCTGGGACAGCTTAAAAGAAGTCGAGAGGACTCCTAACTCACTAAGACCTATTCACAAACCGCTTTTTGTGGCATTTCACGTTGCGATGTTTTGAAATGCGTATGCGGCGGCTACAGGAGCTTCCAATCGCGAGGGAACAATTTTGCATTGTAGGCATAACTAGGGATGCAATAACGCCACCAACAACAACCAAAACTAGGCTACTCATTGCATGTAAACTAATTGTTTCATTGTGAATCAAATTAAAATGTTCTTCTCTTTGCAAACGTAGGCAGAGGCATATAGTGACAGATTAATTCAATAATGTTGCAAAGATATTGCATCAATCCATATGTTTCATTAGGCTACTAGGCTATTTGTTTTGCCTTACTCTTTCATTTCTATTTATTCAGTTATTCATCATCTTCCGTCCTTCGCACTACTTGTGTAGCGCACGCATTCTCAGACCTGTCACCTGTCACTCATCATCGTAGAGGAGGTGTTTGGAATCATTCCCGTGTTACAATCATCAGCCAATCAAGGTGGTCACTTCAGTCAAGCTCGTGCATGAGTAATGACGTCATCCATAGCAACGAAGACTCACTCTTAGTTTAGGAGTTGTCATTTTTATTTACTAAGAGTAGGTCTGAAAGGTGTTGTGAATAACTTTTAAGAGAAAACTCCTAGCTAAAATATTTTAGTGCGATTTAGGAGTACTCCTAGTGGTAAGATAAAATGCTTTGTGAATACGGCCCCAGGGGCCGTATTCACAAAGAATTTTAAGGCTAAACGTAGCTCCTAACTGGCGAATTTAGGAGCAACTCCTAAAAATAATGGGCGTGTCACTCGTAACTTTAGGACTCCTAATTTTTTTGACTAAGAGTAATTCACGAAGCATTTTAGCCCTAAAAGTAGCACCTAAGCCTGGGACAGCTTAAAAAAAGTCGAGAGGACTCCTAACTCACTAAGACCTATTCACAAACCGCTTTTTGTGGCATTTCACGTTGCGATGTTTTGAAATGCGTATGCGGCGGCTACAGGAGCTTCCAATCGCGAGGGAACAATTCTGCATTGTAGGCATAACTATGCAATAACGCCACCAACAACAACCAAAACGTTTCGGTTACTCACGTAACCTCTGTTCTCTCTAGAAGAGGGAACGAGTATTGCGTAGTTGCTACGCTACGGGAAAGCCTTTCTTTCTCGAGATACTGAAGCCAAAAATTATCCTTAATTTTTATAATCTTGTCAACGCAGTGCGGCAGCCTGCAGACCTAGGGCGAGCTACTAGCGTGCCCATTGGCTGCCCTGCGGCAACTGCAGCAGCCTACCGCTGAGCCCTTGGCGTGACGTCACGACCAATGAGCGCGCTTGGCGCGCTTACTGCGTCACAGCCCGCGAAAAGGGGGGTGTGGCTTAGCGTATATAAACAGGGCTCGGAGGCTGCTTCTCTGGTTTCTGTCGCATGAAGCGAAATGAGCTCGTGGCGCGAGCACGGCGGGCTACGCAATACTCGTTCCCTCTTCTAGAGAGAACAGAGGTTACGTGAGTAACCGAAACGTTCTCTTACGAGAGGTTCTCTCGTATTGCGTAGTTGCTACGCTACGGGAACGCCCTTGTCAACGCCGTGCGCGCCCAGCATCCACTGAATGAGTCCCAGGGAGAGCCCGGGGAACGTGATAGCGGAGAGCCGGGCGGCCTAAAGAGGGCTAGCGCCGTACATAAGCACACACTAGGGGGTTTGGAGCGGCACGGCCGGTCCGAACTGACAATTCCCTGCATAGTGCAGCTCAACCAGTAGAGCTAAATCACACACCGTAGCCCGCGCACAGATAGTGGGCCGGCATACGCGAGACTTAGACTGATAACACTTTCGCCTGCAAGGCGGGAACATCCAGGTTGTAAAACCTAACAAATGTAGAGGGGGAGGCCCAGCCTGCCGCTGCACAAATGTCATGAATGGGAATCCCGCTGGACCACGCCCACGACGAGGCCATGCCTCTGGTGGAGTGAGCTCGAATGCCCAATGGGCACTGCAGGTCTTTAGACGCATAAGCCACAGCAATAGCGTCCACTATCCATCTGGACAGGCTGTGTTTCGAGGCGGCGAGACCCTTGGTGCGCCCACCAAACGAAACAAAGAGCTGATCCGAGCGCCTGAAAGCGGCGGACCGTGAAATGTAGTTCCTCAACGCCCTGACCGGGCAGAGGAGATTACCATCGGCCTCGCTGCCATGCGTTGGCAGGGCTGAGAGGGAAATGACCTGTGCTCTGAAGGGAGTGCCCAAAATTTTGGGAACGTACCCATGCCTCGGTCTGAGAATGACTTTGGAGTCATTAGGTCCGAACTCGAGGCACGCGGCGTTAATAGATAACGCGTGAAGGTCTCCCACTCGTTTGACTGAAGACAGTGCTATCAGAAAAACGGTTTTGAGCGTGAGGTATTTCATATCCACAGTTTCCAAGGGTTCGAAGGGATGCGCTCTCAGGGCCTCCAAGACCAGAGAAAGATCCCACATAGGAACCGCGGGGGGTCGCGGGGGGTTCATCCTCCTGGCTCCCCTAAGGAAGCGGATGACGAACTCGTTCCTTCCTAATGCGCGGCCCCGCTCTGAAACAGAGAGCGCTGAAATGGCCGCAACATAGACTTTGAGCGTGGAGGGGGACCTGCCCGCGTCCAGTAGCTCTTGAAGGAAACACAGAATTCGCGATACCCCACATGTCTGTGGATTGAGCCCCTTAGCAGTGCACCATCTGTTAAACACTGACCATTTCGACATGTAGAGCCGCCTCGTAGAGGGGGCTCTAGATTGTATGATCGTGTTCATGACCCCGTCTGGCAGATCAGCGTGTAATCGTTGAGGCTCCACGCATGCAGAGACCAGCGCTCTGGATGGGGATGCCATATCGAGCCGCGGGCTTGAGAGAGAAGGTCTCTCTTCACCGGTATCGGCCAGGGGGCTGAGTCTGCCAGCTGTATTAGATCCGGGAACCAAGCTTGGTTCTCCCAGCATGGGGCTATGAGGAGCACTGAGTGGCGCGCTTCCCTGATTCTCTCGATGACCTGAGGCAGCAGAGAGACCGGGGGAAAAGCGTACAACGGGCCGCTGGGCCAGGTCTGGGCCAGCGCGTCCTCGTTCTTCGAGAAGAACTCTGGGCAATGAGCGTTGTCTTTTGACGCAAAAAGGTCGACTTTCGCTTTGCCGAAACGGCGCCACAGTAACTGGACTGTTTGGGGGTGTAGAGACCACTCCCCAGGGGGAACGTTGTCCCTGGACAGTCTGTCGGGACCCTCGTTCAGGTGGCCAGGCACATGCGCGGCTCTCAGCGAGCGCAGAGAGTGCTGAGCCCACACGAGGAGGCGTTCCGCCAGGGTGCAGAGCGTCTTTGATCTGACACCGCCCTGGCGATTCACATAGGCCACTACCGATGTATTGTCCGTGCGGACTAGAACATGGTGACCGTGGAGGAATGGGAGGAAGTGTTTGAGCGCTTTCTCGACCGCGAGCATCTCTAGACAGTTTATGTGTAGGAGATTCTCCTGGTCTGACCAGCGGCCATAGACCGGTCTGCCTTCGAAGAGCGCTCCCCAACCTAGGTTGGAAGCGTCTGTCGAGACAACTTTCCGGTGTGAAATCACTCCCATAGTCACTCCCGTGAGATACCATTCGGCTGCCAGCCAGGGCTGCAGGGCTGAAATGCAGCCCTGATTCACTCTGACTCGCAAGCCGCCGGCCGCCCAGGCTCGGTGGGGCACGCGCGCTTTCAGCCAGCGTTGAAGCGGGCGCATGCGCAGTAAGCCCAGCTGGAGCGCTGCTGCAGCTGAGGCCATATGCCCCAAGATACGCTGGAATGTCCTCAGCGGAACCCGGCTGCCTATTTGGAGGGATGCGGCGAGGAGGCGGATGCGGCGCGCGCGCTGCTCCGACAGTCTGGCCGTCATAGCCACCGAGTCCAGTTCTATTCCAAGAAAGGAAATTGACTGACGGGGCGATAGCGAGCTCTTGGTCCAGTTGACCGAGAGACCCAGCTCCTCCAAATGGCTGAGAAGCGCTGTTCTGTGAGACACAAGTTCCGTCTCTGACTGCGCTAGAATAAGCCAATCGTCCAGATAATTCAGTATTCGCATTCCCTGTTTTCTCAGGGGAGCGAGGGCCGTGTCCATGCATTTCGTAAATGTACGGGGTGCCAAAGACAGGCCGAAGGGCAGGACTGTGTACTGATATACTCGACCGTTGAAGGCGAATCTCAAGAATGGCCTGTGACGGGGAGTTATCTGGATCTGAAAGTATGCGTCTTTTAGATCGAGAGAGATAAACCAGTCTCCTGGGCGAATCTGCGCGAGGATTTTTCTGGTTGTGATCATTTTGAACGGCCGTCTCATGAGGGCTTTGTTCAGATGTCTCAGATCTAAAATAGGTCTTAACGCTCCGTCCTTCTTGGGTACGAGAAAGTAGCGGCTGTAAAAGCCCGACTCGCTCAGAGAAGGATGAACCTGTTCTATAGCCCCTTTGCGCAGCAGCTTCGCTATTTCTGCTTGAAGCAGGTGCGCAGCTTCTGAACTCACTCTCGTCTCCGTCTGTGCTGTAAAGCGCGGAGGGCGACGAGCGAATTGAAGCGAATAGCCGTGTTTTATAGTATTCAGCACCCATTCTGACGCGCCCTGAATCGCTTCCCATGCTTTCGCATGCATAGCTAGGGGTCGAATGGTCTCTGGGTTCAGATCGCCGCGCTGCGCGGGATGGGGAACCTGTATCAGAGAGGATGGAGCGGCGTGCGCGCCGCTGGTGCTCGAACACGGGGGCTGGTAAACAGTATTGGCCGACTGAACAGCATTCAGTAGCTCGGTCCATCGGATGGAGCGTGATTTGCTGTCAAACATCCCAGGCGCGAGAGTGGCGTGGGGATTATAATGTCTAAAAGTGAGTGCGCGTGCTCGTGAGCGGGCGCAGAGTTTACACTTATGACATGGCCAGTGTTTGGGAGCTTTAGAGGGTCTGTGACCCAAGGTAACTGACTGGCAGAGCGAACAGCGGGTAGGTGTGAGCACAAGGCTGTGGGCACATTTTCTACACTTAATACTCGAGCGGCTTGCGTCCGCTTCATGAGAGAGCGCTCTGTGCGCGTTACCATGGGGACCCTGTTTGTGTGAAGCAGTGAGCACATGGGAGTGGGCACATTTTCTACACTTATAATACTCTCGGCCTGAGCCGTTGTTGCCCGGGGTAACCGAGTGACAGAGCGAGTTACGGGTAGATGTGAGCACAGAGTTGTGGGCACATTTACTACACTTAGTACTCGAGCGGTGTGTGACCGCTTTATGAGAGAGCGCTCTGAGCGCGTTACCATGGGGACCGTGTTTGTGTGAAGCAGTGAGCACGTGGGAGTGGGCACATTTTCTGCACTTACAACACCTTCGGCCGGAGCCGGAAAACCCGAATTTACACTCTTTCTGAGATTTATTTGGGCCGCCGTAAAAACGGCGTTTGTGTGCAGGCGAGCGAGTGGTATTACTGGCTCGTTGGCTGCGGTGTAAGCTGCTGCAGTAGCCTGTACTGAGGGGACTGACAGAGCTGGGCGTTTTGATGGCGGTCCGGCCGCAGCGGGACTCAGCCATCTTTTCCTCCCTGCGGGTGCTAGGAGGACTTCGCGGGCTCAGACTTCAGCGTTATCTTGGGACGCGGACCCCGGGGGGGCGGCGGTCTGTGACGGCTGGTTGAGCGCGACCTAGGGCGGCCGCCCTGGCGTCGCTGCGAAGCAGTTGGTGGCCGAGACGAGCGCTGTGTGGAGCTGCGCGCAGGAGGCTGAGCTTGAGAGCGGCCTGCGGCTGGGCTCGAGCGGCGGGGCAGGAAGAGATTCATAGCCTGCGACGCCTTCTGTACTTCAGAGAAGCGGTCCACAATCCCGCTGACCGCAGGGCCGAAGAGGCCAGTGGGCGAGAGCGGGGCGTTGAGGAAAACAGCGCGTTCTGACTCACTCATATCCGCCAGCGTCAACCATAAGTGTCTGTCGATGACGGTGAGCGCGGCCATGGATCTGCCGATGGCTTGTGCAGCGGTTTTGGTAGCGCGGAGCGAAAGGTCCGTCGCGCTGCGCAGATCTGTTAAGGCTGTGTGATCCGAGCCCTTCTCGTCCAATTCACGGAGGAGGTCGGCTTGCAGGATCTGGAGAACAGCCATCGAGTGCAGGGCGGAAGCAGCTTGGCCGGAGGCGGCGAATGCGCGGCCGGCGAGAGCTGATGTGGTCCTGCAGGCTTTGGACGGCAGGGCAGACTTTGAGCGCCATCTAGCAGACGGCGGGCAAAGGTGCGTTGCCACCGCTTCCTCAACGGAAGGGATGCCGGTATATCCTTTCTCGGCGGCCCCGTCCACCTGGGAGAGGGCCGAGGAGACAGATGAGCGGAGTCTAGCGGAGAAGGGCGCGTTCCACGACTTCGATATCTCCGCATGGAGCTCGGGCAGGAAGGGTGCTGACCTAGAGGCTGGCGCTTGGCGGCGGCTAGGCAGAAAACACCCGTCGAGTCGGTTCGGCGCGGGCTCCTTGGGTGGGGACCAGTCCAATCCCAGTCGGTCGACCGCTTTGGTGAGGAGGCGGATAAGCTCCGCGTCAACACTGGAGCGGGACCTGCCAGACTCTGGAGTCGAGGAGGCGGAGCGGTGAGAGCCCGACCATTCCTCGCTGTCCGAAGCAAGCAGAGAGCAGCTGTCAGCGGCGTCATCTGCTTCATCCCCAAAGGCGACGGCAGTGCAGGCAGTGGCCGGCCGCTGCGCGTCGGTGAAGGGCGGGGGAGAAGGAGAGAGCGAGGCTCGCGGGAGGGGCTCCGGCGAGCGCTCAGCTATAACCACCGGCTCGGGAGGCCTTTGAGAGCGGCGTTTCTTCTTTCGCGGCCCTGAAGAGGCAGCCGGGGAAGGTGGAGGATCATCAAACATGGCGAGTCGAGCCCGCAGGGTCGACATCGGCAAGTCCTCACACTGTTCGCAGCCGCCCGTGGAGAGGGCGCGGGCTGCGTGGTCGAGGCCCAGGCAGAGAGCGCAGACCACGTGGCGGTCTCCGTCGCTGAGCGAGGCTCTGCACGAGCCACAGGATGAGCGAGGCATTTGCAACAACGCCTCGCGCTCTTTTAGATGCAAAGTGTGTCGCGGGGCGAACACACACACACATACAACACAGAGCAGTAAAGGATATATTCGCCGGATAGCGAAGCAGGCAGGGAAGGCTGAAGGCGGCGAAGGCGGCCGGCGTCCTCAGGCTGAGATCCTCGGCGTGCTGGTCGCTTGATTCAACGGCGGCTTCCTCGGAGAGCAGCGATGCGAAGAGCTTCGCTGAAAAGACAGAAATCAGAGAAGCAGCCTCCGAGCCCTGTTTATATACGCTAAGCCACACCCCCCTTTTCGCGGGCTGTGACGCAGTAAGCGCGCCAAGCGCGCTCATTGGTCGTGACGTCACGCCAAGGGCTCAGCGGTAGGCTGCTGCAGTTGCCGCAGGGCAGCCAATGGGCACGCTAGTAGCTCGCCCTAGGTCTGCAGGCTGCCGCACTGCGTTGACAAGATTATAAAAATTAAGGATAATTTTTGGCTTCAGTATCTCGAGAAAGAAAGGCTTTCCCGTAGCGTAGCAACTACGCAATACGAGAGAACCTCTCGTAAGAGAACTAGGCTACTCATTGCATGTAAACTAGTTGTAACGTTTCATTGTGAATCAAATTAAAATGTTCTTCTCTTTGTAAACGTAGGCAGAGGCATAGTGACAGATTAATTCAATAATGTTGCAAAGATATTGCATCAATCCATATGTTTCATTAGGCTACTCGGCTATTTGTTTTGCCTTACTCTTTATTCATTTAGGCTATTTATACAGTTATTCATCATCTTCCGTCCTTCGCACTACTTGTGTAGCGCACGCATTCTCAGACCTGTCACCTGTCACTCATCATCGTAGGGGAGGTGTTTGGAATCATTCCCGCGTTACAATCATCAGCCAATCAAGGTGGTCACTTCAGTCAAGCTCGTGCATGAGTAATGACGTCAACCATAGTAACGAAGACACACTCTTAGTTTAGGAGTTGTCATTTTTCTTTACTAAGACCATAGACTAAGACTAAGAGTAGGTCTGAAAGGCGTTGTGAACACTGATCTATATAGAATGACATTATATAGATCAGTGGTTGTGAATAACTTTTAAGAGAAAACTCCTAGCTAAAATCTTTTAGTGCGATTTAGGAGTACTCCTAGTGGTAAGATAAAATGCTTTGTGAATACGGCCCCAGGATCCTAACCATAGACTGTAAAAAAAAATAAAAAAGTGGAACACCCTGTTCCTAACGCCCGAAACCATGGAAATGATGCTTATTTTAAAACACAGCAAACTATTAGTGTCTCATACCTAGTGAATATCATCGTATCTCTGAACTGTGTAGTACATCAGTGATTAAGAGCTTATATTCAAATCCACACAGATGGCGTAATATTACTGTGCTGCTGAATGTGATGACGTTTACTGCCAGCTTAAGGTTGTTTTTTTTTCCTTTTTAGTATTTTGATTAATTCTGGGATTCAGTTTAGACCGCCGTAATACTGTTTTCCCTGTCCCTAATCTGCTAACCTCATAACTCTTAATCCAAACCTCCAAGCCGGTTTTTTTTTTTTTTTTTGTCTTCTATATTGTAATCGAGGTCACAGATTACGTGCACGTGACATTCTCTGATTTTACCTGAAACTCCTCTCAGAACAGTGAGGGACTTAGGAAGGATGCAACTGTGTCCTCCTCTGTCTTATCGTAAGCTTCATGACCACACAACCCTGGCGCAAAGCATCAGTTGTCTTTTTGAAACAGACAACAGCGTGAAATGTTGCCCATCACAATTTACTCGCCCTCATCTGTCAAAACATGTATAACTTTTTCTTCTGGAGATGACAAAAGAAGATTTTCCCATACAATGACTGTAATTCCCTGTCCACTTTCATTGAAAATAACAGCCTGGACGTTCTGCTAAACATCTTCTTTTGTGTTCCACAGCGTAAACGAAGTCAAATGGGCAATGGTTCTTTTTATTTATTTTGAACTGCCCCTTTAAGAAAGAGAAGATTTAAATCCACGTGTCTTGTGGTCTCAGAGGGATTTGTGTTTGTATGTTGAATGAATACATTTACAGAATCACACATCCAGCTCACCTATTTCACTCAGTTTTTATTCTTTGATTATTAGGATGTTTTAACCATTATGTTGCTTTTCTGACTATAATGTGACAATTAATATGCTATTGCACAATGAATACTGAGTTTGAATAGTGAAAGAGAATCCGTTTTCTGATGGTCCTTTCCTTTGTCGTTTGAAGATCAATTATATCCGATGGCTGTCTGGGTGCAGAAAGTGATGATCATGGCAGATTAACCCAAGGGAACAGACACACAAACACAAACACGAACATACTGTTCTGTGGCTGACAGTCGGTAAGAATATCCATCAAAGTGATTGAAATTATGAAAAATGCCTCACAGCCTGTCATTTTCCCACGCCCATTCTTAGTTCTGCGAGAACACACATTGTTATATGAAATAATTTCACGAATTTATCTTCAAGCTGTCCTTGTTTAGACTGGATCGTGTTTACATATTACAGACGCAACTACAGTGCTGTAATTATGATAGTTAATCAAGCATGAAGGGATGCAAATATGAAACTTTGTCTGGTTGGCTTCTGCCATCTGTTGGTACAAATGTATAACTGCAAATAAAGAAAACCGTCACGTAACCTCGAGGATTCCCAAACTTTTGTCTTAGCCAAACCCATTTAACCTAAACAATTTACTTGAAGTATCTGTACATTTGTAAAGTTAATATTTTGATAATTTAACTGCAAATTTGCATGATCACGGTTCTCTGATGTCAGTTAATAGTCATATGACATGCAGGTAAACAATAAAATATTTAATGTACTTTCATATTAATAGATATTTATTCATATACAATATTTAATAAAACATTGTGTTTTGTTTGTATATGATTTAATGAGTGTTATCTTAGTATTTATATGCAATTATAGTACTTATTTTGAATTAGTTTTAATTTTAGTTGACGTTTTGTGCTGTTCTTTTGTCTTTTTTATTAGTTTCTGTTTTTAAAAATCTATTTATATGTTTCAACATTTCTTATATATATATATATATATATATATATATATACACATATATATATATATACATATATATATATATATATATATATATATATATATATATATATATATATATATATATATATATATATATATTAGCTTTTATTTATATTTATTTATATTATATTTTTATAATAGTTTTAGTTAACACACAAAAAAAACACTGGTTTAAATTATTAAATTTTTGGTTTTTATTAACTCCCGAACCCCAGTTTGGGAAACCCTGATGTACAGTAGCTCATCCTTTAGATACTGTGAAGCATAAAAAAAAAAAAAAAAAAAAGATTAAACAATAAACTAATCAGGAAACCAAGTCTGTTTCAAATATACACATTTTCATAATTTATTAAGCTTTCAGTTTCTTAAGAGATAATAATTTGGTCCCAAGCAAGATGTTAAGAGCACAATAATCAAAATAGAATCACATTCAATTTAAAAAGAAAAATGATCAGATAATTATTATTTTTTTGCTTACAAATGACCGTTCGATTTTGGAAAAAAGATCAATTACATAAAATCAGCATTAGTGAAACTACAGTAAGTGCAGTTCTGAACACCTGAGAGTTTGATCCCAGATTAACTAGTCTCTTTTATAAAGTTTCCAGACTTAAATGAGTGGCACAGTTTCAGCAAAAACAGACTACAGCACAATAATAGTCCAATAGCGTTATGTCCCCTGAGAAGAAGAAAAGGTTTTATTGAGCTGCGAGATGAGGTTTGTTGTGTTGCGAGTCCAAAAATGATCCTGGCTGATTGATTCTATGAGGATGTGAGGATGTTCAGGGACATGTGTTAGGTAAAGGAATACTTCATTGAACACTGACCAATATAAACTAAATGCTAATGCTTAAAGGGTTTGAGTAAAAAAAAAAAAAAGGTATATATATATATATATATACACACACACACATCAGACGAGGACAGTAGTGATGTCACGTTTGTTAAATGCATCTTCAGTGAGCCAGTTTAAGATGTAAAAAATCCTTCCGTGATTTTCTGTGGTCCTTCCTTCAACCAACACGTCTAATTTTGCTATTTGTTTGTTTCATGCTTGCTGCTGAGAAGATCTGTGCTGAGTTTCACCATTGAACGACACTCACTTTTCTCAAAAGCCGAGGCGTCAGGTGGACAGGTATGTGACTGAGCTTCTACGACCCCCAGAGGTAACAGGTTCTGCGAGCTTGATTGTGCTACGGTGTTTTCCATTGAGGAATGAACTGGTGGTTTGGCTCCAGAGCAACAGGTGTGCGTGGAAAAGTCTGAAGCCTGGGCCGGGTGTGAGTCTGGGGAGGAGCACAGGAAAGCAGACAGAGGGCAGTCCGGAGAGGAATATTTGGCCAGCACCTGTAGCTGCTCAGGTTTGAGGGCGGCTTCAGCACAGACCCTCTCGTACAGGCCTGAGTAACTCTGCCAGGTCTTCAACTTCATCTGATTCAGCTTTATCCGTTCTACTGTCAGCTTCTCGCGCTCACTCCTCTGCAGAGAACAAATTTTTTTTTTTTTAGATTTATGCATTTGAATTGCATATACAATTTCACTGGATTGCACAATTTTAACATGAACAAAAATATTTTAATTTTGTGATGCAAATGAAACAGGTTACTTTACATAATTTACATATTATATATCAGTTTGAAAGCTCTAATATAATATATATATATATATATATATATATATATACGCATGCGCATACTTATGTAATATGAGCCCTTATTACATTTTAATTGTATATATATATATATATATATATAATTTATTTCTATTTGATCTTAATCTTTCTATTTGCATCTATTTGATCTTAATTAAATAGTCATATATTCAAAAAACATTCATTCAAGTATGTCTTAGAATCAGCATAAAAACATTGTGAAAACAATTACATTTATTTTTATAATTTTATTTATTTTTATCATTTTACTCAAATATTTTTAGGTGGATCTGTATAATCTCACAAAAACCTGCCCAGGTCATATTTCACCCACAAATCAAATAATATATATAAAAAATAATATATATATATATATATATATATATATATATTTTAATTATATTTCAGCACCTTTCCCCCCTAAATTATCATTACCATAAATAATAAATAAAATATTATTTAAAATATTTCTACATTATCATTGTATTGCTTTATTTTATTTTGTATTTTTAACTAATGAAACCCACAATTTAAAAAAAAATATTTTATCTATAAAATCCTGTTAATTTTTTTATTTTTTTTTAAATCCTTAAAAAAGTTTTGTATTTTCTTTAATAACAATAAAATCTCTAATTTTTCTTCTGTGATTTTGGGGTGAAATGTGATCACATTTTTGTGAAATTCACTGAAATAGCAGCTGTAGATCAAAACTTTCATCCTGAATGAGGTATTTGAGGTGCTTGTGTACAGTTATGACCTTTGAGCCTTTAGGGATTACTTCGGATACTCACCAGTTTCTCGATTTCACACTCCAGATTGTGTATGCAGTCAAGTTTCCGCTTGCGGCAGCGACGGGCTGCAATCCGGTTTTTGCTCCGTCTGCGGATGTCATGCACAACATCGAGCTGCTCCCGTGAGAAGCACTGCTGCTTCAGCATCTGCTGGAAGTCGTTCCTGCTCAGAGACACGATCTGATCCACGGAGAGCGGCAGCGCCATCTGGAGTGAAAGAACGGAAATGGGTCAACATGTCTATCATCAACTAAACAAATATGTCATATTCCTCCTGCTTAGTCATGGCACCAGGTCTGTTTATATTTTAAACACTGTAATGTTACTTTGCTTGATATTTAAAGAGTAAAAGATTAATGGGTTTCATTAAGTCCTCAATCAGGACGTTTGTGGACTTTTGACTTTACTGTAAGTCTGACTAGTCATTATCAGGTGTGCAAAGTAGGTACATTCCAGCCTGCTCAAAAGGCACTGAAAAGGGCAAAGTCCAACATGCATTAACAAATAGAAAAACTCGTTCCGCAGGTGCCAGGCTTTTGCTTACTATGGATACTTGTTTCAGACACAGAATTAAAAAAGGGTAATTCCAACTTTTTTTCTCAGAATTGAGTGATATAAACTCGAAATTGCAAGTTATAAAGTTCTGACTTTTTGTCTCGCAATTGTGACTTTATATCACGCAATTCTGACTTTATAACTCTCGATGGAGAGAAATTTTGAGAAAAAAGTCAGAATGGCGAGATATAAACTCGCAATTGCGAGAAAAAAGTCAGAACTTTATAACTTGCAATTTCGAGTTTATATCACACAATTCTGAGAAAAAAGTTGGAATTGCGAGATGCAAACGTATTTGTGAGAAAAAAAGTCGCAATTACCCTTTTTTTATTCTGTGGTGGAAACAAGCTTACTGCTCCACCACCAACTGTATTTGCTGTATCTGTATCGCACTGTGACTTAATAGCAGGTATGCTGACAAATGGCACCATTTGGAGGGTCTCCAAAGAAAATCACCCAACAATGCTATTAACAAGTGAAGTAACTAATGATATGTATGGCTGGCTAATTATTCAACTAAAATAAAAATAATAATAATAACAGCAACTCATACTTAAGTAAGAAATGCAAAAAAAAATTATAGAAATTTGCAACCATTTTGATTTTAAAACAACTTTGAATAAATATAATGATATTAATAATTATTATTATCGGAATGCTGTATTTATATTAATGCAATTCATTTAATGGTATTAATTAATTAATTATATCAATATTAATCATTATTATCATCATTACTATTAAAATGATGTTAATAACAACAACAAATAATTCATAATTATTATTATTATTAATTTAATTATATAATTGTATTTGCATAAAATATTCATAATATTCATCATATCAGTTTTAATAAAGCAATATATCAATCTCTATTCATGTTCCATCTATAAAGTAAGTCTGACGTTTTATTTATTTTTGTTTTTTTGCCCATTTTATTATCCATCAGGACTATTAGAAAGTTGTCAAACTATTGGAAGTTTGATCACTTAATGTAATACACACCTCTCCTCAACAAACTGCACACTTTGAGATAAGGGTTTGTTCAGATCAATGAAGCACATCTGATAAATACAACCAGTCCTCACCTCACACACTCGTTCACTGCTGTAAGACTCACTGTCCCCCTCTGTGTCAAAACTATCAGAGTCCTCCCCTGATTGGTTGGAGTGTAAGTACGGACTGCCCTGGGACGTGGATCCCCCCTCTCCATCGTGTAGTTGAGCACCCACCGCGCCAAAGCTCTGCATAAATGGACACTCTAATGCTCTGGAATCCAGGTACCAGCTTTTCAGACAATTTGAGGGTTTCTCCACCAGGCCCAGGCCAGAGGGAGACGCCTGACAAGAATCCGGCCAGGATGTAAGCTGCTTGGCCACCTCGATTTCCTCTGTGCTCCTCTGTTCATTGCTTTGGTCATCTCTGAGCTCCATGTATGTTCTCTCAGCATCATCTATTCCTGAGCGAGGGGACATTCCCCGTTTAGACAAGTCTCCTGAGTCACAAATGGAATGTGCCGACTCGTTGCAGGTTGGAAAGGATGGCTGGCCTGTGCAAGGACCAGGATTCAAAGGACAAAATTCAGGAAGAAGAGAATCTTCATCTTCATCTGTTTTATTGCATGACAACCTCTCCTTGCAGTCTCCATTGCTTGAGCAAGGAAGGTAGTTTAAAGGACAGTCGTCATCTGTCTTGTCAAGGGACATGGGTGTCGAGTCGCAGACATCCAGACAGGATCGCTCCTTCCCGCAAGCTATTTGAAACTTGCGGTATTTCGGGCACAGGAAGGAGTAATCTGAGTCTTTCCCACTGTAACAGCTTTTTGCGACATCCTCAATGGCCACCGACGGAGGGCAAGATGGCTCTTTGGCTTTAAGCTGAGGCTGTGAGGGTTGAAGTAATGATTGATCTTCATCAATAGCATCGTCCTTGTTAATCGAGCTCAATTCAGCTCCTCGTGATTTGCAGCATTTGGTTTTACAGCACTTCTTTGGGACTTTTGATGTGCTTCTGCTGCTGTCAAAGAACTTGGGGAGAAGGAAGTCAAAGCAGGCTTTGTCCAAGTTCTTGAAACCAAGAACTGAAGCACAGTTACGGATTTCCAGCACGTTCTCTTTGGTAAAGATGAGTTTTGAGGTGTAGGCAAAATCCAGCAAGGGTTCAAACCCCTCTGAGGTAACCTTAAGATGGAAAAAAAAACAATAGATTTTAAATCAAATGCATTAAAATCTGCCTTTTCTTTGCATCACATCTCATATTAACACTGAAGAATTAAATATTTCTGCCACAATGCTGAGCCAAAGATCTCATGAACTTCCTCCTTGAACAATTCAGACCTTTGATTATGTTGTTACCTCATCAGGAAGGTTGATGACAATCCCTTCAGGTGTATGACTGGACACACGAGCGCTGAAGTAATCACTGCAGGATGCCAGAACTGCCCGGTGGGCCCGGAAACTCTGGGTTTCCGCCACAATAGTCACATCACACAGAAGATCTTTCTTCCTCTGCTCATTCAGACATTGCAGAACGTAGGAACTGTGCACAGATGACTGGAAGGTGAACTTAAACAACTTTGAGCTTTCCATCGACATGTTGAGTTAATCTGTATGGTAAAAACATAAACAATAGGTTTTCATGTGCTCAATTCAAGAAAACTGTCAAGTGTATACTAAAATAATTCACAACATGACAAATAGCCTAGACTGAGATAACTCATTCATTTGGCATATAAATCAGGCATCACACAGTTTGACCAATGAATTTCAATGTCCTATTTTTGGATAAAGATTTTTCTAAATCATTGTATGGATGTTGCAGATATATATATATATATATATATATATATATATATATATATATATATATATATATATATATATATATATATATATATATATATATATATACACATATACACAATTTTATAATCCCCTGTGATTTTCAAACACCTTATAGTGTGCAACAGTTGCCCATCCACTTTTTTGTTGTTGAGAATTTGGTTCCAGAAGTATTTTCATTAAAGGGTTATAATCCATGATCCAAAAACAACAAGCTATGAGTTTGAATCGCAACTTTACAAACCTTTATTTGAAGGAAAAAAAAAAAACTATTTGAAAATCGTACAGAAAGACAAAGGTACAGGGCTATGTACTTGAATGAGTATAGGCAAAATAACTACAATCCCATGACAATCTAATTTAAAAATAAATGGATAAATATAAAACTATTGATCTCAACTGTATTCAGAATCAGTAGATTTTACGTTTATGGCAAAATATGCATCTATACACAAATATTTAGGCTAAGTAGTTTGAGAGCATAGGAAGTGGGTGGGCGCTAGAGTATTTGATTTTTCGATTACCTGATTGGTGGAGATTTTTTGCAGAATCATGGTAATGAAGTTTTTCAACCAGGATTCCACTGTTGAACACTATTATTTACAAATAAGTTGAAATTATATGGACTGTTGGCTTCAACATAAGCACATATGCCATTGCCATAAGTTATCAACCTCATAGCTCACAATAGGTCTAAGTCAG
This sequence comes from Squalius cephalus, assembly GCF_949319135.1. Classification (NCBI taxonomy): domain Eukaryota; kingdom Metazoa; phylum Chordata; class Actinopteri; order Cypriniformes; family Leuciscidae; genus Squalius; species Squalius cephalus. The sequence goes on from NC_137145.1 coordinate 15,291,786, forward strand.
CTAAAGGTTATAAATTAAAAAGAAAATTAATGGGATTTACTTCTGGAACTCAGAGTAGCACTAACGACTCTGTTCCAGTTTGTGTCTAGCTTGCGGCGCTTCGTTTCGTGAAGGTGAAAATTGGTATCACAGCCGACCTTATTTTCAGAACAACAGCGCTCATGCTCGCGTAATACTTCTTTAAAAAAAAAAAAGCCTCACACTCGGTCGACAACAAAAGTGCCTCGAGAAGAAATGCTTTTTGAAACACCAAACGTACGTGTCCTTACCCACGGGAACTCTTTATCTCAACTGATAATACTACTGATAATAATTTGATCTAGTCGAGTCATGAGTGTGTATGCATGCGCGCGCGCGCGTGTGTGGCGCAATAGTGTGCGCGCTCTGCTGACTCATTCGGTTTTGCTGATAAAGGATGAGCAAGCATTTTCCCCGTCTGTTCCTTTCCTCTAAACTCCTCGACTTTATAAAGAACTTAGGGACCAGTTGCCTCATACAGTTCAGCTAGAGTATTTTGTGTTGTTAGACGAAAACATCTTAACTCGTTTCCCTAATGTGTCGAGTAAAAACAACAGACGCGCATTTTATGTAATAAATACCGAGCATTACGATTGTGCTACAAAACCTAGTGAGCAGCCTACATAGACAGTATAAGGTATCTCAGGTGCTTTACATATTTGAATGGAACCATCGAAGCGCGGATATGATGCCCAAATATGCTGTCTAGGTAGGAAGCTCATTATGTTTTGAGACAGCCTACGTCCGACGAAAAAAAGACATCTGTATAGAAGAATATTATCGCTTCCACGATCGTGATCATTAAAAAACTTCCACCGATATGTCGTGAAACTGTAGAATAGCTGAACTTCTTTCATAAGTATTAACATTTAAATTAGATATTTAAACTTTTAATTATAAAGTTGATCGATCTCCATTTTCCATGACTTTCTGTCTCTCAGTTTCGACATACATAAACTAACAAAACCACTAGCTTTCGTATATACTCACCTGTCATATCACCGGAGAGTGAGAGTAAAAGAAGAATTTGACACTACATACTAACTCGGGTTGCTTAAAGCGATCACTTGTAACTATGAAAACAAGGCGGCGCTTGTGTTTCACTCTGGTGTCGTGTGACTTCAGCCCAAAATTGTTTTTGTCCCGCCTTCTCAAACACAGCCGCCTTTCATTGGCCCTCTGTCCTGTCAATCAATCAAGACTTCCTTAAAAAAAAAATCGCCACCAGACCTTCTTGGTTTTCACCACCCACGCCACACACACACACACATATATACATAATTTAACCTTCTCAGTCCCGAGTTGGGAAACTTTACAAAAAACAATCTTTGTCAAAAAGAGAAAACGGCATCTTAAATAGCCCAAAATTAAATTGTCTGGTAGGCTATATTGAGCATTCGGACCTATATGAAATATGATATTCTGCTTTATTTTCACCAATGTGAAAACAAAAATGGCATTTTTTTCATAAATGGTCTATCAGTCAGACAAAGAAAATGAAACCGGCACTACAAAAGACTAGAGTAGACATAACTAAAATACCACTGAATCTTGAGGAAGCAAACATTTCATGCTGCTAAACTGGTTTGTGGACAACACCGCTGGTATTTTAGCTGTATGGTGTAGGAGGTGTCAGCCATTGATATTTTTGAAGGGTTTCACAATCCTAAAATGATCAGATCACATTTCGAAACTCAAGTTCCCTATTGCTGAGTGACTACACAATGTGTAGTCATACGTCTATTATCACCTTGATTCAACTAAAATAGCTAAACAGAAATGTAGATCCTCAATTCCTTTTTTATGCAACTGACAGACAGTAAACAGTAAAAACTTTTACTCAGAGTAACATTTACTCTTTTTCAGCAGAGCAGTTTACATGGTAAAACACTGATAAAATTTCAACTGTACAATATAGGCGAGTGCATCCACAAACACGCCCTTAAATCACACAAAGAAGTATATATTCAGAATACAAATTCAGAAATATATGAGTGAGGTGATCCCTCACCTCATCTTTGGGCCACAAGACCATCTGCTCTGAAAAGGACCCATATTAGCTTAAAATATTATATACATTGATTAAGTGTCTCAGTCTAAGCACACTGATTCAAAATCAGTTTTCCGCTTCAGTACATAACCACTGAAGGAACGCTGAGATGTTTATAAGCTGTAGTAAAGACCCAGAAGAGAAAAATCTTTCGCACTGGTGTCAAAGGTCACGAGGAGCCCTGTCTCTTTTGACTGACCACTCGGAGCGTCTCGAGCTGCTGCGCTCGCTCGCTGTGGGCTGTTATCAGGTTCCGGTTCTCTTCCGTAAGTATCCTGTATTCCTCCTCCAGTTGCGCAAACTCCATCGAAGCCTGTTCGTCCTCTAGCAGCTCAGCCATGAGCTCTTTCCTGAGAATGGCACACATATATAATAAATGTTATACATGATCATTCATTACATAACTTTTTTAATGACTGTAATGATGATATGAAAGGTGTGTGCCAAAATAACACATTATATGGCTTGGGTGTCACACACATGACTACAGGTGGCTGTTCCGTGCCTGAAACTATTTAATAGGAAGTGAGCCTGTTGGCACCATAGCTTTTGGTAGCTGGGTTGAAACAATCTCAATTGTGGAACAAACAAAACATTTTTATTATAGACAGAACTGCAGAAGTCTGGATGACTTCTCTGTGTTTTGTAATGTTTCTCTAGCTCACAGTGACTGAGTCAGCCGGTGATCCGTTCTGCTTTGCCCTTTGGACCAAGTTAATCGTTTGAGCAAGGTTGTAGTGTGGTGACAGGCACGTTTAATACGTATGCTTAAAATGTGAAAAAAGGGTTAAAAGTGTCTATAACCAAACAAGGATGAATCAGACACAAACTATATACCGTTAGGGAACATCAACAAATGGTTATGAGTAATAAATCTGCAGAAAATGTACAGAATTGATTTACAGTATATCCCTGAACAGCTGAGTTAGGCACTTTATTGGAACTCAGTGTATCTGGAAAAGTTCATGTGTTTTCCTCTTTAAGAAAAAAAAGCAAATGAGAAAGAGAACAAACTCTGGACATTTTCAGTGGCATTTAGATGTCATGAAATTTTGTTTGTGTTTCCCTCCATAAACAATCCATGGATCCTGGAATATATATATATATATATATATATATATATATATATATATATATATATATATATTACCACTTGATTAGGTACACTTTGCTAGTACTGGGTTGGACTCCCTTTTGCCTTCAGAATTCTCTTAATTTTTCATGGCATAGATTCAACAAGGTTCTGGAAACATTCCTCAGAGATTTTGGTCCATATTGACATGAAAGCATAACGTAGTTGTAATGTGAATCTCCTGTTCCACCTTATCCTAAAGGTGCTCAATTGGACTGAGATCTGGTGACTGTGGAGGTCATTCGAGTATAGTGAACTAATTGTCATGCTCAAGAAACCAGTTTGAGATGATTTGTAGATTCTGCAGACCTCGGTTGTAACCAGTGGTTATTTGAGTTACTGTTGCCTTTCTATCAGTTTGAACAACTCTGGCCATTCTCCTCTGGAATCAACAAGGCAGAACTGCCACTCACGGGATATTTTCTCTTTTTCGAACCATTCTCTGTAAACTCTAGAGATGGTTGAGCGTGGAAATCCCAATAGATCAGCAGTTTCTGAAATACTCAGATCAGCTCGTCTAGCACCAAAGGCCATGCCACGTTCAAAGTCACTTAAATCACCTTTCTTCCCTTTTCTGATGCTCGGTTTTAACTTCAGCAGATCGTCTTCTTGACTATGTCTACATGCCTAAATGCGATGAGTTGCTGCCAGAGGTATCACTAGGCCTATTTTGAGGGCTTCTGCCCCCCTAAATGTCCACCCAGCCCCCCCTGAAAAATTTGCGATTAACTCTGTAATCTGTACGAATTTGTGATCGGCTCAGTCCCCTTTAAAACCCCCATGAAAGAGGTGGCAGGCTTCGGTTCCTCCTCCTCTTTTAGTCTGCCTTGTTATCTCCATGAATGAAAATGAGAAATGTAGATCTTCTTTTAAGTGAATTCTACTGCACAACTGTAGAGTTAAAAAAAAATGATAAAGTGTTTAAAATATTACGTGTTTAAAACATTTTTTTTTTTACCTTTTTCACCCCTGATGAGTTTGCATCTCTGCATTTAAACTGCTTATAAGAGTAAATGACAAAGACAGAGAAACATCATGTGAGTTATTTCATTCAACTAAATATTGACCCAGCAGGTAATTGTGACACATTTATTAGCCTTAGAGTAAAGCCATTTGTGGTTTTCGATGTCACTTTGAATTATAGAAGTGGAAAATTGATTCATGTGCTCTTATATTTTTTAATAAATAGAAAGCAAAAAAAAAAAAAAAATTCTTAATGAATATTGGTTGGTAAATGATTTGAAATTAAATCAATATTCAAGGATTGACTTGATATGTATATATGACCTAACCTACTATTTTGTTTATTTCTACCCTATATTCACACACACACACACACACACACACACACACACACACACACACACACACACACACACACACTATATATATATATATGCCCTCATTGGGGGCTGATCCCCCAATTCTGAAATCCTAGAATCGCCCCAACTTGCTGCCATATGATCGGCTGATTAGATATTCGTAGTTATGTTTACAAAATGATACTACTATACTAGGTCGTTTGAAAAAAAGAAAAGAAAAAAAAGTGTTGTTTGCAATCTTAAATTGTGGAGTATATTCAAATGTAAGGCTTTACAGTGCACTTTCATTTTCATCAAAGTGTGGTTTTGCTATGTGAATGTTAAAAAAACAAAAAGCCCTTTATACCACAATACATATGCCAACTCTGGTCATGATTACACAGGCACAGAGCATGACTATTAAGGAAACTCCAGACAAATGCAGCTTTGACCAATGATCTGTCTGTTCATACTTACAAAGATGTGTGTGTTTATATGTATAGGCTACTGTATCAGAATATATTTATTGATTGTAGAAACATAATAGTGTGGTTAACAGCTCTGAATCTCAGTAACATCATGAATACATGTATTGAGCTTGTGTTTTAAGTTATTTTTAAAGCTTACTTTCTGTCTTCCAGCCAGGCGATTTCATGTTTGACCTGGTTGAACTCATTGGCCATCTTGCAGTGGTCTTTGTACACTTCTATGGACTCCTTTAGAGACCGACACGGCAACACCGGCTGTTAAAGGTAGGAACATGATGACATTATTACATGTAAATAAAGCTGTAAGCGTTTTATTTTTCCCACAATTGCTCTTTTTAAAAGAGTGAATTGACAAATACAGTATACTTTTGCTACAAGAGTAACTGGGGATAAATTGAGGAACTTGGTTTTTTTTCTTTATGATGTTATCCCCTCCTTGAACTGCCACCTTACCGTGGTGGAGGGGTTTGAGTACCCGAATGACCCTAGGAGCTATGTTGTCTGGGGCTATATGCCCCTGGTAGGGTCTCCCAAGGCAAACAGGTCCTAGGCGACGGGTCAGACTAAGAGCGGTTCAAAAACCCCTTATGATGACAAAAAAAATGAGGACCGTGACGTCGCCCGGTATGGCGCAGCCGGGGCCCCACCCTGGAGCCAGGCCCGGGGTTGGGGCTCGTATGCGAGCGCCTGGTGGTCGGGCCTCCCCCCATGGGGTCCGGCCGGGCTCAGCCCGAAGGAGCGACGTGGGGCCACCCTCCCGTGGACCCACCACCTGCAGGAGGGACCGTAAGGGGCCGGTGCAAAGTGGATCGGGCGGCAGTCGAAGGCGGGGGCCTAGACAACCCGATCCCTGGACGCGGAATCTAGCTCTAGGGACATGGAATGTCACCTCTCTGGCGGGGAAGGAGCCTGAGGTTGTGCGTGAGGTTTAGAGATTCCGACTAGAGATAGTTGGGATCACCTCTACGCACGGCTTGGGCTCTGGAACCACACTCCTCAAGAGAGGATGGACTCTTCACCACTCTGGAGTTGTCCATGGTGAGAGGCGGCGGGCTGGTGTGGGTTTGCTTATAGCCCCCCAGCTCAGCCGCCATGTGTTGGAGTTCACCCCGGTGAACGAGAGGGTCGTTTCCCTGCGCCTTCGGGTCGGGGATAGGTCTCTCACTGTCGTTTGTGCTTACGGGCCGAATGGCAGTGCAGAGTACCCGGCCTTCTTGGAGTCTCTGGGAGGGGTGCTGGAAAGTGCTCCGACTGGGGACTCCATCGTTCTACTGGGCGACTTCAACGCCCACGTGGGCAGCGACAGTGACACCTGGAGGGGCGTGATTGGGAGGAACGGCCCCCCTGATCTGAACCCGAGTGGTGTTCTGTTATTGGACTTCTGTGCTAGTTACAGCTTGTCCATAACGAACACCATGTTCAAGCATAAGGGTGTCCATCAGTGCACATGGCACCAGGACACCCTAGGCCGGAGGTCGATGATCGACTTTGTAGTCGTTTCATCCGACCTCCGGCCGTATGTCTTGGACACTCGGGTGAAGAGAGGGGCGGAGCTGTCAACTGATCACCACCTGGTGGTGAGTTGGATCCGATGGCGGGGGAAGAAGCTGGACAGACTCGGCAGACCCAAACGTACTGTGAGGGTCTGTTGGGAACGCTTGGCCGAATCCCCTGTCAGAGAGATCTTCAATTCCCACCTCCGGCAGAGCTTCGACCAGATCCCGAGGGAGTCTGGAGATATTGAGTCCGAGTGGACCATGTTCTCCACCTCCATTGTCAACGCAGCCACTCGGAGCTGTGGCCGTAAGGTCTCCGGTGCCTGTCGAGGCGGCAATCCCCGAACCCGGTGGTGGACACCGGAAGTAAGGGATGCCGTCAAGCTGAAGAAGGAGTCCTACCGGGCCTGGCTGGCTTGTGGGACTCCTGAGGCAGCTGATGGGTACCGACGGGCCAAGCGGACTGCAGCCCGGGTGGTTGTGGAGGCAAAAACTCGGGCCTGGGAGGAGTTCGGTGAGGCCATGGAGAAGGACTATCGGTCGGCCTCGAAGAGATTCTGGCAAACCGTCCGGCGCCTCAGGAGGGGGAAGCAGTGCCCTACCAATGCTGTTTACAGTGGAGGTGGGCAGCTGTTGACCTCGACTGGGGATATCACCGGACGGTGGAAGGAATACTTCGAGGATCTCCTCAATCCCGCCATCAATCCCGCCGTCACGTCTTCCATTGAGGAAGCAGAGGCTGAGGGCTCGGAGGCGGACTCGTCCATCACCCGGGCTGAAGTCACCGAGGTAGTCAAGAAACTCCTCGGTGGCAAGGCACCGGGGGTGGATGAGATCCGCCCTGAGTACCTCAAGTCTCTGGATGTTGTGGGGCTGTCTTGGCTGACACGCCTCTGCAACATCGCGTGGCGGTCGGGGACAGTACCTTTGGACTGGCAGACCGGGGTGGTGGTCCCTCTTTTCAAGAAGGGGGATCGGAGGGTGTGCTCCAACTATAGGGGGATCACACTTCTCAGCCTCCCTGGGAAAGTCTATGCCAGGGTACTGGAGAGGAGAATCCGGCCGATAGTAGAACCTCGGATTCAGGAGGAACAGTGTGGTTTTCGTCCCGGTCGTGGAACACTGGATCAGCTCTATACCCTCTACAGGGTGCTGGAGGGTTCATGGGAGTTTGCCCAACCAATCCACATGTGCTTTGTGGATTTGGAGAAAGCATTCGACTGTGTCCCTCGCGGCAGCCTGTGGAGGGTGCTCCGGGAGTATGGGGTCCGGGGCCCTTTGCTAAGGGCTATCCGGTCCCTGTACGACCGGAGCAGGAGCTTGGTTCGGATTGCCAGCAGTAAGTCAGACTTGTTCCCGGTGCGTGTTGGACTCCGGCAGGGCTGCCCTTTGTCACCGGTTCTGTTCATAATTTTTATGGACAGAATTTCTAGGCGCAGCCAGGGGCCGGAGGGGGTCAGGTTTGGGGACCACACGATTTCATCTCTGCTCTTTGCGGATGATGTGGTCGTGTTGGCCTCATCAAACCAGGACCTCCAGCATGCGCTGGGACGGTTTGCAGCCGAGTGTGAAGCGGCCGGGATGAGAATCAGCACCTCCAAATCCGAGGCCATGGTCCTCAGTCGGAAAAGGGTGGCTTGCCCGCTTCAGGTTGGTGGAGAGTTCCTGCCTCAAGTGGAGGAGTTCAAGTATCTCGGGGTCTTGTTCACGAGTGAGGGAAGGATGGAACGGGAGATTGACAGACGGATCGGTGCAGCTTCTGCAGTAATGCGGTCGCTGTACCGGTCTGTCGTGGTGAAGAAGGAGCTGAGCCGCAAGGCGAAGCTCTCGATTTACCGGTCAATCTACGTTCCTACTCTCACCTATGGTCATGAGCTTTGGGTCATGACCGAAAGGACAAGATCCCGGATACAAGCGGCCGAAATGAGCTTTCTCCGCAGGGTGGCTGGGCGCTCCCTTAGAGATAGGGTGAGAAGCTCGGTCACTCGGGAGGAGCTCAGAGTAGAGCCGCTGCTCCTCCACATCGAGAGGGGTCAGTTGAGGTGGCTCGGGCATCTTTTCCGGATGCCTCCTGGACGCCTTCCTGGGAAGGCTTTCCGGGCATGTCCCACCGGGAGGAGACCCCGGGGAAGACCTAGGACACGCTGGAGAGACTATGTCTCCCGGCTGGCCTGGGAACGCCTCGGTGTCCCCCCGGAAGAGCTGGAGGAAGTGTCGAGGGAGAGGGAAGTCTGGGCATCCATGCTTAGACTGCTGCCCCCGCGACCCGGTCCCGGATAAGCGGTAGAAAATGGATGGATGGATGGATGATGTTATATTTGGATTGTCTGCTACATCCTGGAATATACACAAAATCGTCATACAGCCTGACAAGAAGTTTTCAATCAACAGATGAAACGCAATATGTGGAAACATTATTGAGACGCTTGACTTTTTTTTTATTCCTTTTGTGTCAGGAACTTCTTCTTTCGCAATGACTCACGGCACAGTACAACAGAATATCATCCACACGACTAAGCGCTTCAACTTCTCCCTGTTTTTCCCCTTAAGTGTGTGTGGGTGTATCTGTGTGTTTGCATATATGTTAATGTTATATTTTTTTTCAGGTAGGACAATTTCAGGTTTCAGATCTTCCTTAAACAGTCCTTTTCACATTGAGCGGCACTGATATTCTAAACACCACGTGGCATTGATAATCCATAATAGCCTATATCATAACAATATGACAAACCAAATTTGAATGAAAACACAATAATTTCATGAAAAAATAAAATATACACTACTTAGTGCTGTTCATGCCTCATAATGTAAGCTCTCTTTCTAAGAGAAAGGTTTTCTAAGAAAGCTTTCTTTCACAGAAAGAAAAAAAAAACCTGTCTGTGAGCATTTCATATTAGAGACAGAGACATTTTTGTACTAGTTATGAGGAAATGTCAAACCCAACTCTTCATGTCAGCATGAAACAGCATTCTCAAAATATATTTGACTAAAACAATACATATAGTGGGAAAAAATTGTAGGCCAGCCCTGGACATTTTGTCCATCGGGAATTGATTGGACTCTGAAAAGTTGAAGGACATCACCCGAAAAAGAAAAGCAAGTTTTCACATTATGGAAACAAGCATTTATTTTTCATACATAGATTGTCCAAAATAAGACCAAAAATGGTATATTAAAAATGTGTCACATGGCCCTTTTGGCACAATTATTTTTATTTATTAATAATTAAAATAACTATTATTGTTATTACTATTAAAAATGACATGCTTACCTTTAATAATGTAAATAAGTTCAATTGATTTCCTGGGTACTGTAGCGAGAACTTTAAAAGTAACCGATGCCATCTTGTGGTCTTACAGAAGCATTGCTAAAATATTCCCTTTTTGAGAAAGTTTGATCCATGAAATTAACCGAATAATAAGTTGTGTAACAATATGTGAAAATAAGAAGGAACAAATGTCCTCAGCCAATAGACATCAATGAACGCTTTTAAAAGGATAGTTAATGTTAATTCTGTCATCTGTCAAGTTCCAAACCTGTATGAATTTCTTGCTTCTGTTGAACACAAAATATTTTGAAGAATATGGGTAACTCAACAGTTTGTGGTCCCTATTGACTTCCATAGGCAAAAATATACTATAGAAGTCAATGGTTTCCTTCAACCGTTTGGTTACCGACATTCTTCAAAATATCTTCTTTTGTGTTCATCAGAGGAAAGAAATTCATACAGGTTTGTAACAATATGAGGGCAAGTAAATGATGACATAATTTTCATTTTTGCGTGAACTATCCCTTTAAGGCAGCAGTATATTATTTTCATGTTGTTTATAATGTTGTCTGGGTGGATGTGACTCTATTCCTCTCTGATTTAGCTTCTTTCCTCATGAATCTTACATGCAGGAACATTTCAATTGCACCCTGCCTCACAAACCCACCACTTACTTACTCACACACACACACGCACACACTATAGCATTAATATTAGTCCAGTGGATTAAGCCTTTTCTGCAGTTTTTCCTACGCCAAAAGTCACACCATATGACCCCAAACCATTATTATCATATACAGTACACCTTTAGTTGTGAGATATAGAGTCAGATACATAAAATCTGCAGCCATCAAATGCTTATTTTAGCTGTATTCTCTATGCAGCAGACTCTGTAATTGTATTCCAAGCATACGGCATAATAGATTATTAATAACTTTACCTGCAGGCGTTGCTCAAGGTCAGGGAATGATGGAAGGGGATTTTCTGCATCTTTCAACTCTGAAAGGAAAAGAAAGCCAGATGAACATGTCTGGTATGAGAATGCTAATGTTTGAGATCTTTACTCCAAGGCCTTAGTGGTGACATCTATATCCATCTAATCAGCTAAATCATACCACAGTTCACATGACACCACAGCATGTCCAGTTAGCTGTTTACACTGATCTAGGTCCAGTTTCCTTAGCGTAAACATTCACATGGTTATTCGCCTGGAAACTGGTTCCGGATCAGTGCGAAAAGCCAAATTCGAACACCACCTGTTCGACCATGAAGTTTAAATCCTAAACGGACAGATTGAAAGTAAGTATCTCCCATGTTCTTTGCAATGACTTGTCTGTAACGAGCACTCTGACAGACGGCTTGTCTGTACTGATTCCCGCCATGCCAGCTATGAGCTACAGTATGTCCAAGCGAGAATCCTCTGATGCAGCCTGCTAAAAACAGGCCTGTTTACAGTCATGCATCAGCCAAACGGCCAATTAGAAGATATATATACATTGAAATTTGCAAGGGTATTATCTGAAACATGATAAGCACATTATTCCTGCAGAATGTGGCCAGGTGGGGATGAACTTTTTTTTTTTTTTTTTTTTTGTCAAGTTTTGACAACATATGTTTTTACATTGCTTTAAATCTTCAAAATAAGTTAAAGGAATAGTTCACTTTAAAATGAAAATTCTGTCATCATATACTCACCCTCATGTTGTTTCAAACCCGTATGAATTTCTTTCTTCTGCTGAACACAAAAGAAGATATTTAGAAGAATGTCAGTAACCAATGGGTCCCATTGACTTCCATAGTAGGAAAAAAAAAATACTATGGAAGTCAATGGGACCCAGAAACTGTCTGGTTACTGACATTCTTCTAAATATCTTCTTTTGTGTTCAGCAGAAGAAAGAAATTCATACAGGTTTGAAACAACATGAGGGTGAGTTTATGATGACAGCATTTTCATTTTAAAGTGAACTATTCCTTTAAGGAAGTTTAAGTATTAAATAAGTATTAAGTTAAAAATACTTAAACATCCAAGTACTCCAAGTTATAACATCCAAGTTATTGTACTTAAAAATGTAAGGCAGCAACTTAGTATTCAATTTAATTATATAGTTATTTAGTGTAAATATATATATACACACATATTCTTCTATAAATACAAAAATAGCTGCTAAAATTAATCACAAAGCTATAGTGATATATACTGTACATCATGTTGTATAATGTGTGTGTGTGTGTGTGTGTGTGTGTGTGTGTGTGTGTGTTTTTGTGATTTATGAGGACATTTCATATGAATACACACCACACTATGAGGACATTTTGAATTATGAGGACAGAGCCGGTGTCCTCATAATTCTGACAATGTAGAAGTGTTTCTATTGCTAGGGGGAGCTCAAAGTCAAAATTTCAGCTCATGTCCCCATAGTTCACAATTACCTGATTTTGTGTATCAGCTGTGTATCGAGACAGCGCCTCTGTAGGTGGGTCAGTGGTACTGCATCTCCTCATGAATATTCACTCATGTGTATGGAATTGAGGATTGTGATTGGCTGATCGCAAGAAGTCCTCATAATTTCGGGTTTTGTCAAACCACTGTGTTAATCTAATTGCCACATAAACAAATTACTTCGAATGAAAAAATTATATTAACAACAATAAAAGCTCAAATAAATCAATTAAAAAGGATTAATTACACAACACCACGCTTTTTTTTTTTGATGATCCGGACCTGTTCTGCCACGATGGGAAGTTCGGATCATTTTAAATTTGACTCTCTTGTTCGATCTCGTTCATCAAAATGAAGGAATCTTTTTTCGAGTCATTTCGTTCATTTAAGGGGCTTTAAATGTTATACTTTTAACAGGCAAATTCCCAAAACACATCCACCTACGCAATCTTGATCATATTCTGAATTAAGAAATCATTATAATGCAGTAAAAAATAATTCACAGGTAACATAAATAATAACTTTACCTTCCGAGTCTTTCGTTCATTTGTCACGTGACAGACGCAATGAACGGATCTTTCATGAACGATTCATCACCTGTTTCTGAGACAGCCAGCCACGTGCGGATCAGTCTTCACGGTGAAGAGACGTCAGGTAAGAATTGTGTTCAAATTCCAAGCACCCAGCTACACTTCAAGTCTAAAAACTGTATTAATATTATTTTTATATTCCGTTGGTAGTAGTTTGAAATATTCTAAAGTTAATTTGAATTAGCAGTTAGGCTATACGCTAGCTTTGGTGACACGTGTCTGTATTTTCACAACGCGTGAGGATTTAATTTAATATTGAACTAATTAATCACGTTATTGCCATATTGAGATCATATTTATTTCGTGGAACATTTGGGCAGTGTAATGATCTAATGAGGTTGACTTGTGAATCAGTATAGGTTAATGTTAGTTCGATAACCTACTCGCTGTCTAGGTTCCTGTCGTGCAATTTAGGCCTAACAATTATTTAGTATCCCGAAGCATGGTGATTATTTGTAACTGAAACTTTGTTCCTTAGCTAGTCCTAGTTTTTAAGCTGAGGAAGGTGCGGTGTCTGTATATGTTAGTCAAATTATAATGGTTAAATTTAGGGACATCTACAGTGTGTTTGAGAGAGAGAAGCAGCATGTTTAAAATAAATTAAAAAAATAATTCACTAAACACAAGATTCATGTTTTTACTGTACTAGTAAAACTTCTTGGTATTACATCCTGGTATGTAGCCTATAATAATCGTTATTGTTAATAATTTCACCGTTCATTACAAATAAAGGTGTAAAACAGTTGATTATGTCAGTGATATCTAAAAGTCATGTTGTAAACTGATTAAAAACATAATGTGGCCTTTGCAGGAGATGGCAGCTACAAGGTCCAGGAGGACCAAATTAAAAACTAAAGAAGCAGCAGCCACGTCTGTATGTCCTCATATTCACTGCTGGTGTCATATTGTGTATTGAGAAGGATAGACAGAAGTTCAGTATTAGTCAGATTGGACCATATTTTGTGTCTGTATGTCCTCATATTTACTAGAGTACTGTCACTACAGTACAAACAGTGTTTCTCTTACTTCAGTACAGTCGGATTGGACCATAGTTTGTGTAAAAGCAATTGTGCAAATTTATGTATTTATAATCAAACTGTTTTCTTTGTTCCTCATAAGATTTCAACCGAGACGGATCCTCAGTTGAGACTTAATGACACCAATCAACAGGTAATTTATGTACCATTTAAAGGGGTGGTAAAACACGATTTCACTTTTCTAACTTAAGTTAGTGTGTAATGTTGCTGTTTGAGCATAAACAACATCTGCAAAGTTACAACGTTCAAAGTTTAAAGCAGGGTTCACCAATCTCGGTCCTGGAGGGCCGCTGTCCCTGCAGAGTTTAGCTCCAACCAGCTCCAACACACCTGTTTGAAAGTTTCTAGTATGTCTAGTGAGACCTTGATTAGCTGGTTCAGGTGTGTTTAATGGGGTTGGAGCTAAACTCTGCAGGACAGCGGCCCTCCAGGACCGAGATTGGTGAACCCTGGTTTAAAGCAAAGGGAGATATTTGCTTTTAAAGAAATCAATTTCTAAGAACTACAGAAAACGGCCGATAGGGACTACACGACATTCCTGCGGGCTTGCTGACATCACTAAGCCCAATATTTACATAAACCCCTCCTCTGGAAACACAATAAATAAAGGGGGCGAGGCCATTTTATGTTGCTTTGGAAAAGAGTTGTTGTGGCAGTAGAGTATCGTCGAAACGCTGTTATTTTCACCCAGATTGCAGGTCCACTTTGTTCAGTCTTCCTAAGAACGGTTACAATTTATTTTTAACTCGGCCCCTCATAATTATAATCCAAATGTCGTTCTCTATGCTGCACATTTTCCGGAGAAAAGCTTCCTCAATCTACGCGAGTTCAATGTAGGATTCGCAAACGGCATGTCCTGAAAGATCGAGCAGTTCCGACTTTAAAAACAGAAGCTGTTGTTTACAAGCCACAACCTGTAAGTATGATTTTTTCGTTGATGTGTTTTCCTGTAATAGTTCATATTGTTAATTGTACGTTGTAGCGAGGAAGTAAACGAAGGACAACGCTGTTTGGCTCCACAGACCAGTTTGTTAAATGCTAATTCATACGTATCCGACAAACACATACAAACTTCTGTTTAATATCACCAGCGCAGCGAACTTGGAATGTTTGAGGTTGTTGTCGTTTATGTGATCAGTGTAAATTATTCTTTGATTATAGCTTTTATGTATTGTTTATCTACATGCTTGTTTATCTACAGGCATGCTAAACATGGTTTGTGTTTGATTTGGCTACTGTTGTAAAGCCAATGTTTAAGTGTTCGTATTGGGTTAATAGTTCTGGCGACAGATATTTAGCTAAAATCGTTATAAATATACAAAAGTAACAGTGTCATATAGCGATCACAATAGATCTGCAGTCTTAAAAAAAACATACCTTTCTGAAACGTCCTTTAACAGCCGTTCTTGAACGGGTTCTGCTCCACTAACATTCTCTCCACTAACATTCTCTGGGTCTGATTCGGGCTCATACTGGTGTGGCAATATTAACGCCGTTGTTTACTGAAGCACAAACTACCGGTAAGGGGTGTGACGTTTCCGAACAACGCGCACTTGGCGGTTAGCGAATCACAGCACACTGGGCCAGCTAACCAATCTGAGCCCATTGCGTATTTTTGAGGGCGGGGCTTCATAGAACCCGGAAATCATCCGACTGTTTTTACAAGGAGGGACAAAGCAGTGTAGAATAATGGTTAAATATGTGAAAAATAATGTGAATTTTTAACAATGAAGCATGAACACATGTTACAGTGCACCCCACAAACACAATCAAGCCTTCGAAAAAAGGTGTTTTACCACCCCTTTAAGTTTTGGCAAAATCATGTAGAATCTCCATACGTTGAATAGTTTTTCATGTAGATAAGATACTGTCCTCACACAAATCCATACCAGTGAGGACTTTGTGCTAGAGTACATTCTCACACACATTAATTGTTAATCTATGAATTCATCTGTATTATCTGTTATTCTGAAATGAATCTTCATTAAACTCCTTTTTTCTCTCTCCCACAAGATCTCTACTCTTGATCCTCAGCTTACACTTTATGATCCCTCTCAACAGGTAATGTTTACCATTGGAAATTTGCGTTTATTTCTAATGTTTTTTTTAATTGTCAAAGACGTATTGATTTCTAATCCAATAAGGCTTTTAGAGTAAATGGTTAGTTATAAGAAATGTTTTCATATTTCTCATAAAGCAGTACACATGATTTTCTGCTTATCTGTGTTTACAAATAGTGGTCGACCGATATGGGATTTTTAATGGCCGATGCCGATGCCGATATTGAGAAAGCAATCTGGCCGATATGAGGCCGATACAATACATGTGAATACAGTAAATGAGAGACATAAAGAATATTGGTGAAACTAAATGAACATTTATTGTACATACTATTTATGCAAAATTCTTTTTGCAATAAAAAATATTTACTAAGAAATTAAAATGTAAACAAAAAGTTAAGATAACACTTCAATAAATAAAGTTTTAGTGCAACTTCTTGTCTGCTTTAATATTTACAGTCATTTTTTCAGTCACATAAATAATTACTGTTGCTTACTGCAGGTTACAAATAACATTTATCATTAATGAACCAATCAAAACAATATTCATAAATTAATGACAAAATAGTATGTGAAATTAAATTACATTTTATGTACAATACAAAATATAAATCTCACATAGTTTATTTACACTATTTACTTTAAAATAGTTTAAATAGTTCAACCTTTTTTTAAGGTTGTTTTACTTCAAGTATATTCAAATAATAATGATTTATGTGTTTAGTTTTGCTTGTTTGTTTCTTTAAAACGTTGCAAGCCGTCACATGTATTTGCATGACATACATGAACATATGAAAATGTATACTACACACGATATTACGCCAA
Source organism: Squalius cephalus (assembly GCF_949319135.1). Lineage (NCBI taxonomy): Eukaryota > Metazoa > Chordata > Actinopteri > Cypriniformes > Leuciscidae > Squalius > Squalius cephalus. The sequence continues at coordinate 15,308,491 of NC_137145.1, forward strand.
TCATGGATAAATAAATACAGTAGATAGTGAATAACATTTTCAAGGATTTATTTCCAAACGTAATATTATTACATAGTGTTCTCTTCTCATCCACCTCACGCGACCAACTGATCTGTAATGCACGCGACTCAGCTTTTCCGTGCACGCGAGTCCGTTGGAAAACAGTGTCTAGTAACCCGAGAACAACACGCGTATCTGAGGAACAGCCAGTCACAGGATTTTTGACTGTTTGTGAGGTAAAATGTTTTCAGTTGTGTTTGAATTCGTTTATATCACATCTGTGACCCCCACTGGAGCTACCGCTGGGCTGCGGATCTGACATATCACGGTACTGTTTGAATAGACTCTGCTGCACGCCGGAGTGTTTTTGTGTGTAACACAATGTAGCGTCAGGTTAGAAAGCGAATGCGAACGGTCATTTACTGTGTCTGTCAGATGTCTGCTTCACTTCTGAGTGGCTTGTTTTACGTTGCTGGGCGGAGCAGAGCGAGTGTATTCAGTTCATTCACGTTCGCTCTGTTCGCGTCAGTGGAAAAAAGCGCTAATGCACAGTCACAAACTGTTTTGAAATATATCGGCCAAACGGAAAGATTTATCGGCCGATGCCGATATCTAAAAAATTCCAAATATCGGCCGATATATTGGCCTCGGCGATATATCGGTCGACCACTATTTACAAATGTTTAAAAATATTTCATAGGTGATATCTGAGACAGAACAAGACACCAAGGGTTTTGTCAGCGGTGAGGCAGATGATGGATCAGAGAAGGTGATTTTAATTTGTGTGTGTGAATGTAACCTAGAAAGGGTTTGCCTAAGGTAAGGGAACCCTGCTCCTGGAGAGCCTCTGCCCAACAGAGTTTAGGTTCCACACTAATTTAACACTGCTGTTTGAAATGGTCATGTTCACAATAGCTAGACATGTAATCATTTCTATGAGCACTCAGCCAATATGTACCATGGTATTTAGAGAAGTCTCAGCAGATTTTTCACTACAGTCAGATTGGACCATATTTTGTGTCTGTATGTCCTCATATTTACTAGAGTACTGTCACTACAGTACAAACAGTGTTTCTCTTACTTCAGTACAGTCGGATTGGACCATAGTTTGTGTAAAAGCAATTGTGCAAATTTATGTATTTATAATCAAACTGTTTTCTTTGTTCCTCATAAGATTTCAACCGAGACGGATCCTCAGTTGAGACTTAATGACACCAATCAACAGGTAATTTATGTACCATATAAGTTTATAACGATACAGCAAACCCACGATTCGGATCGTATCATGATTTTCGACCAAAGATTTGATACAAACCGCAATGATTTTTTCTTCTTCTTATTAATTATTATTCTATTGTTTATTAATAAACAAGTGTTTTCTGTGTCAAAGATGAAGTTGACTATGCTGACTCGCGATCTTCGCAGTAGTGAACTCGCCGGAGAGAAATGCACATACGGATTACATGTGCCGAGAGCAGTCTGTTTTCTGTCTTTCGTTTTGAATTGTTTTGTTTAAAAGTAGGCTACACATTCCAAGCTTTCTATCGATATATGTCTCAGGTCTGTGAGGCAAGTAGCTTATATGCTGAGTTTCGGTTCATTTATGAGACGAGCTCCAGTTCACGCGCCTGCGCCTCCTTGTCCTGATTATTTTGCCTGCTATATTTCCTTATTTATTAAATCCATTCAATTGGTTGATGAAACATTGATTAAAATTAAGATAACAAAATTTAACAATTCACTTTAAAGAAAGGCTTTCTACAAAAACAAATTTAATGAAGTGGTCAATCATGTCTGCCCACTCGTCTCCTGATATACTGCGCATCTTATGATCTTACTCACGCTTTTCACTTTTCATATAATCAACATAGATGAAATTAAAAAGTGTATTATTTTATTTAAACATAAATATGAAACTAAATCGTTTTCTTTAATGACTGGGCTACAACATGTAGGCCTATAAGCCTACAGTACAGAGACATTCAATGTCGGAGCGGGATTTGAGTGAACGCCGTCTTATCGGTGAGCAGGTACGATTTTCAAACAATCATCGACTATTATTTTACTTGATATGCCAATCCTTAATATTTGGTGTTTTAAATGCGTATTTGAGGTCTCTGTGAAAGTTTGAAAGCTTCTAGTGCCGCTTTTAAAGTGCTCACGTCCGGAACAGAGAACTGTCACATCCTTAACATTGTTTTTTCCTCATAAATGCGAAACACGATAAATAATTCGTAGAAAGTTCTGTGGAGAGCCAACCCTTCTTCATTCAGTGGGTAGTATTACTTTTGGTTTGCGCAGTTTAATTCACAGAATTACAAAAAAAAATTTTGCCACCTAAAAGTTAAAGATTTTTTGTGTCACGTCCGTATAGCCTATTTCCCTTATATTAAATATAAAAAGCATGTGTAAACTGATATTTTTCTAATGTCTGGACTCCTTTATTAAGGGAGTATGGATATATAAACAGACGTTTCAATATATTGGTATTAAATGCGTTTTCTGAGAATTTATATTTCAAGTTTTGACTGCAAATGTCACGTCTCCCAATAGTAATTTAAAGATGTGGTAGCTTTGGATCTAGAAGGGAAGGATGACTCTAGGAGTTGGAAGGGTGTGTCGCGATTCTGCCTTCTCACAACGCAACACAGGATCGTAGATCTGAGTATCAGTACATTCTCACACACATTAACCCTCTGGGGTCTGAGGTGTTTTGGGGGTCCTTGAGATGTTTTGTCATGCCCTGACATTTGTGCTTTTTTCAGTTGCTTATAAACATATTAATGGCAAAGGTATAATTACACTCTATTTAGCACAAACAGGGCTACCATAATATGTGAGCAACATGTGTGTACATGTTTGTATTTTTGAGAGAATAATGTTTATGCATGGTTATTGAAAAAACAAAAAATTAAAGTTTCTGAAATAAGGCCAAAAAAACACATACTAAATATGTGTCCACAAGACTTTTGAATAATAGATGTTGTCGCCAAGAGTTTTTTCTTCAAAATGATCTGAAAATCATCCTGCCTAATCATTCACATAAAACAATACATTGATTTAAACTTTGTAAGACACATTTTGTTTGGAAAGGCAATATGCATGGGGGCGTGATTCACACCTGAGAAGACAACGACCCGCATAATGAGCCGCATAACGAGCCTTTCATTCAGGTGTGTTGCAATATAGTTTGGTAAAAGCTAAACTAGTAGATGTGTTCATGTAAAAATAACATGTTTACTAATGTAAGTGCAAGTGTTAACGAAAGGCACAAATGCACGCTGTTGTTCACAGCTGTAGTAAACATCTGTGCCGTTCATTCATTCACACACAGACACATTCATATTCAAACAGTCTTTTTGCGTTTACCGACACTATTGCATATCGTGATTAGAACAAAGCACTTAAGAATAAAAAACTTACTACAGTCCTCTGAATAGCTGAATCCGTTTGTCCTCGATGTGAAACTAAATTATTCCTAAGGATTATTCCTCACAGCGAAGCAAGATGACATAAAGGGCACAAGTCTGATTAAACTCGCAGTGTGTTTTATCCAGCTGATGTGGGCGTTGACACGTTTGCGTGGATCTCTTCAGATAATTTGCGTTTGAATAGCGCGTGCTCTCTGTGGGCGTTTACATTAATACTTAATGAGCTATAATGAGCTGAGATGAGAACGACTGACATCTCTCTCTTTTCATACAGATTACATAAACTGAGAATATTTTTTTTTATATATATATATAAATGACTTCATTTAAAAGAAGTTAATTCAAGCTTTATGCCTGTGTGTCTGTATGCCTGTTTGACTGAGGATTTGCTGAGTTACAGTTCATTTTCGGACGCGTTTCAAAATGCACTGACAGAAAGAAGGCAGAACTCGCATGTTTATTTTTCTTTATTTGGCAAAAAGCACAACACTTAGTTTTTATTGTGAGTATACACAAAAAATAGGATCGAATGATATATAACACTTGTATGCAAGATCAAAATCGAGTATTTTGAGTCTCTTTTGCACTGATAAGAAAAAAAGCGAGCAGATCACGCCGGGGTGATTGCCGACCCCAGAGGGTTAATTGTTACAACTTCAAATAGATTTTCCCCACTCAGTGAAACACCCACTTAGAATCCTGTTGAACGTGCCCTAGTTATTGGCGATTCTATTACACGGAACGTGAAAATAGAGACACCAGCCACCATAGTCACATGTTTGCCGGGAGCCAGAGTGCCTGACATCAAAGCAAATTTAAAAGTGCTGGCTAATTCTAATCGTAAATTCTCTAAGATTATTATTCACGTCGGCGCTAATGATGTTAGACTCCGCCAGTCGGAGATCACCAAAATTAACATTAAAGAGGTGTGTGAACTTGCAAGTACGATGTCAGGCACTGTAATTTGCTCTGGCCCCCTTCCTGTTCGCAGGAGTGATGAGATAGTTAGTTAGTAGATTGTCCTCACTCAATGACTGGCTGTCTCGGTGGTGTCCCCAAAATAATTTAATCTAAATTAAGCTTTGGTACCGAAATTGGTACCGAGAACTGTGGATTTTCACTGGTATTGGTACCGAATACAAAAATTTTGGTACCGTGACAACACTAGTAGCTCTGTTAGCTCGGTAATTTAGACAAGGCTGTTGACAGAGTAACGTTAACGTTGGTAATGGCTGTTATGTTTTTTTTTTTTTCAATGACATTTGTTGTTACATGTTCATTGCTGGATTTAAGGAAAAACATCAACCAATATTGCATATCCATAATTATTATAATTGATATAATTAAAGAATACTTACACTATAACGTAAATTAGAAGTGTAACGCAAAAAAACTGGATTTTTACACCTATTTAGAATTTTACTCGAATACAAATACAAATACTTTTCCCCCCTCAACAAATACAAATACAGATACAAATACCGGCTGCTTTGCACATCCCTACTAGAAATGTAATCATGGTATTTAGAGAAGTCTCAGCAGATTTTTATAACAAGGAATTAGGCTAATATTCTTTTTTTTTCAACAGAATTGCAAACATGATGTAATCTCCACGGCAGTATCAACTTTGAATAAATGTAACAGCTGTAGTGGACCCTTTTCTGCTTTTAAGTGGATTGGTGTAAGGTGTAAGGGTAAGTATTTTGTTCTTATAAGTAATATATTTTCTTTATTCCTTTCTTTTTTTTTTATATAAGACTCTCCATTTCTCTGCATATGACCCGCCCGCCATCCGCTGATTGTTTTGCGGTCTATGGACGATGCAATGCTCTGCTGATGCGAGCCACAAGAAAGCCCTTGTCTGTTCTAGAAAGAATGCAGCAAAGATATTTAATGCTATTAAGGGCTGGGCGATAAATAGATTTTATCGATTAATTCGAATGTGCAGTTTACGTAGATTTTTTTGAATGAAAATCAGTTTTCTCTTTAACATTCGCCGACACTCCCCTCTGGGCTCCCGTAGCTCCGAACGGGCTCAGCTCTTCCCCCGCGTGTTTGGCATAGACAGTGTTGGGAAAGTTCACTTTCTACATGAACTAGTTCAAAGTTCAGTTCACAAATTTTAAAATGAACAAGTTCAGTTCATACTCAAAATTTTGAACTAAGTTCACAGTTCCAAAAATGAACTAGTTCAAAAAATAGTTCATAGTTCTATTTTCCATGTTGCTGCGAGATTATTTTTCTAAATGATTGCCACAGCCCATATAGAACCACAGACAATTATTTTATCAGTTTTAACACTGAAGCTATGCGTCAGATTTTTCCCATCCTCACCGACCTTGTCATAAAACTCGTTTAAATGATCATCATAGGACGCCTCTGTCAGGATTCCATCTCCACCTCTCCGCCCATTCATCAAGTCACCCGTTCACTCTCCCCTGACTACTGATCACCGTCACCTGTGTCCCATCACCAGCACTCCCCATATAACCCACAGTCAACCTTCACTCAGTGTCTGGTCTCGTCATTACATGACCCACAGACTCCCGAACACTTACCTGGATACCTACCTGCCATTCATCCTCTCCGATCCGTCCTGCCTGCCATTCTGTTCTGCCTTCAGCCCGATATCATCTGCAAAGAGAAAGAAAGAGAAAGACATTACCAACCAGCTAAGCATCCACTGTTATTCTGTGTTGCTGTTACTCCCCTTCTGTCTGCATCTCTGCACTATCTGCAATAAAAGCATTAACCTTACCATCTTGTCTGCATCCTCATTTATGGTGCTGGAGGAGTCCACCGCGGATATCATCCTGGGACGGCCATGGTTAATACAACATCAGCCAACACTCCACTGGGAATCCGGAGAGGTTCTTCGTTGGGGTGAAGATTGTCACGTATCCTGTTTTAGTTCTATCAAGAAAACTCGACCTTCAGCTCGTTCCAAGTCATCCATGGGTGAGTTCAGTTTCCCTGTCTGTTCTACCTCGGTGGAAAGCCCCGAGCCACAGATTCAAGTCGAGATCCCAGTGGAGTACCGGGCGTTCCAGGATGTTTTCAGTAAGGTCCTGGCAACGAAGTTACCACCTCACCGGCCATGGGACTGCGCTATCGACTTGCTACCCGGAGCCATCCTTCCCAAGGGCCGCATTTATCCTCTGTCCATCCCGGAACAGAAGGCCATGGAGGAGTACGTTAAGGAAGCCCTGGAGCAGCAGTTCATTCGACCATCTACCTCCCCTGCCGCTTCGAGTTTCTTCTTCGTGGCCAAGAAGGACGGAGGCTTGCTGCCGTGCATCGATTATCGTCAACTGAACTCCCAAACCATAAAGTTCCGTTATCCCCTTCCTCTGGTCCCAGCCGCCCTGGAACAGCTTCGTGGTGCGAGCATCTTTTCTAAACTGGATCTTCGAAGTGCTTACAACTTGATTCGTATTCGACGAGGGGACGAGTGGAAGACCGCCTTCGTGACCCCCTCAGGCCACTACGAATACCGGGTTATGCCCTTCGGACTGTCCAGCGCTCCTGCAGTATTCCAGGGCTATATGAACGAGGTCCTTCGTGAGTTTCTCAACCGGTTCGTAGTGGTCTACATTGACGACATACTCATCTACTCTTCTTCCATGTCCGAGCACCGTCATCACGTCATTCAAGTTCTGGAGAAACTGAGAGAGCACCGATTATACTTGAAGTTGGAGAAGTGCGAATTCCATATATCTACCGTGCAATTCCTGGGTTACATCATCAATCAACACGGCATCCAAATGGACCAGAGGAAGGTGGAAACCATTCAGAACTGGCCACAACCCTCTACAGTAAAGGATCTCCAAAGATTCCTGGGCTTCGCAAACTTCTATAGACGATTCATCCAAAACTACAGTCAGATCAGTGCTCCTCTCACATCTGCTCTCAAGGGCCGGCCCAAGTCTCTGTCCTTATCCCCCGGTGCCATTCAAGCATTCCAGCATCTGAAGGACGCCTTAACCACAGCTCCTATCCTCGTCTATCCAGATCCTGATCTTCCATTTGTGGTTGAGGTGGACGCCTCTTCCACCGGGGTAGGAGCTGTCCTCTCTCAGCGGCAGGGTGAGTCACGTAAACTCTAAATGATAAGCATGTGAAGCCCAACCCTGACCCTTTAACACCGGTAAGTGTATTTGATCAAATTCTCTCTAAATGAATTGATTAACCCAAAAATGAACATTTACTAATTATTTCCTATCATGGCTTTTTGATTAAAAACAAATGTCATGTGTATGTTTGATGGCCAGGGATCGAGTAAATAACTTTTTTTTACTTTTGGGTTAACTTTTCCTTCCTGAAGTTTTTATTTTTTAGATGTGTAAAAAAATTTCTCCCCCCCAGAATTCTGAAGAACAGTTTTCCTGTGAGGACTTTTCCGATCAGGACTATATACCTGATTCTTTAGACAGTTCAGAAGAGAGCACAGTTTCTTTACAACTTGAGCATCCTAAACAAATCTCGAACAAACAAATCTCGAACAAACAAAATGTGTCCTGCATTGAATCAACTGGAGAAATTAAAAATGGCAGGCAATGTCAAGAAAATCTCATAGTTACACATTCTCTGCTGAAAGATCCAGTTCAAGTATCAGATGTCCACAATACAAAAATGACTAGTAGTACTGATGAAAAGTCCGTAGAGGATAGCACAAGAACAGGAGAAAATCCATGTGTACAGTCGTCTAATGTATCCTCTCCAGTAAACAAAAATAATTACTGCTACATTTGTGACAAACCACAGTCGAAATTTGCAAGGCACTTAAAAATCCACGAAACAACAAACGTGGATGTTGCTCGGGCCTTGGCACTGCCAAAATGTTCAAAAGAACGCAAACAAATGCTGGACAAACTGAGGAACAAAGGGAACTATGAACACAATGCTGGGGTTTTATCGAGTGGGACTGGGTTGTTAAAACTCAGACGGACACCCAAGAATAAATATAAATCAGAAGATTATGTTCCTTGCATGTACTGCCATGCCATGTTTCTCCGGAGAGATCTGTGGCGACACATTCGAAATTGCCTTTCCAAACCAGTGGAAGTGGAAGCGGAACGGGCAGAGCCAGGAAGGACAAGGGTCTTATCATTGGCAACCATGTCTAACGCAACCCTGTGTCAACCAATATCACAGGGTGTTTGGAAGCTGTTGACTGTAATGAAGGATGATAACATCACTGCTGCCGTCCGGAGTGACTTCTGCATTCTTCAGCTGGCCCAATCGTTTTTTAATAAACATGGACAGGATCCCACTAAATTTGAGTATATTCGTCAGAAACTGCGGGAAGTTGGTAGACTTCTCCTGATCCTACAAAGAGAATTTAAAATACAGACGCTTGAGGATGCTGTTAAACCTGCAAATTTTTATGTGCTTATCCAAGCTGTCAAGAAGGTTTCCGGCTTTAATGATGAAAAGCACTCATACCAGACTCCAAGCCTTGCTCTCAAGTTGGGCCACTCACTGCAAAAGATCTGTGACATTGTACATTGCAGGGCTTTGATGGCAGAAGACACTGAGGGGATAAGGTCAACACAGACCTTCCAAAAACTGTACAGTACAAAGTGGGCTGAACTTATTTCCCACACAGCACTGATTACTTTAAGTGAGGCACATTTCAACAAACCCTCCACCATCCCATTCACAGAGGATGTTCAATGTCTTCACCGGCATCTGGAAAAGGTTGCAGATTCAGCATCTGAGAACTTGAAAAAAAACCAATCAGCACAAGCCTATGGGGAACTTTCCAGAGCAACACTTGCAAAAATAATTCTTTTCAACCGAAGGCGTGGAGGAGAGGTTGCTAAGATGAAACTAAAAAACTTCCTTGAAAGGGACACAGCTCCCCTCCATGCGGATGTTGCTACTGGCCTAACAAAATTCGAAAAAAAACTCTGTGCACATTTTAGTCGGGTTGAGATTAGGGGGAAAAGGGGTCGAAAGGTTGCAGTTTTACTATCGCCAGACATGGTTGATGCCTTAACACACCTCGTTAGCCAAAGAAAAGAGTGTGGAGTTCCTGAAGAAAATGCATTCCTCTTTGCGAGACCAAGTTGTTTGACTCCTTATCGAGGACAAGATTGTCTGAGGGTTTATGCCAATGAGTGTGGAGCAAAACAACCTGAATTCCTCAAATCAACACAACTGCGAAAGCATGTTGCAACTCTTTCTCAGGTGTTAAACTTAAAAAATCACGAACTCGACCAAGTTGCAGACTTTCTGGGCCATGATATTCGTGTGCACCGAGAGTACTATCGACTTCCAGAGGCCACAACACAGTTAGCCAAGATATCAAAACTGTTACTTGCACTGGAGAAAGGCACCCTTGCAAATCTTCAGGGGAAAACGCTTGAAGAAATTGAAATTGAAGGTATGCAGGATAATCCTTTATATGCAGACCTTAGATCAGGGTTCTCCAACCCTGCTCCCACAGTAATTATCAAGCAACCCTGAAACACCTTGATTAACTGATTTAGGAGGATTTGATTGAGGTTGGAGCTGAGATCTTCAGGACGTTAGCTCTCCAGGAACAGGGATGGAGACCTCTGCCTTAAGCCCGGGACACACTGCACGATTTTTGGCTGTCTCAGACAAAAGATTGCCATCGTGAAACAATCATGGCAATTTCTGAGATCTGACCCCTGTCAATGGAAAAAAATGGAAAAAGTACCTTCCATGGAAATAATCTGGTTCATCCAGTTGATAATTCATCAAGTGGTTCATTCATCACAAATAAAGTATGTTCCAAATTAGTGAAATAATGAGATTCCAAAATACATGGCTAAAAATGACTAAATTTGGGAGTATTAGCATGTCAAACCGCAATACCACAATATCATGAAAGAGCATTCAGACGATGATTGATGAGCCAGTCAAAGATTAGAGCCAGTCAAAGATTAGAACCACAATGTTTAATGTATGGTGAAAACAATGGTCATTACAAAATGATCACAATTTCAATTAAACGTACTAGTCATCATCGTCCTTGGTATCAGACTCTGACAGCTGTGGAGCGGGCTCTTCCTCAAGGTTGATTGTTATCGGGTTTGCAGCTTGCACAAGTTAGTGCACCTCAGACTGTTGGCGAGGCAAGTGCAATCCGGTAGCTTGCACGACCTGGTGCACTTGTAGGATAGTAGCTGAAGGAAAGCATAAGGTGCTGGGGCACCTCGCATCAACTGGATTGTCGGCTGCCCTTCTTCATCTGTGTTCCACCCATGCTCCTCGGGACTTGGCACAGCCGGCATGGTTTCCAGAGACTGCCTCCAGATAGCAGCCTGGTAGTTGGCTCGGATGGCGTGCATGAGAAGGCAATCTTCGCATGGAGGAAGCTGGCTGGATTCAACCTCTCCACGCCTTACACAGAGTAGTTGGTAGCGAAGAGCGTTGACCTCTGCAGTGCTGGTTGATGGCACATACATCTTACAGATGGTTGCCTCTTCCCAGTGCTCTTTATCCAGTGTGGCACGCTGGAGAAAAGAGCCCAGGAGCAAAGAAGTTCCAGCTTTGAAAAATCATCAATTATGAATACTTCCACCTGTTCACCCTTCAAACATGGAACCTCTCACAGCTGTAGCCAATAATGGCCCATGGAGGTCACTATAAATCTGGGATCTGTGCTTCACTTAAAAAAAAGATGGTCCTGGGTGCAGACAACCCCAGGACAAGGTGAAGAAGCACAGGGAGGCCTAGAGTGAGACTGGCTGAAAAGAAAGACACAGTTAATCTTGTAGCCTCTGCTTTACCAACTTTGCCTTTTGTTTTTTCCTGTCTTCCCCCTTCAAGGAGGCCTAGAGTTCAAGCAGACGGTAGGAACACCGCTGTCACGAATACCCCAGACCGGGAAGAACCTAAGTTTCAATTTGGATCCCTTTTGGTCATCCTATATATTTTTTTGTTAAATAAAAGACCGTTTATGTTAATGCTGCCCCCGTCTCTCTTGTGGTTGTGTTTTGTGGCAGTTGAAACCTCTCCTTGCTTTTGGGCGTGTCACACCACCTTGAAGCAGTCTTCGCCACATGTGAGGTACAGAGTCTTGTCTTGGAGCTTCTCTCTGTGTTTGGGCTCTTTACATTCTTCAACCAAGTAGGCGATCAGGCTTGTCTTGTTGGTAGCGCTGGAGAGCAGTCTCCTCCACTGCTGGATCTTGTGGCCTGACACAATGTTCTTGAACTCTATTCCCGTGAGCCTTGGGGCAGACATCCTAGCAAGCAGCCAGGCTAGGTTCTTTGCCTTTGCCTCCTGGACCTGTGCACCATAGTCGACGTCAGCAGTTCCTGCTCCACTGATGGTCTCTTCCAGTCGGTCAATGTTGTCATATGCCAGCGTGGTGAAGATGCCTGGGTAGATGTTCGCTGGCAGTGGAGTACCATCCTTCGACAAATCATGAAGACACAGAAGACATCCTTCTGAAAACACAGAGCCGTGTCAACAACTTCCACCTGGGAATAGGAAACACTGTGACCGAGCCGATTCAGAGTGTGCACCAGTTCTGTGTTACCCATCAAAGATTTTATAGCAAATAGCATAAGAAGGTAGCCTGGAAATCCAGACCTAAATCTAAAAGATTAATGGTCTGGCATCGACTAATGAAAATCGGCCAGCTCGAGAGGCGGCACCAAGCATGCATTTGAAAATCTCACTGCACGCAATTGGATAACACTACGACCAATCACAACAAGTTATCGCTTAGCTACCAGCAGAGCTAACTGGTAGATTAGACTCTTACCGTATCCGGTCGGCAAAACAGCAAAAATGTCCTTCTTGCAAAATAACGATTCGAGCGCCGTCTTCTGTTCCTCTTTTAGAGAAAGTCTAAATCTTTCATTGTAGCGGCCAAAGACGTTTCAAACAAATGGTGTTCATCTATAGCCATCTTGCAATGTTTACTAATGACTTCGACGTCACAACGCTGTCATCATCTCGCCTCTGTCCCGCCTATATCAGATAACCCAATGTGATTGGTGCAGCTCAGATAGAGGGGCCTATTTAACGAGCATCATTACTCGACACCAGAGTAACTTTCTGAGCAAATTCAACTTATGCTCTCTCGAGAACTCTGGATTTCCAGGGTAATAAGAAGGTGCTTTGGCGGTTTGATCCGGACACAGGTGACAGCCAGGACTAGATCACTGCCAAAGGAGGTATCAAGTCGCTAGACTCTTTCAGGAGGACTTCTGCGCTCACTGCCTCCAGTCAGAAGTGTATGCATGAGTCACGGGTCACAGATTCAGGAATGATGCCTTCATCTCGTTCTACATCTGGTGGCCACACCTGCTTGGTGTCGTGGTTTTTTATGTCGTTTCTCATCAGCACTGCCACTTTCGTTACAACATCCTCAGATTTGATAAATCTGGCATGCTGTAGTTCAGTGGTTCTCAAACCTGTTCTGGAGTACCCCCAACACTGCACGTTTTCTCTGTCTCCCGAATCAAACACACCTGATTCAACTCATCTCATTAACCCATGTGATAAGTTGGGGGTACTCTAGGACAGGTTTGGGAACCACTGCTGTAGTTCCATCTTTAAAGAGTGCACGGTTTTCACGAGCTCGGCCATGGTCAGGCTATCGGGATAGAGAAGAAGCCTCCCATTGTCATCAGGTATGATATGAATGGACCCACTCTACGGTGAAGGTGTTTCTTGGTTGAGGACTTGATCTCGGTGACGGCAAGGGCCTTCATGGATCTTTCATTGTAGCGGCCAAAGACGTTTCAAACAAATGGTGTTCATCTATAGCCATCTTGCAATGTTTACTAATGACTTTGACGTCACAACGCTGTCGTCATCTCGCCTCTGTCCCGCCTATATCAGATAACCCAATGTGATTGGTGCAGCTCAGATAGAGGGGCCTATTTAACGAGCATCATTACTCGACACCAGAGTAACTCGCTGAGCAAATTCAACTTATGCTCTCTCGAGAACTCTGGATTACCAGGGTAATAAGAAGGTGCTTTGGCGGTTTGATCCGGACACAGGTGACAGCCAGGACTAGGTCACTGCCAAAGGAGGTATCAAGTCGCTAGACTCTTTCAGGAGGACTTCTGCGCTCACTGCCTCCAGTCAGAAGTGTGTGCATGAGTCACGGGTCACAGATTCAGGAATGATGCCTTCATCTCGTTCTACATCTGGTGGCCACACCTGCTTGGTGTCTTGGTTTTTTATGTCGTTTCTCATCAGCACTGCCACTTTCGTTACAACATCCTCAGATTTGATAAATCTGGCATGCTGTAGTTCAGTGGTTCCCAAACCTGTTCTGGAGTACCCCCAACACTGCACGTTTTCTCTGTCTCCCGAATCAAACACACCTGATTCAACTCATCTCATTAACCCATGTGATAAGTTGGGGGTACTCTAGGACAGGTTTGGGAACCACTGCTGTAGTTCCATCTTTAAAGAGTGCACGGTTTTCACGAGCTCGGCCATGGTCAGGCTATCGGGATAGAGAAGAAGCCTCCCATTGTCATCAGGTATGATATGAATGGACCCACTCTACGGTGAAGGTGTTTCTTGGTTGAGGACTTGATCTCGGTGACGGCAAGGGCCTTCATGGATCTTTCATTGTAGCGGCCAAAGACGTTTCAAACAAATGGTGTTCATCTATAGCCATCTTGCAATGTTTACTAATGACTTTGACGTCACAACGCTGTCGTCATCTCGCCTCTGTCCCGCCTATATCAGATAACCCAATGTGATTGGTGCAGCTCAGATAGAGGGGCCTATTTAACGAGCATCATTACTCGACACCAGAGTAACTCGCTGAGCAAATTCAACTTATGCTCTCTCGAGAACTCTGGATTTCCAGGGTAATAAGAAGGTGCTTTGGCGGTTTGATCCGGACACAGGTGACAGCCAGGACTAGATCACTGCCAAAGGAGGTATCAAGTCGCTAGACTCTTTCAGGAGGACTTCTGCGCTCACTGCCTCCAGTCAGAAGTGTATGCATGAGTCACGGGTCACAGATTCAGGAATGATGCCTTCATCTCGTTCTACATCTGGTGGCCACACCTGCTTGGTGTCGTGGTTTTTTATGTCGTTTCTCATCAGCACTGCCACTTTCGTTACAACATCCTCAGATTTGATAAATCTGGCATGCTGTAGTTCAGTGGTTCTCAAACCTGTTCTGGAGTACCCCCAACACTGCACGTTTTCTCTGTCTCCCGAATCAAACACACCTGATTCAACTCATCTCATTAACCCATGTGATAAGTTGGGGGTACTCTAGGACAGGTTTGGGAACCACTGCTGTAGTTCCATCTTTAAAGAGTGCACGGTTTTCACGAGCTCGGCCATGGTCAGGCTATCGGGATAGAGAAGAAGCCTCCCATTGTCATCAGGTATGATATGAATGGACCCACTCTACGGTGAAGGTGTTTCTTGGTTGAGGACTTGATCTCGGTGACGGCAAGGGCCTTCATGGATGACTCGAATCGTGATGCAAGGTATGTCATCGGCAGTACCTGTGGGTTTGTAAAGAGTTCGTTCCTGATGTACAAGAACAGTCCTTCATAGGAATACTTTTCTGCTGTCTGATATAGTTCTTCTGCATTCCCACTGTGTTCCTTTGCCTTGGAGCTGGCGGCAGGCTCGGCGACACGCGTGTATGCTCGGTAGCAGGATCTGTAATGTCCCTCAGCAGCAACAACTCTCTACTAGTGATAAGCATCTGCTGGTCTAACTTGATGCCTGCTGCCTTCCGGATACGGTCATCTGCACAGAACTCTGAACATTGTATGAGAGGTTCCCTCGTGTTTTTGCCCTTGTTGTACTTGCTTGATTTCTCACAGAAGATACACAGTTCATCATAAACCCTTGACGTGCTTGGAACACCCCGAGATGCCCTTCTTGAAGTCCCTTCTTCTGCATTCTCAGAAGCTGAGGAAGATGCCTCTCTTACGATAGTGTTTAAGAGTTTCTTCATCATGAAAATGCTACAGCACTGGTGGAAATTCTTTCTTGATCGCTCAACTCTTTGGCAATGTCCAGAATTGGGATATGTCCTCTTATTATCTGCTGCTCTCAACAAGGTTTTCATAAGTCCAGGTTCTTGGGTGACACCAGGTGTGAGTCGGAATCCTCGTCAGGGCAGTGGATAATGCATTCCGTGCAGGACCGCTTCCTTGGCAGGATGCCTTTGCCAGGACTTGCCGAATCCATCACGTATTCAGAGAACGGCTGACTTTCCAATTTAGACAGTGTAGAGTCAACAATACATGTGGTGTTTTTCTTTTATATTTTTTACATCTCAAAACAACAAAATATCAGATATCGACTTTATTTTTTTGCTTGGGATTAATATTAAATGACTGTTATTATGGCATTGGAAGTTTGTGTATTTTTTAAAAATAATTCTAGTACATAAAAGTAGGAAAATTACCAATTAAAAAAAAAAAGTATTAAAAACGGGGCCTGTGGAAAGGTTATCATATTATAATTAACTTATATTAACCCCATAAACAATTTAGTATAGGTAAGGTTTTGCCCATCAAGATGGAACCAATATCTGGTCTGGCCCATGGACTATATGTCATTATAGTGAGAGAGGTTCAAAGACGGTCATTGTTACTGTCAGAAAATTGTCGTAGGCTATCTTTGGTCTCAAGACTCATAAATTCAGCATGATCACCACAGGGTGTGTTTGCTGCTACGACCTACCTCTACTAACCAGCCATGTCGCACAGTGTGATTTGTAATGATCATATAGGATTGCTTAAATCATGCAGTGTATCCTTGATTTAAGATCTTTCACAAGTGTAATATTCATCAAATTTCATTGATCATTATGTAACAATTGCAATGTAAACTTTATGCTTTTTTTGTCAGATAACTTGGACTTTACTGATTCAGAGCAAAGTGAAGACAGTGATGCTGAGACATATCCACAGACAATAACAGAAATGAGTAAAATCACACAAATATTCAAAGATCGAAACATTAAATACAACATATTTACATCTACCATATAGTGCACTAAATATTATACAGTAGTTTAGATATGCACAAATGTTACTGAAGTAACATGGCTTTAAAATTTAAAATAGCAGTTAATAGGCTGAGTTTAAATTGCTTATTACACTTACACATTAGACCTACCCCAAAAATGAGCTGAATTATACTGTACCTGACAGCCAGTTCAACAAAGTTAAGTAGTGACCAAATCACTGCCCAACAAAATAAAATAAAAAATGCTTAGTTTTAACTGTTTTTGTTTGTGATACAGATATCTTTCTAGACATTTGCAGTTTCATCTCAATGTACAACAGTTTGTTTGTGTGTGAATTGTCTGAACCTGTGACACTAGTATTGAGCTCTACTGTTCATACCACAGGAACAAAGAGAGCTAGTGGACCTGTTGAGGAACCTCCAGGCTCCATAGGTAGTATGAGCATCTCCAATACCTCAGTCCAACAGCATGTCCGGAGGGAAGAGACTGAACAACCAGGTAAAAGCCCACAAATACACTGCACTAGGAAGAGGTATAGATCAAGAATCAGTTCATGTAGGCATAGCACAACTTCTGTTGGCTTTTTTTAAAGTATTTTTCCATTCACAGATGTTGACTCTGCCTTGGGAGACCCATCTCAAGATATGACAAGAATATACGACAACACTGGTGGTAAGAAGGACAAGAAGCGCATCAGGAGGGAAGAGACTGAACAACCAGGTAAAAGCCCACAAATACACTGCACTAGGAAGAGGTATAGATCAAGAATCAGTTCATGTAGGCATAGCACAACTTCTGTTGGCTTTTTTTAAAGTATTTTTCCATTCACAGATGTTGACTCTGCCTTGGGAGACCCATCTCAAGATATGACAAGAATATACGACAACACTGGTGGTAAGAAGGACAAGAAGCGCATCAGGAGGGAAGAGACTGAACAACCAGGTAAAAGCCGGTGTTTGGTGTTTTATGCCCCCAACGGCGCCTTCCAGGCAGCGAGGGGATGGGTAGGTTTAAGGTTAAGGGTAGGGTTAGCTGCCTCTAAGGAGCCATTGGGGGCTTAAAACACCATCGAGCGTAAAAGCCCACAAATACACTGCACTAGGAAGAGGTATAGATAAAGAATCAGTTCATGTAGGCATAGCACAACTTCCGTTTGCTTTTTTTAAAGTATTTTTCCATTCACAGATGTTGACTCTGCCTTGGGAGACCCATCTCAAGGTATGACAAGAATATACGACAACACTGGTAGTAAGAAGGACAAGAAGCGCATCAGGAGGGAAGAGACTGAACAACCAGGTAAAAGCCCACAAATACACTGCACTAGGAAGAGGTATAGATCAAGAATCAGTTCATGTAGGCATAGCACAACTTCTGTTTGCTTTTTTTAAAGTGTTCTTTTTCCATTCACAGATGTTGACTCTGCCTTGGGAGACCCATCTCAAGGTATGACAAGAATATACGACAACACTGGTGGTAAGAAGGACAAGATATATACACACACCTCAATTAAGTACATTTTGAAATAATATAATAATAATAATAATAAACAAGGCTCAAACATCCATTTTGTAAAAGACATGCGTGTTTATTTGAGCACTTGCGTCAATGAAACATCATACTAAAGCCTTTAAAGCATTGAAATAAATATCAGTAAATAATATTCACTTAAATATAACAGGTAAATATCTAAAAAACATTTTTTATATTTCCACACAAAGATGCTTGATATAGCCTAATAGCTAGATTACCTAGCCAGATATAGCTCTGCGCTTTGAGATGTCGTTTGATGAGTCGCAGTCCGTGCCTATATTGGCCTACCGATGGAAAAAACGCGAGAGTGCCAATCGACAAACTGGCAACAGCTGCCATATAACTAATCTGGCCGGTGTCATTTTCTAGATGTGTGGACAGTTATTCCAGGCTGATGCTGTGTTTATGTACTTACTGATATGTGTTTATGCCGTTATCTTGCCCTGTATCCTTCAGTGCAACTCAGGGGAGCGAGGAGATTGTGTCCTTCACACAATGGTTTGATTGTGTCCGTGGGATCTAGTTCTAGTTTTGAGGGCTCTATTTCTACCACCATTCGAGCCCCTAGCTTTGATTGCGGTTAAGGTGCTTCCCTGAAAACGGCCTTACTTCTTGCTCTCGCCTCGGCGAAGGGCATTGGTGACTTGCACGCCTTCTCGCTCGGCCGCCTTCCGTCAGTCGGACCAGCTGTCCGTGTGCTCTGGTGGATGTACTTAGGGACATGCTGTCTCAAAACAGAGACTCACTGGGTTGTGGATGCTAATGTATTGGCTTATGAATGCCAGGGGAAAGATTGTCCCCTTAACATCGGGGGCCGGTTTCACAAAGCTATTTTAGACCAGTCTATAGTGTTAGACAAGTCTAAAATTTGCTCATAGACTAGTCTAATGCAAGTTAGACTGTTTCACAAAAATAAAGACTGACTTAATTTAGACCAAAAAAATTAGACACCTTACGAGAAGGACAACTCGAGGTATCGCACACCGGACGTGCATTTTCTCAGTTTATAGCCAGCAATATTGTTATGTTTAAGGACATTATGGAATTAATATAATGTCTGTACTATGTTATGATTGTACTGTACAATTAAATACAATCGTTGCAAGCTAAAGTCTGCAGTCTGAACAGTTTACCTCAGAGCGTCCTTTAACTGAATGAATTGAGAATATCACCTGAAAGTCCGATAACGTCAGCAGTTCTGTCAGGACCACTACCGTCAAATATGATTGACAATTAGCATACAGTTTGGATTGGCGCTATGGTTCCGTTCTGGGCGAGAACTCCCTGCGCATCCATGCAGCCTAGCATGGATAAGAGCAGGGAGAGCAGCAATAATCCCCCCTTGGGGTAAACAGAACAGAACCAACATGAAAATTTGCAAATATATTTAATTCAAGATTTTAAGTACAACATTATTCGATAATTATTCTGATTCAAGGGGAATCAGAATGTCAAATCCTGACTGGGTGAGAGGAGGAGCTGGCGATGACGTCACAGATAGGCAGACTGAATCGAGTAACGTTTAACGCCTTTATCATTAAAAGTGCTAAGAAAAAACATCCTTATAAAGTCTGACGTGCTTAAATCCAATGGTCTAGTCCGCCCATGCATTTTATACTGCCCGCGAACCTGTCAGTATTCGCATGCTTTGCGAAAAGTCCCCAGCTGGCATTAGCCCATAAGATTTCAGCTAAAGTGGAGAAGGCAGGAGTTCCCATATACGTCAAGCTGACGTAATGTCTCGTTCCCGCCTCTCAGGGAACCGAGGTTACGATAGTAACCAGAGACGTTTTACGTGCAAAAGGTAATCCATCATTCCTACTGCGTTTTTCTACTTTATATAGTAAAGAATGTGAATATAATAATAGGCCTACTTAACCTGTTAACCGTTGCCAGTGCGCCCGCGCACTGAAGCGTTTTTTATTTATTTAATTCAAAATTACTATCAGATTTAATGTTATACCTTGACAAACTATACATAATTAAAAAGATATAATACTCAAGTTTCAGTATTTGACCACTATTGTATTCTGAGAAACTCATAGTGACAGTTATGTCTTAATTTGTGTCAGGAGTTATGAAATGAAAAAATGAGTCGATACCTTTAATATGAATTATGAGCGTCAGCCGCTTTCATTCATAAAAAACTCCCGTGCTGTCGTCATGACAGCGATACACAAAACAACGTCCCTCAAGGCTTTAGCTCAAAAATGTGCAGATTTGGAGAAATATTGATAGATTCTCATAGATTCACATCATATTTCTATAGACAGGAATAATATTTAATGAATTTATACCCAAATGCGTCGATGTAATCTTTATGAGCGTTTGGTACTCTGATACTGTGTTTTCAATTCATACCAATAGCCTGAGGGCGCTATATGCACAATAATAGTCCATATATAGAACATGAAGAAGAGCCATGATCATGTGACATTCCAGGACGTCACTGATACACACAAAGCTAACAGAGATCGCGCTGTAACATGCACAGACGTTTTGAAGACAATAAACATGATTGCAATGATATTTGAGTTACCTGTGTTTTTCAAGACATGCCAGGTATTTCCATAATAATAGATTATATTTATAATGTAATGCTAATCTATATAGACTTTCAATGTGCAGAATACTATACCATAGTATATTTTCTGTCAGATTTTTTTATCTGAAGCCAAATTAAATCACAGAAGATTATTTAAAATACTCTACTTGCGTTATGAAGTGAGCTTCTACTTCCGTGAGCACTTAACCTCATGAAAAAAAAAAAAAAAAAAAAAATTGTTCCCTTTGAAACATTTGAAACATTTCTTTCCCTTTGAAACATCACTTATCAGGCTTATGCTACTCTGAATAATGCCTGAACTTCGTATCTTGAGCACTCCTTGCGTTGTTGTTGTTTTTGCCTCTTCATGATGACTCGCTTAATTTAGTCCTAATTTGTAAGTCGCTTTGGATAAAAGCGTCTGCTAAATGACTAAATGTAAATGTTATGAAGTAAGTTTGGAGCACAAACATGGTTTTAATCTCATAAATTGTCGTGTATTGATGGTGTACTAAGCTAACATGCTAGCTAGCCCTAGGTGCACCTGCCACTAGGAGTTATACTTTTATGATATTTTGAATGCTTACTGAAATGTTTCAGTTCAAGAAATGCATTTGATACAGTTTAAAATGTGAGGTGAACTTTGAGAAAAGAAATTAGGGACTGAAACCCTATGAATAGCCTGTGGATAGCCAGTCGTTAGTAATTATAATGCAGACAAAAGAAATGCATATTTAGAGCGATAACCAGGCTGGAGAAGTGTGAATGTGTGCAGGGGGAGACTGACACTGAATGGGGATCGTTTGCACCACAAAACAATAGAGACAATATACTGGATAGATGGTTAGAAGATGACAATAAACATCAGAAGCATCTTAGCGTCAAATCAAAATAAAGTCATTTGACATGGTCTTGAAAAACATGTAACTAAATACAGAGTTTTGGACTTATTATCTTCAGATTTTAAACATAAAATGTTTAGACATGTGGCTTTAGCTGTAGTGCATTTCTAGATTGCTACAGTGCCAACTTCAATTTTATTTTCATGAGGATATTTCATAAAAATTAATTTCTAATAACTTTACAAAACTTTGAAGCTATTTATAACAATTTTTGTCATTATGACAATAATTAGTTCTACATTTACAATAAACTGCCAGGTGTCAGCTTTCAAATGAGATCATACTTGTGCTTTTAGTACAAAGGGTTCATGAACTGTATCTGTTTCAGTTTGGGTATGTCATTTCTGGGGATTTTTCAAAAGTGGGGTTGCAGGTTAACAGGTTAAAAGCGAACCAAAGGAAGAAACGTTTAAACGTTTTCCCCTGCGAAAATGGGTGAGACTTGAGTGAAGATTTGGGAAAAGAAACAGATTCCGTGTTGAATGGAATAACTAAGGGAATATTGTTAAATTTGCTGATAATCGGGTGACCAGATCGCAAAACGGAATACGAAGCTTAAATTTATGGGCTCACGCACAACTCTCTCATTCATCATGAATCCAAACGTTTCCATGGCTGCGATTTAACATTTAATTGCTAACCTATTATTTATTTTGTAAACAAAGCTTTGTGCTTCACTCCTGTCATAATATTTATGTACAACAGCATTCACATACAAAAAAATGTGTTTTGGCGGGCCACCGCAGTGGTGTGGTTGTCAAGTTTACCGGCACAGCCCTAGTTTAGATTGCTTTGGTGAAATTTTTTTTTTTTTTTTTCGTCCGTCAGTCCATCCATCCAAATTTTGATTGCATTATGTGCAGTTTATTACATTGAGTAGTCAGTTGCTAACACCAGGAACATAATGAGTGGAAGCACTTCCCATTATTTATTGCAATCAATCTGCTCTTGTAATTCAAGCAAAATGATTGATTTTCACCTGACTAATACAGTTACATGTTAGCTGTTACATTTGTATCAGGGCCAAAAAACTAAAAATTGTTAAACAAAAACAGAAGCCCATCACTTTTGACTCAGATTAGAAATCAGTAAACTAGACTCAAGATGAGGGTGAGGAGTGTGTGGTTGGTTGAGACAGACTGAATATGCGTTCTGGCCTTCGTCGTGTTCAACCCAATCTGTTCTTCTTTTGTAGTGATTTTTGATGCAGCCAAAACACACGATGCAAGAAGGAAAGCGAAACAGACATGGTCTCCAACAGAAATTGCAGCAGTACTGAAACATTTCCGGAACCACATTGCAAGGGGTAAACTTGTCAGTAAAATTGAATGTCAACAGTGCAAGACTGCCGAGTATCCTGCTTTAGCTGGTCGCTCTGTGCAAAACATTAGAGACTTTGTTAGGAATCGGGGCGTATCACTGAAAAGGAAACAGGTACAAAATGTTTAAGTTTATTATTTTATTTTATTTTTTGTTTGTTTTTTGTTGCCGCTGTTTTGTTCTAATGTGGGAAAAATGTTTTAAACTTCTGTTGAAGGCTGTAAATGGATAGTTTACAGGTAATGGGGCGTATCACTGAAAAGGAAACAGGTACAAAATGTTTAAGTTTATTATTTTATTTTATTTTATTTTTTGTTTGTTTTTTGTTGCCGCTGTTTTGTTCTAATGTGGGAAAAATGTTTTAAACTTCTGTTGAAGGCTGTAAATGGATAGTTTACAGGTAAAATAAAATTGGATAGATAAAATGGTCATTTTCTCACCTTAAAGTTGTTGTAAACCTGTAGAAGTTATTTTAAGGAATGTAACTATCCAAAAACATTTGACAGTAGCCACTGACTGCTGTAGTGTTAAATTCTCTCTCTCCATGCATTAGTTGTTGTGGTTGTTTTTTCCCTTTACACAAGAACATTAGTGTATTTTGTGATTTGTTTAATATTGTCAGCAACAACTGTAATGTTGAAAATAAGCTGTAATTAAACAACTTCTTGTTCACTTAAGGTGCATACTGTTATATGTCCTCATGTCTTTTAAAAGGTCATGTGGATATCATATCACACAAATACCAGATTCTTAAAAACACCCTATAAAAGACTTGGCTGAATTAATATTCAAAATATCAGAATATAATAGTTTTAAATGGTTGGCTCTGTTGTCTGTTGGAGTATGAGCCCACAGGTGAGGATGTGTTTGCAGTGCACAGTATTGTGTTTTGTCCTCATAAATCAGGTATGTCCATTTAATGCACAGTGCTATCACTTTTGTGTTTAGCCATGTCCCATTAATTCATGTTTGTCCCTCTAATACACTTAAATGACATTTTTGTGTTGTATAGCAACTGTCCTTATAATATTGTTTTGTGTCATGGGCGGGGTTTAGACACCTAATTATATTTGTCCTCATAATTAAGTATATTTTCAGGTTGTTACATTATACGTTGTGTTGTGTGTAAACAAACTCTGAAGTGAAATCTGTGTTGTATGGCTCAAAACAGATTTTTTGATACCCTCCCCATCTCTGTAGAGCAAGTGGAAATGGGTGTCCCCCTAATACACCAACAGACTGGTTTGGGCTGAAGTGTCCTTGTAATTCACAAAAACCCGTATGTGTGTGTGTGTGTGTGTGTGTGTGTGTGTGTGTGTTATATATTATTGTTAGTTTAAGTTAGTTTTGGAGTCATGAAAATGTATTTTATTTTATATTATTTTGATTTAAATTGTTATTAAAATGAATTGTAATTTATTTTAGCTTCAGTTTTTCCCAGATTATCATTATTTTATATATCAAATTATTAGTTATTTGCTGTTTAGATTTTCCCAGTTATGATCATTTTTATTTATTTATTTACATTTTTTTCGTTTTCGTTTTATGGTTTCATTAACAAGTGACTGTTGTCAATTACACAAAAGATTGGTCTACATGCTTCAAAACAAGTTTGATATGGAATTATGGGAAAGACAGATAAATATAGTGCGTTTATGTGTCGGGTTCTATTCGTGTTCCACTTTTGGGAAAGAAAGAAAAGGACGCGGGGCAAAGTAGCGGCGAAGCGTGAAGCATTAAATGCTTTTAAATTTAGGCCAGTGTTCTAAAAGCAAATGAGTGAATCATGCAGCAGTGAGGTATTAAAACAGAAACCTGATGCTGCAATGCCCAGGCAGCAGCTGCCATCAAAGCATTTGCCCGAATAGCTGTAAAACACTTTGACAGCACTGTTGACTTTGTGGCTAGGTAGATATTTTGTTTTTAAGATGCCAGAGATCAACTAAAATAGAGGGCCACCTGTTTCTTTGTAAAGGATGGCAAAAGTTGAATTGATCCCACATAAGAGGGTTTAGGTGGGTTTTACTTGTTGCCATTTTGGTAGAAGTCACGCATCGCACGGACCGAGCAGAGCGAGGGGACGCAACTCTATTTTAGTCTCTCATTCACAGTGTCTTTGTCAAACACATGATGTAAACATCTAAAACAATCATTTTCACATTCTTATTAGATGCCTTGCCTGAGTTTTCGTTGAGGCTGAAAGCGATTTGTACTTCGGGTTTATCTGCAGAGACTCGTCGAGTTGAGGTGATCATTTATTCCTAGAAAAAGAACAGATTTGGATTAAACATTGGATGTAAACCTTATATATTATTAATCTCAGAAGAATGAGATCAGCAGCCTTTCAGGGGGTCGTGAAAAGGTTTCATCATGTGCCCAAAGTTGCAATTGAAGTTAAATCCTCTTCCAAACAGCAAATGAGATCATACATCTGAATTGGTTGCACAGTGTTTCTTATGAAATCATATTTGTGTATGTTAATACTGTATTTATGCATATTTACTATATTTTATGTGCTAATGCTGTATTTTATGGCTGAACATTAAGGAAGACACAAGTCCAATGTTAACGTCATGAAAGTGTGAAAGAGGCTACAGACATAAGTTGTTGCATGGCTACTGTAACTTTACTTTGTTAAGATTAAAAGAAGATTCTCAAGAAGTTTAATTTGTTTCATATGATAATATGAGACAATAAAACCCCTTACCTGACAACAGAAACGTATTTACAGAAAACTCTCTAATACAAATCTTAAAAGAGTCGCTCAGCAAAAGGCACAGAGCTGAAGACACTCCATTGAGAAGCCTGTAGATCTTCTTGGCTGTTTATACTGTAAGAAGTCACATTAAATCAGTCATAATCCTCGTAGTGTAAAATGAGAAGCAAGAAGCAGGTTCACAAAACACAGCCAAAGGAAAGACAGATCTTCAGCAGGAGGCTGTCAGAGTGGCACTGTGATTCTGTGTGTGTGTGAGAGACGGACACCAATTAAATGGCTCAGATGGCGTGACTTTACACTAGAACAATGTCCACCTCTCCAATCAGCTTTGAGTGACCCACACATTGACAAGGTTTGATTTTCATTGTGTCCTTTGAAGATGGTTAGGGTTTGTGATTTGTAGTGTTTTTGAGCACTGATAGGTTATGTTTTTTTTTGCTTTTTGATTAGTCTTTTTTATTGCAAAACAATAATCATCTGTGCAATCATTCAGTTGTGTACATCAAATTGTTTAAAACAACAGTCACACAGAGAGAAAATATAAAAAATATAAAGATATTTATCTAAATAAGTAAAAAAAATAATACAATTAATAAAACACATTTAAAATATGTAAATAAGGCTCAGGAAACTATTTAGAAATGTCTTAATCTTTTGATTATTAATTATTAAAAGTGATTATTCTAAATACATATATAGACATAGGCATATATATATATATATATATATATATATATATATATATATTAAAGTTGTATATTAAAAGTGATATGTATGTATGTATGTATGCATGTATATATATATATATATATATATATATATATATGAACATTCTGTTATCATTTACTCACCCTCAAGTTGTTCTAAACCTGTATACATTTCTTTCTTCTGCTGACCACACAAGCAGATATTTTAAAAAGTATGGCCTCACTGACCATCAACTGTTTGGTTACTGACATTTTTCAAAATATATTATTTTGTGTTCAGCAGAAGAAAGAAATTCATACAGGTTGAAACAACTTGAGGGTGAGTAAACTATGGCACATTTATTTTTATTTTTGGGTGCTCCATTTAAAGCTAGATAGTACACCACTAGCCTAGCTAACTATCTAATGATATCTAATAGAAAAGCTATCTAACAAGATGTATGCATTTTGTTTGTCTTTTGTGTTATGTAGGCCTATGATTTTGCATCTAACATAATAGGCTACATAATATCGTAAATGTGGTATTTTAATAAATAAATAAAAAGCTTCGCAAATTGCTGGAAATTATCAGTCATTTTGATCGCGAAATCATTTATGATTAATGAATATTAAATAGCTTGCGTTTTCCAGATTTTCTTCTGGGTGGACACTTTATCGGCGCTCCACTATCTCGCCTATCTGGATCAGCAATCCGTGTTTCTGCTCTCTGCTGCTGCGCCTGTTCTTTCTTAGCTGCATGCTTCCAGTGCGCTGCAGCCTCACCCTGCATCAATCTAATATCCACCTTATCTGGTCCAAATGGCTCTTCACGTCCCCAAAGCCCCGGGCTTTGCCCAGATGTTAAAGGATGGTGCAAAGGTAGGGCTGCTGAAACCGTGTTTTGCTCGTATTGTGTTGTTTTTAAGAGCACACGCAGTGACTTCCCATAGATGTTTCTAGAACACGGGCCTCATGCCGTCCAACTACCGGTAAAACTACCAGACGCTTGAGACTTCAACTGAATATTAACGTTTTGTACAAGGTCGTTAATAACATTAGGTCTTTATGAATTATCGAAGGTTAGATAGTGAAAGGGTTCCGTTAGAAAGTAAATGATGTATGAAGTTAGCATGTTAGCTGAAAACATGTGCCACTGACAGACACTCCTCACACTTCCATCACTCTTTCAATTGGCTTGTAATCATACAGTGTTAGAAAAGGAAAGTGCTTTTGTTAAACGTCAGAATTACAACACTATTTATTTAAAATCTACAATTTTATTTATTTATTATGCCGTTTTGTGCGGTTCCTCATTTATCTGCGTATTCGTTTGTTGATATGCTGATCATTTAACGCAGATCATTTAACTTAGTTATTGTATTTAGCACAATAACTTGTTTTTAAAAATTCAGCTTTTGCAATTAATTAACTTTTGTAAAGATTTAGATTTTAAATATTTAGCGTTTGAGATTAAATTATATATTTTAGATTTTCACATCTATAGTTCTGACATATGTAGCTTTGATGAGCATCAGTATATCCGATATCAAAAATACTATTCTTTATGATACATCCATTTTGTTGTCTTTGAATGATATAGTAAGGGTGTGCAAATTATTATATATATTTTTTTTTTAGAAATCATAAACTTCATTATAAAATTACTGCACAATGAAAGCAAATTTGGCCCCCATTTTTTATTATGTTATACATTATGAAAATATGAACTTGAATGGCTGATCTGTCACTGCCTAGTATTTAATTTTGTATTTACATTTAAATAGTTTTAAAAAAGTAAATCAGGTTGTGTGTTACTCAATTTTGTATTTTAAACCACTAACAAACCCTACGTTTTATATTTTCAAAATATGAAATTACTTGTTTGTTCTTCACAATCAGCACTATTCGGGTCTTGAAGAGGCTGTTTACAGGAACATCCAGGCATGCAAGGAACTGGCACAGACCACAAGAACTGCATATGGACCCAATGGTGAGGCTAATTTGTTTGTTTAATGTGATGTCTTGGACCTTTTTTATGTGAAACTACTGGATTCTGACTGGACTGTGCATGTTCATTTAATTCTGTACAGGTATGAACAAAATGGTCATCAACCACTTGGAGAAACTCTTTGTCACAAATGACGCTGCCACTATTCTGAGAGAGCTGGAGGTAAATATTAGTAATTGTGATAAACTCATTAATTGAAGGTGCAGTAAGTGATTTCTGAGAAACGCTGTTGAAAGTGGATCGGACAGAGCTAGGGCTTGGCGATAAACAATATCATATCGATGATAATAAGCTCTGGATATTTTTTTACTCGATATGGATTAATCTAACAGCCCATCACAGCAGAAATAAATGCGACAACATTTCTATGTGTCTGTGTGAATGAATGGCGCGGTTTTGTCTGATACACAATCTCACACACACCAGTGTTTTCTGCATCTGCCGTCTCAATAGATAGATTTACGATGACGTCACATTTCTCCCGCAACTCCTTACGGCGCCATCTTGTGTGTCAAACGTTTGTGTTACGGAGCATGATGATATTGTGTATCGTCAATTAAACTGGGCATTATTCTGATCATGAAAATCATACGATTATTCTCCGTTTGGCTGGAGTTAATGTTCAGTGCTGCTCTTGTGAACATTTAGAGGTTTTGTGCTCTGGAGATGTGACACTTTATCTAATAATTTCCAAGATGGGCTAGCTAAATGCGCTAGCTCTCATCGGCTGTCAAATCGCTGTACCCAGGCGGCTACTATCGACACAGCCCTTGAGAGGTGTTGGCTGGGCAGAAGCACACTCTGACGATTGTCCACCTTCATCACTTTCTCTGTGGCCACATCAGCTGGTCGAGGCAGAGGCTACACCTGGAGCACATCGCTCCGTGCCTCTGCTCTCCATCTCTCTCCTACACTAAATTAGTTCGGAGCGTTGTGTTGTTGTTAGGGATGCAAATTATCGATTAATTAATTAATCATTAATTGATTGACCTTATCGATCGATTAACGATTAACTGATAAGCGGCTATTTTCCTGAGAATGTAAATTTCTCACGGTATCAATAGTGTCTTTAACATAAAAATCTAAATATTGCTTATAGGCTATTGAATAAAAATGCATGTTATATTGCTCAGTTGATGTTTTATTGTAACAGTTGGGATAATGGCATTTATGTAGTTTAACAAAATAAATTATCTACAGAAAATTAAAATAGCCTACATTAAAAATAATTGTGCACTGGCTCACCTGTTGCATGTGAAACATTAAGCAACATAAAATAAAGTTTAAATAAAAATCTACATGGGTAGGCTTAGCCTACAATATTAAGCCTACATATAATAATCTATCTGGTAAACTACTTGAATGAAAAACTTGAAACATTAGCAGCAGCAGCACGTTATCTTTAACATCTCTAACGTAACGTTAGCCTAGCTTCTAGCTGAGTTGCAGTTTGACAAGAGTACAGTTTGACAAAAGCACAATGTTGTGTTTTACACAAATATAAGTAGGCTAAACACTTTGCAGTTTTAATGATGTCCTGTATGAACAAAATGGAGTTTCCACTGTTCGATCGCGCCCGCGTCTCTCTCTCTCTGACACACACACACACACACACACACACACATTCCAGCATTGCGCAATCTTGACATTGCAGCGTGTGCATTATCCTGCGTTCACACCAAACGCGAATAGAGCGTCAAATTCGCGCATATCGCGTCTAGTTCGACGCTTGAACATTTTGAATCCATTTGCGCGTCCAAAGCGAATAGGACGCGCGTATAAAGCGAGCGTTTAAAGCGAAATAGCACCAAACTATAACGTTACACACTGACCTGACGTTAAATCTTTGTCTGGAGCTGAAGCTTTTCATCGACCTTCTCAAAATAAAATGATTAATATAACCCTCCAATGCATAGTTAAGGCCCTTTTGGTGACTTTGAGATGATATATAATCTTTCTGTCTCCAAAAATCATCAATTGTCTCCTGTGAAATGTCTCCTACTGTGACAGCTGCCATGGCGCCTGTTACCGAATGTTGACTGTTTGTCCGAGTGAGTGGAGGGGGCGTGGCTTAGCCATAGGTCAATTAGCCGACAATTAATTTAATTTAATCGAGTAAATTCTTGTCGACAATTAATCGATAATTGATTAACCGTTTCCATCCCTAGTTGTTGTTGTTGTTTTTTTACCCAGATGGTGTTGTCTTGACACCGAGTCTAAATGTACCGTATAATAAGGGCTGTGCAGATATCAGCCGCCTGGCTACAGCGATGTGAACCGTCAATGCAGGGCTCCAGACTAACTTTTCCACGAGGGAGAGAGAGCAAGACAAGACAGCGCTTAGTTTGGAGACGGTGAAGCCTTGTTTACACTTTCGCCTGTCACAAGCGCAGCAGTTCATCTACATTACTCACCGATCAAATAAGACTTTGGCGGGACAAAAATTCACTTTGGCGGGCGCTAAAACAAGTTCAATGCAGGAGAATTCATGCGTTAATATAACTGAGTAGTACATGACCATGCACTCGCACAAATGCGACCACATAAAATTTTAACTCGCACATTCTCCAAAAATAGTCACAGTCTGGAACCCTGCAATGTGACAATGTGAGCTAGCATCAGGTTTGGAGGAATTTGTCATCGTTATCTCAACACAAAAGAGTCAAAAATACTTGGGTAAATGAAAAGGCGGTACATGAGCATGACAGCTTTGACACACAACATGGCGGCGCGACGCAGAGGATAATGGGTAATTCGAGAAACGGAAACCCATCTATATATGAGGACATGAACTTCATTTCCAGAGACGCTTTGTGTCACTTCACAAGCTTTTCACCCTTTCATTTGAGAAAAACTTGCATCAGATTCACTCTTAAACTAAAGCTGTTCATGACAAACCGTCAAAAATAAAAAAATTGGTTTAGCTTCAAGAAATTATGATAGAAATATATAATTACTGTATACTAAAATTTACTTCTAAAAGTACATAATAGACCTAAGCGGGAAGGCCTGAAAACAGACACAGAGGTTGCATTGTTTTTGCACCATATGTGAGTAACATCAGTTTGTTTCACAGAACAGAGATATGCTGTTGTAATGTTAGCTATAGTAACAGGTCAGTTGTCCAGAGCTGGAGTGCTGCTTGCGACTAACAAACTCTTGCTTGAGTATACTCTTGTGTACAGTTTATTTTTAGTTCTTCCTTGTCGTTCGTTTTGCTTTTTTGCGAAGCATTATTTTGTTTTGCTGCACCTATGATAAAGAGACATCCACTCTTGCATTGCATGTTCATGCATTTTGGGGGCGGAGCAATGAAGAAAGGGTTTGTTTGGGTTGATTTCAAATGTC
Organism: Squalius cephalus; assembly: GCF_949319135.1. Classification (NCBI taxonomy): domain Eukaryota; kingdom Metazoa; phylum Chordata; class Actinopteri; order Cypriniformes; family Leuciscidae; genus Squalius; species Squalius cephalus. The sequence continues at coordinate 15,339,941 of NC_137145.1, forward strand.
ATAGTGTTTCTCAGAAATCACTTACTGTACCTTTAATGCTTATAATTTGGAAGAATATCTCCATTTATTGTGTCTATTTTTCCCTCCTCCAAGGTTCAGCACCCAGCAGCCAAAATGATCGTGATGGCATCCCACATGCAAGAGCAGGAAGTAGGCGATGGCACAAACTTTGTGTTGGTGTTTGCTGGTGCTCTGCTGGAGCTCGCAGAGGAGCTGCTGAGGATGGGCCTGTCCGTTTCAGAGGTCAGTAAACAACAGATCTAATGCAGTATGTCACTGTGCACTAATTTTCATTAATCAGAATAAATCCAATCTGATTTGAGATTCAGAAAGTTCTGTTCATAAGAAACCTAAACGTTGCAATCCGATCTGCATTACATGAATTCCAAAAAATAAAAAAGTCTGTGGGATAATGCCTCCAGAGATGATGTGAGCATAATTGTTGTTTTTGACATGATGTTATGTCTAAAAAGAAAGCTGACATTTATATCAGAAGAAAAAAAAACATCTGTTCATATGACCTAAAACGTACGGTACATCACGGTGTTGCACATGTGCTCAAGGTATTTTTGAATCTGATAGAGAAAATAGTCCGATTTAAGCGTTTACATAATTAATTTTGTCCTGCTGATTGGATCATTCCAGGTCTACACCACCCCCTTCAGTCCAATCTAACATTTTTTGGATCCAGCTCAATCAGATCAGTTTAGGTGTTTACATGAAAGCTTTACAGTCCAATTGAGCCATCAATCCAATTATAAAATGATTATGCGGGTGCATGTAAACGTAGCTACTGTCAGGATCGAGGTTTTCATTATCTTTTAAACTAGTTTAAGAAATCTTTTAAAAATTAAATAGTGTATTTTGATAGTCTTGGCAAATTCCCAAAGTTTGGTTCTCACAATAAAAATAATGCTTTTTTTCTTTTTCTTTTAGAACTTTAAATTTTTTCATAATGTGTCGACCTTGCAAGTTAATGCCAAGTTGTGAACTAATATATCATTTATTTGCATTATAGGTAGTTTATTTGCCTGAGCTGATGATTATGTTGATTATTTATCCCAGGTGATTGAGGGCTATGAGATGGCATGTAAGAAAGCTCTGGAAATTCTGCCTGATTGCGTCTGCTCGTCTGCTAAGAACCTGCACGATCTGGAAGAGGCCACGGCCATGATCCGCTCAGCTGTCATGAGCAAACAGTACGGCAACGAGGACTTCCTGGCCAACCTCATTGCACAGGCCTGTGGTAAGGCATGAGTTCTTTGGGAAAGTTAATTTCAAAAGTGAATTTTGTGATATAATTTTAGGGGTCGTTTTAATTGTATTATTTATTTTACAGTGTCTATATTCCCTGAGTCTGGCAATTTCAATGTTGATAATGTAAGAGTGTGCAAGATTTTGGTAAGTATAAAGTTTAATAAATAAAATTTAGGCCATTGCTTTAAACTAAATGATTCCTGTGGGTCTGTGGTGCCTGTGGGTCAGTTACATTGTTTTTTTGTATTTTTTGTAGGGCTGTGGACTGAACTCTTCTACTATGCTTCATGGGATGGTATTTAAGAAAGAGACCGAAGGAGACCTCACATCAGTGAAAGACGCAAAGATAGCAGTGTTCTCCTGTCCGTTTGACTGCATGACTACTGAAACCAAGGTAGAAAAAAGCTAATTGAATTAGATTAAATGTCTTTATACTGTCTACCTTGTGTCTCTATGGCTGGACAGTATTTTTTTTTTGTGTGATGTTCAAAAAAGAGCAATAAATCACATTCTCCTTTTTTATTTATTGCTGTTCGGGCTTTCTTCCTTCAATATTTCTTTCTGATGTTTCATAGGGCACAGTACTTATAAAGAACGCAGAGGAGCTCATGAATTTCAGTAAAGGAGAGGAGGACCTGATGGAGCTCCAGGTGAAGACTATTGCTGATTCAGGGGCCAATGTGATTGTGACAGGAGGCAAAATTGCTGATATGGCCCTTCATTACGCCAACAAGTACAAGCTCATGGTGGTCAGGTGAGAGAGAGGAAAATCCCTCCCTTTTTTGTGCAGCTTGATTCAGCATTTTTGGCTTTTTAAATGAGAATGTAGCTATATGTCTGATATTTATGAACGCTGTTCGTTCTTCACCAAGGCTGAATTCAAAATGGGACCTCAGAAGACTATGTAAAACTGTCGGAGCCACTGCGTTGCCCAGATTGGTGAGTTCATCTTGATTTTCCAGGCTGGATTAGAGCTCTACTTCTCTAGTGCCACTTTGTGTTAAGCTGCTTTGAAACAATCTACATTGTTAAAAGCGCTATATAAATGAAGATGACTTGACTTGACTTAAAGCAGTGAGTTGGTGATAAGCCAGTTCGCATCATTATGTTCGCTCTGTGTCAGTGTCTCTGTTGTTAATTTTTCGTCTGGACAATCAGACTCCGCCGACTCCAGAAGAGATGGGACGCTGTGACAGTGTTTACCTGTCCGAGGTTGGAGATACGCAGGTCGTGGTTTTCAAACATGGTAAGAAAAGACTGGAGTAATGATGCTGAAAATTCTGCTTTACCATCTCAGGAATAAATTACATTTTAACATATATTAAAATAGAGAACCGTTATTTCAAATGTTTACTGTATTTCTGATTAAATAAATGCAGCCTTGGGGTGAAATGAGTCACTCACAGAGACTTGTTTTCTTGGCACTCTGTAGCTTGATTAGCAAATTTTGCTTTGTAAATATTGTTGTTTGGTCTGGGAGTGACGTATCCAGACAGCTCATGCCATCTCGCTCCTATTTCTAGATAAAGATGATGGAGCCATCTCTACTTTAGTAATTCGTGGGTCCACAGACAACCTGATGGACGACATTGAGCGTGCCATCGATGATGGTGTTAACACCTTTAAAGTCCTTGTCAGGGTGAGCTAGTTTAAAAATCCACCACTAATCCAATCCACTTCTAACTAAATCATGAAAAAAATGTGACACTAACAGAACTATGTCCCCTCAGGATGCGCGTCTTTGTCCAGGTGCCGGTGCCACTGAAATTGAGCTTGCGAAACACCTCACCTCCTATGGAGAAGTAAGTAAATGAATCTAATTTCCTTTTGCTGTTGGCACACCTTAAACAGTGTAAATCATTTGAAAATGTCCTCTAAAGTCTTGCCCAGGCCTGGAGCAGTACGCCATCAAGAAGTTTGCAGAGGCGTTTGAAGCAGTGCCCCGTTCTCTGGCTGAAAACTCTGGCGTGAAGGGCAATGAGCTGATCTCCAAACTCTACGCCACACACCATGAGGGCAACAAGAACTATGGCTTTGATATTGAGGTGAGGGGCACGCAGCAAACGCTTGCTTTGTAAGGGCTACAAGTAGAAACAGCAATTGGAGAAGAGAAGCTATTTATAATTTAGAGGCAGCAATCCTGAAATAAAGAAGGTTCCTAAATCATGCATTTTAAATAATACATTTCAAAGTCTTGAATTCAGGTTTTATACAATTTAAGGCTACAAAAAGTCTTAAATATCTTAAATGGTGTAAGAATAGTCTTAATTATCATTTCAATAGGTCTTAAATCTGGGGACAGAAAAATGCTAATCACCTTATGGTTTAATTTGAATATTAAACTTCAAAAGGCGATGATTTACTTGAGCGCTGAGTCGTTTCAATGTAAAAATGCGGCGCTGTTATGCATTTTACAGGCTTGTAGTTTCACAGCGGTTCGCAATTAATGAATTCCACACATTTATGCAAGGCGATTGCTTATGATATACTGTTGATGAATTATGGCAATGTTTTTCTTAAGGTGTTTGTAATTATGTTTATATCATACCTGCAAACTTGTCACATTTCTAAAAATGTATCTAGAATAAATGTATCATTTTGAACTCATCCCTTTTCATAAAAATGGTTCAAAGGCTGAAATGTAAGGTTCTATCATTTTATAAAACTTTTTATTTGAACTTGTATTGTGTTATCATAGACGTTGCTCTATCCTGGCCATACGGTAATAATTTTATTTGTGCAGGTCTTAAAAAAGGTCTTAAGCCTTCAATTAGATTTAAAAAAATCTGCTAAGATCCTGTTAATATGTTATTCTATGTACTTTTTAAACCATTTAGGGAGAGGGGCCTGCGGTGAAGGACATGCTGGAAGCCGGTATCCTCGACCCATACCTGGTGAAGCACTGGGGCATCAAGTTGGCCACAAACGCAGCCATCACCATCCTCCGTGTGGATCAGGTTAGTGCTTCACTTTACAACTGTTTGCATATCATTCAGTTTCTTATTCCATCCATATTTATCAATTCAGGTGCTTTGTTAGCCTGTTTTTTTGGGGGGGATTATAATGTGATGTGTGTATGCCAGATCATTATGGCAAAACCAGCAGGGGGACCCAGAGCCCCCAGACAGCAAGGACACTGGGACAAGGACGATTTGGACGAACCAGAAAAATTTGATACACATCATTGATAAGAAATCAAAATAATAGCAAAGGTGCACAAACTAAAGCCACTGTTTGGAGTGATTAACCACTGGAGTGAACCGGGATGCATGAGCACTGTGTGGAAATTCACCTTGAATTTGTTGTTGAAATAAGTTTAGCCTGACTGCAGTCTTTACATCACAGATAACAGTTATGCTGTTTTAATTTGTATTAACACTTTGATAAATATTAATTCAGATGGTTTTTATCCTAGAACATTTTAAATGGATAATTTCATCCTGAAAACCAAGAGATAATGATTGGACTGAGTATAATGGTTGTTTCATAACTATCAGTTTAAGATCTAGTTTTGCACTTCACAAGCATCACTAACTTCAGTCTCTGTGACACTTTGAATGTCATCTGGGGATTTTGGTGCAGTTTACTTGCATGCCGCATGCACTAAAAACACTTTTTCCTCAGGATTTTCCCCTGCTAACGTTTGCACTAATTGACTGTCTTTACTCGTGTCTTTTAAGTGTCTGATTATGTCTGCTGCTCCTCCACAGATTATAATGGCCAAGCCGGCTGGTGGACCCAAAGCTCCACAAGGAAAGAAGGACTGGGATGAGGATGACTGATGTCACTACCCTGTGTGTCTCTCTGTCATCGTCTTAGCTTTTCAAGTGTTATGTATTTAATATCTTGCCCCATTCTTTTTGTATTTTTTTTTTTTTTTAGAAGCCATCCACATTAACAATGAGTGGCTCTGAGCTGTTTTTCTTGTCCCAATAAAGGCACTTGAGCTGTCAGCATCCTTGGCATTTCTTTTAAATAATTCTTGGTGTATAAAAAAAATGCAGTGTAATTGCAACAGTTTAAAATTCTTGAAAATTAGTTATTATATTCATCCAGTTAAATTAACACTATGCCTCTATATAGTAATGGGAGTCCTTGCAGCACTATTTTTGTGCAGATTGGATTATTATTGTGCTGAGTTTCAATCCTTTCCCCAAAAAATATTGGGCAGGTTTCTCAGACAGGGTTTAAATTAAGCCAGGATTAAGCCTTAGTTCAATTAGGAAATGTAAGTACCTTTTATAAATGTAAAAAAAAAAAAAAAGCACTAGTGTGAGTGGTTCGTGGAGGTCTGGTTATATCAAAGTCTACAGATATAGACAGATTTGCTAATTGTTAAGTTGGCGCACACTAATTATTTTATATTTGTAGTGAATTAAATTTTTATGTAATTTATAGATATGTGTTTGCTAACTGTTATTGGGGTGCCAATATTTAGAAATCTTAAAAAATCAGATTCATTATAGCAATGAATGCATAAAAAAGGTAATTTCAAAGACAGTATTATTAAAAATCGATTATACATCACACCTTCCAGCTAAAAATGGTTACCACAGTTAATGTTTTGCTTTAGTTCTTTAGTTTTTATGAGAAATGTTCCGAGTCTTTCTGTAATTAGGCCTACGTGTAGTGTGCAAGACTAACTGGGACTAGTCACAGCACTTACATATTGTTGCCCTGTTCTAGTTCTAGTTATTTGTAAGGCGCTTTGCTAAATTATTAAACATAAATTATTAATATTAAAAATAATTCACTTATATTGTAACTAACAAATAATAATTACATAATCAATTAAATGATTTTTATTGTGTGGAAACAATAACCGTGGCAGTATCTGGTCGTTTGTCATTATGTGCCCTTCCAGGGTGCGCGCGTTCATCGGGAGCGCTCTTGCAAGAAACAGTGGACGCGCGCTCCCGACGTGCGGTACTAATCATGGCTGCTCTCAGTAAGTCCATACCGCATAGCTGCTATGAGATAGGACACACATGGAGTACCTCATGTACGAATTCCACCCTCCAGGTGACAGCCGGTGCTCTGGAGGTCTCATTCAAGATATACGCTCCTCTGTATCTGGTGAGTGTATTTGCGCGGATCTAAACGTTAATTCACCCTGGCAAGGGCGCAGTTAGCCTGGTAGCTAAGTTACATCAGAGTCCTGCAGGACGATGCGAGCGAGGGCCCGTAACAGTTGCTAAGTTCATTATTAATAAAAACACAAAAGTATGTCTCAACCGTCGTGTTTTACATTTACTAGCATTCAAATCGTCCAGGAAAGGTCGTTAGACTGATGACATGAGATGAAGGAGAGAGAGAGAGAGAGCTGCTGAATGATACTGATCAAACTGTCAAATGCTCATTTGCGTAACTTTGTGCAAAACTTTCGCTTTCATTGTTCATTGTCTTATTGTTTAATGTTCACGTTTCCGCATTACAGTCCTCTTTGAACTATGTTGTGAATTGAAATGATGCTTGACATAGCCTACTTAATTTGATGAAAAACTGGTTTGTCTGTTAGATTTGCACAATCATTCTCCTTAAACTGAAACTGCAGATTTAAGATGAACTATTCGTTTATCAAAGCAAGGTTTAGGTTCAGATGTTTTATTTGGCCAGGATGTTCACTGTCTCACATTAAAATTTACCAATCAGATTCGTGAACGAATCGTTTTTGGAGGTTTGGATCTTTTCAATGAATCGGTTGAATCTTTCTAGCGAAATTTTGACACACTTGTTTCGGATTGATTTATTCAGTGCCTCTATCTATTGGTCCCCATCTCTAACGCTCACACCTAATCCTAATCCTAACCGTCATAGGGAGAAGCAGGGGAGTCATAATCTCATTGGGAGACAGATTTTGATGTCACACCTGCTTGAACGATTTGTTCACGAATTATGCCTTATTAAATAAACTGGTAATTAGCAACCCTGGTGCTCTGGCCCTAATAATGCTGTGCACTGATAAATCATTTATAATAAATACAGCAATATTCCATAAATCAGTTTTGATTGGCTAAATGCCACATCACATAAGTATATTTATTAATCAGGGAATGTTATCTTGTATGTACATGCCTGAATTGACTAAGCATAACTGGCTGTCAGTCTTTATAGATCTGATAGAGGGATCATCCAGTTCATAGTGGTGCAACACCTGAACTATAGGGTTGCAGTGCAGTGCTGGCATTCGATTCAGTTTCATAAAAACTATGGCTCAGTCAGTCTATCATTAGACAGTAGGTCAGTGGTATTTGGATGACAAACCACAGTGTCAGCATCTACAGAAACCAATGTGTTTGTGTAATTCCACAACAAAGGTTACAGCCGATGTCATATTGAAACTGTACTGTAGTCTATTGTGCCACATAAGCTCTCAGTGCATTCTTTTTCCTTTAAAGTTGGCATGAAACCAAAGTTGCCAGCTTCTCAAACAAGAAAAAATACTGGACGGGACTTGATTGGATGGTTGGATCATTGTCGTTTGCTATTGGTTGATCATGTGAGTGACAGGTTGTCCCGCCCTCGCGCCAGTAAACACATCATCGGAGAAGAGATGTCACTGCAAGAGGGAGAAGTCATTTTGATCAAAGATTATGAGGCCGCATGAATTTAATAAAATGATGTGAACGCATAAATCATTTATAATAAATACTGCAGTATTCCATAGAAAATACGAATTGTCCATTTTAATTTCAAGGTGACTTTAAAAGCTCAGAGTAAAATCCGAAATTTTTTTTCTGTGTTCCAGATTGCAGCCATTTTAAGGAGGAGGAAAAAAGATTATTACAAGAAAAGGCTGCTTCCTGAGATCCTGCAATCCACGTCTTTCCTGACCGCAAATGGAGGCCTCTACATTGCGTTTTTCTGCATTCTCCGGTATTCTTAACCGAATTCTGCTAACAAGCAATACTTGGAAATGTTTGCTGTCCCACGTGTACTGTTGCTGCAACAAGAGCTGTAAAGCAACCTTTGAATCCATGTCCTTATCAGCTGTTCAGAGTCTACGCTCATATTCGTCCAAATAGGATTATTAAGACCATTGACACATCAAATAAATTACGTACTGAGATAAACTTTTGGATTTATGACCGTTATTCTGCATGACCGGTTCAATGGAATGAAGCGCACTTAATTTGTGAATACATTGAAATCCCTTCTAAATGAGACAAATATTCAGCAGCGATATTATCCTCGGTTGAAAGCACGTCAGTTAGCTCTGTTGTGTAGTTTATGAATATAAATGACCTACTGTCCTTTCCATTGTTTCCTTTCTTTTTCTTCTGTTATTCAGGAAGCTGTTGGGAGGTTTCTACTCCTGGTCGGCCGGCTTTGGGGCGGCACTGCCGGCCTCATACATCGCCATTCTAATAGAGCGGAAAAGCAGGTTAGCCCTGACGTTTTCCTTTCATGCTGATAACAAATTTCATGCAAAGTTTAAACTACATTTATTACACAACTTCTGAAAAAGTAGAGAAGCTCCAGATCAAAACACAGGCAAAAAAAGAGCAGAAACAAGTGATTAAAGCAGTGCTTGTGCACGTTATAGTCTTTGGGGGATAAAGATTTCTGATTTTCTCAGCTTTTTGTTCAAAATGTTGCTTTTTTTATGAAACCCACTTTCAATTGTTGATAAAAGAATGCATGAAGCTAGAATAATACTTTTTCTTTTGTTTAAATTCTTTGTTTTGATCTGTACGCTGGTGGGGAAAGAGTTAAAGTCAGATTCTGATTGGATGTCAGTGTTTTTATCATTTATCAGCTGGAAAATTGTCCTGAAAGTGATTCCAACAATATTTTTCTGCTGTGTAATTATTGTTATAGTTGTGGTGTGGATGTATCTTTTCTCATATAATTAAAACGATTATTAAAACTTAATCGTTCTTTATTGATCATTAAAACTTTATTGTTATCGTCCTTTGTGTGACTGGGCCTTAACATCGCAAAATGGTTAGAGATCCTATGTAATTCGTCTGTGTTCTTATGCAGGAGAGGACTTCTTACAATTTACATGGCAAACCTGGTGAGATGATTCAGCATCGCTTCTTTTCAGTTCCACTGTGTTAAGTCTTCTCGACAGTTTTTTCATACTTGCTTGACCATATCCTGGCAGTTGTCAACATTGCATCTGTTATCTGTCACTTATGTTACAGTTTCTGGAAAGCTGTGATCAAAAATTGTCTGTTTCAAGGAACCCTCAGCTAATTTTGATCTAAAGTGCTCTGTGTTATTTCCAGGCAACGGAGACGATTTTTCGGATGGCTGTCACGAGGGGTCTGGTTAAGCCTATGAAACATGGAGAGGTACGTTAGTTATGTTACCGTTAATAAGATTTTTTTTTTTTTAAATAATTGAATTAATACATTTATTCAGCACAGATGCATTCAATTGATTGAAAGCAACATAAATGTTTTTAGCCTGATCACAGCGTTTTGTTTGATGTCTATCTCATATTTTCAAAATTTTTCCCCCTAGGTTCTTCTCTTCTGCTTGACTGCATCTCTCTACATGTTTTTCTTCAGGTATGTTGGTCAGCTTATTGGTTCTCAACCGTGGTTCTGGAAGACGCCAGCACTGGTTAACTCATTTATTTAACACATCTTCTCATTAGTAGAGGCTCCAAGACTGGCTGAGGTTCTCCAGGACCAGCATTAAAGGGATAGTTCACCGAAAAATGAAAATTCTGTCATTTACTCGCCCTCAAGTTGTTCCAAACCTGTATGAATTTCTTTCTTCTGCTGAACACAAAAAATATTTTGAAGAATGTTGATAACCAAACAGTTAATGGTCCCAATCGACTTCCATAGTATGGAAGAAAACTACTATGGAAGTCAGTGGAGCCCATCAAGTGTCTGGTTACTAACATTCTTCAAAATATCATCTTTTGTGTTTAGCAGAAGAAAGAACTCATACAGGTTTGGAACAACCTGAGTAAATGATGACCGTATTGTCATTTTTAGGCGAACTATCCCTTTAAGACGGACAAGCACACTCTTCAGAACGCATATATAGTTCGATTACAAACTTTGACCTTTCCCATTTCTGGTTTTATCTTCAGATGCAAAGACGGCCTGAATGGCTTTGCTTTCTCTTCCTTAAAGTAAGTTTATCATTTATACGACTTCTGTACAAACTACTTAAATTCCCAAGGATTTTCTGTTAATCCTAAGGCCCCCTAGGAAACACCCTGTTCAGAGTTTAAAGTCATGTCAGGCTGCTAAAGGAGATTATGTGTCTGGCTGTGGCAGGTTTATAGTTGGGAAGGAGGAGATCCCGACACACTCTAGCCTGGCTGAGCACGCGTACGCACAGGGTTCAGAGAGAGACGCGCAGCCACCGGATGAGAGACCAGAGCACACGCCTGCCTCCAGGGGGAGCTGCATCACAGCATTTACACGCAAACTCCTAGACTCTATGTGAGTGAGATACACACCTAGAAAACATACATTTCAAACTTGTATTCAAGACCGGTATTTTTGACTGAAAATTTTATTTAATTCTATTCGATACCGCCAAAAGTATTATATAATTAGACTATTTTTTTATATGACATAATTACTTAAAGACTTTTTAATTCATGGAAAAATTACGGGAGTAAAAAAGGATATTTAGAACTGTCAAAGTAAAATAAATTAATTGTGAACTAAGTTTACTCTTTTATCAAATGTGGTGTTATTCCTTTTTCTTTTAAATGACTTTTAGAATTTATGAGATCAGTTAATTCTATTGACCACAGTAATAAAATACAAATTAAAACCAAATCTACATGTATATTTGAGAAAATAATTTATATCATAAAAACTACATGCACACAATACCATTCAAAAGTTTGGTGTCAGTACGATTTTTGTGCTCACCAAGGCTGCATTGATATTAAAGATACATTAGAAACAGTAATATTGTGAAATGTTTACAACAATTTGAAATAACTGTTTTCTATTTTAATATATTTTAAAATGTAATTGATGCAAAGCTGAAATTTCAGCATCATTACTCCAGTCTTCAGTTTCACATGATCCTTCAGAAATCATTATAAAATACTTATTTAATGCTCAAGAATCATTTCTTCTTATCAAAGTTAAAAACAGTTGTGCTGCTAATATTTTTGTGGAAACCGTGAGGCTTTTTTTTAAGGATTATTTGGTGAATGGAAAGTTCAAAAGAACAGCATTTATTTGAATTGGAAATCTCTTACATTATAAGACTTTTCTAAATGTATTTGCTGTCACTTTTGATCAATTTAATGCATCCTTTATCAATACAAGTATTAATTTCTTTTTTTTATTTCTTTTTTTATTACTGACCACTAGGGCTGTGTATAACCAACAATGTCACGATACGATAAGCATCACGATACGATATGGATCAATTTGGAAATTTAAATTTCTTTTGAGCAGAGTTTAGTAACCGTAATATCTGTTTATTGAATAACCAGTGTTATAACAGTTGTGATAACTGGAAAAACTATTAAGTTTTTGTCATCAAAAAAACTAGTTAAATGAAATAAAACAAATTGTCAGAAAAAAGCTTAGAATGGCTCTTCCTTATGGTTTTAAAGTCTCTGCCTCAATAACTGAAATGACAATTATAGTGTCAATTATAGTGACACTGAAGCGTGTCAACAATGCTCAATGACTAAGCAAAACTTAAAACATTCCATAAAAGCAAAAACTGTAACAACTTAAATTTAACTTAGTTTTCTCAAACTCTTTTAAACACATAGTATTTAACAATTTGGTCCTAAGTGTTAGAATATCCACCAAACAAAGTCATTTCTTCACATTACGTTGAAATCATTTTTATGCAGAAACAACAATTGTTTGACAATGCTCAGGGTTAAAAACTCTCTGTGAAGGAAGAGAGTGACAGAAGAACGTCTCGCTTAACTTCATCATACAACCGGAATTGCCGTTTCTTTTCAAAATTGACTGTCGTGTTGGTATTGTGTAGCGTGGCTCACACTCGTGAAGCAATTGTCTGAAGCTATTTTTCTCGACAACACTGTATGGGTGTAAATCCTAACATATGAAGCGGATTAATGCATTTGTAATCTTTTGAGATTGATTTCAATCTTTAAAATAAATTGTAAAAAGTAGCACATATAAATACAATAGAATAAAGATAGCCTACCAATAAAGAGAAAAGTCTTTGAATAGGTCTAGCACTACAGGGTGGGCCATTTATATGGATACACCGTAATAACATGGGAATGGTTGGTGATATTAAAGTCCTGTTTGTGGCACATTAGTATATGTCATGGTCACCACCCATCTTGAGGAGTTTGCCCCCTCACATATACTAATGTGCCACAAACAGGACTTTAATATCACCAACCATTCCCATGTTATTACGGTGTATCCATATAAATGGCCCACCCTGTAGTATTCAGAAATACTACAGAAACTGAATAAAGTAATCAAATGTAAAATAACACTGGGTAGTATTTTAGTCCTGGCTAAATTAAATACATAAGTTATTAATCCAGATTCCTTAAAATTAAAGCTATCTTTTGTTGTTTTGACAACAAAAGGAATGACAGACACATATGGCTGCTGTCACTTTAAGATCTAGTGCACGGATCCTGTTTTCATTATACTGTCATATGTGTTTTATGCTTTTTCAAGACATAACCGACTGTGCTTAGAGGATACTCACCAAGACCGAAATTTTTTAGATTATTTTGCATGTTTTTGTCTGTTAAATCGATATAATCCACGAAAAATAGCTTTTGTTTCTCGCAAGCTGTTTGTGACTGAGGCGGAATTTCCCGCATTATAAGTAAGAGGCCTGCGGGAAATTATGCACAATACCCGCAATCCCGCACCGAAATTCGAGCCCTGAATTGGCTATTCAAAAGCACGACGGTATCGATATGCGCATCGTCAGGAGTTCATGATGATGTATCGTTGTATCGATATTCTGAGCACAGCCCTACTGACCACAAATACAAATATACTACCTTATGCAGTGCTGCTTTATACATTTATAATGGGAAAAAAATGGTTTTACTTCCATTTGCCACTTTGTGAGTTAATTTTTATTCCTGGTTGTTCAGTCAGCAGTCAGCTTCATTGTCATGTGTGAATGTTCCCCTGCTTCATAAGATATTGTGCATTTGCATTCATTGTGCGTGTGTTGTCCCCTTTAGATGCAAACATGGACCCAGGCATAGATGTTGCAAACACTATCAGGACAACTGCATCTCCTACTGTGTTAAAGTAAGAGTCTGAGACCACCAAACCTGCTGTCTTTCAAACCATCCATCTGTTTGTTCTGAGCATACGTGTTTAAAATGGGAGAGAGACCGAATGCGAATGCATAAACGTGTAGCATTCATCTGGGTGAAAGGCTCTGTTGAAATAGCAGTGCCCTTTGCTCGCTAACTGGCAGCTGATGTGAAGTTGCTGGATGTTTTCTGGAGAGCAGCTTCTGAGATGTTTGCTTTGTGTTTTAAAGGGTTTCATCCGGATGTTCAGCGTGGGTTACCTCATTCAGTGCTGTTTGAAGGTTCCATCAGCATTCAGACAGGCCTTCACCAAACCCTCTCGTCTGCTCTGGCTGCTCTACAACAAAGAGAACTTCCAGCTAGGAGCTTTCCTGGGATCTTTTGTCAGTATATACAAGGTACTTCATCTCCACTAAGATCCAGTGCTCGTCTTTCCTATGAGACAGCAAGATTCTCTGCAACTTGTAGGGGGGGGTTTGTTTCCTTCACCTTTCTCAGTGACATATTTTTCAGATGTGATATTTCTCTCTCTTCATCTCACTTCCATTTTATGAAAGGGCACAAGCTGTTTACTGAGATGGATGCGGAACCTGGACGACGAGCTCCATGCTCTCATAGCAGGTAAATTGTGTTTTGAAGCCCTTTCCTTTTGCACAGCCATTAGAGATTCTCAGCTCACCTTTTTCTCCATCTTATCAGGTTTTCTTGCCGGCACGTCAATGTTCTTCTACAAGAGCACCACTATCTCCATGTACCTCTTCTCTAAACTAGTGGAGGTAAGAATTATCTTGTTTTTTAGTGGTTTCAAATGAGTAGGGCTTCTCAATGATGTGTCTGGTTCAGTGTTTGCTTTTGGCTTGTCAGAGTTCTTCTGAAACCCTCTACCTCCCCAGCTCCACCTGCCTAGATCTATATATACACACATATAGATGTTTGCTTTGTGTTTTTAAAGGGTCCCCCCCACCCAATACAGTAAAACTGCACATTTTAGAGTGGCCTTTTATTGTGGCCAGCCTAAGGCACACCTGTGCAATAATCATGCTGTATAATCAGCATCTTGATATGCCACACCTGTGAGGTGGATGGATTATCTCGGCAAAGGAGAAGTGCTCACTAACACAGATTTAGACAGATTTGTGAACAATATTTGAGAGAAATAGGCCTTTTGTGTACATAGATAAAGTCATAGATCTTTAAGTTCAGCTCATGAAAAATGGGGGCAAAAAAAGTGGCGTTTATCATTTTTGTTCAGTGTATTTATTTTTATTTAAAATATAACTCAGTGTATGTGTATACATTGTTAATAATCTGTCACTGTCTTTTTAGACACTGTATTTCAAAGGGATCGAGGCAGGCAGGTTTCCTTACTTCCCTGAAGCTGACACCATAATCTATGCCATCTCCACCGCCATCTGTTTTCAAGCGGTGAGTTTAAAATGTTTTTTTTAAATCTACCTAAAAGGACCTTCTGGATATCCAAGGACAGTTTTACACCAAGGGAAAATACAAACTTCATTAAAATGCAGAAGCTGTTTGTGCCCGTGTGACTTATTGATGACTCCGTCATGAACTGAATGAGAATCACGCCAAGTGCGGTTTAAATTAAAGTAAGGCAAAAATAGGTTTGCCAGGTTTTAAATTACAAAGCAATAAATTCAAGACAATTTCAAAAACCTACTGGAAACATGCCCATAGTTCATGTGATTTATTTTGAAATAATTTTGTTTGATATGTCCTGGATGGATCTGATTAGGCGGTCATGGAAGTGCAAAATCTGAGACCATCATACTGGAAGTTTCTACTGCGGTTGACAAAGGGCAGGTGAGTATTAATGGAAAATCTGATTGATTATCAAGTCCCATTATGCATATGAATTGTTGAACAAACAAAGTTATGATTTCTTTGTCCAGGTTTGCTCTGATGAACAGAAAAGTGCTTGATGTTTTCGGGACCGAGGCTTCCAGACAGTTTGGTGACTACAGGCCTAAACTTGACCCCAGATACGTGCTGTGTCCCATCGACATGGACGTGCAGTTGGGCTGACAGACCCGTGGATACCTGTGAGATGTCTTCACATAGACCAACAATGACACGAAGGCACGGAAAGCTCTTGCACACAATCTCTCTGTCTTACATTCTCTCGGCCTGGCGCTCATTAAATGTGAAGTGAAAGTGTAAAGGCAGTTATACGTTTACGTTAATGTGGATCTGAAACATTTTGCAATGTAATTACCGCAGGCAAGATGTGACCTCTCTGTACGCACATTATAAGCATTTGAAGATGATTTGAGGTTTATAGGATAATGGTGGCTTATTGGATTCTCAAGGGCAGAATGACAGACCAGGAATGTGCTCACACTAACTCAGCAATTCCTGAACTCTTTGGGATTTGACCTGCAACCTCTGTGTTTTTTAGTCTGTAGCATTAACTAATCGGCTTTGAGAATATAAAATGATTTTAATTTTTTTTCGTTAGGAAAATTCAGACTGTTGTTTACAGCACAACGTCGGCCATCTTAAAAGGTGATGCTGGATTATTTTTGGTCATTGTCATTTCAAATCCTACCAAAAACGATCAAATCTGTAATTAACTGTCTGCCATAGTCAGGAAATGCGGGTTCAGCCAATGTAAAAAGATCTTGCTGACATCAGGGTTGTGTTTGATCTCTTCTGTCTTTAGCGTGCACTTAATTCTTGTACAGATAATTTGAGACCTTCTGGTAAGTAGAGGCTTTTATGGAATGTTATTAGTACAGAACTACACATTTACTACCCACCTTTTATTGCAGATTTATTATTTGCAAATATTCTTTCAGGAGAGATAAGAAGATTAAAACTCATCTTAATGGACTTTCACCTTCATTTTCAGTAGCAAATATTTTTTTTTAATTAATAATAATATAGTGTAAAATCTGACAATATAATCGCAGTATTGCTGTGTTTTTGAAATGTAATTTATGTAAAAAGAAAAAAAGAAAGCCTTATGTCTTTGATGTTTGTATAAAAGCAAAAGCTTTTATATTAAAAAATGTTCAGATGAAATAAGGTCTAGTGTTTTATTTAGCTATATATATATATATATATATATACACACGCGCACATGTACACACAGTGCCTGTCAAAAGTTTGGCAACATTACAATTTTTTTATGTTTTGAGAGAAGTCTCTGCTGCTCAACAAGGCTGCATTTATTTAATCAAAAATACAGTGAAATATTACAAAATAATATATTTTTACGGTTGTGAAACGGTGGAAATGGTGATACTTTTTTCAGGATTCTTTGATGAATAGAAAGTTCAATGAATAACAATTATTTTGCATTTATTAAAAAACAGAAAATCTTTTGTGACATTATAAATGTCTTCACTGTCACTTTTGATCAATTTAATGCATCCCTGATGAATAAAAGTAGGGATGTTTGAATGGTATCATTATTTCCACAAAAAATGTTAAGGAACAATAACTGTTTTCAACATTGATAATAATAAATGTTTCTTGAGCAGCAAATGATTTCTGAAGGATCATGTGACACTGAAGACTGGAGTAATGATGCTGAAAATTCAGCTTTGCATCAAAGGAATAAATCACATTTTAAAATGTATTCAAATATACATCATTTCTTTTAAATTGTAATATTATTTCACAATATGACTGGCTAATAAATATATAATTATGACTAATAATCACTTTTTCTTCATGTTGTCTTCTTAAAGATTGGTTTGATAGTTTAACATGCTATTTAGATGAGTGATACATTGAAGAAAAACAAAAAACAAAACTATATATAACCGATTTGTTCAAACGTCCACTGGAGGGCGATGTTATACTCCGTTTAAATCGCAGATCATCCCATATTTGAATCCATGAGTGCACTTAATTTAAAAACATTTGCAAGACTAATATAGGTGTTTATTTGTAAACAGAGATTATAATATTAGTATCTTTATTTCTAGTAGTAGACCAACTTAATACTGAAACTTTGTTTATTTGCATCCTTTTTTTAAATATATATATATATTTTCATTGTATCTTAAATTATGGCCCTGGATGATAAAATTCAGTAATTGTCCATCGAGGAGAGGCTCTGAATCTTCTCAGTGTTGCACTTTGTATTCAGTTCACATGATCCTCCTGACGCAGCAGAAATTGTCTTCGAAATGGTTACAAATTGCTTTGTTTTGTCCTCTCACTTTCACATTGTCTTTATTTACAGACAAGCATTTGTGTCCGTGCTTCTCGACTTTCTGTCCAGTCTCCGGCCCTCTGAGCGGCCCAGTGTGAGAGTCATGTCTAGTCCTGAGAGAGGATCTGTTCATGCCTGTTCATGAACAATGATTCATTTGAACTGGCGGATAAGTGAAAACTCAGAACGCTCAAAAAAGACATTTGACCTCTACATGTATATATTTGCCAGACTATACTGCAGCTCACTGATAAAATGCACTGTACGTTTTGGAATCAAACCAGTGACCTTGACGTTGCTGATGTCATGCTTATAAGTTGAGCTACTGTATGTAAATTAAACGGCGTTCTTCTTTCTTGATAAATGAATAACATTTTCATCTCTGCTCTGTTGATGGAAAAGGGATGGAATTATGTGTGAGATGCCTTTAAGACTGTCCTTACCGCATCTCCAAGGAGAAATATTAATTTGATCTCCGATTTCTGGTGACGATTCTCATTTTCACGGTTATTTCTTAACCAGAGAAAGAGCTGAAGGACAGATATCCATGCCGTGGTCTCAAAACCGTGCGAACGCAAACTTCTAGAGCAAATCTACGCATTAATGTGCGACGCAAATGGGAGAGCCGTCTTTAATTGTGCCAGTATTTTTGCAGTGACCTTCAGCACAGATGTAGCAAACTTTCTCTTGATTCACGTCCTTCATGCTGAGATTTCCCACAGGGCCCTTTAAAAATAACTGGTTGATCTAGAAGTTTCGGTGAGCACTTTTCAGGTGCTGGCCAATCAATCACTTTCAGCTGTCTCCATGGCAACTGAATCTCATCAAACAGTCTGAAGGATGAGAGTGTGAATGTGTGCGGCCAGAGTGTGCATTTATTGAACATCATCCATATACTGTACATGCAGCAGCTGAGCATTCCTCAAAATGTACAAAAAGCTGCAACGTTTCTACAAGGTTACTAGGAGGGCTGCAAACTCTCTTTGTCTCAGTTCCAGTGCTGTCTCTCTTCTTCACACTTGTCTGGGACCTGATCCAGATGAATCGAACCCAGGTGCAATGTCAAGCTGTCATGTTTGTTAGAAACCGGTGAGAGGTGTGTGTGTGTGTGTGGTTAGCCTCAGATGCACACCTAATCATGGCATGTCCTTTCTTGCCTGTGCCTCCAGGTTGTCAGGATCCATGGCAGAATGAGGCCACACAAATGCTCTGATCAAAGTGATGCGGTTATGTCTGCTTGCTGTTGTATTGATGTCAGAGAAGTCGTCTTGTGTTGTCGCTACACTTTGGATTGATTTGGCTTGAGAATATTTTACCAGCTTTAACCGTCGCAGAAGAGCGGTTGGCTGACCTGCAGGGATTTTATGGACCGGCAGACAAAATCTATAATAAAATCTAATCTACTTAAGCCTATTTTAACACATTTATTAAATGAGACCCGGGATGTTAATGAGTCTGGCAGGTATCGAGTGAGGAATACTCCAGGCAGACTGCTGAGGAGATTAATACTACTCACCACATTCATTAACTCATAATCCCCTCCTCATTGAAAGTCTGTTTTGTAAAAAGTAATGGGGCATTTTGCATGGCAGCTTATTTGATTTTAAAATCAGGCAGAGGAAAGCCAATGTTATTGTAGAAGTATTTGGAGATTATTATACAGTGCCCTCCATAAGTATTGGGACGTTAATGGGTTAGTTCACCCAAAATTGAGAATTCTGTCATTAATTACTCACCCTCATGTTGTTCCAAACACATAACGATTTCATTGAGGAATTTTTCCTTCAATATGAATCCATCCATATAAATTGAACGGTTTAGTCCACATTTTCTGAAGAGACACGATCGCTTTATATGATGAACAGATTGAATTTAGACTTTTATTCACATATATATACATTTATCAGTGAACATGAACAGAAGCTCAACCGAACCTGCTTGATGCGTGAGAACAAACCTCATTGGTCCTTGCTGAAGCTCAAACGTGCTGCGTAACATACGAACAAACCTCATTGGTCCTTGCTGAAGCTCAAACGTGCTGCGTAACATACGAACAAACCTCATTGGTTCTTGCTGAAGCTCAAATGTGCTACGTAACACGAGAATGAACCTCATTGGTTCTTGCTGAAGCTCAAATGTGCTGCGTAACATGAGAATGAACCTCAAACGTGCTGCGTAACACGAGAATGAACCTCATTGGTCCTTGCTGAAGCTCAAACGTGCTGCGTAACATACGAACAAACCTCATTAGTCCTTGCTGAAGCTCAAACGTGCTGCGTAACACGAGAATGAACCTCATTGGTCCTTGCTGAAGCTCAAACGTGCTGCGTAACACGAGAATGAACCTCATTGGTTCTTGCTGAAGCTCAAACGTGCTGCGTAACACGAGAATGAACCTCATTAGTCCTTGCTGAAGCTCAAACGTGCTGCGTAACACGAGAATGAACCTCATTGGTCCTTGCTGAAGCTCAAACGTGCTGCGTAACATACGAACAAACCTCATTAGTCCTTGCTGAAGCTCAAACGTGCTGCGTAACACGAGAATGAACCTCATTGGTCCTTGCTGAAGCTCAAACGTGCTGCGTAACATACGAACAAACCTCATTAGTCCTTGCTGAAGCTCAAACGTGCTGCGTAACACGAGAATGAACCTCATTGGTCCTTGCTGAAGCTCAAACGTGCTGCGTAACACGAGAATGAACCTCATTGGTTCTTGCTGAAGCTCAAACGTGCTGCGTAACACGAGAATGAACCTCATTGGTCCTCGCTGAAGCTCAAACGTGCTGCATAACATGAGAATGAACCTCATTGGTCCTTGCTGAAGCTCAAACGTGCTGCGTAACATGAGAATGAACCTCATTGGTTCTTGCTGAAGCTCAAACGTGCTGCGTAACATACGAACAAACCTCATTGGTCCTTGCTGAAGCTCAAACGTGCTGCGTAACACAAGAATGAACCTCATTGGTCCTTGCTGAAGCTCAAACGTGCTGCGTAACACGAGAATGAACCTCATTGGTTCTCACACATCAAGCGAACATGTTTGAGCTTTCGTTTACCACAACTGATGTGTGAGTTGATGAATGTTTATTTGTGAATAAAACCCTAAATTCAATCTGTTCATCATATAAAGCGATCATGTCTCTTCAGAAAATTCATATGGATTAGTTTTACAATCTCTTTATTTACTTTTTGAAACGTCTAAGTGTCAATCGAGAGACAGAAAGATCTCAGATTTAATTTTTGTTCGGAAGATGAACAAAAGTCTTATGGGTTTGGAACGACATCAGGGTGAGAAAATGATGACAGAATTTTCATTTTTGGTTGAACTAACTAAGACAAAATCGCTCCGTTTGCTCAGGAGTCAAGAAATCTCAAAATATGATTGAAGCATGAATATGAGTCAAAAGTACAGAATGTCACATTTCATTATTAGCTGTTTCAACACATACATGTTTTACCAAGTAACAATTACAGCCTTTTAGAGGACTTTTATCTAATTTTAGTTACATTTTTATATTATTATTTCATTTTTATATTATATTATTTTAATTTTAGTATTGGGTATTGCAACCCATTGCAAATGTACAAGTTAGAAGCTAGTATTTAGTTGCAAATCCCTTGCACACAATCACAGCAGTGAGTCTTTGACCCGTAGACATCACCAGACTCTTGGTTTCATCCTTTGAAATGCTTTTCCAAGCCTATAATGCAGCCATGTGCTTGTTTTTGGGGGAGTTTCTGCCTTTAGTCTCCTCTTCAGCTGGTGAAATGCATGTTTGGTAGGATTTAAATCTGGAGATTGACTTGGCCAATGTTAGACCTTCCATTACTTTCCCCTGTTAAACTTCTTGATTGAGTTGGCAGTGTGTTTTGGGTCATTGTCCTCTTGCAATATTAAAGAGTTTCCCAATGAGTCTGGTGGCATTTTCTTAAACATTGGTAGCCAAGATGGTTTTGTACACTTCTGCTGCCGCCATCATTTATTAAGTCATCAATAAAGATGAGTGAACCTGTTCCAAGGGCAGCCATGCATGCCCACGCCATGACACTACCTCCGATGAGGCTTTAGATCATTTGCAGTTCCTTTTTTTCCTCCACACTTTTGCTTTCCCGTCACTTTGATGAAAGTTCGTCTTTGTCTCATCTGTCCATTAAACTGTTCCAGAATTCTACAGGCTCATCTCTGTGCTTTCTTGCAAACTCTAATCTGACCTTTCTATGTTTGGTGCTGATCAGAGGTTTGCATCTTGCTGTGTAGCCTCTGTAATTATTCTGTCGAAGTCTCCTGTGAACGGTAGATTATGAGACCATTTCAGCTTTCTGGAGATTGGTGATTTTACTGACACTTATTTTAGGGTTCTTTTTCACAGCTTTTATGGTCTGTCATCAGCTGCTGTTGTTTTTCCTCAGCCGACCTGTGGTGTGTTTTCCAAAGCCAATGTGACCATGGCTGCAAGTTCCGTCGTTATCAATAGAGTTCAATGGAACATGCAACCAAAGTTGGCTAACAATGCTTTTGGGAAATGCACCCGGTTGCTGAAGATGCCAGTGGTTTCTTTCTTTTTCAGAACATTCCAAACTGTTGACTTGGCTATGCCCATTGTGTGTCCTATAGGCTATCTCTAACTGAGTTCCTCTTTTCTTTAGCATCCAAATCAGCTCCCTCATCTTCATCCTGGCTTATGTGTTTTGTCCCCAAACGCAAGACTCAGAATGCAGAAGCAATGGATATAACTGATACTACTTGTTCCCTGCGTTTAATGTGAACAATTAATGCAACAGGACACAGCTGATCACTTAGGGGCAGTTTACATGACACCGATCAACTAAAAACTTTAGTTTTTAAAGCATTTGGCCGTTTTATTTACATGCAATGACGTTTTGTGTGCCTGAAAACGCAAGTTTTTGAAAACGGTGTCCGTGTAAACAACAAAAAACGTGAATCTCTGAAGACGATGACGTCACGCACATGCGTATTATGTGTTCAATAGTGTTTCATTGCCATCTAAGAATACAGCCTTTTTAGTCGTTTTTGCGGATCCGTGTGAATGGGGATCGTTTTGACGATGTCATCTATGCGCGGAAAACTCAATGGAAAAACGTCTCTGTTTTAAGCATATCGTTGTCGTGTAAACGTACCCTTAAAGGACAAGTTCGGTATTTTACACTTAAAGCCCTGTTTACAGATCGTTTCTGATGAAATAGAACGGTTAAGATTCAAATTTGGACAAATGCTGCTGTCCCGAGAATGTTAGGTTTCTTTCGCTTTCCCCCCCACCAGTAGACTGGGTGTATAGGTGCACTCGAACAATCCTTCCTAATACGCATTAAACTTTCGTTTCACTCGAAACTCACCGAGTGGTCAGGGGTGTTCACTGATATGTTCACACAAAAATCGCTGCAAAATATGCTTTCCAACAGGTGTTTTACCATTCGTTGTAAAACTGTGGACCTATTTTTCCAAACGTCTCACACCCGTAGATTCTTCCGTTGAGAGCTTGAATAATAGACACTCCAGCCCAGTTGGTGGCGATAATGCACTTTTGCAAGCAAACCACTGGCATTTCAGTTTGCGATCCGCCGTAAAAAAAAAACACAAGAAGAAGAAGAAGAAAACAACCCCATTTCAGTTTCCGCGCGGAGTAATACCTCACATCACATCCAATACAAGTCAATGGAGGAGACAAAAACTATGATAAAACCTGTTGGAAAGCATATTTTGCAGCGATTTTTGTGTGAGCATATCAGTGAACAACCCTGACCACTCGGTGAGTTTCACGTCTTTGTAAACGAAAGTTTAATGCGTATTAGGAAGGATTGTTCCAGTGCACCTATACACCCATTCTGGAGGTTTTGGGGAACGCGAAAGAAACCTAAAATTCTCGGGACAGCAGCATCTGTCCAAATTTTAATCTTAACCGTTCTATTTCATCAGAAACGATCTGTAAACAGGGCTTTAAGTGTAAAATACCGAACTTGTCCTTTAACGAACCCAATTGTCCCAACACTTATGCTCAAATTAGATTGAGGGATGAATCGTTTACACGACAACGATATGCTTAAAACGGAGAAGTTTTTCCTTAACAAGCATAAAACTTATCATGTCCACCCTGTTGTGTCAAATTAAACTGGACATGAGAATGTTTTTGACATGAAAATATATTCTTCTTTAATGATAATCTTTTGCTAGCATGTCTTTCTTAGCTAGTAATGGCCTTTATTAACTTAAAACGTCCACCCTGTTACGCTGCACTGTAAATAAGTCATGTAACAGGGTGGACAAGTTCCATAGAATGTGATTGTGAACTGTAAAATATTTGGTCAGGATTTTTTAGGTTATAGCCTGAGCTTGACCAGTGTGTTTTTAAGATAGACAGACATTATTGAAAAGACTAAAAAATGTTTTCAACAAACCTGCTCATTCCAAAATCAACCAAACTGTAGGAATAACCCATTTACGTACCATTATATGTTATTCAAATGTGTCAACAAATCTGCTTTAAGTCACCAGAGTGAGAGGGAGAGTGCAGTTAATTAACACTTTTAGGTTTTAGTTTTGCTTTCTCTTATGCGATTAGAAACTGACAACTTTTTTCCTTCTATGAGAAAAATATCGTGAATGAATCAAAAGCCGAACGCTTTCAATCGCTGCCCACCTCATCACTACTAAATATTCGAACCGCCCTCCACAGCTCATTCATCATGAAGACATCCAAATTCATTCTTTCTCTCTTTTAATTAAACTCTCTTCCTATTAGACATGTCTGGAGGGCAAGGCCCAAGAGTGCCAAACAGAACAGAACGGGACACATTATGTCCTTTCTCATTCACTTGTGCTCTGTCTAATTACAGGAAAGAGCTGATTATACACCTCTGCTCTATGGCCTATTTGCCGAATACACTGCAATGCAAACCAAACTGCGAACAGTTTTTGTTCTCATAATGGTTTGGATGCGGAGCAGACTGACTGAGTCGGGACATTTTTAGCTGTATTCTGATCCCTCTGCGACCTAAACGAAGTTAAACATTACACATTACTGCTGTGTGGTCCTCATAAACCTGCAACATAACCATAAAATCTGGGACAAAATGTCACCCCCTTTGACTTTGTCTGGTGCCATAGAGTGGATGGAGAGGCCAAGGCAGACATAAATGAGCTTACTGGAGCCAGTGAGTCACTAGACCAGCCAATATAGGACATTATCTCCGGCCATGACACTGTCCTTGTGTTTTATGGGGAAAAGCAGGTCTTTTCTTGGTCACTTGGGTTCTGATTGTAGTCTCGCTGTCTCTGTTTCACAATTGTGGACAGGCTGGTTTTGCTTTAGGATGCAGATTTTACACTAAATGGTGGCTAATAACTCAACAGTGTTCAACAATTGTTTAATCATACAAACGTTATCCCAAAAAAATCAAACATTACAGTTTTTTACAAAAACTTTGTGGACGTATACTTTCTGTCAAAGTATAAAAATTATTAAAAATTAGTGCTGTCAAATCAATCAGTCACGATTATAACACTGCCTGCATGGAATAAAACCGCCTGGAGGTTCATTGGTCTGTTCAGATAGCAGAGACAAACAATTCTTAAATGAATAAAATAAAATATTATTTATTTTATATTTAAAATTTAGTGCTGTCAAATTGATTTATCGCATCTTACATAAAAGTTTGTAAATACATTATGCTTATGTATACACGGTGTATATACATACACACACAGACACGTATATATATATTAAAAACTTTTATGTTAGATGCGATTAATCGATTTGACAGCACTATTAAATCTAAAATAAAGAACAAATAATAATAAATAAACTATAATAATGAAAATTATTTAAATAATATTTAATTTTATTAATTTACCCATTGTTTGTATCTGTTGCGATTAATGGCGATTAACCGATTTGTGAGCACTATTAAATATAAGTTAAATAACAATAAAATGATTGAAATAAGCTAATATTTTATTTTATTAATTTAAGAATAGTTTTTCTGCTGAACAGACCATTGATCCTCCAGGCAGTGTTTTTTTTTAGTATTAAGTACAATAGTGTTAATCAAAATTAATATTAATTAATATTTTTAATTGGCTTTTATTTTTATATTTTCAAAAATGCGTGACTTTAGTGCAAAAAAAGCGAATTTGTTCAACAACATAGATTCTTGATTCATTCAGAAACACAGAGAGACTAATCTGTTACACTATGTTCAACTCTCAAGTCTGCTTACTTGTTACGTTTGATTAAAATGACAATTAGCCACTTGGTTTTATGTTTTGTTATTTAAATGAATGATATTCATACATTTAAGTTTGGCCATTTTTCTAACAGTAAAAAAAGCTTTTAGTTTTAGTATCTCTTTTAACTGACAACTTTGTCAAAATATAGAATATAAAATATTCAGTTTTCATATGGCAGCATTTAAATTTTCAGTTATTTAATTTTTTATTGTATTCCAGCTTAATTTCAACTAATGAAAATGATTTTTAATGATTTTTAGTTTTAGTAATCAAACAACACTGCCATGAGGTCTATATAATTATATACTTCCAGGGTGCATTTTATAAAACAATTTGAGACGAGATATATAATTTCTCCCTCTGATATTCTAACCTTACTCTTGTACTAAATGCAGAACAAACTGACCTCAGAGCTGTACAGTTGTAATTCTTGACAGGCAGCTGTATCGGACAGATGTGCTCTCTAGCTCTGATGGGATATGTGCAGGCATATACTGTATGGTCTGTACCTCATTTAACATGAATCTATATTCTATACTGAGCACTGGCTGCTCTTGATTCACTCTAGTCCGTTGAGAGTCCACTCCGGGGTCTATTTCAAATGTCCCACTTATTGATGGTAGGAGGTGTGCTAGTCTTGCCTCAAGACAATGACAGACCTGTCATTTGAACAAAATGGCATGCAATGAACCCTGCAACTTTGTGAATTGAAAATGATCAATGAGATGCAAAACATGACAATATTAATGTCTTATTACTGGACTAACAAAGGGTTTATAATCTTTGAAGTATATTTTGAAGGGCTGTTTTAGGAAAACACAAGTACGTCACACACCTGAGCAGTAAAAGATTCAGTCTTGCGCTCGACTGATGTCGTCACCACACATCCTCCTCCAGCGCAGCCTGTTTTGACTGACATACATTTAGAAGGCTGTCAAATATCTGTCACTTCAGACAGAAGAGACTAAATGTGTTCACTGATTCCTGAAATAGCCCTGAGAGTTGATCCAATAACAGGGACAACTTGCATATTCAGCATCATGACTCCATCAGCATCATTCTACTCACCTTTAAACAGGAAATTAAACTACTGTCATTTCTACAATAGATATGAAGACTCACCAACCTTAAAATACTGACACGTTTGCAGATTGAACATTTAAGTCTAGATTTTGACATTTTCTGAAGAAATTATGAAGAGCGCTTGCCCATGCATGCAAAACTTGTTGCAACATGCTAAGGTGCTGTGGGTGGTTGCCAAGAAATTGCAATGTGGTTGTTAAGGTTTTGAGAGTGTTTTTGGGCACCTTGTGTGGTTGCTACTAGGGTTACTATGCTGTTGCTAGGGTGTTTTGAATGGTTGCTATGCGGTTGTTAGGATGTTATGAGTGGTTGCTAGGGTTGCTATACAGTGCTAGGGTGTTCTGAGTGGTTGCTAGGGTTATGTGGTTGCTAGGGTCACAATGCAGTTGGGTGTTTTAAGTGGTTGCTAGAGTTGTTAGGATGTTCTGGGTGGATGCTAGGGTTGCTCTGCAGTTGCTAGGGTATTCTGAGTAGTTGATAGGGTTTCTATGCGGTTCCTTGGATGTTCTGAGTGGTTGCAATGCAGTTGCTAAGGTGTTTTGAATGGTTGCTAGGATGTTCTAGGTGGATGCTTGGGTTGCTATGCAGTTGCTAGGTGTTCTGGGTGGTTGCTATCCAGTTGCTAGGGTGTTTTGAATGGTTGCTAGGTTTGCTATGTGGTTGCTAGGGTGTTTTGAGGGATTGCTTTGTGGTTGCTATGGTTTCTATATGGTTACTAGGATGTTCTGAGTGGATGCTGGGATTGCTATCCAGCTGAATGGTTGCTATGTGGTTGCTAGGGTTGTTGCTTATTGACAAGAAGATGAAGTTCTGGTCTCAATATTTTTTTTCATTTTATCATCTGCCAGTTCAAAAATCATTAGTCTGATTGCTTAAAAAAGCATCTTGCAATAATAATCTCATTAAAGGCGCCACTCTTTTTTATATAGATTTTAAAGGGATGTGTCATCAGTTTTTGAAGATCATCTTTATTGTACCCAACAACTAGTACACAATACATTTTAAAATATAACATTTATAATATAATGTTCATCATCACAAATGCTGTTATAGACCCTGATAGTGGATTTACATTAGTGGAGTCTGACAAGCTGAATTAAAAAACAGCATTTTCAAGGCATCAGCCTTGCTCACATCCACACATTAACTAGGTCAGTGTTTTGTCTTGCTAATACCAGTCAAGTGATTCACTCTTATAGCTACAGACATGAGAAACAGTCTGAGAAAAGAAAGGAATGGACATCATAATGGACAATATCTGGCTTTTTAAACATCCAAGCATTTGATTAGAAGTAAATGAGCTCTTCTGTCTGTTATGATTTAAACCCAGTAGATCCAACAAAATCCAGTGATCATCATTTTCTTATTAAGCACTTGATTGTGTTTAGAATAGAAGAGAACTGCATACTGGACAGTATATACTACACACTGACTATTGTATAGTACATACTGCATGCTGCAAAAATAGTATGAATAGTGTGATGGAATGCTATTCTAAACACATCTGATATCTTTATACACAGTTGCTCACACAAAGTTTCTCTATCCATGAAACTTAGTGTGAAACTGGCCATTTTCACACATTTGGTGTGACTGACTGATAAGATCAAGACACGAGATGAACTATAGTTATACAGTATACTGCTGGATACGTGTTAGTTTGAATCTATCAAATCAGTATCAGTTATTATTATCTCTCCATCAGTCACAACATTTCCTCTGACTGTGTGCATCAGGGTTTAAATTGCACTACTGGCCACCAGATGTACGGCACTGCAGATATAAATGTACCTCAAGACGTGAAAGACATTTTAGAAACTGCAGTGTCTATGAACATTGCCATTTTCATATGCAGTACATATCTCACACAGTATATTTGAACACATAATTATAATAATAATAATAATTATTATTATTATATGCAAGATATATCTAGGATATTTACACACATTTTATTGTTTAATACTACTAACAAAAATTAAAACAATAATGTTTATTATTGTTGTTGTTGTTGTTGTTTTCTCAAGAAGTGAGAAAGTCCATGAACATACTGTAATGTTTAAATTTGAGATATATTTTCAGTATATTTCCCACATATTTTTAATAATAATAAATCATTATTATTATGTTAGCTATCTCTCCAGTATATTTTTACACATTTTTATTATTTGATTATAAGTAATATTGTTTTATCTCATTTTTTTCAAGAATTGAGAGACATTTTTGATGTTTCATTTTTATATATATATATATATATATATATATACACACACACATTTATTTACAAACAAAACTTGCATTTTAAAGTAATTCGTGATTTTCTACATGGATAATCTTCCCTGATATTTGGTTTGATCCAATATGAAGTAATCTGCTTTTATCTAGAGTAAACTGTTCCTTATGTGATACTATTTGAATGCAGAGAAATTAGACAAGCAAAACACAAACAACAACACTAGTGCCATGGTTTCTGTTGTTGTTGTTTTGTTTTGCCATCACAATGCCATGTTTTTTAGGACAAACCATAGCAGTGCATTATTTTTGGACTTATCATGGCAGTACCATCATAATCCTTGAAGTGTACATCATGTACTGTACATGGTACTGCCAGAGTATGAGGAAAATAAGAAAGCGATCTCTACAAGTCTGGACAATGCAAAGTATGTGAGTGGGAGGATGTTTATGTGTGCTCATCTCCATCTAACTGTGTGTGTGTGTGTCTCTCTATGAGAGTAACTCTGTGTGTGTGTGTGTGTGTGTGTCTTTATATGAGAGAGAGAATTAGTGTCTGTGTGTCAGGCTGTGTGGGTGTCTGTGTGTGGGATGCTCTCTCCAGCACAGCTAATGTGAAGTGTTCGGAGAGCTCAAGAGAAGCGCATAGAGCTTTTAATAAACATAGGTAGCCATGCAAATGTCCACTCCCCCATAAACGCCACGTTTAAGGCTCTTCTATTCTATTTCAATGGCACCACCTGAACGGCAATTATGTCATTAAGCATCTTGTTGGATCTAAAAACGTCCTCCTGGCGTCCTGCGCAGGATGTGCAAAATTCCCCTTCCAACTCAATTTTCTGCTTTCATCTTTATCTCTGCGTATCTGCGAGAGTTGCAGAAAATGACAAAGGCATGGGGATGTTTCAGCAAATTAATAAGACTGTTTAATCAGACTTGTTTTGATGAAGGGCTGAGGAGGAATTTGCTCCTGATGCAGCTGGTATCTGTCACAGTTAGAGAGGAGTAACACCCTCACTCTCTCCGTCACATTCACTCGTTCTCTCTCGCTCACTCGCTGGAATTCGAGACTTATTATGAGCAGTCTGCCTCCAAAGCTAGTTCCTGCGCATAAATTATTTTAGCATGCTTATATTCTGCTGTTGAAAATGCAGTTTGCTTGGCTTTGTTTTTTGTTTTGTTTTGTATGGCTACTTAATTATTTTAAGTAGCCTACATGCCTTGAATGGACATAAAGATAAAGGGATAGTTCACCCAAAAATGTCAATTCTGTCATCATTTATTCACCCTCATGTTGTTCCAAACCAAATTTCTTTCCTCTGCTAAACACAAAAGAAGATATTTTGAAGAATATGGGCAACCAAACTGGCCCAAGGCCCCATTGACTTCCATAGTATGGAGGGAAAAAATACCATGTAAGTCAATGGGGTCCATCAACTATTTGGTCACTAACATTCTTCAAAATATCTTCTTTTGTGTTCAGTAGAAGAAAGAAATTCATAGAGGTTTGGAACAACTTGAGAGTGAGTAAATTATTATATTTTTTTCATTTTTGGGTGAACTATCCTTTTAAATGTTGCCATGACTTAAATTGTTCCATCATTGTTACAATTACCTGTTTAGAAGATGGGGATTTCTTTAATAGTATCTTCTTAAGAAGAGCTATATGCAAATTATTACACTTTTGTATTATTTAATTTGATTTGATCTAATGTTTTCTAGGAGAAATATACTACTAAATGTTATGGAAAGCAAAGTGTTTTCTTTTTCGTAGACAATTGATAATCACATAAACACTCATGAGACAACACTCCCAATAGTGGTGATACGTGAAAAAAATGGTAAATGTGTAAAATGCCTGCATGGTCATTCATTCAGCGAATGATTCAATGACTCATTCTGTGTTCATTACACATAAAAGACACACTCTCATTGCCCACATACTTACGCAACAACGAATGTTGATTTATGCATATAAATACTGTTTCCTGGAGGGAAACGGGGTACAACACATGACTTTGGGATATCACGCTCATGAGCCATTTGCTGAAGACACCGTTATTCATGCCTTAAAGGCCAATGACGAATGACGACGTTACCTGTCCACAGCATATAAATGTAGACGCATGCGACATTCCCTTTGTTCAGTCCAGCTCTTCAGCAAGCCTCCGACTGTGCAGGGTTCAGAGGTGTTGTACCTCGTTTCCCTCCTTCTGGGAACAGTAGTTATATGCAAAACTCAATGTTTTCATTCAGTCGGTTCACTTGGTACAACACATGACATGGGACATATATTCCCGCCCCGCAAATTTGCTGAACTAAACATAAGGGACCAGCACAACCACATACCCCTTTTCCCTTTTCAAGGGAGCGACGGCCAATGGTAAAAAGTACCTGCGGGGAGCTCGGACTAAGCTACCGTTGCCACAGTGACATCTAGTCTGTAAACCGGACATGTGTGCCATGTGTGGTGAAGCCCAACTGGCAGCCGCACGAAAATCTTAAACCATGCCCATAACGTTTCCATGCCCCTCGTAGAGTGTGCACGCACCCCTGCAGGCAACGTCTTATGTGCTATAGACATAGCTCTCTACAATCCAATGCGAAAGACGGCTTCCCACTGGCCGAGTTGGAAAAGATGACAAAAAGCTTGTCAGTGCACAGCCTGCATCTGCTCAATGGACCTGCATACAACTCGCACAGGGCACAAAGCAAGTTTCCTGTCTTTCTTTAAGTCAGAGGATTTACAAGCAGTTTGAATGAGAGTGCACTCCCGACATGACTTGAGGCATATACAGTGGGGAGAACAAGTATTTGATACACTGCCGATTTTGCAGGTTTTCCTACGTAGAGGTCTGTAATTTTTATCATAGGTACACTTCAACTGTGAGAGACGGAATCTAAAACAAAAATCCAGAAAATCACATTGTATGATTTTTAAATAATTAATTTGCATTTTATTGCATGACATAAGTATTTGATCACCTACCAACCAGTAAGAATTCCGGCTCTCACAGACCTGTTAGTTTTTCTTTAAGAAGCCCTCCTGTTCTCCACTCATTACCTGTATTAACTGCACCTGTTTGAACTCATTACCGGTATAAAAGACACCTGTCCACACACTCAATCAAACAGACTCCAACCTCTCCACAATGGCCAAGACCAGAGAGCTGTGTAAGGACATCAGGGATAAAATTGTAGACCTGCACAAGGCTGGGATGGGCTACAGGAAAATAGGCAAGCAGCTTGGTGATAAGGCAACAACTGTTGGCGCAATTATTAGAAAATGGAAGAAGTTCAAGATGACGGTCAATCTCCCTCGGTCTGGGGCACCATGCAAGATCTCACCTCGTGGGGCATCAATGATCACGAGGAAGGTGAGGGATCAGCCCAGAACTACACAGCAGGATTTGGTCAATGACCTGAAGAGAGCTGGGACCACAGTCTCAAAGAAAACCATTAGTAACACACTACGCCGTCATGGATTAAAATCCTGGAGCACACGCAAGGTCCCCCTGCTCAAGCCAGCGCATGTCCAGGCCCGTCTGAAGTTTGCCAATGACCATCTGGATGATCCAGAGGAGGAATGGGAGAAGGTCATGTGGTCTGGTGAGACAAAAATAGAGCTTTTTGGTCTAAACTCCACTCGCCGTGTTTGGAGGAAGAAGAAGGATGAGTACATCCCCAAGAACACCATTCCAACCATGAAGCATGGAGGTGGAAACATCATTCTTTGGGGATGCTTTTCTGCAAAGGGGACAGGACGACTGCACCGTATTGAGGGGAGGATGAATGGGGCCATGTATCGCGAGATCTTGGCCAACAACCTCCTTCCCTCAGTAAGAGGATTGAAGATGGGTCGTGGCTGGGTCTTCCAGCATGACAACGACCCGAAACACACAGCCAGGGCAACTAAGGAGTGGCTCCGTAAGAAGCATCTCAAGGTCCTGGAGTGGCCTAGCCAGTCTCCAGACCTGAACCCAATAGAAAATCTTTGGAGGGAGCTGAAAGTCCGTATTGCCCAGCGACAGCCCCAAAACCTGAAGGATCTGGAGAAAGTCTGTATGGAGGAGTGGGCCAAAATCCCTGCTGCAGTGTGTGCAAACCTGGTCAAGAACTACAGGAAATGTATGATCTCTGTAATTGCAAACAAAGATTTCTGTACCAAATATTAAAGGGTTAGTTCACCCAAAAATGAAAATTATGTCATTAATGACTCACCCTCATGTCGTTCCAAGCCCGTAAGACCTCCGTTCATCTTCGGAACACAGTTTAAGATATTTTAGATTTAGTCCGAGAGCTTTCTGTCCCTCCATTGAAAATGTATGTACGGTATACTGTCCATGTCCAGAAAGGTAATAAAGAAATCATCAAAGTAGTTCATGTGACATCAGTGGGTTAGTTAGAATGTTTTGAAGCATCGAAAATACATTTTGGTCCAAAAATAACAAAAACGACAACTTTATTCAGCATTGTATTCTCTTCCTCAGTGACGCTGCTGACGTAAGACGCTGCTGACGTAAGCTGCTGAGTCGTGAACGCGGATTGACAACAGACCCGGAAGAGAATACAATGCTGAATAATGTCGTAGTTGTTGTTATTTTTGGATCATCAGATTCTCCTTCCCAACAGGTAGGCCCCTAGATACCACTGTTCAGGTAGAGGGTGCAGAATCTGCCTCCTGCCTGGGACAGCAGGTCCCTGCATAGGGAAAGACACCACGCTGTCCTTAACCGCAACGTCATGATGCTTGCGTACCATGTCTTTGCTGGACAGAAAGTAGCCACCAAAATCAGTGACAGACCTTCCCCGCCGCACCCTTTCCAGGGTAGGCTGTATCAGTTCCCCCGGTGGGAAAGCGGACAGCTGAGTCCTGGGCTATACATGAGACAGGGAATCCACCCCCAGCTGGGCACTCCTGTCCATAATCAAGAAAACAGTGCGGTTTTCTGCAGGCACAAAAAGATCCACATCGGCCCTGCCGAAAACAGATCCCAGATCTGCGCCACTATTCGAGGATGCAAATGCCACTCCAGGGGGGACTGCAGGTCTGCCCCATATCAAGACTGTCCGTGCCAATTGTAGCAGGGGAAGAGAGCGAGTAGCCCCTTGCCTGCTTATATACAACTCCACTGTCGTATTTATCATTCTGACCAACACATGTTTGCCCTGCTGGGCTAAGTGTTTCACCATCACGAGAACTACTTACAGGACAACAACGAACAGTCTTATGTTCTGATGACACAGCAGAGACAACACCGCTTCTGCACATCTTACAGGTTTGAGTGGTGCTAGGGACTTAAAACTTGTAGGCAATCCCGTTGACGGAGACCTCCAAAATTTTCTGTGCCCGGGTGGACTGTGGCAGTATGCATTGGACAAATCCACCGATATATGCCAATCCTGAGGATGCAGAGGACATAACAGGTGACAGACAGGTGTGTTTGATTAAGGTGACATGATCTTCCCTGCTTGAAAAATATAGGCAGAGCATTTCTTGTCTGCATCCAGCGAGACAAAATCATCCTCCTGACAGTCAAAGTTCTGCTCAGACTCAAGGGCAGCCAGAGAAACCTTGTATCCTCCTCGTCCTCCACGCGTTCATCCCCAACTCTCTGTGGCCTCCAAAAACGGCGATTGCCGCAAATTGATCAGTGAATGGAACAAATCAGTAAACAAATGAATTTTTGGGGGGAATGGATTAAAACAGTCGAGTCATTCAAATGACTCAAATTCCCCACCTACCATCCAACTCACCTGTTATGCTTGTTGGTGCGACTTAAAAGCATAAGAAAGTTTTGTGTTCTTGAAAATTGTGAACTTCAGAATAGTAAGTAAACAAAATGTAAGTATTTACGTAATCTAAGAATAATTTTACACTTCACTGCAGTGAATTCGGATCACTATATCAAAAAAAATTTATGACAGCATACAGTCAGGGTGAATTTCCAGAATTTAATTTTTTAGGAGTTCGCCAATACTTTTAGAGTAACTGCATCATTGTGACTACAGATATAAAAATAGAGACCAAATAACTCATCAGCTTGGAGAGTATTTGCAAAAATTAAGATAGAATATATCAGGCTAGTTTGAAGAGTCCATGAGGATAATAGTACCTTACTTTCACCTCACTCTCTATCTCTCTTCTTGCTTAAGCTCTTATGTGCTGAGTAATGGCACTCATGTGACTATGAGAAAGCCTGTGCGTTTTCCAGAAACCTGTGGTAGTCAAATCTAATTCCTGTGAGAAAAGCAGATGCAGTCATGTGGTCCATTAAGAGGACACAAAGGTTCTCAGAGCACTGGTGTCCTCACCCATGAACATCTAGCTTGCATGGCAAATAAATGAACTCAACACTCACTGAATCCTCATTCTAGAAAAAGTGAGTGCTAGGCGGCACATTATCGATTGAATCTGTGTTCTGAGTGAATTCTCTGAATTTGGGGTTTT
Source organism: Squalius cephalus (assembly GCF_949319135.1). Classification (NCBI taxonomy): domain Eukaryota; kingdom Metazoa; phylum Chordata; class Actinopteri; order Cypriniformes; family Leuciscidae; genus Squalius; species Squalius cephalus. The sequence goes on from NC_137145.1 coordinate 15,375,615, forward strand.
TGTAAGGATTTCCAGGAACCTGATATGAATCACCTTCTCGAGCTTTATGAAGAATCAAAGCACAAAAGTATAGCCAGCAGAGGCTTGGACGCAAAAAAAGCGCCATGCAGTTGTCATGGTGATAACACAAGAGTTGAGTATAGGTGGGAAAAGAACTACAAGGCTGTAATTTGTCTAGCCTTCCCACAGCCTGTTATTCCATCTGAGAGATCACGTTTATGTTGTTATACATGCACTTAAATATAATTGGTGATAATAACTTTTATGTTAATAATGCTAATCCTGTAAGAATTCAAATCCAGTCAACAAAACAAGAGATTTATTTCACTCTACAGCTTTAAATGTCGACATTATACCTCACATTCTTTCATGCGAATATGTGACATAGCATAAAGTGTTTCTTCATACTTTGAAACAACTGACAACGTTTTGACAAAATGGCTCACGAACACTTATTTAATGATACAATACAATACAATCCCTAATATACAACACCTCCCACATAGACAAATACTATCTGAGAATAAAAAACTCTGTTTGCAGCAGGTGCAGATGGATAAGGCTGTGGATCAATATACACATTAAAGGATTTAAATAAAGCACATGGTGATGTAGGGAATCATGGGAGATTTATATAATGTCAATGAGTCATACACTGAATCACTGAGAGATGCAGAGAGTGGAATAGGAGTGAAGGGGGGATGAAATGGAAGGATGGCAGTAGATAAGAAGAGCCAGGGTGTTAGGAGATGGAGTGGATGAGGGAAGAGGTTGGCAGCTCTCTTTTTAGAGATACAGTTTGAAATATCTACTCTCTGCAAACATTTAATAGACATTTAGCCTGATTATTAACACTCTAGACATGCAAGCATCAGAATGCAAGTTCAGATACCATGAATTAAAATGATAAAAAATCCCATAAAATAGTATTTATCTTAGCATGCCAGTCCATTAACAGTGTCAATAAATATAAAGGATGGTAAAATAAGCATTTACAGAGTATATTTCATAGTGAACTGGTCTAAACACCCCACATAAATCAAAACCATAAGCTTTTTCAGCTTTGAGGTGAACTCCTAAACATTAAAGTTGAAATAAAACAGAAGAAGCGACAGATCTTTTTTTCTGTATTGTGACGTATATTATCCAAGTGTAACGGAATATCGAAAAAGAAAGATGGGCGGGGATTTGGTCCATTGGTTGTTGATTGGATGGAGGCGGATCTTAATGCTTGTGCAATCAATTGTAAGAAAGGGGCGGAGTTTAAGCAGGCTAAATAATTGAAAAAGTCTGGCCCAACTTTAACAAAAATTACTTTTTGCTTCTGAAATGAGCAGATGTCTCTGATGAGAAATCCAAAGCAAAATATTGATGACTCATCCTGCACTACACATATATTTGTCCAATCAAATGCTTTCTAGAGTGAGAATATCCCTCCCACAAATACCACCTGTACCACCTTGTGACATAACTAAAGCATACATGTTTATTTAAACAAAAAAAGTGAAAGAAAGAAAAAGAACAAGCCCTGTGGTATTAAACTTAAAGAGAGAATAAAACTGCTCTTAGTGCAACTTGGGGTCTTTAAAAATGTTTTTGAGTTTAGTCAGAAATATAGCTGAAATGCAGATGCAAACCAGTTCTGAAAATATCTTGATGTTGTACATTTTCATTTGACAACCCCAGTCCACCAGAACCACACACAACTATATTGCATACTGATTAAAAGACTCCTAAAGGCATAATCAGCCATATGTCTGAGTCTGACAGAGAGAAGTTCTCATCTCTCACCTTGTGCAGTCAAGCATGCTAGTCCCGAACTCCCCAGGTTTTTGATATACAACAACACAAAAAGACTCACTTAATTCACTCACAAAAACATAAGGTGCAGCTTCAAACATGAATACATTTACTCTGTGTGCAAGCTCAAAGTGTCTGTAATTTAATGCTGTAGACAGGTGTAACTAACGGACAGATCTTTCTGCTGGTTGCGACTTTTCGATGGTCGACAATAGTGCTGGAATCAGAGGGATTCTGATGTGAAGATCTACATCCTCTTCAGTCCAAGGACCACCAATGCTGTTGCCATACATTGTTGCCACCTCCTCTCAAGGTTTGAAACATGCAGAACAAGTCATTTCTTTACCAGAGTTGAGCTGAGGAGAGATGGTATCTGGAACTACTGATTTCAGGATATCGTTCTCACTGGCAATGATGTGTTTCAGTAGGAAGTTGGCAGCTTCGTTAATGTTGAGGTTTTCCTTAAATTTGGAGAGAGAGAAAGAACATACATGAAACTTTTTTTTATTACCAGGTTTCAAAATGTTCCGTTTGATCATTCGGGAAGGAGAACTTTGATCTCATCTCCCATTGAACTTGACCTGGGAACAGTAATGAATAATTAAAACCCATGAAAATGCTCATAGCTGGAGATTAATTTAAGACTGACTGGACTCTTTATTAAGAATGAATGGATAGAGGCTCTAAAATAAATGAAATAAATAAATAAATATATGCCTTTGAAACATCTCAATGGGATTTAATGAGATGGCCTACATGTACCAAAAGTCCATTCTCCCGTTTCCCTCGGCAACTGCTCTGCATGTGAGTGGCAGCTGTAATTAGCGTGCAAATATTAATAAGCTTCAATCAGAAGCTTTAATCAAGCGCTAAAGGTTCTGACAATACAAGTTCTATCAAAAGATACTTGTTAGTATGCGGTCAGCAGGCGAGAAAAGCTATTTTATTGTAGCCAACATAAAGGGGGTCCCTGCTAATCGTGAACGTGATTTCGCCAAGTGCAACGTTCAATCAACCAATCAGATTTGAGGGACAAGTTTACAGTTTGTCAAGTTTAGGATTACAACTAGGTTTAGGTGCTTCTACATCAGTGTTATTTACCAATCATTTCCCTAACTTATGGGTAGGGTTAGGACTAAATATTCGGGCAGCCATCACATGACAAGCTCTCTTTGTTGGTAATCCTCCACACACTTTCACAATTGGATTCAATTTATTGTTGGTGGCAAATACACCTGCAAACACAAAAACATGCTTTTGCGTGACGCACTATTCACACCAAAAGGACAAATATGAATTCTAAGACTAATGTTGAATCAGTGAAATAAAAATTAACCAATGACTTTCCAAACTAGTACTGTGGCGGTACCCTGGTGGTGGTAACAGATGGTAAACCCATGGTATTTGATATTTAACATTGTAGAGATCATTACTATATTCATAAACCAGAGTATTTACAAGGTACTCCAAAGAATACCATGCAAAACACCGTATTACCCTGATACCATGTCCAAAAACGTCTCTTTTATTAGTTTAAATTCCATACATGAATACACTTAGTGAATATAGTACAGTCAGTGGCATATTTAGGGTATGGTATGGTATAAGCATTTAAAACCCTCACTATACCATGGTTCTGTATATTCTTAGTAAGTGTGAACACAAATATTCTCTGCCATTACTGTTGCTCCATCTAAAATCACAGCAAATGTTATATTTTACCTTAGCAGACGTCTCAAACCAGCCCACAAATCCATTCTCCTTGCAGTACTGGTCCATCTTCAGGCTGTTGTTAGTCAGAAAGTCTCTATTTTGGTCGCACTTATTGGCCAGGAGCACTGTGGCGACACTCTGGCCATTTGAAAGTATTAATTTTGAGTCCAGATCCTCCTTCCATTTGGAGACTGCCTCAAACGTGCTGGGTCTGGTAACATCAAAAACAATGAATGCCCCCACGGCCTCCCGGTAATAAACCCGCGTCATGTTCCCGAACCTCTCCTGACCTTCCAGTGCAGATGGAGAGGGAGGAAAAAAAGGTACAAAACAATTGGGAAAAGCACAACACAACAAGCCAAATGCAGCACAGACATATATTCCTGTTCAAAAGTTTTTTTTTGTTTTTGTCTCACCAAGCAAGGCTGCATTTATTTGATAAAAAATACAGCAAAAACAGTAATTTTGTGAAAGAATTATTTACAATTCCAAATAACTTTTATATTTTAATACATTTCTACTTGTAATTTATTCCTGTGATGCAAAGCTGAATTTTCAGCATCATTACTCCAGTCTTTGGTGTCACATGATCCTTCAGAAATCATTCTGTTTTGATGCTCGAGAAATATTTTTATTATCATCAATGTTAATACACATTTTTTTTTTTGGAGACCTTGATACAGCTTTTTCAGGATTCTTTATTGAATAGAAAATTCAAAAGAACAGCATTTATATTTTTTTATTATTTGTTTCTCCTCTTGTTTTATCTCTCTTTTTTAGGTGATTTATTTGAAATAGAATAAATGTTTTGTAATATTACAAATGTCTTTACTGTCACTTTTGATCGATTTAATGCATCCTTGCTGAATGAATCTATTTATTTCTTCAGAAAAATCTTAGTGACGTTTGAACACTACACTAGTGTATATTGTATAAATAAATTGCATAGACAGACACAGTAAGATATTTTAGCAGCTCATGCCAGACACTCTCAAATTCTAAGAAAAGGCCTGTGCCAAGATACATTTGGCATGATTACATTTATTATAATGAATCTACAGGACAAAAACACGAGTCTATACAATTCATTGTGTAATTTCCAGCAATGTGCATCGTTCTGAGCACTATTCACAGCTAACTTTCTTATTCAGTCGAATATGCTCATTACTGCTGATTTTTTCCAGCTAATGGCACATTCCATCTGTGTGCCTTTCTCTTGTCTGACTCTGAATGCAGCCACTCTTCTGGGCTGCCAACATTACACAACATTCCCTAGGACAGCTGTTTCCCTCAGTTAGTTCTGTTATTTATTCCAAATTAGAATCAGGAGGTGCATGTTGATCTCCATGAGTCTGACAGCAGTCTGCTTCACACTAGATGAACCACGAAACATGAGATGCTGTATTGGTTTTGATAATCCATATGGGCTTTTGAGATATTACACAGGTGTTGAACAGCAACAACAACAACAATGGATTATGAATAATGGATTATAATGTAAATCATAAATCAAGTTGTGTTTATGAAATCATTTGCACTTGACAACTTCAGATGTGCTGCTGTTACTGCTATCGTTGACTTAAATTTGATGAAATTGTAGTGGTCGCCTAACTTGACAACGTGCAACATGTGCGAGCGTTCAGAGAAAACTATTAGTCACTAACAAGGAAAATTAACTCAGCATGTTTCACTTCATGAAATTGTATGTCAGCTGACTTCCAGGGCAGCAATGAGTTTATGAAGCCCATGCGGAGTTTATGACTATATATGACAAGTTTATCATCTCATCTCTCAACAGTAGCCTAAGTGCTGGAAGAACACTAACCCGTGGTTTGCTTACAGAGATTTCCCCACAATGTCATCCGCGTGCTATATCTCTCTCACATGAGACCTTTCCATGCGGGCACGCGGAAAACGAGTTCTTTAAGCTGCGCGTGCCTGACACGTGAGGACGACGATAAACATAGAAGAGCAGAGACTGCTGTTTTGGGTTGCAGAATAAGATCAACTAACATTAAATTTCACGTTGTTAAGCCGTAATGGACTAATCTGATATTGAAATTGAGCTGCACATTTAGGTTACGGACCAGTGTTCCACGACTAACCACACAAAACAGCCAACATAACTAATAATGTATTTACGATTAAAACTATTGGCCTACATTTTGGTGGCTTTATTTTAAAGTTCCTAATTGTACAGGCAGTCAACAAAACATCTAATTATGTATCCCCCCCCCCCCCATCCCCCTTCAATTATAGGCTAGGCGCTTTACCTAGGCTACTTATAAAACATTAATCAAAAGTTTAAATATATGCTTTGCTAAATGATATTAGGCCTACACAATATTATGTACAAAAACTGTTAAATTATTCTCCATTAAAATTACTAATATTTTTACAGAGTAGGCCTAGACTACATTTTTTAGTAAGTAACATGACTGTGATAGATAGACTGTCTGTCTGTCTGTCTACAGGAATCTATCTGTCTGTCTGACTGACTATCTATCTATCTATCTATCTATCTATCTATCTATCAGACGCATGTGTATGTACCCTGTATTTATTTATTTACAGACTGTTAACCTAGTTAACCTAAAGACAGGCTAACTTCTCAAAGTTTCAAAGTAACAGTAACTATTACATTTCGGCGGAATATGGTTTAGATTTACTATGGTAAGGAGTAAGGACGTTATGTTACATTAATATTTAGTGTGTTAACGGAATAAACTCCATCACGTGAGGTAGGGCACTTTCTTCATTCTTATTCTATTTCAGCATTATGTTTAATAAATGCTGGCACGGATGCGTTTCCTGCTTTGACTCGCTACTGTAGTCTATACTTTCTCTTACCTGCGATGTCCCACAGCTGCAGCCGGACCGTCTCTGAGTCCCAGTTGAGAACTTTGAGTGCAAAATCCACCCCGATAGTCGCTCTGTAGTTTGCGGAGTACGTCTGATGCACATACCGTTTGATGATGCTGGTCTTTCCTACTCCCAAATCACCGATGACAAGAATTTTGTACAAATGCTCTTTCTGATTGCTATGCATCGCTGAGGACGTGTGTGTCCAGAGTTAATCACACTACCTAGTCATCTGTCATTGAACTTAAACTGGCACCGCCCAGGGCGTGGAGAAACTTGTGACCAGCTGTCAGACAAGCTACAGTATGTTTGCTCATGTGGGCAAGATTACCTATTATTCTGCGTTTACTCATGAGGAAATCTATCTATCTATCTATCTATCTATCTATCTATCTATCTATCTATCTATCTATCTATCTATCTATCTATCTATCTATCTATCTATCTATCTATCTATCTATCTATCTATCTGTCTGTCTGTCTGTCTATATGTCAGTTTGTCTGTCTGTCTGTCTATCTATCTATCTATCTGATTAGAGTATCTATCTATCTATCTATCTATCTATCTATCTATCTGTCTGTCTGTCTGTCTGTCTGTCTATCGGTCTGTCTGATTAGAGTATCTATTTATCTATCTATCTATCTATCTATCTATCTATCTATCTATCTATCTATCTATCTATCTATCTATCTGATTAGAGTATCTATCTATCTATCTATCTATCTATCTGTCTGATTAGAGTATCTATCTGTCTGTCTGTCTGTCTATCTATCTATCTATCTATCTGATTAGAGTATCTATCTATCTATCTATCTATCTATCTATCTGTCTGTCTGTCTGTCTGTCTGTCTGTCTGTCTGTCTGTCTGTCTGTCTGTCTATCTATCGGTCTGTCTGATTAGAGTATCTATCTATCTATCTATCTATCTATCTATCTATCTATCTATCTATCTGATTAGAGTATCTATCTATCTATCTATCTGATTAGAGTATCTATCCATCTGATTAGAGTATCTATCTATCTATCTATCTGATTAGAGTATCTATCTATCTATCTATCTATCTATCTATCTATCTATCTGATTAGAGTATCTATCTATCTATCTATCTATCTATCTATCTATCTGATTAGAGTATCTATCTATCTATCTATCTATCTATCTGATTAGAGTATCTATCTATCTATCCATCTATCTATCTATCTATCTATCTATCTGATTAGAGTATCTATCTATCTATCTATCTGATTAGAGTATCTATCTATCTATCTATCTATCTATCTATCTATCTATCTATCTATCTATCTATCTATCTATCAATCTGATTAGAGTATCTATCTATCTATCTATCTATCTATCTATCTATCTATCTATCTATCTATCTATCTATCATCTATCTATCTATCTATCTATCTGATTAGAGTATCTATCTATCTATCTATCTATCTATCTATCTATCTATCTATCTATCTATCTATCTATCTATCTATCTATCTATCTATCTATCTATCTATCTATCTATTGGTCTGTCTATCTGATTAGAGTATCTATCTATCTATCTATCTATCTATCTATCTATCTATCTATCTATCTATCTGATTAGAGTATCTATCCATCTATCTATCTGATTAGAGTATCTATCCATCCATCTATCTATCTATCTATCTATCTATCTATCTATCTATCTATCTATCTATCTATCTATCTATCTATCTATCTATCTATCTATCAATCTATCTATCTATCTATCTATCTATCTGATTAGAGTATCTATCTGTCTATCTGATTAGAGTATCTATCTATCTATCTATATCTATCTATTGGTCTGTCTATCTGATTAGAGTATCTATCTATCTATCTATCTATCTATCTATCTATCTATCTATCTATCTATCTATCTATCTATCTATCTATCTATCTATCTATCTATCTATCTGATTAGAGTATCTATCCATCTATCTATCTATCTGATTAGAGCATCTATCCATCTATTTATGTATCTATCCATCTATCTATCTATCTATCTATCTATCTATCTATCTATCTATCTATCTATCTATCTATCTATCTATCTATCTATCTATCTATCTGATTAGAGTATCTATCTATCTATCTATCTGATTAGAGTATCTATCTATCTATCTATCTGATTAGAGTATCTATCTGTCTGTCTGATTAGAGTATCTATCTATTGGTCTGTCTATCTGATTAGAGTGTCTGTCTATCTGATTAGAGTATCTATCTATCTATCTATCTATCTATCTATCTATCTATCTATCTATCTGATTAGAGTATCTATCTATCTATCTATCTATCTGATTAGAGTATCTATCTATCTATCTATCTGATTAGAGTATCTATCTATCTATCTATCTATCTGATTAGAGTATCTATCTATCTATCTGATTAGAGTATCTATCTATCTATCTATCTATCTATCTATCTATCTATCTATCTGATTAGAGTATCTATCCATCTATCTATCTATCTATCTATCTATCTATCTATCTATCTATCTATCTGATTAGAGTATCTATCCATCTATCTATCTATCTATCTATCTATCTATCTGATTAGAGTATCTATCCATCTATCTATCTATCTATCTATCTATCTATCTATCTATCTATCTATCTATCTATCTATCTATCTATCTATCTGATTAGAGTATCTATCTATCTATCTATCTGATTAGAGTATCTATCTATCTATCTATCTGATTAGAGTATCTATCTGTCTGTCTGATTAGAGTATCTATCCATCTATCTATCTATCTATCTATCTATCTATCTATCTATCTATCTGATTAGAGTATCTATCCATCTATCTATCTATCTATCTATCTATCTATCTATCTATCTATCTGATTAGAGTATCTATCCATCTATCTATCTATCTATCTATCTATCTATCTGATTAGAGTATCTATCCATCTATCTATCTATCTATCTATCTATCTATCTATCTATCTATCTATCTATCTATCTATCTATCTATCTATCTATCTGATTAGAGTATCTATCCATCTATCTATCTATCTATCTATCTATCTATCTATCTGATTAGAGTATCTATCCATCTATCTATCTATCTATCTATCTATCTGATTAGAGTATCTATCCATCTATCTATCTATCTATCTATCTATCTATCTATCTATCTATCTATCTATCTATCTATCTATCTGATTAGAGTATCTATCTATCTATCTATCTGATTAGAGTATCTATCTATCTATCTATCTGATTAGAGTATCTATCTGTCTGTCTGATTAGAGTATCTATCCATCTATCTATCTATCTATCTATCTATCTATCTATCTATCTATCTATCTGATTAGAGTATCTATCCATCTATCTATCTATCTATCTATCTATCTATCTATCTATCTATCTATCTGATTAGAGTATCTATCCATCTATCTATCTATCTATCTATCTATCTATCTATCTGATTAGAGTATCTATCCATCTATCTATCTATCTATCTATCTATCTATCTATCTATCTATCTATCTATCTATCTATCTATCTATCTATCTATCTGATTAGAGTATCTATCTATCTATCTATCTGATTAGAGTATCTATCTATCTATCTATCTGATTAGAGTATCTATCTGTCTGTCTGATTAGAGTATCTATCCATCTATCTATCTATCTATCTATCTATCTATCTATCTATCTATCTATCTATCTATCTATCTATCTATCTATCTATCTATCTATCTGATTAGAGTATCTATCTGTGTCTGATTAGAGTATCTATCTATCTATCTATCTATCTATCTATCTATCTATCTGATTAGAGTATCTATCTATCTATCTATCTATCTATCTATCTATCTATCTATCTATCTATCTATCTATCTATCTATCTATCTATCTATCTATCTATCTATGTACTGTTCACATAAAGGGAGAAAGAAGTATATAAAGGAAGAGACAAAAGAGGGGGTGGAACTGCATTCCACACTTAATCATGGAAACTGTGAAAATAACACAACCACGCAAACTCCAGCCTTGGAGCACAGCTTCTCCAAATATCTCAATACTCCAACTATTCACCCTGAATATTTTTTTAAACGATTAAAATAAAAAGAGAGAAACATTTGTAATTGAGCCCCCTTTAATAACACTCAGGTAAAACCAATATTTTTTACACGCTTTTAAGAGAAATAAAAAATACTTATCCACAACATAAATAAAACCTCCAAGTAACAGAAATATTGCAAGCTACATTCGTCCCACTGTCACAAAGCTTAATCCACTATGACCATCATATTGAATAAGCACAAATATTTAGTAGAAAAATACATCACACACACGGTCGAAATCTACATTCTATGAACATCTTGTCAGAAAAGGCAAAGAGCGAAAAATGCAAAAGACTTATAGAAAATGTACAAAAGTTCTCAAAAGAACATTAAGCACTTATTTTAGCTAATGGCACTGTTCTGCATGCAAACATGACCATATTACATTACACATATTCAAGAAGAATATTGCACATTGATTAAAAGAATATAGATGTCTGTTGGTAGGTACAATGTGCGATTCTTCTAAGTCTGAGCATTTTAGCCTAAAGTAGTTCATAAAGTTCATACAAAAAAAAAAAAAATGTTATCTTTAATAGAGACTTTAATGTGGTTTATAGGTTTTAACAACAAAAACTGTAATGCCCTGTGTAAGAATCATGTCCACAGTATAATTACACTTTGTTTTTGGCTCATCTACTGTATATGTATTTGGAACAAAAGCCTGAGTGGATTAAAAAAAAAAAAAAAAGGAAATGGTTTGCAAATCATATACTTATATTTGTTGAAATAGGCCCTGCATTCATATATATTGCTTTATGTATAAATCACTTGTTAACTTATATTATTCAAAATTTGGGGTTAGTAAGTCTCTTATGCTCACCAAGGCTGCATTTATCTGATCAAAAATACAGTAATATTGTGAAATATTATTACAATTTCAAATAACTATTTTAAATTAAAATTATATATTTTAAAATGTAATTTATTTCTGTGATGCAAAGGTGAATTTCCGGCAGCCATTACTCCAGTCTTCAGTGTCACATGATCCTTCAAATAATCCTTCAAATAAATATTTCTTATTATTATTATAAATGTTGAAAACAGTTAATTCAACAGTTAATTATAAACAGTTAATATTTTTGAAACGATGATACATTTTTTTCAGGACAAAGTTCAAAATAACAGCATTTATTTGAAACAGAACAGAACACTGTCTTTACTGTCAATTGAATGCATCCTTGCTGAATAAAAGTATTAATTTCATTAAATGAAAACCTTACTGACCCCAAACCTTTGAATGATAGTGTAAAAAGTTGAGTTTTCTTGTATCAACTATCAGTTTGCATCATTTCCTAAAATTTCAAATTCCATGTTTCAAATTAAAATGATTAATCACTAAATACTTCAAGTAATATAGTCTGGGATATGTTTATATAAATTAATAAATGTCAGATTTCTGCAGTATCTAAATAAACTTGCCCTTACATTCCTTCTATTTGATTTATTAAGAAAAATATAATAATAGATATTATTTTAGTTATATAAAGTGGCACAACATGCAACTTCTAAACTAGGGTAATGAAGAAAATGACCAATATTTAAACAAACTGCTTTGCGCTCAAAGGCTCAATTTGGTCCTACATTCAAACATTTGCACTTCCCTTGTATGTGAAGAATCGTGCAAGACGTTAAGACATCTTGCTGACAGGCAACAGGAGAGATAAAAATGACATCACCTGGAGCAGGAGTTTTGTTATTTTACACACCTGTGTGGATTGACGTCGTTGGAATGTTATTAAATCTTCCGGTCTACAGACTGACCAAAATCAGTAACTTCTTGGCAAGAAGGGCCATAAACTTTGTCAGAGCACGAGAGCATATCAAGTACATCCTTAATTATCTGAAAAGCAGTTTGGTGAAGTGCCTTTCCCTACGCAGATCGGGATTTTGAGGACGGGCTGGATTCCAAGCACCATAAAACGTCCTCAGCGAGTGCTTCTATATTAAGAGTTTACACTCCTTGACATTTACAACTGGGTTTTGCAATCTAAGCAGATGCACGCTCTCAGAAATTGCCTCTCAGTCTCCTTCCTGCGCTCCGAATAATCTCTCAGAGTGAAGAGGAGCTCTGGCTGTAGTGCCGAAGCATCAGCTGGTCGTATATTGGGGAGCAGGGCTCACACAATGGCAGCTCCGAGGCTGGCGATGTGGGAGACTCGCTGATCGAGTCCACGGAGGAGTCTCTGAATGGCGAAGGTGGTGTCAAGGCGCCCAGATCCTCAAAATCAGTGGTCCTGACCGCACACGAGGAGTCGTAGGTGCTGTCAAAAAGGCTGGCAGGTGAAGCCCTGCTACTCCCACCGGCTATGATGCCCCCGGTGATGCCGACCGCGGAACGAGGGTTGGTGTTTGCTACGGCCACCACATCTGCGTAGGTGGTGACGGTGGTGGGATGCGGCCTTTCTTGCGGGTGGAGACGGAAAGCGGGGGAGCAGGGTCTAGGGACCGGGGCGGTGGTGTTCACGGCTGTTCCCGGCGGTGACCCGGGCAGCATCATGGTGTTGAGCTCACTGATGTTCGCCGTGAATCGACTGACCACACAGCTGATCTGATCCATGATGGAGGTCTGGGGCGGGCCGCCATGATGCAAGCGCTCCGTCAGGTATGAGGGTATAGTCACCACTGTCGCACGCTCTTCATCGCGCTCTTCCAGTTCGCACCTCTGCAGCGGAGGTCGCTGACACACGGTCGGCAGTGGCGAAGGGGTCCGGGTGTGGTAGGTTACAGGGTAGCGCTGGTTTTTCTGAGACCCGTCGTATGCCAGCTTCACCTGGTCTGGCGGCCGATCACAGCCCTTTGAGAAGGGCTTAATAATGGCCGTCTGGTTGGCCTCTTCCTTTTTCTTAATGTGGATTGAGATCCGCTTCCACAGGTTTGGCCTGTAACTTCTCTCGTTCTGTGCCCAAGTCACCGTTTTGCCATTGGAACTGTGGAAAGAAAACAACAATGTGTATTTGATTGATTAATTATTCATAAATACACATAACAACTTAACATAATTAGTATTTAGTATAGTACAGTATAGTATACTAAATGTTATAAAGTGTATATATATCAATAATGTGTATATCAGTTGAGCAACTACGGAGCCTTCCCAAAACGGAGAAATTGAGACTGAATTTATAGACTTTTGGTATGGATTTATGCAGGGAACAGAATCACCAAAAAACGAAGAGGGACTTCCCCCCACATGGCTGCTACGCCCTTGCTAGTTTGAAACATTAAGGGCCCTATCAGACACTCAGTGCAATGCAGCGCCAGGTGCGACCCAAGTGTTTTTTGCTAGTTTCAGCCCTACGCAGTTATCATTTTCAAGTCCTGCGCCACGTTGTTTAAATAGCAAATACATTTGCACCTATTTGTGCGCCTATGGGCGTGCTGGTCTGAAAACGAGGTGTGTTCGGGTGCATTGTTGGCGCGTTGCTATTTTGAGGCAACTGAAATAGACTTTGCAGAATTATTATTATTTTTGTTATTTAAAGAGCGTGTTAGTATTGTGCACCCTTTAGGCGGGTGCACAACGTGTGTGCACTCTGCTTATTACACACACAGGGATGTGCAGCAGCACACAAACTAGCCAAATATTAAAAATAAAAGGATTACAATGTATAAGAATAATATTGTGTACATAAAGATATGGTGGAATCCGGCTTGTCCTGTAGAGGGTCTACTTGCGCGCTTTAACCTCACGCACGTGCAGATCCGTTTGCTCTCTGGAGATGTTCAGTCTTTCCGCTTGCAAATTCCGCTATGTGAATAGCGAATCCGCCATGGCGCGAGCGCAACTGGCTTTTAAAGGGAATGTAAAATTACTCTCTGCTTGTTTTTTTGCATGTTACACCCAAAGCACACCCATTACTCATTAAGAAAATAGGGACAACCCTTTTAGACCATGTGCTGGGCGCCGACCGTCGTTAAACTAGCAAAAGTGGATTCGGACACGCCCTAAGTGCACTTGCACCGTGCGCTTTAGACCATGCGCTTAGATCGTTAAAATAGGGCCCTAAAGCTAAAGGCAAGAGAGAACTGACCCTACCATTAGCCATTTAAATCCATCCATTCCAAGCGCAATTACCCTCATCCAGTCCTGTACTTCAGACAGGAAATCTCTAACTTCAGTTCTCCTAATGCACCTGGGGACCCATCGACCCAAATGCACGAAACTACTGAGTTGCTCCAGGAATGATTCACAGGCAGACAGGGTAATTGGTTGGGGCTCTTTTTCTCTTTCGAGGGGAATATTGGCAGTTTTTTAATGTGCTCTAAAATATGCTCAGTTGGAGAGTTGATTCATTTTCAGTCTAAACTCATTTTCATCCTCAAAAGCAAACCTTTGGCAGGCATTACTGAGAGATAAACAGATTTAATGTGAGCTTTATTTATTTATTTATTTTGTCAGAAGCGGTTTCTGCATTTGAGAGTAGTGACTGCACATCATCTTATTATAAAGAGGAAAAAAAGGATTTTCAAAACTGACATAAAAATAATTGACACGTTATGCCTCATTATCCTTAAATTCATTCAGTGTAAATCCAATTAAACCAAAGAAGCATAAATGAAAAAATAAGATGTCAATACTCAACTTTAGATAGCTGGAAAAAAAAAATTCAAGTCTGCAATTATGACCAAGCATTTTTTTTAAACCTATCATGCAGGATTATTAACAACTTAAACTATTCAAAACTATTTTGGTAACTGAAAAACAAAACAAAACAAAACAAAACAAAACAAAACAAAAAACAAAAAACAAAACAAAAAAAATAAAATAAAATAAATCTTAAGCTAAACAAAATCATTAAAATTTGTGACAAAAACTAAGGATGAAACTGAAATAAATATAAAATTACACCTAAATGGTAAATGACAAATGCATATAACAAAACAACATTAAAACAAAAACTGAAAATATGTATAAAAATCCAAATATTAATAAAAGCTAAAATAGTATATAGTATACTATTAGTACAGTATATATATATAAAAAAAAAACTAAAATAACACTGCTCTCATACTGACCTTACTGTGTCTGTGCCAGAGCCTCGCCGTCTGAACAGGTTAGCCAAGCTGCTAGACCGGCTAGCGGCCGAGGCAGCTTTCCCGTCACCCACGTGCATCCTCACAACTGTCGACGTAGTGAAAGCGCTGCGTACGTTCCTCTCAGGTTTGGCCAACATGATGTAGACTTTGGGTACAAACATGCAGCACAGCGCAGTAGTGGCGCTGAGGCTAACGGAGAAACACATGGTGATTATCTTGTAGTTTGAACCAAAATAAATTGGCACGAAAGCCAGCCAGATAATGCAGGTGGTGTACATGGTAAACGCGATGTATTTGGCCTCGTTGAAATTGGCGGGGACGTTGCGGGTCTTAAAGGCGTAGAAGGTGCAGCTGAGGATGAGCAGCCCGTTGTAGCCCAAAGGCGCCACCACTCCGAGTGTGGTGGTGTTGCAGATTAGGTGCACCTCGCGTATGGACGGATAGTCGTAGATCACTTGTGGAGGTTCCATGATGAAGAGCGCCACGATGATGCCCAGCTGAATCAGGATCAGTATGAAGGCGATGACCAGTTGGGCACAGGCGCTCATAAAACGAGGCTTCTTGGTGCAGATCTTCTTCTTGCTGCCCGCGAGGATGCGAGCGATGCGGTTGGTCTTGGTGACCAGGGCTGAGTAGCTCATGGCAGGCGAGAGCCCGATGCCTAACCTCTGCAAGTAACAGTAGGCCAAATGCGGCTTGGCGATGAGGCAGAATGTACACAGATACCCCAAACAGATGCCAGCCAGGATGATGAAGCACAGCTCCCTGCTGGAGGACTTCACCACCGGCGTATCGTGGAACCTGATGAAGACTAAAGTGACAAAGATGGTAGCGAGCAGGCCAAGGCAGGCGAAGACCACGGCGGCAATAGGCTCAGGATCTCCCCACAGAAGGAACTGCACCGGGATTGGCTCACAGCCTGAGGGACAAGAATTTCAAAAGACGTTAATGTAATTAGGCACTACTACAAATCTATATATTTATTTATTTAATGGGGATAATATGTTTTACTATCCTCCTGTATCTTTTTCCTGATAGTATTGTAAAAGTTAAATAAACAGCTTAAGCAAAAAACAAAAAACAAAAAAACAACTACAAAAAAAGCAAGTCGGTATAATGCCATTGCCTATGATTATTTAGAATCAATGATGTGTGACATTTAAACTTGCAAGGAGAACATCCATCGTTATGAAGATAACACAGTAAAACTGGCGGCTGAACTACTGTACAACTTTATAAAACTGTGCAAAAACAAACAAAACCATCCGTTCAAACAAGCATCATGCATTATGCATTACAGGCTGACATCAACAAGCGCTGATATATTTAGCATGTGCGATTTGCATCAAGAGACAGAGAATAAGGATGAAACTGAGTCTTAATTTGGATAGCCTTCAATGAGGTTGATCAAATGAGACTGTGAAGGTTTGGTCTGTTTTTACAGGTCAGATAAACTGTCAGTCCCAAACTAGTGACACCAAGAGCTACTCTGGAAAGTTATGGCCATGATTATCAAAGGCTTTTGTGAAAGTCCCTTTAGGGCAAGTCATCAAAATCGGGAGCCATATTTATAATGCCCCAGGGCAGCTATTCATGCTCCAACATCTCTGTAAATGTTTGACGGAATTACACTTTAATTACATTTCAAATCAGGAATAAAATATGACACTAATTTCAGCATAAATTGTGCTCCTTAAACTCAAAAACAGTATTTTTCAGACTGGTCCAGCTAAAGCACATGCATTAATGCTTATATTCAAGTAACAGTAACACTTTACAATACGGTTTCATTACTTAACATTAGTTTATTAATCATACTCTCACAATGATCACATTTTTTTTACCAC
Organism: Squalius cephalus; assembly: GCF_949319135.1. Lineage (NCBI taxonomy): Eukaryota > Metazoa > Chordata > Actinopteri > Cypriniformes > Leuciscidae > Squalius > Squalius cephalus. Next base: position 15,392,971 of record NC_137145.1, read on the forward strand.
ATTTACTAATCTAGATCAAGGATTTCCAAACTTTTTTGTCAGCCAATCCCCTGACCTTAAATATTTTTTGAAGAACCCCCTTGTCACGGTTCTGTTCAGTTAGTTTCATTTCCATGGATTTCATTTCATTTCAGTCACATGTTCTCCTTTGTCTTAGTTTCCCGCCAATCTTTAGTTTATATGAGCACTGATTAATCGTCATAGCTGCTTATCATTTAGTTCATTATCTCGGTCTATTTAAGTTCCTCTGTTTGTATCACTCATGGTCTGGTATTGTTTGTGCATAGCACACTGTTTCATGTTGCTTGCCTGTGTTGAATGAATCTAGCTGTTATTGGGATTCTGCTTTCTTCATCATCTTTGACCTGGGATTGTTACAGAATACCAGACCACTAATGGATTATTCAGCAAAAATCGCTTCCCTAGTCCAAGAAGAACTTCCTCTAATGGACTTTGACCTTCATTTCAGTCAGCTTGCTTTAAAGACAACCTTCGATGATGAGACTTTAAAGTCCCTCTTCTGGGTCAGGGCTAACTACTACCATCCAGTAGACCTCCCAGTAGAGCGTCTACCCCGATCCAGACTGCAACCAAACCTAGAGCCCAGCTCACCACCACCCCTAACCATGGAGACGACAACGGCAGAGCCCCCCGCAGACGGAGAGCTTCCGCCTGTCTGGCCAGGGGTGTGAGCCGACAAAAATTGTCCTGGTGGAGCTTGACACAGAGGACTGGCTGATCGATTGGGACTCTGAAGCTGTGTATCAGCCGTACATCGTGTATCTGTACCACCCGGTCCCACCCTGAACTTTCATTATCAGAGTCATCAGCAGAACTATCATCACCGCTGGTTCTAGCCAGCGGAGAAACGGTATCATTGTTCAGCAAGAACACCAAATAACACTACTCATCCCTTCAAACTTACCTCTGTCACCATCTCTGCAAAGCTCAGCCAGTCCTCCAGCCCCGCCTCTGCTGGATGCCTGCAGCCCTTTGCCTTCCCTGGTGACGCCTTGCAGCGACGTGAAGCCTCAGGTCATGCTACCACCTGCCTGGCCTGAGCGAGGGGATCCTTTGGCTCCGCCTCCGGCCTCTGATTCCTTCGCTCCACCTCGTCCCGTCGACCTGTCGGCTTCGCCTTGGCTCCTCCCTCCCTCGGCTCCACCAGAGACTCTCATACCTTCGGCTCCACCTTGGTCAGCCGTTACCCTGCCTGCGCCTCGGAATTATGAGCCATCGGCGGCGCTGCGTCTCTCCACCCCGTTGGCTCCAGCGGGCTCCGCCCTCTCTCCTGGATCCACCGGCTCCGCCTAAGTCCTCGAGCACTCGGGCTTCACCTCAAACGCTCATCGCCGCACCCTTGCCTTGGTCTCCAGAGCCAGCGATGTCACTCAAGCCCATCAGCTCTCCGTCTGCGCCCAAGGATCCCCTAACATCGGCTCTGTCTTCGTCGGTCGTCCCACGGATGTTGTCGGCCATGTCAACACCATGGCTCCTCCCTCCATCGACTCCCTCCCTCTGTGGGCTATCGTCATGGCTGAGCTCTGGGTCATCACCACCCGGCTAATCCATCCATCATCTCCTCCTTGACTTCTTCCTCCATCACCTCCTTGGTCTGTCCTGCCTGCTTTTACCAACCCTGCGCCATCTCTCATCAGCCCTTCGTCAGCTCCTTGTACACCCTTCCAAGCCCCCACCTTTCCTCCCTGAACGCATCTGTTACATGTTATCCTTTGTCTCAGTTTCCTGCCAATCATTAGTTTATATGGACACTGATTAATCATCACAGCTGCTTATGATTTAGTTCAATATCTCTGTCTATTTAAGTTTGTATCACTCATGGTCCAGTATTGTTTGTGCGTAGCACACAGTTTCGTGTTGTTTGCTTGTGTTGAATAAATCTATCTGATATTGGGAAATACTTATTCTGGAATACTTATTGGGGAATACCTTCATCTTTGACCTGGGATTATTACATCCCATTTATTACTGTTTTTATTTATAAAAAAAATTTTGTTGTTCATTTTAATTTCACATTTTTATGATTGAATTGATTAACTTTTCATCACCATACCATACCCACTGCAGTTCCCTTACGATCCCTGGGGGTTCCAAATACAAATCTAGGTTAATAAATATATATTTATTTATATATATATATATATATAATACATGAGTATATTTATTAATTACTCAAGTATTGCTCGATTTTAGTTAATGATACCGAATGTACTGATTAGTGTTAACATATTATATTGTATAAGTTTTACCATTTACTCTTGATTATGAGAATTTTAGCGTCTACATATTTGCTAGATCAGCTTGAAAAATACAGTTTTTAAGAGCGATTTGAGCTTAAAAATTTAATTTATTTTAAAGGGGTGGTTGATTTCACTATTCTAACTTTAGTTAGTGTGTAATGTTGCTGTTTGAGCATAAACAACATCTGAAAAGTTATGAAGCTCAAAGTTCAAAGCAAAGGGAGATATTTTCTTTTAATTGCTTTTTAAAGACAACAATAAACGGCTGGTAGGGACTACACAAGCTAGTGACATCACAAACCCTAAAATTTAGATAAACCCCGCCCCCGGGAATGCGATTTATAGATTATCATGACAGAATATGCTAATCAATGACTAGAAGATAACTACACATAAGCTACATAAATTCATCAACTAACCAATCAGAAATGTTGTCTACATGTTGTCACTTCTTCTTGAGTCTCTCCATCATTGTCCGACTCCGGTTTAAACATAAAAGGCTAAACTTTTTTACATTTTCAGTGCATGTCTGTGTGAGGTAATCGAAGCTGCTAAGGACACAAGCTGTTGTAGCTCCGCCCTCTGTGCTGGGAGCAGCAGCTCATTTGCATTTAAAGAGACACAAAAAATGTGTTTTTGCTCACCATCAAAAAATAACAATTTTAACATGCTATATAAAAATATCTGTGAGGTATTTTGAGCTAAAACTTAACATACACAATCAGGGGACATCAAAGACTTATTTTACATCTTGTGAAAGGGGCATTATACCACCCCTTTAATTTTAAGTGAGACTGTAGCCGCCACATTGAACATTTGGATTTCTCCTATTTATATATTTACATGTGCGCCATCTTTGCTACAGAGTCTTTGCACAGTGCATAAACTATATTGAAGATCCTTGTAAAATAAATATATGGTTAAAATAAACTGCTACTAAATGTCGAAAATTGGCACTCAGGCTCTCGCATGAATAGCAGAGAGGCCTCGGCTCTCAGTAATGTACTACATGCTGAGAGACTGCTGCTACAGGGCTTACGCTTGACAGCAATTCTGGAACATTCTGACGGGCACCCCCGCCAAGTCCAAATCTCTGTTTTTGGCATTAAGTTGCCATGGTCCAGATTCTCAAATAACGCTCTAAGAGATAAATGGGTCTCCTATGTTATTCCGTGACCCAGATACTTAGACCAGCCACATAAGCTTATCATCTTGTACAACAGTGTGTGATATAAGCGTTTTAGAATCATGGGTAAAAGACTTGTGACTTCTAGATTAACTACAAGAATAACATTTTGCTCTGAAAGTGGATGTAGAAATCACCTGTGAGGTCATCTGTAGGCCAGGATCCAAGCTCACACGCACGGCAGGTGTATTCATCAAACACAAACTCGTTTTCTTTACACGGAGTGCAGGTCCAGCAGCAGCTCACCTCACCCTTACGGATAACCTGAGGTGGTCAGAACAGACCGGTCATGTTATAGATTTTTGTGAAGAAAATGCTTGCTCTCAAAGCCACCACCACAATGCTATATTGTTGTGGGTGGTTGCAGCGCACCTCTATGTGGTTAATAAGGGGTTCTAAGTGGTTTTTAGTGCATTGATATGTGGTTCCTAAGGTGTTTTGAGTGGCTAAAGTTCCACCTCCAAGTTCAGATGATAGTCTCCTCCTTAAAGATGGCTCAGACTCTTGCATAAGTCTGCATCTGGAATTTTTTTTTTGCGCTTTGCAATCAAAAATGTAAGTCACACTCAAATTTTTTATTCTGCTGAAAACACCTCTCCTATTAAGTCACATGAATAGAGATATCAGGTTTTTGAGAAAAAAAAGGCTATATTAAGGCATCTTTACACAGCTGACTTAAGGCTGCTTTGTGCCTGCACAGCATTCTGTGTAAAGACACATTGCAGCATAAAAGCCAGACTAAATTATGCCTGCTCTGATCCACCTAAGCCCCTTGTATAACAACATGCAGTTAGAATTGCTGTGTAAATTAAGCAGTCTGTGTAAAGTCTGTGTATTTCAAATAAATAAAAAACCACATACACACTCACATAACACATTTTTCTTTACAAAGATTCCTTCACTGCATTTTTCACCTTTATCTGAGCTTTTTCACAGGGATCACTGCACACTGATCTGATGATGGCACTGCTGTTGGCCCAAATCTCCTCGTCATCCATCTTCAGCCCACTGTTGTCCCAGCTGCCCACGTGGATATAGCTATAGTCCTCCTCACTCATCTGTTTAAAGTTCATGATCTCATACCTAGAAAAACACATGTAAAAGCAATGTCATGGGCGTGAAATGGTTAACCTAGAGTCATTCTTAAAACCATCAACATGGTTTGCCCATATAGCCATTCAGTCTGAAGGAAGATACTTTTGAAAATTACTTCACAATGACATCAACGAGAGATTGTTTTCATTATCTTTGAAAGGAGTTTAGAAGCACATTCTGACTTGTGAATGGAGCAGAATATGAAAGATTCCTACCTCCCCGGGGAGTCTCCGTTCTCATCAAACAGCACTACTTCTCCCGAGACACCACTGAAGTTTGTCCTCATGAGGAATTCTAAGAGTTTACCTCCATCAATCGGCCGCATGGCTTCACAGAGGCCTGCGTAGCCTGGACACAGAGACTTCTGCATGGCATGCAGGCCGTAAGCCATAGAGTAGATGGCATTGATCACAAAGCCCATCTTCGTGTCCTGGGCATACTGGTGTCGGAGCAACTCTTTCTCTGTGAAATGGTGTAGTGAAAACAAACAATGAAACAAACAATATATTGAATTCTAAAGTCACTTTTTTTTTAATTAATATCGATTTGGTTGCTTTCATCTGCCATAGTAATGTCTTTATCATCATTTGGGGGCTTTTCTCAGCATATACTGATATTTTGTAATTCATTTGATAACATTTTTGTTGAAAGATTCATTATTAGATGGAGAGATGAATAAATGGACGAATGGATGAATAGATCAAGCAATGAAAGGATGAATGGATGATAGATGGATGAATAGAATGAATAGATAAATTGATGGAATAAAAGACATGGACAGATAAATGGATTGATGGACAGACTATGGATGGATGAATTAATGGATGGATAGTGAATAGTTGAATGAACAGATGGAATGAAAGACTGCTACATGAATGGATGGATGGATGGATGGATGGATGAATGATAGATGAATGGACAACTGGATGGATGATGAATAGCTGAATGAATTGATGGAATAAAATACTAATGTATAGATGGGTGGATGAATGAATGTATAGATAAATGGATGGATAAATTAATGATGAATAGTTGAATGAACAGATAGAATGAAAGACAGCAACACAGATGGATGGATGATAGCTGATGGATGGATGAATGAATAGATGAATGACAACTGGATGGATGACGAACAGCTGAATTCAGTGATGGAATAAAATACTAATGTATAGATGGGTGGATGGATGGATGAATGGAATGAAAGATGGGCGGGTGGATGGATGGATGGATAGATGGATGGATAATAATAACGATATTAAATTGTATTTGTAGTGCACCTTTTTAAAACTCAAAGCACTACAACATGTGCAGAACAAAATAACAAATCAAACAAAAAATAATTACTATAAAAAAATACACAGTAATAAATTATAAATTAAAAGCTTAAAAAGATATGTCTTAAGAAGCAGAATTCCTAATAGATGCAGGTAATGAGTTCTATAACTTAGGCGCATGGATGGATGGATGACTGGATGGATAGTGAATAGTTGAATGAATAGATGAAATGCAAGATGGGTGTGTGGATGGATGGATGACTGGATGTCTGGATGGATGACTGGATGGATGGACGACTGGATGGATGGATGGATGAATGAATTGAATGAATAGATGCAATGAAAGATGGGTAGTTGGATGGATGGATGGATGGATAGATGGACAACTGGATGGATGGATAGATTGAATAACTGATGGATGGTGTATGGACGGATGGATGGATGGATGAAATAATGAACAGGCAGACAGATAGACAGGTGGATGGACAGATATATATATAGATATAGATATATATATAGATAGATCGATAGAGAGAGAGAGAGAGAGAGATGGATAGATAAACAGATCAACTGATGGAAAAACAAATGGATGTATACGGTATATGGTTGGATGGATGGATGGACAGACAGATGGATGCATGCATGCATGGATGGATAGATGGATCAACTGATGGAAAAACAAATGGATGTATACAGTATATGGTTGGATGGATGGATGGACAGACAGATGGATGGATGGACAGACAGATGGATGGATGCATGCATGGATGGATAGATGGATCAACTGATGGAAAAACAAATGGATGTATACGGTATATGGTTGGATGGATGGATGGACAGACAGATGGATGGATGGACAGACAGATGGATGGATGGACAGACAGATGGATGGATGCATGCATGGATGGATAGATGGATCAACTGATGGAAAAACAAATGGATGTATACGGTATATGGTTGGATGGATGGATGGACAGACAGATGGATGGATGGACAGACAGATGGATGGATGCATGCATGGATGGATAGATGGATCAACTGATGGAAAAGCAAATGGATGTATATGGTATATGGTTGGATGGATGGATGGATTGACAGACAGATGGAGGGATGGATGCATGCATGCATGGATGGATGAACTGATAAAGACAAGAGTTAAAATGTCCTAAAATCATGTAAGCTGTGGGTCTGTCATGGTCAGAGATCATCTTCCACTCACTGGTGCAGGTCTTGTTGTATTTGAGACTCTCTTGAGGATGACCCTTCAGTCGGCACTGGAAGCGGTGCTGCCAGAACTCGACGAACCAGGGGTCCCGGAGGTTGGTGTCCGGCTGCAGGTTCAGGTAGTAATCATCGAACCATGTGACGTAAGCAGACTGAAGCTTGATAGTGATTCCCCCAGCTGCCTCCCTCTGGAAGCCATCAGTGACATCATAGCGGTCAGCCCAGCCGTCGCTGCAAAGTGTGCAAGAGACAAGTGAGTAATGAACGGCTTTTTTATAGAACAAACTCCCTTGAAACACAGACAGGGAGCATCCCAGACCAAACTGACCCACATAACAGCCAAAGCCCAGTAGTTATTATGACCAGGTTACACTATGAATTAGGTCTTGAGGACACAGCCGGCCAGTATTTCATACTGACAGTACTGTCACAGACTCTGGCGGGTATAATAAACCTCTCCATGAGATGGATATGCTCCAAGGCTTCCCTATTAAGCAACAAAGGGATCTTTGGATGACAAGAGATGAATCTATTTTCTTCCTCTTCTTTAATACAAACACACACAAAATAAATGATACTTTTCAGCATCCTCTCCATCTATATGTTCTCTAACACTTCCTAAACTCACGGCGCTAAATGTTACACAACTCAGCAGTGTGTGGGAGGTATCATTTTTGTTCTCATGGTAGGTAAGGAGAGGCTTTCATAACTTGTCCTTGGAGGCAAAAGCAATGGGAGGGAAAGCATAGAGGAGCATGTAAGCAGGAGCTTGAATCATCTCATGGAAAAGAGCTGAACAGCTCAGTAAACCCACACACTGACCCCAGCGGGTCAGCCTCCCTCTGCCCACTGCTCCTGCAGGAAAACTTACAAAGACAACAAAAATGCCAAAGCAACGGCGCCACAGTCTTTACAAAGATGTCTGACAGCATTTACAGCACATTAGAGCATCATGTGCATACTGCAAAATGATGCTGGGGCGATTTACGGAATATTTGATTTTATTTTGGTGCCAAATAACATTCATCAACAAATAGGACATTTCTCTCTTGCTCTTTGTGTTATAAATTGCGTAGGTGACATTAAAGCTATTTTAACAGTACATGAATACAGTACATGTCATGAATCTTTTGAACGGTCAGTTTAAGTGAATCGGTTTAAATGAACACTGATTCAATTGATTTGCACTGATTTGTTTGTGTCAGCACTCGAAGATGCTCATGAAAAAAAAAAAAAAAAACCTAAAAACCAAATCAATACAATAATAATATCAAGCTTGATTATCTTCTGGAAAATAAAGTGAAAAATATTGAGAATTTTTTTAATGTCACAGAGCCTATGTATGTATATATGACTGTGGTTAGACTTCATAAAATGTCTATATAAATAAAAAAAATTATTACGTTTACATGTGCATAAAGAATATTGATTCATTATTTTTTTTATTATTTTATTCAACCAGATAGGGAACTTTTATAGCATTTAAAAAAAAAAAAAAAAAAATTTTGGATTTAGTGAGAATTACAAATGAAAAATAAAGATTAAAAGAAATAAATAATAATTATAAAAAGATATACGCTTTATACATCAATGTTTCAGGAAAAACATGTCTGTGGGCGTTTCACGTTTTGGAATCTACACGAATCACAGTTTTAATCTGTTAACAATTAGCCCACAGAGGAATGACACACACACGCCTATGTGGGATGCTGCTGTATTAAGGACAGAAAATAATAACACATTTACACCAACAAATGCTGCAAATAAGCTGCAAAGTGATTAAATTAGGTTACATTTTTATCCATCCCCGGGGTGGAGTCCGATCAGCCCTCATCAGCCATGGATCAGCTCTTGTGCACACTTCACTGATGAACAATTCCACAGATAATACAACAGAATACAATGCAGTGTCCTCTCACTCACTACAGACAGATGGCTGGGCACAGTCTGCAAACTGCTCATTAGTAAATAATTGAAAGCCATTCAGTTGTGAAACGGCAGAGCTCGGACATCACTGCTTTCGTGGCTGTCAATAGGCTGCTGAGAGCAGATGTTTTCAGATAGCCTTTCGTGACAATTGTTTTGCAAATCGGGACGATCTTTGAAGGATGAACAAAAAATGTTTTTGGTCACCATATTAAAAAAAAAACATTTCTGAATAATATTCAGACTTTTGAGCTTTGAAGTGCTGGAAAAAGTTTTGAAGTACTTGAAAGTCCTTGAAAAGTTCTTCATTCTCATAACAATGTCTAACTATTTCTGGGTTATAATCAAAGCTATATGCGATTCATCTTTGGACGCACCGGACACACACTCGTCGTATTTTAAAGGGTTAGTTCACCCAAAAATTAAAATTCTGTCATTAATTACTCACCCACAAATTAATTACAAACCAGTTTCGATCATCTTCGGAACACAAATGACGATCTTTTTGATAAAATATGAGAGATTTCTGTCCGTCCGTTGGCAGCTATGCAATGAACACTTTGATGCTTCAAAATGTTTATAAAGATATCATAAAACTAATCCATATGAATTGAGTGGTTTAGTCAATTTTCTGAAGAGACATGATCGCTTTATATGATGAACAGATTGAATGTAGGCTTTTATTCACATATAAACATTGATCATTGAACATAAACAGAAGCGCAACCGAACCTGCTTGACGCGTGAGAACAAACCTCATTGGTTCTTGCGGAAGCTCAAATGTGCTGCTTAACACACGAGAATGAACCTCATTAGTTCTCGCACGTCAAGCGAAAATGCTTGAGCTTCCGTTTATCACAAATGATGTGTGAGTTGATGAATGTTTACAAGCCTAAATTAAACCTGTTCATCATATATAGTGATTGTGTCTCTTCCAATGGAGGGACAGAAAGCTCTCAGATTTCACGAAAAAAGATCTTCATTTGTGTTCCGAAGATGGACGAAAGTCTTACGGGTTTAAAACGACATGAGGGTGAGCAATTTATAACAGAATTTATATTTTTGGATGAACTATCCCATTAAGTTTGGTGCTGTTGTCAACAGCATTTTGGTTGTTTTGGCTATATCTTTGCATGAATATCAATTTCATGCATTTCAATTTGTCAAATGGCTTCAATATGGGTAGATGTGCTTGTTGTGATATTTGAGGATGGCTGCAGCAGCAGCATTCATTGAGTTAGGAAAGAAAGAAAATATGAGGGACATTATAAGTTCGTCATCCCTTGGCTTTTGGTGAATTGAAGCCACTGAGTAGGGTTAACGAATGAAAGCCAATGAAGCAAACATGCATATGCAGGGCATTACGTGAATGAATGAAATCAGAAAGCAGCCAAGATACCAAAGAAAGACCGTGGAGACTTTGTAAAATGTCTTGAGGCACTTTATCACTTTTGCAGCCACATAGAGATCAAGTAACTGGAACAGAGACACAGTGGCCAGATTCTCATTGAACCAAAGAAAAAAAAAAAAAAAAAAAAAAACTCAACACTCGGCTACCTTCCCTAGTGTCTGACACCTCATCAAACAAACACACACACACACACATAAACTCGGTCATCCACTCATGCGCACACAAACACACCTCACCCACGCATACACATGGACACACACACTGTCACTGGCACCCCCATAAACATGGCATCTTCTCTCAGCCCATCCAGGCTGTCTGGAATGCCCCGAGGCCCAGAATACCATGACACCATTTTCTGAAATAGATCCTCTTTAAATATTCTGAAATATAGGCCTTTACCACAGAACAAATGCCATTAAACTTCACCAAAACAAAGATTTTCCAGGCGCTTGCAGGTTGATATTATCCGATTACAAAGTTATTAAAGGAGCTGATCTCAAAACAATGGAGTTTTTGTATGATTTGAAAAACTATGGGCAATGAAAAAACGGCAAAGCAAATTATTGGATATTAAATCCGTATTAAATCAAAAATCAAAATTTCACAAAAATATTTCTTTAGAGAAGAAGAGAAAAATATTCAAAGCACATGCTTAAAAATCTTCTTTTCAAACATTGGTGATTTTTTAGAGAGTTTAACTTGCAATTGTTACCTTAAAAAGCAGTTTTTGGTCAAAGAAATAAAGCTGAAAAAAATAGATGAAAAACAAAAACAAAATTAAGAAAGTCAAAATTAGTAATGTTGTCTTGGCAACTAACTGAAATACATAAGTTTCAGTTGAAATACTAAAATTACTAAAACTTAAACAGAAATAAAAATAAAGCTAGATAGAAACATTAAAAAGCAAACAAAACATGATGAAAGTGAATGCTCTGAAAAATGAGAGGTAATTCTAATTATTAATAAATACTACAATAGCATATAAATAATGCTAAAATAACACTGGTATAAATTCATGTACTTTGTTGATTCAGTGTAATTAAAAATATCAGCTTCTCTCTTTTGAGGTCACCACAGTGGACCATCAACATATTTATTTTGCATATGTTTTACAATATTTAATAAAACCAATTCATTTAGCTGTTACCATTATTAGGTTGCCAGTTGAAGGTATGATATATCAGTAATTATATATTTTTTCAGCAGAAGGTGTTCTTATCCAGTCCATTTAATGTAAACTCATCCTTAAAGGTGAAGTACTAAACAGAACTGCAAAGAATTACGTTTTCCCAAATGCTCCCAACAGCCCCTGCATGTCTTCCATTGTTTGGATGAACAGGTAGTCCCACCCCAAAAATACACCATTGGTTGAGCCAGATATTATTGATCCTAAACTGAACTTACCTATAGTCATCTCTGCATATAAAACTGGGATAGGAGAAGGAATTTTATCTTTAAAAAAAAAAAAAGACACTTCACCTTTAAGAGTCAGCGAATGCCTCAATACCAAACCGAAGAGCTCCTGAACAGAAGCAGAAATTGGAGGGATTATTCTTAGTTTAATATCTCAAAGACATAATACATTATTTCAGTCCTTAATATCCATAAGCGATTTATTAATGGAACAGTGAGAACTGAATTGGGGGTGAAGCTAAAAATAGATAATTTAGATGTCACACTCCAGGAGATTATAAATGGGAAGAATCATTTCTTACTTAATTTGACACTATGAATAGCACGTGCACATTTTTCAAGATGTCGATGCCAAGTCAAACTCTTAAAATACTCTTTTCACAGGATCTGTCATATACAATTATCTTTTTATAAGTCATTAAATGGTAAATTAGCAATCTTTCACAAATAGCTGAAGCGTCTATGATGCGTTTGTTAGGTAAAGTTGAAATGTAAGAGTGTTTAAGAGACAGTATGTACTTGTTGAAACAGATACAGTGTTACAGAATTAGTTCGGTGTCACTGCACCTCTCAAGTCTTGATTACAGAGTCAATAAGCTCACTCAAGAGGAGTTATTATCATTACACGAATCAAGTGCCTATCTCTAAAACAATAAATCACATACCTTGCTTCAGATGATTGTTCACTATAATGGTGATGATGATGGTGATGGCAACATTTGTGGTGATAACAGACAGAAAGATGAGCCTTGCTTCCATGTTTTGATCCTTCTTGATTTTGTCTCTCACACACACATACAAGCAAAGAGATGCAGATGATGATCAACAGGCGTGGGTGGACATTCAAAAGGTAAACACAGTCTCTTTGAGATACCAACAGAACTGCCTGATGCATGGTGTGGCCCTTTCTGACCCACAATATCTGTGGAAAAAGCACTAAATGAACAGAAGGTAACAGGCGGTGAAGAAGGTACAGAAGAAAGGTGTCACCAGGGCTGGTTGTCACATGCGCTATATCTCATATATGGTTTTGAATCAAACATCCAAATACAGTATGTTTACTCTAGGACACATATATTCGCACATATGCATACTTTTATAAAATTGATTAATTATAACAACAGTTTTTTTCTGTTTATATTATCTTTCTTTTACTTTTATATTAGTACTCTGTTTTACACATTTTTGTTGTTCATTGAATAATTTTGTGCTTTTATAATAATTTTACTTTATACATTTTTGTGGAGAAACAAAAATTTAAAAGGGACATGCTGATGGAAAAAAAAGATTTCGGTGTTCTCTCGAGAAACTTTGCGTTCGCTCACAAAATGTTTGCGTTCTCTCGAGAAACTTTGCGTTCACTCACAAAATGTTTGCTTTCTCTTGAGAAAACTCCCAAGCTCTTTTGTGTTCTTTGCGAGCGAACGTGAGGTTTCTCGAGGGAACGCAAACGTTTTTGAGAGAATGCTTATTTTCATATTTTTTCCATCACCATGTCCCTTTAGTGGCTCAGTAAAAACCATTAAATAGTCTGTTTTTTGCATATATAGCCTTAAGTTCAAAAGTTTGTCTGTTTTTTCTTTTAAATAAATTCATATTTTTATTCAGAAAGTATGCATTAATTGATCAAAAATTACAGCAAAGTTATTTATAATGTTACCAAAGATTGCTATTTCAAATAAATGCTGTTCATCAAATTCCATTCATCAAAGAAATCTTAAAAACAATGATCATGTTTCCACAACAAGATTAAGCAGCACAACTGTTTTCAACATTGATAATAAAAAGAAATGTTTCTTGAGCATCAAATCAGCATATTAGAATGATTTCTGAAGGATCATGTGACACTGAAGACTGGAGTAATGATGCTGAAAATTCAGCTTTGTCATCACAGAAATACTAGGGCTGTCAAACGATTAATCGCGATTAATCGCATCCAAAATAAAAGTTTGTTTTTACATAATATATGTGTGTGTACGGTGTGTAATTATTTTCTATATATAAATACACACACATGCATGTATATATTTAAGAAATATTTGCATGTATATACTGTGTATATATAATTTATATTATATATAAATATTTTATATATAAATAACAAATTTTTCTTAAATATATATGCATGTGTGTGTATTTATATATAGAAAATAATTATACTCCATACACACACATATATTATGTAAACAAACTTTTATTTTGGATGCGATTAATCGCGATTAATCGTTTGACAGCCCTAAGAAATACATTACATTTTTAAACATTTAAATAGAAAATAGTTACTCTGAATTGTAATATTATTTCACAATATTATTGTTTTTACTGTATTTTTGATCAAATAAATGCAGCATTTGTGAGTATAAGAAAATGCACAGACTTCAAAATAGTAGTGTATTTGACATACCAAAAGCCCAAATGTAAATTAGATGGATTCTATTTTGAAAACTTATCCCATTTGATAACATGCCGCAACAAGCAGTAACCGTGGAAATGTTTAATAAGATTGGGTAGTCATTACCAAACAGAATGTAACATCCAAACACAAATCTACTCAAAAACAAATCTACTCTGAGACATTCTCTGGAGTAAAACATGTGGCAACTAGCCCTGGTCTCTCCTACAATCTTTCTCGAGTGAGTAAGCTTTTCTAATACACTTTGAGAAAGAAAATAGATTTGTTTTCCAAAACTGCCCAGAGTGCTTGCCGCAGGCACAATTTCAGGAGAGTTTTCTGGCTGTTTCTTTGATAAGAAAGCGTCTGTCAAGAATATAAATCCATGTGTATGGAGAACACGTGTTTGGTTACTCACCTGCCAACCAACAGGAACTCTCCAACTAGGCGGCGGCGTCTCATGGCCATGAGGATGCCACGCACGGTCATGCCCTCGCAGAAGCACGCCACCACACGGGCTTTGGGCAGGTGGCTTCTGAGCTTATCGAGAAGACGGTCAAAACTCTGTTCTCCAGCATTGCTGTAGATCTTGTCAGAGTGGGCGATACAGATGCCCTCCTTTGCTGCCATGTCTTTGAAGGCCTCCATTCCACTCTCACCATAGTTCCCTGAAGATTGAGAAATTGAATGATAATTTATATAATTCTATATTAGATTATATTACAGTAGTGGCCAAAAATGATGTCCAGAGGGGATATCTGTTTTTAAAGACCTACGAGTTCAATTAAACCATTAAAATGTGAGGAAAATTGGATCATTTTAAAACATTTTATATATGAGAGAGAACAAAACTAAACTTGGTTAAGGTATGTAACTGACTAAATTATTTGGCAACCTACAGCTGTCACGTGGAGTTGAAGTGGAAGATGAAGGAAGTGAGTGAACAGATAGCTTGCCACTTAAATATACTTTATTTAACACAACAAAACAAGGAAGAGTTATCCAAACAAGAGAAAATCCAGGCCAGAGAAAAAGGAACAGAACAAACTGTGAGCTTAAATACAAGAGATAACAAGCAACTCAACAAGAACCAGGTGTACCAATCTGTAACCATGACAACTAATGAGGGATCGGAACACAGGAAAGTAAAGGAAGGAAAACAAGGAAGGTAAACTAATAATTAACTGGAACAAACACAGTGACAGAATAAAACCATGGATAGAAATAAAACAGAAGACAATTAAGCTAAACATGACAATAATGTGACAAATTGACTACAACATAATCAGTTATTAATATTTTGTTGGATCTCTCGTTTTTGCATGTGTTAATAATTTATTTTTTTATTTGTATATCATTGCATGTTTTATTAGCACAATCTACCCAAAATGCTTGCAAAATCTGTAACGAAATTTGAATAATATATGAATAAAGGGTGAATATGTCAATTTTACTTGGCCAGACATCACCTTTTGCCATTATATTATATTGTATTGTATTATATTGCATTGTTTTATATTATATTATATTTAGGGCTGTCAAACGATTAATCGCGATTAATCGCATCCAAAATAAAAGTTTGTTTTTACATAATACATGTGTGTGTATGGTGTATAATTATTTTCTATATATAAATACACACACATGCATGTATATATTTAAGAAATATTTGCATGTATATACTGTGTATATATATATATTTATATTATATATAATTTATATTATATATAAATATTTTATATATAAATAACACATTTTTCTTAAATATATATGCATGTGTGTGTATTTATATATAGAAAATAATTATACTCCATACACACACATATATTATGTAAACACAAACTTTTATTTTGGATGCGATTAATCGCGATTAATCGTTTGACAGCCCTAATTATATTATATTATATTATATTATATTATATTATATTATATTATATTAATATATAAAATGCATTTATTTATGTTGTGCTTATATTATATAAGTGTCTGAAAAGTGTTATTTATTATATTATATATAATTTTATATTAGCATTTTGATTAAACAATGGTTCAATAAAATATTTATATAAAAAAAAGTAATTGGGGTTTTAATATAAAATAGCTTGAAATTGTACAGCTATAATGTAACTCTGTGACAGCAATAGATGTTGATTGGTGCACAAAACAATCTCAACCTGTCAAAATCATGCTGAAATGACTTGGTTAAAATCTTCAGGGGGAAATGAGTCATAGGTGCTACTCACAGTTAAGAACAGCACAAGGTTTGACTGACATTCTCACATTTTATTCTCATCATTAGTTCTTCTGGTGTTTAGAAATAATATATATCCTACTTCTTCCTTATTACCAGAAAATGATGAATGGGCCAGTGGAGGAAAGTGTGAGATTGTTTCTCAATAGAATATTGAACACTATTTTGAGAGATCATGGAAATGTGGAAATCTCATGAAATTACCCTTTCAAGCAGTTTGTTCTGTTGAGCAAAAAAGTAATGTAATGTCAGATTTACTACAAAGATTCCAAAATAATCATCTATATTCTATAAAAGTGTCCATGTTCTGTGCTTTGCTTCCTGTATATATTTAGTAAGAAACATAAATAGATTTCACTTTTTCATGCTTAGAAAAACTAATGAAAAACAGGCCATGGTGCCCCTCTTTCACAAAGCGTCAGGGGTAAACTCCCCCAATTTACATAAAAATCAGGTCACCTACTTTTGTGTGAGGAATGTTCCCAGTCTTCACGCATTTTATGAGGTGCGAATTTGATACAATTGCAGAGATGGCTTGATAAAAAGCAAACGTACAGCTTAATTTCATCCCCCCAAAAAATTACTTTCACAATTTCTTCCAAATCATTGCATAAAAAAAATCTTAATTATACCCAAGAGTATGAGCACTGGTAATGAAGATTAAATAAAAATCAGTACATCAGCAGTGAGCGTAGTGGTTTACAGTCTTGTAACTTAAAGGTTGCAGGTTCAAATTTTGCAGGGGTGTTATGTGAACTGTGAAGTCACTGAGATCACCACTGCGTCCCAAAGGAAAGCGTTTAACCCCAGTTTGCTATTAGCATTCCAGCAAGTACGCTGTGTTTGTCAAGGGGAAAACTGTCCATTGTTGTTCATCCTAACATGAAAGTTTCGAGGAACTGTACCTTACTGTACAGGAACTGTACTGTTATGCAGTACATTTTAGTGTTCCCATTAATAATGTCTCAATATATTAATAACGTACATTGCCATTCAAATGCTTGGGGTGCAGCAAGATTTAAAAAAAAGAAAGAAAATAAATGAATACTTTTATTAAATTGATTAAAAGTAACAATAAAGCCAATTATAATGTTTTGTTATAATGTATTGTTATTAAATGCTATTTCAAATCAGTTCTTTTAAAATTTCTGTTCACCAATGAATCATGGTTTCCACAAAAATATTAAGCAGCATGACTGTTTTTGACATTAATAATAATAAATGTTTTTTTGAGCAGCAAATTAGCATATTAGAATGATTTCTGAAATTATTCAGAATGATGTGATACTGAAGACTGGAGTAATGATGCTGAGCTTTGCCATCACAGGAATAAATTACATTATTACAACTGCAAATAAGTTATTTCAAATAATAATAATATTAGTTGTAATAATATTTCACAATATTACTGTTTTACTGTACTTAATAAATGCAGAAATGGTGAGCATAAGAGAATAAAGAGAGAATCTTAGCAACCCCAAACTTTTGAAAAGTATAGTGTCTTGTCTGTATGATAAAATGTGAAATATTAGCTATTATTGTAACACTTTACCTAGCTTTAAATATTGTTTTGTAATCTTTTAACTAACAAATGCCAATTAATAACAAATTCCTCCTGGAAATGACACAACAACAACACCAAAACAACGCAAGCATCAGTATGTATTAGTAATGGATTTGATGGATTCTGCAATGTTTTGTGGTTTGCCTCACTATAAAACGTTCTAAAATGTTTGCTACAATTACAGAAATCAGTATGATAATATTGAAATTTGGAAAAATAAAAACAAAACCAAGAGAATGATCACTGAGCAATGACAGGTTATTTAGCACCAGACATAATGCCATTGTGTAAATGATCATGGTATAAGTGTGTCACCCATGTATAACTTCATGACTTTCAAATGCATCTCATCCTTCTGATGACTTAGATTTGAGAAATGCATTTCCAAATGCGCACGATTCCATCTCTAATCTCTCTCCCCAGGGAAGGACTTCTTCAAATCTTTCACTCCATTCCTCTCTGCCAGTTCGGCGAATTCATTCTCTTGCTGCGCTCAAACTTCACTAGAACCTTCTGTCTCAGATAAAAATGGATATATAATTAAAAAAATCTGAGTTACATAATGTCTTCCAGGCATTTCATCGATAAAGAGCAGTAATCAAGTGGTCTCAAAATCCAATTGATTGGTCATAACAAATGTGGCTAAAATGACCTCTGCACACAGTAACAGATATTTTGATGACGTCAACTGTCTCTTTCCCTCCTACAGAGAGACAGACACTGCAGACAAGTCTTTAAACAGTGTGTTCACTCAAACAGGAAAATTCATTAAACGCCCACAGACAGCGAAAACAGAGCTAAAGATGTAAATGATCATCATGGTCGCCTTTCAGTTAATGATTTCTGTTTGTTCTGTGATCTGTCACGAGGCCAAAAAAAGGCCAAAACAAAAGCACAGCAGCAACACAATACGTGAGCGTGGCTATTAACCATTCATTCTGTGTACGCTGTGTGCAAACATCAAAGACACTCTTGAACATGATGAAACAATAGATAGACAAATCTGCAGGAAGGGACGATTCTGCTTGGCACATCATTTTGCACATCAATACCTAAATACAGTAAATCTCACTATTATGTACAAAGCTTTCATTACTGCAAAACACGTTTGTCGAAACCATCACCCACTTTCTCAAAACCTTAAACACAAAACCAAATCTTCAAACTACATTCAGAGAACATCTGACTCCTCTGGCAAAATCAAACAATTGCCTCAAAAGCATTTTATCTGATAATGCTTACTGATCATACACACAGCGATATTATATAATATTATAAACGCTACAGATCATTCATTATGCACTACATCAAAAAACTTACAGTAGAAAGGTGAACAAATTGGATACTGTATGCACTGCAAGTATAGTATTGTACTGAATATTGTATAGTAGGCCTATTGAATGGCCTTGCATACTGTAAAAATACAGTGACCCGACTGCAAAAGCCAAAAAGGTTAAAGAGGTGGTTGATTAGGATTTCACTTTTTTAACTTTAGTTAGTGTGTAATGTTGCTGTTTGAGCATAAACAACATCTGCAAAGTTACAACGCTCAAAGTTCAAAGCAAAGGGAGATATCGCATTTCAAGGACTAAAACGAACGTCTGGCAACGGAAATGTCATCTTTTGCCAGGCAAAGGGAAAAACCCTCTGGAATGCCAGATCAACATTCTGCACACCTCGCTCATTCTCGTCCTCATCCTCTTCCTCCTTGTTCACCACCTCTTACACATACTCTTCCTCCTCTCCCTCTTATATCGTTTCCATCCATTGTTTGTATAAACATTCAGTGCAACATTTGAGTCAATTTAGGCACTCTGAACGGACTTGTATGTACAGTTGGTTTGGTCACATCATTAGAAACAAGTGTGAACAATTTTGAGTCGTTGAGTGTAAACGATGACAACTGTGTTGTAGTTGCACAGTGCGAAATGTGTTTTAGTGAGTGAGAATGTGTTTAGAGTTTTGCAAAAAAAATTGCAAATGGTGTCTTTACCTGAACTTTTTTAATGTTTCACAGAAAGAGTGATTTACTCAACAAATTGGTTTAGGCTGTTTAGAATGTGGCTCAGAGAAAACGGTAACATACTTTTTATAAGGGTTATTTTCATCTAAAACAAGGCAAAACACCTATTTTCCATTGGCGCTCAGTGATTGACAAGCTGGTTAAAAACCAGTCAAATCAAATTTGACTACAAACATTTGGTCTATTTTATTAATATAGCCAACAAATGAGCCCAGAAATTACAAATGTCAAAGTATGATATAATAAAAAAAGGAGCTACAGAATATGCAAGCAAATAAATCAACATCATGGAGCTTTTCACAGCTCCCTGTTCTGTATGTGGGTGAAAACTGTGGTGGGCTCCACATTTAACTACCTGCTGGCAATTAACACCTGTCTGTGAGATCATCAATCTTTCAGTCAATCTGCTTGATACACTTTCTAATATACAGTAAAAAACTAAAATAAAAAGGATTAAAAGCTGTAGTGCTGCAGCAACGATTAACCGTGATTAATCGCATCCAAAATAAAAGTTTGTGTCTATATAATATATGTGTGTACTGTGCATAATTATTTTGTATATATAAATAAACACGTTTATATTTAAGAAATATTTGCATGTATATATATTTATACATAATTTATATTAATAAATAACACATTTTTCTTAAATATATAGGCCTACTTTCATATATGTGTATTTATATATACAAAATAATTATACACAGTACACATACATATATTATGTAAACACAAACTTTTATTTTGGATTGTTGCCAGCACTACTATATAGTTATATTAAAATGACAAGAACACCCAACAAAATTACTAAAACTTTAACTAAAATTAAAATGAAAACAAAATATTTATAAAAACTACAATAGTATGATACTCCAAGACTTTGTGCAGTTTAAACGGTGTTAAATCTTTTCTAACCAAGTATAATTTAATAAAAAAAAGTAAAAAACAGATTCCTGGATCTTGACTATATGTGGCACATTCCGCATCTGAGACATACACGATTTATAAGGACTGTGATGTGTCATTTCCCTCTATGAAAAATAAAGAGATTTTGCTGTTTAGGCCTAGATAAAGGTGAACCACGACAGATAGAGTGATACATTATCACCTAAAAAAAAAAATCCCTCTGGAAATCTCTCACTTTGAGAATGTGGAAGATTTAGCACTTTAAATAATAGTGTTACGTGCTGGTGGAGATCTGTGTTCCTCACTGGAAGACTTTTGTGAAATACTAATATGAGGAAGAAAACTAAAAGAGTTTCAGTGCAGATTCAGCTCTTCTAAGAGGCATTGGAAAATCTCACGAGAACCGTGAAGAAAAATGCTTCCCTGAGGAGAGAGATCACGTACCTTCAGTGTGAATGGCAGATACGTAGGTCCAGTTGTATCGTTTGACGATGTCCACCATCGCTCTGGCTTGCTGGGCGTCGGACGGCACCACCCTCATGAAGTACTTGTACAAAGACTTATCGCTGAGATCCATACTGGTAGCCGAATACGCAATCTGGGGAATGTTGAACAGCTGAAGGAGATTCTGAACCTGGATGGCCACAGAACTGGACCCAGGCCCGATCAGCCCCACAATGGGCTTCTTCCCCTTCATGGGAGTCCCTCCATCTTCAGTTAAACACTTGGTCATGCCCTCCTCCTCCTCGGCCGAGACCAGGGTGTCACGGATAAACTCGATGCTCTGCTCCAGAGCCACGGCCGAATGCCAGCAGGAGTCTCTGATCTCGCAGCCCAGCGTGATGTTGGGTAGGATGTGTGGGTCCGCATTGATGCGGTCCAGGGTGTGCATCATGGCCTCCACCCTCTGGATGCCGTACTGCTCGCGTACGGCGCCGCACTTGCGCTCGTGAACCTTGTCGGCCGGCGGCTGATGATGGACGGAGAAGAGCGCCCCGATGATGATGTCGCCGGGGATGTGGGCCAAGACGCGTCGCTCGCTGGCCTGGGCCTTCGCTAAATTATCCGGCCGTGTAGGACCCAATCTGTCTCCGATCAGCACAAACAACAGTAAGTGTAAAATCCCCATTTCCTCGGCCCTCTCAGATCAGAGTGTAGAATACAAGTAGGTTCCTCAGGGCATCTGAAAGAGTCACAAGAAGCAGAAATATTCAGAGCAATATCCCTAGAGATCATCAACCTCCCACTGAATCACAGAGGTGCATATTTGCGAGAGTCGTGATAAGGATGAGCTGTCGCCAGGGCAACGTCTTATTCTAAAGAGTGAGGATTTTTCTGCCTTCCTCTAAATATCTCGACATCAGGAGGAAAACAAAGTTGAAACGCTCATGAAGAAGTTCGTGAAATGTGCTTATTCCAGGCAGATCTCAGCATCATTAACACCTGTTAGAAGCAATAAGCATGCAAATCTTAAAAGATGTATTGATTCAGATTCATGTATTCATAACCTCAGAGATTTTCCAAAACACTGAGACCCAGAAGATAATGATCTTATGCAGATTTGCAGCCACTGAATATTTATACTGCCTCTTTACCCTTAACCTCTTTTTCATTACTCTAAATGAATTATTAATTTGATTAAAAAGGAGTTAAACAGCTTAAAGGGATAAATACAGAATTCCCCAGAATGATTGTTGGTTATAAGCCAGCCATTATATCATAATATATATGTATATACAGATCACACGGAGAAATACTAGGGATTTATACTATACTCTTTGTTTGCAACAGACTGATAGAACCCCACTGTATGAACACAGAACCCCATGTATACTTAATCAGATTGATTCTTCATACTCAATTCACAGAGTTGGTATTGGGACATAGATGCACTATTTATGTTCTTCCATTGATACAGTATGTTTTGCGCTCTAACTACGATGCATTTTTAAACAGCCAGGACTGGACAGGATATCTTAAGTTTTCCAAAACGACAGAAAACCCTGAATTCCTTTAACACATAATTGTTGGGCAGACTTACAAAGTGCATTCCGTTAAATTGAATTCGTGACAAACCACCAACAATAACTCAATAGTACAGAGAAATCCATACTGTATAGACAGTTTGCTAATGGTTGTACGGTTTCTTTTCTTTTCTTTGTTGTAGCTGTTGTACATTATTTTGTTCATGTAATAGTTAATTTAAAAGAGAAGTTAAACATGAGCAAGATATTACTTAATTAATAGATTGATTAATTAAGGTGCCAGACTCAAAAGTTACACGATCCAATAAGCATTCGCTGTTGTATGAGCTGTCCATGGTACTGAAATACATGGTGCTGATAATCCAGTGAATCTGAATCTATGTATGGCAATGAAAATCACACTGTGGCGGAATACCACTTCATATGTGGCCAATGCCATAACACATAATCAAGAACTTACATGAAGAACTCACTAAGGAAGCACATGACCGTTCAAATCATCAGAAACATGACCATGAATTTAAGCGTGAGGCATTAGACATATATTGAAAAGTGTTAAATACCAACGCTAATGATTATGAAAACACCAGTGATAATGTAACTTACCGTTCGGTCGTTGTTTTGCTCGTGTTCTTCTCACAATCGGAGTGTCTCTGGGTGTATGAGCGCGTGCGATGCGCGTTCACTTCAGCAACAACTCTCGCGCGCGTCACGTGACATATATTTTTCTAAATATTTACATCTTGTTCTAACAGTCCATGAAGATGAAAACCATAAAGAAGTTACATACTCACAGTCACCTCTGTTTGTATAAGTAAAGTCTAAAAATATAATTATTTATTTTTTATTTTAATTTTTTGTCAGGTGATCTTTTATTTTGTATACCCATAAACTTCTCTGTTTTACAAACTATAGAGGTATTTATTGTCCATTGCAGTATTAGCTGTTTTTTTAATTAAAAGTCATATTAAAAAAAGCTGTAAAGGTTTAAGAATCTGGTCAATCCTTGACCGTTTTTATTAGATTGTTTTCTCTTAAATATGTCTTGCAGTGACTATAAGGACTGATGCAGAACTTTGACCACTTCCCTCATACGGGCACAGCGCCATCATCTGGTAACTCAAAAAATGATATAATTTATCATGTCAGTGCTGTTTATAACCTTTTGGTTTTACAACCCCACAAAACAATCCCATCAGTTAGTCACTAATACCATCAACACCAGACCAGAAATAACTCACAACTTACAGGGTATCATTTAGTTTTATCATTAATATTATTCAGTTGCACACTTTTACAATGTGCTTTCTCAGTTGCTGGCCCTAAGTTGTGGAATGGTTTACTTATGTCTATTAGATCCTCTAGCTCTGTAAACATGTTTAAAACCTTTCTCAAGACGTATTTGTTTGATGAGGCCTTTGCTACTTTGTAAGGAGCATTAGGTTTGGATTAGATGCATTTGTGGTGTTTGTTTATTATTTCTCTAATATGAGGGGTTTTTTTTTATCCTTATAAAATTTGTACTGCACTCACTCTGGAGCTTTAAAAATACATTTAGATGTGATTTGATTCACTTTTAAACTAAACAATCCATACTATATTAAAAAAAAAAAAAAAAAAAAAACTAACCAAGTAGCTCGTTTTAATGAGGAAGTTTTGACAGTTCTGTGGTTGTGTCCAGTCCTTCTGGCATTGTTTTACTGTACAGAAGAGAGAAGTTTGAGTAAGACAAGTAAGAAATGTAAAAATTTACCTCTTTATTTTACTACAAGTGTAATCATTTTTATTTTATTTTACATATACATTTGAACACTTGGTTGGGAATTACTGATGTAGATCACATTCAAAACTAGTCATGCTATGCAGGCCTACATTTATAGCAATAAAACTGTTAATTGTAAAATATGAAATACTTTCAAAGAAGTTTTTCCGTAGCAAATCCAAGTGACACTATGAAGTTGAGGTATCAGATATTTTATTATTAATAAAATGTAATGTATTTAAAGGTTTTATTAAAAATATATAGATGTATTTTTAGGTAAAATGTATAGTACTATTTTTCATATTTGATGTACTTCAATAGAAATGGTTTATATATATATATATATATATATATATATATATATATATATATATATATATATATATACATATATATATGGCTGCAAGGGATTTTTAAGAAAGGACATTCATTCAAAAAGTCTTATTATATCACTATTGGCCTCTAGATGGCAATAACATACTTTTTTATTTCACAGGCACACATTTCAACAACTTCAAAATCATATTTTTCTTAGGTTGTGGCATTAGTTGGTTATTGACTGACTTTTATAATTATTATACTGTAGTTGTATGATCTAAGACGTGAAATAACATCTAATACACACCAAACAAATGGTGAATCCTCTGATCTGAGGTGTGTCCCAAGGCTATAAATTAATATCACCTGATTCTAATTGTGCTTGTCTATTTAATGCTCTTTGCAGCTGGTTACATATTTATTGCAGTTGAGTCTAGCACTGAGAGATCTGTTTTATACACAAACTCCTGCTGTCAGTTCTGTTTTAGCAGTTATTGTAACGTTTGATCTTAAAACCTCCTGTAGAAGTTTGTTAGGAGTGATTTGCCTATGGCTAGTGCATTGAGTGTCAAAATGCCTACTGAAAATCTGTCTGATAAACGCATGTCCAAGTTCAAAAATAAGGGCAAGGAGCCAACGGTGAGCTGTGCATCCGTTCTGGCTATTTTTTCCACTTTCAACAGTTCTCTCCTTAATCTCTTGATAGATTCACTCACCTTATCTCTGCTTGCAGAAAATGCGTGACCGCAGAATTGCAGAATGTGTTGAGCTTCGAAAAGCTCATAGGGTTGAAAGTATTCTGAAGAGGAGAAATATTTCATCCTTGGGAGATGAGGAACCTCTGTCACCAGAGTTTAACACTGACAACGAACAGGTGTTTACTACTTCTACCTTCAATTAAAACACGTTTTTACAATGCTTTATCTCACTGTTTTCATCTTGTTAAGGTCATATCTGCAACGATTCAAGAGATTGTTGCAAGTGTGAACGCTGACAGCCCAGAGATGCAGAGACAAGGTTGTCAAGCAGCTAGGTACAGTAACCAATCTTAACTTGACTAGCAGTCATCTCAAATCATGTTACAGAGCATTACCAACCTTCAAATTGATCCCTACAGGAAGCTGCTTTCTCGGGAGAGGAACCCTCCCCTTAAGGAGATCGTTGAAGCAGGACTTCTGACTCGCTTTGTGGAGTTTCTAGGGAGGAACGATGACCCTATGCTGCAGTTTGAGGCTGCCTGGTCCCTTACTAATGTTGCATCTGGCACTTCTTGGCACACACAGCAAGTGGTAGAGCATGGAGCGGTACCAGCCTTCATCGCCCTGCTGGCTTCACCAATGCTGAACATCAGTGAACAGGCTGTCTGGGCTTTAGGCAACATTGCAGGTGAGGATACTTTGAACTTCAGGAGGCCTCTACATCGTAAAAGAATATGACGGTTAAACACTTGCACTGTAATGTTTGGTGAAACTTGGGTATTTTGTTGAAAACGGTGGTAGTTGTAAGTTTTGGAACCATTTGTCCCAGTGTTCATTCTTCCATTTTAGGTGATGGTCCATCCTATCGAGACGCCTTGATCGACTGTGGCGTCATCCCTGCCTTGTTGGCACGACTCACACCAGATGCTCCTGTGAGTTTCTTCTGGACTCGCCACATCTCTGAAATGGCAAATGTAAACAAACATGCAGAATGTAAACTACATAAAATGTTTTGCAGGTGGGATACCTTCGCAACCTTACATGGACCCTGTCGAACCTTTGTAGGAACAAGAATCCCTTCCCTCGTTTCAGTGCTGTCCAACAAATGCTCCCCTCCATAATCCAACTGCTCCACCACGGTGACAAATCCGTCCTGTCTGATGCATGCTGGGCCATTTCGTACCTCACCGATGGACCCAATGAACGAATTGATGTGGTCATCAAGACTGGAATTCTTCCACGGTTGGTTGAGCTGTTGGGCTTTGAGGAACTCTCTGTGGTGGTAAGTACTCAGTGTTTTTACCTTTTTGGTCTTGATGTTGGGCCACTTGAGGAGTTTCACCAATATTCTCTAGACACCAGCCCTACGGTCGATTGGGAACATTGTCAGCGGTTCGGACCTGCAGACGCAAGCGGCCATTGATGCAGGCGTGTTGAGTGCCTTGCCTCAGCTGATGCGACACCCTAAGTCCAGTGTTCAGAAGGAGGCAGCTTGGGCAGTGTCCAACATTGCAGCTGGACCCTGCCAACAGATTCAACAGCTCATCACGTGTGGATTGTTGGCTCCTCTGGTGGATCTCCTAAGGAATGTATGTCATAACGGATGTCTTTTATGTTGAGTTTTCTGCCCCCACAGAGTTGCCTATAAAAAGTTCTGGCTTCAATGTGATTGCATGCTTCTCCTAAAGCTGGGCATAAAATGAGGCCAATTATATAAGTAGTCCCTCCTGAGGCCCTTTGAAATGTGGTTTCATTTCCAGTTGAGAGAACTATACTATAACATGCATTGTCAAATCTTTGAGGTAATTGTATGGAAAGAGCAGACTTGTACAAGCAAATGGTTACAATGAAAGTCTTGTGCAAGAACTTCTGTTTTTAATGTTTGTGGTTATGTCATGATTTGACCGATAACAAAACCTTTTTGGGCTGCAGTGGTGGTCTGTTTTTTGCATTAGTTTGCCAATATTTTGTGGTAAATTCTTCTAATTGGGATTCATAAATGGATGTCTAATTTGGTGATAAAATGTCTTTCGTACCAAAATACAATGTGCTTTTTCAGTGTTGGTTTGACACTTTGGGATACTCAAACTCCTTGTATTGCAGGGTGACTTCAAAACCCAGCGAGAGGCAGTATGGGCAGTGACTAACTACACAAGTGGTGGGACCGTAGACCAAGTTGTTCATCTGGTCAAGTGTGGTGCTTTAGAGGCCATCTTGAACTTGCTTCAAGTTAAAGACACCAAGACGGTCCTGGTCATCCTAGATGCTATAAATAACATTTTCTTAGTGAGTTCACTGTGTGTGTGGCTTCATAAAGAAATCTGCAAAACCTTCCAACTTCCAGTGCTTGGCATTGAGATGCTAAAATATCAACTGTGTACCTTCTGCAGGCTGCTGAGAAACTTGGTGAGGTGGATAAGCTTTGTTTGCTGGTGGAGGAGGTGGGAGGGCTGGATCGAATTGAGTTTCTTCAAAACCATGAGAACAATACTGTTTATAGAGCGGCTCAAGCTCTTATTGAGAAGTATTTCAGTGAGGTGGGTGTCGCTGAAAGTCATTTTTGTTAGCAAGTTTGTCAAATGTTTTCGTAATCCTTTTGTTTGCAAATGCACTTTGATCTGGGAAAACTAAGACTTTTCCATAAACCATTCACTATTTCTTTTTACCCTCTCTGACGTCTTCCCACGACGCTTTCCTTGACTCCCTCAGGATGGTGAAGATCAGTGCCTGACAACGGAAGCCACAGACACAAACTTTGTCTTTGGAGCATCTGAGGTCCAAAAAAGATTTGACTTTTGAATTTTTTTTTTTAAAGCTTCAATTGAATAAAGGATTATTTTTGCAGCATGTTTTGGCCTATTTTTCTTGATTTTGGGGTTGGCAAGGCAGTTGCTGTTGTACAGTAGAAGTTTTCATGAAAGATCGTGCTTGCAAGGTAGCACTGTTTTAGTTTTTTTTTCTTTTCTTTTTTTTTTGTAAATGCCACCAGAGCCACTTAACGTGCTGAGTCATGACAAATGGCTTACAGTAAGTCTTATTTGGTGTTGGCAGTGGCTGTTAACTAGGGGTGGAACGGTACACCAAAGTCACGGTTCGGTACAATGGAGGGAAAAGCAAACCAAATGTAGAAGGCAAATTTTTTTTTTTTATTGTGCATGTCTCAGGCTGTACCACCAAAGGAAAATAAATGTCTTAAAGTCGGCATGAAATCAAATTTGACAAATCTTCTTTTTATATGTAATATTGTAGTGTTTATTATAAATGACTTATCTGTGCACTTCATTCTTTTTTTTAAAATTCATGTACCCTTATAATCTTTAATCAAATACATTACCCTTCCCTCCCCCCTCGAAACGACCTCTCTTCTCTTTCGGTCACGTGCCATGGCGAAAGGGTGGAGATGGTCCTCACTGCAGAGCATAAAATCCGGGGGGAGGAGTCGGATAAAATCCAACTCCTCCCACCTTACATATACCTAAACCTACCCGTCTCCACCCCCTGATCCCTAAACCCACCCCTAAACCTACCCATCTCCACCCCTAAACCTACCAATCTCCACCCCTTATATAAGATCCGACTCCTCCCCCCGGATCTTGTGTACTGCATTGAGGTGCTACTGGAAGGGTGCGGCTATCGAGATGCTCTCGAGGGTGAACTTGACTGATAACAGAGAATGTTTAATAAGGCTGATAACTTGACTTGACTCATCTTGGTTCGCGGGAATAATAAAATAAAATAAAAAATCCTTCATGGGAGGGTAACGGTGGGGAGTCCGGTGGGGAGAAATCCTCCACAACTGAATGTAAACTGGCATTCAAATCTGCCTCCATTTTGTTTGCAACGCCCAACCTCCAACGATCCAATCAATTCCCGAAGGACGAAATCAAGTCCCGCCCTACATTTTTTTCTAATTTCAGAAGCAGTTTCACTCGGATATACGTCACAAGGAAAAAATTACAATCTCAACTTCCGTTTCATGCCGACTTTAAGCCTTGTGTGGTTTTTTTTTTTAAATAGGTTTTATTAATAAAGTAAAGGCATATAACCAGTTTTTGTAGTGCTTTGACAATAGTTTTATATTAGTTAAAATAAAAAGACTAAGACCTTGATGTTTGGTAATTGTACCTGAATGAATTTAAAATTAATTTGCAATATTTCAGATCAATATATTTATTTTCCTTAATTTTAATTAAGGAGTTTATTTCTGTATAAAGTAATACTACCATTAAAAACACATTTGATTTTCTTTTTTGTAGAATGTGTAACTTACTGTTGTAGGTTACAGTTTGACAAGAGCACAATGTGTTTTATTGCGAGTGTACACAAATATAAGTAAACACTCTACAGTTTGAATGATGTCCTATGAACAAAATGACGGAGTATGTTTTTATGTTTCCACTGTTCGATCGCCCCCGCGCCCCCCTCTCTCTCTCTCACACACACACACACACATTCCAGCATTGCAATCTTGACATCGCAGCCTGTTCATTATTGCCACAGAGCTTCAGAGATAAGGCGGAGCTACAGATTAGGTGTCCCTAAAGAACCCGCGTATCTAACAGTAGTTCCGCATTACATTAATTTGCACGCGAGTTTTATTTATTTTTATATCGTGTATTCTCCGTGTATATTCATGCACCGAGCCGTGACGCCCGTACCGTTTCGGTTCAATACGAATACATGTAGCCTACCGTTCCACCCCTACTGTTAACCACTGTAACATTGGTTTTGTGCCATTACGGTGTAAACTAAGACCAGTCACCAAGTATACACGTCTCCAGGATCACCTAAATTCATAAAATATAGATATTAACATGCTCAATAGTTTAGAAAATGATTCAAATCAAACTTGAGCATCTTTTGTGTTTTTTTGGAAAAATGTACTCCCTTCCCAACACAGATTCATCCCTTGTACAAATCCTGGACTATTGTATCAGGTGTCTTTAAATTGACAAATTGTATCTGTTTCATAGCTACTATAATTTTGAATACCAAGTAATCTTATAGAAGAGAAATGTGTGCTTTCAGCTTGACACATTAGCAAGTGTGAACTCTGAATAAACCAATATTAATGAATGCATCTTTAATGACTATTTGCTTCAGCCAGAAAAAGTGGAATGTGAAATGCTCCACTTACTAGGATTGGACACATTTTGGTCTGAATCAATATAATCTATTCAGAGTAACTGTTGGTTCTTTGTGTGAGAGCTTTCTTAAAAATAAAACCTCTCTAAACATGCTCTGTACAATAAATCTATAATTTGACCTTGGACAAAGATTTGAGAATTTACATAACATTCATGCTTCATTATGCATCAAACCATACAATCAGATAAAATGATTCCCACTCAGAGCTAAGAATGTTGGTCCTCTTACAGTCTCTTAATTTAATCATCACACTCATCCTCACTGTCAACATCTTTTTCTTTCTCTTTATCCTTTGGAGGAGGTGGAAGATCCAGCCGGGCCCATGACATTGGCTCTGCCTTCTTCAACAAAACCTCAATTTTGGTAGCCATCATGTTCACCAAACTTTTACTTGCATCGATCACCTTAGGTAAAAGCAAATAGACAATCTTAAAATTATTAAAGTCATGCTTTGTTTGTATTGTGGTGCTGAAGTTTATATTAAAGCAATGATTTGGAGTGGAAATTCCTTTAGGACCAGAACTACATGCTTTAGAATAAAATATTGTGAAATTACAATACTTTTTCATATGCAGAGACAACTTTGGGAAACCTTTTTTTATCATTATTATTATTATTATATCCAGTAACACTATTGCCACAAAATGTATTCACTTCAAGCTTTAATTAAAAAAAGTATGATAAAAGTACTTTACAACTGAATACTCACCCCCCACAAACTGATCTGCTGTTCAAATTCTTTCTCTCCTTCAAATATAATGTGGATTTTGAGCTGCAAAGAATAAAAAAAATAGCCTTATTTGGAAAATTTTAAACTACCAGTATACAGAATTTTGCAAATAATTTTGCCTTGATGTCTTACCACAGTACTGTTCCCCTCCACCGAGCTCAGCTCTGGTATTGAATTTTTGGCATAAATGGAAATGATGACCTGACTTCCTGTTTGGTGCCAATCAAACCTGCATGGTACAACCTTTTTTCCCTGTACACACATAAAAAAAAAATGTCATCCTCCACTTCAAACAAGATTCACATGTAAACGTATTTAATAATTTGGTCTTCAACAAATTATGTTAATTTGAAAGTAGCATTTGGGCCTGCTAGAGCTGCACAGTGTTGTAATACTGTTTAATTGGAATGTATGTAAAAATCCAGTATAATTGCCATCTACAAAATGCAGGGGGGAAAAATCCAGTGCAAGTAATATAGTTCTTTGACATTTAAATCTCATGGTAGGCACTTACTGTATTTTTCATATTCCACTGATGCTTTCCTCGGGTACAGCCCTCCAGAGACAGAAACGTGTTGAAGTCTGAGGTTTTCCTCTTACAGCAGGTCCAATATTTCATCCTTTTATGAGGAAAGATAAAAAAAGACTTAGGGGCAGTTTACATGGCACAGTTTTCAACCAAAAACGGAAAACTTTTTATACCTTTTGGCCGTTCATTTACATGACAACTGCATTTTGGGGGCCTGAAAACGCAAACTTTTGAAATTGGGTTTCAAAGTGTACAAAACAATTACTTTTATCGTCTCCTTGTAAACAACAAAAACATGAATTTGTGAAAATGGTGACGTCATACGCATTTCGTGTTCAGTCTATAGGCAGTGTTTCTTTACAAAGTGACATTGCCAAATACTGGCCTGGCAACATAATACAGCGGTTTTAAAGGGTTAGTTCACCCAAAAATGAAAATTCTGTCAGTAATTACTCACCCTCATGTTGTTCCAACCCCGTAAGACCTTCGTTCATCTTCGGAACACAAATTAAGATATTTTTGATTAAATCTGAGCGCTGTCTTACTCCTCCATAGGCTTCTAAGGGACTGAAACTTGCTGGCCCAGAAAATGCATTAAAGACATCGTTAATATAGTCCAAGTGACTCCAGTGGCTCAATCTTAAGTTTATAAAGCGACGAGAATACTTTTTGTGCACAAAAACAAACAAAAATAACGACTTTATTCCACTTTTCATTTCCTTCTCTCTGGGCCTCGAGTCTTTTCACATAGTGTTTAAGCGTAGCGCGTCTGTGTTGCACGTCACCACGTAGGCTCACTATTGGCCGACGCTGGTCATGTGTGATACGTGGTGACGTACAACACAGACGCGCTACGCTTAAACACTACGTGAAAAGACTCGAGGCCCAGAGAGAAGGAAATGAAAAGTGGAATAAAGTCGTTATTTTTGTTTGTTTTTGCGCACAAAAAGTATTCTCGTCGCTTTATAAACTTAAGATTGTAAAAAAGTATTCTCGTCGCTTTATAAACTTAAGATTGAGCCACTGTAGTCACTTGGACTATATTAACGATGTCTTTAATGCATTTTCTGGGCCAGCAAGTTTCAGTCCCTTAGAAGCCTATGGAGGAGTAAGACAGCGCTCAGATTTAATCAAAAATATCTTAATTTGTGTTCCGAAGATGAACAAAGGTCTTACGGGGTTGGAACAACATGAGGGTGAGTAATTACTGACAGAATTTTCATTTTTGGGTGAACTAACCCTTTAATACAGCGGATCGGTTTGACAACGTTGTCGCCTGTACGCAGAAAACAGTAAGGAAAAACAAGTACGTTGTTGTCGGGTAAACGTACCCTAAATTGCAGAATCCGCAGATATATCGGAGATTTCTACATCTACACTTTTCTAGTAGTCATTTTCAGTTTTGATCGGATGCTAATTTACCCTTCATGGAAGATAGGTACGCCAGCATGATACAAACACGTCTCGTCATCACTGGCTTGTCCGCTGAATGTCTTAAAAACAAAAGAATGAGAATCCATTGTTTATATGATGAACTAAAGAAACTTTATGTGCCATATGGTTTCTAATCGGAGAAGCAGAGAGTGCGAACAGTACCTTACTGCAGCCTCCATTCTTACAGGACGTCCCTATCTTAATTTCATCACTATCCTCCTCTATAATACAAGAAAGAAAATAAAATACATCAGATTAGAAGACAAATATAGACAGGAAGGGGAAAAGAGGGTCGGGCTTTTCTTACCTTTTATCTCCTGTGCATTTTCTTCAGTTATTTTAAGCTTTTCTAAAGCCTGTTTGAGCGAAGGAGAGATCTTCCGTTGTAGAATAGAGAAAGGCTCATCTGGACTACAAAAACAATTAAAAATCGATGTTTTCAGTCATTTATCCTTAAGAGGTTCTAACATCAATGTGAGTTTTGGCTGGGTGGACTGTTAATGAGAAGAACTTGTTCTCTATAGCAGATTTAATGCTGCATTACTTTATCTTCTGAACATCTGAACTAATGAGCTGGAAAATACAAATGGGGAAGACCCTGTACTTTCCAAGTACGTTTTTACCTTGGTCGCTGAATAGACTCCAGAGGTTTTGGTGTTCGGGTGATGCATTCATCACATTTTTGCTTCACGTCATTCACGTTCTTGTCTGCAGAGAACTTTACCTCTGGTTTAACAGGCTCAGAGGGCTTCTCCTGATTATGAGGGCCTTTCGTGCAACCCTAAGAGATTCATAAATACAGACAAACATTTCAAGACTTAGTCATTTCAATATAATTAGATATTTATAATTTATATGAGCAATTACACAAATCTGTCTATGAAAATGATCATTCAGTCTCATCACAGACGAGTTGTAGAACTCACAGCAATACTGAGGAAATCTGAAAAGTCAGTTGTTCGTCTCTTGCAGCAAGACCAACCCTGGGAAGCAATGCAAGACACAATTTAATAGGTTTAACTCTGAGTAACAGTGACATATTTTCCATAAATAGCCTAAGTAAACTGATCTTTTTGAATGTCCACACCTTTAATGCATCATGAAACACTGGTACTCCGGGGTGGTATGTGCATGAATCTATGGATAAGAAGAGATTGATTCTGAAATGTGACGTCACAGGAATATAGTCACATGTCTATATTATGTTCACACAATGTGCAGCTTACAGTTAGTTTGCTACTTCACCAACTGCTCAACTACAGGATTTTTCGTTAATACGTTTATATAACTCGCTTGTATTCTAGCCATCTAGAAAACAATATTTAATTTACGAAGTCTGTGCTATTGATTGAACATCATTCAAACGTTAATGACCAGCTTCATTGTAGATGCTTCACTACATTAACATGCTAAATAACGTTCCAATAAAATTAATAGTTGACCCTTTTTAGACGTGCTCATGTTTTGTTAATAATATATGTATATGAATAAATGTTGTTAAACACAAGTGGTTTTCTTCTAAATTTATCCTGCTATCAGTCATAGCAATGCAGCTATCGTTTGTTATCTAAAGTCTTACCATCCGAATTCTTGTCGGGGTCAAAACGTTGTCCACATCCTTTATTATAACACAGTACAGACATAATGTTTGACAAAAATGCACAAGTATGTTGTACAACGTGGACAAAAGGGAATGATCCGAAGTCTTTACTAGCTAGCTGCTGCTGCTTCCCGTCGTGAGCGAGGTCCCTTCCGGAATCTTTCGTGAATTTCCGTAAGTTGTCGTTCAGAGCTTCGGCTCCAATCGTGTATTTTCGGAATATTTCGGAACTGGAATTACGGGATGAGTGGGAGATGAGATGCACCGCCTAACGGAGTTTAAATAAAAAACACAGACAAGGCTGTGCATGAAAACGAACCTTGTTCAGTACTATTTCACTCCGTCACATGAAATTATTGTTTTTGTTCATTTTGTTGCATACCATGAACATGTTATTTTTATATTAAAATAACAATAAATACGTTTTAGCGACATTTTAAAGAACATTAATTGTTGTGTGCGCTCTATGTAGCGTAAACACATTATTCTAATTGTCTAATGTTTGTATTAGATAATGTTTAGATCCTATTGTTGCAATGGGACAGCAGCAACAACACCAACTCCGGTTTCTTTTGCGCATTCACGGGATAACGTGCGCTCGTGAGCGCGCTTTAGGAGGTGCGCGCTCCACTGATTACAGTCTACTGTGAGTGGCAGTGAGTCCTGTATGGCAAAGAAGTGAAGGATGTAGTTTCACAGAGCGGGCTCCTGGATGTTTGTAGCGAAGAGATTTCTTTCTCACTAAGCCAGAGGTAAGAGCTCATTCACATATTTTTTTATGCACTACATCGGAGAATAAGACTGCCCGCTCTCGGTAACAAACATATTTTACGACTCCACAGCGTTGAAAGTTTCCTTTGATTACAACCGTATTTTAATGGAGAGTCGTGCGTGCATCTGAGAGGATAGGTTTTGTTTGACATGATCAAAGTTATTCACTTTAAATGCAATACAAATATAATGTCAAACTGTAGTTGTGTAATTTAGCAACATTTTCTCTTGTTGCACATTTCTTTCAAGACTGTGACACTCATTTACTGTGAGTGTGTTTCACATTTGTTTTGGATGATTAATCGTCATGTGTGCTCTTCGTTGCTATTATAAATCTTGCAGTGAGATTAGGCTACCATTTAACTCCAATGAGAACAGGGTCAGGTAGCCTATTTATTTTCATAATTTTTGTCCAAACAATTTAATCCAAACCAAGGGCTTCTGAATAAATAACTACCATCACATTTATTTGAGCAATAGGGATATGTATTGATGAGATAAATGCCCTAGATTGAAATGGTTTACTGCATATTTCTCTTATTTGCAGGGTAACTGGATGATGGCATGGCTATAAACAGCTGCCCAGGGGGCAGTATGAGGATCTGCCTCACCAGTTTCTTCTTATTGCTCCTTTACCTGCTTCCTTGTTTGGGGCAACTGCAGGAGCGAGGGTCCTCCTCCTTTCAGTTTACCGCCTCCATCTACAATGCCACCATTTATGAGAACTCTGCAGCTCGGTCATACATTAGGACTGAGGTTAAAATGGGGATTGCTCTATCTGAGTTGGGCCCTTTGGACATCAAATATTTAATTGAATCTGGAGACGATGAGGGGCTGTTTCAGGCTGAGGAATTTGTGCTGGGGGACTTTTGCTTTCTCCGCATACGGACTAACGGTGGGAGTGCTGCCATCCTAAACCGTGAAGTGCAGGATAATTATACATTAACAGTTAGGGCAACCGGCAAAGGCATGCCGGAGGCTTCTGTGATAGTTAATGTGCAAATAATGGATATGAACGACCTACGACCTTTGTTCTCTCCCACTTCTTATGCCATTGATATTCCAGAAAGTACTCCGTTGGGAGCAAGTGTGGCTCAGGTGACCGCCACTGACGCAGACATCGGCTCCAATGGCGAGTTTTACTATTTCTTCAAAGACGATGTGGAGGAGTTTGCTGTCCACCCAACCAGTGGGGTGGTATCACTCACAGCCAAGCCTAATGCAGATAGCAACCGCAGATTTGCCCTTGACGTTTTAGCAGTGGATCGTGGAATGAAGGTTTATGGGAACAGCGGTATTAGCAGTACAGCCAAACTAGTGATCAGTGTTGTGCGTATCAATGAGTTTGCACCAGCACTGAAAGCAATTGCACTTTACCCTGAAATATCAGACAAAGAGCCAGTATACGCCATTGTTACTGTTGAAGATTTGGACGAGGGACCCAATGGAGAAATTGAGTGGGTTGCCATTATTGCAGGTGATCCGCAGGAGCAGTTTGTCCTTGACAGAGCTCCTCTTGGAAATGAGTTCAAGCTGAAGATGTCTGAAACGGTCAACTGGGATAAATTTCCTTACGGTTGCAATCTCACTTTTCAAGCCAAAGACAGAGGCACACCACCAAGGTTTTCCAACACTCAGACTATTCAGCTCTTGGTGAAAAAACCACAGTCTGTGAAGGTGAATTTTGAAAAGAAGATTTACAAAACCTCAATTATCGAGATTGCACCACCAGGGACCATAATAGAGACTGTGAGGATATCTCCAAGACCGCCGGTCATCAGTTACGCCCTAAGCCTGACCTCAGATTCTATTTATTTTATCATTAATCCACTCACTGGTGTCATCTCAACAGCGCAAGAGTTTACCACATTAAGCCAGGAGCTCCTTGAGTTGAAAGTGATGGAGATAGTGAGTGGCGTGACGGCAAAGGTGCAAATTACGGTTGAGGATGCTAACAACAACTCCCCAATGTTTACGAGCACGTCTTATGATGTTTCTGTCAATGAGAGCATCCCCATTGGCACTGTCATTCTCACTGTATCAGCGGTGGATGATGATAAAGGTGACAATGGGTGCATAACATACAGCATAGCCAGCCTTCAGCCCCTCCCATTCATCATCAACCACAATACAGGAGAGCTGACAACATCCAAAGAACTGGATTTTGAATCATCTTTGGAGACATACGTGTTCGCCGTCCGAGCCTCAGACTGGGGCTCGCCTTATAGACGAGAAAGTGAAGTTAATGTCACGGTACAAGTGTTGAACATTAATGACAACCAACCCCTTTTTGAGCGCGTGTCATGTAAAGGTACAATAGGGCGTGATTTTCCTGTGGGCCAGACGATCATCACCATGTCTGCCATTGATATTGATGAGCTTGGGCTGGTTAAATATGAGATTATGTCTGGAAATGAGCAAGATGTCTTCAGTCTTAACCCAGACTCTGGGATGTTGTCATTAAGAAGACCCCTCACTGCAAAAATTGTAAAGAACGAACAGTTCAACTTGATAATAGTTGCGTCAGATTCCGAGCTGCTTTCCGAACCCACCTTTGTAAATATATCATTGGTCAGAGGCAGAATGGCAGCAAAGAGTTTTAATTGTCAAGACACAAAAGTTGCACAAAAGTTAGCTGAGAAACTCTTGAAAAGAGCCTCCGCCATTAGCAAATCCAAAGTGGATGAAGGCTACACAGATCTGTTCTCTGTCAACAGACAGACGCCTCAGTTTGAATCCTTTCCATCAGATATTGTAGTTCGAGAGGACATGCCTGTGGGAGCCAGTGTACTTCAAGTGAACACGAATGATGGTGACACTGGCTTCAATGGTCGTGTCCTGCATGTCATATCAGATGGGAACGTCGACAGCTGCTTCAATATTGACATGGAAAGTGGCCTAATTTACATTTATCAGCCGCTGGACCGTGAGCGATCAGATCGGTACCTCCTTAACATAACTGTATATGACTTGGGCCTTCCACAGAAATCCAGCTGGAGATTGCTGAGAGTTAACATTGATGATGTGAATGATAACAGCCCAAAATTCTCCCTCAAGAGCTATACCGCCATTGTACCAGAGAACGCAGCCTTCGGCACAGAAGTGATCCAGGTCACAGCCTCAGATGATGATCTCGGTCAGAACAGTGAAATCTCATACACCTTGTTAACAACAAACACCCCTATGTTTGCCATTAACAGTGAGACCGGCTCTGTTTATTTGTCTGGTCAGTTGGACAGGGAGTCCATCTCTGATTTCACCCTCAAAATTCAGGCTAGAGATAAGGCAGAAAGAGGGAATCAGATGTTCTCTGAGACAACCCTGAGAGTGTACCTCGAGGATATAAATGACTGTGCCCCTATGTTTATTCCCAGGAGTTACAGTTGCCGTGTGTTGGAGGACATTCCTATAGGTGCAGTTATAGCTTGGCTGCAAACGCAAGACCCAGACATTGGATCTGGTGGATGGGTGAAATACTCCTTGTCCAATGACTTCAATGGGACATTTAAGATCCATGCTGAAAGTGGCGCCATTAAGGTGGCCAAGGACCTGGACTATGAGAAGCAACAATTCTACAATCTCTCAGTGGTTGCAGAGGACTTGGGTTTTCCAGTGAAACTTCGCTCTGAGTCTTATCTTGAAGTGGAAGTCATTGATGTCAATGAGAACCTCAATGAGCCATACTTCTCAGAATTTGCAGTGAAGGGAACTGTGAAGGAGAACTCTCGTCATGGAACAAGTGTCCTCCAGGTGACTGCTCAAGATGATGACAAGGGCAGAGATGGAGTGATCAGATACTCTATTAAAACTAGAAGTGGTCTTGGAAGGTTCTCCATTGATGATGAAACAGGTATCTATAATTTTATTCTTTATGTGCTTTTTGGTTGTGTTGTCTACTATGTTTTATATCTTTTGATGACTAACCAGTCCTGAGTCGGTGCTTGCATAATAAAACAAAACCTGTGAACATGGTTGTGAATTTATGCCCTAACATTTTACTGCAGTGTGCTGACTGAATTGTATTAAAAGGTCAATGTGATGTTATTTGTCTTGGCAATGAATTTGTGCTCTGAGTCTACAATTGCCTCTGAAATTTGCTGCCACTGGAGCAATAAAGGTAGGACTTAACCTCTGTGTGGTTTGAATCAGTGTTCTGTGATTTCTAACACGGTCTGTGTTTCAAAATCTGTTATGTGAGATCTGATATTTGCAATATTGAAGAAGAAAAGCTGCTCAGTTACATGCACAACTTGTTGTGTGGTGCCTGCTTCACTATTAATTACAACTAATGACTATTGATTAGAGAACTACAACGGGCAGTGGGATGTAACTGTGGTTCCCCATTCACATGTCAGCTAATTAGGCTGAGCCTGTTAATCAGGCCCCTGTTTAAAGTAAGCGAGTGGTGTACAGTTGTGCCAGAACCTCAAATGAGCATGGATTTTCCACAGAGAATTGAATGCCCTACCAGCAACAAAAGACAAGTTGTAGGGGAAGCGGATACATGAGAACAAGAGTTGTCTTTTATCTTCAAAGTAAAACTTCTGGGACAAGGAAGGACAGTGGCATTGGCTCAGCACACCCGCCACATATCCGCCTACCAACATTAGTTTAGCTGCCATGTTGCATGGTGTGTTATGAGTCCTTGACATTGTCACTAGATTTTTGAGATGATTGAAAATGGGCAGTTCATGCAATACACTTCCAAATAAGCAGAAATCAAACCCACTTGATCTTGGTCGCCAGACGAGATGTGTCGTGTTGAAGTTCATAGTTTGTATGTAGAGTGATTCCGATTTAGGAAGTCTCTTTGCGCAGATGCGAAAGTGAACTAAAAAGGCTGGTGGGATTTATGAAGGCCTTATCGGCAGAGCACTCTGCTGCTTTGAGCAGGCATTGGTATTCCTGCCCACACTTTGGGAAATAAATCAGAGTGCACTCTCACTCAGACGCCTGTCGAGAAACAAGTTCAGCTCTAATTTGCCTCTGAGATTTGGCCTCTTTTTCTCCAGAGTCAGGTTATGTCAAAATCTCTTAGACACCTGCGCAAAGGACCGATTGTGCTGCACATCCCCAAACACTGCACAAGACTGAAGTATTCTGTTTAGCTTTTTGAAAGATAACATATTTTTGGAGCGTATGGGAGTTGAGGATCTTTACCACAAGCCCACTTCCTCTTACAGACTTCTTGAACTTTGATTGTAATTCAGGGGAGATATCAAGGGTTTTCCTTTTAATGCCTGCGTGGCATACAAAGGAAACATCTCTCTCACCGTAACAAAGATGCAGATTTGGAGTAGAATGAGAGGGAAAGGGAAAAGATTTATGTTGAAAGAGAAAAATGCTTTTTCAGCATGTTTAGTTGCGATGCTTGTGAACTCCTGATAATTGAAGATACCTTACATGAAAAGAAATGCACTTGATCTTGTTTGTAGGCATTAAGGATGACTTGATGGCTAAGTTCTGCCTGATTATGTTCTAAATTCTGACAAGTTATGAATATTTTATTGTTTACATCTTAAAATATGAACTATATTTTTTTCTC
Source organism: Squalius cephalus (assembly GCF_949319135.1). NCBI lineage: Eukaryota > Metazoa > Chordata > Actinopteri > Cypriniformes > Leuciscidae > Squalius > Squalius cephalus. Next base: position 15,434,417 of record NC_137145.1, read on the forward strand.
AGGGAATTTGAAATTAAAATGGTGACAGCAAATGAATAATATGAAATTTCATCAAGGCTACCATCTTATTTGCAGCAAAACATCTGCTATCAAAATAAATAGCATGTGCGTCAATTTTTGCATAGCAATAGCATTGTTTTGCATTTGAAATGATTATTTCTGTAATTTGCGAGTACTAGCTATAGAGGATAATTAGGACCTCTTTAATACATAATCATCCTTTTAAGTCTGTTAGTTGAAGGACACAGCAGCGATTTTCTGCCTTCTAGCTCCATATGCAGTCCTTGATGTTTATAATACACACCTGTTGGTTGACTTTCATGAATAATGATGAATACTAAAAGCAATGGCTTGTAAAGCAAAAGAAGCAGATGGATTTAGTGCTGTTTTCAATGACATGATATGTGGTTTGAGATTCACAATCAGCTGAAAGTCAATTGCATCGTGTCAAATCATTTGCATTGCTCTAGTCGCTTTTGCGACAGCAAATTAGCATCTCGTGTTCAAATGTTTTACAAAATCAGGCACTTAGTGTAAATCTGTGTCTCTTTAATTTGAGCTGGGACAGGCCTTGTGTTTTGTTGAATTTCTGATCCTCAGCATCAGAACCTGTGGGAATCCATCAAAACATCCTCAGCATCAAAGCTAGAGTCTTTGAATCAAAACTGTGGAAAATATGTCTGAGTCTGTAGAGTGCTGTTCCAGACAGCACTGAAACTTTGTGTCTTTTTTTTATGCCATCTGTCATATTTCTGACTCGACTGATGTTGTTTAACAGTGTATGAATGTATAGAAGCAGAGCGCATACTGAGCGTGAGAATTATTTGCTTGTGTGACATAAATTTTACAGCAGTTTGGCTGAAAGGTTTTTGAACATGATGAAAGTGTGGAATGTGAAATATCAATGAACTTTCCACACTGTCACTGAGGTTAAATAGTTATCTCATGTCAAGGGTTTTGTGGATGCTAAAAAGCAAATTTCAAATACGTTTTTAACATCTTCGCAAATTTCAAAGGTTGTTTACTCCTAGAAAATGCTAGCTATTTTAGGACTATATGTTTCCTATATTCCCTGAGTTGCAAGTCGTGGATGTAATAAGAGTGCATTTGACTGAATTTCAGGCTGAATTGCACCCCAAATTACTTGTATTGCAGTATAACAAATCTAGCATTCTTAAAGGAAGAAACGGCTCATTAGTGAACCTTCTCTCGATCTATCAAATTAACTTTAGCTGGAAACATCTGGATGAATTGGCACATTTTTCATTCTTCTGTCTGGGATTAAATAGCTCAAAACGCTTATTTAAGTGCTGACTTTTGCTTATGACAACTGGTCATAAACAAATCTTTTAGCTTGGTAACCTGAGAGTTGTTCCATAAAGGCCGCTTAAAAAAGCAGGGATTAAACTCCAACACCTGACTTGAATTAACCAAACAAATAAGTTGAGGCTAAAGCGATTTCATAAAAGGTAATTGAAGTTCACGCAATCCCACTAATTTGATCCAGGTTTATCTAGTCTAGATAATTGTGTGTGCACACGTTTCTTAAAGGTATAGTGGAGGATCTTTCCGAAGATAAGACCCGCCCTCTCCACTTTTTGAACAAGTTTGATTGATTCACCAGAATGATTGACAATTAGGAGGACCAATAGTATAGGTGATCAACCCGGAAGTAAAAAATCCTCCACTATACCTTTAAGCAGCCCTAGAGGTCGATCGTGGATCAAATCGATCCATCATCAAACAGCATATATTTTGTGCTGTTTTATGCGTTTGAGACATGGTGTTTTCCTCAGTGCAAAACTTACATTTCACAGGTATATTCTCCATCCGTAAATGTTAGAAAGTCGTGCAAATATTTTGCTGCAAAACTTCACATTGAACGAGCGCTGCTGCACGCATGCTCGCCATATAGGAGCGCAATAATTCTGATTAAAATATACATTTTGCTTGGAAAATTTTATAACACCAGAAATATCTTCTAACTATAATAATTTATATTTTGGATGTTGGATAATTTTTGGTGAACTTATAGCTCATATTATATTGCAATATATATTGCACTCATATATTTTATACTTGTTCATTTTTATTATTATTATTTTACAAGTAATTCAGGGAAGAACTTTTTCGAGAAACCAAATATAATAAAGATACAAAATATAGTTTTGGGTATATGACCTATGCTATTTAATAAAGATGAGTTATACTTATTTAGAATGCTGAGCATTACAGCTTTAACAGCAATAAAATAAAAAAATTGGAGAAAGCAAGAATGCCCAGTTTTAAATGATTAGTTAGATTTAGTTTCTAAAGTACACCATGGAGAGGATAACATGAAATTAAGAGCAAAAGTATACATTTTGAAAAGATATGGGCATATCTAAAATCATATTCTATAAAAGAATATTCTATGAAATAAAGGAATACATATTTCATGAATTTATCTTTTCTATATACCCCACCCCACCCACCTATATACCACCCTTTTAATTCTCGTTATTTGTTATTTTATTTATTTACTTATTTAATATTGTTATTATTTGATATTTAAATAATATTACTTGAATAACTTATTAGGAATTATGTGTCATTATAAGAGTTTGATATAAATATGTGAATGTTTAATTTTTATTAATATTTATTTATATATATTTTTTGTCTTTTATTCCTTTTTTCTCCGCTCCGCGTCGTGCCTAACAACGCCCCTTAGCTGTTCTAAATCCACTGTAAAACGCGGGGCTTATTGCTTAATTTTAAACCTACAAGTAAGTGTATTTTTATGTATTTATGTATTATGTATTTTTAACATAAACATTTTATGTACAATATAATTGAACACGTTTGTATGTCTATTGTCTCATTTATCATTGTAGCCTTAAGTAGATGTATACTGTATATTTATTTTTGGACGTATAGTGGTTAATAAAGTAATAAAATAATGGTATGAGAGAGTGTCAGTGGTAATATCATTGTGTTCCTGATGGTCAGTGTTAGAGGAACGGTGTAACAACTCAGGCTTAGCCTGACAGTTAGCCTGGACCAGGTTAGTTTCCCTGCATAAGTTGCCAGAGTAACTGAGTTTGAACGATTTTAAGTTTGCTTTATGAAACAGAATAAACCTACAATAAGTCTGACTAACCAAAATAAGCCTGGCTTGTATTCTAATATTGTTTTATGGAACAACCCTCTGGTGCAAATGTTATACAGGGCTTGTCTTAAAGGGCACCTATTATGCAAAATTCACTTTTACATGGTGTTTGAACATAAATGTGTGTTTTTTTTACAATCTCAATAAATCATAAGCACTGTCTCAGAATGAGCTGTTCTCAGATTCTATGTGACGTAGAATTGCACAGGCCCCTCCCACGACTGTTGATTGACACTGCAGTTTGAACATGGACCCGCCCTGAGGGAGTGGGACACAGTCCTCCATTCTTTCGACACTTGAGCAGCTGTAGACAAGAATGTCTCCTAAGCGATTGAGGTGTTTTGTTGTTGGATGTAAGAATGAACATAGCAGTCTTTATTTTACATCTTGTGAAAAGGGTCATAATAGGTGCCCTTTAAAGTCTTTATATACATTATGTATGTCCTAAAAAGTTTTAATAATTTATTTCTGATGGTTTTGATTAGTCAAAGGAGGACTGAAGGGCGAATAAAAGGTTAATTTCAATTATTATTTTTACATGTAAATTATTAGAATATCTGGGACTCCATGCAGACAATATTAGGCAGAATTTGGAGTTGCATACTAACACACCCCTCTTACTATTTCTGGTACTAAATTCAGGATGGGCTTAATTTATGACTCTCTCGTAAAATCTGCATGCAAACATGCAGAAATCATGATACAAGTTTTCTTTTTCTTTTGTAAAATCAACTTAGATTCGCTGATGTTTTTCAGACACCATACTATTTTGAGTTTCTATTGATCCATACTATTTTGAGTTTCTATTGATTAAACCAATCTCTTTCTTTGTATTAACTCAAATGTTTAGTTTCAATGAACTCAATTTTAAGGCAACCAGTTTGCTTACTTTTTAAAGTTAAACCAACAATAATTTTTAATAAAACTGTTTTAAACTTGTTTTGAGAATGGCACATATTTCAGTACTCCAAGATCTTGAGCATGCTTTCAGAAAAGGTGAGGTTGTGCGGAAAGCCCTTAGTTTTGGCATGTTTTATGCAAATTACCAGATGTGGGCATGCGCTCCTTTATTACTATCCGCAACCGTTAATTAGAAAGCATCATTAGAACGCAGATAAGAACAAGTTTATGAGTACATGCACTTGTTGTGAAGCCATCTGATATTTTGCATGAGATCTATTTTTTTTTCTTGCACACACATGCAAATATGCAAATTGTATGAAATCATTAGTGAATGAGTTCAAAGTACTTTTTAAGATAATGTTCGTCTGCTCCATCTATATTTTGTGTGGTCTTTATCTCTGTTTAAAAGGTTGACTGAGAAGTTTTATAAGGGGAACTGGCTTTGTTTTCTTTGAAGGTGTGTATTGTGAATATAGCAGATTTCCTTTAGGCAGACTGACCTGTCACACTGTGTTAGCTCACTGACAAACCATTCAGTCAGCTTCAGATGTCCCTGTATCCTTTGTGTCTTTGTCCCCTTGGGTGTCCTACTTTTAAATGCTTTTAAGGTTTTAGTAAGTATCAGGGACCTGCTTGCTGTGTGAGTTCTGCTATTTTTCCAGCTCCCAGTGACTGTGAGGGTCAGAATCCCCTCGGCTGAATCACTTTGCGCATGAGTGGTTTTGTTCTATGCCATGGTTGACCAATCGACTCATCGCATTGCATAGCACAGCCACGAAATGGGTCATTCTGTCAGTGATGCCCCTTCCTATCAGTGATCGTATTTACATGTGCCTGTGATGCAATGTCGAAGTGCTCCTAATCATAGAATGGCAGAGCCAGCACTTTGGTCAGGAGTGATTAGATGTGCTATGCTGAAGACCTGAAGGTCATACAGTCTCTGAGTGGAGCGGTTGTACCCTGCGGTGGGATTCCCAGCCCATCTAAAGTTAGTGGTATGTCCAAGATGTCAGTTTGGATTGGACACCACCAGCCTAAAATCTGTCTGCTCAGCAAGCATGTCCCCTACAAAGTGTAACTGCATTACACCTAAAGTGTAAACAGACTGTTTGACACAATGTTATATAGAGAAGACCAGTAAATGACTTTATACATTTTCTTTATACCTGCATACCTTAAAATCTAGGCTATTGAACTTTTTTGTAATTGCCCTGGAAAAAGAAACTCGCATTGATTCCCCCCCCCCCCCCTTTTTTATGAAGAAACAAACAAACAAACAAAACCCTTAAAATTGTATGTTTTACATTATATAAAAGGGCCTGTGAATTGATAAAAAATTTAAATGTATTAAATTACAGCTAAATTAGGGAAATTAGTCAATTACATATATCAATATTTGCTGAGAAATTCTGAGGATAATTTAAAGTGTTGATAATTAAACATCTGATTTATTTAGCAATATATACTACAATATAGGAAATTAAATGAAAAGATCTGCATTCACACAATATGGAGAAATACTGTAAATCATAGTTACTGTCATACCTTTATGCTAGCCCCAGTGACCCTGATACCAGTGATTTCTGTGTAGCTCATTGCCAAATTGAATAATTTATTGCAGATACTTTTATATGCATCTAATATTTTCACAATTTAGTTGTAGGCAATGGACTGTAGTAAGAGAATGAAGCTCTTGCCAAAAAAAAAAAAAAAAAAAAAAAAAAAATCTCTGAATTGCTTTAGGTTGGTCTCAGGTATCGTTGACAGTTGAGTAAATTTCCCCAGAGAAAATCTGAAGAGAAATTACACTTTTAGGCAGAACACACCACACCAGCTCTGGAATTGAAACACTCTGCTGAACTGACTTTGGTTTCTGGGAGTGCCTCTAAAAACATTAATCTTTTAGTCTGACTCTAATCTCCTCAAAATGTTGGGCACATTACAGTTTAATAAAGTTTGACACCAAAGTTTGACTCATGGTAGGGTCGGATGCTTTTGATGTGTAGCTGAATCACAAACCAAGTTATGGATAGCTTGAAAAATAAGTGAATGTTCCCAGCTCACTCAGGCTAGAGTACTGATAGCAGTTGATGTGCCATAAAAAGAATTTGTCATAAAAGCTCGCAAACTGTGTGAAGTAGTTCTTGTTGAATTCATCAAAAAGGTGATCGATATTAAATATGTTTTTCCACTGTTCTTACAGGAATGATTTACACCACTGGCACCCTAGATTGCGAGACTCAGGATTCCTACTGGCTAACGGTATATGCGACAGACCGAGGTGTGGTGCCGCTCTCTGCCTCTATTGAGGTGTTTATCCAGGTGGAGGATGTGAATGATAATGCACCTTTGACCTCTGAATCCATCTACCACCCGTACGTCATGGAGAACTCTCCCAAAGATGTGCCTGTTGTCCGTATCCAAGCCCGGGACCCTGACGTTTCCGCTTCAGATAGCCGTCTCATGTATCGCATCACTGCCGGAAATCCTCAGAACTTTTTTTCCATAGATTCCAACACAGGTAAGGTAGATTCCATGCATTCCAACACAGGTTTTTTCCCTATGAAGAAACAAACAAAAAAATCCCATAAATTCTTGTATAACTGGGGCTTCAAATTGACTTAATTTTAATTAAATTAATTATAGCTAAATTAAGTACATCAATCGCAGTTAATTGCATATCAATGTTTGCAGAGAATCATATATCATTAGAATCATTATAATTTATAATATTATATACATTAATTATTTATTGTTTATTTGAAGTAATCACTAAATTAACACATTTAGTAATTAAGTGATCTATACAATTATCCTGCATAAACATATGCAAATTACATTTTATGTAATTTACATTTTTATTATAGAAATAAAAAATAGTAATATTTGTAAGATTATACTGCATAAATGTGCCATTTACATTTTTTAAATATAAATATAAAAATGTTGTATATTTGTTTTTATAAAAATGTGTATATATATATATATATATATATATATATATATATATATATATATATATATATATATATATACCTAAAGGATTATTAGGAACACCTGTTCAATTTCTAATTAATGCAATTATCTAATCAACCAATCACATGGCAGTTGCTTCAATGCATTTAGGGGTGTGGTCCTGGTCAAGACAATCTCCTGAACTCCAAACTGAATGTCAGAATGGGAAAGAAAGGTGATTTAAGCAATTTTGAGCGTGGCATGGTTGTTGGTGCCAGACGGGCCGGTCTGAGTATTTCACAGTCTGCTCAGTTACTGGGATTTTCACGCACAACCATTTCTAGGGTTTACAAAGAATGGTGTGAAAAGGGAAAAACATCCAGTATGCGGCAGTCCTGTGGGCGAAAATGCCTTGTTGATGCTAGAGGTCAGAGGAGAATGGGCCGACTGATTCAAGCTGATAGAAGAGCAACTTTGACTGAAATAACCACACGTTACAACCGAGGTATGCAGCAAAGCATTTGTGAAGCCACAACACGCACAACCTTGAGGCGGATGGGCTACAACAGCAGAAGACCCCACCGGGTACCACTCATCTCCACTACAAATAGGAAAAAGAGGCTACAATTTGCACAAGCTCACCAAAATTGGACAGTTGAAGACTGGAAAAATGTTGCCTGGTCTGATGAGTCTCGATTTCTGTTGAGACATTCAGATGGGAGAGTCAGAATTTGGCGTAAACAGAATGAGAACATGGATCCATCATGCCTTGTTACCACTGTGCAGGCTGGTGGTGGTGGTGTAATGGTGTGGGGGATGTTTTCTTGGCACACTTTAGGCCCCTTAGTGCCAATTGGGCATCGTTTAAATGCCACGGCCTACCTGAGCATTGTTTCTGACCATGTCCATCCCTTTATGACCACCATGTACCCATCCTCTGATGGCTACTTCCAGCAGGATAATGCACCATGTCACAAAGCTCGAATCATTTCAAATTGGTTTCTTGAACATGACAATGAGTTCACTGTACTAAAATGGCCCCCACAGTCACCAGATCTCAACCCAATAGAGCATCTTTGGGATGTGGTGGAACGGGAGCTTCGTTCCCTGGATGTGCATCCCACAAATCTCCATCAACTGCAAGATGCTATCCTATCAATATGGGCCAACATTTCTAAAGAATGCTTTCAGCACCTTGTTGAATCAATGCCACGTAGAATTAAGGCAGTTCTGAAGGCGAAAGGGGGTCAAACACAGTATTAGTATGGTGTTCCTAATAATCCTTTAGGTGAGTGTTTATATACAGAAAAAAACTATAATATTATGAAATATTATAATTTAAAAAAATGGTTTTAATCAGCATCATTAATCCAGTCTTTAGTGTAACATTATCCTTCAGAAATCATTCTAATATGCTGATTTGACTCAGTTATTATCAATGTTGGAAACAGTTGTGCTGCTTAATATTTTTTTGGAACCTGTGATACTTTTTAGGATTCTTTAATGAATACAAAGTTTAAAAGAACATCATTTATTCAAAATAGAAATCTTTTCTAACAATATAAATCTTTACTATCACTTTTTTAAATCAATTTAACACATCCTTACTAAATAAAAGTACAGTATTAATTTCTTTCAAAAAAAAAAGTTACTGACCCCAAACTTTTGAAAGGTAGTGTATATTGTTACAAAAAAATTCTATTTTAAATAAATGTGTTTTTTTTTTGTTTGTTTTGATTTTTACGTTTTATTCATCAAATAATCCTGAAAATATTAAGCAGCACAACTACTTCCAACATTGATAATATATCAGCATATTAGAATGATTTCTGAAGGATCTTGTGACACTGAAGACTGGAGTAATGATGCTGAAAATTCAGTTTTGCATCACAGAAATAAAATATATTTCAAAGCATATAAAAAAAAAAAAAAAAAAAAAAACATTATTTTAAATTGTAATATTATTTCACAATATTGCATTTTTTTTTCTGTATTTTTGATCAAATAAATGCAGGCTTGATGAGCATAAGACTTCGTTCCAAAAAAAAAAAAAAAAATACTTTTGACCAACACACATGTATTTATGCATGTATGCATGTATGTATGTATATTCGATTTACATTTTATCTCATTTGCATTTTTAATCTACAGGAAATACTGCATGAAAAAAATTATTTGTTTCCTTCTGAATTTGCAAAAAAGAATCTTTGATCATATTTTCCTTTGAAATTTCATTACAGTGTCTCCCAGTCCAAACCTCCTATTGCTTTCACAGATCCTTTCACAAGTACTACCAAACAAACTGAGCAAGCACAGGCTGCTTCAGTGTCAGAACATTCTAGTGTGAAGAGTTAACACACATGCAGAGTTCTTATCCCGTGGCGTGCTGGGTGCATTCTGCACTGCCGATTACACCCCGGTGCTGCTTTCCTTGTCATTTAAGAAGTGAGTCATGGGAGCTTATGTATGCAGCAGTAGTCAGTGAATTAATTAAACAAGGTTTGGTGCCAGCAGGAAAGCTTTTCATTCTACTATCGGCAAATCCCTTCAAGGCAGCATGTGGCAGCACATATTTACACTGGAATACTAGGTTTAAGCTCAATAAATCTAACTCAATATATATAATGAGATGTGAGTGAGTGTGTGCATGCATTGATATGTGGAGAGGAGAGAAGTAATGCTGTATTTCTCCATGACATACACTCTTTATGAGAGCGGGCCTTTGGACCAGTATGAGTGTTCAAGGATGAAATATACGAAGAAAAAAAAAAAAAAAGGCAAATGAAATTATAGTTGAATCAACCCAAAGGTATCAAACCTTGAGTGTTTTATAGTTTGCCCCTGGACTGCAGTCATAGATTCTACTTTAGCTTCAGCCACTGCTGGGAAAAGCCGTTGTAATTGCTCCCCACTTATCTAGCTCTCTTTTTGTGATTGCCTGTTGAACTCAGCCTAAGTGTTCAGATAAATTGCATTGTGAGCTCTTTTATAAAAACAAATGTGCTGTGACTAAGCCAGCAACCAATTACTGCACCCTGAAAATAGACAGTGCATGTTTGATTATTAGTTAGAGCGCTTGCCTCTAATAGAGTCATATCTTTTACAATTTCTTTTAGTTACAAATGCCCTGCCAAGAATATCTTTACAGTATATTTAAATGGCAGGCTTAAGAGTAAAAATCATTTGCTCTTTCCTCTCAACCACTGGTTCCTCAACGTCTCTGTGAGTTCATAGCTTCTCTAATTTCTCTAATTGAGTCTCTCTGGATGGCACACATTAGGGAATACTGTGGATTCCAGCAGTGCGATTCAACCTGTGCCATCAGGAGTTCTTTGTTGCCATGGCTCTTTCACTGAGAATCATTGGCTCAGAAATCACGTGCAATAGATTTATTTTAAGTAAAAATGGTGGCAGTGTTCTTTAAAATGCTAAAATTTGCAATACATTTGCGCATACAGTATATTTTAAAAACAGTCTCTCAGAGAATCTTCCATATCACTTTGTTCTGTGGAACACAAAATAAGACATTCTCAGTAAATTGAGACTGAAGCTCTCGAGCTTCAAAAAGGATGAAAAAGCACATTAAAAAAAAAGTGTTATAGAAGTTATCCATTCAACTGATGTGTGCTATATTCAGAGATCTGGATGTGAAACAGACTGAAATGTAAGTTTTTGTAATTTTTTTGATTCACAGAAGAAGGAAAGTCACACAGGCTTTGTACTATATGAGGGTGGGTAAATAAGCCCTCTTTTCTGCAGCTTGTCAATATGTCCTCACAGCAGGAATTGTTGTCAAACCCATAGACCCACTTAAAATTATTTACCTTCAGACTCCATCATCCAGATGTCTTGTGCCTTAAGGAAGCATTCATATTCAGGAATGTCTTCCTGCTCTCAATCTCTGCTGTTCTGTCTGCACTGAAGTGTTTTTAAAGCCTAGTTACAGCCACCGGGGTTTGGAAAATAATGCATTCACGAGATGCCATCTGTGGGTTTTACGTTAGACGCTTGCCTCTTGAGCTGCTTTTTTCCCCCCTGAAATAAACAAACAATGTTGTGTGAATTTATGCACCCTTTCTGACATGTTATTAATCATTGTCGAGTGGAGCGGCTCTCCTCGTTGATCGTTGCAGCCCTTACATCGCACAATTGTCATGAAAGTCATTGTTTATTCAGTTTTGTCATTTAAAAAAAAAAAAAATGTTTTCCAGGACTCATCACTACCACATCAAGGAAACTGGATAGAGAGCAACAAGAACAGCACTTCCTAGAGGTACTGTATACATTACCCATCTGACTGTAAAATAAAAAACTATTAATGCTGCGTTCCATTCAAACTTAAAATATGGGATGTTCCTACTTGAAATTGGCATTTTAATGTATCTTAAAATGTAATTTATTACATTTTTAAGCAATGATGCTGAAAAGCTGAATTTTCAGCATCATTACTCCAGTCTTTAGTGTCACATGATCCTTTAGAAATCATTCTAATATGCTGATTTGCTGCTCAAGAAACATTTCTGATTATTACCAATGATGAAAACAGTTGTGCTGCTTAATATTTTGTTTAATAAATAGAAAGTAAAAAAAAAAATCAGTGTTTATTTTAAATAGAAATCTTTTGTAACATTGTTTTTACTGTCACTTTAGGTAAATTTAAAGCATCCTTGCTGAATAAAAGTATTCATTTCTTTCAAATTAAAAATGTACTGACCCCAGACTATTGAACTGTAGTGTATAAGGAAATAAAATGGCAATGCTACTGCTTTACAGGTATTTGATTGTCAAAATCATCAATCAAATTGTAGAGCACGCATAGCTTTTTTTAAGGATGGCAGTTGATTTGCAGGTCTAATAGAGATGATGATTTACTGTGTTTTAGACACCTGGCTCTAAGCGTTTGATAAACAGGATTTATTGACTGGTATTATATGAACTTTTACTCTCTGATGCATTTTAGTTCATTAAAAGGAAATATGTATCCTTAACTGTTGTACCATCTCCCTGGGTGTTGCTTTGTTTGTATGCTTTCATACACACACCTCTGAAAAATCAGATACTTCCAAGTTGGAGGTCTGACTTCAAATGCTTTTTTGAAAGTACAGAACTGACAGAAGTTACAAATTCCAACTTTCTGTTTCTGAGTTGAATGGAACACTGCATTACTCTGAACATTACTCATTCCAGAAATCATGCAGTTATCAAATTTTCTATTTCAAGAAGACACATGATGTTAAACCTGGTGTCATATTTGAATTTGAACATGAGTGTGAATGAGTTTGTGAGCTCCAATTGAGGGAAAGATTTTAGTGGGAATTCACTGAAATAGTGATAATAGCAATCTAGCGCACATCATACTACTTTTATTATATTTTGCAGTGTTTTTTGTGAGTGTGTGTGTGAGAGCTGCCATGAACTATCATTGTATGTAAAAGAGGAGCATGTCTATTCATTAAAATGTCTCCTTTTTATCATACTGAACAAATAAGAACATACAAGTTTAGAATTACATGACTGCAAGACAATTAAAAATAACTTTCCTTTTAGGAGCAAAAATGCATTTTGTCATTGATTCTCAAGGGCAGTTTTATCAGATCATGAAATGTTGAAATCATGTACTTCCATGAATAGTCACAAGTAAAACTATGATAGAACTGCAGAGAAATTTAAAATGATTACTTTTCTTTTTTTATTATATTTTTTTATTTTATGTTTTTTATTATAAATTTTTTATTATTATTATTATTTTTATTTATTTTTTTACAATAACACAACAGTGGTACTGGTATCTCATAACAGCACGTACAGCCAAATATTAGCTTACAATCTTTGGATGTACATGTTCATATATATCCATATAAAATCATAACAAAAATAGAAATAATAGTTATAATACAACGGGGCATATCTGAGTAAATAAAAACCAGAGACATTTTATAGACCAAAAAAATCTAATTAAAAGGATTTATCAGTCACTGAGCATCTTCAAGAGAGTTCCACAGAGAATCACTGAGCATCTTCAAGAAAGTTCCACAGAGAAGACCAAGTGCGTCAGAAAACATCAGATCTTTGATGCAGATCATATGCTAGTTTCTATAGATGTAGAAGAATAGCGGCTTGACTCATCCACATATTGTGGACAATGCAAAAATCTTTCCAAGTAATCTTTTGAATAATTTTGTGGATCTCCTTCCAGTAACTTTTAATTTTATCACAATCCCAAAACGCATGCATCGCCGTATCAGTGTCTGCCCTGCATTTGAAACATAATTGAGAAGAATTGGGGAACATTTTATGAAGGCGAACTGGAGTTAGATAAGTCCTGTGAATACATTTATAATTTTGTTTGTTGGCCAAAATTGAAAGTCCTTTTCCCATATCACCCTCAAAGAGTCAAAAGTTGAAGGACAAACATTAGACAGCAATGTATATAACTCAGAGATCTTCTTCTTAGTAAATGAAGAGAAAAGCTGCTTTTCCATTTCAGTAAGATAAAATCGTATATTGCCTTTTTTTAAGTGTGACTCTAAAAAGTGCCGTAATTGAAGAAATTGATAAAAATCATTACTGGGAAGGTTAAATTCCTGCCTTAACGACTGAAATTACCTCAATTGACCATTATCAAATAAATGACCAAATTCCAACACTCCTCTCAACCTCCAGGTCAGAAGACCAGTATTCTGTATGGGTGGGGGAAGATCAGGATTGTGTGCGATAGGAGACTTGAGAGACAGCTTATTTTAAATAGCTATATATTTCTTAACATCCTTCCAGTCCAAAAGAGTATTAGTCACAGTGAAAATATTAGTCAGAGATTAAATTTTTTGTATATTATGAATAAATGGCAAAGAGTAACAGTCTAGGAAAGCATCTTGAAGATTCAATCCCAGTCCAGTGTGAATCGGATCTATTAAGAAACCAATTTAACACGTGTTTAACTTGTGCAGACCAAAAATATAAATGAAAATTGGGGAGCGAAACCCCACCTAATTCCCTTGGTTTCATCAAAACCGAAAGTTTGAGTCTGGGTTTTTTATGATTCCAAATATACCTTGAAACCGAAGAATGAATCTTTTTTAAAAAATCTCTAGCATGGCAAGTTTTGGAACAGAAAGTTCAATATATTATTCAATATTCATTCTTATAACTTTAATCCTGCCTAGAAAAGAATTTGGAAGCGACACCCAATCTGATGGGTACTGATTAATTTTTGTAATTAACTGGGGATAGTTAGCTTTAAACAGATTTTCCAAAGCAGGTGTGATATTGATTCCCAAATATTGAAATCCAGAACGTGCTAAATGAAAGGGGGAATTTGAAACGGTTTCGCAGGGAACATGCATATACAGAGCTTGAGATTTGTCCAAATTAATCTTATATCCTGAAAAATTACTGTAAAAAAAATTACTATTTCAATTACAGCAAGAATTGCATCAGTAGGATATTTAAGAGAGCAGAACATCATCTGCATAAAGGGATATATGATGTTCCTCTAGTCTGGACCTATTGTAAAACCATGTATGTTAGCATTATTTCTCACAGCAACAGCCAGTGGTTCAATAACCGAAGAGAATAGCAATGGCGAGAGTGGGCAGCCTTGACTCTGCTTACTGAAAATCTGTCAGACAACACTTTGTTAGTGTTAACTTGAGCCATAGGATTAGAATATAAAAGTTTAAATGATTAATTTTCAATAGCTTCAAGTATTTTATTGATAATCATATAGGATACACACTGACTTATTTATTGATTTAGGATCACATTTGTCTGGTGAACAAAATAGAGAGATGCTACCAGTGACCTATTGAGTTCATTGGAATATACAGTTGTAGTATCGAGTGAGGACTGGGTTTAAGGCAATGATGTTTCCATGTGATTTTTTCTTATAAAAATAAGGTGCAGCAGAGCAAATGCCTAGTCTACACCTGCATTATGAGTGACAGAAAGGATAAAGCCAGCGTATACTGACCAAGGACTCTTATTTAACTCCAAAACATGTGCAGATGTGCAAATTTTCATACAGTCTGGTGAGCAGCCCTTAAATTACTAATCCATCAATGAGGGCAGTACAGTAGCGCTGATCAATGGGATGGGTGTGGCTCCCCGTGATCCCTGCTCTACATGGACAGAGTGGAATGAGGGCCATTGATTTCTATGTTCGCTAAATGATGATTCACTCTGCAGAAGGCTTCTAGTTTCAAAGTTCATATCTTACATCTAGCACCTCAAGGTGCCTGCTTTGAGAGAGCAGCCCTGGCATCAGCGTCTCCAGTGTGTCAGCGCAGACTGAAAGACTGAAATTAAAGATTTAGTCCATAGACTAGAGGCTTTCATGATCTGCTGCTTGTGAGTTTGCAGTGGTGTCATTTGCCTCTTGGCTCTTTTTATGTCCAGTCTCTGATCAAGTTCTGGGAATATCCAGTGGAGCTCCATGTAGAAGAGTGAGATCAATTGCGTTTTTTTCTGAAGAATGCGCCTGAGTTTATCTTTTTTTTCTATTTTATTTTAAAATAGATTTTGAGTAGAGTTTTTATTTTATTTATTTTTTATGTATAGCCTTTTTATGTCTCTTGACAATAGAGAAATGTAGAGTTGCTATGCGGTTGCTAAGATGTTTGAGTGGTTTTTGGCACATTGCTGTGAGGTTGCTAGGGTGTTTTAATGTCTGTACATCAAAAATCTGATTGCTTAATTTGAGGTTTCATTTTTGTGCATTTTTTGATGAGTTATGGGATGAGTTCCAGGATAGAAATAAAATACTCTAAAATGTGCAATGTTAATGGAAAATATTAACATAGTGCAAAGTTGAAAAGGTACATTGCAGATGCAATAAAGAATAACCCGAGGAAAATGGACCAATAATATACTACTGTTAAAAAGTTTGGGGTCAGTAAGATTCTTGTAATGTTTTTGAAAGAAAATTTGATTTGATTTTGATTTGATAAACTTTATTAATCCCCAAGGGAAGTTTACACGAGGGGAAATTTACAAAATCTCAAACTATGGCTGCATTTATTTGATGAAAAATAACAGTAATATTGTGAAATATTATTACATTTTAAGATAACTCTTTTCTATTTTAAAATATTTAAAAATGTAATTTATTCCTGTGATTCCAAATACATTTTCAGCATAATTACTCCAGTCTTCAGTGTCACAATATCCTTCAGAAATCATTCTAATATGCTGATTTGATGCTCAAGAAACGTTTCATGAATGCATTAAGAGAAAATGAGTGAACGTACCCATCAAAAACTGTACATGCAGCTACCTTGACCTGTTAAAATTGGCACTGAAGTTAAAACTAACTTTTTCTTCACAAACTGCATTTTCATCATAATTTGTTTATATGTGTTTATCTAGGTTACAGTTATGGATGGAGGAGGGACCTTTAGGCAGTCCACTGTCTGGGTGATAGTGCATGTTCAGGATGAGAATGACAATACGCCTGAATTCAAAGAGTCGGTGTACCGCATCATCCTTCTGGAGCGGGACCGCAACAAACGCGGTGACCCTGTCTACAGAGTCTTCGCCCATGATCGAGATGAAGGGTCCAATGCAGATCTCACATACAGCATTGTGGATGGAAATGATGATGGCAAGTTCATTATCGATGCTAGGACAGCCATGGTGTCTTCCAGGAAGATGGTCACGGCTGGTGGCTTTGATATTCTCACGGTAAAGTACCAGACAGATGGGTATTTCAGTTCACAAAAAAGTTTATATGCAGCTTTAGCAGTATAAAGTTTTCAGCCTTTTCTACTTCATATTTTCTATGCCCTCCTCAGATAAAAGCCATTGACAATGGGACCCCTCAGAAGTGGTCGACCACCCGTTTGCATGTAGAATGGATTCGGAAGCCCGTGCCTTCGCCACTGGCCTTGCGATTTGCCGCAGCCGTTTACAACTTCACAGTGGGGGAAAACGCCAAAGTGTATGAATCAGTTGGAGAGGTCTCAGTTTGGCAGACAGCAACTCCTTTATGGTTCGACATCATTGGTGAGCATCAATAATGCAGCAGTTCCAGTCATAAATTAAGTCGGGTTGCAAACTTTAATGTCCGTAATATTACTGATGTTAATGTCTGCTTAGGATGAATCGCTTGTGTTGTTGCATTCCTCAGTTGCTTCGGATAAAACCTTGCTGATGAATAAATGTAAATGTAATTTAAAGGAGTAGACCTATATGGTAAACAATGCTGACAATGATTTACTCCATTTGCTCGTTGCTTACAACTCTTCTACATATTTATCATTTGCACCTATATTTTCTGCTCATAGTTGGACAACAGAAGATGCATGTATGGTAAAGTTAGTCAACTAAACTATGCAAAGAGGGTCATTTTGATTTAAACCCTCTCAGTATTTAGGATTTTGCTGAGCATTGCAGATGTAGTACCACGATGGGGGCATTGCTTGTGTTATTTAGTTGGAAAACTCCCAAATGAATAAGCGTTTAAAAAGTCAATTTTGAATTTGTTTAGCTTAATATTAGCTCTTGTCATCCATGTCAATTTTCTGTTTTCTTTTTCTTTCCCTTCATCTGGATCTGTCTCTGAGAAGGTGGAAGGACGTCACGGGAGATGTTTTATATCCCACAGAGCTCCTGTGGTGGAAACTGTTCATCTGACAGCGGTAGGCTAACTGTCAGTATTTTGTAGTTATTTTCCTGAGCGTGAAGGTTTGGCTAGTTTATCTGATACTTTTAGATACTCGCTTTAAAAACTCCATTTGCCGCAAGACAAACGTGAAGCTCTCAATCCTGTAAACACTTTGAGTGCTGAGATTCCTTCCAGACTTGGGTCTTCTGATCTCATTTAAGTGCATTGGAAATTGAGTGGAATTGGAACAGATGCATGCAATGAATACTAAAGATGCTCAGAAAGTTTGCCCTTATCCGTCAGAATGGACCTGAATTAATGATTTGAGAATCTGCCGGGAAGAGGCTTGTACCTGACACAGATGTTTGTGGGAGTCGAAGATAAGAGACCCGAGGCTGATGGGAAAGATCCCAACATAAAGCGGTTTATGTTTCGAATGCTGTGAAACTTTGATGAATCGCTGTGAAACATAAAAAATGTATTTCTCACAGAAGAGCGAAACTGCATGACAGTTTGACTGGTAGAGTGTTCACCTTTGATCCTTTTCTGCTAAACCTTTACCTCTTCGTTGGATAAATAAATGCATGCAATGTATTTTCTATCACTTTTAATTTTTCAGGTCATGCTAACTGTGATTTCTTGGTGTAATAGGAAACTATGATGGTCCATTTGATATTCAGAGAGGGATGGGGACCATAGTAATAGCCAGACCTCTAGATGCAGAGACACAATCACTATACAACATGACGGTACAGGTGACAGATGGGACCAACACAGCCACTACACAGGTATATTTTTAGTTGTATAAACATCTTGGAAACTTTTTCTAACAGAATCAAGACTGCTAACTTCTCAAGAAACTAGCAAAAATACTATTCCTGGTAGCTGTGGTTGAAATATCCAAGAGAGAAACATCTCTAAGATGTTAAGCAGTGTGCCAACTTTTATCTAATTTTAACAACGTGAGTTTGCTGTGTGAAAGAGATATCTATATAATCTTCACTGAATATGTCTTCAGATATGCCAGGGGCTGCTGAGTATTTCAGTGTCCCAGAAACCCACATTGTATTGTCATTCTAGCATGTGCATTTTCTATTTCTTATTATAAAATGGATAGTTCCGGAACTTGATTCTGATTGGTTGAGCCGCAATCGAAGCCGTTGTAAATTACTCAACAAACATACACTGACCGCATTACATTAGTATTACTGCGCAACTGCCGTTTGTGATTCTTTGTTGCTGTATGTGTTGCTTAGCAACCTCTTTGGAGAAATAAATGTGTTATAACGTTATTTTTTGTTGCTGGTGTTTATTTTATGAATAAAATAAATATTAAAATTGATATTTTTATGGAGTAACCGTTTTATAAAAGCAATGAGCCCTTTGAAGCCGTGTTTTACAGTGAATTTAGAACAGCTAACAACGCCCCTTAGCTGTTCTAAATTAAGTGTAAAACACGGCTTTGCGGGGCTTATTGCTTTACTTAAGCTGTTTTGACATCAGTGCATATTGCAACAGTGTAGATTACTTATAGGGATCTGTTTAAATTAGATGAATTTCTATGTGAAAAGGTAAAAATGACTCTGTCCCCTGTATCTACAGGTTTACATAAAGGTTTTGGACAGCAATGACAACACTCCCATTTTCTCTGAGCGTACATATGAAGTCTTGGTGTCTGAGGATACACCAGCCGACACTGAGGTCTTGCGTGTCCGGGCCAGGGACAAGGATGAACGGGCAAAGTTGAGCTACTCCATCCATGGCAGCGTTGATCCGGCAAGCATGCGGATGTTTCGGATCAATCCTGGTACTGGTGTTATGTACACAGCAGATCGACTGGACTATGAGGTCCGCACTCAACACATCCTTACTATTATGGTAAGAAACAAGATTTCTATAATACAACTGAACTGAGGTTGCAATATATTGGTAGATTAGTTGATATGTGAAATGGCATGTTTTAGATTTGAAATCACTTATGACATACAGTGGGGTCCAAAGGTCTGAGATCACTAGTATAAATGCCTCACTATTTGCATTTTTCCTAAGAATTATAAATATTTTTTTAAATAATACTTTAATATAATACTTAAATTATATTACCATTAATTGATAAATAATAGACAAATAAAAAAAATTCCTCCTTTGCTGACATGGTGGAATGGACTCCACAAGTGTGTGTAAAACCTGATGTATGTTATACAGCATGATTCAGAAAATATTTAAATGTTCATAACATATTTTTTTAGTGTTCAAAATTAGAAATGTTCTATTTGTTTCCTGGTTTTAGTACAGTATTGTGAAGTATTTTAGATTATCAGAAATAAAGCTCAGCATACCAAATTTTATATTTTGACAGTTTGCATTTTTAACTGTTCCTTTCTGTCTTTTTTATTCCTTTTTTTCTCATTTTGCTTGTTTCTTCACAAATCTTTTCCATGCAAAAACTATTAGTTTTTCTCCTCAGCTCTGTCACCCTGTGTTTCCTCCTTTTTTTCCTTTTCTTTTTTAAGGTTAAAGATCAAGAATTTCCCTATTACAGAGATCTGGCACGTATTATTGTGACTTTGGAGGATGCCAATGACCAGCCTCCCTTTTTTACTCGCACTATGTATGACAGTACGGTGTTTGAGTCGGCCCCACCAGGAACGTCAGCTTTGCAGGTGATCGCACTAGACAGAGACTCAGGGAGAAACGGGGAGATAGTTTACTCAATTGATGCAGGTAAACACCATGTTCTCTGCTCTTGAATTTATTACGCTCCCTGATAACATTTCCATTGTTCAGCTGTTTTGAGTAACTGATTGTCTATGCCGCTGAGTGTGATGCATTAGCTCATTTCTTTTAACATGTCATGCATCTTAAGATTTATCTTTGATATATCCTTTACCTGAAATGCCACTTTTCATGATGAACTGACAGGCATGTGTAATTTTATTTTCTTTCTCAGGCAACACTGGTGGCTTATTTGGAATAGATCCACTATCTGGCATAATTTCAGTAGCCAGAGAGCTGGACCTTACAACTGTGGGTTTTTATACCCTTACTGTGAGAGCCACAGATGGAGGTACACCAGCATTAAGTAGCACCACTGCTGCTAGGATCACCATCTCTCTGTCTGATTTCTCCAGTCCAAAGTTTGCCCAACAAGAATACCAGGCTGAGATTACGGAGAATGTTGCTGTCGGGACTTTTGTCTTAATGGTCTGTGCAATTAGTCGATCCATACTGATTTATGACATTAAACAAGGGAATGATGAAAGGAGGTTTAAAATAAATCGTTACACAGGTGTCATCACAACACAAAGGGATTTAGACTTTGAGATGACCTCCTCATATATGTTGGCCATTCAGGCTGTCAACATGGCTGGGATTGCCTCCACTGTCACTGTCTGCATCCAGGTTGTTGATGAAAATGATAATCCTCCAGTTTTCCAGGAGCTCACATATAAAGGGACCATCAGTGAGGCAGCCCCTATCAATAGTGTGGTGATGAGTGAGGATGGAAAGCCCTTGGTAATTGAAGCCACAGATGCTGACAAGAATCACAATGCCCTCCTGGTCTTCCAGATTGTGGAGGACACAGCTAAATTGTTCTTTACTGTGGACTCGGGAACAGGCTCAGTCAGAACTATAGCCCAGCTGGACTATGAAACATTCAGTGCTTTTTATTTTTCTGTTAATGTGCGGGACAGTGGCAGGCCTCAGCTAACAGCTGAGAAGCCAGCCAAGGTCCTAATCAGAGTTGCGAACGTCAATGACTCTCCCCCTCAGTTCTCACAAGAAGCTTATGACACTGTGTTGCTTCTTCCAACATATGCTGGGGTTGAGGTTCTGAGAGTAGAAGCAACTGATCCAGACATGACCACTGATCTGATGTATTCTTTGGCTGATAGCAACTTGGAGCACTTCGAAATAGATCCATCATCGGGTGTCCTCACGGTCAAAAACAAAAAACTCTCCAAAGACCGTTATCGTTTCAATGTCAAAGTGTCAGATGGGCGGTACTTTTGCACAGCACTTGTGACGGTGTTGGTCAGGGAGGCTATGGACAGTGGTCTCCTTTTCAGTCAAACCTCTTATTCCTCCTCTGTACTGGAGAATAGTGTGAACATTACCACAGTGAGCATTATAAATGCTGTAGGAAACCGCTTAAATGAACCACTAAAGTACACTCTTTTGAATTCAGGGACACGCTTTACAATTCGTCCCACATCAGGGGTTATTCAAACCACAGGAGTCCTTTTCGATCGAGAACAACAGGAACTGTATGAGCTGGTAGTAGAAGTGAGTAGAGAATACGACCAGCTGCGAGTTGCTAGAGTAACCGTCAGAGTAGAAGTTGAGGATGTTAACGACAATGCTCCTGAGTTTCAAGGCCTTCCATATTATGCTGCTGTGCAGGTTGATGCAGAACCTGGCTCACCCATTTTCCAGGTGTCCGCGACAGATTTGGACAAAGGGATAAATGGAGCTGTGTATTATGAGCTTAAGGAGGACCATCCACAATTTGAAGTGAACAAGCTCACTGGTGAACTTACTCTTAAAAGGGCCTTTGATGCAGACTTGTCCAATGTTGAATATCCACTTGTCGTCCTTGCACGTGATGCAGGCTACCCCTCCTTGTTCGCTGTTGTTGAGCTTCCAGTTACAGTTGTGAACAAGGCCATGCCTGTGTTTGACAAGTCTTTTTATGGCATATCAGTAAGAGAGGACATTGCAGTGTCCACTCCCATTTTATGCATAAATGCCACCAGTCCAGAGGGCCAAAACATTATATATACTATTGTGGAAGGGGATCCCTCCTTTCAGTTTGACATTGGCTTTGACAGTGGTGTGATTAATGTCATATATCCTTTAGATTATGAGACCACACCCTACTACAGGCTAACCGTCAGGTCTATGGACACTCTCACTGGAGCCAGATCCGAAGTAGATGTAGACATAGTTGTGGTGGATGTAAATGACAATGCCCCTGCATTTCTCAATGCCTCATACACCACCACTTTGTCAGAAAACTCAATGATCGGTTCTAGCGTGATACAACTCTTGGCAACAGACAAAGACTCTGACAAAAACAATGTGATTAACTATCAGATCCTCTCTGATGGATTTAACAGCACAGACTACTTCCTCATTGACAGCACACGTGGACTCGTGTTAACGGGCCGTCTTTTGGACTATGAACTTACACCAAGCTTCAGCTTTATCGTTAGGGCAACAGACAATGGTTCCCCATCCCAGAGCAGTGAAGTCACTGTCACCGTCTTGGTGACTGACGTTAATGACAACCCACCGTCCTTCAGCCAACCACTTTATGAAGCTTTTGTGAGCGAACTGGCTCCCAGAGGGCACATTGTGACATGTGTCCAGGGTTCTGATGCAGACAGCTCAGATGCTGAGAGTTTGAGGTACAGCATACTCTCTGGAGATGAGAAAATGAGCTTCATAATAGACTCCCAGACAGGTGTCATTTCCTTGTCCAGCCAACGCAGACAGGGGATGCGGACAGCGTACAACCTCAATGTGTCTGTATCAGATGGGGTGTTCACCAACACTGCACAGGTGAACATTCAAGTCATGGGGGCTAACCTTTACAGCCCTGTCTTTAGTCAACGGTTCTACTTGGCAGAGGTCCGCGAGAATGCCCCGCCAGGTACCAGAGTCATTCAGGTGCGTGCCACAGATGAGGACTCAGGGATTTTTGGTCAGATCATGTTTTCTTTTATCAATGACCTTGGAAAGACTCAGTTTTACATTGGAGCTGATGGCCTAATAACGACAGCTCAGAAACTGGACAGAGAGAACCCAGTGAACCGAGACATTGTGCTAACTGTAATGGCACTTGATGGTGGGGGAAGAGCATCCTTCTGCACCGTTAGGGTAATTCTTGCTGACGAGAATGATAATGCTCCACGTTTTAGGGCTATGGAGTATAGAGTTAGCATAAAGGCTAACATGCCAATGGGATCGCTGGTGACTCAGATCCAGGCTCAGGACCCAGATTCCGGCGACAATGGCAGAGTTAGCTACTCACTGTACAGTGAGGCAAAGCTTCCTCTAGTAGATGTGCTGGAGATTGAGCCTGACAGTGGCTGGATGGTCACAAAGGGAAGCATGGCACATCTCAGAGGAACGGTCCTCTCCTTTTTTGTCAAAGCTACTGATGGCGGGATCCCAGCCAAACATTCCCTTGTGTCTGCATTTATTCATGTCTTACCACCTGATGCAAATGTGCCCTCCTTCACCCAGCCCCAGTACTCTTACACAGTCCCAGAGGACACACCTGTTGGAACAGCCTTGGGATCAGTGTACTTAAGTCCTGGTCAGACTGCCTCATTTTCTGTGGTAAATGGAGAGACTGGGGAGAGTAACCAGGGTGGGACATTTTTGGTCGAGAGAGAAACTGGACTTCTAAGGCTTGTTGGCCCCCTTGACTATGAACTCATCAACATTTACCGTTTCAAAGTTGCTGCCACCATGAGGCAGGCGCTGGTTGAATCTATGTCTGTAGTAGATGTAGAAGTGAAGGTGCTAGATGTGAATGACAACAAACCATTATTCGGAACCAGTTCTTATGTGGCCATGGTTATGGAGGGCATGCCTAGGGGTACACGGGTTATCCAGGTACGAGCACTTGACCCTGATTGGGGCTCTAACGGACAGGTTAATTACAGCCTTGGCCCGACCCTAAACCAAGAGCAGGACAAAGCAAGTGGATCTAAATCTGTCTCCGGTGCTATGTTTGTTATTGACAGCAAGACTGGTTGGATCACTACTCTCGGTGACCTGGACCATGAGATGTGCCCATCTTACACCTTCAACGTGGTGGCATCTGATCTAGGTGAAGGTGTCCCACTATCCTCAACAGCTGTAGTGACTGTTGCAATAGCAGACGTCAATGACAACCCCCCTACCTTCGAGAGGGAGTACTACAGAGGTGCTGTGCGAGAGAGTGACCCACTGGGGGAGGTGGTTTCAGTGCTGAGCACTCGTGATGGGGATAGCTCTGATCAGAATCGGCTTGTCAGCTTCCATATCACAGGTGCGTATTAAAGTAGGCCACTGGAGGATGATTTATGGCTCTCGGAGGCTCTCCGGGAAAGATAATCACATTGAAAGGGTTTAATTTAATGAACTAAGTGTGCAAAAGCTATATGAGTAAAGAGCCATCTGCTTTATGTGTCACATTACTTTGTTTAAAGACCATCTGGGGATGTGAACAGATTGTTAGATTTAAGATCAGTTTATTGTTTTCAATAACTTGGGATACTTTATATACCCTCTCCAAAAGTGTCCCTAAGTGTTTCGGTTCACTTAGCATGCTCTTAGACTTATTTTGATGGGTGTATGCACAAATTTTTATCAGTATAGTTTATGAAATATGTTTGTTTTATTTCAATTAAAGAACAATAATTCCTTACAGCATATAAACATTGTTATGTGTTTATGGAAATTAAATACATGATAGTTTGGTTTCTGTGCAGGCCATCACAGAGTTTTACAAATCTTCCTTGCTCATTTATCTCAATTCTGTGGCCATTCTTTTTGACTCAGGAGGAAACCCCAAGGGGGTTTTTGGGCTGGCTCCTGTTCAGGGGGAGTGGAAGGTCTTCGTGAAACGGCCTTTGGACAGAGAGGAGCAGGATCAATACCTGCTCAATATCACAGCCAGTGACGGCCTGTTTGTAACCCGCATAGGCGTAGAGGTCACTGTCATGGATGCCAATGACAATAGCCCCATCTGCAATCAGGTCTGAGCAATTGATTTAGGCTGGCATTTGTCATCTCATACAGCCCAAGTTAACAACTACCATGTTTAATGCCTGCATACTGATGTAAATTAAGTATTTTTACACAAATGTATTTTGTCTTAAGAATTCAATACACACTTTTAATAGTTTTTCATCATTATTTTTTTAGGCTCAATATGAGGCCTCGTTTCCAGAAGATGTGGCTATTAATACTGTTATTCTGACAATTGGAGCAACAGACTTGGACACGGGTGTCAATGCAGAAGTTCAGTACTCTCTGTTTGGCATTGGAGTTGAAGAGTTTTACATGGATGCAAATACTGGTATTTCTGTACAAACTTCTTTCACATTTGCTTTTACACTATTTTGTTAAGGCTTGAATACACTACATGATTTTTGCCTTGGTTTGCACTGGATGAGTCAACACTAGTTGCATAAAGTCAAAGCATGTCTGCAGATTTTGTGCAGTCGGAGTTGACAGGTTTCACAAAAATTCTTCTTCTTTTTTTTTGCCTCAGACTGATGCCTTCCAGTCTGATGATATCAAACATGTTTGACATTTTGTCATTTGTCTCTTAGCAACAATGTGCATGTTTATGCATGATTTTGTGTTCAAAGTAATTTGAGAAGTCTGGTAGTATGTGATCCTGTGTCATTGAGTGAATACTGCCCATTTGTTTTCTGTAAATATTTTCAAATTCAGCAAGTGTATGATGCTGTTCAGATTTTAAAAGTTGTGAACTGCATTCCAGCCTTTAGATTATTTTAAGTAATTGGTTACAATACAATTAATAAAATGTTGCCTGCTATCCCAGATTGCTTGGAAGTTTAAAGCATCTTTAGATAGACAGCATTGATTTAGTAATTATTTCATTGACGTCATTAGGCTTGATTGAATGAAACATTTATGAGACACAAAAATATTTAGCACCGCCATCCATCATTTACAGTATCTTTTATTCATCTCACTGAAGTTTTTACTTAATGCAACTCTGGCACATGGTTCTGAGATCCATCCTGTGAGGCTTTTCTTATGTTTCTCTCTTTTTGTGCCAGGTGAACTGAAGACGGCCTCTCTGTTGGACCGGGAGAGAACTGCAGGTTATAAGTTGGTAGCGCAGGCTACAGATGGAGGAGGGCTGTTCTGTCGCTCTGAAATTTCTCTGACCATTCTGGACATTAATGATAATGCACCATCATTTGCCTTCACACGGTTCATGGCGAGTGTATATGAGAGCGCGGCGCCCAAGGCCTTGATCACACGCCTTCAGGCTAATGATCCAGATGAAGGTGTGTATTTCACACATGTAACATTTAGGTTCAACTTTATGTGAATATATAAGTGGCCTTGTGACTGATCACCATCTCTTTTTTCCAAACCATTTCAACCCTCTTTTGCCTTCACCATTTTATTTGAAATAGTCCTACGGTTTGATTTTTAAAACTGAAAACATAAGCTCATAAAACTCTTGCAATAATTAACAAATAACAAAATCGTGTTTAAAATTGTTTTAGATGAGGTACAGCATATCACATTGCAAGCCCTTATATTAAGCAAATGATCCTATTTTGGATCATTAAAGATTAATCTCTTGAGGGAAACATTATCATTGCATGTTTGATGGAGTTTTTTTATGCCTTCTCCCAGGTCTGAACAGGAAAATTGTGTACACACTTGTTGACTCTGCTGATGGTATGTTCTCCACTGACCCATCCTCTGGTGTGGTGATCCTGGAAAAGTCTCTGGACAGAGAGAGGCAAGACTTGTATTCGATCAGGATCAAGGCTACTGACCGAGCAGGGGCCGATGGCTCGCTTTCCACCCAGGTGGACCTCACCATCGTGGTTCTGGACGTGAACGACAACCCACCTGTGTTTCAAAAGCAAGATTACGCGGCCACAGTGCCTGAAGATGTTACTGTAGGAACAGAAGTGCTGCGCGTCTTTGCCACGAGTGGTGATATTGGAGTGAATGCACAAATCTACTTTAGATTCTTGTCTGGAAATGAGCTGGGAAAGTTTTCCATTGATGAATCAACAGGCAAGGCGGGGAGACGGACATTTTCTGCACATAAAACAATTATTTCTGGTTTGAAATTGTTTTGCAGTTTTTAGTTCGATTTCTTTCAAGAGCTTACTTGTAACTAACACAGACAAAGGCTTATTGTCAGGTCATTTATATTTCCTTTCTTCATGAATCATTGAGAGAAATGTAAGAAAGTCTATTGACTCTAGACAGGACATTATGATTTGACAAATTGTGTCTTTTCAAACAGCACAATATAAGTGCAGCGATTGGGAAAATTAGTTATGAATGCTCCACAAAATTCTAATAATCGTGCTTAATATGCAGAAAGCATGGGAACAGTTACTGGGAGTGCTCTTTGTCTCTTAAAAAGATGTAGGCAGTCAGTGGAAACCCTGAAATATAACAAAATTTTTATAGTTATATCACTTCCCGTCCATTCAGTTTTGACAAAAGAATAATGTGCTTTAGTTTTAAACCTGTACTTTAAGAGAATTAAGCTCTTAAAGGCGCAAAGAAGTACAGTGCTTTCTTTTGGCTATTGTGTGTGAGCTAAACGTTCTGGCTTTTCTTGCATCCAAAGGAGCCTTTGTATTGAAAGTTATGTAAATGTGGCGTCTATCATATGCATTTAAATTAATTGGCTTTGCTCTGACTCATATCTCGTATGATTCCAGGCATCATTTCTGTGGTGGACGATCTTGACTATGAGCTCTGCAAGGACTTTTTCCTAAATGTCGAGGCCTTTGATGGCGGATCACCTCCCTTGACGGCCAGGACCATAGTGACCATAGAGCTACTGGACGTCAATGACAACTCGCCTTCATTCAGCGAGGACATTTACAATGTTCTGATCAGCGAGGACGTAGCCATCGGAGAGACCGTCACAAGGGTAAAGTTCTCTCATTAGCCGAGCCACTTCATTGGCATTTAATTAGCCACAGACATAATTTCAATTTCACAGCTAGCATATAATTAAGCTTATTGCTCGCATAAATCCCCTTAATGAATTACGCTAGTTATTCATTTGTACTGTGTACTTGAGCTGTAATATAATTTATCGTAAGAGGGTGTAATTTGCTTCATGATCCATATAAATTCAGGGATTTTTGGCTTTTTATCTTGTTTGTTATGTGCAGCTGTTTGCAGAGGACCTGGACAGTCAGATCAATGGGCGAATAACTTATTCCATTCTGAAAGGGGACCGTGACAACCAGTTTTGGATCGACCCTGTCACTGGGCTTCTGAAAGTTAACAAGGCACTGGACAGAGAGACGGTTAGTCCTTGGAATGAGCTGGGGTACTTTGGCTAATGAATCTTGACATCTCTTCGAGACACTCTCCTGAGACATTGCATGATTTCGGCCAATTATGTTTAAATCAGCCGTAAAGTCTTTAATTAGGCAAATGTAGGATTGAAACTGAGGCTTTTGTGTGACTGTGGGTGAGCGGACAGTCTTGTTCTTCTAAAAAAGACATTTAATAAGAGTTGAGTCATTCTAAACTGTTTTTGCCTGACATTTATCCTCTTGTCTCACTTGTACAAGGTCTCAAGCTACTCATTGTCTGTGCAAGCGTTTGACAGCGGGTCACCTGCCAAGTCAACCACTGTGAATGTCAATATCGAGATTGCTGATGTGAATGACAACCCGCCGATCTTCTCTCCCGCTAATGCTTCAGCTGTGATTCAGGTGTGAGCCACAGTCTTAACTCTTTTATTTGCAGCAATAGACATTGTTGCATACCTACAATAGATGCTTTCATCTTTTGAAAAAAGTGTCATATTCTCACCAAGGCTGGATTTATTTGATCAGTAATACAGTAAGACTGTAATATTGTGAAATATTATAACAATTTAAAATAACAATTTTCTATTTTAATATATTTAAAAATGTCATTTATTCATGTGATAACAAAACTGAATTTTCAGAAGCCATTACTGCAGTCTTCAGTGTCACATTATCCTTCAGAAATCATTCTAATATGCTGATTGGTTATTATCAGTGTTAAAAAAATTGTGATGCTTAATATTTTTTGTGGAAACATTACAAGATTTGCAGGATTCTTTGATGAATATAAAGGTACAAAGAACACAGTTTGTTTTTACCGTCACTTTTGATCAATTTAATGTGGCCTTGCTGAATAAAAGTATTCATTTCTTTTTAAAAAGAAACTGACCCCAAGCTTTTGATTGGTAGTGCATGTTGGTCAATGTTGCAGACAGTTTATGACTATTATGCCTAATGTAGCTCTGTAATATTGCTTCATATACACTCACCTAAAAGATTATTAGGAACGCCATACTAATACTGTGTTTGACCCCCTTTCGCCTTCAGAACTGCCTTAATTCTACGTGGCATTGATTCAACAAGATGCTAAAAGCATTCTTTAGAAATGTTGGCCCATATTGATAGGATAGCATCTTGCAGTTGATGGAGATTTGTGGGATGCACATCCAGGGCACGAAGCTCCCGTTCCACCACATCCCAAAGATGCTCTATTGGGTTGAGATCTGGTGACTGTGGGGGCCATTTTAGTACAGTGAACTCATTGTCATGTTCAAGAAACCGATTTGAAATGATTCGAGCTTTGTGACATGGTGCATTATCCTACTGGAAGTAACCATCAGAGGATGGGTACATGGTGGTCATAAAGGGATGGACATGGTCAGAAACAATGCTCAGGTAGGCCGTGGCATTTAAACGATGCCCAATTGGCACTAAGGGGCCTAAAGAGTGCCAAGAAAACATCCCCCACACCATTACACCACCACCACCAGCCTGCACAGTGGTAACAAGGCATGATGGATCCATGTTCTCATTCTGTTTATGCCAAATTCTGACTCTACCATCTGAATGTCTCAACAGAAATCGAGACTCATCAGACCAGGCAACATTCTTCCAGTCTTCAACTGTCCAGTTTTGGTGAGCTCGTGCAAATTGTAGCCTCTTTTTCCTATTTGTAGTGGAGATGAGTGGTACCCGGTGGGGTCTTCTGCTGTTGTAGCCCATCTGCCTCAAGGTTGTGCGTGTTGTGGCTTCACAAATGCTTTGCTGCATACCTCGGTTGTAACGAGTGGTTATTTCAGTCAAAGTTGCTCTTCTATCAGCTTGAATCAGTCGGCCCATTCTCCTCTGACCTCTAGCATCAACAAGGCATTTTCGCCCACAGGACTGCCGCATACTGGATGTTTTTCCCTTTTCACACCATTCTTTGTAAACCCTAGAAATGGTTGTGCATGAAAATCCCAGTAACTGAGCAGATTGTGAAATACTCAGACCGGCCCGTCTGGCACCAACAACCATACCACGCTCAAAATTGCTTAAATCACCTTTCTTTCCCATTCTGACATTCAGTTTGGAGTTCAGGAGATTGTCTTGACCAGGACCACACCCCTAAATGCATTGAGGCAACTGCCATGTGATTGGTTGATTAGATAATTGCATTAATGAGAAATTGAACAGGTGTTCCTAATAATCCTTTAGGTGAGTGTATATGGAAAATATTAAAAATTCTTCTTTGCTTTTATTGTTTATAAGATTTTTTTTTTTTTTTTTTTTTTTTTTTGCATTTTATATAATGCTCTTAACATTTAGCATTTACTTGGTTGAAATGAAGGGTCCTCTAACAAACAAAAAAAATCAGCCTTTCAAGCCATTTCAGAGCAAATACATAAATATTTATGTTAGAAGGCAGAAAAAAATGAGATAAAGTATAGAATTTCGGCACAAAACTCATCTCCCCATGGAAATGATTTGTACGGCTTGTTGAGGAGAGGTGTGCTATGTCTTATGATCTACCTCCACGATGATAAAGTATCTTAAGAAATCCCCTAGAAAGGAGCTACCTGAGCCATATCTATGGACTAGATATAATATTATGTAACTTTAGGGTCGGCGTTCTTGACTAGGTCTAGGAAGTAAACAACCTAGCAAGTGTGTCTTAGGTAATTGCTAAGTCGTACCAATTACCCACAGCACACTAGCATTGAAGACTTTTGAATGGTCAAGCACCACTCACGTTCTCTTCAGGAATTTTTCAAATTGAGACCTTATTTCTGTTTTTTTTTCTGTTTTTTTCATTCAAGTTGAACAAGCCTGCAGGAACTACCATCCTCACACTGTCAGTTTCTGACAAGGACTCCTCTAGAAATGGCGCACCTTTTGAGTTTCGCATCTTGTCTGGAAATGAGGGCAATGCCTTCAGTTTGGACCAGAATGGAGAATTACGGACAAGTCGAGTGTTTGGTCCAGATGCAACGCGGGAGTATACACTTGAGATACAGGTTAGTACAACTCAAGAAAACAGCTGAAAAAGTAAAATGTCTGTTAAAGTCAATATGAAACAGAAGTTGGGATAGATGGTTCCCTATTGTGATGTATAACCGAGTGAAACGGCTTCTCGAGCAAGAATTATTTTTGAGTGGGACTTGAATTTGTTCTTGAATTGATTGGATGGTTGTGGTTTGCTATTGCTGTGATGTCATGTGAGTGACAGGTTGTCCCGCCCTCACAGCAGTAAACATCATCAGAGAAGAGATGTCGCTGTACGAGGGAGGGGAAGTTATTTTGATTAAAGATTATGAGGGCACATGAATTAAAAAAAAAAGATGTGTACAGATAAATCATTTATAATAAGTACTTTTTGACAAATTTAAACACTTTTCTGGAATGACTTTTCTAAGGTTAATTTCATAACTCATTTTATATATTCTAAATAATGAATTATTAATAATTTAACAAAAAATACCACTTTTTAGATTATTTGACCCAATTATAATTTTATTAGGAATGACACACAATAACAATATTTTCTTCACAAGGGTCTGTGTACCTTCTGGTAATTTGATTTTCTACTTAAAAAGAAATAAGAAATGAGAAATGGTTTGATTTTTTTTTTTATTATTATTTTGTTTAAGAAATGGAAAAATTAAAATGAAGCTAGATTTTATTCATGGGTAAAAAAATGAGAGATTATGCTTTAATATTTGTTTTGCATGCATGGGTGGTCCTTTTCAACTCACCCTGTCTTCTATATAGCCTACTGTCTGTCCCATCATGCAGAATAAGAGTCTGCTCTGCAAATTAGTTACAATAACGTTTCTTCATACTGTTTGACTGTTGCTTATATTTCTTGCCAATATACATCTCGTTTACAGCACAACAACACACTTCTCTGGTCAGCGGAGCACCGGTGCGATTCCTTGCATTGTTTCTTGATAACAGCGGAAAGAACTTAAAATACGAATTTTTTGTCATACAGATAAGAGTAAGACATCATTCAAAACTGTCAACTTATTCCCCAAACTATATCCTACGTGGAAGACTGAATGGATGCAGGACTTGAATGATCTGGAATAGCGACAGTAAGGCATTAACATGATCTTACTTCAGTTCATAATTCCAAAGTAATTCCATAATTCCAGCCTATGATTGGACCTTAAGACACTCCAGTAGACTAATTATTATGGTGAAAACGTAAGCAGTTTTTTTATTATAAATAATATTAATTATTTTTATGTGGGGTTTGGTTTTTACCATGAAACGCAAATATAATATTTGCTATGCTTATAATAGCAAGTAAAATGTTGCATCTGGGTTTTTTTTTTAATAGGCTTTTTGAGAATAAAATGAATAAAAATGAATAAAATTTTCCTCCATGTTGTTTTAGATCACATAAAGCCAAATGCCATTTTATTATGAATTAAATCAACTCTGATTTGTCAATAACATGCATCGGCCGTGAAAAAAAAAAAATAAAATAAAATATATATATATATATAAATATATATATATATATATATATATATATATATATATATATATATATTTTTTTTTTTTTTTTTTAATCTTGTAAGTGCAGCTAGTAGTTCTCGTGAACAAACTTGTCTCGCCTGCCATGTATCTTCTATAGAAAATGAACTGAGCTCACGGTTGCTGCGTATACCATGTAGTATAGAAGAATAGGGACAGTAGACTGTGGCGTTTCAGGGCCGCCCACACATTCATAACAAATATTAAAGCATAAACTCATTTTTTACCCATGAACCAAAAATACGAAAAACTTAATTTTTACGTTTCTGAAAGAAAACAAAAATCAAACCGTTTCTCATTTCTCTTTATTTCTTTTTAAGTGGAAAATCAAATTAACAGAAGGTTCACGGACCCACAAGTGATATTTACCTTGATTTTTAACATAAAACATAAAAGTGTCTGTAGATAAAGAAACACTCATGTAGCTGCAGTGACATTTCTAAGGGATTAAATACAGTTCTTTAGTTTAAAGCTTTAGAATTGTACAAATGTGTTTTTGTCCTTGTCAACAAGGTGCGTGACTCTGGGAAGCCTCGTCTGTCTTCCACATCCTTTGTGTTTGTGCATGTCATCGGAGACAGCCTCTTCAAACCTGTGGCCTTCCCACTGGAAATCAACATTGTCATGGCAGCAGATGTGTTTCCTGGCGGGATTATAGGGAAGATCTATGCCACAGACCGAGATGAGAATGATGTACTCTCTTTCAGTCAGAGACCACAAACTAAGAGCCTTTTCAAAATCAACAGACAGGACGGGAAGATTGTGGCACAAAATGGCCTGGAGCCTGGAAGGTAAATTAAATGCAACCTTAATTTGAAACAACATTAAGTCAAGTGTGTATTTCTTCAACAATGGGCACTTGTGACCTTGTTGACCTTGATATAAAAATATACTCTCACTAATTTGTTTTATTTAAAGTTTAAATAGTCCTGCATGTCCTCAAACATGCTAATCATACAGCTTTATTGCTAGCATTTATGAAGACAGTTAATTAATAATTAATACTTTTCTGGCTTGTTGCATTATTTCACAAAATTACAGCTTGATTATAAATTAAGAAAATAATTCGGTATAAAAATCTATTTTTTCTATTGGTGCAAAATTGTCAAATGTGGTGGAAATGACAGCTATGGCACTGTCAATATTTGTGTAATTCGATGTAACGTAGATCATTTTCACATTAAAAAGTTGAAAAGTTTATTTCACTCTTTGTTAACAATTTCATAGTTGTTGTTTTAAGTAATAATTAATTTTCTTGGACAAGCATAAAACAACCAAATCTAGACATTTAAAAAAATGTTGCATTGTAAATAGTTTCTCAGACTATTTGTGAACTTTTATAGAACCAAATTAAATGTAGTTTTAATAAATAAACCGATTAAAAGTGCCGGTAGTAAACACCTATTAAAATAAATGGCTTGAATCTCTCTTTCTTCAATAAATTGGTTAATTAGCAGATTCAGATATAAACTGAAATCATAATATTATTGGATAATCAATATATATTTCTACATGTTTTTGTGATTGTGAAACTGCAAATTTGCTTCATAATAATCAGTAACCAGTGTTATTTTAGGTTTAATTTAGTTTTTTATAGTTGTGTTATTTTGAATTTGCTTTTTATTTTTTAATTTTTAGTTTACATGTTACTTTTAGTTTAATTCTTGGTGATTTGTCATTTAAAAAATATATATTGCTATTTAGGTTTATTTTTATTTTTTACAGTTTTAGTTAGTTTTAGTTTTTATATATTTCCAGTTAATAATTGTAGCACCTAAACTTACATTTATTTCAGTTTATTGCCAATGCAACATTTCCAATTTTAATTTAGTTTAAGGTTTTCAACTAATATTTTAACTAATATTACAATAGCCTCATGGGCAGCTCTTCGATGTGTAGCGCAGTTGCGCTTCATGCGACCCGATTTCGAGTCCCAGCCCGTGGTCCATTTCCGGACCCCACCCCCCTATCTCTCTTACTTCACTTCCTGTCCTCTCTCAAAACTGTACTGTATCTGTATCCGAACAAAGCCAAAAAGGCCAGAAATAAATCTTTAAAAAGAGAGAAAAAAAAAATTATTAGTTTGTTTTAGATTTTTGATAATGTTTGTATCTGTAACCCCATGTGCTTTCTCCCAGGTACTCCCTAAATGCTACAGTCAGTGATGGGCGGTTTTCTGTAACAGTGGCTGTTAGTGTCCAGGTGGAGCAAGCCACAGATGAGATGGTGCAGAATGCAGTGACTCTGCGTTTCCAAGACCTGACCCCTGAGGATTTTGTGGGTGTTTACATGGAAGACCTGAAGAAGGTTCTCCGTAGCTCACTGGTTGGTGATGGGACGGGTGTTATCGACGGGTCAGACCCACTCCACATCTTGGGAGTGCAGCCAATGAGTCGCTCCGGTCAGCTGGAGGTGCTTCTTGCCATGGAGACTCCGGATGGGGGTTTTGTGGGCCCAGGGGAACTGGCTCTCAAGCTGGAAGAGGCGAAGGGTTTACTAAAGGGAGCGCTCCGGGTGGTCAACATCCTGGATCAGAGCTGCTCAGGGGAGCTTGAGTGCGAGGAGAGAGTCTGTGAGCTCACCCTCACTCTCGATCCCATCGGCCTGGTCACCTACACCACCTCCAGAGTGAGCTTTGTGTCTCCACGCTTCAGCAGCAAAGAGATGTGCACATGCCCGGGTTAGAGCTCTGCTGCAGTCTCCAATGATAAAACGGGCTAAACTAATTCAAATATTTATTCTAGGATGCATTTCATAGTATGCATTATTTATCCTGGTAGATTAAAT
Source organism: Squalius cephalus (assembly GCF_949319135.1). Taxonomy (NCBI): domain Eukaryota; kingdom Metazoa; phylum Chordata; class Actinopteri; order Cypriniformes; family Leuciscidae; genus Squalius; species Squalius cephalus. The sequence continues at coordinate 15,470,406 of NC_137145.1, forward strand.
TCCAGCAGTGGCTTGAGTCGCAGAATATCCATTTGCTTGCTTTCTTACTTTTTGTGCCCATTGCAGGAGGAATTTGTCCATCTTCTCTAGAGCTTTGTGATGGCCAAACGTGTCCGTCAGACATGCAGTGTGTGCGCAGCAGCCCCACAGCGCCCTCTCTCTGTCAGTGTCTGCCTGACACACTCGACAAATGCGCAGGTTAGACTCAAATATGTTTTCACGCTGCTCATTTTTAAACTCTGGCTTAAGGCCACTTTTGACCCTGGCTAAAGCAGCATTTCATATTTCAAAAAGGGGGTTAGCAACACTTTTAACATGTAGAATGTAACCGTGAGTTGTGAGCTGGGAAGTGTTTGTCACGTGTTTAGTTAGCAGCATATAGGCTATAGGAAGTAGTTAAAATATTTAATAGTGATGGCAAATGCATATAATGCATATAATGCGTTTTTTTTTAAAGCTATGTATATACTGTCCTGGAAATATTACAAAGAAATATTTCTCACTGATTTTCATTGAACATAACTTTATTAATTTGGTTCATAACTGTAAAGGGAATAGTTTTACCTAATAAATATTTTCTTAAAAAAAACAAGTACATTTTATTTAAACATTAGATTTTACTACTGCTCATACCAAATTGTAAATAATACAAAAAATAAATTAAACTGCTTTCCTTTTTTACTCCATAATGTATTTGTATTCATTTTAAAGAGTATAGAGATTGATGTGTGCATTCTATCTATCTATCTATCTATCTATCTATCTATCTATCTATCTATCTATCTATCTATCTATCTATCTATCTATCTATCTATCTATCTATCATCTAAATAATAATAATAATAATGAATTAATAAATAAATTAATATATAGATATTATTATTTATAATTATATATTTTTTTTTTTTTGTAAACTCTAAGTTTTTATACGAGGAGAAGACCTACCAGAATGTTTATTCTTTCAAAACTCTTTGTCATTGAAGTGTGTTTTATTACATTGTGCTGGTTTTAACCCTGTGAGAAACCTTTCTTAATCAGTTAACTCGTTTGAAGAATTTTTTAACAAAGTTAAACCAAATATAGTTATTAGCAAAAATAAATTGTAAACGCCTGATATAGTTTTACCATACATTTTTCTCTCCATGAAAATAGTCACAGAAGCTGGCATGGCGTTAAAAACAAACAAACATAAACTCTGGGGAAAGTGTATAGCATGATATAATACAAATGATACCATATAGAATTTTTTATTTTGAGCCCCTTTAGCAGTTTAATTTCCTTTCAAATAACATCTCTCTCCTGTGGGATATCCTATGGGTGTGTCAAACATATATTTAAGTTACATTTTTAGTGTACATTGTTGAGGTCAAACTTCTATATCTTTTGTGAAAAAAGTTTTTTTTTTGTGTGTTGCTTTTACTTGGACTGATTGATTTCTATGCCTGTGCTGGTAGGCCAGACATCTTTGAGTTTTGCAGGAAACAGTTACATCAAATACAGAGTGACGGACAGTGATAAGTGCGGAGACATGAAGCTGGGCTTGAGAATCAGAACGCTGCAGAGCCAAGGAGTCATCATGTACACACGCGCTGACCCCTGCACACTTCTCAAGGTAAGATGTGAATACACACACACTATATTTATCAATGTAATACTTGTCGCTTAAGCACATTTTCCCCCCACATTTTACTGTAATGCAAAAATCAACATTGCGTATCATAATGTAGCAATGTGGAACATGCTTGGCAAAGGGAGCAATGACAGACTCATCACTCATTAATCATCTTCATAGGTGCGAAAACTTCATTTGGAATTGTCCGATTGTGTTTGCTCTAGTGAGTGGTTGTGTGTCTGTGTTTGTTCAGATAGAGGAAGGGCGTCTGTGGTTTCAGATGGACTGTGACAACAGACTGGACAGCTTGGGCATCTCCGGTCGTCCGATCAATGACGGGTCCTGGCACACCGTGACCCTGGAACTCACCAGTAACTACACTCTCCTTTCTCTGGACGACAGCTATGTGGAGCGCCGGCGTTCTGCACGGGCCCCTGTCCTCATCTGGCCCCTGGCTGCAGACGGAACGCTATTCTTCGGGGCTCAAGTGTTGAACAGACCAGTGGGCAGAGGAGGGCAGAGGCCCCCACGGGCTCAAGGCGGCTTCCAAGGGTGCCTCGGGTCCGTCATGCTCAACGGGAATGAACTCCCTTTACAAAATAAGAGGAGCCGGTACGCAGAGGTAGCCGGGCTGAGTGACGTGAAGCTGGGATGTGTTTTATTTCCTGATCCGTGCCTCGGAGGGCCGTGCCAGAATGGAGCTTCTTGTGCAAAGCTGCCCTCTGGTGGTGAGAAATAGAAAGCGTGTATAACTCTCAATAGAGTTGTTCAGATTAGCTTGACTTCTAAGTCTTGGTTCTTACTGCGTTTGTCCTCAGATTTCTCCTGCAGCTGCCTGCCACAGTTCACGGGGTCTCGGTGTGAGTTGGAGGTGTCGCCCTGCGTGCCCTCACCTTGCCAGAACGGGGGTGATTGTAAGGCTGTGGGGAACACCTTCCTCTGCGGCTGCTTCAAAGGCTTCACAGGACTCATGTAAGACATTTTATTTCACCATGTACTGTTTGTGATTTGTAACCATTGACCAATAATCTTGCGTACATTTCAGACCTTTTCAAATTGTCACACCACAGACAGTTAATACCAAATATATGAGACCTAAAAGGGAAAATAGTCCTCATATTTATAAATATTTACATGTTTTAAATATATTTTAATATAATAATGCATATTGTTTTATTGGAGTAACCCAGTAGATCATGTCAACCATTTTGAACTATATAATACATTGAATATATATTTTTTAAGAGGTTATATATTATGTGTCCAATACAATAAGACCACCTGGTGAGCGAGATAAGTCTTTTAAATCTTTCTAAAATACTGAAAACTACATGTTTCATCTTTGGTTTCATTTTAAAAACACGATTGGTAGATAATAAAATTTTAAGAATAATATGCAGTGTGTATATATGTGACCCTGGACCACAAAACCAGTCATAAGTCGCACGGGTATATTTGTGGCAATAGCCAACAAAACAATGTATGGGTCAAAATTATCGTCAAAAATCATTAGGATATTAAGTAAAGATCATGATCCATGAAGATATTTAGTAAATTTCCTACCTTAAATATATCAAAAATTTACTTTTGTGAGTGGATCTCATATTAATATTAATCACATATTAATCTTAATATGTTATTAATGTCTACCAATCATGTTTTAATCACCAAATAGTTTTCATGAGATATGATCTAAGACCAATACAATATGTATTAATATAGTACATGTACATAATATAGTATTTAAACCAAATATATATAAATATAACCATAATATATTATAATATAATTAATTATAAAATCTGAAAGTCTGTGGACTTTATTTTCCATGATTGGTAAACATTAAAAGCTGTTCTATTTTATTTTTAAAGTCTTTTTTCTTTTTTTTTCTTTTGACAATCAAAAACATAATTACAATTTTGCTAATAATATTATATTTTTGTTTGTTAAATTGCTTTTAGTTAGAATTCTTTGGATGTAATATTTATGTTTATCTCGAAAAAAAAGTGAAATTGTGTTTCTTCTGAAATAATGTTTGGTAAGAATGCCTTGCATTTGAGCAGAATTGTGTTGTAGAGAGCAGGTAACCAGCAGCTCACTTTAATTACACTCTTCTGAAAGTCATTATCCTTAGTGTTCACCTTCTGTTTTCCATCTGAGACCTCGACTACTGGTTCAATAAATGCGTGACACTGTAAAATGGGTATGTTGTTTACTTGTGTTAATTAGACCTTTACCACTAATTACTAAAATCATTTAATAAATAAAGAACAGATTTTAGAGCAATCCATCACAGAAATCCCATTAAGGCTTCTCTAATTTCTTTGTGCTATAATAATTTTTTTTTTTTTTTTTTCAATATGAGATGAATTGGAGTTATTTCTCCACTAGATGATGCTGTTGTTTCTTTAAGCAATCCTAAACCTACACCTGAACAAAACTGACTGAGAAAAATTGGATACTGTGACCTGTACCTTTTTCCTTAAAAATGGCCTTTTATATTGTGAAGATAAAGTAATAAAAACCTAATTGCTTTTATATAACTACTATATAACTAATTTCTCTGCATTTCCAGCTGTGTCATTATGTTACGCAATTCAAACAACCCTCTCATTATGTTCTCTTATGCTCACTTGAGAAAGTCGTTAAAATTTCTTGCACTTAGAGTACAAGTTAAAAGGTCTCTGAACAGCAGATCATCACATATTTGCTGTTTGCAGCACAGTTGGGAGTTCGAGTTCTGCTAAATGTGAAAATGTATGAATCTTTAAAGGCAGCAAAAAAACCTCTCTCTTTCTCTCTGCTTCTGAGAACCAATCAGACAATGAGAGAAACACTAATGCTATGTTCGGAATAGCATAGTAGTTATTATTCATGCTGTTCAATGTATGGCAATTTTCTGTATAGACAAATTACCAACACTACTGTTGAAATATTGAGTTCAGTAAGTAAAAAAAAAAAAAAAAAAGAAGAAATTAACACTTTTATCTGAATTCAATTCACATTTATTTGTATAGCAAATACATATCGTTTCAAAGCAGCTTTACAGAAAATGCATGTCTATTACAATTTAAAGTGATCTGTCATCAGAGGTGACTGTGTCAAAACGAATGTCCATATGTCAGAAATGTACAGTTCTAAGACAATACAAATCGTGCAGTTAGCTGACATCATTTATTAAGGCAGAAACAATGAGCACATTAAAGTAATTATTACAAGTTGTGAACAATGGTTACAATCCAATAGAAATTGAGCATTGGTGCATGCAGATTCAGAGATTGCGTCATCTGATGAATTGCCTTCCTGATGATGTGGACTTAGTATTAGTGACTTAGATATCCTAGGCACTACCAAAAGTCCAGAGTTTTATAATATTTAAGAGCATGATGGATAGTAGGGTCATAGAAGGTCGGTTAAATACACAGGAGCTAAACCATTTAGGGCCTTATAGGTCAGTAGCACTACTTTGGAATTGAAACAGAGCCAGTGTAGAGATAATAAAATTGGTGTTATATGATCATATTTTCTTGACCTGGTAAGAACTCTAGCTGCTGCATTTTGGACTAATTGTAGCTTGTTTATTGAGGATGCAGGACAACCAGCTAGTAATGCATTACAGTAATCTAGTCTAGAGGTCATAAATGCATGAAACTACATTTTCTGCAACAGAAGCAGATAGCATGTTCCATAGCTTAGCGATGTTTCTGAGGTGGAAGAAAGCTGTTTTTATAATATATATCGAAAGACAAGTTGCTGTCTAATATAACACCCAGGTCTTAAACTGTAGAGGATGAAGTAACAGTACATCCCTCCAAATGCAAATTGTATTCTAAGAGCTTCTGTGTTCAGGTTTTTGGTCCAATAAGTAATACCCTCGTCTTATCTGAATTTAATAGAATATCTTTAACACACTCCTTCAACTTGAACTTAGGTTGTGATGAAATATATAACTGAGTATCAGCAGCGTCATCATGGAAACTAATTCCATGTTTTCTTATAATATTACCAATTGGCAGCATATATATTGAAAATAACAGAGGGCCTAACACAGATCCTTGTGGCACTCCATAATTTACTGACACTATTATAGATTTTTTCCCTGTTTAAATAGACAAAATTGTAACGGTCTGATGAACTAAATCAACTTAAGGCCTGTCCGTGAATACCAGTGTAATTTTGTTGTCGATCTAAGAGTATGTTATGATCTATTGTGTCGAACGCAGCACTAAGATCAAGTTTCAAATAAATGCTGTTCTTTTGAATAATCAAAAAATCTTGAGAAAAAATGTATCCCGATTTACAGAAAAATATTAAGCAGCTCGACTGTTTTCAACACTGATCATAATACAGGTTTCTTGAGCACCAAATATTAGGGATACGGATCATGTGACAATGAAGACTGGAGTAATGATGCTAAAAATTCACTCTGAAAACTCTCACTGCATAAGTAAATGATGAGATCATTTTCATTTTTGGAGAGAGTATCCCTTTAATATATAGTAGTATGCAGTATATACTGCACACACAGTATACAGTAAATAGGCTGTTGGGAATTAAATACTAGCTTTCTAACACAAATAAATCCTTCTGTCCACAGATGCGATGAGGATGTGAATGAATGTGAGAGGGAGGAGTGTGAGAACGGAGGGGCTTGTGTGAACACATTTGGAGCCTTCTACTGTAACTGCACCGTGGGCTTCGAGGGTCAGTTCTGCGGGCAGCCGTCTCTGGACGGCCCAGACACTCAGGCTGAGGCGCTGTCATACGTCGGACCGGGAGAGATCATCGGCATCGGCGTGTTGCTCTTCGTGGTGCTAGTTCTGCTGACCCTGCTGGCCGCATTCCGTAAAAAAGTTTTCCGGAAGGATTGGAGCCGAGGGGAGGCGGTGGGCATCTCCACAGAGACCAACTACATGCTGCAGAAGACGGGCATGGGATCCGAGGGCATTGAGTTCAAAGCCGTCCGGGTCAGTGGCGAGTGTCGTGCCAGCCTCTACCGAAACGACAGCGCAGGAGGGCCCCCCCAGGTCATGGTGCGCCCCACGGCTTACACGCTTCCCTGCTGCCAGGGAATCCCTCGAGGAGAAACGGAGAAGGCAGAAGGAGGGCTGGCCACCCTCTCCTGCCCTCCCCAGATGAGCACCTTCCAGGCGGATCCGCCGCACATCCTCGGGATGCCACGGAGAGGTGTGGCCGTCTGCAGCGTGGCGCCCAATCTTCCCTCATCCATGTCCCCAAACCCATCCGACCGCAGTCCTATCCGCAAACCACCGTGGGAAGAGGACGAGGAGGACGAAGATGAAGACAACATTATGGAGCATCGAGTCCAAGCTCTGGAGTGGGAAGACAGGGGTTATCAGGCGAACGGAGGGGAAGCGTACAGAACTGAGGGTAACGGAGTGGCGCACACACACACCACTCGTCTCAGATCAAACAAAGGTTGACAGAACTGCAGCCAGAGCGATTTCAGCGTGACTCCATAACTCCCCATGGCCAATTAAATGCCAGCCTTTGTGTGGATGAGATTATACATATGCACCCTGGTCTCCATTCGCAAAATCCGTCGTACAATAATGTGTGATGGAGTGCAATTACCTTAGAGATAACATGAGGCTTTCACACAAAAGGAGGTAGTGAAGCATTTAGAGTCTCTCCGCGTGATTCAAACAGAAACATCCACATGATAAATGTTATGCATAATGCTTTAATTACAATGAGATACATTAGTGGCCAAAAGTGATGGCAGGAGGGGATATTTGTTTTAAATGACCTGACAAGTTCAATGAAATCATCAGAATATGAGGAAAATATTTCATGTTTTGCAACTATTTTAAATATGAAGGAAGAACAAAACGCTAAACTTGTTAAGGTGTTTATCTGGCAAAATTATTAGCTACAGTTTTTATTTTACTATGCGAAAAAAGCTTAGAAAAACAAAAAGCTCACAGGAAAAAGCATATAATGACTACAACATAATCAGTTATCAATATTTCCTTGGTTCTCTCGTGTTTGTTCATTTTTTTACCTTTTTTTACCAATAATTGTCCACACAGTTTGACAAATAATCTTTGACAAATTTTTAATAATATGTGAATAAAGGGTGAATATGTACATTTTTCAAGGCCTTGCATCACTTTTGACCACTTCTGTATGAAAAAAAACTGGGTTTTACTCAAATCTCCTTTCTATCATTTCGTATTTAGCGAATTTTCAAATTGGCTCCATCTTGAAAATTGACCAGGGACTCATAAATTGTTTCAAAACAAACCAGTTTATAGTAATCAGAACCATCTGCCATGCTGTAGCAGCCAACAGGAGCCGTGCTGTAGAAATAGGCCAACAGGAGCCTTTTTTCCCTCATAAATTATTTAACAGTCTGGCCATGCAGGTAGACAGCTAGTACATGTGTGAGGGCGATTATTACACTTCCGCTTGTGTAACCGTGTTACATGCGTCCACAGATTTTCTCTGGGCATTGTGTTCTAAATCGAATGATCTTGGTCTTGTTAGTGTTTTCTTCAAGCAGAAACTCATTTGTCACGAACTGTTTGCTAGCTTTAGCAGTGTGTTGTCTGGGATGAATATAGGACGGATATTATTGCTCTTTCACTTTAGCAGATTTGAAAGATTTGCATGTCGTAGACTGAGAGGATTAAGCTTTCAATGCCGTTTCATTAGTTCATATGTGCATGTCTGATTTTGGATATTAGATGTCTGTTTGGTGAATGCAAATGGGCCAGTAGTTTAGAGACTTGACATGGCAATATTTTCGCTTGACCTACCACAAAAATATTTTAGCAGCTGTATTTTTTTTTTTTTTTTTTTTTTTTTTTCAAAGTTCAAAGTGATAGCAAAGACATTTATGTTATGTAATGTTCAACTTTCTATTGATCAAAGTTAAAATAAAAAAACAAAAATAAAATAAAAATAAAATATAACTTAAAATAAAATAAAAATATTAAGCAGCACAACTGTTTTCAACATTAATAATAATATGTAAAATTTCTTGAGCACCAAATCAGCATATTAGATGATTTCTGAAGGATCATGTGACACTGAAGACTGGAGTAATGATGCTGAAAATTCAGCTTTTTCATCACAGGAATACATAACATTTTAAAATATATTACAATAAAAAAACTATTATTTTAGTTAGTAATACTACTTCACAATATTACTTAAAAAAAAAAAAAAAAAAAAACGTTCAAATACTTTTTGTATTTTTTTTTTATATTTAAATTTCTTTCCAAAAATAAAGATTTAAACAATTTTGTACAGCTATAATATTACTCTATGACAGCTATAAATTCATAAACACTCTTTAGCTGGAAAATTATGACCAAGACATTGACAGCAACTCTCTCGATGGCACTGGACCATTGCTATTGTTGATCCCTGTTGCACGTACTGTGGTTATGACTGTATTTGCATGTGTTGTGTGAATGTATAGCACAAATGCATGTATTTGCACGTGTATGGATCTGTATAAAGATCTGCTGTTGTACTCTTCTGCAGAAGCTGGAAATGCAGCAGAGGTCGTCGCCTGCCTCTCCGACAGCAGCACCAGCGAGGCACACTCCCTCAGGTCTTTCCAGTCTGATTCCTGCGATGACAGTGGTGAGCTTTTCTCATGCATCGCGAGGTCCAAAGTTCTTAACATACCCTCCAAACAACCTCCCAAAAAAAAAAACTTCCACTCTTCAAAGAACTTTTGAAGTTTATCTCGCCACTCTGGAAAAGTTCAGCAAATGTTTTTAAAAGGTGGACTGTTGCTTTAGGGCATTTTTTCCTATTAGGCTTTAATCATTCAGTTAGTACTGTAACCATCAAAATATTAGGCTCTAGAATATACTGTACGTTTCACAGTCCAAATCCCACATGATCCTACAAAAATCATTAGGGCAAGACTGAAGCTTCTGAATAAACCACATAGTAATTTAGATAACATAATGAATGAACCCTTTGCGTTGATGTTTTCTCACTGTTTGTTACGTAAGCTTTGTCTTTGTAATGTAATATTTGTAATGATTTGAGACAGGCAAAGAAGCAGGCTGGGAAGCGGATCCACCTGCAGGTTTAGACTGATTAAAGTGCGAACACAAAGTAACAAAGTGAAACAAATGAAAACACGGAACAGGAGGAAACACACTAAACCAGAGAATGTCTATTCAACGACTGACAGAGAACAAGTGAAACAAGGGGCTGTATATACACAGGCAGACAAGCTTAACAAGATACACTGCAAAAAAATGCTTTTCTTAGTATTTTTGTCTGGTTTCCAGTCCAAATATCAAAAAATTCTTAAATCAAGATTCATTTACTAGATAAGTAAAATTAGATAAGATATTATGTCTTGTTTTCTGCTTAAAACAAGCAAAATTATCTGTCCATGGGGTAAGAAAAATAATCTTAATTCAAACAGAAACAAGATTATGTTTCTTACCCCATGGACAGATAATTTTGCTTGGTTTAAAGCAAAAACTTAATTTTGATTTATTTCCCCAGAAAACAAGACATAATATCTTATGGCATTTTACTAAATGCATCTTGTTATAAGATTTTTTTTTATATTTGGACTGGTAACAAGTCAAAAATACTAAGTAAGAAAAGCATTTTTTGCAGTGTAGACCTACAAAGAACTGCAAAACATGGAGCAAGACAGGAAATAACACAATTTTTATAACATAAAAACATGACGTGAAGAGACTCTGGCGTAGGAGAAACATTACAGGAAGGTACAGAAAGCACAGGACTGCTGACCATCAGAAGGTGACTGTGAGGACCCACTTATTCAACAACTGACAGAGAACAAGTGAAACAAGGGGCTATACTGTTGCCAAGCCAAGTTATGTACTCATTCTCATTTCATTCTGAACCCATGTGACTTTATTTTCTCAGTGGAACAACAAAGAAGTTTAGCAGAATGTCCAAGCTGCTCTCTTCAATGCAATGGAAGTCAAACTCTAATAGGAGAAAAACACACCACAAAAGACTCATAAAGCCACAGTCACACTAGACTTAGAGCACACAAAATTTCTACGGACACTGCAACGGCCAATCTTTTTTAAAAACATAAATTCAACATATGACAAAAAAAACTCGAACTTTAGATCCCAGCAAAATCCGAAACTTCTTTGCACGAGCTTGCATTTCCGGTGTCCCGCATTCGCATGCATTTGAATGCAAGTCAATGGAACGAAAAGTGTAGTTTGACTGAATAGTCAGTAAACCTCAAGCACTATATTACAAGTCTTCTAAAGCTGTACGATAGCTTTTAGTGAGGGACAGACTGATAGTTAAGTCAACTTTGGGTCACTTCCTATATCTATATACCTAAATGACCTGATTAAAAACACACAAATGCAACATTCCCACATTAACCTATACATACACTCTCACGCAACCATCCGTAATATTATAACCTAATATTAGGCAGAAGTAACAGATTATTCCATTCACCTAATTAAGATGACTTGCATTGTCTGATCTTTCCAAAAGGAAATCATGAGGATTAGTGATAACCGTACCCTGCTTTAACAAAGTGACAGCCTGAATAGGTCAGAGCAGTAATTACAATCCATCTGCCTTTGAAATGCTCTCCAAAAGCGATTGCTATTATGACTCAGTAGTGTATTATCAGTTCTGCCGTACAAAATAGATGTCAGACTGACACATCAGAGGTCCACTTGCTTTTGTTTAGCTGATTTCATGACGCTGGAGGATTACAAACAAGACAAAGTGATTTATATAAATGCTTATGTAAGGTTTTCATTGAATGTTGGATTTTGGTTTGATGTGCTTGATCATTTATTCAATTGTTGCCTGACATTTTACACTTGTTAATGTCCTAGCTTCCATCGTGACAGTGATACGACTGGTAAATAATGCAGTGGACACCATTGAAAATGAAGGTATGACTCAATTTTCATATTACTGAATGGTTTTTTTTTTCCTCAAAGGATTTAACAAATATTATTCTTTATTTTTCTGTTTTAAATATTATTTTTAGGAGTTCAACGCATAGCGCTGAAACCCTATTGTAATTTTTAGGATTTTCAAAGTTCAACATTCTGCCCTAAAAGTGATCGGGAAGACCCTACCGTAAGTTGTAGAGACGTGAAACTATGAGGGCTGGTAGTACTCACACCGTCCACAACGTCACTAAGGCTCGCCCCAGTCAGCCTGTAGGTGGTGCTACAGTGATCAAAAGTATGAAATCGCCCATAACTTAAACCATTAAGGTCCCATTATACTTCAAGCTAAATCGAAGAACGAATTGATTTCTATCAAAATCAGGCCAAAACGGAGTTCGAAACAGCTTGCCAAAGGAAAAGATCGCCCTGGCTGGTAAACACCTTTGTAGTGTACCACCATTGGTCTATGGTGATTGCGTAATAGGTAGGTGTGTGCAGAGGCTTCGCCTTCTTCCACTTGGAAATCTTTTCCACATCATTTCTCCTGTTCAGTCCATCGAGGTCAGACGTCCTCAAGTGAAAACATGAACATGACTTTACTAGAGTGGTGAATTGAAGAGCTCGTGCAAACAAACATATCCACGTTGCTACAATCAGATGCTTTTCTTATGCTTTATTAAAATTCTTGCTGTTTTCTCAAGGTTGTTTTGTTTATTTTGTTATTGAGCTAGCAAAGCGCGCAGCACTTATTCATTTAAACCCCACTCTTAGCAACATGGGCGGCGTCAGATGTTCGATAACAGGATATCGCTGCTATTTCGAACTTTGTTTTACCCTTAAAGGGATACTCCACTTCTTCCTAGTGGGTTCCTAGTGGGAAGAAGATCAGGCGTGACTTTTTACTGTGCCGAGTCGAAGTACTTCCAAAAGTGCTATTCCGCCATACATTATAGTTATCCTTTTTAACCCGCTTAGAAAAGCACCACGTTTTATTTTGTGTCACCATACTTGGTCGTATAACTACTCGTGTAACTGTTTTTAAATAGAGAAAACGTCGATGTGTTTGGTCACTTCTAAATTCATTGCTGCTAGATACCATTGAATATACTGGGGTAAGCTAAGTGCTTTCAAAGTGTCACCACGCGCTAGAGCGATTAAGTGCACGCACTGAGATGAGAGAGGTATGCATCAACTCGTCTTAGTTAAGGGAATAACATAGTTTAATATGAAAAAACGGTGGAGTATCCCTTTAAATGAAGAACAAAAAAGAACTTCGCCGTGAGTATATCGAGGCCTTTAGTCGCAGGCTCAAAGTGAACAAAACTTGAACAAAAATTCGCCCTGACGAATTCTGGTATTTTTTAACCTACTTTTGTGAACTTGTAGGTTTTTTCGCCCGATTGGAACCAAACCAGTGAAGAAAGATTCTCTGGAATCTGATTGTCAAAAATTGTCCAAAAAAATAAAAATAAAAAATCGTTTGTGACGGGATGAAATTTTCGAAGTGGGCTTTTACTAAAACTTATCTTGTTTTTTCCCCCAAAGGATTTAAAAAAATATTATTTATTTTTCTGTTTAAATATTATTTAATTAATTATTGATATACTATTTTAAACTAATTATTTATATATAAAATTAAAATGATTGTTTGTTCTGTTTGAGTATGATTTCATTTTTAGTAAAAATATTTAGTAATAATTTCAAAGGTATTATAATGTACATATTATAAATAAAATAGTAACATCATCATTACAAAATAAATCCAACAATTTATCAGGACCTTGATTTTCCTGCTTATTAAATGGCTACTAGGCAAATGAAACATTTTCACCTCAAATCAATATTTCATGTCCATTTATTTATTTATTATATGAGAAGAATGAGGGCACAGAGCTATACGGGAGACATCCAGCGCTGCTAGGAAATCGGTTGCCTGGATACAGCGGTCAATCACACAGTTTAGCATCATTATAGAAAAAAAAAAACTGACCACAGAATGCTGCAATTGAGAGAAACTATTGAGCTGTAGAGTAATATTTTATGTTATCCTGTTTAAATATTATAGGGATCAAAAACCATGCTGCATGAAAAGGTAAAGGTAAAATCCCAGAGCGAAGTGTCCAATCATGCGGGAGTTCAGTCCACACCGACGAAAGTGGGATTAAATCTGTTAATTAAACTGCACGACTTGTATAAAACCAGGGTTTAGACTCGCTCTCTAATTCACTCACATAATCCAGTTGCAGTAAAAACCTGAACTATTGAACTATACCCTTCCGTTACTGAAGAACAGTATCCCTATCCTCTGTGGCAGTGACCTGGTTTTGAAGCGCAGCAGAACCAGTCTCTAATTAAACCTGCCCTAGCCCAAAGCTGTTTCCAATCAGTGCAAAAACAAGCTGTTTGCTTGAAAGTCTCACACACTATGGTAATTCATGCTGTCTGAGGAGTTCGCAGCTCCACCTTACTTCTCAGAGGTCTGGATGAAAGTGGACTGTTTTTGTTGGTTATGCTAAACAGCACAGTTTGATTTACCCAAGTAGGACATGCTCCTGGTTTAAAGACTTTTGTGGGACTTGAATCAGCATTCTTTTACTTTGAAAGTGTAAACTTTCAGTTGTTACCTTGAGAAGATACTTTCTATTGTTAAATTACATTGTTGTAACCTAATGTAATCAGATTCATTTAATTTTATTAATAATATTATATACTATTATATATATTATTAATTAATATAAGTTTCAGGTATATTTAAATGTAATACAGTTTTATTTATATTTTACAAATATTCATATTTTTAATATTGTTGTAATATTAAAGTCCCCCTGTAGTCGATCATTTTATCCTTTAAAACTCATCTTTGAACACCAAAATTACATATTTAAGCTTTTTTCCCTCATGCCTTAAAATAGCTTGAATGTAACTCTACACCCTTGCCTCATTTAGTAAAGGTGGTTCTATGAATATGCAAATTAGCCCCGCCTCCACTCACTCACTCCAGCTCAGAGATCCACTCTGTGACGATCACATGTTGACGTGATTGGTTACAATCACTAGTTATTAGGGGTGTAACGGTACACAGAAGTCACAGTTCAGTTCGTACCACAGTTTTGGGGTCACGGTTCGATATTAGTTCGGTTCAACAGGAAAAACCAACAAATCCCCAATGCTAGGTTTCTTTTCATTTATTTTGAACAGACAGTAACTTGCAAATTATAGTTTGTTCCGCCTAGCAGCATTTAGTCCCTTAGTTGGTACAGTACAGCGTCCTTTAGTGTATTAAGCACAAAGCCAGGACACTCGTATTTCATCACTGGACTGTAGTGAGACTTCCACCACACAAATCGCCACAATGCCAAATGATTTTGTCTCATTATAACAGCAGAAACAACTAAAATGATAGTTCGGAAGGGATACATGTACCGTTACACCCCTACTAGTTATCTATTGCTAAAATCTGATTGGTTTAGGCCAGGCCAGGCCAGCTAGAATGTTGATTTAGTCACATTTTCCTCTTCTTCTAACAGTTGCAGGTCTGTGTGATGTGCAGCCTCACAGTACCTCCTGTGAGTCCACTTTATGTTTGCTTTTATTGTTTCATTTTACTTTGCTAATATCTGTCCCTTTGTTTCACATGGTCATGCATATTTATAAACCTTTACATGCACCAGAACATTCCATCTTCAAATATTTCATCAAGCATAAACAAGTCGATTGTTCTGTCTGTTTTTATTTTATTTTATTTGGCTGTTCGTTGTTTATTTGTTTTCATCTCATAACTCATCAAAACACATGTATGTCTTTTCACAGCAAGCCCACACCTCCACTGTGAGGATAGGATGTGCCTGAAATTCGTCAAAAAGTATTTTATGAATTGTAAGAGCTCACATCTACGTTTACTGTACTAAGCAAGATAGCTCTTATCTAAAATGCATCTTGTGTATTTAAATATAATCAAGGAAATCAAAGGGGAAAATAAATCAGAGAATTTTCACAGAACATTTTTTTGTGTGTGTATGTATATATGTGCGTATGTATGTGTATTTATATATATATATATATATATATATATATATATATATATATATATATATATATATATATATATATATATATATATATATAAATATATAAATATATATAAATATATATATATATATATATATATATATATATATATATATATATATATATAAATATATAAATATATATATATATATATATATATATATATAAATAAATATATATATATATATATATATATATATATAAATATATAAATATATATATATATATATATTTTTTTTTATATATTTATATATATTTATATGTATATGTATATATATATATATATATATATATAACCTTTAATCTATCATATACTGTTATATAATATTTTAAATAACTGTTTTCAATTTTAAAATGTTTGATGCTAAATTTTACTCCAGTCTAACCCCAAACTTTTGAACAGTAGTGTAGATTAGTATTATTTGTAGTAGTATCTGTAGTAATAATAATAATAATTATTATTATTATAATGATTGTTGTTGGTTGTTATTATTTATAATTAATATTATTATTATTATTGAAGACTTGTGTAAAGATTGCAAAATGTGCAACATTCATAAAGGTACGTCTAATGAAATTTGCCTCTGCACTTTCTGATACTCACAAGTCCTCTGCACTTTTTGATACTCTGCATGTGTTTTCCAGCCTACCAATGGCAAACGACAGAGTGGCTCGACACGTGTCTCCCAGGCTTGGAATCACCGCCTCGAGACCAGACCCCTACACCACCACCCCCACCCCTTCCTGCTCCCCCACCTCCCCTGACCCCAACACGGTTACGTGGGACCCCTACCCGCCTGGGCGGCAGCGTTCGGTTGGACGGCAGCACCCTATCGCTGCAAATGGGCTACCCGTTACGACGATACCAGGGCCAGAGAGATTTCTGCTCGTCTCAAACCCTGGATGACAACAACTCGCCTGTTTACGAAGAATACCGCGGCCCGGATCACTACGACATCGCCTCTACTGTTCACCCGCTGGGTTTTAGCGAGGGCCGATCCACACCTGAACAATACCTGCTCTCTTACCCTCCTCTACTAGCCTGGGAGGAACGTCCGCATGTCTGGGAGGACACACACCCCTTCGGAAGCCAGCAGGAGATCGACAGACCGGGCAGAATTTCTCTCCGGGACCAACGTTTGCGTAGACAGAGCCCAAAGACATCTTTGTCCGGCATGAGAGAGTATTACTGACCATTGACAAACAAGTCCTTAATTAATCTGGATGCTTGTGTTCATGCAACTGAGGACTCGTCCTGAAGATGTGTGCTGATCTCTTTGGAATAAAAACATTTGGACTCAGTCATACTGTACACTAGTGACCATTCTTCATGCACCTTATTAAAGGGTTAGTTCACCAAAAAATTAGAATTCTGTCATCATTTACTCACCTTCATGTTGTTCCAAACCTGTATGACTTTCTTCTGAGGATTTTTCTCTTCTTTTTTTGATCTTCTTTTGTGTTCCTCTGAAGAAAGCCAGTCATAGAGGTTTGGAATGACATGAAGGTGAGTAAATTGTCATTTTGGGATGAACTATCATGAGAACATGCATAGTTTTTACCGTCTACTTTCTCATCAGCGCATCTGAGAAGCAGAGTGATACTATGTGTTTGTGTAGGTGCTACTGTGTTTGACAAACCACAGGTGTTATTGATGGAATCCATGTACAGCAGTGTTTCTCAACCAGGGGTCCAACCAACTCTGTGCTCCGCATAAGGATGGGCAGATCTTCTGAGTAGATATCCAAGTATATCCTTGGACCGGCAATGTTTTGCTATCAAAACAGTCTGATGGAGAAAGGAAACCTGTTTTATTCCATGGACTGCAAAAGCCGTGGAGAAAAACAAGTCAGTTTAATTACATTTTTGTAGACGCTTCAGGGTTTGTAAGCATCTAGTAATTTGTGCATATTCCAGGACAGAACGCGCACAGGTGTGTTTCACATAAATAAAGAGCTGTTTATGTATTCACGTGCTCTCTTTATGTCTCGTCAGTAATGCATGACAACTACATATGAATCACTCATCACACATCTGGCGTTTCATGGTGTTTTGCTGTTTATGCTGCTGTTTTTGTGATTTTTATTTAGTTTAGGATCACAAAACTGTCATGCTGGTATGCTTAACATCTGTGTTTATTGATTAATGCATATAGTATAAAGACTTATGAAGCATACAGACTTTATGAACAAGAAAAGGTTGTATTTATAAAGCGACTTTCTCATCAAGGTGGCTTTAATTGACTTATTTTTTATCGTTTATTCTACCTGGCTACAAATGGGAATGTATATTTTTTCACCTGATGCCTCGTTGTATCTCATTCCCAGTAGCAACTGCCCATATAATATATGCAGTATAAAAATCAGACTGGGAATCTAGACACAAGATTTTTCAGGGTAGTTTTCTTGGTCCATGTCCTTGAAAAATGTTTTATTTTTAATACCTCATTTTAGTGAGTACAAATAGACTTATGGAATAATTATTATTAATATTATTATTGTTGTTGTTTTATAGCGCCTTTGTAGAGTCCAGGGTCATTTCACAAAGCATGATGTTAATAATGTTTTATTTTAACTATTTTATTTTACTTGTTTTATATTAAGTTTGTTTCTGTAAACAAGATCTTTAAACCAGAGAATATTTTATTAAACCAATAAATCAGAGTATTGTAATGGTTTGCAGGATGACCCTGTGGGTCAAAGGGTTCTGATGGTCTGTATTGTGTTCATACATGTTGATGTTGTCTATTTAATGTGTAGAACTCATCTTGTATGTTTGAATAAAATCCTATTCATTGTCCAGTGTAAAATAAAATAAAAGAACAACTACCATATGCATCATCTATAGATTGATTTAACAAAGATTGCTGGATATGTCGCAATAGTAAAGCATTTTCAGCACAAATGCACATCATATAATCTTTTCAGATACGAATACATCGTGTTGTAATTTCCTCTAAGAAAGAAAACTTCTGTTCCCTGAAAAACTTTATAACAAATCTATGTGATTTACAAATGATGACAATTTGTACTCCTGTTAAAATCTTCCTCATTGACATTTAATTGAGCAGTTTAGACTGAAGTTATCATCATATGCACACATAAAGAACTAAAACAAACCTTCGCACAAGCCAATCTTTCCTGTGCTCGACAGAAAGCCACAGCAGTACAGTTGCAGACAACAGCTTTATACAAAATGTGCCTTTTTTTTTTGTAGTTACAGTACATCATTGTTGTTACATCAACAAGTGCACAAAAGGACACTCCAGTTGAATGCAAATAGAATTTCAAAGTGCATTATTTCTTTTTGCAGAAACAACTATACAGAAGACAACACAATCCAATTGCATGATCCAAAGCTTGTTTACGGGCAAGGTTCCAGGAATTCAGCTTATATGATCGAAACATAATGACACTTTTATCTCTGGGCCTTTTCTCTGTTGTACAGGGACGTACGCCGGTTTCATCAGAGAGGTCTTGTAAACATCCTGCGTATCTGTGCTTTTATGCTCTGGGTGTATCATTAGGCATGACCACTTTGTCTTTTCAGATTTGAAAGTGTGCTTCAGATGTGCAGTGAAAATTACAGAGTTTTGTACATTGTAAAAACGGGTTAAATGGCCAGTAATGTGCATTTCCTCTATGGTGCTTTCAACACACTCTGATTGCAGTTTGAAACTATTTTACGTTTTGTCGAATTGGTGAATAATTCGTATGAATTTGTATAATCTCATTCATAAGTTTTCATACAACCTGCCTACGCCTCATTAGCTATGGTTCCATCAATCTATTTGTCCGCAAATTTTGGGATACCGCATAAAAAAAATCGCTGGATGGAATTGCTAAGATGCACATAAATTCTAAAAATGTGCATTAAAAAACGTATACACTTAATTGAAGCAGATATTTTTTATTCAGTAAGAAGACATGCACATAAACTCTAATGAAAACACATTTACCGAATAAATTCCTCGATGTGCAACAAAAGAATAATCATGTGACTGCTTTGACGGATCATGTGATCAGAAAAATGTTTGGATGGACGACGAGGTCCGAATTAAACATCGTTTTTTTTAAAAAGAAGTGACTTCTTTGTGATAATTGACAATTCTTGATGGAAAACATCAAAGAACATGCAGATTTTCCAAATAGTACAAGCGGAGATGATCCTTAAAGGTTACAATAACCAATGAAAACCTAAAATAACATAACAGCATTTATTGTGTTTCGTCTTTATAAATCATAAAAGTCATGATGTCAGAGAAAATGTTCTAATTCCAATTTCCCAGGAAGTGATTTTTTCCTCCTCTTGAGCACATGGAAACAGTGTTTTATTTGCAAATGTTTATGCAATATTCCAAGCACATTCAATTTGCAACTTTGAATGGACACATAGCTATTGATAGTGCTTTGATTTTACAGTGGCTCACATTTTTTCTAAAAGTTTTCCAAATTCATACGAAATTGTGACCTCATAAAATAATTACGGTTTCTTATGAGATCATGTTGGATACTTCTGTTTGTCAAAAAGAGTAAAATGAAAAATGCACCACATGCACATTAACGTCCCACAATTGCTTAGTTAAAATGTGAAGTGTTTCATTTGCACCTCTTTACAATATCAATATTTTCCATTGTCTCTTTTGTGAGTGAAGCAATGTCACTGATTTCCAAAATGATGCCAATGAAATTCCACCACAGAAGACTGATGGGTAATGCCCTAACAAAACAAAAGTATATCTGCAAGGTCAAACCGCCATAATCTCACAGTCGACTTCCACTGAATCAAACGTGCGATGCTGAATGCAAGGAGGATCATTTAAGAGGAAATGAAACTAGTCGTAATCCCTCTGAATTAATACTGGTGTTTACATCTAAAAGTATACCGAACAATGGGGAATCCACACTCCGTGAGCACCATTTCCTTTGACTTTTAAAACAAGCGAGAGCCAGCCGCTCAACTGACAGAAAGACGGTTGGTTATATAAGGGGATGGGGGAGAGATGCTGGATTATCGTTCCCCTGTTTCTGCTCGGAGACATGAGAGAGTTAGGGGTGATTATACCCACACAGTCTACTGAATAATACCCAGATTAGACACACTAACCAGGCCTCATCTCCACGCAAAACATCTGCCTTTGCCTCCTGACAGACACACACACTCGCGCTCTGGCACTGTGGATGTTAAACACACCACTTTGGAACAGATGCCCGTACGTCACAAGCTTATAACACCACGCGCCAGAGAAAGAGACATACAGACAACAGAGCCATGTTTACAGACCTCTCAGTTGTGCCAAATTCCCTCTTTTTCTCTTTTGCTGATGCATGTGAGAAGATTTCTCTGACAGTTTAAGTAGGGAAATTGTCAGTTTTTATGAGTGGATAATTGGGAACAGTTTCCTCTACCCTACATTTCAGACGTCAACGACAAAACTTAAGAAACTAAAAATCCCCCTGTAGTCAATCATTTCATTCCTTAAAAACGTATCTTTGATCACCAAAATGACATATATACCGGGATAACCTGGCTTCTCTTGAGACTCCCCTGTTTCGCAACAGTTAATGATATGCTAAAGCCCGCCCCCCTCCTGATGTGATTGGTTACAAGGTAGTTTGTGATGTAAGAAACACTGGCGATTTCAAACTGAGTCTTTGGTTCACTCCAGTTTTAAGGACAAAAAAACTCAGCAATGGTGTTGACTTATGAATCTGCACATGGTTTGTCTTAAAGCACATTAAAAACACCACAAAGACATATAAACAACATTAAAAACTTGATTTTCACCACAGTGGGTCTTTAAGACAAGGTTAATGAGGGTGAGAGTATAGAAACGAAAGACTTTGGAAGTAAACTAAAAAGTTTCTCATAGTACTTTATCTTTGGCTGCATTACAATGATATCCTAATTCTTTATTGTGTTTGAAATGGTTTTGAGAGAGGCACACTCGTCTATTTTTGCACATCTAAAAAATAGCTTCAAACAAAGCCACAGAAAAATCAACTGTTGCATCTCCGAGCAACACACAGTGGTGTTCCTGAAAAAAATTGATGTTTTGAACGAATCATTTGATTCAATGATTTAATGACTCACTCATATATACAATCAGTTCCTGAAAGAATCAGTGTTTAAATGAATTGGCTGCATATTGATTAAATGACATGCTCATAAAAACAGCCAGATGTCATACAATACTGTAAACCTACCTGACATCTCAAGAGTAACAAACATTAACTCTATGCATAAGATAATGTGTAAGATAATGAATATGTAACAAGCTTGTCTATGGAAGCTTGTTTCCGCCACTGAATAAAACATTTTAAAAGATAATTGCGACTTTTTATCTCACAATTGCGAGTTTACATCTCGCAATTCTGACTTTATTTCTCAGAATTGCGAGATATAAAGTCAGAATTGCGTGATATAAAGTCGCAATTGCGTGTTATAAAGTCAGAATTCTGACTTTTTTTTCTCGCAATTGCAACTTTATATCACGCAATTCTGACTTTATAACTCATAATTGCGAGTTTATATCTCGCAATTCTGACATCTTTTCTCAGAATTGTGAGATATAAACTAAGGGGGAAAAAAAGACGGACTTTTTTTTTTTTTTTTTTTTTTACCTCAAAATAGTTCATATCTCACAATTCTGACTTTATAACACACAATTGCGACTATATTTCACGCAATTCTGATAATAAGACGCAATTGCAACTTTATTTCTCGCAATTCTGACTTTATATCTCGCAATTGCGACTTTATTTCACGAAATTCTGACTTTATATCTCGCAATTCTGACTTTATTTCTCAGCATATCTGCAAGATATAAAGTCAGAATTGCGTGAAATAAACCCGCAATTGTGAGATAAAAAGTCGCAATTATCTCTTAAAATGTTTTATTCTGTGGCGGAAACAAGCTTCCATACTTGTCAGTCATTTTGCAGGCTGGGAGACTGCATTCGCTTTGCTGATTCACAAAACTCATTGTTACATAACATATATATTTGTTTCAAAGTAGAATCAGACCACAGAGAAAAGAATAAGTGCACCTTTACGAAATAAAGAGTTCACTGGATTAAGGCACGCTTGAGGCTAGTTTAGAGTTTGTTGTTTTGTAGTTCTTTGTTTCGCATTGTCTGTTGAAACTGAACTTGTCTGATAGACTTTTAGCTTGGAGCCATGTTCTAGCTTGTAAATGACTTCAGCTATCCAAACCAATCCTCTTTGAATCAATAAAATACTGCTCCAAATGAGACTCCATTGAGTCCTTAAATCACCAAAGCAAAGTACATGGTAATTACCCAATCCAGGCAATCATATTTGCATTAGACTACAGATTGTTTTATGCTTATTTTATTACCAACTAGTACCATACGAACAGCCAGCGGTGTTGCACACAAGTTGGCAAAATGTGTCTAATAAAGCATAGTCCTGTTCTATTTACACATCCACTTGTTTGTTGGAAATTGTGGATCAAATCTGAATAGCAACCCATTTAGTTTCACA
Organism: Squalius cephalus; assembly: GCF_949319135.1. Classification (NCBI taxonomy): domain Eukaryota; kingdom Metazoa; phylum Chordata; class Actinopteri; order Cypriniformes; family Leuciscidae; genus Squalius; species Squalius cephalus. Next base: position 15,493,506 of record NC_137145.1, read on the forward strand.
AAGCAGTTGTCCTGACTTGCTCTTCAAGGCTGAGTTTGGGTTCCAGATTCATACTGCAAAACATAACTGCATGGCAATGATTTAGAGTCTGACACCAATTTCCTATTTTTCCTCCTAAATCTGCCTGTTTACTCAGCCTATCTATAAATAAGTGGCAGGTTATTAGTGTCACTCAGATTTCCTACAAGTTTCTGTTTACCGCAGAGGCTGTAAGTGCAAGGAACATGAGGGTCAATATCTGAATTCAGTTCGAACACTTTGGCTCCGTTCCAAAACATGGTGAATTGCCTTGCTTTCTACTGTCTATGGGCTGCATCCTAGCTGAAATGGGACTTCATAAGGCACTCATTTTGGACACACTACATAAGCAGAAATTCACATGAAGTCCACAGAGGACTTTATTGATTTCAATAGAGATGGACACTAGCATGTTACCAAGCTAACAATATGATGCTCTAATAAGCATAATACATTTAATGAATGAATTTATGTCTTTATTTATTAACTTATGTGTATTCATAATCAAATCTTAATCAATCATAATAAAAATGTCTCTTGCTTTGTCCACCTTTTTTTAACTAAGCTTGTCATGGTGCATTGTGGGATTGCTTTCTCAGTTACTGTAATACATTTGAAACAGCCTTAGCATGGGGAAACGTCTTCAAATGCTGTCGTAGGTGGTTCACTAGGGTTTGGAACAGACTTTTTTTTATTTTGATTTGTGTAAATGGGATCACAGCCCATGTTCTCTGTTCTTTAGTTTAAGTCTTCTACAGATAGCAGTCTCTCTCATTAAACTGATCTCCTGCAGTGCTGGAGATCCATGTGCCAGAGTGATTCAGCTTGAGTTTAATCATCCCTATTTTCCAGTGCATTTCCTCATTCTCTAGGAGTTCCGCTTATAAACAATTGATGATTATACTGAAAAAAATGTAGTGCAGCCAACCTTTGGGGTTTATGGGATAAAATGCTTAATTAATACATTACAATGTGAAAAAAAAAGACTCCAACAGATGCTTGTGGTGAGATTAAAAGGCATGACACTGTTGCAGAACACAGCAAAACCATAATCGCTTCAAATGTTATGCCTGCTATCGTGTGTAAGAGCTGCCTTACGTTCTCCTTTTTAACAGCTTCTCAAGACTGAAATATAGAGCACAGTTCAGACATAACTCCTCTACTCTTCCAGTTACCACTTATAAACCACTTGCCAAACTGTCTCAATTCAGATTCTTTATGCTACTTTGTAGTGGGAATGAAGAAAAATACCGAGGATATTTTCGACAGACCCGAGTGTCCATGGTGAGATCTTAGATCAATGCAGTAATTGCACATGCTTCCATCCAGTATTAGTGAAGTCATTAAAAACAGAGGGAAATTACATTCTTGTGCTTTTTCAGACTGTCATACCTGTCAGTCATAGTCTAATATATGCATAATTAAACGAGTATGATTTGACCTAAAGATGTCTCAAATGGCAGCTGCTCGGCTGATGCAGGAAGAAAACAACCTGGAGGCTGCCGGTTTTCTTGACAGATGAAAATATGTACTGACAAAATATATTTTGTTAGAAAGCATGATTACTTGTGATTTGAATGGCTCTGGAAAAGTTATTTGCCGTCCTAACTGTGTAATTCCATTATCTACCAGCAGGGTGATTTGACTCTACGACCTTGCAGCGCCAGAAATCAGCAACTACCCCCAAAGTCCATTTTTAGAGAGCCTCTGAGCAGTGATTTTACACATGCAAGACCAACTCTTATATACTTAAGGATATGAGGAAATACCAAAATCTCAAAAACTGCTTGCCAAACTCATGTTTAAATAACTTATTTCAAATCAGCACCATAATCTGACAAGTCTGTTACATGCAGACTACAAAACAGACAAAGTAGCAAAAGTATTCATACCATCTAACTATGGGTGCAGATACTTATGTTCGATATGGCAGCCAGCTTACGTATAGTGGCCCATTAAAATGGCCACTAAAGAGGCATCTATGTATACAGTATGTATATATGTATATATATATATATATATATATATATATATATATATATATATATATATATATATATATATATATATGGTCTTCAAACCCACTTGAATACTTGAGTCAAATACAGGAAACACATCATGTAGACAAGGGCTGCATCCGAAATCGAATACTTCCCTAGGCTGTATGTGACAACAATAGTATGTCCGAATTCACAGTGATCGTAAAAGCATAAGGCAAACAGTTCCCTGATGACCTACTTCTTCCAGTGAGATTCTGAAGTGCGCTTACAATGGACACTTTACTAACCCATGAGGCCATGGGAGAGGATTTGTGAATGGCAGTGAAGCGAATGCAGGGCAACAGGTCTCAGGGCAATTCGACTTTCAATTCAACTTTATGTTTCAGCGTACGGCATACTGACGGTTAGGTTTGGGGGTGAGGTTCAGGGTGACGACACGCTGTCTGTTGCAAGATGGCGGGCTCACCGACGTGTCTGGAATGGTCAAATGTGGAATCTACGCATACATATCTATGGTGAAGAACACAAGTGTGTGTACTTTTGATTACCTGATGGATGTAACACATGACAGGTCACATTTCAATGGCAACATGATGAATGTAGTATGTCCGAATTACATTACACACATTCATACTAGAACATACTTTTTTAGTGGTCATAACACAAGTACTTATTCAGAATAATTACCTACTCAAGAGAGTATGCGATTTCGGACTCAGCGAAGTGTTCAAGTGCAAAGACTATTTCAACAGCCGAATATGAGCGCTATAATTCATATTGCACATAAGCTTTTATAAACTTGCAATGAACACTGCAGTCTCTGGGCCCACTGTTTTAATTATTCATAAAAGATGAATCACTGTTTGATCATCTGGGATATTGGTATGGAGACAAAGGCTTTTGGCATCTGATTTAGACACAGAAACGGGGACGTGTAATGTCAGACTTAGGACGCCGACTAGGACAGACCCACAGTCATTGGTGGTAGCAAGTTGATTGAAAGAGCGTACAAGATATTCAGAAATTTTAAGAAATTCTTAAGAAATTGAAGAAAATTTTAAGAAATTTAAGAAAATTTTAAGAAATTTAAGAAAATTTTAAGAAAAAAGAGGTCCACCCAGAACCTTACCCCCAAACCAGTCAGTATGCCGTACACTGAAACATAAAGTAGTTACGAATTGCCCTGAGACTGTGTTGGCATCTGTATATAGTAATTTCAATGTGTGTGAATACAGTGAATAACATTAATTGAATGCTAAAGCAGTTTCACATAAAAAACACCCATACATTACACAATTTTCTGGCTTCCCAAGGTGTTTTGGATGTTTTCATGCACACAACACTGGGGAAGTAGAGTAAGGTTGGATATTTTAAAATCAAAGGAACTGAGAGAAATCGAATTCCATGATGAGGCAGCTCTTGAGAACCAATTAGAAACATTATTACTAATTATTAAAGTGACCTTAGGCGGGTAGAATCACATAACCTTTGCAGGTGGGCTCAGAGTGAAGCTGGTGGGAGGATTAAAATGTAAAGATTTTATGATTCATCGTTATAGCAGTCATGTCAAGTATTTGTCAACTGCTCCTCAGTTGACTTCTTCACTTAATGGTAAAAATACGTTATCACTGGCCAATGAAATCTGAGTAAAAAAAAAGCCTCTGGTGTTTAGATTTAAAAAATCATATTATATTGCTATAATTAATAACCCAACTGAACATGCCTGGAGTAATCAATGCATTTGTGTGTGAGTTGACAAAAATGTCAGTATATTTTAAAAAGAAACATTGATTAGTTTTACTTTTTTATCCTTACTTAACATTTTATAATAAACCTCTTTCTTAAATAATTTTTATCAATAAGAAGCCTTTTTTTTCTAGCTCCCAGTAGCAACTATTTTGTCATTTTAACCGCCTAATGATGACACTGAGAGTAAATGCACCCGGTGCTGCTGTTGCTATACATTTACGAATGTAACTGTCATCCGCATGTATGGACTACAGGTAAAAACGCGTGCTGTGATTCGCTTTGTTAAATTTTCTGCTTACCTAATCATAACTGTAACTTATTTTTAGTGCTATTCATTTTCAAATGTGCTGTCAATGTTACATTTTAGCAGACACTATTCATCAACACTGTTGAACAACTGTTCAATGGTTCATGAAATTTTTTATTCAGATTAACTGAATTTATTTATTAGATAGCATGCAGTTACTTTTAAAAAAAGGTATGGTTTATTTTGCACTTTTTTCATATGAATAAATGCATTTGAACCATTTTCTTTACACTTTCACGCAAAATCAATATACCCATTTTAGGGGTCTTTGAAATAACATTAATTCAAAAAGTAAACCAGCCTATATGGAAGCTTGTTTCTGCCACTCTCACAATTCTGACTTTTTTTTTCTTCTGTGAGTTTACGTCTCACAATTCTTTTTTTCTCGCAATTGCGTGATATAAACTTGCAAAAAAGTCAGATTTGCGGATGTAGCCTAGTCTTTTTTTCCTCAGAACTGGACTTTGTAACTCATAAAGTTTGTATCTCATAATTCTGAGATGAGTCAGAGTTGCAAGAAAATAAGTCAGAGTTGTGAGATATAAACTTGCAATTGTGAGTTGTTAAGTCAGAATTAGTCAAAATTGTGAGTTTATATCTCATAATTCTGAGATAAGTCAGAGTTGCAAGAAAAAAAGTCAGAATTGCGAGATATATACTCGCAGTTGTGAGTTATTAAGTCAGAATTAGTCAGAATTGCGAGTTTATATCTTGCAATTCTGACTTTTTTCTCGCAATTGCGAGTTTATATCATGCAATTCTGAGAAAAAATCTGAATTGCGGAAAAAAGTCAGATTTGTGCGATAAAAAGTCGCAAAAATAAACCCCCGCATAAAATAACACTTAATACCTAAAATTACTCTCCTAATGCAGTCCCTTGCAAAGCATGCTGGTAACTACAGATCCACTGCATTTCTCAAAAGCATCGTGAGGTAAGTAGATTGTAGAGACCATTGGTGGCAAAGGCTCTACGATCTACTTAGGCTTACGATGCTACAGCTCTGGGCAGTGGATCTGTAGTTCCCAGCATGCTTTGTAAGGGACTGCATTAGGAGAGTAATTTTAGGTATTAAGTGTTATATTGTGTGTTTTTCAGTAAAGGTAGTTTATGTTAATGTTTAATGTTCGTTTATGTTTAGAGTATAGTTTCTGTTACTAATATTATCAAGACTGACATCTGACTTTACTAGTGACTCATATGCATACTGATGAACTGCACTGTTAATCTTACTAAACTGATATATAAGCCAAATTAAGCTGTGTGTTAAAAATTTGGGTAATGAATTATTCTTTGAGTATATTTACATCAACGAGGAAAAGGACTTTCATCATATAAAACAAAAAAGATTATATCAAACTTATTAAGTAATTTTAGAAATTAGGTTATATCTACGGACAGTTATGCTTCAGTAAAACCTTGTTTTTCAGGTTGGTTGAACTCAGCTATAATCAGTAATCTTAAATTATATATTTCACTTCAACAAACCCAGTCATTGTAGATGTTACCACATTAAGTAAAATTTCTAAGTTGAACTGACTAAAAATTTTTTCGGTGTAGTATGTGTTCCTCAGTTGTCTTTTTTGACATCCTTTGGGTGGTTAAACATTGGCACTCTGACCTAGGTAGCCTATATTTTTACGCATGTCAATTTAAGGTGCTATTTATGTAGCTATAAACAATGTAAAAAGTATTAAAATTGTTACTTCGAGGACCTATTTACCTAATTTCGTCCTTAAAATTACTTGTTGTTGTAACTTAATGTAAACAGTTTGATTCCGTCATGTTTTTGACGAATAGCCTAAAACCAATTTATATGTCACCACAAAAAGTACATTTTGGTTACCTGAAACACTTTTATATTTAAAAGAACACATAACCACCACAGCCAGCCTTGTTGCCTGAGACCATAAGTGAGTTTGGAGGCGAGCAGTTCTGGAGCACATGAGTTGTTATGACAACTCCCGCGCAAATAAGAGATGCGCGTGGTTTGCCTCAGTTCGGAGCGTGAGCCAATCATCTAGCCAGCTTCTCCTCTGATCACGAGCTGGATTTACAATTCCGAGCAGCTGCTTTAAAAAATAACTTGGAGCGAACGAAACGGTCGCCATGGGGCAACACGGCGCCAAGGCTGTCGGATTCCGTAGTAGTTTTAAGGTGAGGGGGAAGCAAGGTGAACATTCTCGCTAGACAAAAAACTGAACTACAAGACAGAAATGAGTTTGAGGTGCTGAGATGTTGAGACGGACTCTATCTCGTATTTCTGGAGAGAGGAATGAGGGACGCGCGGATCAAACACAGGCGACACAGATTCATGGCTCAACTGTTCCCAACTTCTGTTGAAAGGCAGCTGGAATGACTCGCTTTTTACAAGTATGGGAAATACCAATACAAAGAAAAGATACGATATATTAACATTTGTACTCTTTTTCTTTAATAGGCGCGGTCCGTTCTGAAGTTTTTCTTTTTACTTCCTCAGGTTCCGTGAACAACTTTACTAACCAAACCTCGGAGAACAAGTTGTTCCGGGATGCCAGAAAATATCGCCTTTCTGACGAACAGCACAGAATTGGGGCACGTCGGTCGCGCGTTGGGTTCGAGCGCGCGCCCTGCCTGGGCAATAGCGGTGCTGGCCAGCGTGCTGATCTTCACCACTGTGGTGGATGTTTTGGGTAACCTGTTAGTCATCATTTCGGTGTTCAGGAATCGGAAACTGAGAAATGCTGGTGAGCTTTAATTAATCTCTATGTGCTATACACTCGTGCGTGCGCTCTTCATTGATAAAGCGATTCACAGACGCCAGTGAATGGTGATACAGTTAATGAATAATGTACTAAATGACTTGTTTCCCCTTTACTTGACTCCAGTCTCCTTTGACATGCTGCCTTAAATTATACATGGTGAAAAAACGTGCTTCTATTCTCTGAGATGCTCGTCTGTGTTTTAGGGTTTTAAGTTAGTAAAATGTAAACCATTTACGCATAACTATTTACCTCACTCCTCAATTATGGAGTAATTTACTAACATCAGAGTGTTTATATAGTGTTAGTGAAGAATTACATTACAAAAAGGCTTGAAAACATCTTATGTAACCGTACCCAAACATCAAAAGTCTATTAAAAAGTCAGCTTCTTTTGGAAGTAGACAGCTAAAAGTTTGTTTTAATTAAAAGGCAACATTTTAGCACTGAATGTGCTCATGCATAAAGAAATTGAGGCTTCCAGAAACCATATCAATATTTTTGTCACTAATAAGTTCTTCACAGTTTTGGGGAGAAACACCTTGTTTCAGCATTTTTAAGTCTAAGCTTAAGGCAGTGTTAAGATCACCTCACCTTGACCATGGCATGAAAAATTTACAGCAGCTTATCACTCTCAGCAGTTTGGGCTTCAAAGACTTATGACTGTAGTTAAGTCGTAGTTGGATGAGTACATCCGTGAAAAATCTGGCACCCTTCTGAGCCTTGTTAGACCTTTTATTTAATTGTAAATGGATGCGTTTGATGTTTTTAAATTGATGTTAAATCTAATTACCCACTCGAATGACCCCCTAACACATGAACAAATTGTGTTTTCACACATAATCCTGTTTAAAAAAATGTTTTAGGGGAGCAGTTGAACAATTGAACGAGTCAAACTGCTGCTGGACTTGTGATGTATGACACAGAGGGATTCAGAAGAGAGACAGATTTAAGCTCTTTCAGTGCCTTTGACAATGTGTGTATGTGAGTGTTTGTGGGATCGTTCCACACACAAATACTAAAGTAACTTAGCAAAGAATAGCCTCCCACTATTCACAGACAGCTTTTTGTTCCACTCAATGTTAATGGCTTACAGTTCATGAGTAGTTGAAAAATGTCACCCAGTTCATTTGAGTTTAATGTGAGACCAAATTTTACTAGGGTTCAAATCTGGACACTGACCAGGCTAAAACATGAGCCTGATAGACTTGTTCTCAAGCCACTTTTTGTTTGTCTTTGCAATTTCGGGCAAGAGCATTGTCTTGTTAAAAAATAACATCTGATCATTCCTCAGATAACAACTTTTCATTTGTGGGAGTTAAGCCATTCTGCAATATTCTCCTCTACTCCAAAGCATTAAATGACTTTTCACAGTGTAGTAGTCCGCACACGATGACACTCTTCCCCCATGCTTCACTGTGGTAGAGATACATTTAATATTTCTCAGCAAATTTTCGAAGACACCGCTCTGGAGCATCACCAACTCGTGTTTCTGGCCAAAACATAATTCTGTCTTTGATGGTTTCCAAAGACACCAATGCCTTTTTAAGTAGTGCATTTGTTTAAATTTGGCTAATTTGCTGACCAATAATTTATCGTTTTGACAATTAAAAGCTTAGTGTTTAGCCTTTTTATTTTTTTGCCCAGGAGTGTAAGCATGGAGAGCACTCACACAAAAGCTCGCTTCAAAGCTCATGCTTTTTCGCATTGAGCAAGAGCCAGACCTGTCTGCTTCAAAGCCGCACTAGCAGTCTTATATCACCCTCTGTCTGATAGACACTTCTGACTCTCTCTGCTTCCCCCTCCAGAGCTATTCAAGCACATGGAGGTGGCATCACCAACTCATTAGATTGAGTATGAATGCTGTCAGGTTTTTGCCGCTGTCTTCTCACCTCTCGCCTGAGTGGATCTTCTCTGAAGGAGGCGAATTTGTTTCTTCATCTTTCAGCCTTTTGTCATTACCGGGGCCAATCAGGCATCTCACACAAGTAATAACACTGTCACTAACACCCAAAGAGGCATTAAAACACCACGAAATTCTGCACGGAGAAAATCGAATCTTTAGTGGTGCGCGCTGTGTGAACTAACAACAAGGCCAAGGAGCTGAGAAACAATGGAAACTGAAAGCCTTATTCTCTAGAAGTGTCTAATGGTATGTTTCCAGAATCCTGCGAGCAGATTCACCTTGTAATCACCCCATATGAAGCATGGAGATAAAAAATTTATGACTGGTAAAAAATCTTTTACGATAACCAAGCACATTCTAATGAGAGGACGGGTGTAAAAGAGACTGTATAAAAAGACTCTTTCTCTTTCTCTCCATGTGTTTCGCTTGGGATGTAGATTGCCATACTTTATTAATCAGACTTCCATGTCGAGTTCACATTCAGGGTTACTCGTACAGCTGTCATTTGAAGGCACATGGCGACCAGGGCTTCTGGAGTATTTCTGTCCATTGGCCCCTCTCCCTTGCACTGTCCCCTGTGAAGTTATGTCATCGTGTTTCTAGAAAGGGGGGTGAGTGCCAAGTGAAGTCAGATTCCTGGCAGGCCCCTGCTCTGCCACATGAGTATGGATGTTACAGTAGTCAGCATGACCGTCAGCACATGCATTGAGATATGTGTGTGGTGAATATGGCATCGCAAGCCACAGGACACCACGAAAATGAGACAGACTGAGTGTTTCTGTGCTGTGATTGGGGAAGTGTAGTCTTATCATTTTAGCTTGAAGTCAGACAAAATAAGACTTTAGGCTTGACATGAAGCCAAGACTTTGGAGAAGATTAGAGATCGCTAAATGACTGTGACTGGTATGACGTTAGCTGTAAGTTTTAATTAAGTCAGAGATCTGAGGTTCAGATTCATATTGGGACTTAAAGGGATAGAAAACTGTCAACATTTACTCACCCTGACATTGTTTAAATTTTTTATGTTTTTGAAAATATCTCTTAAGTCTGCAATTTATAAAATTGTAAAATATTATTACCATTTATAATAACGGTTTGTATTTTAATATTTAAAAAATGTAATTTATTCCTGTGACGCAAAGCTGAATTTCAGCATCATTACTCCGGTCTTCAGTGTCATATGATCTTTCAGAAATCATTCTAATAGCTGATTTGCTGCTCAAGAATAATTTATTTTTATTAGCATGGTTAAATAATTATAATATTAACATTTCTGTGTAATCCTGATACATTTTCCTCCCAGAATTTTCTGGACTGAATTGAAAAGTAAAAAATATATATTTTTGGTCCCACTTTATATTAAGTGGCTTTAAGTACTATGTACTTACATCTAAAAATAATTACAATGTACTTATTGTATTCATGTTGTATTGTAAAACATATTGCAGCTATTGAGGTGTGACACAGGTAAGGTTAGAGACAGCTGTGGTGATATGGGTGGGTTTAAGAGTGGGTTAAGGTGTAAGGGAAGGTCAACAGTGTAATTATAAATGTAATTACATAAATTAATTACAGCTGTAATTGCACGCAGGTATTTTTAAAATATAAGTACAATGTAAAAACATGTAAGTACACAATAAGTCTATTGTATCTAATTATTAATTTCAATGTTAGTACATAGTAGTTAAAGCCACTTAATATAAAGTGGGACCATATTTATTTTTATAACCGTGTAAAATGTTTACTGCCATTTGATCAATTTAATACACCCTCGCTGATTAAACTAATTTCTTTAAAAAATTTGTATATTTAATATGATTTCGATTGTGCATTGTGTGTCTGTCTGTATGTGTGTGTTATATTGTATATATATATATATATATATTTTTTTTTTTTTTTTCAGAAGGATTTTTTCTTTTACAACATAAGGATGAATGATTTTCATTTCTGGGTGAACTATTCCTTTAAGGAATCTTTAGAGATATATTGTGTTTGGTTCTTGTTTGTGTTCGGAGGGAAGTTTGTGCATTCATGCTTATTCCTCGGCCACAGGGCTATGCATGATTAAACCTAAATCGGGTCAGTGTCCATCCGCAGAGTTGTCAAAGCCTCTCAGCATCTGTGGTGCTTCTCGTATAAGGTGTATTTCTGCTCTCTCTCTCTCCCTCTCTCTCTGAATGTGTGGGATTTTGAATTTCTCCATGATTTTCTCATCGAGAGTGTAGTATAACTGAACTGCTGTCCTCATTGCCTGCCTCTGAAACTCAGTAGAGTGTTCATGTCCTGCACAAGTGTTGAAACACTTCTGCCTGTCACACGAACAGAAACACATGCAGGGAGACCAAAGAAATCAACACCAATAACAAAGCGGATGGGTCTTTGTTTGTCTGACATTTAGAAACTCAAGAAGAAGCGGGAAATAAAGGAAGAACCGAGCCTTTCAAAGAAAGACTGCCGTTCTTACAAATCCAAATCCCTATCTGTTTTGAACTCTTTGTGCATTTAGGACCCTTGGGCAATTCTGTTAGAAGGTGGGTTTGGACTGGAGAGCTGTGAATTGGAGGGATTGCAGGCCAAAGACTGTCTGAACAGCGTTCAGAGAGGGAGAGAGCAGCCCACCGGCTGTTATTTAGTGCCTGGAGACCCTCCTCACAGGGCAGTAAAACTGTTTCTAGAAGCTACAAAGTTTTATGTGGCTTGGGTCTACTCTGAGGCAAGCAACACATAGATTTTTTAGGCACTTTAAAGACATTCAATACCAAGGATTTTAAACACAAGGCCTTTAGGACCGTAATGTAGCAGATGATTTTCTGCGCTTTTTGTTGTGTGTTCCTTTGAGCGATAACCTCAGGTCTATGGTAAGTAGTCAACCTCGCTTTTTTCCTAGTATTTTCAAAATAGTAGGCTCTTTCTTGTTATACAATACTTTTTCAACTTTATATCTATGAAAATAAACTTTTCAAGGTCAGGCATTTAAGCATATCTTATTTACACAGCAGTAATAAAAATGAACAGGATGACTAAAAGCCAATAAAAGGTAGTACATTTTGATATTTTTTTGCCCATGGCTCTTTTGAAATTTTGATAATATCATACAATTAGAGAATGGAAACACTGCAAAAAAGGATTTTCTGAAGTATTTTTGTCTTGTTTTCCAGTATAAATATATAGCCTAAACATTCTTAAATCAACACACATTTACTTGAGAAGCAAAATGACTTAATATCTTAAGTCTTGTTTTATGAAAGAATCATCAAAATTAAGTTTAATAAGATTATTTTTCTGAACCCACATTGGCAGATATTTCTCCTTTTAAGCATAAACTCACATATTCTGATCAAATTTTCAATAAACAAGACTTAATATTATCACGGTGCTGCGTGGGGCAAATTCAAAGGAGTTCACAAAGACGAAGAGATCCAAACAATAGTGGTTTATTCCAGATGATGAAGGTACACGCGCACACACAAGGTAACACATATAATTACCGACAGTGCACTGAACAGAACAGGGAGACTTTATAAGGGAAATAATGAGGGAGAACGTAATCAGGGAGAACAGAAACAGGTTTGAATGGTTAACTAATCAAGATACACATTGAGGGCAAATGAACTGAACCAGACATGACAGAAACTGAGAAAAGACATAAAAGTTCATAACCGTTATAGTACATCCCCCTCTCGGAAGACACGTCCTCCCGCCGTAGAATGACCAACTGCGGGGGGAGGGAGGGGGTTCAGGAGGAGGATGAAGAGCAGGTGAAGGCCAGACAGAAAGCATGAGGGACCAGGGCGGAGCCGGCTGTGCAGGTGGCCAGGGCGGAGATGACGGAGGGAGGACCCATGGTGGAGGCAGGGCTGACGACTCCAGGGGGCCGACTGATGATGCGGAGCAGGTGGGAGAGGAGACCAGGGTGGAGCCGGAGAGCCGACGAGCCCAGGCGACGCAGAGGATTCTGGCTCGGGGACAGACTCAGGTTTGGAGACAGACTCAGGCTCGTGTACAGAAGACTCATTCTTGGGGACAGAAGACTCAGGCTCGGCAGGACTGACGTGAACAGTCTCTGGCTCGGCAGGACTGACGTGAACAGTCTCTGGCTCGGCAGGACTGACGTGAACAGTCTCTGGCTCGGCAGGACTGACGTGAACAGTCTCTGGCTCGGCAGGACTGACATGAACAGTCTCTGGCTCGGCAGGACTGACGTGAACAGTCACTGGCTCGGCAGGCATGACATGAACAGTCTCTGGCTCGGCAGGACTGAAGTGAACAGTCTCTGGCTTAGCAGGCATTGCAGCGACCATCTTAGCTGAGGGCTCAAACGGTGAGGCGGCGGCCATCTTCACAGAGTGCACAGGTGGTAAGGCGGCCATCTTGGCCGGAGACGAGGGCTCAGGCGTGGTGGTTATGACGTGAAGAACAGGCTCAGGCTGGTCAGGCATGACACGTGGAACCTCTGGAAGGGTGGTCCCGGCAGGACGAGACTCTGGACGGGTGGTCTCGGCGGGACGAGACTCTGGACGGGTGGTCTCGGCGGGACGAGACTCTGGACAGGGGGTCTCGGTGGGACGAGACTCTGGACTGGGGGTCTCGGTGGGATGAGACTCTGGACGGGGGGTCTCGGTGGGACGAGACTCTGGACGGGGGGTCTCAGCGGGACGAGACTCTGGACAGGGGTCTCGGCGGGACGAGACTCTGGAAGGGTGCTGGCAAGATCCTCTTCTCCTAGGCAGAGGATGAAGGGAGAGTTACAGCTCGCCAGCACCCACTCCACAAAGGCAGTTATCCCGCGGACCTTCTCCGGTCAACTGCTCTCTGCATGAGGTGTTCAAACTCACCTCATAGAACGTGCAGAGGCAGTAGTCCGGGTAGTGCATCAAATATGCAGTCTCGAGGAAGGTCCGTGTGTGGTCCTCCAATGTTTGTTCCCCCTGCTCTAAACACAACAGGGATATCCATATTGAAAAACTAAAACAAAAAATGAAACCAAAAGGCAGAGGAAAAGAAAATGCCACCAAACTTTCACTTCTTGAGGTCGGTGATTTTGTCACGGTGCTGCGTGGTGAAAATTCAAAGGAGTTCACAAATACAAAGAGATCTAAACAATAGTGGTTTATTCCAGAAGATGAAGGTACACGCTCACACATACAATCACCAACAGTGCACTGAACAGAACAGGGAGACTTTATAAGGGAACTAATGAGGGAGAACAGAAACAGGTGTGAATGGTTAACTAATCAAGATACACATTTAGGGCAAATGAACTGAACAGACATGACAGAAACTGAGAAAAGGCATAAAAGTTCATAACCGTTACAAATATCTTAAGTCATTTTGTTTCTCAAGTAAATGTGTCTTGATTTAAGAATGTTTAGACATTTGAACTGAAAAACAAGACAAAAATACCAAGTAAACTTTATAGTGAAAAACAGTGAAACAGTAAAACATTTGAAATATTTTTATGTCAGAAGTTAATCAATAGGACCCAGAGACATTGCAACCCTAGTGAAAATATTTCACATTTATGTTAAGTGTCCTATTTGTGATATTAGGGTGAAAAATTAAAGTAATATTTTATTCTGTATATTTTGACAAACATGACTTTTTAGTACGATTAAAAAAAAAAAAAAAAAAAAAATATTGCTTTTATTCAGCAAGGAAGGACACATTAAATTGATCAAAAGTAAAGACATTTTTAATGTTTCAAACTCTTTTCAACATTGATTGATAATAAGAAATGTGATTTGGGCACGAAATCTTCATATGATTTCTGAAGGATCATGCGACACTGAAAACTGGAAAAAATGGCTGCTGAAAATTCAGCTTTGTCTGGAATATTTTTTTTTAAATATATTAAAATAGCAAACAGTTATTTGAAATTGTAATAATATTTCACAATATTACTTTTAAAACTATTTTTAATTTAATTAAAAAAATCTGATTAACGGACCTCTTTCGAAAACATCCTATATCCTACTGACCTTTTGAACGATATATGATAGGGACACAAAAGTGTACTTCATAACATGAATGACCCAGTAAATGTTAAGTGATTTTGTCTATTACATCCCCTGTGCTTGCATCTCCCTTACTGAATTTGGCTTGTTTTTTCAAGAGGTTTTAGAAGATCATGTAATTATATTCAATCTACTCAGTCCAGTTGAGCTATAGTGGCAGAGTATGTGTCAAAAGTGAATTCACCAATGTAATAGAACTTTGCTCATGTCCCTTATTCCTTCTTTCACTTTTTTTTTTTTATATTTTATTTCCAGTCTTTCCCTCACTGATGTACCAGCAAATGTCACTGCCCAGGGAGGAATTTGAAATTTAATGAGTAGAAAAAGAAATCTCTACCAAACGGTTTACCAAACAGCTCTACTGCAGGTTCAAATAAGAGACAGAGTTTCGGCTTCGCTTTCATGTTTACTTGATAGGTTCACAGCAGTAACTGTTTGTCTCTGCCAGTCTGTTCTCAAGATGGCAGCCTCTTTTAAACTTTTTGAAAGATTTGAATGCATGAACCAAATATTTGTCCACCCTTTCTGTCTCCGTCCGATTTAACAGACACAGCCCTGATACTCACTGGACCATGATATTGTTGTCTCAGGATGTATCATTCAGCAGACACTTTAAACTAAAGGTCTTGCAGTTGGATTGTTGCAATGACAGTAATCTGGTGTCACTTGTGATCTTGCGTGAGGATTTTTTTTTTTTTTTTTTTGGAAATGCCAAACAAATGCACAAATAATAAAGCATGTTAAATTAAACAAAACTAAACTGACGCTGAAGGGTTTCACAGCTTTGCAAACTTTACTTTTCTCTCTAGGCAAATGCTCTGTTTTACATGCTGCATGCTGAAATTACCTTGGCATGAGATAGAACAGCAAAATGATCTTCAAACCCATCCTTCCCGATTTCACAAACCAGAGACCCGGCAAAAAAAGAAAGTGCTGCATGTCAAGATTTTCGAGATCCATTTATGTATGCGTACATTGGGGCATGATGTGATCACTTTACTTTAATGAAATCCATCATTCTACCCCCTACAACCAGTGATAATAATGCAAAGCTCTTGACTAAATTATTTGATCATTGGGAATTGTGGGCTGAGGCTCACAATCTGAATTTCGTGAACCCTAAGTTTGATCTGATCAAAGATTGCATGCCTAAAGCATTTTAAACCCTTTAAAGCTTTACTTTTACATCAGCATGAAATAAAAACCCACACTCTTCAGAAAAAAAGAAAAATTACGCAAACCCACCACACACGTATATCTTCACCACAGCCGGAGAAATGAACCTCTGTGTCGTTTATTCTGCCGTTTGCAGTTACATAACATAATCTGAGACATTTTATTTACATTACTCCATGACTCATCTGATTCACTTTGAAGGAGTCAAAGGTCAACATGTTGACATTTTGACAGGCCTTCAACGAGGATATTGTTTTTTATGTGGCTGTTCCAAGGGCTGAATGATGTAATAGTGTTTGGCTGGAAGGAACAGAGGTTCAGAGTGGGCTGTCTGAACACAGGGTGGATTGTAGAGAAGGAGCCGGTGCGGTTTGATATAAGTGGCACTGTAGTCTTTTTCAATTTGTGTTGGCAGAATGACGTGAAACTCAGGAAGCAGTTATACTTTGAGAGGAAAACTACAAATTCCAGAGCAGGAAGAGCAATAATTTGAATGTGACGAGAGCCTCTTTGTGTAGTACATAATTTGTGTATTATGTTATTTAATGGATATTATACAGATGGTTTAGATGGTTATCGCAAAGTAAAAGGGTGATCAGGTGTGAGAAATTCCATGAGTTTATTTTGGGCACAATGGCTTACTGAAAAATATCCTGGTTATTTTACGACCAATTAACACTTTGACAAAATTTGACGTCATTTATGACTCAACGCTTCCCCGCCATTGATGGAATTTTCCGGCTTTCCATGTTTTCACTGTTATACGGTAGAGGGTGCTTTTAAGCATCTTTGGAAATAGTAAAGAATCCAAAATCAAGCGAAGCAGCAGCAGAAACCAGCAATCGAAGCATTGCATACATTTGTAAACTAACCTGATCATCAGACATTAAACAGCATATAAATCAAAACTGCCTAATGTTACCGAATGAAATGTCGACCTAGGAAGAGGGAACGACTCTTATTGTTCTGAATCCGATTTGGATGAAGTGGACGATCTGGACAAAAACGCAATTTTCTCACACTGTAAAAAAGTAGTAACCTGCAATTGATACGTTAAAGAGCAATTTCTACCTGATCTTACCCTTAAATTTTGTTTTGTTGGTGTAACCTATCTAACTTAACATATTTAGGTTGACTATTATTTGAATAAACTCAATTAATTAAGATGCTACCTCATTAAGCACATTTTTTAGGTTACCATTTTTTTTAATGCAGCTTTTTGTTCAAAATTATGCTTTTTTATTCAAGTTTATCCTCGTTTGTTGTGTTTTGTTTAAAAGCAGAGACCCTGTTCTTTCTTTTGATCTATTGTAGATATATGTATACAACGAAATATTCTGGGGGCTATGAAAGTTTTGTGAAAATCATCAAAAATGCTGGCGCTGGCAACATTAAGCGGAGAAAGAGTTAATAAAATGAAATGACATGAAATAAAAGTAGGTGTAATTATTGAGTAATAGTTCATTTTAATAATAGGTCATGAAATAAGCAGGTTCATTTTCAGTAAGCTACTTATTCAAATCATCATCATAATAATAATTGAACTATAATATCTGTTATTTCATGTACAGTAAGTTTATTTTATTAATTGCTAATGAAATAAGATGATGATGGTTGTATAAAGATAATACTATAGTAATAGCATCATAGAGCCCCCTCAGGACATTGGGATCCTTTGGTATAGTGAGGAGAGCTGTTTGAAGTGCAGTGGCCATGGCTCAAGGGCACAACAGTAGTGCTTGTCGTTTGGTTCTACTGAGAGTGCATGTTTTCCGGGTACCAATTAAGATTAGCCCTTGGTGTTCTATTTGGGTCTCAGTCCAGTTTTTCATCATTCCTATGTCACATACCCCCAAAAACTGGACCCCTGCCACAATTTGCAATCCGTAAAAATACAACAAAAAACATGTCACCGGCCTCATCTACATATCCCAAAATGATTTCCATATTTTACCTAGTGTGAAATGACCTTGTGAATACATCACTCCAAAGGAACAGAAAAGTTATTCCTCAGTAATTTGCCTTGACCGAGCCCTTCATCCTGCTGCGTGTTATAATGGATGGATAAAAAATGTAACTGCTGGACTGAGTATAATTTCCAACTAGGTTAATATTGATAAGGACTTTAACCTTTCAGGATCAAGGTTTATACTTTACACATTTAAACTACACATTTAATGCCACGCTCCTCACTGATGAAAACCTTTTGAAATGATAAAAGGTTGTGATCAGGTCATTTTGCTGATATGATACATTAAAAGCAGTGGGTAATGTATTGCGCATGCCTATGACATATGAGAGCTGTAAGTAACCCAGGTTTGAATTTGGTCTGCATAATGCCTGATGTTGCTGTCTATTTCCTCTAATGATGAACACACACACACACACACACACACACACACACACACACACACACACACACACACACACACACACACACACACAACAGACAGACAGACAGACATATATACGGTTGGGTAGTGATGTTACTACTCAGGATTGGTCACATGTCTGTTGCATGGCTGCCATTTCTCTGTAGCTGGCCAAGTGCGCTATTTGAGCGAAGTTAACGCAAGTTAATTATACAATTAAAAGAAATATCTGATCATCCTTCATAACGCGGTCGCTATATATCTTATATTGTCTGTAAACTCGTTCATTACCAAGGCAATGACTGACGCATTTGTATTACATTACAAGAGCTCTGTTATCACAGTGGAAAATGACTCCCTATTCATAAATGCTGGTTTGGTTCGGCATGTTTTAATACGTTTCTAGCATGATTTAACACATTGCTAACATGTTTTAGCATGTTGCTGGGATGTTTCTAATATAAATTAGCACACTGCTAGCATGTTTTAGCTTTCTCAAGCCAACAAAATTATTTAGTCGCTGTCATTATCTTTGTGTCAACACCAATATTCTGAATTCATTCGCAGTAACATTTTCTCAATTCGTTTTTTTTTTTACTTGGTGCCTAATCATATGCAGAGGTCGCATGTGGTATCAGATTTTATCAATTATGAGTAACAGCGCAGATGCTGTGCTAATGAGCACATAAATGAGGCTGCATGTGAAGTTCCTCAAGGTCATCCTCCTCCATAAGTAATTACACTTCTTGAACTCAAGTGGAATTGAGCTCAGAGTGAACCGTAAGCCATTCTCAGCAAAAACAGGAGATGTTCAATTTTCTCTAATTACACATGGATCACGGTTCTCTCTCTGAAAGAAGTTTTATTTTGAGCAAAATGATTCATAGTTATAGGTTTTTCTTTTGGGTTTATTAAGAAGAGGAACATGAAACATGTCAGAGCACAAGTCGATCCTGTTCACATTTTTCTTCCTTCCAATATCTTCCTTTCTTGTGTAATAAAGAAAAGTTCTGGGGTTATATATATATATATATATATATATATATATATATATATATATACAGTGCTATGCATAAGTTTAGACACCCATGCTAAAGTTGACTAAAAAGAGGAATAAAAAATAATCTTTTGGAAATTGAACTTAATTAAAAAAATTAGGAAAAATCCAACCTTTAAGGACACCAATTTTCTTTGTGAATGAATAATGTATCGTAAATAAATAAATGTTCTTCCTTAAAATACAGGGTGCATAAGTTTGGACACCCCTATGTTAAATTCCCATAGAGGCAGGCAGATTTTTATTTTTAAAGGCCAGTTACTTCATGGATCCAGGATACTATGCATCCTGATAAAGTTCCCTTGGCCTTTGGAATTAAAATAGCCCCACATCATCACATAGCCTTCAGCATCCCTAGAGATTGGCATGGGGTACTTTCCATAAGATCATCTCTCAATGCAAATCAAACCAGCTATTAGGCTAACTGAAATAAAACCATGCCAATCTCTAGGTATGCTGAAGGCTATGTGATGATGTGGGGCTATTTTAATTCCAGAGGCCAAGGGAACTTTATCAGGATGCATAGTATCCTGGATCCATGAAGTAACTGGCCTTTAAAAATAAAAATCTGCCTGCCTCTATGGGAATTTAACATAGGGGTGTCCAAACTTATGCACCCTGTATTTTAAGGAAGAACATTTATTAATTTACGACACATTATTCATTTACAAAGAAAATTGGTGTCCTTAAAGGTTGGATTTTTCCACATTTTTTTAATTAAGGCATTAAGTTCAATTTCCAAAAGATGATTTTTTATTCCTCTTTTTAGTCAACTTTAGCATGGGTGTCTAAACTTATGCATAGCACTATATATATACAGGTGCTGGTCATAAAATTTCAAGTTATTTCAAGAATTCAACTTAACAGGTGAAACTAATATATTATATAGACTCATTACATGCAAAGTGAGATATTTCAAGCCTTTATTTGTTATAATTTTGATGATTATGGCTTACAGCTTATGAAACCCACGAAATCAAAATCCCAGAAAATTAGAATATTACATGAAATCACACTGTAATTACACAGTGATACCATGGTCATTGAACCAGGTTTTGGTTCTTTTGGCAGTGTGGGCAGGCGGTGGCAGTGTGGAAACTTCACACTGGACTTCAAGCATCTTGGATTGTGTGCCTCTCCATTCTTCCTCCAGACTCTGGGACCTTGGTTTCCAAAGGAGATGCAAAATTTGCTCTCATCAGAAAAGAGGACTTTGGTCCACCGTGCTTTATTAAATCCAGAGTCAACGCAGCCGTCTACCAGGACATGTTCAGAGCACTTCATGCTTCCTTCATTTCCCAGCAGGATTTGCACCTGCCCACGCTGCCAAAAGAACCAAAACCTGGTTCAATGACCATGGTATCACTGTGTAATTACTGTGTGATTTCATGTAATATTCAAATTTTCTGGGATTTTGATTTCGTGGGTTTCATAAGCTGTAAGCCATAATCATCAAAATTATAACAAATAAAGGCTTGAAATATCTCACTTTTCATGTAATGAGTCTATATAATATATTAGTTTAACCTGTTAAGTTGAATTCTTGAAATAAATCAACTTTTTGATGATATTCTAATTTTATGACCAGCACCTGTATATATATATATATATATGTTACCGTCAAACTCTGTTACCAAGGTAGAGTAACAATGTTGATAGTATGTAACAGAGATTACAAACAATACTATAAATAAATCAGTTTTTTCATTAAAAGTAAAAAAATAAAAATAAATAAAGTAACTTCTGTTTGGCAAGCACCAAATTATTAAAATTGAATATGTTTTCAATAAGATACTGGAAAGAATTTCTGTTAGCGAACAGTTTTTTTCCTTAAGTTTTTGAAATGCAAAATGTATCTCCAATTAGCCTATATAATCCCTATATTAAAAAAAAAAAAAAAAAAAAAAAAAAAACTTTTATTCAGCAAGGATACATTGAAATACAAGTAAAGACTGCGTTTCTTTTTAAATGTCTGTTCTTGAAAGAATCCCCCCCCCCTTTTTTGATCAGTGTTTTTGATCAAATAAATGGAGTCTGTCTGGGTGAACAAAAGAGACTTGAAAGATTTTTTTTTTAATTGTTGTGTATATATGGCATTTCATATGAATGCATCTTTCAGTTTATTTAAACTTACTCCTTCTCGCTAGTTGTTTGTGTTGTTAACTTGAAATGAAAGCTATGTAAATGTGAATTGTCTTCATTCGCACTGTGACATGGCTGGAGTTTGGTTTCAGCACCATGGACAGTGCAATGGAATACTTCAAGCCTAAATACTTAACTCAGGAAGCTGTCTGAAAAACAAATAGGATTTGCATGGATCAGTCAGAAAGGACTGCGTGGATTTCTGCTGATGATCTGGCTTCTTTTTTTGTCTATTCTCTCTAGCTATATTTACTGACCTTTTGTTTTTTCCAAGGGGTTAATTTTATTATTACATTCATGATTAAAACCCTAAAAAATAATAAATAATACAGTGAATTAATCATACTATTGACTCAATCTCTTTTAAAGGAAATATTAAATAGCCATTTATGAGGGATGCACTACTGACCTGTATTGGCTCTGTTTCCCTTTTATTCTGTTGATTTGTGTGGTCATTCATTCCCAAGAGTTCCTGTACCTGTCTGGATGAACTGCCTGGACACAATAAAGGAATTCCTCAAAGGCATTGGTTAGAAATGTCAGGGTCAAGATTTAATATTGCTCTTGGCATGGCTTCCCAAAATCTGTTTGCAAAGGTTGTCCAGATCCTTAAGGAAAAGCAAATAAGGCCACCAGTCTTGTGGGCATGTTGAAGCAGGAGTGTCTGCGTCTCTTACAGCTGTAGCTCTTCTTTTCTACGCTTAAAGTCTTTGACAGGGGAGCAGGGCATGCATGTATCATTTTATACTGTACTCTGAGGGTTTCATAACACTGTCTGACCCTACTCAAGTGCTTTTATAATGAGCCTTATAGACATAAGAACCCTTTCCTTCTGTTCTGTCTCCACAACTTTTCCCCAGATTCCTCTGTCATTTCCTATTTAGAAAAGTTACAGTGTGAAAGAAAACCTGACAAAGACATTTACTGCTACTTTTCAGGACATGGTAAAAAAGACCAAAGACCAGATTCAAAGTTGAATGTGACATTCATATGCCATTCAGTTAGAGTTCCCAAAGTCCTGAAAAACCTGGATTTATCAGCCAATTTTTTTAAATCTTTTTCATTAAGATTTCCATTATTTTTTTTTTTTATTTTTTTTTCAGTTATGCTCAGATCAAAAAAAAAAAAAAAAAAATTCATTAGCTATCAGAAATGAAAAAGTCATGGAAAATCATGAAAATGTATTTGTCAAAAGGTGTAGAGAGGTGTGAATGTGGAAAGGTGTATGAACACAACTCAATTTTGATTTCTTTGTACTCTTACTTTAAATAGACATTCATGTCACGTGCACATATTCACATCAAACTAGATTGCTGTGTCTCGCTCTGTCACACACACACACATACATAGTACACCATTAATCAAACACATTACTCATTTATCTTCTCTTGTATGTGTTGTACATATTTTGATAAAAGTATATACATAAAGAAATATGAATATAAACAGGAGCTTTTAATATGACCAAAGGCATTATTAATATAAAAATACTAAAGGCATTCATTCACATACCCTTTTGTAAGAGTATATAGCGATTGTATACCATGTATGAAGTTAAAACATTAACTGGCTTTAGAGATTTTAAAACTGTGTATGTTACTCACAGGTTGGTTTATATGTGAACACAAAAATGGCATTTATAGCAGCTGAGTCTCGTTGTGTATTATTTCATGGTACATTCATCTACAGAGCAGCAGTATGACCTTGAATGTGCTTCATCTCAGGTTGAATTATAGTGGCTGCATGGGGATAAAAGTCTAAAGAAAAGAGAAGAAAGCACTGAGATGAAAGGTTGGGCTCAGGTAGGTCAGGGTAATTGTGTTTATCATTTCGCTAGTTTTATCCTGTGAACAAAGCTAAGAATAGGAAGTAGCTGAAAAGAGAAAAGTTAGTGTCATTTCAGCATGAGAGGCTGAAACAGTTTTGGGGTTCTTGGATCATTTTTAAAGGCCACAGCAATGAACAGAAGAGAATATTGGGTTATGATCTCTATAATGTCATGCTGAGAAGTGCCAGGAATGATTTTTGGCATTTGCTGAAAAGGATGGGGGAAAAAACAGCTTTTCCTCCGTGTCAATTTTTTTTTGGTTTGTATACGCTTTGCTATTGGTGGTATCTGACAAAATTCATGTCAAATGCTTTGCATCGCTTTCGACAAAAAAAAATCTGATTAATGGGGGTTCTTATGTTTATGGCCCTCACGTTTCTTCCAGAGGCAGGGAGGGAGAGAGACACTGACTGAATGTTAAAATGGTCTGGAGGTCGAAAAAGCTGTGTAGGCAATGAGGGGAAATGTGTGCCTGATTAAAGCTCTTCACCACTCATGACTTTGATACAATTATTTATTATTCTTTTAAAGGTGAATCTCATAAAACTCGGCAAGAATATGTCCAGATCACATTTTACTCCAAAAAAAGGAAAGAAAAAAATAAATAAAAAGCAATCTGTGCATAAAGAAAATTAGCATGATTAAGCATGATTATTATAATGAAGCACATATTCCCCACAGCAGGCACATATACATCAAAGGGGGCTTGAGCACCTGCCCTTTTTCTTCCTTTTTTCTGAGGGTCTTTTATAAAAATAAATGAAAATACACAGCTTTTTGTCAAAATAATATGTTTATTGAATAAAAATCTAAACATCAGGTCGGGAGACTTTGTCATGTTCGGATGCCTTCACTCTCTCTCAGTCAGAACACAGTCAGGCAGCATTCCCTCCCAGAAAAATTAATAAATTGAAAAAAACGGAATTTGGGAAAAAATAAAACGGATTTCATAGGGCCCTATAAACTTGTCACAGAGTCAACACCATCTACACCAGACCCACTCCATAAGCCTAACCCAAATTCTAATTCATCAAACCTGTCACCATCACTGTATTTAAGCAGTCAGTCACTCACCACACCATCACTGTCTGGTCTTGTTGATCACTACCACTCAACGTACCCGACTACCTGTTCTGCTCACCTGTTGAGATCCCTGTTCTTCAGCCCAGCTTCACCATCATCAGTCACCATGGTCCGCCACGCACCTGCAAAAGACAAAGAAAGTCATTCAACCAAACCTCTCAGTGTAAGCTTACCTGTTTCTCCTGCTCGTTCTCTTCTTCCTGTAAATAAACCATCAGTGTGATTGCATTACCTGTGTTTTCTCCTTCTGTCCGCTGACACTTATAAAAGGCAATATATCATGGCCATACAGGCTAATACACTACAGGTGAATGCAGTAAAATTTGGGTCATCACAATAATAATGTCATCACAATCGCCACATTGATATTCAAATTAGGTGCAAACTAATCACAATGTGCTAATTTGCATAGATTTGACAAGGCACTGCAGGTGAATAGTATAAACAGAATAACTAAAGAATATCACCACAGAACTTCTCCAGTTAATGATTTGCATCAAGAGTCTTTTCCCCTGAAATGTTATGTTTAAATATGCAGATTGGCTTGTTTTGGTTAACTTAGAAGAACAAATTATTAGTGAAACTATGCCCCTCTAATTGGTGCAATCAGTTATTCTAAATATACTTGAAACTAGTGGCATAGAAAAATAGTTTCCTTTACTGTTGCCTGCTCTTGTGATAAACCTAGTGGATATACTAAAGAAGACCATGGTCTCTGTGAAATGATTTTTCTTCTTTTTTTTTTTCTTTTCTTTTTTTTTTTTTTTGTAGAAATCGGTTGAGTATGAAACAATTGTGTGAATGTGAGGGTATTACAATAAATTGGTAAGGAAGTCAGAGTTGTTTCAATATATTTAACGTTTTGTTAATTTTTTTTTTTTTTTAAATAATTATGAGAAGTGCCCTTTTTTCCACTGGAGTCCCTGCCCCAAAGTTATCTTTACTGTAAGACAAATCTTATTCTCACAACAGAATTGCATTTAAACTACTCATGTATGCTGTGTTTATGTGAGTAGATGTTATTAGTATTACGTATTGATTTAAAGTATATAAATAAATAATTGTATAAGTTAAAATTAATTTGTATAAATAAATAATATAACAACAAATAAAAATAAAATATATGTCGCATTATGGTAGTGCGTTAAGGGGGGAAATGTTCTTTTTATTTGTCATGAAAATAATATAATGATGCACAAAAATCTTATTGATCCTAAAATAGACTTGATTATTTTATGAAAATACATCTGTTAATCACTTGGTAAAATGTAAGATTCTTCTTTCCACTTCTTTCCACTTTTATTATTCTAACTGGGAAATCACTTTCTGAAAATGATACCTCAATATACAAGCATGCATCTGAAGCAAATGTGTCTGTACACAGGTATTTGCCACCAGTAAAATGGAATAAAGGGCTAAGATGACTCAGTCAGCTGTTTCTGCATACGGTAATCTGTAAATGATGACTGTTTAACATAAGAAAGTGAGTAAATGGATTGTTCGTTTTAACGCAGCAGACCATGGATGAGATGAATATGAGAGGGCAGAGTGCATTGTTTTAGAGAGCGATGTGTTCTCTGCTGTCACAGTGTAATCAAAGGCTTCACACTCCCTGGAGATCCTGCTTTTGAAGTTGATGTGATTCAGCCTTTCTCTTTCCTTTTCGCTCAGTAGCTTTGTTATTCTTGATTCTTGTTTCCTCTCTCATTTATTCTCTGGTTCTCAACTTGTCATTCACATGAGTTTACCCCTATATTCAATTTAAGTGCCACCACACAGGCTTAGAGGGGCAAAGGCGGGAAACGGTGCATTGAAAGTGACGTGTATACCGCAAAATAGTTAACATAAATCTACTTACCGGTACATAAACGCATGAAATGATTCTCATGTACAGCTCACAAAAAAATAAAATGTGTGCTAGTTGCCATGAAAACAGAAAAATTTGGCTTAAAAACTAAAAAGCGTAGTGTCAATGGGGGAGACCGGGGACGGTTGCAACACTTTTTGCATTTCTCTCACTCAGACACTGTTTGGACTAGACCAACCAAATTTGCATATATTAAACTTGCATCTGTCTGCTAATTACCCATACCATTTAAAGATGATTACATATGACACATCGGTCACAGTATTTATTTGAATGGAAGAAGCCAGATGTTGCAACTGACCCCGACCCATAGAACAGTTGCAACACAATCAGGGACGGTTGCAACATGTTAAAAATACCTTAAATTTCACTAATTAGCTTTAGCTTTTTGTTTCAATGAGCATAGAAATCTGAAAATATGAACTGTTTTACTATAATTATTATTTATTTATACAATAATATTATTGTATTATTTATTTATTTAGTCATATTTATCAAATAACAGTTATTGAGTTTTGTTTGTTTATGTGTAGAACATAGGCTTACAGTGTGCAGGTGTTACAGATGCTATTCAATCTCTCCATATTTCAGTGTCAGACAGGAAGAACTGAACAATTTGCAATGCAACAAACTTTTATTAAGGCTCGTGGCTTGGGGACGCCTTATCGAGAGAGTGGGGTGCCTCTTTAAAAAGCCAGTGAACCAGTCAACACCAGACATACTGGTCTCACTCCACTTTGGGGGAAAGTTGCAGTTATAGTGAAAGCCTAGTTGAAAGGCAAACTTCCAAACCTGAAATAAAATGTAGATAGTAAATATTGTCTATCTCTCTCTCTCTGTCTTTCTCTCTCTCTGTTATATAGGCTACATAATAATCTCTTGTTAAAATTTGTTTTTCTCGCATATTTATCTTACCTCTTTGGGATTTAACCTATAGTATAAGTCAGCTGCCCTTTTTAAATACTCTCTGAGGCTCCTCTCCTGGTCCTCTGAGAACACTTTTCTGCTGGTCCAGTACCCTGCTCTCGGTAACTTATCCGATCCCTCGCCTGTAAATTTCGGAATTAGGTGGTGTGACAGATGGCAAAGTCCTTGGCCACTGCCCTGACATGTGCAGTATGAGTGTCATCACTCTAGCATGTTTCTGATTGGAGGAATAAGACTTGTTGCAACTGTCCCCAGTCTCCCCCTATACCGTTCAAATGTTTGGCTTTTGTCTTTGAAAGTAGTTTCTTATGCTCACCGAGGCTGCATGCATTTGATCAGTGAATTTTTTTTTTTTTTAATTGTGAAATATTATTACAATTTAAAATAGCTGTTTTCTATTTTAATATGTTTTAAAATGAAAAGTATTCATGGAAATGGATGGCAAATCTGAATTTTCAGCATCATTATTCCAGTCTTCTGTGTCACATGATCCTTCAGAAATCATTCTAATCTGCTGATTTGCTGCTTAATTAAACTATGACTTTTTCTTCCAGGAATCTTTGATGAATAGAAGGTTCAAAATAGCATCATTTATTTGAATTAGAAATCTTTTGTAACATTATAAATGTCTTTACTGTTACTTTTGATCCATTTAATGCACCCTTGTTGAGTAATAATAAAAAACCATCTCACGACCCCAAACCTCAAATGACTCTTCAAGATGATAATCGGTTTAGTCATATCTACACAATTCTACAGTAAATATGAATTATAATATATATATTTTTAAAAAATTATTTGTTTAATTCTAGGGCTGTCAAAAGATTAATTGCGATTAATCGCATCCAAAATAAAAGTTTGTGTTTAAATAATATATGTGTGTGTACTGTGTATAATTAAATTTGAATATATAAATACACACACATGCATGTATATATTTAAGAAAAATGTGTAATTTATATATAAAAAATTATATTTATATATAATATAAATTATATATAAATATATACAGTATATGTATGCAAATATTTCTTAAATATATACATGCATGTGTGTGTATTTATATATACAAAATAATTATACACAGTACACACACATATATTATGTAAACACAAACTTTTATTTTGGATGCGATTAATCTTTTGACAGCCCTATTTAATTAATGTGAAAGCTAATTTTTTACCTGGTCACAATCAAATTGTGAAATTTAAGATCATGGTTTTTATGTTTGATTGACATAAAATTGATCTGGCAACAGTATCAAATTGTGCTGGTAAAAACAAGATTATTAACAAGCCCTCTTTCTCTTGCTCTCTTTCGCTCAGGCAACGTGTTTGTTGTCAGTCTGGCCTTCGCTGACCTGGTGGTGGCTTTCTATCCGTACCCGCTGGTGTTGTACGCGATCTTCCACGACGGCTGGTCTCTGGGGGACACCCAGTGTAAAGTCAGCGGCTTTCTAATGGGCCTGAGCGTGATCGGCTCCGTTTTCAACATCACCGCCATCGCCATCAACCGGTACTGCTACATCTGTCACAGTTTTGTCTACGGGCGTCTCTACAGCTACCGGAACACGCTGCTGTTAGTGGCCCTGATCTGGGCGCTCACTGTGTTGGCCATTCTTCCAAACTTCTTTGTGGGGTCGCTGAGTTACGACCCCCGCGTTTACTCCTGCACCTTCACGCAGACTGCCAGCAGCTCCTACACTGTGGTCGTGGTGGTGGTTCACTTCCTGGTGCCCATCGGCGTGGTGACCTTCTGCTACCTGAGGATTTGGGTTCTGGTGATCCAGGTGAGGCGGAAGGTGAAGAGCGAGGAACGCTCCAGGGTGAGGCCCAGCGACCTGCGCAACTTCGTCACCATGTTCGTGGTGTTCGTTTTGTTCGCGATCTGCTGGGCTCCGCTCAATCTCATCGGACTGGTGGTGGCCATCGACCCAGAGGTCATGGCTCCGCGTGTTCCAGAGTGGCTCTTTGTGGTCAGCTACTTTATGGCCTATTTCAACAGTTGCCTCAACGCCATCATTTACGGACTCCTCAATCGGAACTTCCGAAAGGAGTATGTGCGGATCATGACGTCGGTGTGGATTCCTCGGAGGTTTGTGACTGAGACCTCCAGGGCCGGCACAGATGGGATAAGGAGCAAACCCTCGCCGGCCATCAATAACAACGAGTGACTTTTGTTTTCAGCCAATCACTGTTCAAAGAAAACCATCATGGATGCATGAAGCAAATTTATACACTTGGAACTGTGAACACTTGACTTTTTTAATGCTACAAAACCATTATACACAACTCAGGGTGCTTGTTATATTTTTGATGTTGTGATCCATTCCAAAACACTATTATTAAGGAATATTTAACTCACAAATTTAACTCACAATTTATATTAAAATTAAGTACCTTTTAAATCCATGTATATATGGACTATTTATTGAAGACATTTTGTACAATTTTGTGGGTCTGTTGTATATATGTTGTATAAATCAGTATACTTCACATATTTATCAATTCAGAAATTCTGCCTTACACTTGAACTTTCACAAGAAATACGAAAAAAATGCTTTTATTCAAGGTGCCAAACGTTAATACATTGACGGCAAGCATCTGATATACCAAATCCGTTTGTCTTATCAAACCAGATGATATTCTGAGGGCATCCTAATTTAAATGTAACATCAACAGCTCTTTAATGAGCGAAGAGCTTCCAGCACAGCAAGATAAAGCACAAACTTCAAAAAAAGCACCTCATGTGGATTCCACAAAGAGAAATTTAGCTTTTTCAAAATGAACGATGACAGCGTGCGGTCAGTCAGTCTTCAGTTTCAATTTGTGTTCACCTCTTATCTGTCAAACATTAAATGTCATTCATGACTTTGGGGTTATTACTTTGCCAGGAAACGTGCATGACTGTGAAAGCGTATCTTTCTTCAACAAATGATCTGGGAGCGAAACGCTACCGGAATTTCAATTAAAAGAAGGGTAAAAAGGGAAAGTATTAGTCGAATGTATTACTGTTGTTCTCTGTGCTTGTTTTTTACTTGATTTTACAATGTGCGTTTTAATCCTCCCGACATTACGAGACGTTCCATGCAGTGGGATTGTGCTGTGTGAGAACATGCTCTTCCATTGACCTCAATAAAAGAAAGGAACCAAACTGATGAAAGCCAAGTCTATCTGTGATTGCGCAACCTCTCTCTGGTATGAATGGGCTGTGAAGGGATTATATGGAGAGATTGGGATGAGCTTGCTCCTTACGGCCACATCTGCACAGGGAATTATGGGGGATGTGTGGCTGGCATCCCAGCAGATGGAGGACTGAAGTGGTTGATAACATAAACACTTGGCCAAGTTGAGAGCGATCTTGTCATCAATTTGCTGAATGCATTATCCGGAGGGGTTTCAGGGAGGGAATCAGTTTGAAAACCGTAGCTGAGATTCAATGGGAGTAGACAAGCCTTTGGAATATAGAATTAGTCAAGAAAGTAAATGTCATTGACAATTTCAGGCTATTTTACAAGCAACTCATAATTTAAAGTAGTGAACTCACAGTGAAGCTGCTCTTTTGAAAAAGTACATGTAAGTTACCTAAGTTAACCACACAGGTTCAGTGGGGTTCTATATATAAGGGCTCAATTTTAAAGAACCCTTTAAGCCAAAAATGTTCTATAAGGAGAAATAATTAGAGTGACAATTTATTTAAAATTAATATTTTTATTTAGCAATTAAGTTGATCAAAGTGAAATTAAAGATACACATGCTGTTCTTTTGAACTTTATATTTTTTAAAGAATCCTGAAAAATTTCTCACGTTTTTTTTTTTAGCAGCAAATCAGCATATTAGAATGATTTCTGAAGGATCATGTGACACTGAAGACTGGAGTAATGATGCTGAAAATTCAGATTTGCCATCACTTTCTGTTAAAATAGAAAAAAAAGTTTTAAATTGTAATATTTCACAATATAACTTTTTAACAGTTTTATAAATGCAAATAAATGCAGCCTTGGTGAGCATAAGAGAGTTCTTTCAAAAACCTCTTAATGACCTCACACTTTTGAACGGTAGTGTATATAGATAGATAAACATTATTATACAGTTACTCATTCAAAAAATTGTAATTATTGGAAAGTGATGAAAGAATACAGAGACAAAGAAAATAGAGAAAATGATTCCCGTGTGGGTCAGAACTGGTTTTGAGACGTTTGAGAATGAAGTTGGGGTTTGATTTTGCAGCCGTGGGTCAATCAGAGAGCCGAGAGACTCTGAACTTGAGTTTCTTTCTTATCGCCTTACAGTGATCTTGCTTTACACAGCGACTTGAAAAACCTGCCAAAGATAACAAAAACCAGCTAACACAACTATCCACACAAACATACACACTGAAAGCACTACATCCAAAAGATTAAAAATAAAACAATTATGCAGCAAAAAATACTCAAATTAGTAGTTCATGGTAATCGGGTGTGTTGATTCATAAACCATGAAGCTTTGAGTTCTATAATTGTATAATGGCAATAGTATAATGTGCTGCTTTTTTGTGCACGTTCATCTTGCTCTTTGGTTTATCACACATAAACCATTTGGTATATATCATAATGAAAGTAAATATTACAACAATTCAATTTAAACCTCAAAGCACAGCGTGAAGTGAGAGAACTAAATGGTTCTCTCAGCAGATAAAATTGCCCTGTGGGAAAATGATCATACTACAAGCACATCTAATTTACCTTTGCTCATCCTTTCATCTCTCAAACACACGTGAACACTTACCCACACTCATACAGGAAACATCATTTCAAAACATTTATGCAACACACTTAAAGGCCCCAGAGACTGGTAAACACTTTGAACATGCATGCATATGCTTTCTTACAACACTTTGCATATAAATCAGTGTATGCAGATGCACATGAAGAATGAGGGCATATGAAAAATAATAAAATGCATGGGATTTTGGGAGAGCAATCACGGATCGGGTGAGTTATTGCCATCTGTCTGAGCTCAATCATATTGTATCTCTGAGAAAAGCCCTCGACCCTTGGTCTTGCCCTCTGAATGCTCTCTGTGTGCTGTAAATAAAAAATGTACATGTTTTTTTTACAAATAATAATAATAAAAAAAGATGCTTTATGGAGGGGGTTAAACAGACATCATTTTTTGGTATGCAACATGTTTACAATGTATTGTGTTACTTTTATAACACACCTTAAAATGTACAGTACATTACTGTATTGTTTAAATGAAAGCACTGTTGAATGAAAAATTGTTAAGTACACTTCACTTCACACACATGCTTAAAAAACAGCCATAGTTAAATCTGACACAAAAACACTCACAAATTGTTGTTCCTTATAAATCAATCAATCCCATTTTCAATACCCCTTTAGTTTTAGTTTTTACAAAGACAGAAAAACTCTATGCACCTGTCATATGCCTTTAGAGATTCACGTCTGCGTGCTTTTTCCTCAAAACCATGCGGTCACCTCTCTTAAAATTAGCCTGAGATGAGACTTTACCAGCCAATCACAGCCTTCACACAGATAATCCCCAACCATCATACACATCAAACACAAATATTACTCTCCCCTGCTTAAAATTATCTAAACAGCCTAATCTTTGCATAGCTGGAAATGCAGTATTGTGTGCAGTCTAAAGGCCATTATGTTTGATCTGCGTTTTTAGTCAAAGCATGGAGACATGATGACACTTATTTGTTAGTTATTATTACAGTAATAGATGCTTTAGTTCGTATGTGGTGTAGTGAAAATATTTTATTGTAAAAGTTGTATGTTTTATGCTTTTTGGACAAAGTACACAACTTCCTTACTTGAGTGAAAGTACAGATACTACTGTCAAATATTACTCCGTTACAAGAAAAGGGTTGTAAAGACCGATTTTTGTGCAGTTCGATTTCTGTGTAAACCCTTTATGGAACGTGTCAGATTGACCCTAATTGGATTCAATACAATTCCTCAAAAATCACACTATGAAAAACAACAAAGATTCAGGTACACACTGTAAACTTTTAACATCAACATTTGTCAAACATTACAAAAAAAATAAAAATACATCTGAACATATGATTTATGAAAATGTTTTTTTAACACATTTTTAAAACCGTTTTGTTTTGACAAAATTTGAAAATAAACAGTATACCGACTTTTTTTTTTTTCATTTACATTGTTTTTTTCATTTTATGCTTAGAACATCATAACTGAACAACAAAATTTTGCTGTATAATGAAAATAATGCTTACTTTTCCTAAGTTGGCTCATCTTTTGTTTTGTAGACTCATTTCATAAAGTCAAGAAGTTACCTCTGACATGATGAGCACACAGCAAGTGTGTGCTTTCTGCATAATGAATTTCTTGCACTTCACACACATGGTGCTGGTTTTGCTGTAGCGCTTGGATGGGCACACCTCACATCTCTTCCGTTTTTTCCCATCATCTGTGTTCACTCCTTCATTTTCTGTGGGTCTGACTGCGGATCCACCTGCTTGCACTGACCTAACCAAAGCTGCAGCTGCTGGTGTTCAAGGTGGGCAGGCGCTTCTCTGGATCTCAGGTGTGATGAGAGCTTTTCCCAGCTCCTCCAGGAACAACCGACGTTTGTTCAATTTGCCCTCATTCCAGGTTTGGTTGATGTCACGCCACAGGACAAAGGCATTATATGCTAACACATCCAAGATATTGCAGAAGACCACCAGAGTCCAACGGACAGTCCTGCACTGGCTGCTGTAGGCTGATGTGACTTTGTCCAAATTGTCAACCCCTCCTTTCGTGAGGGCAATTACAGTCCAGTATCATTTCTGGCTTCAGGTTCTCTCTTGCACTCAGTGATGCATCTCTGCAACTAGGAAACAACTGTTGCAGTTTCAGAGAAAGCAAATTTTGACGAATGCACGTTTCTGCCCTCCATGTTCAGAATCTCTCTGGGTAGCTCAGGTTATTTTAATTTTTTTTACTGTTCCAATCAAAATCAGCTTTCGCCCTTGCAGCCCTTCACTCATTTGTAGAACCACACGCATCCCCTGGTTTCTCTCAGGTGCTCCACCTGATGATTTGCCTGTGTAAATCTGCATTTTCTAGGCATAGCTGGACTTGGATTCACAGGCTGCCCATACTTTGATGGCATATCTGGCTCGCTTTTTGGGAATGTACTGGCCATCTGAATAGTACAAGGCGTTCATGTGTGGTCCAGGGTTGTAAAGACGAGGCAGAATTTCTACCCATTTATTCCACACATCTCTGATTGTCGTTAATTTGTCCCTCTCCCGACGACTGGATATGGATTCATGGTCATTAAAATGAATGACCCAAGAAATTATGTGGAATCTTTCCTGAGACATTGTGGAGCGAAATATTGGCCTTCCACACTCTGTACTCCATAAATTGGCAGTTGCCTCTCCCTTTGATCTGCACACTTATCACCTAATATCATCTAATATCATATCCAGGATAGTCTTCTCTATTGGTTGTAAATACAACTCAAAAGTTGAGTGTATGTCATGGACTCTTGAGATAGCAAATTGCGTCGGACCTGGAATGTTCTTGATAACCATGGATGCTGGCAGTCTTCCTCGCTGTTGTTGTGGTGTAGATGTCCATTCTACTTTACCATCTTTTGACATCCATCGCTCAAAGCTTGATGGTTGCTGTGATTCATCATTTCTCTCTGATAAGGAGGTGGATGTGGCAGCCTCTTCCTCAGAGTAATCCATAGACCATTCATTTTCTGTATCTTCAACAACATTTTCCTCAATCTCTGAAGCATCCTCTAACTCTGAAACATCTTCATCTGTATCAGTATCACACTCCAAAACCTGTGAAATTACTTGTTTTACTGTCAATCAAACTGAGCTCATTTTTCCTGCTGTCTGTCAAAGTCTCGTGCCACACTGAGCAAAAGTGTGGGAAAGCTCATTATTCACTCACAGGGGA
The DNA here is from genome assembly GCF_949319135.1 of Squalius cephalus. Classification (NCBI taxonomy): domain Eukaryota; kingdom Metazoa; phylum Chordata; class Actinopteri; order Cypriniformes; family Leuciscidae; genus Squalius; species Squalius cephalus. Next base: position 15,528,629 of record NC_137145.1, read on the forward strand.
GTGAGAAACAAAACATGACAAAAACATACATCAAATAAATGTTTTTTATGAATTTTTTGGCTCTGCAAAGCTTCCTTTGAAAATCCTACATAAAATGTTTGGTTAAAAGCTAGGTATTTCAGATATCTTGAACATAGAAATGAGAGCTTACTTTTCTATCTGTGTCTGACAAAGATTTTCATCTGTAATTTGCAATTAATTCTGAACATTTAGCTTTTTCAAGTGTGTTTGGTTAGGGTTAGAGCACTTTTAGATACACACTTGCACTTTAGAACTGGAGTTGAAGTACCCTGACATACATAAAATAAATGTTATTATTTTGTGTATGTTGCTTTTGAACAGCTGCCTGGGTCAAATTGCCCCGTGAACATCACTAACGTAATAGTAATTTTGTTTTTGTTTATGTCAAAACACATCAGCATGTTGAAACTTTGCATGCATGTTAATGATGATAAATGAAAAAAAAGTCACAAAATATCAAGAAAAAAAACAAAACATAGGTTAACCAGTATTTCCAACAACTAGAAAATCTAAATGGGTGATTTTAAGTTAAATTACAGAAGTACTAGTTTTTAAAAGTACTTAAGTATCAGTAAAAAGTAAATGTTAATGCATTGTTTTATTATTGTTGCACTGTTGTATGTAATACTTACAGTACCTTATGCCTCTGAATCTCTGCCTACCTACCCTCATATCAATATCAAATTTATTTCTAGAACACAGTTCCAGTAGTGGGATTGAATGTGAGATTGAATAAGTGCACTCAATAATGTCCACAATGGTTTCGGACACTCAAATGGCTGTTCCCTCAATTAGTGTCCTATTTAAAGTTTTTTGGCTTTTAGTATGAATATGTTACTGTTATCTATAAGCTAGTGTGCTCCAAAACAATGACAAAATTCGCATTTAGAAGACCAAACCCAACATTGAAAATGAAAATCAGGTTGATGTCAGAATCCAACGCCAGACTGACATTAATCTCCAACATTGGACAGGCGTTGTATTGTGGTTGAAAATGAAAATTGGGATGACGTCAGAAACCAACATCAGTCAGGTTCTGACGTCAACCCGACTTTCATTTCGAACCAAAATGCAACCTCTGCAACCAAAATCATCCCCTGACTGACGTTACTACTTTGTACTCAAGGATCTTGACAGAATTGTAGTGGAGTAAAAAGTACGATATTTGTCTTTCATATACAGTGAACTTAAAGTAAAATATTTCCAGAAAAAATAATACTCAAGTAAAGTACAGATACTCAAAAAGTGTACTTAAGTACAGTACTCAGGTAAATGTACTTTGTTACTGTCCACCTCTGGATTTAAGTGTGATTAGTGATTAGTGTTCTCTTCTGTGAAGTTTATTTATTTCAGAGAGTTTATTTATTTCAGATATGCCTACAATTTGTTTTGGTGTATAGAAGTAATTCTATATAGCTTTCAGTTTGCTCAACAAAAACTGACACACAAGTTAGACTCAAACTAAGAAAGTTTTATCACTATTAATGTTAATGCTCTTGACTTAAAAATCCATCAAACTTGCATCCACAAAAATAAAAATGTTTTGTAATGTTAAACTTTCTATCTATCTATCTATCTATCTATCTATCTATCTATCTATCTATCTATCTATCTATCTATCTATCTATCTATCTATCTATCTATCTATCTATCTATCTATCTATCTATCTATCTATGTTTGCGTGTGTGTGTGTGTGTACATATTATCTAGCACACGTCCTTGCATATTATCAAGAGCAAGAATGAAAAAAGAAGCGAGTCATTAACAATCACCATTACATTTGTGTGCATGACATTAAACCCCAGGTCGCTACAGAAAAACTGTTTGTGTAATGAGTGTCACTTTGGATTAAAGCATCTAGTAAACAACTGCTTACAAAATGTTTCTTTTATGTTGCCTCAGGGTGACTTTATGCAGTACAGGGTTAAACAAACACAAACAGACACACTCTGTCCCACACAGCACAGGAGGAAGAGTCGTAAATGACAGGGATGCATCATGACATCCGTTAGCTCTTTTCTCAAACTTTAGATGTCACATTTTATGACCTTGTCTTTCCAAAATAACAAAGGACGTTATTGGGCTTGTGAAAATGTGATATCAAATCTCCAGTCCGCAGACAGGAAACGCTCTATGGCCACAGACAGGCACTGATGTAAAACGGCTTCTCATGAAATGTCACATGCATGCATGAATAAGCAAAACACTCCAGCGTACACACACACACACAAATCGCCCTGGGTTTCAGCACCGCCGCCGTCAAATGTTGATCTGAATCTTGCACGACATGATAAAAGCTTCCTCCTCAGCTTCTACACAAATTCATTTCTTGCCGAGGAGTAATTTTGTATTCAAGTTTCTTCACCCTAATGACTACAGAGGCATATTTCATGACATAACGGTGAGGAAACAGCACACAGAGCTGCTTTTGGTTCTTAATGAGAGCGTTGGAGAACATTTCAGCAGATCATGAGGATGCGCTTTACTTTAGCTGTTTGAAAAAAAACAATGCTGTGGCTGGTGGTTCTGGTACGTTGTGGGTTCAAACCCCACTAGAGGCAACATTTCTAATTTTCGCTTAAGTTTTTAAAGTTTACGTTTTTTTAATCAAATACTTTTATTTTATTTCAGCTTTTACTTCCATTAAAAAGAAATTAGTTTACAATAACAACCACACTTCTCTTTAGCTTCTAGAGTGCAAGACTGTGTCCTAACTAGGCCCAAACTGATGAGTTTCCACAAACAAGAATTGTGTCTGCACACTGAGCATGCTATTGATGTGCCGTTCAGAAGATATTCTGATGTTTTATGAAGAGCATGATATTGAACCAATGAGATTTCACTGTGGGCGGAGCACTGTACAATTTTTTTAAAAAAATATTATTATTTTTGTCCATACAATGGAAGTCAATGGCACCAAAATGGTTTCATTACCAACATTCTTCAATATATCTTCTTTTATAATCCACAAAAAAGAAAAGAAAAGAAATGACATGAGGGAAAGTAGATGATGACAGATTTTTCACTTTTGGGAGAATTATCAATTTAAGAGGCAATGTCAAATTGAATAAACACAGTAATTAAGTACTAAAAAAATAATATTAAAATCTGACACACATGATGCATCCAAAATCGGATACTTATCTACTATTGTCGCGTTGGCTGTAGTAAAGTGCACAACGCATGAGTAGAAAATAGAAACAGTCTTTATTAAATCCACACAGAATGCAGGAGATTGTAGGATGCAGAGCTTAAATCCATGGGAAGAGTGAGGAAAAAATGGAACGGGTTTGGGAACGTATTAAAAACCAGGGAAAATAACTGCAGGCAAATCAGGAATGGAACACTGTTACCCCTTTCCACCAAGACAGTGCTGGTGCCGGTGCCTACTCGCGAACCAGTTCTTTGTGTTTCGACAGCCAAAGAACCGGTTCTCGGCCAGGAAAATTGGTTCCAAAGCGACACCAACTCTTTGCTGGACTAGAACCGTTCTTTTACCACGTCATGCTTACGTCGGGGGCTGGGGGCGGGGTTACTGTCGAACTTCTTCTCGAACGTAACCTCCGTCTATATCCAGACGAGCAGCACAAATGTGTTCTAAACATCTTCTTCTGACCCCAATATAGGATCGCAAAGCCAAGAGAAACATTTGAAGAAAGACGATGTAGTCTGCCATTGTAATTGTTATGCTTGAAGTTGGCGAAAGCTAAGACGTATGGCAACGTACACCGTGACGTAACGACGACGTTCGCTGAGCTCTCTAGTCAGTGGAAAAACAAACAGGTTCTGAGAAGGTTCGCAAGTTGAACCAACTTTGAACCAGCAACAGTTCTGAACCAGTTCTTTTTTGGTGGAAAAGGGGTAAGTGAAAACGAAACCAAAACTGATGTGAGCATACATGTTACATCTATATAGTATCTATGAATCAAACAATTTCAGACGCAGTGACTCAGTTCAGTTTATGAATCTCACTCCTAAAGAGTTCGGATTCATATGAATGATCTAAATCAGGTGTGTAAAAAAGGAGGCATACAAAATGTGCAGAACAGTGGATCCCCAGGACCAGGATTAAAAACCACTGAATTATAAAACAATGCATTGACATGACAGTGCTAGTCCAAACACTTCCTGGGCCCTCTGTGTGCATGCATTTTTGTTTGTGTGTATATACTGAGATATACAGTGACTGTATAAAAAGTGTGAAACCATGGCCTGAAATAATAAACCTCACTTCCTCCAGCGACCTTAAATCAACTTGTGAACCGTGACCCAAACCCAAACAAAAACCCAGAGCACCAACATGCCTGGAAGTCACATCACCCATAAGTGCACATGCAAAACCACAGGTGTACCAGCATGCCATCTGCACCGTAATAAAATAATAAGTAGTACACACTTCTGAACTCAGCTGGGTTCTTCTGGAGAGAAGACACTGCTTGTAATGACAGAGCATTTGTTTCTGGTGGTGTGGCAGGTTCCTGAAAGGCAGATGTCCTGAAGGACAGAGTAAATTACTGTGTATCTGTGCGGCCTGCCAACTGTCAGATCAACTCGTTGCCGATGACCTTGGAATACTATTGTTTTTCCTTTGACTAGGCTTGAGTAATTGCACTCAAAGCTTGTAAGGAAGGACAGTGTGATGGGGAGGGGGACTTTTGAAGACCAAAAACATAAATCAGGTTTAATGTGCGGAGTTAAGTGTAGGTCAGAGACGAAGAGATAGAGAAATACAGTGTACATGTAAGCTAATATATGATAATGCACACACACACACACACACAAACCAAAAGCGAAAAATAAAATGTTAATTAAAAAGTGTATAACTAAAATAAAAACTGAACCTAACAAAAAAAGTTTTTTACATGTATGGCATTTAAAGTGTATGGCATTAAATTTATTTATAGAATATAAGTTAAAGCATTAACTTTGGCAGCCCTAAAATGCTACAACTTAATTAAAAAAAAAAAAAAAACTTAAATACAGACAATTAAACAGCAATGTTTCATTTAGGAATTGAGTTACTTCAAAAATAGACATGAATGAGACGGTTGAGATGCATAGCTCAGGTGGTCCTTGAAATGTCTGAGAAATGTTTCAGTTCATATTGAGAGCTCTGACTTTCAGTTGAGCAAATTTGACGTCAGTTTAAAGTTGTGATGAAACACAAGTAAAGAGATATTTTCTTCCAAATTGTGACAAACCTCTGAGTGTATGGATTATTGAAAATGAAAAACTGTAGGATGGGGACTTGGTTCAATACATCAGTTGTTGATTGGAGTTTTAAATGTGGGGCTCGTACCATAGTAATTAAAGGATTATTGAGTTGATGAAACCAAACCAATTCATTCAAGATTTATTGGTACCATGACGCCGATCATCAACTTTCTCTGTGAACTCAAGCTTTGATCCTGAGTTCATGGAGTGTGTGCACATGAAAGTGCGACATCAGAAGGGAACAGATAATCAAATGCCTTGAAACATAAAGAAACTGATTCACTTGTGTGGTCATTGATCGTTCATTTACTTGGAAAGCCCACATTGATTATCTTTGTTCAAAATTCCAACAACGATTGTATTTTTTAAGAAGACTTAGGCAGTTTGGTGTAAATCAGAGAATTATGCAATTATTTTATTACGCCGTTTTAGGTAGTCTTTTAAATTATGGGATGCAAACTCGTTATGGCAATCTTTCGGTCCAATTAAAATCACAGCTTGCACGTCTTGTGAAAATTGCAATGAAAGTTATGGGTGTAAGAGAGTACTCATCACTTCAATCAATTTATGAATCGTTGATTTTTAAAAATGCACAGACAATAGTGAGTGATTCAAGCCATGTTTTATTTCCAATGTATCAGCTGCTGCCATCAGGGAGACGATAGAGTCCCATTGTGTAAGAGTAACCGTTACAAAAAATCATTTATTCCTGTATCTATTAATTTGTTAAATAGCAAGATGTAGTAATGTAGACATTTATTTATTTATTTTATTTTTTTCCCCCCTTTCTTATTGGTTTGTGTGTGCATATGTTGTATGTATGTATATATGTTGTGTATTAATGCAGCTTTGAGTCCAAGACAAATTTCATGAAAAAGGACAATAAAGTATACTAACTACTAACTAACTAACTTCTCGCAAGAGTCGGCACGATTCAATTCTCTCTTCTGCCGAAGATTAAGAGATTGAAGAATGTTAAGTATATAAATGCATTTACACAGCAAGAAGAAAATATCTTGCTATATCAGTGCAAGTGAAAGTTGTAAAGTTAGTTAAAATAGTTGATAATATATATATACAGGTATACAGAGACTCAAACATATAATGCCACATCTGCCAGCTGGAGTGCCCATGATCACCACCAGAGGACACTCCTTCCGTCTTCATTGCTACCTCATCATTTCCCAGTACCCATTGCCTGACTCTTTAGGTGTGATTATGTTCAGCTGTGTGTCATTAGCCCTGCCTATTTAAGCCCTGTGTTTTCGCTCTTTCTTTGCAAAGTCTTGTTAGTGTCACACTGCATTTCTGAAACCTTTTGCCCGGTTTCCAGGATTTTGGAAACTGAACTTTGTTAATTAAACAGAATTTTGAGATGAAAACTACGATGTTCTACTGTTGAAATTATGCGTTTCTGTGGCAACACTTTCAATGCCTAAATGAATCTACAGTGGTCACATGGTACATAGAAAATCCCCAGCTTACAAATTGTAATTACGAGCTCTACAAGAACCTGAACACTCTTTACAAGTTGAAATTTCATAATTACAATGTAGCGTGAATGCACATTTTGTCCACAAGACCGTAAGTGCATATGATGTGTGCGATTTGGGACAGGACCAAAGTCTTGTCCTCGTCTATGGCGCGTGTCATTATGGCGACACACCCACTGACCAAAGGTTGCAGCCCAGAAACATCCCGAGCACAGCAATACAGGCACAGAGCAGTGTCTCTGTAGACACTAGTCCACCACACACTAGTGGACCATTAGTAATGATTTAGAGACATTATCTTTGTATGAGTCTATACTTTTTTTCTCTCTTGAAAATCCTACATACAGTGCACCTTTAAAGGGATACTCCACTTTTTTTTGGAAATAGGCTCATTTTACAACTCCCCCAGAGTTAAACAGTTGAATTTTACCGTTTCCGAATCCATTCAGCCGATCTCCGGGTCTGGCGGTACCACTTTTAGTATAGCTTAGCATAATGAATTGAACCGGACAAGACCATTAGCATCTCTCTCAAAAAAATGAACAAAGAGTTTCGATATTTTTCCTATTTAAAACTTGACTCTTCTGTAGTTACATCGTGTACTAAAACCGATGGAAAATGTAAAGTTGCGATTTTCTAGGCTGATATGGCAAGGAACTATACTCTCATTCCTGCGAAACTTTGCGAATCCAAACTCTGCGAATCCAGAAACTTTGCTGCCGTACCATGGATCCAGCTGGCGTAATGATATGACGCAGCGCATGCCGCCTGATAATAGGCTACTGAGCTGGGGACTATTATCAGGCTCTGCGTCATATCATTACGCCTGCTGGACTCATGGTACGGCAGCAAAGTTTCTGGATTATTACGCAGGAATGAGAGTATAGTTCCTAGCCATATCAGCCTAGAAAATCGCAACTTTACATTTTCCGTCGGTTTTAGTACACGATGTAACTACAGAAGAGTCAAGTTTTAAATAGGAAAAATATCGAAACTCTTTGTTCATTTTTTTTGAGAGAGATGCTAATGGTCTTGTCTGGTTCAATTCATTATGCTAAGCTATGCTAAAAGTGGTACTGCCAGACCCGGAGTTCGGCTGAATGGATTCCAAAATGATAAAACTCCACTGTTTAACTCGGGGGGAGTTGTAAAATGAGCCTATTTCCAAAAAAAGTGGAGTATCCCTTTAAACATAAGGTCCAAAAAAAATCAAGAAAAAAAAAGTAAACATACATGGATGAATTGTTCACAATAAGATCTATGATATTCATTTAGAAAATAGATTCTAAAGGCACATACAAGTCTTTTTCTCATAAAAAGAGTATTTGCTAAATAAATTAGCCCCATTTTGAGCCTTATTCTGCTAAGAAATAAAAGTACTGAGGTGGTGCTATGGTGATGGTGTCAGATTGTAATACCATGACATTTTTAATATACTAAAAGATGACCATATGTACTGTGCTTACATACTCCAAGGTGAAGTATGCATGGTACTTACATGGCACCTTCACGTCACATCTGCCAAAATTCTATTTTGTTAGTTAGTATCCTCACTGACTGTTACGACCTGTGTTTATGTAGCCTATTCTTTCTCAATTGCTCTGTGTTCCTCTTCTCTCCCTTGTTTTGTCTGATTTCTAATAGTTTGTCCAATTATGGGGTGTAAGAAAGCCATTGGTTGTCCAGTCGGGGCGTGGTCTTTATAAGGGCGCTGCTGGAACTCGTCTGAGAGCTCATTGTTGGTTCGGTCATACTCGGGTTGAGAGCTCCGGAATCCCTCCTCCGGCCGATGATCAAATTTGTGTGTATTAGAGATGTTAATTAGTTCAAGGGAACGTGTATCTTTTTGTAACATCTGAAACCATTCCCCCAATGTCTAAACAACATATTCTAAAAGTGTGGAGCTTAGGGGTGTCTTGCCTTGTTTATTTTGAAATTGGTTTGAGCTCTGTTTTTGGCTGGAAGTTAGGTGAGTTTTATATTTGTTTTGTTTGTTATTTTGGCCTTTGGGACACCCTGAAGAGATGCTCTTTATTTCTCTTGTTATTCCTTAATAAATGTATTACTTTCTCTGCTTAGATTTGTGTATGTGTTTGATTATCGACCGGAGTGATTCGTTGCTGGGATTCCATAACCATAACCACAACCCAACTTTATTTATTATGCCTCTTAAAGTTTCCTATATTCCCCTTGACATGGGGCGTAATACTGACTGTTCCTGCTTCTTTCCGTTTCTCACAAGCTATTTGTTAAAACAGCACGATAAAAACGTCTCCGAGATCCCCCGAGTGCCTCGATCGCCCTGTCACGCCCTCATGACATACAGCAATGGACACACATACCTCAGTGGCACTTTCTCCTTTCTTTCTCTTTCTCCCACTCTTCACAAAGAGAAAGTACAAAGCCATTACATGATGCCAAGACCTTGGAATATGAACAAAAGAGTTCCTTTAAAGTGCGTTTATCTGAGACGGGCCATGATTGGAGGTCGAACGGAGGCTACGACGGTGAGGAAGATGGTCCTATTCTCCTTCATCATACTCTAATGCCCCTGGAAGCCTCTGCAACTCAGAGTAATCTCCTGTCAGGTTAATGACAGAGCGAGCGAGCAAGCGATAGCCGGAATGAAGGACACAGGGCGCTGTTACCTGTGTTTTTTTTTTTTTTAACACCTGTTCTGTCATCTAAATCTTCTCTGTCATGCACAAGTTTGACAGCGTGATACAAAAGGGAGAATTATAAATAAGCTCTTGGTACACAAGCTTTATGTTTCTCATCCACTCGGACACATTTTAGATAATTTAGCACGGATTAGCTGTATCAGCACAACATGTCAGTCCAAAGTTAGTTTTCCTCACACTTAAAGTGCAAGTGTAAAAAACTTGTAAATACTGGTAGCTGCAAGCAGCAATATCGGGGTTCAAGCGGTTTATAAGGCCTTTAAGTACATGTGCAAAAAAATATTAGATTTTATTTAGCAAGCCTATTACCATCTCAATCATAGATGGAAATGACCACTTACAGCCAATACAGGAAATTTACCATAGGAAATAAGTTTAACAGTTACAGTAATTCATTGGCCGATGGCGGACGTGTTTTTTTTTAGATTCGTCAATGTACACATAGACAATCATGGCACCTCGGACAAAGACACTACATGACAATTTTCAAGTCAATCGGACTAACTGTTGCAAAGTTATAGCTACATTTATGTTTTTACCGTATTATAGCGCCACCAAGTGGTGAATCTGCAGATTTCTTGGTGTGACCACAGTTCGCCAAAGTTGTTTTTTTTTTTAATGTTTTTTTAAATCTCCAATTTAGGATTATGATATTATTTTTTTTTTGTCCTAGAGGCAAAGTTATTTAGAATGAGGAGTTCTGCATGCGGAATGAATGTCGTGGGCGTGTGCCAAAAATCACGTGATACACAATCCTTTACAAATGTTAAAAACGTGAAGGCATCACCCGGTGGCCCATTCTTTCGATTTTCTCACAGGCCTCTAGGGCTGTGAGTCAAACAGGCCTAGCGAGTTCTGTTCCGATCGGCCTCCATTAACCTTGTCTGATAGCTGCTCAAACTTCATTGGCCGATGGAGGACATGTTTTTTAGATTTACGTCAATGTACCCATAGACAATCATGGCAGCTCGGACAAAGACACGGCATGTCAATTTTCAAGTAAATTTTTAGCCGTTTTCATGGTTTTTTTTTTATACCGCCACCAAGTGGCCAGTCGCAGAGTTATTTTCAATACGACCACAGAATGAGCTCTTACGTAGGGGTGCTGAGTTTGGTGAAAATAACTAATTCCGTTCACGAGTTATAGCCATTTTAGTAAAAGTGGCTCCTCCCACTTCAAACGTTTTGGCCCTTACAGACCATGAACCAAAAACTTTTTTTTTTCATAACTATTGACAATCAAACTCGAGAATCGTGCTGCACTGGTTTGGTTCAGATGGGCCTAAAAAAGTAGTTTCAAAAGAAAATCCCAAATACCTGAAAATCCTGTCAAAACAACAAGCAAATCCGTTGGGCATGGATTTTGTCCGCCTTGAGCCAAGGATTCCATTGATATACGACACTTGTGCCCAGGGGTGGACTGGCAGGCGCCATCAGGCAGACCAGGCACTTTCACCGCGGGCCGACGTGCTTTTTGGGCCAATATATCTCATACTTAAAAATAAATAAATAAATAAAAAAAAATTTTTTGTCTGAACGGCATCAGCGTACATTGGCGGCCCATTCGTTTAGTTTTGTTTTGCTTAATTGGCGGCGTTGGGATCTTTGAGCTGGTGTAATGTTTTTTCTTCTTCTTTTTTTCTCACAGACCGGCCCATGAAACACGTAGATCAGCGGTCCATTGGCTCTTTTCTTGATTGACACTGGGCTGGTCCAATCACATCTTTAAACACCTCCCCCTCTGGGCTCTGAGCGAGCGTGCAGTGTCAGTGTGTATGTAGTAGGTTGAAAAATGTATGTATATAGGTTCAAATAAAAGAGGGAAAAAAGGACACCCCTTTAAAATTTTAGCCAGTACTCCTGTCTCATAGCGTTTCATTTATCATTCTACAGGTGAGCAAAAACGATTCAAAAACTGGTCGAAACTGATGTTAAACACTGTGTTTCAAACATGTATATGTTGATTTTTGGTAAGTTGCTGAGAACGACTGTTAGTTTTATTAATACGCATGCAGTAGTAATGAGTCAAATATCAGATTACACACGAGTAACAAATATGTGAATTTTAAGTGAAATGAGAGAAAATACTCACGTGAAAAGAGTTTAGGAATGTTTCTAAAGTGTTTTATATGTTGATTGTAAACCGGAAGTTTAAGCAAGTTAAATGTACATTTGCTACTGGAGTTATCTCATAGACAGTAAAAGAAATGAACACAGCGACCCCATTGGATTCAACGGAGAAAAGTGAAGTCAATTAGAAGCACTCACTTCCTGATGGCTGAGCGTACTGCGCAGACTCAAACGAAGCTTGACGACGTAGATGTGACGTGAGCAACCTGTCTGTCTTCTAGTAGCTGTGCCAAAAGAAATCTGAATCATTCCCATCCGAAACTTGCAGAGACGGAGAGCGTGAGTAGGAGGTGTCCATGAGCTAGGAGCTGGAGCAACTTTTGCTAAGTATTCTGATTAATAATTTTGTCATTTTGCCTCCCCGATTTCCCGCGAGCTTCTCCTCCTGTCCATACGGTAATCTCTCTGTGCGACAGAGAGTCGCGTGGTTATGACGCAACCGTTAGCCTATTTTTACAAAAACTGCTTCTACGGGGCCATAACGTAAGATACAAGGTAATGGAGCCTTTTATACATTTTCGTGTTTCTTTAGAAATAAATAATGGACAAATGGAGTCTTTAAACGCCTCAGATGTAAAGTTATTCACTGTCAAAGTGACGCCAAAATGAATAGGAGTGGAATGCTAACAGCAGGTGATGGTCTGCTAATCAATGGCGGCCCCGGGGGAAGCTTCAGTTTTGGCTGAAAGACTACCCCCTTGAGTTATCTCGAGCCAAAATGGCAGTGCATGTATGCGTGAACTGGAGCCAAAATGGCAGCTTGCATGTAAAACATGAGGTTAGTTTGAAGCCAAATGCGAGATTCATTTATGTGACAGTATGAAAATGGAATTAATGTTCATGATGATGTGAAAACATGTGAAAACAGTAGCATGTCAATGCATTGTGATTGATTATAATGTGTTGCAGAACAAGTCAAGTATAGACAAAAGTAATTTCTGAAAAGCCTTTATTGAAAAGTTATTGTCTTTAATGGAATGTGTTGTGTTACAGAGAAACAAGTAATTGTTGTTCTGTAAAGTTAAATATGTTAATGTTGTGAATACATAGAGAGTTAATTAATCTTTGCCGGAGCTTACAGCCAGTACTCCTGTCTCACAGCATTTCATTTATCATTCAACAGAGCCGGCAAAAGTGGTTAATTCACCTCACCCATTCATATCAGGCTTCCCAGCCCTGATGCGGGTAACATGTATCTGTCAAAATAGTCAGAGAGATGGAGAAGAAACACAAGGAATGTGCAGAGAAATAGCATGAAAAAAAAAAAAAAAACAGGCCCTTCAAGTGGCTGATGAGGATAGTAAGAAGGATAAGGAGAAAAATTTGTGAGTGTAGAGAACTGCGGTAAGCAGAACTTGTGGAACCCATTGCCCAGTTATGCATTATTTCCACATCTGCATATTTGACGTTTACGCATTTTACTAATTGTAATGAGACGCGTTTGTAAACCATGTTTTCCACCAAAATAAATGCTTGATGCAGTTTCCGTCAAAATAAAAGTTCATGTGTTTATCTCTTTCAAGTAGAAATTAGTACAAAACTAATTATGAAAGTTTCTATTAATTTTCAGTGCATTTTTTTTGGTATTACTATCACAATATATGGCTATTACTATCATAGACGTAATATTATAACTATTATTATGTAGTAGTGTAATGTAGACAGGCACTATATCACGTATAGAGTTTTGAGTTTTTCTTTGTTCAATTTGCACACTAAATATGGGTTGGAGCTCTTAATTTTGAACTCTCAAAGTGCACCAGATTGATTAATTTAACATTAAAAAGCACTAAATTTTCTTACAGGGGAGCATGCTCTCGAACCCCCCTAGAGGGACAGAGGTCTACTCACCACAGATTTTCCAAACATCCTGTAGGAAACACTGATATTGCTGTGCCTATGCAGCTCATAGTTTGTTTTAGGATTCATCACTGTGGAGTATAGTTCAATTGTATTTTACAATTAGCAGTTATTTCACCTGTTAACTTACTCGTTACTACTCACTCATTACATGGCATTAGTGGTTAAGGAATAGGAGTTGGTATACATTATTCAAGGGTGTGCAAAGATCGGTTGTGTTTATGATCATATGTAGTGGGTCAGGCTGGGCCAAAATGCCAGGGCCGATTTTTTGTCCCAGTCCAGCCCTGCTTGTGCCTACCCCTGATGGTTTAGAAGTTATGAGCCATTTCATACTTTTGACCGCTGTAGCACCCCCGTCAGGCCGATCAGGGCGAGCATTGGTGACGTTGTAGGCGGTGTGAGTACTACCAGCCCTCAAAGTTTCAAGTCTCTATGACTTACGGTTTGGTCTGCCTGATCACTTTTAAGGAAGAATGCTGATCCTTGAAAAATGTAACGATTACAATAGGGTTTCAAGTGCTATGCGCTTGAACCCCTAAAAAACGCTGCAATCATACCCAAACATCTTTGTACAATATGATATGTTAGCAATACAAAATAAGGTTGTACTTGTATGCAAATCTTTATTCACAAAGAACAATTAGATAAATCGTGTGCAGTAATGTGCAATTTGGGAACAAATTCTTTTGAGTCAAATCTTTTCAATGAATCAGTTCACAAATCCGCACAGAATGAAAGAGTCAAATCTGGTAATATCTGTCAATGGTAAACTGCCATGGAATTTCAGGTTTTCTGGATGTATGGGGAAAATTCAAGCCAAGTTAAACAGAAAAGCAAATTTCCAGAAAAACCCAGAAGGATTACACTTACATATTCAACATGAATCTATATTTTGCAGACATACACAGCTGAAACACTGCTGTTTGTGAGGACTGATACGTAGGTGTGAAGACCTTATTGGAAGTTAAAGGGGCTTGCTTTGTTCTTGGATGGAGGGAGGGGGGTGATTGAGGGAAGTTTCACAAAATAGCCTCAAAATAGTCTTAATTTAAACTCAAATATAGATAGTTTTATCATTTTTGACAAATTATCAGTGGTCAAATCAGTGGCCGTCTGAACGATTCGCTCATGAAACTGAAAAACTAAAAACTTGGTTTTGGTGATTGAAATTAAGCTGAACTTATAGAGAATGTGAAGATATGTTACTCTGCATTGCTTGAATCTATTATGAGCTAAATTGTGGCTGCTGTAAAAATGCACAATTGATTCCTAAAAATGTATTCTCTTAATATGATTAAGACACAATTAGCATATATTTAGAAGTTTGTGCTGCTTGGTTTAGCCATTAAAACTATAATACAGGCAACATTTGTAAGATCTAATCAATATTTATCACAGTCAAATTCAATGTGGAGGCAAAGAACTGAATGTTACAGAAGAAGATATTATGTGGCATGAACACTAATCTCCATTAGAGTGGGCTCAAAGCTGAACTGAGACATGAACTTACAATAAACACCCCAATTAAAATTAATCAGAAAAATGGTAATAAACCATTATCTGTGCATTAAAATGGCATTATGAGAATGTGTTAGAGTATTTAATATGCCACAAGTCAGGGAACAATAATGCAAAAGAACCACTGAATCGTTTTTTGCAACTGGTTCATCAAAAATTAAATTTGCAGAAATGAGTCAGACTTACCATTGCTAATGGATCTCTAATCCTTCAGAGGGCATTCAGGGAAAGGTGGTGACGATTCTCGGGGCCCCCAGCTTTATATATGTTCTTCAAATATCAATATATATACACTGCTCAAAAAAATAAAGGGAACACTTTTTAATCAGAAAATAGCATCAAGTCAGTTAAACTCCTGGGATATTGATCTGGTCAGTTAAGTAACAGAGGGGGTTGGTAATCAGTTTCAGCTGCTTTAGTGTTAATGAAATTAACAGTAGGTGCACTAGATGGGCAACAGTGAGACAACCCCCAAAACAGGAATGGTTTTACAGGTGGAGGCCACTGACATTTTTTCCCTACTCATCTTTTTGGACTGTTTTTCACCAGTTTTGCATTTGGCTAGGGTCAGTGTCACTACTGGTAGCATGAGGCGATACCTGGACCCTACAGAGGTTGCGCAGGCAGTCCAGCTCCTTCAGGATGGCTCATCAATACGTGCCATTGCCAGAAGGTTTGCTGTGTCTCCCAGCACAGTCTCAAGAGCATGGAGGAGATTCCAGGAAGAAAGACAGCTACTCTAGGAGAGCTGGACAGGGCCGTAGAAGGTCCTTAACCCATCAGCAGGACCAGTATCAGCTCCTTTGTGCGAGGAGGAACATGATGAGCACTGCCAGAGCCCTACAAAATGACCTCCAGCAGGCCACTGGTGTGAATGTCTCTGACCAAACAATCAGAAACAGACTTCATGAGGGTGGCCTGAGGGCCCGACGTCCTCTAGTGGGCCCTGTGCTCACTGCCCAGCACCAGGGAGCTCGATTGGCATTTCCCATTGAACACCAGAATTGGCAGGTCCGCCACTGGTGCCCTGTGGTTTTCACAAATGAGAGCAGGTTCACCCTGAGCACGTGACAGACAGGAAAGGGTCTGGAGAAGCCGTGGAGAATGTTATGCTGCCTGTAACATCGTTCAGCATGACCGGTTTGGTGGTGGGTCAGTGATGGTCTGGGGAGGCATATCCATGGAGGGACGCACAGACCTCTGCAGGCTAGACAATGGCACCCTGACTGCCATTAGGTATCGGGATGAAATCCTTGGATCCATTGTCAGACCCTATGCTGGTGCAGTGGGTCCTGGGTTCCTCCTGGTGCACAACAATGCCCGTCCTCATGTGGCGAGAGCATGCAGGCAGTAACTGGAGGATGAAGGAATGATACCATTGAAGGGCCACCACGCTCACCTGACCTACATCCAATAGAACACCTCTGGGACATTGTGTTTCGGTCCATCTGACATCACCTGGTTGCACCTCAGACTGTCCAGGAGCTCAGTGATGCGCTGGTCCAGATCTGGGAGGAAATACCCCAGGACACCATCCGTCGTCTCATTAGGAGCATGCCCCGACGTTGTTAGGCATGCATACAAGCACGTGGGGGCCATACAAACTACTGAGTACCATTTTGAGTTGCTGCAATGAAATTTCAGCAAAATTGACAAGCCTGCTGCATAATTTTTTCACTTAGATTTCCGGGGTGTCTTTGAATTCAATCCTCTGTAGGTTGATCATTTTCATTTCCATCAAACGATGTGGCATCCTTTCGTTCATAACACATACCCAGTCCATATTAGTATAGATATCCAGCATGATATTTTTCCCCATTGAGATCTGATGCGTTTTCAAAGTGTTCCTTTAATTTTTTTGAGCAGTATATATATATATACATATATATATATATATATATATATATATATATATATATATATATATATATATAATTAATAATAATAATAATAATAATAATAATATACATTTTATTATATAAGATTTTTTTTTTATCCTTGTGGAGAGAACAAATAGGAACAAAACTTCCAGAACCAAGGCCACTGATAAAGTAATCACTGTTGCAGTTTGTTGCAATCAATAGTAACAAATTTATGCATCTCTAATGTAGCTTTTCTGCAGACTTTATCAAGTGCAAGTCAATTAAACTATTCAAGTGTTATGCCAAATGCAATTAAATCTAGGTCTCAACTCGATCGTTTTCCATTTTTCTCCTTCTTGTCCTCTGACATAAAAGAATAATTGTGAGAATGCATACTCGAGAATCACTCATTTCCTACTTCACGGCTTGAAACAATATAAAACTAAATGTCATGAGGAAGACAAAAAGGAAAAAGAAATGCAAGAGGCTTCCTAAGGTCAGTCAGGCTCTCTTGGTCCCTGTCCAGATGGTGATTTGAGTCTGTTATCCTTCTGCCAGAATTGGCCCAGCTGGGAAGTCATAAGGTCCATTACACACCAATGAAGCCCATTTGTTGATCCCATTTTGGGGGCTGATGTCTTGCTAACAAAGGATCACTTTCCTTCACTGAGGTGAGGTGAATTTAAAGGCAGCGGGTTTGCTCAGATGTGCACTTGCAGGGACACACGCAAACATCTCCGACAGACACGTTTTATAAATACTAAATGATGCCTCCACCTTCGCTGGTCTGTTCTGTCAGACGTTATGTTTGTCTGGGTATATGCTCGTGTCCTCTGTGTCTGAGAGAATGAAAGGAAGCACAGCGATGGGGAAAAGAGGGATCTTGGGTATTTGAAGTGCACTTGTGTCCCTGTAGAGGAGAAACAGACAGAAGAAAAAGTTTAAACTAAACAAAAGTCACGCTAAGAGTGACGTATGGGTTACGAGGAAAGGGAAAATCAAGTGAGTGTAACGATATATTATCATATTAAATCAGAAGTCTGTCTGAAAAAAGTTTTCTTTGCTTAAATTTTCTTTGCAACCGTTAAAAAGTATGTTCTATAAAGTATGAATATGGATGGTATGAATAAAGTTCAGACGTACTACATCCGCCATGTTGTTACTGACCTACCAGCAAAAGCCACTAGAAGTAGTGATGGGTCGTTCGCGAACGATCCGTTCATTGCGTGCGTCACATGACAAATGAACCAAAGACTCGGAAAGTAAATTAAATATTTATGTTCCCTGTAAATTATCTTTGGCTGCATTAGAATGATTTCTTCATTCAAAATATGATTGAGATTGCGTAGGTGGATGTTTTCGGGGAATTTGGCTGTTAAAAGTATAACATTTAAAGCCACTTAAATGAACGAAATGACTCAAATAAAGATTCGTTCATTTTGATGAACGAGATCGAACGAGAGAGTCAGTAAAATGATCCGAACTTCCCATCACTAACTAGAAGGCAAGCCTGCAACCTTTAGCCAAAAAAGCTAACAGCTAATGCTAACGCTGCACAGGGAAGGAGACCAGAGGCTGTTTTTTTTTAATGGATGTCAAGAAGAGGCTTCACTACACTGAATTAACTGCTTTTGTGAGGAAATAGCTTATCATTTAATGAATCGACTGTATACTTTTCTATGATAAAAAGGTTATTAAGAAAAGGCAGAGAAGGGAATGTCGCAACTGGTAGGACTCATTTAAGGCAGTAGGCCTAAAAATACTGATGTTTTCCTTCTTTGGCTTTCAGGTTTTAATGGTTACGATAAGACTTGAATTGTAATGACTATTATAACTGCATGTATGCATGTGACGCTGATATTATGCATTTTAATGAATAAAGAGAAAATTAATAATTTAGTTTTAAATATTGTGTTATATTGCATGTTTAATGAAAATAAAAAAATGAAGTGTTCTTTCTGTTGCTGCTAGGTTACTCTTCTATTAAAATGATTTATGACTGCTGTGTGCCTATGATGATGATATAGGCCTAATGCTTTTTAATGAACGATGGTAAAAAAAATACATTTAATTTTAATTAATTGAATATGTATTAAATTACAATTAAGTTTTTAGTTAAGCGGTGCGGTGTGTTCTGGTCACACAGGGCCTTCGAGCGTGTAGTGTCGCAGTGCGGTTGCACAGAGTGCTTAGCTGCTTGGCTCTCGGGTGCTTTGTCTCTCTCGCTTCCAGCAGCTACCGCCATCTATACTCATGAGAGTGAAGGGGAGGCAGTTATGTAAGTCCAACCCACTGATGGTTAGAGCGTCTCGTTGGCCAAGACTCTCATGCCACCTCCACGCGGTGCACCATGGCAAACTGGGTACCTTGCGGCCCCAGGCTAAGTGCATGAGGGATCTCGGAGTAGTCTGGAACCCCAGAGGTGCTGAGTTCATGGCCCACCGGCGTGTGGACATGCCCTGGCTCTCACCAATCCAGACCCCACCTATGGGTTAAATAGCAATATGCCATCTTGGCAGCAGGAGTTGGCAGTCATGGTGCGAGCGCAGTCGAAGGATTCAACTACCGGTCTCCCATGGCAGATAACTGAGCGGATGAACCGTCTTACGATCAACGGTCAGGGATCAACACCCAGTTAGCGGGTACTGCGGGGCAACCCATCACTGCTCCAGCTGTCGCACATTTGTGCTCCGCTGGTGTTTGTAGTGCTGGGCCCAGAGGTGGATGTTTTGTTCTGGGCATGCATTCATCCACTAACCTTTTTGCCCCGGCGTTTGACGTTTCAAGCAACTACGATACTGCCAACAGTTTCAGGCTTCGCTGCAAGCCAATTTTGTTCTGTCCACCCCCACCCAGGATGCTACATTGGCCTGGTTGCGCTTCCGTAACATAGTTAGGGATTGCACATTCTCCAGCTTCGGCAGACGCACCCAAAAACAGCCTGACTGGTTTATGTGCCATGCAGACACTCTCCTTCCATCTCTTGCGGATAAGCGAGCGGCACGACTGGCTGTCAAACAAGACTCCTCCCCTCATACCATTGCGCATTGGAAACAGACCCGATCAGAGGTGCAGGGCCTAACACGGGAGGCAAAACACCCTTACTGGGAAAGCATCTGCAGACGAGTAGAACATTGCTCTGCCACTGGTAATACTGGTGGTATGTACCAGGGGCTAAAGCAAGCTCTAGGTCCTCCTGTGAAGAAGTCCTCCCCACTACGATCTTCAACAGGTGTAATACTCACAAACCTTGACGATCAGCTAAATCGCTGGGTGGAAAACTACAGCTCACTGTATGCTGAGCCTGTAACAGCTTGTGAAGCTGCTATATTATCTGCTGTTCCCCAACTCCCAACCATGCTCGAGCTTGACAACAACATCACTCTCAATGAGGTTAAAAAAACCATCAGCCTTCTGAAGAACAACAAAGCCCCTGGTGTGGATGGGCTTCCACCTGAAATCTTCTTAAGTGGTGGCAACACACTTGCCGAGGCACTCCATAACCTCTTTTCAATCTGCTGGAATGAAGGCACCATCCCAGACGAATTACGTAATGCTAACATAGTTACTCTGTATAAGAACAAAAGGGATCGCTGTGACTGCAACAACAAGGTCTTAGCCCGCCTCATTCTCCCACGCGTACAGGTCAACGCAAACAGGATACTCCCGGAGAGCCAGTGCGGCTTCCGTCCTGATCGTTCAACCATAGACATGATTTTCTCAGTTCGCCAAATCCAAGAGAAATGCATTGAGCAAGGTCAGCCCTTGTATGCAGTCTTTGTCGATCTGACAAAATCCTTTGACTATGTGAGCAGGTCTGGTCTCTTCATCATCCTCCGTCAACTGGGCTGTCCTCCCAAACTCTTGAAAATCATACAAGAATTTCATGTTCTTATGAAGGCAACAATACAGTTTGAGGGCTCTCGCTCTAAGGAATTTCCAATCTTCTGTGGTGTAAAGCAAGGTTGTGTACTAGCTCCAACTCTTTTTGGTATATTCTTCTCCGCTGTCTTGCGCCGAGCTTTCCCCGTCCCATCTGGAGTGTTACTTCACACACGCAGCTCTGGCAATCTCTTCAACCTGGCAAGACTTCGTGCAAAAACAAAGATCAACCGCGTCCATATCAGGGAACTTCTATATGCAGATGATGCTGCCTTCTTTGCCAACTCTGAGACTGAGCTGCAGGCTATGTGCTCCTCCTTTGCTGCTGCTTGTGAGGAGTTCGGATTGAAGATCAGCCTGGGTAAAACTGTGGTCTTCGCCCAACCTGCTATGCTCTCACCCACAATCACCATCAACAACTGCGTATTGACAAACGTCACAAAGTTCACTTATCTGGGTTCTACAGTCGACACCTCCAACAGTTTAGATTGCGAATTGGACATCCGTATTGGGAAAGCATCAACAACCTTTGGCAGGCTTAGCGAGAGAGTATGGAAGAACAATTCACTGTCTCTCCACCTAAAAATCCAAGTTTACGAGGCCTGTATTCTCAGCACGGCAGTGAAACGTGGTGCTCCTACTGCAGACATGAACACCGTTTGAACACCTTTCACTTTCGATGTCTGCGCTCAATTATTGGCATAACTTGGAAGGATCATGTTCCAAATTCAGCTATCCTTTCCATGACCAAGAGCACAGACCTCTACACTATGTTGCGCACCCGTCGCTTACGCTGGGCTGGCCACATCTACCGCATGGATGAAAACCGGTTACCGAAAGCAATTTTGTACGGTGAAATTGCTGATGCCCCTCGCCCAGTCGGCCGGCCGAAGCTCCGCTACAAGGATGTCCTGAAGCGTGATCTTCAGTCGTTCGGCCTTCCAAGCGAAAACTGGGAAACGCTTGCTGGTGACCGAGCAATGTGGCACGCTTCCATAAGATCTGGTGTCAAAAGATCTTGCCAGCAGTACAAAGACTTCCTCAACAGTAGAAGACTGAAGCGCCATACCAATCGTCGTTCTCGACGGTAAGGGCCTGAAGAAGAAGTTTTTAGTGTAATCTTAAATGTAGTTTTATGCGCCCTACAGTGACTAGTACTTATAGAGATACCAATAGAGATATTCGTGCTCTTTTTTTCCACAGTAAAGCACATTCCATAAACAACGCAGTAATAAATGTTCTATATTTGGTGTTATATCGCTAGTAATGTCTCATCACGGATGTCACTTCAAATAAACGATGGGCTGAGGTGCCTCATGATCCAAGTTAGCCATTGCGCTTTCTCCAATGGTAAGAGATGCAGACCATCTCCCTATAATCAGACACTCTCTGTACCAGCGTCAGTTGCTTCACTTCAGTTCCAATCAGTTCCATTTTAATATTAAAACTAAAATAAGTTGCATTTTCTGTGGGGTCCACTTTTGATTTGATATGCAAATGTGTGAATATAATATTTTGCATATTGTAAAGGCTCAAATGGTTAGAGTCTTAAATTATATGATGTTCTGTATAGTAATGCTTCAGCCTACATGTGGACTGAGTGGCCCTTCACGATAAGATGAAATGCTCTGATTACCATACTAGAGTCGTTTAACCTCTAAGCTGCAGATCAACCTGGTTTTAAATGAGTTAACGACTGTAATTTCAGGTCCTTCAGAGTTATCTTTAAACTATCATTTAGCCTGCAATCCAGAGGACGTTTCTATGCGTACTTTCTATCTCCCTCTCTTCCCTTTCTGTTCGCACTCACATACACACAAGCATATTTGATTAAAAAGTAGTTTGCCACTCAACACCTCTTACATAATTGGATATGTAAGCCTTTATAGTTTTAAATAGTTTTAAATGCAATAGTTTTAAAGTGCAAAATCAAATGTTAAATTATTCCAATGTAAAATCAATGATTTTTTTTCAATCTTGTTAGTTCTTAGAACATTTTCTGCTTTTCAGAAACATTGCTAAACACATTTAGAAATTAGAATCTAAATGAAGTATAAAGGCATATTTCCAAGGTTCTGTATGGGATGCATACTCTGTCTGGGGAATACAGAAAAATATTTTTTTGCCTGTCTTTTATTAAAATTATTATTAAAATTCCTGATATTGTCTCGAGAGTCCCAAGTCAAAGAACACCAAAAACTTCTTTCATTAGAAATTCAACCAGTTTCATTGTCACCAAGCGTCTAAAATAAATAGTTTTCATTCACATTTTACTGCTCTTTTATGGCGTCTTGCCTACATTTTTTTTTGCCGTCTGCCATTTTGTAAACACTTTCTTGATAGATTTTTCTACTTCACTGCTGGTTCTCTTTTGCTTCTCTATTGAGTCTTTTTAAATATTTACTTTGCCAAATTTTTTGTGTCTGAACAGTGTTGTACATAAATCTGGATATGTGGGATTTGTTATGGTTATGTAAAACACGGCCAGATAAACATGTTCAAATAAATTTTCCATTGTCGCATATTCAGAAGAGCACTAATGCTCGTAATGGTCTAATGTCTGTGACGGACTGATAGTATCTTTTCTACACTGCATTTACGATGTGCACTGCGCAATGTTCATGATTTCGAAGTGTGTGAATGTGAGCCCCATCTAACCTAGCAGGGCTATCCGTGTTAACATGGATCTAAGAATAGACTCATGCTGGGAACATTACTTTACTAAAGTCTCTTGTATTGGAAGTCAGACAGGTGCAAGATAATTGGAATGAGGAGTGTGTGTTTGTGAGTTTATCCATGCATGTGTCCTCACAAATCAGTGGGTCATTACGCTGGAACTAGGCATCTTCAATGAGCTTATTTACTGAAGATGAAGCATTACCCATAATGCACCTTTCAGAAGGTGCCTCGGTGCCATTTATCTGCTTGAAATAAATAAATAATTGAAAGGCTTGCTCAGCAGAGAGGTATAAAGACAAAGGCTGGAACAGCATGGGCACATCTTCCATGCTGTTGCATAAATTAGTTTAAACATTAAAGGCCAATTTGAGATTAAGATCCTGTAGCTGACGTGGCTCGAGCCCAATCACAGCATATGAAAGCACAGTCTCTGGAGAAATTAAACTTATTACTCACATGCACTGACAAATAAGCCCTGGCAGGCCTGGCATCGCTGAGGCTATGAACACGTACCGCACACATTTACGGGTCACGCAGATGTTGGAATGCATGGGTGATATGTGCGTATAGAGAAAGAGAGAGCGGTTGATCCCTCTCATTATCCTGTTCATGCTGAGAGTCCTCCTGTTTAAATCTTCAGATCTTCTCTTTCAAATATATGCCAATGGTCTTCAAACATCTGTAAAAGAGAACAGATATAACAGACTTTGACAGACCTCCAAACTCATCAGTTCTCCAGTCTACACTGACAGCACAGTCTATTAAACCTTCTTAAATGAAATCAAAGCCCATTCAGCTGCTCCATGGGTGTCCCAGTTTGATCATTGAGACATATGCATGGACTTCATCCGCCATATTTTACTTAGAACACAACCAAGACCACATAAATGATATGTGAAAGTGTTTTTGTCCTAACTGGAATCTTTCCTAAACAGTATGTGAGATTAGAATAAGCACATTCCAAATCATTGTATGTTACCAAAGGTGTTCAGGGAGTAAGTGTGTCCCAATGTGTGCACTTATGCACAATTTTATGCCATTTTGTAGTATAAATACTATGAGTGGTGTGTTCACACTGAGAATTCCAAAAAGATAAAGTGCACTTCAAATACCCATGACACAATTATTTGGAAAAGCGAAGTGTGGGGCCTTGTGTTAAAATAACCATATACATTACAGTACATAAGTATAGTGTGTCATTTGGAACAAAACTAGTATACTATTTTAGGTTTTTTGAATAGTGCATCCATGAATGCTTTTTCTTACCCCAATGTGTGATAAAAATATTAACATCTGCTAAATAAATGAATGTAAATGTGAGGCTCATACATGTCCCAGTACTTAGCTGCCAATGCTTAGATTGAAAGGGGGGTGATGTCAAAACACAAGTTTATGACTTGATTTAGCATCTCCCAATACTGGTGTACTATCGCTAACACTTATGCTTAATAAATAATAATACATAACTATGCTAACACCTATAAGGAAATGTCAAAATGGGGGTCTGTGATATCAAGACACCAATTCATTGCAGAGTTCCAATTCGCCTACTTATACTACGCCCTTAAAGCATGTATCTTTTTGTGAAGAAAAAGTACATACAGTACTTTTGAGTCTGCAGCAGAAGAGTAGGCAAGTTTGGCACATACTTGAACCAACTCCTGTCACCGTTTAAACTGCCCTGTCAATCATCTTGTCACAGTTAACATTCTCCCCATTTCATATAATTTAATATCGCACTGGACAGAAATGTAGTAGCACATTGAAATTGAGCGTAGGTCATTCATGCGGAGACTCTCCTCATGTGTTTATCTCATTTCAACATAAGTTTACACAAGACTGGTTAGCATGTCCCAATACCGATGCTAATGCTTTGTTATGCTTAGCTAAAGCTTTCCCATCATCAGTGAAGTACATACAGTTAGCGCATAGTAGTCTATAAGTTTGCAAATTGATATGCAGCTAATGTCTAGGGAAGAAGAGAGAGAGACTCTGTAACTCAAAAGTAATACGAAAAGTTCGAGTCAAAGCTTTAATATCAAAGCCAATTTCAAATGCTTTAATGATGAATGAACAGTTGTCATGAGCCGTTAGCATTATTCAGCACTCAGAAGGTTCAAATCTTTACCAGTTCTCATGTAGTTGGACTTTTGAGTGCTAATATTCCCACATATATTACTAGTTTAATCATTTCTGTCCTTAAACTGCTGACTTTGCACATCTATATGAATGTGCGTAGGTGTTTTTTATGAAGTGAGTCTTATCTGAATTTTACTGTCCTTTTTTTAAGTTCCTTGAGCATCAACATACAGCTGCAGAGACTTCAGTTGGAATCTTTTACAGATGCTGGAGGCACATCAAATCTCGAAAATGAAGTTTCAACTGATCAGTCAGTTCTGATCATATCAATACAATGATAACATGCAGAATGAACCATGTTTGGAACATCTAGAGTGCATTATATTGAATAAATTACAGATTAATGATGATTAATATGATATCTTTAAGATAAGACAAGACTGGAAGTCAAGCATGGAAATGGAAAAAAACGCAGAGTACTGTATAATTGCATAATGTAGAGTGGGAGACTCTATAGAAATCAGCAAAGAAACTTCCCCCTCTTCTCCTATTCTCACATATTTCAATATGTGACAACAGGAGAATAGCTCTCTTCTCTCTCCCATGCACAAACGCCTCCCAGTCCATCCAAGCAGAGGTGGTTGGTCCAGAAACTTCCCATCCTAATCTCATTTGTGTGCTGTGGATTTGAGCAATTTCGCCTCACTGGAATGCTTCAGTAATGTTGCTAATTGTGATTCATGAAATTGTGAGTCATGATTCATTTGTCAAACCCTGCTCTCCTTCGCACTGGCCCCAGTCTCCCTTCTTTCGTTTAATTTTCATGTGCATTAAATAATACACAAATTGGTAGACTTTGGAGGCCACTATGTTATTGCGAAGTTATTTAAGACTAAGAAAATCGTTTTAACAACACAGCTAAAGGGAAATTGATTTTGGCCTTCGAAACACATTTACTGTAGAGTATAAATTAACATGAATTGTTGTATAAAATATAAATCGGCAGTTGTGTAATAAACAGTATAGGTTTTAAAATAAATTAAGAAAAACTGACAAAAGCAAAAGCAGACACACAATAAAACTGCACAGTGGACAACCAAACACATAGTACACGTAATGTACAGCATTCATTCCGTAAAATGAAACTGTCATACTACATTTGCCTGGAAAATAAAATCAAGGGATTATGTAAGATGGTCGTATTAGTTAAGGAGTTTGAGACATTCACTAATGTCCTGCTCTTCAAGCCATTCGGCAGTGATATATGAGGGACTCCAGCAAAACCATCTACATCTATGATAGACAGCTTTGCCGCCTGATAAAATGCGCCTTTACTGGGTTTATAATTGTTTTTCTGGGTGAGCCAAACTTTGGGGTTTCTTTTCCTAAAAAGAAAAGAGCCTGACCCAGCTCTCTGTCCCTAGCTCCGTCTGTCAATGGATCACCAGCTTTCTGACAGACAGACAACAGCTAGTCAGAATGGGCAAAATCACGTCCGACAGCCGCATCATCAGCACCGGTGCTCCACAGGGATGTGTTCTCTCACCACTGCTCTTCTCCCTGTACACAAATGACTGCACCTCTAAAGACCCCTCTGTCAAGCTCCTGAAGTTTGCGGACGACACTACTGTTATCGGACTCATCCGGAACGGTGACGAGTCTGCGTACAGACAGGAGGTGGAGCAGCTGGCTCTTTGGTGCAGTTATAACAACCTGGAGCTGAACACGCTCAAAACAGTGGAGATGATCGTGGACTTCAGGAGAAACCCCCCTGCACTCCCTTCACTCACCATCATGGACAGCACTGTGACTGCAGTAGAGTCATTCAGGTTCCTGGGCACCACCATCTCTCAGGATCTGAAGTGGGACACTCACATAGACTCTATTGTTAAGAAAGGCCAACAGAGACTGTACTTCCTGCGTCAGCTGAGGAAATTCAACCTGCCACAGGAGCTGCTCGTACAGTTCTACTCAGCTGTCATCCAGTCCATCCTCTGCACTTCCATCACCGTCTGGTTCGGCTCTGCAACCAAAACCGACCTCCGTAGACTACAGCGGATAGTTCGGACTGCTGAGCGAATCACTGGCACTACCCTTCCCACACTCAAAGAACTGTACTCATCCAGAGTGAGTAAAAGGGCTCGCAAAATCACTCTGGACCCGTCACACCCAGCACACTTTCTGTTTGAACTGTTACCGTCTGGTCGACGCTACAGAGCACCGAGCACAAAAACAACCAGACACAGGAAAAGTTTCTTTCCCCAGGCCATCTACCTCATGAACACTTAAATGTTCCCCTACTGTGGAACAAACATGTGCAATACTTCCCTCAGACATTTCATTATAGCACCTTATAACTTTACTTTATATATATTTATAATTTATAATCTTTTATTTTAATTTTTTTATTTATACCTATGTTACTTGTCACTTGTCTTGTCACTTTATATTGTATGTGTACTGGAAGCTACTGTCACCAAGACAAATTCCTTGTATGCGCAAGCATACTTGGCAATAAAGCTCTTTCTGATTCTGATTCTGATTCTGATTCTGATAAAAGGAACCAAAAGATTACAACTTCTGAAAATAACTTTTCAATCTACTTGATTGTGATGTAATGAATGAGGGTGAGGACAAAGCAGATGAGAGGAGC
The DNA here is from genome assembly GCF_949319135.1 of Squalius cephalus. NCBI lineage: Eukaryota > Metazoa > Chordata > Actinopteri > Cypriniformes > Leuciscidae > Squalius > Squalius cephalus. The sequence goes on from NC_137145.1 coordinate 15,556,705, forward strand.
AGAGAGGATGAATGTGAAGGGGAAAACCCCCTGTTTCTCTCCTGCCTGTTGTACAGTATAAGATGTGATTTTTGGACATGGTGTTCTTACTGATGCTTCTCCTCCTACACCACTTATGGCTTTGCCATTTGAAAAATGCATCAATTGTCTGCAAGCACAGCAGGGTGGGACTGACCTAGTGGGCGTCAAATCCCCCAAAGATCCTATCTGCAGTGAAAGAAGGAGGTTTTAGAACTCAGTTTAAAAAAAATTAGTTCACTTTAAAAGGAAAATGTCATGTTGCCATAAAATTTTATATGATTGATACTTTAAGGTAAGAATAATTTATATTTCTTAAAGGGTGGGGTTTTTTCTCCCAACAATGTGAATGTCTCAGCAGTGCATTATTTGTTTGTATTCGGTGTATTTCACTGTGGATTATTTGGTCAATTTCGGCGCAGGCTTTGCAAACAGATTTTTACCATATGGACCTGCCAGCAACGCCACAAACATGTAAGTAGTCATGTTTATTCTAATGCCTGATCTGTGATCAGTGATTTCTGATGTAATTATTCAAGTTCAGACAGATTATCTCTCAAAATATCATTTAATACGGTTTATGCATCAGTAAATCAAGCCAGTGACTAAACAATCAACTTCACGTCGTTTCTCTTAGTAGGATGAAAATAATCTTATTAAAACTGTGATTAAATTATATAAAGAAAGCGATCAAAGAACACTCCCTTTCCAATTGCCCAAGCTGTCAATCAAACAACGCGAGTTTATCTGGACACTTGCCAAAACTCGTTGAAATCATTCATCACAAAATCATGACGCTGTTACAATGTACAGTACAACGAAGCTCTTACTGTATTTACCTCATGTTTGCATTGTTATTTGGTGAAAGCCAGAGGTGTAATTTCATTCGCGATCAACAGACTGTCTGTCATCTGCTCAATGCTGGGACATTGAGCAGATGTCCTTTCATGTGATGGGAATAGATCATTATGATCAATAGACCCCTTTTGCGCCGACGTCACAATTATGTCACGGCGCTAGCTGGAGGTAAAACAAAGGGAAAACTGGAGGCGGCCAATACAAACCAGCACAGATTCGGCTACATAATAAGGAGCTTAAATTATTATTTTTATTATTAAATGTCATCTTGTTGTGTTGTTGGGTGCAAGCATCGATGAAAAAGGAGTATGCTGTATCTGGAATTTTTATTTCTAGAAAATATTCATATTAAAATTGCACCGTAATGTCACTCTTTACATTGTCGGCTTCTTGGTGCTGGCTAGGCAGAACTGCGGATCGTACCACACGTCTTTACATGACCATTCAGCACATAGTTATAGGCATCTAAAGATTTATATGCCCTCGGTTTCTCTATCGGGTAGGTGTAGAAGTCAGGCCACTCAACTGGAGGTAGCGTTAACGTTAATCCTGTCAGATCGTCCATCCATTGACTGAGCGTGTACAGGTCAGCCAATCTGGTTCCGTCCGTTAAAATTAACTTTTGCAAATAACAATCGCGGTCCTGGACAGTGAGTGACCTTGCACATTAAGACAAAATCGGATTTTCTCCAGTCACTGTTAAAAAACAAGCTAACAAAACTTGCAAACTAACGTTAGTGAAGCGGCCGGAGGGATCGTTCTGCCTCCACCTAAGCTCCGCCCACAAAAAAATGTCACCATGTTTACTAACTGAAAAGGGGTCTATACTTTTCACGATTCCTTAATCTCGATAGCTGTAATAGCAAAAGTTTCAGAGAGAGTTCCACATGTAATACTAGCTATTTCATATGCAAACATGTCAGCCAATCAAAGCAGTGGGCGTTTACACTGAAGTCTCACAGCAAACACGCCCCTTAAAACAGAGCGTTCAAATCAGAGGCTAAAATCAGGCTTGTAAAAATGCCTTTTATTTATAAATTATGATAATTTTTGATGTTAAAAATCATACATTCTAAGGGCACCCCAGGAAACATTATAAAATAATAAAATAATCCAGTCTATGACCCCTTTAAATTGTGTTAACTCAAGAGATACGGATTATTCCTTTATGTATAGTTTTAAATTGGAAAGTAAGCAACATTTGTTAACTGAATTAAAACATAAATTGGGAAAATCTGACCAAAAATACACTTTATTGTACATACTGCTCCGAGACTTGGGTTGAATAACCAAATGCTGCTTTATTGAGAGTAATCCATAATTGTAATCAGGTATAAGGTCAAAACCACAGAGCAAACCATCCAGAAAATAACAGAAGTCCAAGGCACAAGCAAACAGGGAAATCCATGGAGACAGCCAGGCAAAAGATAAAGACTATGACACAGAAACCAGAAATAGCGTTCAGAAATGCAACGTAACACAACACAAGTGAATGAACACACAGGGTTTAAATAGGCAAACATAAGCGAGATAATCACAGGTGGCAGGAATCAGCTAATGAGTCTAGGCAATGAATCATGGGAAATGCAGTTCATGATACGATCCAAGGAGAAAGGAGGAGTTTCGTCTGGTGGCTATCATCAGCACTCCAGTGGACAGGCGTGACATTTATGATGAGAAAATAAATAAAATAAATAATCAATAAATTCCTTTTAGTTAAAAACCATTAGAAACATGGTATGTTATAAAAGTGTAACACCAAAAAATATTTACATGATACTAATACTATAATATCCTAAACCTATAATGTAGTGAAAGCTAAAAAAAAAATTAAAAAAAAAAATTAAAAAGGACAAATAAATACATAGAACAGAAATAAAATTATTACAGCATCAAATGAACACTCAAAAAATACCTTAAAACACACAAACTTTAACACTTGAATTAAAACATTAACATAAATAGAGTGTACTGTGATAGCTGAACTGGAATGCAATATTAAAGTTAGAATTTTGTATAAGTGAATTTATCAAAACAACTATAACTTAGTTATTTTGCAGCATTATTTACTTGAATGATTTCCCACGGAATGATTTTTACAATGTGCAGAAGCACAAAGACTCAACGGCCCCCTAGAAAAGAAAACAGCGTCTGCAGGCTCCTTTTGTAAAAGTCTCGCAAAATGAGTCAGTGTTGTCAAAGAAACTACAGATAAAGATTGTTTAACAAACCATCATATCTGCCAGATAATTACAACTTGTACGAAACCAAAATAAACAAGCTGAAACACACAATGGGGGAAAAAAAGGGATAAGAACTGCAAACTTGGACTGAGGCAAACCCACTTCAGTGAAGTTTTAGCTTTGCAGTTTCATGAAAGAGCAAACAAATCAATAGTAATGCTAAAGAACAGTAAATTATCTTGTAATGCAGTAGAAGGGAACACATCGAGATGAATACTGTAAACTGTAAAATCTGGCTTTAGTCTGTGTGTGATACACAAAACTGAGCTCCAGCCTCTAGTCAAGTCAAGTCATCTTCATTTATATAGCGCTTTTAACAATGTAGATTGTTTCAAAGCAGCTTTACAGAGATAAACGTATAATTTAAGGTAACAGAGATTGTTTTGGCTTTATAGCGGTTCTTTAATAAAGTTATTTTCCAGCTAAAGTTAGTTTTGATTGATTCGCTTCCGTCGCAACGATCATTTGTTATTAAATTAGGGGACGCTAAGACAACACCATTCTCTCTACAGACTTTAAACGCGAACCTGTGAGAAACGCTGATGGCGTTCACATGCGCATTAAGAATTGGTTCTATAGTTATGTGCGTTTGAATATATGTGCGCAGGTTTGGAATTCCCTACAAACCAAGCCTAAACAAAGTACTGGTGTTTCCTTATAATTTTTGTTACAGAATTTTATTTTATTTTATCAATTCGGGGTAGATACGCGAATTGAGTTTCCCGACGACGCTTTATCTGTAGAGTGGTAAAGGGATCCTCCATAGGAAGAGACTAGTTGGCACTTCAGCACTGCGTTGTCATCGGGTCCAGGCGCAGGTCCTTCATCAGATCTGGAAACGGCCTGGATCCGGCAGGCTGCGGGAAAACCTCGGGATAAACAAAAGACACTAAAATTAGCGTATGCCATTCTTCTTATGATGTGGCGAGTACATCAGGATTTATGGGAAGTGTTCCCGGGTCCAGCTGACCTAATCTATGCAGCCTAACACTGAATTATAGAAGTCTATAATGTATTATGTGAATGCTAGGTCAAAGAGATGTGTCTTTAGTCTAGCTTTGAACTGACAGAGTGTGTCTGCTTCCCAGACAATGTTAGGAAGACTGTTCCAAAGTTTTGGTGCTAAATAGGAGAAGGATCTACCGCCAGCAGTCGATTTTGATATTCTAGATATTATCAACTGGCCGGAATTTTGAGATCGCAATAGACGTGAAGGACTAATGCGTTAAGAGCTCACTCAAGTACTGCGGAGCTAAACCATTTAGTGCTTTGTAAGTGATCAGCAATATTTTAAAATTGATGCGATGTTTAATAGGGAGCCAGTGCAGTTTTGACAGAACCGGGTTAATTTGGTCATACTTCTTGGTTCTGGTAAGAACTCGAGCTGCTGCGTTTTGATCTAGCTGTAGTGTGTTTATTAAGCGTGCGGTGCAACCACCCAGTAGAGCATTACAATAATCTAGCCTTGAGGTCATGAACTAACTGGTCCGCATTTGTCACTGAGAGCATATGGCGTAATTTAGATATATTTTTAAGATGGAAAAATGCAGTTTTACAGATACTAGACACGTGACTTTCAAATGAAAGATTGGTATCAAAGAGCACACCCAGGTTCCTAACCGACGACGAAGACTTGACAAGAGCAGCCATCAAGTGTTAGACAGTATTCTAGATTATTACGTGAGGAAGTTTTTTGTCCAATAATTAGAATCTCTTTTTTTTTCAGAATTTAGAAGTAGGAAATTACGAGTCATCCAATTTTTTATATCAGCAATGCATTCCGTTAATTTTGTGAATTGGTAAGTTTCGTTAGGTTTTGAAGAAATATACAGCTAAGTATCATCGGCATAACAGTGAAAACTAATGCCATGTTTCCTAATGATATCTCCTAATGGTAGCATGTACAGAGTGAACAGCAGCGGTCCTAGTACTGAGCCTTGTGGTACGCCATACTGAACTTGTGATCGATGAGACATCTCTTCATTTACTGCTACAAACTGATAACGGTCAGATAAGTATGATTTAAACCATGCTAGTGCAATTCCACTAATGCCAACATAATTTTCGAGTCTATTTAAAAGAATGTTGTGGTCGATAGTGTCAAATGCAGCTCTAAGATCGAGTAACACTAATGAGACACAACCACGATCGGATAAGAGCAAATCATTTGTGACTCTAACGAGAGCTGTCTCGGTACTATGGTACGGTCTAAATCCGGACTGGAAATCCTCGTAGATATAATTTCTTTCAAGAAAGGAACACAGTTGTGAAGACACTGCTTTTTCTAATATCTTTGACAGATAAGGTAGATTCGAGATCGGCCTGTAATTGACTAATTCTGTAGGATCAAGTTGCGTTTTTTTAACAAGCGGTTTAATCATAGACAGCTTAAAGTTTTTTGGTACGTATCATAGAGACAAAGATGAATTAATGATATTAAGAAGAGGATCTATGACCTCTGGAAGTATTTCTTTCAATAGCTTAGTCGGTATAGGGTCTAACATACATGTTGTCGATTTAGATGATTTAACGAGTTTAGTAAATTCTTCCTCTTCTATAACAACGAATGAATCAAATTTTTCCTCAGGGAAACTACAATGCACTGCCTGATGCGATACTGTAGTAGACGGTTGCATAGTTATAATTTTCTCCCTGATATTATCAATCTTATAAGTGAAGAAGTTCATAAAGTCATTACTGCTGTGCTGCTTGGAAACTTCGGTGCTTGAAGCTTTCTTTTTCATTAGTTTAGCCACCGTTTCAAATAAATACCTAGGATTATGTTTATTTTCTTCTAATAGGGTTGTAAAATAAGCAGATCTAGCAGCTTTTAAGGCCTCTCTGTAAGTAATCGAGCTCTCTTTCCATGAAATGTGAAATACCTCTAGTTTTGTTTTCTTCCAGTTGCGCTCCATTTTTCTGGCTGCTCTCTTAAGGGCCCGAGTGTGCTCTGTTCCTCTCACCGAAGCTTTCAATGATAAATGAGAATTTCTGTTGAATGTTTCAATGGAAATGTCCTTGGGACCAGGCAGCATAATACAGATGATTGTCCTGAACTAAAAGAGATGCATATTCAGCTGTTCTCACATGCGCGCGCACACACACTTCCTAAAGAAAAAAAATTCTCTCTGTTGCCACTTTGATTCTGCTCCCCAAAATCCATTAAACAGCACATCTTAAGAAGCTGCTGTTTTTCTTTCTCTTTTACATCCTCCCTTCAGGGGGCCTGAAGAGATTATAGTGTCTGACACATTCCTTTTTCTATTTTTCATTCGTGGTACCCTCCTGCTCTGTTAAGTTTGAAGTGAAAGCAATAGTTCATCCAGAAAAGAAAATTCGGAAATCATTTAGGCTTACTAACTTACTATTATTTTGGACTACTATTATTTTGAAACATACATTACTTTCTTTCTTCTTTGACCATGTCTGTCAAATATGATTTTCAGTGAATATCTACAAATTTACTCTGTTCGTCACACAAAGTTATCAACTTACTTCAGAAGACTTGGAATATAATGCATTAGTTGTGTGATGTACTGTTTTTTTCCTTTTATTTTTTAATCTTTTATCCTTTTTGAAGCTTCACAGCCACTAGTTCCCATTCACTTACATTGTGTTAAAAAAGAACAGCTTAATTCTTACACACTTCTGTACATTTCACAATAACATAAATAATAATATTGAATTTCCTGGAGCACATGTATACCGGTCAAAACTTTGTAATAATACATGTATTTTTTATGGTTTAGAAATAAGTCTCATACACCATGCACCAAGACTACATTTATATTAATAAAAATACAGTAAAAACTGTAATATTTTGAAATAATTACAATTTAAAAAATATATTTGAATATATTTTAAAATGTAATTTACTCCTGTGATGACAGCTGAATTTTCTCCATCATTACTCGTGTCTTCATTCTGATGATCCTTCATAAATCATGCTAATAAGCTGCTCAATAAACATTTAATGTTTAATAAACAAATATTGACCAAATAACAAGAATTTAGCATCATTAATAACTGATTATAGAACACTATACATTTTTATATTTTACAAGACCACAATTATGCTACAGTAAGTGGTTGCTAGGGCGTTGCTAGGATGTTCAGGATGGTTTCTTGCTGGTTTCTTTAATCAAAAGTGCCCACCCTAAGCGTTCTGGTCACTATTTGACTCCAGTCCCTCCTTCAATAAAATGGTCAATTTTATAATATATAGCACCACAAATTATTTACAATCAATCAGGACTGAAGTGCATGATGAGATAGTGTTTGTCTTAGGCCACAATACAATGACCAGACTGATCATTTCTGTCACTTGCATCTGCAATAAAAGTAGACAGTTTGGTGTCTACCACAGTCCTCTGAGGCTGTAATCAGATTAATTGTGCTTGTGTATTCTGTATTTAATCAGAAGTGCTATAGTAATCAGTATCGAGCAATCAGCCTGTTAATCAGTAGCGTTACTACAATAATTTCCTTCACACTGTAGGGCACTTCTGCTACTCCTGCCATTTAAATCCACAGAGAAAGTGACAGTTAGTGACAATAGGAAAAAGGCCCAATTTAATGTACTGAAATTAAATTACAATAATATGCATTAACCAAACATCTGGACAAGCAATTTTTTTTTATTTTTTTTTACATTTTATGCTTTTAGTAGATGCAAATACTTTGCCAGTATTAAAATTGAACATACACCTTTGGGAGATTTGAACCAGTTGCACATATTTCAAACTATATTTTACAGCCACTAAGGAAAGAAAATAATGGTGTCACATACTCTGTATTCATCAGTAGTCATGTCGGCATGTGTGTGCAGGTGTGTATGTTGGTGTGTCGGGCAGATGGTGGGGATGGACAAGAGGGAGCTGCTTTGTGACCCACAGGTGGCTGTTCACAGGATACGACCTGCTAAAAGGCAGAATAACACCTGGAGAAGACTTAGAGTTGAAAGGGAGGGAAATAATGAGTGGCGAAGACACTCTCGCACACAGACAAATACTGCGAGTAAAAGATAGAGGGCACAAAGGTTAAAACGGATGCCAGTGCTCTCCGTTTATTAATCTCTCACAGCAGTATCTCTCTTACATATAATCGTGGGCTATATGACCAAAATCTCAATACATGTCATTTATTTCACAATAACAAAATAGATCACAATATAGTTATTTTTCCTGGAAATAAGGTTATGACGCCACATTTTAGATGACATAAGTTCACAATTCAATTATTCTAACAGCAAAGGAAAAACTCATACTAGCCTATAAGTAAAAAGTTCAAGCTTCTTAAAGACAAGGTCAGTAATAAAAAAGCAAATGATAAACAGAAACAACAACAAACAGGAAAAATAGATACAAATGAATGGAAATGAAAAACACAAAAAAGGAGATGTTTAGCAGAATGTTTAAGCCACTCTTTTCTATAAAGAAAAAACACAAAGCTATCAAATTACTTCAGAAGACTTGAAATATAATGCATTAGTTGTGTGAGATAGAGATAGCGAGAGATGATATATATATATATATATATATATCTCACCTATGTTTCTCTACAGTTTTCTGCATTTGGCCCCCGCTCTAAGTGCCCAACACGTCCGAAATTGAGTTCTTCCTATCCGATAAAGAATCTTTCATCCTTGGGGACTCTCTGCCTCAATGCGCCAGCCTAAGGAGCAATTCCCCTCCAACTAACACCACTGCGAGCCCCAGCAATATCTCAGGGGCATCAGCCCATCTAATTTGTCCTCGGATGCCAAGACGCCGAGGCCTACTCTCACCCCGGCCCATTCAGTCATCCCCGCCATAGAAAAATGAACAGTTAAAGTGTTAAGACAAGCCCTGATTAATTCGGGCATTCAACACTCACGCTGAAGCCTCAGATTCCACCCCGGCCAGCTCCCACTCTCTGCCCAGTCTGCTCAGCCCCACAAGAGCACTACTCAAATCCTTCTCGCTTTCTGTCCGTGGTTGAATTTTGCATTGCTTTCGGTCACTACTCCAAAGTGCAAATCCAAAAATACAACAGACATAGCTTTCTTGGCAAGGAAAATATAAGCATAGTAGGCTCAAGTCTGAACACAACTGAAAGAAAGAGGCATGCTTAAATAGGCCAACACAAACAAGCTATGACCCCCACAGGTGGGAGAAATCAAATAATAATGAGTGGCAACAATGAATTTTACAGAAGCTGGGGCCACCTAGTGGCTGGGAGAGTCTTTACAGCTCAGCACCAACTAGAGGCAGGGAGAGTCATTACAAGCTGGAGTTACATTAGTTACAGTTTTTTTTTCAATTGCTAACAAGCATCGTCAATACTGAAGCCACATTTTCAAAACTCTTCAACACATTCAGCGAAACAGAAGTCTATGCGGACCAAACTGTGAATAAGTTTTCATTGCTTTCACACAAAATGCATTCAGTGACCACCTTTTCTAAAATCCATGAACACTTTTGTCATTCATACTTCACCATCTTTGCAGCACATTATGCATGTTAGCACACTGCTTTCAAAACTGATAAAAGCACATTCGAATTGAATTCAGCCATCCATCTATCCCATATATTTTCCAAAGCGCTTGTCCTGTGTAGGGTCGTGGGGAGTGGGGAGGCTGGAGTCTTTCCCAGCATCTCGGGTCATAGGCAGGAAAACACCCTGGACAGATGGCCGGTCCATCACAGACACACACGTAAATATTCAGTATTCACATTCGCACGTGCAGGCAAACTAACAGTCTCCAATTCACCTGTCCTGTATGTCTTTGGATTATGAGGGAAACGCAGAGGAAACACAGACAGAACATACAAATTCCACAGCTGAAATTAATTTTGTATTATTATATCTATTGCGGTTATGTTCATGTGGCGTTGTAACAAAAGTATAATAGTGTATGTGCAGTATTGGAGTCTGAAAGGCCTTCTGATACAGCTGCAACTCCAATACTGCACATACACTATTATACTTTTGTTACAACGCCACATGAACATAACCGCAATAGAGATGATAATACAAAATTCATATCAGCTGTGGAATTTCCACCGGTTTACCAGTATATCTCTGACCCCTACCTGACACAATGCTGAGCAAAAGAGAAGTTGTTAGTGACATAGATTTATTCTGTTTGTTTTAAGTACTGCATAGTAATTCATCTCAGTTTGTGTGTGTGTGTGTGTGTGTATAAAGCGGAAAATAAATTCTCTAATGCAGTGTAAATAGGTCACTTCTAATGAGATTCAAAACATTAAAATTCCTCAAGGCTCCAAACTTTCAAATCCTTGTTAGGGGTGTGGACTGCATCTTAAATGTTACCTATTATCAGAGGCAATACAAGCTCATTTTTTTCCCATTTCAAAACAAAACATTTCATCTTAGTCACGGCACACAAGGGTAATTACAGTACTCCGTATAGTCATCGTTTTGTTGCCGCATGTAAAGCATCCAACTGCAGACAGAACTTTTAATTAAGGTTGCATATTTTATTCATTGCTGTTTGAGGACTTCTCAACATTGAGTTGACTGTACTTATAAACAATTCTAGCATGTATTTTCATTAATGATACTTTATTTTCCTCGGTGCACAGCGTAGGGCCTATTGACTTTTTAATAAACTGCAAAGAATAAAAAAGGGAAGAGGATGAGACCACAGACCCCAGAGAATGAAACTAGTGTGAACTGACTGTCACAGCAACCGCTGGGTGGACATTTTCTGAAGTTTTGACGAGTCTAAAATAACTTGCTCTCTTGCACTATATCACAGCTACAGAATATTAGTTTGACTCATGCATCACCAATACATTGCTTTGAACTTGGTGGTCAAATAAAGAACAAATCCTGTCACAGTAAAACAATAATCTAAATAAATGTGGATGTTCAAATCATGTTCTTAATTATCAGATCTAAACTTTTCTTGTACTTAAGACTTATGTCACATGATCTTGGACTTCACACATAAAAGTTTTGTTTTGTTGTTTGGTGTGTTAAAAGTCAAACAGGCAAAGATGAGCAGAGCAGCAAAACTAAACAGAGCTACACAGAGAAAGCATTTAGAATTAGATGTGGTTATCTGAGGTTATTTATGAGAGTGTGAGCAGGACTGAACTTTCAGGACTGACATTGCAGTGATGTTCAGGAAGTGCATGTGTCCTCTGAATCACTGAATTTAACCGATTATTATCTAAAAAATTATTCTCGTAGTCAGCATCGTTTCACACAAAAAGCAGCACTGAACATCTAATGCTGATCTGTTGATGGACATCATTTGTAGATTTAAACAGCTTTTAACATACTTATACTAGTTTTATGTCACGTGATCTTGAGCTTCACACATTTATTTTTTGACAGTTTCGTTGTTTACAAAGTTGTAGGCGATGATAAATGTAGAAACGCAGAAGAGACTGGCAGAGCTGAATGACTGAAAGAACATCCAGCATTATCACAGAATAATCGCAGAAATGTCTAATGGTATTTATGATGATGTGATCAGGAATGAGTCTAATGGAATGAACAGAGAGAGAGTTGACATGGTGGTGGAAATCTATGAGAGTGCAGATTGTGTGAGAGATCATGACTTCAGGACAGAGACAAACACACACCAACCGCTTCAGCAGACAGGTAATCATATTCATTTCTTTAATAAAATCATCATAGTCTGCACATGTTCAGTCATTTAACATCATATCTGTGGTGTTCAGGCAGTGATTCTGTGAGGAACAGAATCTCCAGAGCAGCTTCAGTGTGTTTGGGGCTGCTGTGTGTTCTTCTGCTGACTGCAGTCATAGTGCTGTGTGTTCACATCCATACAAAGAGCACACACTACACAGAAGAGAGAGATCAGCTACTAACCAACATTACCAACCTGATAGAAGAGAGAGATCAGCTACTAAAAAAGAATATAAACATGAAAAATGAAGGCAATGGATTGTTAAACCAGATTAACAACCTGATTAAGCAAAGAGACCAATTCAATCAGGCGACAAATGAACTGAAGAGCTTTTGTGAAATGGGTAATTTTGAACTGCAGCTAAACAAATATACATTACTAAAAACAAGTTGCATAATTCATTATGAATGACGATAAAGTCCTAATAGTTGAACTGGTTGTGTTTACAGATGAATGGATTCTCTTTAAATGCCATTATTACTTCATTTCCTCTGATAAGAAGAGCTGGACTGAGAGCAAAAGAGACTGTAGAGAGAGAGGAGCAGATCTGATCATCATAAACAACAGAGAGGAACAAGTGAGTGAAAGATAGTGGGTCTCATTCACTAAAAATTGCGCACCCTATTCGTATCTATACGCATATTTGAACTTTGAGTTTTATAAAAGAGCGTCTGCGTCACCTGTGTTCCCGGTAAACCCAACGTTATGGGTTATTATATGGGCCTATATATTTTTTCTTGAAAATGTAAAAGTGCAGAATGTTTTCTGTGAGGGTTGTGGGATATAATCAGTTTGTACAGTATACAAATCATTATGTCTATGGAAAGTGTGCGTATGTGTGTGTGCTTGCTTTGGATGGATGTGAAATTATATGTTTATATCAAGTCAGTTGAAGTTTGTCATTATCAGATTACAATATAATTGTTGTTCTCAGGATTTTGTTCAGAAAATTTCTGGTGGTACTGAAGTCTGGATTGGTCTGACTGACAGTGATGTGGAGGGCACATGGAAATGGGTTGATGGAAGCACACTGACCTCTGGGTGAGAAATTACTGAATTTAACTGATTTTTTTCTAATAATAATTTTCACAGGTATGAAATCACACAGAAAGCAGCACTGAGCATCTAATGCTGATCTGTAGTTTCAGGTTCTGGTGGTCTGGAGAGCCTAATGGTAAAAAAGAAGAGAACTGTGCTCGAAGTTCTCGAACTTATTCACCCGGATGGGCTGATTATCCATGTAAAAATTCTTATAAATGGATCTGTGAGAAAACCATTAAAACAAGTCATTAAATCACATATTATTTATGCTGTAAATTACAAACAGACATAAAGGTCTTTCTCTCTTTAAGACAACCTAAGCAAAATATACACACATAGGTTATCTTCCTCAGTAAAATGTACTTAAATACTTTATGTATAAAGCATTATAAAGGTATTCATAATGTATGTTATAATGCATTTGATCTTTTCATAAATAATTGTAACCAAAGTTAAAATGCATTATAATTATTGCAGATTCTTTGTTACATCTGAAATTGTTTGTTTGTCATGTTTTAATGCATTATAAAGGCGCAACATAAGTATTAGAATGTATTAGAATGACTGTGGTTACAATCATTCATGAGATCCTTCAATGCTTTATTAGTTGCACTACAATAAATAACTAAAAGGAATTATATAGAGAGACTTTAAATAAAGTGTTACCAAATAAATATTCAATTAATCACTTGTAGCACTATAATAAATAAATGTCTTATAAACTTATTTGTATTTGATTATTATTTTGTCCATGTCTTTGAGTGTCTGTATCTCATGTTGTCCATCAATGTGACTAATATAGAGGAAGCAGAATTCTGTGATCATTTTACATTTAATCCTTTAGTAGGTGTCATGGGAGACCCTGTGAATTTTAGCAATTTTAGTCTATATAACAAAAACTACAAAAGTAAGTGTAAAAGAGCAGGTGTTGGAATACTTTACAGATGTTTGTCTGCATCTGTGTTACTGATGACAGACTCACTCTGATGAACTTCTTGTCTGTAGTGTTACGACCCCGTCTAGGGTGAGTCCGCAACAAAAACTGGAATTAACAACCAAAGATCCTTTGTACACTTTTATTTACAGAACCACACATGAAAGCATAACTTCAGGGGTGAGCAAAGGCCAAAACAAGAAACAAACTCCTAACAGAAAACGTAAATTCCCTTACAAAAAAAGAAAAGAAAATACAATAAATTACCCTATATCCCTATCTAATGAAAACCATAAGAAAGCAGTATTTACAAAAGAAATGGCACTCACCCCCTACAGCTTCCAAGTGTGGAAAAGATATTTACATTACAGAATATACAAAAAGCAAACTCAAAGCCAAAATTCACACTACACACAACAGCTAGCCTGGGAAAACCCAGACGAACTTCCGGCAAATTTAGATTTGCTCTGCAAGTCAGTCTGGCCAAGAGCCCATTCAAGCCCATTTCCAATCTTTCAAAATCTTGGCACCACTCACAAACGTTGAGGCGGGCTTTACACGATGATGATCGCTCTGATTAGTTTTAGGTCTATCCACTTGCGCCTAGAGGCATTTGAGCGACGTCCGTTGGTGACGCCCCTTTGGAAATGGGATGTGAATGAAGCTTCCCCAGACCCACTCTCAGTTACGACTGAGAAGGGTCTGGTGTAAACCAGGCTACACAACAGCCAGACCAACAGGCAAGCTAGCAGTAGCAACACACTGGGTGCTTCTCAATTCTTATTTGTGCATCATCGTTTCATTTCCTTGTTTCCTTTCATCGTGTCACAGCTCCACCCCCTGTAGGATGCAAGGGAAGGCAAGGAAAGAAATTGAGGACGGAGGAGTCAAAGGAAAGAGTCATGGAGGACAGAGGAGCGAGGAAACGAGGAGGGATATTGAGAAGCACCCACAGCTGCAAACAGAATAACACTTGCAATTGAACAACAGGAAATCACAGGTTGAGCCGAGCTCCCTCTTCAGGCACTCCAGATACTTTTATTGCCCCCTGGTCCCATTAGCACCAATCACATCTGGAGATCACTTTGGTCTGATCCAATCCTTTGAAAGAAAGGGCGGGACAAAAGAGAGAGAGGACCAGCAAAGCAACACATATACAATATGTGTCTCAGGACGTAACAGTAGTCACCAGGAAGTGAGTCTGAAAGATGATGCTGCACTTTATACGTCTTTCTTAATTCAGCCACTTCCTCCTGTAGCAGCTTCAGTATCTTCATTGCCCTTGTAAGAAAATGATGTGGATGTCGAAGATCTCAAAAATGAAGTTTATTACAGCATAGCAGTGGCAAGGTACACAAAGCACCTTGGGTTCACCGGCGTCAGAATGAACCAAGAACATCCAAATCTTAAACCTTTTATCCTGTTCTTAATGTAAATTAAGTTGCTCTTGTTGTGACAGCTGTGGTCTGTATGTTAATGAAGTTGTGACACCCCATTGTCTGAGAAAGTTCTCTGTGTCCCACACCCATTCCCATTCTACAATAGACAACCATTTGTTCAGGATGTGATCAACCCAAATGGTGAAGAAACAATATAACTTGACTTCCTTCATCTCTATGATAATTAAGCCATTTTGGGGATGAGCTCATTCTAAAATATATTTTGGAGTGGAATCTGGGTCGAGGCAGACTACAATTTCTTTCAGTCCCCTCTCTGATGCTCTTGGCCCAAAAGAAGTATCACATCCACTTCCTTCTCACAGATTTCACCTCCCTTCTCTATCGGGCAGGTGCCCAGTGGCGGTGAAGCCCTGGCTTAGGTTGTCCTCCTCTGGCCACCGGAGAATCTTACCCGTCTTTGGGTCGACACCTCATGCACACTGGTTACAGCTCCCATCCAATTCGGCAGAATTATCAAAGAGACTCTTCTAAAATTTGGCAATATGATATATAAACATTTTCTTGGTTGTGGGTGAGAAGACATTTAAGAACCATCACAGCCAGTAGGAGTGTCCTAAAGTGATCATTAAGTTATCTGCAATTCAACGTTTAAACAGAACACTTAACATAATGCATTGGCAAATAATAAGAAAGATACATTAACATACAGCCGTTTTAAAGGTTACATTCCAAATTAAACCAGAATAGGCCATATCTAAGTCTCCATCATGCATTTGTTTTGCAAAAATCTTGTCTTTCTTCAAGGCCTTGTTGGGCTCTCAAAATGTGTATCAGTGATGTTAGCATATTGTTTGGTTTTGATAACTCAAACAATCAACAATCAAAAGACAATATAATATGTGTGTGTGTGTGTGTGTGTGTGTGTGTGTGTGTGTGTGTGTGTGTGTGTGTTTTCATTTTGTCATGTGTATTGTGTCCATTTTCTCAGTGTGGACATCCTTTATCCACTTGTTTTCCCTCTATCTGGAAAGACTGCTCTTCGTAGTCTCACTCTGAAATGGTTTGTTTCTGAAATCTCCTCTTGTTTCACTTCTCATTGTCCATTCTTTTCCACTTGGACCATAATTCCTTCTAGAAGAAGCAGTCACTGGTGTTGTCCGAGTCTGTGCCTCTTCATCAGTTCCATCCATCCCATGGTGGGTCTCAGGGTTTCTAGGTATTTTAGGCCTGGAGTTCTGGATCTTGCAGGTCTGGAAATCTCTGTATTCTGTTATTTTTCTTGAGAAAATCCCCTGGCTCCACTGGTTCTACTTCCTTCTCGTCCTTCAAACGACTAGATCATCTTTCTCCAGGAGGTTACACGTTTCAGACAAACATTTTGATGCTTACATCTGAAACAATAATCAAAAAGAAGAGGTTGCCCCCCTTTTCCCCACAATAATCTTTTCACATTCAAAACATTAAAGTCACAGGTTTAATTAAATGAACATCAAACATCAGTAATGTCTTAAAAATTCATTTGAAAATGAATGTCATTAAAACATTTATTATAAATTACAACTACATAGCAATGCTAATAAAACATCTTTCATAAAGAATCACCCCCCTTTTGATAGTAACCCTTTTTCTAAAATGTGTTACTATCGTAACCAATTCTAATTTGCATCAGCATTTGCTTTTGACTGAGCTACAGTCATGTTGCTGATGCAGTGATATGTTTGACAAGGTTTAAATGGCTTCTTCTTTATTTCCTTTCAACAGTGCCAACTGAGTTTCTAAATTACCTATTTTCTTAATCAAATCGATATAGGCCATCTTTCTTTTTTTTTGTGAAAAGTGACACTGTCTTGCCTTGTGTCCCATCTTTCCACAAGCAAAACAATCAACTTCCTGATCTTTTCTTCTTTCCATATCATTTCACTAGCCTGGTAGTTGTTATTATTATTATTATTATTATTATTATTATTTTAATTACCCAAAAACTTAGATACTCATTTTCAGCCTCTAACTGAAAATGAGTAAGGAACGTTGGTCCTGGAGGGCCACAGTCCTGCAGGGTTTAGCTCCAACCCTAATCAAACACACCTGAACAAGCTAATCAATGTCTTCAGGGTCACTATAAGGCTACAATCAGGTGAGTTTTTTCAGGGTTGGAGCTAAACTCTGCAGGACAGTGGCCCTCCTGGACCAACGTTCCCCACCCCTGCTCTAACTCATCTACTCTCCTCCTAATTACTATACGAAGCACAAACAGCTTGAAGCGCATAATCGTTTTTTCCTTTTTTGTTTCTAGGCATTTTTGGATAATTTTCAAACTTACAGATAGCCCACTTATATGGTTAATCAACAATATTCTCTATTCCATCAAACATTTCCTCAGAACCATGTTTAGCGATGTATTTCACAATAATTTCTTCCATTTTCAAAAGTCTTATCGGGCTTTAAAAGTACCTTTTGATCTAATAGTTATACTCAATGTCTGATTTAAATGACTACACATTTTCTTGTTGCCTTAAGATATCCATTAGTCTAATTATTCACAGCTCCAGTAGCCTACTTCGGACGCAAATGAACAAAATAGCCACACTACCTAGGCTAAAATTTCACTACGCTGAAAAGTAACAAATGTTTTTATTTTTTACACTGTCACAGTACATCGGACAAAACTACACTACTTCAGGTTTAATGTTATTTTCTCAAAACAACTTACTTAGCCACAGTACTTCGGGCTTAAACAATATTTATCAAATTTAAAACACTTCCACAGTACGTCTGCCAAAACCACACTGCTTTGGGTTCTTGTTTTAAACTTCACGGCGTGTGAGTCACGGCGCGTCGGACTCACTAGCCTACATAACACACAATAGTTGTGAAATAATTATTTGACCACACTGCATCCGGTCTATTCAGTTACTTTAGAATTTCCTCAGAACCATAACAACTTTCACAATCAGTTTCAAGTACGTTAGAAACATACACATTTGTTTCAGTTACTTTAGAAACAACCAATCTAATATAACTTTGCCACCACACTACTTCGGATTGATTCAATTACTTTAGAATCTTAACAGAATTATAAGAGACCAACACCAAGTTTCAGTTACTTTAGAAACAACAATTCCAGTACAACTCTGCCACCACACTGCTTCGGGCTGATTCAGTTCCGTTAGAATCTTAAACAAAATCGTACGAAATAGGCTTAACAACTCCTCCTGCTAATACTGAATAAACCAAATTTTCTTCTGTCCTTAAAATTTTCCTTTCTAGATTTTTTAAAACGAGTGGGTTTCCTGACAAAAACCAGCATAAATGAAAGAAAACAGCTTTTCTCTTACCTTTCCTCTCTTTTTGTTGGAAATTCCTCCTGGCTGACATCTTTCAATGTAACCCTTCATTCACTTTTAACCTCTTTACCACAATTGCTGTCTGTACCACCTCTAACTCGATGCCTCATTTATCTTGTCTATCAGGTCTTCATCAGAAACATTTTAGTCATCTGATAGCTTTTCATTTCTTACAACAGTCCAGTTATTACTGATTTCCCAAACCTTCTGTATTAACCCCAAACTAAACTGCCCAGAACTTCTGACTTCCTTTAACTCAGCTGCCATGAACAGCCTGAGCAGATTCCTGAGCATCTTAGGTAATAATTATGAGTCTGTGGTATAAATAATAAATAATCTAGTAATGTGTTTCCTCTTTCCAGTCATCACTTATTCTTATTCTAAACTTGTAATTCAGAATGTCATGTGATGTTTGACTTCACACATTTCTCTTATGTCATTTCCTTGTGTTTAGATGTAAGTGTTGTAAAAAGCAGAACCAGACGAGAGAGACCCGCAGAGCAGCCAAACTAAACAACACAAAACTCAGTGTTATAATGTCTGACTATAAAAGACTAGAGATATCTGAGGTCATTTATGAGTGTGTGAGCAGGACCGAACTTCAGGACATGAACAGAGAGAGTGTGGAGTTGATGCTGGATATCTGTTACAGTATAGATCATGACTTCAGGACAGAGACAAACACACACCAACCGCTTCAGCAGACAGGTAATCACATTCATTTCTTTAATAAAATCATCATAGTCTGCACATGTTCAGTCATTTAACATCATATCTGTGGTGTTCAGGCAGTGATTCTGTGAGGAACAGAAGCTCCAGAGCAGCTGCAGTGTGTTTGGGGCTGCTGTGTGTTCTTCTGCTGACTGCAGTCATAGTGCTGTGTGTTCACATCCATACAAAGAGCACAAACTACACAGAAGAGAGAGATCAGCTACTAACCAACATTACCAACCTGATAGAAGAGAGAGATCAGCTACTAAACAAGAATATAAACATGAAAAATGAAAGCAATGGATTGTTAAACCAGATTAACAACCTGATTAAGCAAAGAGACCAATTAAATCAGGCGACAAATGAACCGAAGAGCCTTTGTGAAATGGGTAATTTTGAACTGTAGCTAAACAAATATACATTACTAAAAACAAGTTGCATAATTCATTATGAATGACGTTAAAGTCCTAATAGTTGAACTGGTTGTGTTTACAGATGAATGGATTCTCTATAAATGCCATCGTTACTTCATTTCCTCTGATAAGAAGAACTGGACTGAGAGCAGAAGAGACTGTAGAGAGAGAGGAGCAGATCTGATCATCATAAACAACAGAGAGGAACAAGTGAGTGAAAGATAGTGGGTCTCATTCACTAAAAATTGCGCACCCTATTCGTATCTATACGCATATTTGAACTTCTCACGAAAAGTTTATGAATGTTTATGAATTCGGAGTTTTATAAAAGAGCGTCTGCGTCACCTGTGTTCCCGGTAAACCCAACGTTATGGGTTATTATATGGGCCTATATATTTTTTCTTGAAAAGTAAAAGTGCAGAATGTTTTCTGTGAGGGTTGTGGGATATAATCAGTTTGTACAGTATACAAATCATTATGTTTATGGAAAGTATGCGTATGTGTGTGTGCTTGCTTTGGATGGATGTGAAATTATATGTTTATATCAAGTCAATTGAAGTTTGTCATTATCAGATTACAATATAATTATTGTTCTCAGGATTTTGTTCAGAAAATTTCTGGTGGTATAGTCTGGATTGGTCTGACTGACAGTGATGTGGAGGGCACATGGAAATGGGTTGATGGAAGCACACTGACCTCTGGGTGAGAAATTACTGAATTTAACTGATTTTTTTCTAATAATAATTTTCACAGGTATGAAATCACACAAGAAAGCAGCACTGAACATCTAATGCTGATCTGTACTTTCAGGTTCTGGGCGTCTAGAGAGCCTAATGGTAATAAAGTAGAGAACTGTGCTATAACTTATTCACCAGGATGGGCTGATTATCCATGTAAAGATGATTATAAATGGATCTGTGAGAAAACCATTAAAACAAGTCATTAAATCACATATAATTTATGCTGTAAATTACGAAGAGACAAAGGTCTTTCTCTCTTTAAGACAACCTAAGCAAAATATACACACATAGGTTATCTTCCTCAGTAAAATGTACTTGAATACTTTATGTATAAAGCATTATAAAGGTATTCATAATGTATGTTATAATGCATTTTATCTTTTTATAAATAATTGTAACCAAAGTTAAAATGCATTATAATTATTGCAGATTCTTTGTTACATCTGAAATTGTTTGTTTGTCATGTTTTAATGCATTATAATGGCGCAACATAAGTATTATAATGTATTAGAATGACTGTGGTTACAATTATTCATGAGATCATTCAATGCTTTATAAGTTGCACTACAATAAATAACTAAAAGGAATTATATAGAGACTTTAAGTAAAGTGTTATCAAATAAATATGAATCACTTGTGGCACTATAATAAATAAATGTCTTATACACTTATTTGTATTTGATTATTATTTTGTCCATGTCTTTGAGTGTCTGTATCTCATGTTGTCCATCAATGTGACTAATATAGAGGAAGCAGAATTCTGTGATCATTAACATTTAATCCTTTAGTAGGTGTCATGGGAGACCCTGTGAATTTTAGCAATTTTAGTCTATATAGCCTAACAAAACCTACAAAAGTAAGTGTAAAAGAGCAGGTGTTGGAATACTTTACAGATGTTTGTCTGCATCTGTGTTACTGATGACTGTATAGACTCACTCTGACCCCCAATTTCCACCGGCTGCGTTACGGCTCCGCCACGGCGGCGGAGTCAATAGGTTTCCATTAAAGTCAATGAGTGTATTTCCACTGAATGCGGTACAGCTGCGTTCCGACTCCGGCGATCCGCAGCCCTCCGGAGCAGATACGCAGAGCTTCTATTTTTGCCGGATGCCAGAGAGCTACGCAGCACTACAGGGCAGAATGCGCAGGACAGGAAGTCGAGCAAAAAAACAGAACAAACCAAAACAAAATAAAAGATCTGGTTAATTTTCTAAATAAAATACACCGTGATCATGGCGGATCATATTTCCCTACACTACACCTTGAAAACGTCATAATATGCCATTCCTCATAACGTTCTGTTTATAGAAACTATATATCGCGCGATCATACGTGAATTAGCGAGATCTCGTGGGTCCTCGTGACTTCAGCCGTTCCGCAACAAATCCGGACCTGGTGGGTATTGATGGACGACGGAACACGGAGCTGTCACGCAGCGGAGCCGTTCCGCAGCCGTTACGCATCTGGTGGAAATTGGGGGTGATGAACTTCTTCTCTGTAGTGTTACGACCCCGTCTAGGTTGAGACCGCAACATAAACTGGAATTGGCAACTAAAGATCCTTTGTACACTTTTATTTACAGAACCACACATGAAAGCATAACTTCAGGGGTGAGGAAAGGCCAAAACAAGAAACAAACTCCTAACAGAAAACGTAAATTCCCTTACAAAAAAAAAAAAAAAAATACAATAAATTACCCTATATCCCTATCTAATGAAAACCATAAGAAAGCAGTATTTACAAAAGAAATGGCACTCACCCCCTACAGCTTCCAAGTGTGGAAAAGATATTTACATTACAGAATATACAAAAAGCAAACTCAAAGCCAAAATTCACACTACACACAACAGCTAGCCTGGGAAAACCCAAACGAACTTCCGGCAAATTTAGATTTGCTCTGCAAGTCAGTCTGGCCAAGAGCCCATTCAAGCCCATTTCCAATCTTTCAAAATCTTGGCACCACTCACAAACGTTGAGGCGGGCTTTACACGATGACGATCGCTCTGATTAGTTTTAGGTCTATCCACTTGCGCCTAGAGGCATTTGAGCGACGTCCGTTGGTGACGCCCCTTTGGAAATGGGATGTGAATGAAGCTTCCCCAGACCCACTCTCAGTTACGACTGAGAAGGGTCTGGTGTAAACCAGGCTACACAACAGCCAGACCAACAGGCAAGCTAGCAGTAGCAACACACTGGGTGCTTCTCAATTCTTATTTGTGCATCATCATTTCATTTCCTTGTTTCCTTTCCTCGTGTCTCAGCTCCACCCCCTGTAGGATGCAAGGGAAGGCAAGGAAAGAAAATGAGGACGGAGGAGTCGAAGGAAAGCTTAAAATTGGAATATTCTTGATCACTCAGGGGTTACTTCACTGCTTCATCAGCTGCGCTCAAAGGATCTGCCCTTATGTTTTTAAAGTTTGGTTATTTAAGAAATTAATACATAATAAAGATAAAGCAAGATGCCCTGTTGATATATGTGTGATATATGATTTATTTAAACTGCAAAGGTAAAGCATAAATGAAAATTATTGTGACAGATGTAAAGGGGGAGAAGAATTTATACGTGCGTCAGGTTTCTCGACAAGAAAGACTTCCACATAGGATACACCTGTGCATCCTCACTCGTAACTCCTCTGGAAGCTTCCTAACTCCTCACTCCTCGCGGTCTCGCGGTGCAATTAGAGAATTGAGATGTCCTTCAAGATGGCTGAGCTCGATCGGTTTCCGGGTCATGGAGGACAGAGGAGCGAGGAAACGAGGAGGGATATTGAGAAGCACCCACAGCTGCAAACACAGAATAACACTTGCAATTGAACAACAGGAAATCACAGGTTGAGCCGAGCTCCCTCTTCAGGCACTCCAGATACTTTTATTGCCCCCTGGTCCCATTAGCACCAATCCCATCTGGAGATCACTTTGGTCTGATCCAATCCTTTGAAAGAAAGGGCGGGACAAAAGAGAGAGAGGACCAGCAAAGCAACACATATACAATATGTGTCTCAGGACGTAACAGTAGTCACCAGGAAGTGACTCTGAAAGATGATGCTGCACTTTATACGTCTTTCTTAATTCAGCCACTTCCTCCTGTAGCAGCTTCAGTATCTTCATTGCCCTTGTAAGAAAATGATGTGGATGTCGGAAGATCTCAAAAATGAAGTTTATTACAGCATAGCAGTGGCAAGGTACACAAAGCACCTTGGGTTCACCGGCGTCAGAATGAACCAAGAACATCCAAATCTTAAACCTTTTATCCTGTTCTTAATGTAAATTAAGTTGCTCTTGTTGCAACAGCTGTGGTCTGTATGTTAATGAAGTTGTGACACCCCATTGTCTGAGAAAGTTCTCTGTGTCCCACACCCAGTCCCATTCTACAATTGACAACCATTTGTTCAGGATGTGATCAACCCAAATGGTGAAGAAACAATATAACTTGACTTCCTTCATCTCTATGATAATTAAGCCATTTTGGGGATGAGCTCATTCTAAAATATATTTTGGAGTGGAATCTGGGTCGAGACAGACTACAATTTCTTTCAGTCCCCTCTCTGATGCTCTTGGCCCAAAAGAAGCATCACATCCACTTCCTTCTCACAGATTTCACCTCCCTTCTCTATCGGGCAGGTGCCCAGTGGCGGTGAAGCCCTGGCTTAGGTTGTCCTCCTCTGGCCACCGGAGAATCTTACCCGTCTTTGGGTCGACACCTCATGCACACTGGTTACAGCTCCCATCCAATTCAGCAGAATTATCAAAGAGACTTCTAAAATTTGGCAATATGATATATAAACATTTTCTTGGTTGTGGGTGAGAAGATATTTAAGAACCATCACAGCCAGTAGGAGTGTCCTAAAGCGATCATTAAGTTATCTGCAATTCAACGTTTAAACAGAACACTTAACATAATGCATTGGCAAATAATAAGAAAGATACATTAACATACAGCCGTTTTAAACGCAAGTTTATGAATTCGGAGTAAATGAGCGTCTGTGTGTCCGAGGTAAGTAAACATAAAACAGGCTCAAACCATGTCCATATATGGTAATTCCGCATATCCTTTTCTTTCGTCACTGTCAGCAAACATGACGCTCTGCTACAAAAAAAATAAATAAAATTCTCGCCTGAGAGCACGCGCAGCAAGATCTTCTGTAGGCTACATACATACGTATCCTCTCTGCGTCTTTATGCAGAGCTACCTCGCAACTTGATTTAAAGTAAAATTTATAACGAAATTTAAAATAAAATGATTGTTATTGATGAATCATATGTTCGTGGAAACGTTTGTAGGCCTACCTATTTTACGCACAAATCCGTGCGCACGCTTGCTTAGTGAATGAGACCCAATTTCTTTGTGTGTGTGGTCCAGGTAAACCCAACGTTATGGGTTATTATATGGGACTATATATTTTTTATTGAAAATGTAAAAGTGCAGAATGTTTTCTGTGAGGGTTGTGTTTAGGTTTAGGGGATAGAATCAGTTTGTACATTATAAAAATCATTATGTCTATGGAAAGTGTGCGTATGTGTGTGTGCTTGCTTTGGATGGATGTGAAATTATATGTTTATATGAAGTCAATTGAAGTTTGTCATTTTCAGAATACAATATAATTGTTCTTCTCAGGATTTTGTTCAGATAATTTCTGGTGGTAATGAAGTCTGGATTGCTCTGACTGACAGTGATGTGGAGGGCACATGGAAATGGGTTGATGGAAGCACACTGACCTCTGGGTGAGAAATTACTGAATTTAACTGATTTTTTTCTAATAATAATTTTCACAGGTATGAAATCACACAGAAAGCAGCACTGAACATCTAATGCTGATCTGTACTTTCAGGTTCTGGTGGTCTGGAGAGCCTAATGGTAATAAAGAAGAGAACTGTGCTCGAAGTTCTCGAAGTTATTCACCAGGATGGGCTGATTATCCATGTAAAAATTCTTATAAATGGATCTGTGAGAAAACCATTAAAACAAGTCATTAAATCACATATTATTTATGCTGTAAATTACGAACAGACAAAGGTCTTTCTCTCTTTAAGACAACCTAAGCAAAATAGGTTATAGGTTACACACATAGGTTATCTTCCTCAGTAAAATGTACTTAAATACTTTATGTATAAAGCATTATAAAGGTATTCATAATGTATGTCATAATGCATTTGATCTTTTCATAAATAATTGTAACCAAAGTTAAAATGCATTATAATTATTGCAGATTCTTTGTTACATCTGAAATTGTTTGTTTGTCATGTTTTAATGCATTATAAAGGCGTAACATAAGTATTAAAATGTATTAGAATGACTGTGGTTACAATTATTCATGAGATCCTTCAATGCTTTATAAGTTGCACTACAATAAATAACTAAAAGGAATTATACATAGAGACTTTAAGTAAAGTGTTACCAAATAAATAGTCAATTAATCACTTGTAGCACTATAATAAATAAATGTCTTATAAACTTATTTGTATTTGATTATTATTTTGTCCATGTCTTTGAGTGTCTGTATCTCATGTTGTCCATCAATGTGACTAATATAGAGGAAGCAGAATTCTGTGATCATTAACATTTAATCCTTTAGCAGGTGATTTTGTCATGAGAGACCCTGTGAATTTGAGCAATTTTAGTCTATATAACAAAAACTACAAAAGTAAGTGTAAAAGAGCAGGTGTTGGAATACTTTACAGATGTTTGTCTGCATCTGTGTTACTGATGACTCTATAGACTCACTCTGATGAACTTCTTGTCTGTAGTGTTACGACCCCGTCTAGGTTGAGTCCGCAACAAAAACTGGAATTGGCAACTAAAGATCCTTTGTACACTTTTATTTACAGAATCACACATGAAAGCATAACTTCAGGGGTGAGGAAAGGCCAAAACAAGAAACAAACTCCTAACAGAAAACGTAAATTCCCTTACAAAAAAAAAAAAAAATACAATAAATTACCCTATATCCCTATCTAATGAAAACCATAAGAAAGCAGTATTTACAAAAGAAATGGCACTCACCCCCTAGAGCTTCAAAGTGTGGAAAAGATATTTACATTACAGAATATACAAAAAGCAAACTCAAAGCCAAAATTCACACTACACACAACAGCTAGCCTGGGAAAACCCAGACGAACTTCCGGCAAATTTAGATTTGCTCTACAAGTCAGTCTGGCCAAGAGCCCATTCAAGCCCATTTCCAATCTTTCAAAATCTTGGCACCACTCACAAACGTTGAGGCGGGCTTTACACGATGACGATCGCTCTGATTAGTTTTAGGTCTATCGACTTGCGCCTAGATGCATTTGAGCGACGTCCGTTGGTGACGCCCCTTTGGAAATGGGATGTGAATGAAGCTTCCCCAGACCCACTCACAGTTACGACTGAGAAGGGTCTGGTGTAAACCAGGCTACACAACAGCCAGACCAACAGGCAAGCTAGCAGTAGCAACACACTGGGTGCTTCTCAATTCTTATTTGTGCATCATCGTTTCATTTCCTTGTTTCCTTTCCTCGTGTCTCAGCTCCACCCCCTGTAGGATGCAAGGGAAGGCAAGGAAAGAAAATGAGGACGGAGGAGTCGAAGGAAAGCTTAAAATTGGAATATTCTTGATCACTCAAGGGTTACTTCACTGCTTCATCAGCTGCGCTCAAAGGATCTGCCCTTATGTTTTTAAAGTTTGGTTATTTAAGAAATTAATACATAATAAAGATAAAGCAAGATGCCCTGTTGATATATGTGTGATATATGATTTATTTAAACTGCAAAGGTAAAGCATAAATGAAAATTATTGTGACAGATGTAAAGGGGGAGAAGAATTTATACGTGCGTCAGGTTTCTCGACAAGAAAGACTTCCACATAGGATACACCTGTGCATCCTCACTCGTAACTCCTCTGGAAGCTTCCTAACTCCTCACTCCTCGCGGTCCGTGGTGCAATTAGAGAATTGAGATGTCCTTCAAGATGGCTGAGCTCGATCGGTTTCCGGGTCATGGAGGACAGAGGAGCGAGGAAACGAGGAGGGATATTGAGAAGCACCCACAGCTGCAAACACAGAATAACACTTGCAATTGAACAACAGGAAATCACAGGTTGAGCCGAGCTCCCTCTTCAGGCACTCCAGATACTTTTATTGCCCCCTGGTCCCATTAGCACCAATCACATCTGGAGATCACTTTGGTCTGATCCAATCCTTTGAAAGAAAGGGCGGGACAAAAGAGAGAGAGGACCAGCAAAGCAACACATACAATATGTGTCTCAGGACGTAACAGTAGTCACCAGGAAGTGACTCTGAAAGATGATGCTGCACTTTATACGTCTTTCTTAATTCAGCCACTTCCTCCTGTAGCAGCTTCAGTATCTTCATTGCCCTTGTAAGAAAATGATGTGGATGTCGGAAGATCTCAAAAATGAAGTTTATTACAGCATAGCAGTGGCAAGGTACACAAAGCACCTTGGGTTCACCGGCGTCAGAATGAACCCAGAACATCCAAATCTTAAACCTTTTATCCTGTTCTTAATGTAAATTAAGTTGCTCTTGTTGCAACAGCTGTGGTCTGTATGTTAATGAAGTTGTGACACCCCATTGTCTGAGAAAGTTCTCTGTGTCCCACACCCAGTCCCATTCTACAATTGACAACCATTTGTTCAGGATGTGATCAACCCAAATGGTGAAGAAACAATATAACTTGACTTCCTTCATCTCTATGATAATTAAGCCATTTTGGGGATGAGCTCATTCTAAAATATATTTTGGAGTGGAATCTGGGTCGAGACAGACTACAATTTCTTTCAGTCCCCTCTCTGATGCTCTTGGCCCAAAAGAAGCATCACATCCACTTCCTTCTCACAGATTTCACCTCCCTTCTCTATCGGGCAGGTGCCCAGTGGCGGTGAAGCCCTGGCTTAGGTTGTCCTCCTCTGGCCACCGGAGAATCTTACCCGTCTTTGGGTCGACACCTCATGCACACTGGTTACAGCTCCCATCCAATTCAGCAGAATTATCAAAGAGACTTCTAAAATTTGGCAATATGATATATAAACATTTTCTTGGTTGTGGGTGAGAAGATATTTAAGAACCATCACAGCCAGTAGGAGTGTCCTAAAGCGATCATTAAGTTATCTGCAATTCAACGTTTAAACAGAACACTTAACATAATGCATTGGCAAATAATAAGAAAGATACATTAACATACAGCCGTTTTAAACGCAAGTTTATGAATTCGGAGTAAATGAGCGTCTGTGTGTCCGAGGTAAGTAAACATAAAACAGGCTCAAACCATGTCCATATATGGTAATTCCGCATATCCTTTTCTTTCGTCACTGTCAGCAAACATGACGCTCTGCTACAAAAAAAATAAATAAAATTCTCGCCTGAGAGCACGCGCAGCAAGATCTTCTGTAGGCTACATACATACGTATCCTCTCTGCGTCTTTATGCAGAGCTACCTCGCAACTTGATTTAAAGTAAAATTTATAACGAAATTTAAAATAAAATGATTGTTATTGATGAATCATATGTTCGTGGAAACGTTTGTAGGCCTACCTATTTTACGCACAAATCCGTGCGCACGCTTGCTTAGTGAATGAGACCCAATTTCTTTGTGTGTGTGGTCCAGGTAAACCCAACGTTTTGGGTTATTATATGGGACTATATATTTTTTATTGAAAATGTAAAAGTGCAGAATGTTTTCTGTGAGGGTTGTGTTTAGGTTTAGGGGATAGAATCAGTTTGTACATTATAAAAATCATTATGTCTATGGAAAGTGTGCGTATGTGTGTGTGCTTGCTTTGGATGGATGTGAAATTATATGTTTATATGAAGTCAATTGAAGTTTGTCATTTTCAGAATACAATATAATTGTTCTTCTCAGGATTTTGTTCAGAAAATTCCTGGTGGTACTGAAGTCTGGATTGGTCTGACTGACAGTGATGTGGAGGGCACATGGAAATGGGTTGATGGAAGCACACTGACCTCTGGGTGAGAAATTACTGAATTTAACTGATTTTTTTCTAATAATAATTTTCACAGGTATGAAATCACACAGAAAGCAGCACTGAACATCTAATGCTGATCTGTACTTTCAGGTTCTGGTGGTCTGGAGAGCCTAATGGTTATGAACAAGAGAACTGTGCACTAACTTATTCACCAGGATGGGCTGATTATCCATGTAAAGATGATTATAAATGGATCTGTGAGAAAACCATTAAAACAAGTCATTAAATCACATATTATTTATGCTGTAAATTACGAAGAGACACAAAGGTCTTTCTCTCTTTAAGACAACCTAAGCAAAATATACACACATAGGTTCTCTTCATCAGTAAAATGTACTTGAATTCTTTATGTATAAAGCATTATAAAGGTATTCATAATGTATGTCATAATGCATTTGATCTTTTCATAAATAATTGTAACCAAAGTTAAAATGCATTATAATCATTGCAGATTCTTTGTTACATCTGAAATTGTTTGTTTGTCATGTTTTAATGCATTATAAAGGCGTAACATAAGTATTAAAATGTATTAGAATGACTGTGGTTACAATTATTCATGAGATCCTTCAATGCTTTATAAGTTGCACTACAATAAATAACTAAAAGGAATTATACATAGAGACTTTAAGTAAAGTGTTACCAAATAAATATTCAATTAGTCACTTGTGGCACTATAATAAATAAATGTATTATAAATACACATATTTGTATTTGATTATTATTTTGTCCATGTCTTTGAGTGTCTGTATCTCATGTTGTCCATCAATGTGACTAATATAGAGGAAGCAGAATTCTGTGATCATTTACATTTAATCCTTTAGCAGGTGATTTTGTCATGAGAGACCCTGTGAATTTTAGTCTATATAACAAACTAGCACAAGTAAGTGTAAAAGAGCAGGTGTTGGAATACTTTACAGATTTTGTCTGCATCTGTGTTACTGATGACTCTATAGACTCACTCTGATTAACTTTTTGTCTGTAGTGTTACGACCCCGTCTAGGTTGAGTCCACAACAAAAACTGGAATTAACAACCAAAGATCCTTTGTACACTTTTATTTATAGATCCACACATGAAAGCATAACTTCAGGGGTGAGGAAAGGCGAAAACAAGAACTCCTAACAGAAAAACTAAATTCCCTTACAAAAGAAAACAAAAAAATACCTTATCTAATGAAAAACAGGAGAAAACAGTATTTACAAAAGAAATGAGTTTCCACTACAGCTTCCAAGTGTGGATAAGATATTTAAAATGCAGAATATACAAAAAGGAAATTAGATTGATAGCCACTTATCAACTCAAAACCAAAATCCACACTGCACACTACAGCCAGACCAACAGGCAAGCTTAAGCAAACACACAACAGCAGATGTGCAATTGGACAACAGGAAATCACAGGTTGAGCAGAGCTCCCTCTTCAGGCACTCCAGATACTTTTATTGCCCCTTGGTCCCATTAGCACCAATCCCATCTGGGGAGAGGGAGAGAGAGAGAGAGAGAGAGAGAGAGAGAGAGAGAGAGAGAGAGAGAGAGAGAGAGAGAGAGAGAGAGAGAGAGAGAGAGAGAGAGAGAGACAGAGAGAGAGAGAGAGAGAGAGAGAGAGAGAGAGACAGAGAGAGAGAGAGAGAGAGAGAGAGAGAGAGAGAGACAGCCAGCCAGCCAGCCAGCCAGCCAGCCAGCCAAGCAACACATATACACAATGAGTCTCAGGATGTAACAGTAGTCACCAGTAAGTGAGTCTGAAAGATGATGCTACACTTTATAAGTCTTTCTTAATTCAGCCACTTCCTCCTGTAGCAGCTTCAGTATCTCCATCCACACAGCCTCTCTTTTAACATTTTACACTTACTTTAGCCAGTGCTGTGTGGTCACATCTGAAGTTCTTGCCCTTCATTCACTTTTAACCTCTTTACCACACTGCCACTTTTGCTGTCTGTACCACCTCTAACTCGATGCCTCATTTATCTTGTCTATCAGGTCTTCATCAGAAACATTTTAGTCATCTGATAGCTTTTCATTTCTTACAACAGTCCAGTTATTACTGATTTCCCAAACCTTCTGTATTAACCCCAAACTAAACTGCCCAGAACATCTGAATTTCTTTAACTCAGCTGCCATGAACAGCCTGAGCAGATTCCTGAGCATCTTAGGTGATAATTATGAGTCTGTGGTATAATAATTCAAACTATATAATCTGATAAAGTGTTTCCTGTCATCACTTGATCTTATTCTAAACTTGTACTTGTATGAGAATGTCATGTGATGTTCTCACACATTTCTCTAATGTCAGTTCCGTTGTGTTTAGATGTAAGTGTTGTTAAAAGCTGAACCAGACGAGAGAGACCCGCAGAGCAGCCGAACTAAACAACACAACACTCAGTGTTATAATGTCTGACTATAAAAGACTAGAGATATCTGAGGTCATTTATGAGTGTGTGAGCAGGACCGAACTTCAGGACATGAACAGAGAGAGTGTGGAGTTGATGCTGGATATCTGTTACAGTATAGATCATGACTTCAGGACAGAGACGAACACACACCAACCGCTTCAGCAGACAGGTAATCACATTCATTTCTTTAATAAAATCATCATAGTCTGCACATGTTCAGTCATTTAACATCATATCTGTGGTGTTCAGGCAGTGATTCTGTGAGGAACAGAAGCTCCAGAGCAGCTTCAGTGTGTTTGGGGCTGCTGTGTGTTCTTCTGCTGACTGCAGTCATAGTGCTGTGTGTTCACATCCATACAAAGAGCACAAACTACACAGAAGAGAGAGATCAGCTACTAACCAACAATACCAACCTGAAAGAAGAGAGAGACCAGCTACTAAACAAGAATATAAACTTGAAAAATGAAAGCAATGGATTGTTAAACCAGATGAACAACCTGATTAAGCAAAGAGACCAATTAAATCAAGCGACAAATGAACTGAAGAGCCTTTGTGAAATGGGTAATTTTGAACTGCAGCTAAACAAATATACATTACTAAAAACAAGTTGCATAATTCATTATGAATGACGATAAAGTCCTAATAGTTGAACTGGTTGTGTTTACAGATGAATGGATTCTCTATAAATGCCATTATTACTTCATTTCCTCTGATAAGAAGAGCTGGACTGAGAGCAAAAGAGACTGTAGAGAGAGAGGAGCAGATCTGATCATCATAAACAACAGAGAAGAACAAGTGAGTGTAATATGTGTGAACTCGCTTCAGATGGATGTGAAAGTCAAATTAATTTAGTCTTTATCAGATTACAGTATAATTGATTGTCTCCTCAGGATTTTGTTAAGAAAACGTTTGATCATACTAGAGTCTGGATTGGTCTGACTGACAGTGTTGTGGAGGGCACATGGAAATGGGTTGATGGAAGCACACTGACCTCTGGGTGAGAAAACACTGAACTGATTAATATCTAATAAATGATTCTCGCAGTCAGTATCATATCACACAGAAAGCAGCACTGAACATCTAATGCTGATCTGTAGTTTCAGCTTCTGGATGGAGAATGAGCCCAATGGACAAAGAAGAGAGAACTGTGTTATAACGGTTGTAGGAGAATGGGCTGATCATTCTTGTACAGAGGAATATAACTGGATGTGTGAGAAAAGCCAAATGTAAGCCACTGAATGAAATGCATATTTATTCAGACAAACTGTA
Organism: Squalius cephalus; assembly: GCF_949319135.1. Lineage (NCBI taxonomy): Eukaryota > Metazoa > Chordata > Actinopteri > Cypriniformes > Leuciscidae > Squalius > Squalius cephalus. Next base: position 15,589,708 of record NC_137145.1, read on the forward strand.
ACATCCATAGACGTTTCAGAATCTCCTGGGTCATTTTGCTTTAATACATGTAACAAAAAAATATTTTTAACACATTTTTAATAGCCGCTTTCATTACTGAAACAATTTCTGGATTTAATTTTCTGGTAAATGCACTACATCTGCTGTTCACACAGGTAACAGCTTTCCATCTTTTTATTAGTAAGATACCACTGACAAATGTAAGGAGCCAGTCACATCTTGTTAGTATTATGGAAATCACCTATGTCGTCATCTTAATCTCTATAAACCATTTATCCTGCCCTAAAAGACCATAACCCCTTGCTCATCACCCCCAATTTTGGCAAGTGCTGCATACATGAAATGCCCAAAATAAAAAGGTTACTGCTCATAAGTAATTCTGAATAGAAACATAACACACATACATTTAGAAAGCCAACCCTTGAGAGTTTATAGTTCAAGACTCAAATTTAACCAGACTGTTATTAATATTGAGATATATAAGCTCAAACATATTTTGAACTAAAATAATCTAGGATCACCAGTGATCCCTGCCAGGTAAGGGGATAAGCATTAAAGTAACAATTAAATTACATTACATTAGCTTCAGTTCAAAATGACCCATTTCACAAAGTCTCTTCCACGGTTCAATCCTAAAAAACAATTCTGTGCGACTGATAATCAAGTGATTTTAGGTCAAGGTTTTGGCTGTCAGTCAATGATGAACTCTGTCGGTTGGAAATATCAATATGGCTATTCAAACACTTCTGGTGACATCACTATCTGCAGGCCATTTTGAATTCTATGACTTCAATAAATCAGAAGTCTCACACATTCACAGAAAATAGCTTACTTCCACTCGCGAAAAAAGCACAGCTAAAGTAGTTCCAGGCAGGTCTTGACCGTATTACAGTTCTGAATCACTTCGACTAATTATTTCAGTTATTCCAAAGTACCATACAGCCTACATCAGCAAAAGAACCGTTTTGCGTTGTGGCCTCATTTCCACCAGTCTGGGAACCACTGAGTTAGGAATAGGGTCGGGTTTATTGTAGCAGGTGCCACATTATTTGCAAAAAACAATAGAGCATTAACCTTTTAGCGGCACTCACCGGACATTTTAATTCAGAACTGCCGAGATAAACATACAACAACATACATACATAAAACGTTGTCAGATTCATGTACATCTGTTTCGGATAAGTTTCTTATGCTATGTTCACACATATATAGCAGCATAAAAGTCAATTACAGATGTTACAACTTCTCATCACAGACAATTGTCATAACTGATTTACCAGTATTTCTCAAAGAATCCAGTTTACACATCTCTAAACAGTAATTTACCAGGAATTTTCCAGAAAAGACTGTTTGTGTGAAAGCACATTGTAACTCCAAAGAGCAAGAATGCTATAAGATGTAAAATACTGTATTTCTAAAGTAAAATATATGACATCCAAGCCTATTTTATAGGTATGAAATTCTCCTTTGAAATTTTACATTTTATTTCATTTGACAATTTTCTTTTCTTTTATTATATGTAACTTAAAATACTATTGTGTATAGTATAAAATGAACATGAAAATAAAAACAGTTTCTTAAGAGATTGCTCATGTGTCCCTAAAGCAGTAAACTTTTCATTAGTGATGAAAAGTGAAGAAAAAGTTTATATGACTATACGGAATATACAAATCAATAACGTTCAAATGTCAGATACTTTACAAGGCAGTGAGTTTTGAGCAGCTGCTGTTTGTTTGTCAAGGTCACCAACATGACAAAAAAACCACCAACTTATGTAATACACATTTTTCAGAAAGATTTGAACCATTACACAATATTTGTATTAATTAGTCAATGTTTTTGCTGCAGAATTTTTGCAAAATATATATTCACTCAACTAGGGCCTTAGCAAACTTCCAAGGGGCTTTACATATTCATATGTTGATTTTAAATTATTTCGAATCAGACAAAACAAGCTTTAAAATAAAACCGTTCAAATGATGGGTTGATAACAGCACACTGACCTCTGGGTGAGAAATTCCTGAATTGAACCGATTATTATCTAATAAATTATTCCCACTCTTAGTATCATATCATACAGAAAGCAGTGCTAAACATCAAATGCTGATCTGTAGATGCAGGTTCTGGAATGATATAGAGCCCAGTGAACAAAGAAGAGAGAATTGTGCTTTCATTTTTCAGGATGGGTTGAGATTTTAAATGTCATTAAATCACATTTTGTTAATGCAGTACATTATGAACATAGTACATCAAGTTTTTTTTCTCTCTTAAAGAAATAGTTCACCCAAATATGAAATTCTGTATGTTATGTATTTACTTGCATATTAACCTGGTGTTGTTCTAAAGCTGTATGACCTTTCTTTATTACTGATGCATAATAAAATGATCCCCCATCCCAATGTTTTCCAAGTGTTCTGAAGGCATATAATTGCTCAGCTTAAAAATTTGTCCAGTATTGCAATGTTTTTATGATTGTTTGAAATATGCAAATAAAGTTCAAATGTCACTTTCAAGCAAGCGAGTTTGAAGCTGCTGTTTTCTTTTAGTTGCTGTACTGTACTTTGATTTTTTTGATAAAGAGAGAACAGTTTCAAATCAAGATCCTCACCAACATGACAAAACTTGACCAGACATTGTGTTTTCAGAACGATCTTTATAATAACAAAGTCTTCTACTAACTAATCAGCATCTTTGCTGTAGAACTCGTGGACAGTAATATAACTAAACTTCACACAGATGCAGGTTAACTGTGGAAAAAAACTAAACTTTGGAAGAATGTGTACTTGAGCTAAAGCATAAAAACATGAAACATAACAGCACTGTGGAGGGACGAAGTATCTGCACGGGTCTTTATGTCAGTAACTTTCTCTTCATTCTCAAGGCCACGATTTTTGTCCTTGATGGTAAAAACTTGTTCAATAATTCACCTCACACCGTTTACCAACAGCGTCAAGCGTTCAGGCTAGCTGAGGCTTGAATGATAAGTACTGTAGCATTTAACAGGGTTCAACACACACTAACACGTCTTTTCCCGAACTTGGCTATCCTGAGATCCTAGATTCTTTCTCTAAGTCTGTTTGCATTTACCACACTCTGTGAGATGCTACGGTTTGTTCTTTGAAGAAAAAAAAACACCCTTGCAGTTGTGTTGTGTAAGCATGGAACCATGTGGTGTTGGCTTTTCATTTTTAACCACTCAGAGTGTGATCACATGCTGCGTTCAAGTCCTCCTAGGACTTTGTTTACAAGATCAGAAATAGTGATTTTCAGAGATAAAAAATATCTATATTTTTGGTCAGTGTAAAATGGACTTTCTGGAAAATGTAATATTTCTTTCTCTAAAGGAAGCTTTTTAGTGATAATGCAACATAAAGTGCTAAGTATGTGTGTAACTGTGTATAATGGGAAATATATTGTCTTCTAATAAACTAGCTAAATTTGTTAAATCTCTATTTTGCATCGTACCGTACACAAAATGTGTAAAAACTGGTACTGTCACCACTCACAATTAAGTTCATATGAGTATTCATGTTGCCCAACTCGCAAACATGATCATCCTGAGGAGGGTGCAACATTACATCCAACCCTTTGAGAAACGCTCACAGGTACAGTAGGGCTGCATGATTAATACCATTTTAATTGTGATCAAATGAAAATGCTATACAGTCAGTCTGTTACATCTTGGTTTTGTTCTATGGACTTTTATTTTGTAGTGTTTTGTTCCCATTGTTCCCGTTTTCTGTCTTTTTATTTTAGTTCCTGTTTCCTTTGTTTCATTGACTCTCACTGGCGTCCGGTGTGGTGGACCCAACCCTGATGACGGGGGGAGGGTTCGGTATTCCAAGTCCAGTGGGCTTTCAAGTCTGGTAGTCTAAAGTCTGGTGCTCTCAGTGCTTCCAAGTCCAGTGGTCTCAAGTACGGTGGACCCAGCGCAGCCTAGTCTGGTGGTCCCAGAGGTCCTACCGCCATCGTCTGCACTTCCTACAATGGCAGTTGCCACCTTGTGTATATGGGCCGCACATAATTCTCCAGCTCCAACCGAGGCGGCAGCATCTGCTACAGCTCCTCCTGAGTTGGCAGCGACTGCTACTGATCCTTTCGAGGCGGCAGTGACCACTTCTGTACCCTCTGCCTGCACTGTTATGGCCAAGGATGCCACCTTTTAATTCTCTGTCTGCCCTGACATGACCATGGAGGTCGTCCCTGAATCATTTGTCTGCCCTCACATGACTACATTAAATATTGATGAAGATGTTAAGAAAAAAATATAATGAAAATGTAATATCGTGAATTTATTTAGCAAAATGCTCCTCTCTAGAGTTCACATTAAAGAGCGCCAAAATGGTATTTGTTTGAATTTCGTAATAAAATTGATGGATCTTTATATTTGAGACTCTGTTTCCTATCAAAATGAACAAAGGTCATTGCAATTAATGAGATGGTATGCATGCTACAATCATGTTTATTGAAGTTTTATTCAAGCATAAACTGAAAAAAGCATAGACTAAAATATCAATTCTTGGGATTTTATGAAAATATATTGGTTTAACAAAATGAGAATAGATTAAAATCGAGAAATCAATATTTTCAACCCAGTCCTACTTCACACAGACATTGGGGGACAATGTCAAAGATTAGCTTTCAGACAATATCATTTTTGGCTTTGGGAGCAAAAGGAAATAAATGCTTACTGCTGACCATCTAGAGAAGCAAAAAATGCCAGTTTGACTTCTGAGTGGGATACACCAGGAACCTGAAGCAATATCTAGAGTAAACTGATCCTGATTGAGACAGAATGACATGTAGGTGCTGAGACATCTATGTTGCTCAGTGATCAAATGCAGTGCCAGATGTTATTGAGGACAAAATATGTACATTGAAGAGTAGGACGTATAGAGCCTCAGGACCAGGATGTTGGATTGCTCAGGTCAGAGAGTGCCATTCCACATTGCTTTGCACTAGTCAACAAGCTGATTATTAAGTTTAGTGGTTGTCAAGCCCAAGATTTCAACCTTGAAATGTCAACAAACACAAAATGGCGGTCGATTTTCCAGCAAACAAAAAAGACACAATTATTCTGTATAAATCTGTACTAAGTCTAAAATATATGTCTGCCTCAGCATAACTACAGTATAAAAAAGACAGTCCAACCAAGTCAATTAATCAATGAGCAATGAAAAGATTTCTTGCTTTTAAAAATAATTTAATCCCAGGCAAGATTAGATTCAATGTGCATTTGTTCATCACTAAAGTCCCTTTTGGCATGGATTTTATTTGTCAAAAGTGTTTGTCAAAGATCCAAAAAGGTATTTTTTCATCCATCAGGAGAGAGATTTGATTCATTTTTCCATCCAGCCGTGAGCCAGCCCATCATCCTCATATCCTCCAGCTAAAGCAAGGATTGGCAGGGGTTTATGCAATCCAGTCTGCTTTGGAGCACTAATACTGCGATGAGCTGCTACACTATACAGCAGGAACAGATAGTGCTGACAACCACAGGCACAACTCAGACAAATAAGCATGTAATGATGCACATGAGCTGCAATGATACAAACTCACACGATCAGTCTGTGTCACATTTATAGACAGTTTAAAGAAAAAAGGCTTAACAGGATACAATGACATTCTAGAGCAGTGCTTTTCAAACTAGGAAAAAATTTTTTAGGGATAATTTAAATATGTTAGAGACTCAAACAATAATACAGTATTACAGCTTCATAATAAATTGTATATGTATGTATGTATGTATATCTATCTATGTTATAGTGTTATATATCATTTATTTAAATATTTTAATACAGTGTTTTTATTATTTAATTTTCATATACTATATAATTATAGTTATTATTATAATTATTTATAATTTGTATGCATAATTTAAATATGTTAATAATATATGTTATTATACTGATTATTATAATTATTTATAATTTGTATGCATAATTTAAATATGTTAATAATATATGTTAATATACTGATAATAATAATAATAATTCATGAAAAATATAATTTTTCTCTCATTTTAAATGGGTTCTTATACGTAAAAATATATAGTTGTCTTTATTTTATGTCCCAATTCTAGAAAACGTACAACTTTTTGGGAAAACAGCTTGGGGCGTTTTTTTGTTCTAGTACAACATGGGCTGTTGGGGGTGTTCAGATACTCTTGGCCATATAAAGTTAGTTCTTCAACTTTTTTTTTCTTTCCTCTCTCTCTCTCTCTCTCTCTCTCTGTATCTCTCTCTTCACGCACACAAATGCAGATTCATTCATGCATAACAGCAGACTCTGCAATATCCATGCTGTATTTCGGGGCAGTAGGGAATTATCCATGAATGGAGCAGGGCCCGAGAGTTCAGTGTGGACCCAGAGAGTGCTGGAGGCTCATCAGATGGGATCGGCCTAAACTAGGAGGGCAGTGTTCTAGACGTCATTGGAATCACAAAACCAGCTTCCCCCAAAATAGCCTGATGCGTCCAAGCACAAGCCTCTGAGGCCTATAACAACAGACAGCAGAAAACAGAAAAGACAGTGTACGGGACGGTCCGAGGAGTCACATGCCCAGAAACATAATTTTCTCTTACTCGTTCTGTCATTAGCCTTTTAAATTTTTCCCCTCAGATGTCTCCTGCCATCCACCTCCTTTTCAATAAATCCACGCTGTAACAACCACAATTTCCGAAATGTTTTGACAGACATGGCCATGTTCGCTATAATAGTTCTTTCCTTTTATGGATTATTTGCAAATCCTCTTTTGAACGCACAAAATCAGCAGATTTGTGACTTCACCTCTAAAGACACGCAATTTACTTTCTCTGCCCCATCTTTCAGCACAGACTTCAATTGAGTTGGCATTTATGAAAAGCATATATGCTCCCAGACAGCATATAATCCAGGGCTATTACGGCTAAACTGTATTTCAACAAATGCCAGAGGTGGCAGGACTAATTTGCAACAACAAACAGAGGAGAATGTCTCCTCCGTTTGAAGACGATTGTCTGAAGGATGCTGTTCTGTTGTCTGTGTTCTCAGAAAACATTTTAAAAATCTTTAAGCTCTCTGCAACCATACAGACCTCTCACAATGTGTTCATTTTCCTCACACACTGACAGAAAATCTTTCAAAATTAGTAATTAGTGGAGTTGCTGTTTTTAATGTCACATCACTACACCATCAGGACTGCCTTTGCCCACATTGCACTTTGTCAGTTAAAAGCCAAAATAGTGTCTGACGTGCCCAGTGGTGCCGAAACAGTCTTGTCATTTCCATTACACTATCCCTGTTCCGTACGCACCTCCTTAGTCTTCTCTCCAAATCTCTTTTTCAGCTCCTAGAAGGGTGTTTTATGATATCATATCCTGTTGCAGCTATTTTTAAGGTCATTGCTATTCAATCAATCTGGCTCAATCTGGGAAGTGTCATGCTCTAAAAAAGATTAAGGTTACAGGAAAAAACAAGTGATATCTAATCAAATTCTATGCGGAAAAGTGAGACATTGTTTCAGAACTGTTACAGGCATCGTCACAAACAGTGAGATAAGTCGAATGAATTTACCACACAGACATTCATCCAGGGGAACATTCTGTTAATCTGTTTTCTGCGTCATCTCTGAGTAGGCATATGTCCAGTTATAGGATTTATGCTAAAATGTTTCCTAAATGTGTGTGTGTGTGTGTGTTTTGACTCAGTCATTCAGTGACTTTTACATTTACATTTATTTTTTAATATCTAAGTTTAAGTATTAATATTTAAGTTTTAATACTTAAAGCTGCAGTCCGTAGTTTTTCCTCTTTGTCGCCATCTCTGTTCGAAATCTGCACTTGCAGTTATTCGCGGAATTATCAACTTTACGTTGGTTGTGCATGATGAATGATGAATCCAATGTTTTGAGGAGAATGTGCGGCTGTCAGTCACCGCGCCGATGTGGATCCTGTCATTCGGAATCACAGATTCTACTTTTTGGTAGTATGACCAACATAAGAATTTTCAACCAGAAAATGTTGTCTGAACAAGTGAGTAACATCCACTTTTTTTCTGACCAACTAAGGGAAAAAAAGCATTGCAGTAAATTGCGCTGATTAAATCTAACAATTGCTTATCATATCACGTCAAAACCGTGCAAATTATACTTTGTTCTCAAATTGGTAATGTTAATAACATCAGCATTGAGTGACTACATTTAATGCCCTTTCGATATTTATCCTTTTCGCATGGGCCCGGTTGCAGTATCTTTTTTTCTTTAGCCACTCCGAAGTCCAAAGTCTTTTGCATTTTACAACAGGTGAATCTCCAGTTGTCACTGGTGATTGTCGTTTGAACCTTTCTGGATCTGCCATCAAATTGATAAGTTTAATTATATCAAGTGCTGCGAGAAAAGGCTATAAGGCCTAATCCCAATTCTATTTCATACCCCTTCACCTACCCCTACCCCTTCGCCTACCCCTACCCCTTCGCCTACCCCTTACCCTTGCCCCTTGAAACAGAGTGTCAAGGCGTAGGGGTGAAAATATTCTCCTAAGAAATGGGACACCACTACTACACCGTCATTATACATCGTCGTTAGCGCCTACGTCACAGGAGATGCGCCAATGTTTATCACAAACTTTCAAGATGCTGTCGTCAGCTGTTATCATCACAATTGCGTGAGTTACAGATATATTTTTTTGCATTTTTCTTCTGAAGTTTGCAGAAAACAACGGAGATGACGATATCTTCGACGCCTAATGCTGCGTTCACACGCGCGAATAGAGCGTCTGGCGCGAGTGATTTCAATGTTAAGACGCGTTTACGCGCGTCTGGAGGTCTTGCTGCGGGAATGAGGCGTTTAGCGCGACGCGGTGGACACGATTTCCCCTCATTCGCGCGTCCACTTCACTTCAAACTTTTGCTTTTTACACGCGTCATATTGTTAACAAACTTTAACGATTTTTTTGCAACCGTTTCTTTGAAGAACATGACCGTAAATATGAACACAAGATTGAATGTGACAAAGAAAATGATTACTGGCAGTCATGTTGCCTCTGTAGCCGGTGTATGCAGGTACATTTCTCATACCCCTTCGTTTGAAGTGTGGTCCCGAAAAATCTTCGTTTCAAGGGCTAACTGGCCCTTCCCCTTACCCCTACCCCTCCAACCAAAAGAGAATTGAGACAGCCCTACCCCTTCACGGGAATGCGCAAAACGGAGGGGTAGGGCCAAGGGGTAGGGGTAAGGGGTGAATTGGGATTGAGCCTAAATCTCCACCTCCAACATCCTCACACGCAATATAGCCTACTAGCCGAGACTCCTTCTTTATGTGTACAGATGTGACGTAATGATGCAAAGACATGCTCGAATTTCCCGCGGGAATCCACCAGTACCACTGGAATTAAAAACATTATTACAAGCTTACCGTTTTGAATCGAGCTAAGGCAAGCAGATAGTTTTGAACACTGACTGGTTATGTACTTGCTCAAAAAATTATTTTGGATAATTTTTAACCCAAAAAAAGCTACGGACTGTATGCCTCAAAATGCTAATTCTCTTCCAGGTTTTAGGATTATGAACTGAACAGCTCTACTCAAATATTTCAATTGTTTGGTTCCTATCCCACATTGGTAGAATAATACAAAACATCTCCCTTCTCGTTAATCTTTTTGCAGATTATAGGCACAAATCCACTCTGCTTTGTGGATGGATCTGCAAAAACACATCTGCCAATATATCATTGGGTGGACTGCCTGTGGTGTGACCTGATTTATCCATAAACAAATAAAAAGACACCACCAACCTTGATGCTGTTCAGCTGATGCAAGAAAACAATCATCTATATCAGAGCAGATAAAATTTCCAAAACATTTATTCTTAATATTTAACATGCATGAATGACACTACAAAGACATTGTTTTCTTTATTTGCATATAAGGCCACTTCAAAGTCATTTGACAGCACAAGATGTCACTAAAATCAAATCAATGCTTTAATTCAATATCACTGCGTGTGTCTGTCGTTTAATAATGTTCATATTTAATATGCTGCGGTGGCAGCTTTGGAGTATCTTTCAAACTAGCACTGCAAAAGATAATAACAAACTTTTATGTAAATAACAGTTAGACAACAGACTTTAACATTAAAGGGGTCATATAATGGTACATGCACTTTTACAAGTTGATGGTACTGAAATGTGTGTCGGCAGTGCCTGTACACAACCATCATAAAATTATGAAAATCCATCCAGTGTTTTTTTTTTAATCTTCTTATATGTTTTCCCCTGTCTCAGATCAAGCCGTTCGATTTTGTGACGTCACAAAATCGACGCCCCTCCCACGATTGTTGATTGACAGCAGTGTTTCAACAAAGACCCGCCCTCGCTCGTGAGCGAGCTGTCTGTCATCATAGTCTGCGCGGTCATTATTGATACGCTGGAGCACTGTCTATGAGCAGAATGGCATCTAAGTGATTGTGGTGTTCTGTTCTTGGGTGCAATAACGAACACAGCAGTCATTTTGATGTTCCTAAATCCGAACCGCTGAAGACGCAGTGGCTGAGTTTTGTTTTCGAAGGGAATATTCCCCACGATCAACGTCAATGCTTTCATGTTTGCGCAAATCATTTCACACACCAGACTGCTTTACAAACGCGGGTCAGTATAAAGCTGGTTTTGCTAAGAAGCTGCTCCTGAAAAAAGGGTCGGTACCAACTATTCGTTCCTGCTGCACCTCCAGAAGAAGAAGTGAGTGTAACGTTTTATTAACCTTTATATTCATATTTATATTAATCTTTGCAAATCGCTTCCACGCTTCACGATGAATGCGGCTAAGGTTTACACTCAGGGTACATTACGGCATGTTTTCTATGTACGACGTTCTCAATATAATTCATAATCCCACGTTTATAATGAACAACGCGTTATGGTTATTGGGTTATTGTGTTACAAACGGTGTACGCACAGAACAGAGGGGCGGGGTGAGCAAAGCTCATTATCCTTTAAAGACACATGCACTTAAACGGCGTACTGAAAACAGAGCTGTTTTTGACCAGGTAAAATGAGTGTTTTCTTACAATACTAATGAGAATTTTGAATTAAAGTATATTACAAACTTTTAATTTAGACCCTAAAGAATCATATTAGCTTGTACAAAAATGGCATTATATGACCCCTTTAATGCTCATTATTGAGTATTATTCAAATTTAACTGAACAATATGCAAATTATATTGAGGATTAAGTCAACATTTATAGATTACATCTCTTTGATTAAACATATTCTTGTTGATTATTACAAGATAAATTAGCACTGCTTTAAAAGTCTATTTGCACTTACAAATGAATACCCATACAGGGATAAAAAAAAAAAAAAAGTGTAATATCTCTATAATTGATTAAAACTCATTCAAAATGTCATCCTTTACTGAGAATTTAGCTACATTCAAATTTTGAGTATTGTAGGAATAGCTCATCTAAACATGCTGCTATACCAAAATAATTGCCCACCTTCAAAAACAACCACTCTTGATGCGGGTACCGATAACAACAAAACAGTGTGCTCAAAGTATTAAGTAAACTGAGATAATAAAAGTCTATAAAATTCTCACTGACACTCTGACAGTAATAATCCAAAGATGCCTCTATTTTTTGCCTGCCATAGCGAGAAAAGCATTATAACGGCCTGGAGAGAGGATTGGCTGTTCTGACATAATGCCATATTCACATGAAATCCAACCTCTCATTGAACCAGAATATTACAATAAATTGACTAAGCCTGAAGCAGTTAGGCTTGGCTCAAAGATATTTCAGCCACTAAATCATCCGTCTCTGCAAGCAGAACTCTACGCAAACCATTTATTCAGCCCCAGCATCAAACACATGCATTTTTTAAATGGGAAACTTCAAAAACACTGTTTCAAGTACATCTCGATAAACTCCAGACTCTCTGGATGTAGAGTTTGCTTAAATGTAGCCATATTTTCAGCAGGGGGTGCATAGGGATGGTGAAAACAAAATTCTGCTTAGCTGTGCAAATAAAAAGACAACTCCAAAGTTGCAAACAGCTTTGTTGTTCTGGCAAGAGTGTGTTGGCTAATGATAGTTTAGCCATGTGTGTAGTCCTGTAATGTAAAGGCCTTGGGAGTTTGTCTGAATGTCTCTCTTTAGGCCTTCTAAACAGTGCCAATCAGGCTGGCCAGAAACCCCACTGATGTATTGAAACTCTCTGGAAGTCAAACTCTAGGCTGGCAAATGACAGAACCACTCGAGGGATCCCATACAGAGAAAATATTAGCGACAACATGCTGTGACTTGGAAAAACGTTGATATGAGAAAAAACTGATATGAGGTTTTATTTTGAAACTTGGTGATGCTTGTAGAGCTTTAAATGGGTAATAGCCTGGTCTGATCATAACCCCATTTGAATCCATCCCATATAATGCAGATATTCCCTGACACTTCAATCCCATACCATGAGATCTCTTACGATTCTCTGCCTTACCTCTCTACTGCTGTCAGACTCCCTCATCTATGAGAGCTGCCCCTTCAGACTTTAAGAAGACACATTGGAGCTCTCTGATGTTAGAAACTACAGTACTTGCAAGTCTCACTTAGGGTTAGAGTTATGGTTAGTTTTCAAAGCCAAGCTTTAGAACATGCTGCATACAAAGAAATGAAACCGAGTTGGCCTGTATCAAAATCAAGCTACAAATCTTTTAGAAATCAAATAAAACCACTCTACTTGCCATAGCTCAGGGGTGTTTAATCAAAGACCCTTTCAGGCAAGTCATTTCACTCGGTGGCCATCTTTGAAATGCCTCTCGGGCAGTCATGCAAGTACAGCTCCTATCTCTTTGAATGGGGAAACATCAAATTCTCCAAAGCTGTTCACTAAGCTTATGATGTAATTCCATATTTGAAATCCAACAACAACTGTTTCATAAATTTAGTTTCTGAACGCTCAAATCATGACAAAAAAACTGCATTTTTCAGTCTGGATCAGCCAATGCGCATGAGCAGTCCTAAGCGCGTGTCTCAGAACACTAGGCCTAACTCTTTCTATAGCAACAGGAGCTTCAAACAGCAGCTGCAGTGACAAACTGAATTTACCAATCGGTGATTGGCTCTTTTACTTAAACCCAAAGTATACTGCGGCCATCTGTGTGCAGCCGGATTTCCGGTCTTCGGTCTTCAGCCGGAAGACCGCGCGGACTGTGTGCGTACAACAGCGCATGCGCAAGAAAGATGGAAGAGACAGAAGAGTCATCCGTAGGGCTGGGCGATATGTCGCATGACATTGTTATGCGCATCTCGTCAGTAAAGCCGGTTCCTTGATTAGTAGTAAATCGCCATCACCTGCTTTCAAATGGAGCGGCATTTATTACACAGAGCCGTAGTTCACTGACAAGCTGAGCCATATCGCATTAATTATCGCGGACGTATCGCCTGCGATAATTAATGTGATATGGCTCAGCTTGTCAGTGAACTACGGCTCTGTGTAATAAATGCCGCTCCATTTGAAAGCAGGTGATGGCGATTTACTACTAATCAAGGAACCGGCTTTACTGATGAGATGCGCATAACAATGTCATGCGATATATCGCCCAGCCCTAGTCATCCGCGTTCATCAGCAGTTGAATGTCCTTTGAAAGCTGTGCGGACACGATTGCGCGCGAGACGCATCTGGATTCGGAATTTGAAGTATACCCGGGCCTTTAGATGTCGAGACTTATTCCTCCATAAGAGCTTAGCTCCAACCTGTCCCAACACACTTGCCTGGAAGTTTCTAGTACCACATCTGCAATCTCAGAAAGGTACTCTGCATGCCTCTTTGATAGATCAAACTAGATAGCAACCGATTACCTAAAGCATAACCTTGATGACTGGGCTCCTTCAGAGCTAAGACATCCACCACTAAATTGCTGTATTCATTGATCCAGCTCTCCTTAATGGATCTCAAAATGACAACTAAACTACTGGAACTCTTTCCTTAATGGCCATTTGAGTGCATCTAACAAGATGATCCTGGACTTGCTTTTAACATCTGGAAATTCTCTGACATCTTACAACTTCCTTGATGTGCAAGAACTCCATTCAAGACACTGTTTCTGGCTTACACTTTACAAAATCCTACACCATAACTGGCTGCAGATCCCAAAACTTTCCTGAGGAAACTGGCAAGTGATCTCCGAATATTAGCAGTCCCAATCATATTGGCTTTATGCAACTTCTGGAAGTAAGGGCACAAAGGTGTTTTTGAGTCTACTTGGAAAAAAGTCAAGATAAAACAATGAGCGCTTTTGATGACTCACTACCTAATCACTGGATTTGCAAAGTTTGCCATGCTATTAGCATGAAAGATTTAGAGTTTTGTTTGAGGCACTAGTAAGTTGGCTAAATTCACAAGCAGAAGATAAGAAATGCAATGCATTTTAAATAACAGTGGGTTCCTACTTTACTTTAGAGGCCCAGTTTAGTATGCATCCTGTAATATCAGCAACCTGCACTGGTAATTGTCACTCACATGATTTGTGCAAATCGCTTTAGAAGCCAGCATTGTTCATTGCATAAATATATGATATGAGTAGGATGTTTGAACAGCAATGCTACTGAGACGCCTAGCTTAGCTAAATGTCTGAATTCCCTGTCATAACGCTGTCATACAATGACCTGTAAGTGCCAATCTCAAGGCCCTTCATGCAACCAACAAGTCAGCCATGCCTATACTATTCTGAACCCAAAGGACATGTTCCTTCCCTCTGCTTTTCCTTCAGTACTGTTTCCTCTCAACTCCGTTTGTTGAAGAGGCTACTTATAGACAAGTGGGGTAGAAAGAGAAAAAGGGGGAAAGTGAGAAAAAGAGTGTGGGGATACATAAGTATGATTATGTCTGATAATGGCAATGAATGCAATGGAAGTAATTTGTCCCTTGATATTGCAGTCATTACTTTTGATGAATATAATTTACACTAAAGGAGTCATGAACTGCATTTTTTTTTACAATGTTCTCTGAGGCCCACTTATAATGTTGTCAAGTTTTATACATGAAAAACATCATAATTTAGAAGTAACAAGCTATTTTCTATCCTGTCTTGGCCATATACTTCAAACACACTGTTTTGATGGGCATGCCGCATTCAAGACTTGGAAGTAAACGCCCAATGCTATGATTGGGTAACAGGTTTACGTATTACAATCATTTTCAACTGCCCAGCCATTAGGCATGTGGACTTGTTTTGAGAACTTCCGATGTTGAAAAATATCTCATTACATAGTTGAAACATTTATGCGTATTACATATGCTTTATAAGTCTTGTATAAGGTTGTGGCAAATAAAGTTTAAGTACTTGGAGTTACCACAGTTACAGTTGACTGGATAACTTACACTCTAAAAAATAATTCTGTGGCTTAGTAAATATCACAGTAATATTTAACTTTATTAACTAAATAAAATCTCTGAATATCATTTACTTGATTGTTTGAGTTAAACATACCAAAATAATTGATTAAAAATCCAACAGTTAATTTTTTCTAAAATGTTAAGTTATATTTAAGTTTTTTTCACTAAAATAATTTAGTATTTGACTAACCAGTCATAAAGAGACAGCGCTCATAAAGATAATAAACGATATTCGCTTAAATCAGGGTTTCTCAAACTCGGTCCTGGAGGGCCACTGTCCTGCACAGTTTAGCTCCAACCCTGATCAAACACACCTAGCTGTGAGTTTCTAGTGATCCTGAAGACATTGATTAGCTGTGAGTTCTAGTGATCCTGAAGACATTGATTAGCTTGCTCAGGTGTGTTTGATCAGGGTTGGAGCTAAACTGTGCAGGACAGTGGCCCTCCAGGACCGAGTTTGAGAAACCCTGGCTTAAATACTGATACAGGCAAATTATCAGTGCTGGTACTACTCGACCTCAGTGCTGCATTTGACATTGTCGATCACTACATACTTCTTGACAGGCTAGAAAACTGGGTGGGGCTTCCTTGGATAGTCCTAAAATGGTTCAGGTCATACTTAGGAGGGAGAGGTTATTATGTGAGTATAGGAGACCATAAGTCTGAGTGGACATCCATGACATGCGGAGTCCCTCAAGGCTCAATTCTTGCACCACCCCTGCTTCAACCTGTATATGCTCCCAATGAGCCAAATAATGAAAAAGAACCAAATTGCTTACCATAGCTATGCAGACGACACACAGCTTTACTTAGCCCTATTGCCTAACAATTACAGCCCCATTGACTCCCTGTGCCAATGCATTGATGAAGACAACAGTTGGATGTGCCAAAACTTTCTTCAGTTAAACCAAGACAAAACTGAAGTCATTGCGTTTGGAAACAAAGATACCTTCACTCTAGGGGTCAAACAACAAAAAATCAAGTCAGGAATCTTGGTGTGTAACTAGAGTCAGACCTTAGTTTCAGTAGTCATGTCAAAGCAATAACTAAATCAGCATACTATCATCTGAAAAATATAGCAAGAATTAGATGCTTTGTTTCCAGACAAGCCTTCCCAAAAAGACCATAAGCCAGTTGTAGCTCATACAGAACGCTGCTGCCAGGATTCTGAGCAGAACCAGAAAATATGAACATATCACACCAGTCCTCAGGTCTTTACACTGGCTCCCAGTTAGACTTAGGATTGATTTTAAAGTATTATTACTGGTATATAAATCATTCAATGGCCTAGGACCTCAATACATTGCAGATATGCTCACTGAATATAAACCCAACAGATCACTCATACATTAGGATCACATCAGATAGAAATACCAAGGGTTCACTCTAAGCATGGCAAGTCCGCTTTTAGCTATTATGTCAGCCGCAGCTGGAACCAGCATTTGTGAAATTTCTATCAAAATATTTGAGAACGGATAGTTAAACTAATCTGTTTCAAGAACCACAAATATGACTTAATTCGAATCAATATTATTAATATATTTAACACACTCTTAAGAAATTAATTAAAACAATGCACCCCTCCCCCACCCTCTGACGTGACGACAACTCAACGGTTGAGTGAGCGCGGGCTGTTTGAGCTCTTTTCAGTCTCCAGAACAGTTCTCTCTTCTCAGCGTTGCAGAATTGGTGCATTTCCTCTGTGAAATTCAGGTGTGAGTATGTTTTATTTTATCTTTTATTTTATAAAATCATTACTGTGCTTTAAATCATTTTATTTAATGCAAAACAAATGCCTGATGGCTTGCATAAAACACACAACTTTATTCCTAAAGATAATGAATATAACTAATTTGGATGATAAAATGTTCTCAGAACTGTGCACTGTTTGTTTATTGGCAGGTTATGGAGTCGCAGCATCTTTCGGATATGAGTGAAACACAGGACGGCGGTCTGAAGTTCGAAGTTCACCCGCAGAGAGTCCATCTCCGGCACGAGAACCAGCGCTGATCCGGTGGAAATCGGATAACAGACCGGTTGATTACACTTGAATTAGGCTACCAGAATGTTTAAATGTTTCATTTTTCCTTCTAAAATGTTTTTTTTTTACATGAGTTTAAATGTAGGCAACATTGTATACATGTTAAAACAGTGTAAAATATGCTGTGTTGATGTAACGTTACTCATCAACAATAAAGGCCAATGTCATGTATACCAGTGGTTGTATGGAATACTATTTTACAAAGGTTTAGAGAAAATAAAAAAGTGAATATTACTCATAAATATTAGTTTTTTATGTTTTTCCCCAATTATTTCTACTCAATTTTATTTGTTAATGTACCAGATGCAGCAAAACGTCTCATACTAAATGACATGAATGATGCGAATCTGGCTAAAGAGGCAATGTGGAAGTATAGGCGTTGATCTTCTGCAGAGGCAGTCTTTCAACGACCTATCAATGTTAGCATGGTTGTAGACAGACAGATAAAGATCAGGATAAAGTTCAAAAGCAGGGTTTAATAAGAACCCAACAGGGAAAATAACAGGAGGTATTAAAAACACATTCACAAACGCTAACTAAAATGAGACTGGACAAACACTGAGTGAAGGTGAGGAACATAAATACATATGGTGATAACCTACATGACGAATAGTTGTGATGATGATTAGTGTCAATGGGAACTGATGATTGGGGGGAAACTCAAACAAAGTCCATGGAAATGAAACTAAGAACACACACCTAAATAAGTGTAATAATCATGTAATAATGTGACAAAATCTGAAATGAGTCGTTTTCTGAGCTTGGTTTTAATAAAAGCTGTTTTTGGAAAAATGAGGAAGTTTCGAGTTCTGAAACTCACAGGATATTTTGATAGTACAATGACCTCTTATGTGTCAAAAGATCAAGGAAATTTTGAATTCTCAATACATGACGCCTATAAACACTTATTTTGTCACAGTCATCTAGACATGATGTTCTAGGGTGGCCAAGCTGAAGCTGCTGATAAGAAGACAATGCCCCCTTCTGGTCCGGAGTATATTCATCCACTTGACCAAGGGTGCCCAATCCAGCTCCTGGAGGGCCACTGCAGTTTAGCCCCAACCCATATTAAGCACGCCTAAAACAGCTAATCATGGTCTTCAGGACCTCTACTAGAAATTTTTAGGCTGGTGTGTTGAAGGAGTTTGGAGCTAAACTCTCTAGGACTTTGGCCCTCCAGGAGCTTTTTAGCTAGATCAGATCCACTCTTCAATATCTCTCTTCCCTCACCTTGTCATATCCCAAACAAACTGATGGTTGAATAGATTTTTGTCAGTAAATCAAGATTTAGAATATTATAGTTACTTTTTTGAGTGTCAGGTGAGGTTTATTCTGTGAACAGAAGTAGAATACAATATGCATCTCATTAGGACCAGTTGTTGTAAATGATTCAGTTAAACTGCTATTTTGTATAGAGTAAACACGTTGTAAACGCGAGTCACAATGGGAGTCGACCTAAATGGAATACAGTAAAGCGACGCTTTTCAAGACTGCTTAATTATAATCTTGAATATATTTTAGATTAATTCTGCAGACCTATGCCTGATTTAAGAAGAGATGCAAAGCACAGAAAGAGTTCTTCATCAGGGAGGAATGAAGAGAGAAAGGAAAGAGTGAGAAAGAGAGAAATGATGGGCAAGAAAGGTGGAAGGAGAGAGCTTGAATGTTTTTTTACTCGTCTCGCTCCGGGGGAGTTATGTGTGTAGATGTGTGTCAGCTGCCTTCCTACTGCACCTTTTCTCTGTTGTGCAGGAGAATGCTACAAAAGCACATCTCACCCTAATGACTCTGATGAAAAGTGAATGTACTGGTTTATGGCTGAAACAGCTCTTTGTATGAACAAGGCACATGAAGCAACTCCCTTGGAAAGTTTCGAAAACAATGTGTTGTAGTTTCAAAATTGAGAAATTCGACTAATAATGGTTTTGTTTCCCAATCCCCTCCAGGGAAGGCTCGATTGATCTCAGCAAGATCATTAGTTTGATAATAAATTATTTCACTAACTGCTCTAGAGGAAGTAATAACACTTAGACCATTACATTCATAACTAGCAGAAGCAAAAAAAAAAAAAAAAGTAAAGTAAAAGTAATCTCACGCAAACTGACGCAAATTTCCTGGTTCCATTTCTGATTGAGCCAAGCAATGATGAGTCAGTCTCACGACATGCGTCACATAAAAAAACATATTTTGAATGTAATTAAATGATAAAGCCAGTCACAGATATAACATAGCCTCACAGAGATTTGTTGTAAATGAAAAAAGGCTGTTATTGTACAACTGTGGATCTAATGTTATCTGAAATTGGAAGGCATGTTATTTCAGCGTGAACCTGACCTGAATTTAGCAAGCAATTCCAACATGGATCATATTACACTTGCGTCTATTTAATGACATGCAAATTGTTTGCCAGCATTTTGGGTTTTAGCGAAAACCTCAATTCGATCTTATTTACGCATCTAATTTTGAATGCATATAATTATGATTATCTCTTACCAAAAGTTTCATCACACTCGCTCCAGTCATTTTTCTGATCACACATAGCCTAGTCCAGTTTTGCCTTTTGATATACAACTTCACAAGAGAGTCCGACTCATGCAACTCCTGTCGGATAGAACATCATGATTACATTTTGATAATGACTAGAACAAAGTATCTCAATTTAAACACCTTTAACTGTCAGGAATTCCTTATCATGTATGTAACTTTGATGTAAAAAAAAAAAAAAAAAAAAAACTCTTAAGTGGGATAAGGCATTTTCCCAAATACAGTGGTCATTACAGTCATTAGAGCTTATTTCTTCCTCTGCTGTTCTGGTCTCTATATATCCAATCATTTCAAAGGTTGGAGACATTTTTCATTCATTTTTGCTCCTTCTTGTCTTCAATACAAGGAGAGAATGGCTTCTGAAGAGCTTTAAAGCGGGACTGGCTTGCTTTTAGAGCACAAAGCACTCCAATTTCAAAATGCGGACTCATCCATTTTGTGTTTGAGTGTGTACAAGTGGGCATGTGTATGTGCCTCTGAGTGACTCTTTTGTTTCATGTGTTTAGGAGCTACTCAGCTACAGAAAGCTGAAAGGCCACACTCCTAATTTTCCACAAAATGCAATACTAAAATACTAAAATGTTTATAATTTGACAGAAACAGCTCATATTTTTTTAATCACCATATTGCAAACACAGCTTCAAATTATAAATTGTGATGCTGGTTGGCAACCACAAACATTTTTTGAACAGTTTTAAAAATGTTGGAACGTGTCAAAACTAAATAACGCGCATTATAATTAACGAACAATAGTTTGAAAATGTTGCAATGTGTCAAAACTAAATAACCCTCATTATAATTAACAAACCTGCCTACACTTGAAGTGCTGTGACAATTTATAGAACAGAACAGATAATAGTTTTCTGTTTGATGCTGAATTGAATCACACCTTGAATATAAAGCAGTAAAAATGGTATAGCAGAATCTCATTTGACCCACAAAAAACTGCTTGAGGGCTGCTTTCAGTAAAAAAAAAAAAACAGCCAGCTTATTCCCTGAAGATAAAATTGCTCCTTTGATTTTTTTTAAAGAAATAAAAAAGATGTTCGTAGATGTCTGAATAGAAACTCTCTCCTCCACCTCCTACATCCTTTACATTCTCACTTCACTTATGAAGAGTGTTCTGAAGAAAACTCTTACCTAACATGAAGAGGAAGATCATCGTGGGTAAAATGAAGTGCTGCTGGCTAAAATGTCAAGATTAACAACCCCATACAATCTCTGGATTCAAGAAGCACAATTCAAAGTGAATCTACTGGTTAGTAACAAGAGTGAAGAGAACTCTTTATTATGGGCCTGCATCTGATACACAGAAATAGAAAACAAGCCATACTTCAAAAACAATGAAGTATACTGCATATACTTACATTCAGAAAAGGATGCAAAGGAAATGTAACAATAAATGGTGTGATATAAAATCGAGCTAATGGATGCACAAACAAAAACAAAAGCAACATTACAACACAGAGCTCTTCAGCTTTATGTTAACGGTCAAGCAGCTCAAACAGTACATCAAGGTCAAGGGATTGAATGTACGTCATAATGCAATGTACGTTTCTTTGGATAAAAGCAACTGACAACTGCATAAATGCATAGGTTTATGCATATACTGAATAAGCGGTTAATTGTGTGTCAGTCCTAAAGACCTGAAGGCACAATTTTCCTCACGCCATGCATGATATATTCACCTTTTCATCTCTATTTTTGCTCATTTAAGAAGTGAAAGGTATGCGCTGCTGTGAGGAGAGGAAAAGCTTGAGGAAAGGGTCAAATTAAATTAACCTAAATCAGATTTGAAGCACCCTGATTCATTCCTGTTCTGGTGCACAGTGTGACCTCAGTCCAACAGAGCGCAGAACCTCATCGGATTCGTCACCAGATGCATAACCGTTACATCATCAGAAACACACATGTGCACGCGCACACATGCTAGCACACTTAGAAAACACATAGTACTCACATGCGGGCAATCCCTAGGAAATGTCACATTGCATTTAAATCAAAAAAGGGTTCACTAGGTCTAACTGCTATGTCAAGAATATGCACATGCCACACAGTTTAACACAGAGGCTTTGTTTTCCACTCTGTATTTAAGCACTCATGCATTTGCATAAGCCATGTACGGTTTTTCGGCCTTTGGCCTGAAACAGCCAGAAAGCACTTAGCAACTCACCTCGGTGACTCACTCACAAGTGATTAGCAGCTGTGATTGAGTTAGAGGAGGAAGAACTATTTTCCATGCGGAAAACAAGATGGAGAGTGCACTGGCGCTCTGGGCTTGTTTCACTGCCAAGGAATCATTTGCACATGAAATACCAAGCCTCTTTATCATCAGTGTTTTTCAACAAAAACTTTTTTTATTTTATTTCTAAGCGATGTTGGGTGACGTCACTTCTTGTTGACGTTCGAAGAATTCTCAAACAAAACGGAGGCTAGCTCGACCTTCCCTCCTCCTCATCCCGTCCACTCCCCCTCCCTTCCATGCTTCCTGAAACAGTCATGAAGAGTCGAAGGCTTTTCCGATGTAAATTCGGGACTTTGCGCGCTCCTTCTCCTTTTCCCTATTCTTTGCTATTTGCTCATCGTAACGTTGTATCTTTGGTCGTGTGTCGGCCATATCAAAATTCAAGAATATAATTCTAACGTTAGTCGTTGTCTAGGACATCTCTCCTCTAGCTAACTTACCTTTTCATGCTTCTCTCTCCTCCACTCCCCACACCCCCCTTCATGTGCCCAAATCATTTGTGTCGGTAATTGACTGGAACACTGTCTGTTATGTTTCGTGGTCCAGGCTGGGCCAGTTTGTTTTTGTTGGCGTTTGTGGAGCCTGGACTGTCTACAGAAACCGCGTTTTTTTACAGTGTGTTCAGGGGACAGGCAGCTAGCGGATAGTGAGGAGATGTTTGCTGTATGTGACAAAAAATGTTTCGTCCTAAAAAACGTATGACATCACTTAGAGCACCTTCAAAACAAGTGGCCTTAAAAAACTGAGTATAAAAAAAAACTCTTGAACTGAGACATGTAATCGGTACTAAAGCTGTAGTGTGTAATTTCAGTCAGGTGTTCCAACAAACCCCACAACCAGGGTTGCCAGGTCTCCGTAACAAAACTAGCCCAACTAGCCCAAACTTCAGTCAAATATAATTTATGCAATATGTCCAACCTTTAACCTGCGGGTTGGGGGGGAATTAACCCATGACAACAGTTTAAGGTCTTGTTTCACAGACAGGGCTTAGATTAAGCCAGGATTAGACCTTAGTTCAATTAGTACATTTAAGTGGCTTTTATAAATGTGTCTTAGAAAAAAACATTACTGGTGTGCATCTTGAGACAAAACAATGGAACTGACGCATTTTAAGCTATTTTAGTGCAAGTTGTTTTTCAGATCAAACAGCTTAATATTGCATTTTAATCTAGGACTAGTGTTTACTTTTGTGACTAGTCTGTGAAACCAGGGGTAAAAGTAGACCAATTCTGCGTGAAAACAGCAGACTTGGCAACCCTGTCTACAACCTGCCACTGGTTGGACAAAAAAAGTTAGCCCCGCCCCCAAACTCCTGCCATTGTTTGACCTACTTTTGCTGTTTTGGGCTGGTCAGGATAATAAAAAGTACTACTTTGAATTTGAAAGTGTTAAAGTCCCCCTGTAGCCAATATTTGTATCCCTTAAAACTAATCTTTGATCACCAAAACGACATATTTAAATGTTTTTTCCAGTGAAAAAAATGCTTTAAAATAGCTTGAATGTAACTCTACACCCCTTACTTCATTTAGTATACACGGAACAGTGAATATGCTAATTAGCCCCACCTCCCCTCGCTCACACACCAGCTCAGAGAATTCACTCGGCCAACTTACTGTAGTAAACGCTGCACAATGGTATCGCTCTTTACAACGTCGGACACATAACAGTAATTAATATGATTAGCCTTTTGCTTGACCATATTATCAAACAGCTAATAATGTGTTGCTAATGTTACACAAACCATTTTCCCATTCACCATCTCAGAGTCAGGCAGCTGCCTTCTAACAATCATCAGAAAAGCTTTGAACAACTCAGAACGTCAGTGGAGAAAGGCATATAGTTCATCATAACATCGTAATATACATCATACACCCGCTATATTGCTAAATCTACCCGATATTTCATATCAACAGGAAAAAATACCGGGATAACCGGTCTTCTCTTGAGTCTCCCTTGCTTCACGGCATAGTAATGATATGCTAAAGCCCGCTGGCACGTTGACGTGATTGGTTACGTCAGAAGGTAGTTTGTGACGTCAGAAACACCTGCGATTAAAAAAAAAAAAAATAATTTCACTGCAGTTTTAAAGAGAAAATACTCAACAATGGTGTTGACTTATGAATTTGCACATGGTTTGTCTTAAAGCATATTAAAAACACCACATAGACATATAAACAGCATTAAAAACTTGATTTTCACCACAGGGGGGCTTTAAAACTATTCAGGCTAATCAAACTTAGAAATTGATAAATATAAATTTGTTCACAATCCCTAACTGCAAAGGCCGGTTCACACCAACAATAACAATTAGAACACCTAAGCAACCATATATAGCAACACCTTATCATAGTGGTGAGAATGTAAAAATGTAGTTCTTATTTCAATACTTAAAGGTTTTGCCATTGTTTATTTTTTACATATCAGCTAACATTAGCTATTTCTACCTTCATTTAGTTTGGTGCTAATATTCTCTGGGACGAGTTCTACTAGTGAAAGGTGGCCAGCTGTGTCACAAGCATCAAATATGACAACCAAACTCTCTTTCAGTGAGCAAATGAGACACACAGTTAATATTCATGCAAATTCGAGATTAATCACCTACGCTTGATTATAATGACAGACGGTACAAAGCAAACAATCATGTGCAAATTAGCTTGTACTAATAGTGATTAATTACACCACATTGCCATTTCTGGTTATGGAAGTGCAGTCGTATTACAGACAACTGATAAATGGTTAGTCAGATCAAAACCCTCTCCAGCCCTCTATAGTTTATCCATCTTTACAGGTGTGGGAGTACCTGAACGCAGTGTTTCAGAGAGTCATTACTGCTCACAGTTCAGTTAACACTGATCTGACATCAGCTGTGTGTGCCGAGATGAATGGCTCATCAAAGGAGACTCTCACTTCCTCTCTCTGTTATGACAGTGGGGACGCCTCGTATTCTCCAGCGACTGATCCGTTGGAAAGGCTTGACACTGGTTCACACCCCCACAGTCCTGCGTGCTCAGGTATGGCCCATTGAGACGAGTTGAGTCATGGATCAGTTTCGTTGGGTATTAGCCATGTTGCGGTCTCAAAGGGGGGTGGTGAAGTCACCAGGCTTACATAGTCATCTCTAGTGAGGGATTCGCATGACAGCAGATTTACATGCATTACATTTGTGAAAATTATGGGTCTGAAAACACTTTTATTGTTTTGGGTCCCCTAGAGAATTCCAGCAGTCTCTCAGTAAGGAAATTAGTAATTACTCAGTCACGGATCCCACAACACACGCTGCTGCAAGAGGCTGTTTGCAGTTGAATATGAAACATGTTTGGGATGTTGGATATTTACCGAGACAGCCGCGCCAAACACTTATGTAGAAGAACAGTGCTATTCCCACTTGGGATCAAGATAGAGAGTCTATTATCATGTGCTGGAATATTTGCACACTCATGACTATTGCACACACACCAGGGATGTGTGGTGAATTTAGGTTATTTTAGTCCGATATAAATTCATAGTTCAGTTTCATTTGATGTTAACACAGTTTTAAGGTTATATACACAAACTACAGTTCAAAAATTTGTGGTCAGTACGATTTTATGCTCACCAAGGCTACATTTATTTGATGAAAAAATACAGTAATAACTATAATATTGTGAAATATTATTATAGTTTATATTATATTATTACAATACAAGTAACAACTTTTTGTTTAATATATTTTAAAATTTAATTTATTCCTGTAATGGTAAAGCTGAATTTTCAGCATCATTATTCCAGTCTTCAGTCTCACATGATCTTTCAGATATCATTACAATATGCTAATTTGCTGCTCAAGAAACAATAATAATAATAATAATAATAATAATAATAATATGTTGGAAACAGTTGTGCTGCTTAATATTTTTGGGGAAGCCATTTATTTTCACCATTCTTTGATTGACAGAAAGCTCAAAAGAACAGCATTCATTTGATATAGAAATCCTATTATAAATGTCTTTAATGTCACTTTTGATCACTTATTAATTCCCTTTAACAAATATACAGTATATATATATATATATATATATATATATATATATATATATATATATATATTGTGAATGAATTTTAATTAATCAACTTTAATTAATCAACTAACATTTGTTTTTCTTGCAGGAATAACATTCATATGCTTTTAATGTGTCCAAACTCTTTGGGGAAAAACTTGTGACTGACTGTATGTGTATAAATACAGAAAGGGGAACTGAAACTAGACATGACTAGTTCGCAAAAACCTTGTGATAAGTAATCAGAAAATCAGAGTTTGCTTATGCCAGTGACAGAGGGAAAAGGTTGGGGCTTTTGAACCAATTGAACCAATCATATTGAAGGTGACATGTTAGTCTTATTTGTTTTCTTGATTCTATAAAAACTGTTGTATATGTGTTTTTCGGTGGGATTCTCAATGGAATTTGTCTGAGATCCTCCGGCCTTGCTTCTTGGGAGAGATTCCCTGAGAACTGCTCGGGAAGATCTCCTGGCCGTGATTAAAGCATTTAAAGGACATTTGCAGGTCTGTTTGTCGATTTATTCCTGCGCAGGAAGCTATATATATATTGAAATTTACAATACGGCATTTAGCAGACATTTTTATCAAACGCATAAAGAACTTGGCAATACTAGAAATACTGCAATGTCAAGTTTTAGGAATAACATTGAGGTACAGAAGCTAGGGGCTGAAGTCGATTGTGAGTCAAGTCTCCCGTGTGCTTTGCGTGCAAAGCTTTATTTGTATGATGCACTATGTAGAGCGTTTCAAAACATTCACTTAAAGTATGATTTCATTTAGGATGTTACCTTAGGCAGTATGCAGTTCACTAGGTTTTGAACTGAGCTTTACAAAAGCACACGTCTAGCCCGGTCTTTCTTTCTAGCTCTCTCTTTCTCTTTTGTCTCTCACTCGTGGCCACACACAGCGTACAAATAAATGCTGCTCAGGCAACAGGCACCTGTCGTTCTTGATACAAATTGACATCTTTGAGATGGCGGGAGCACCTGTCTGTGCCTGTCTCTGTCAGGATACAGCTAATAGCTTCTGGCACTTTGCTACAGTAAGTGGTCGAGAGATTTGATCAGGATGAAGCAGCGTCAGAGCCTCACTTTACCTCCTGGGTGTCCCTTTAGCACGGCTGTTCTCAGGGAACAAATGAATCCCAGGAAGAGTAAACAGCATCCTGTGGAGGATCAGTAAACAATTACTTGAAGCTTGCAGGAGGTGTTGGCATATTAGTCACTGAACAGTGCTGTGAAGTACCCAGGTTATCTAATCTGTCAGAATATTACAATAGAAAATTATGTCAGAATATTACAAAATCACAGTTAACATTGTCTAGCTTTAAAGGGATAATTGGCCAAAAAATACGTTTTTTTTTTCACCCGCTTGTTTTTTTAAACCAGTACGGCTAATTTTGACTGTAAGACAAACAACATGTTAATTTATAAATTAATACTTCCCCCAAAAAATATTTGTATCTTTTTTTGCATTATTGCGAAAAATATACTTAATATATTTTATTGCATTTTGCATAAAAAAAAAAAGGTGTTTGTCCATAATGCTGTTTCCAAAATCACACATTCATATGTCTAACTTTGGTCAGTAAAAATTAAATCACAGATCATTTTATTTCAAATTAATTTACTAATGTTAATGTCAAATTCTGCAATTTTTCTTGGTTTATTAAATATATGACATAATTCTATATTATATAAGTAACAGTACTGTTAGTAAATGAATCTGTAATTTAATTTATATATAACAAATATTAATAATAAATAATACATATAATAATAATAATAATAATAGCAACAGCAAAATATATTAACATAATATACATATATTGTTAATAAATGGCAATTATTATTGTATAAAATAACAACTGTTATTATTATTATTAAAACTATATTAATACTATATTAATAACAACAACAACTATATATTATTATACCCATTATTAATAATATATTGTATTAATAATGTATTATTATTAACAATTATTATTATTTCATCAAGAACAATAATACAAAAATAACAAATAAAGAAATACTAGTAATAGCAAAAAAAAAAATAAAAAAAATATATATATATATATATAAAAATGCATGACACCCATAAACTCCTCCACAAACTTTTGCAACAACAGAAAAGCAAAGTATCTCAAGGTCTCCCAATATGTGTGGACATTGTGGCACTGCACTTTAAATGAATCACAAACTGGTCTACTTTAAAACACCCAGTAGATTAAGCATGTCCTTTTGCGGCTGGGAACCAATTTAAAGCCTGATTAATTACATGATACACTAAACCTCTGAAGCACAATCCTGGAACCTGTACGTGCCACTCGACTTTTAACCCAGGTGTCTACAGAGCAAAGGCATAGATGACACGATCCTTGAAATGGCATCTTTCTCCATGCCTTAAAGTGTGTTTATGTAAGCTAGCATAGCCGGAAACCTCTAGAGGCCCAGTATCAGTCATTAAATTAATGAGCATATCTCTGGAGATCCTTCATGCAAAACAAAGATGTCACAACAGGCTGTTCTTCATGATGAGATCTGTTCATCCCCGAGCAGTGGTGCTGACATGGTGTAAGACGTCCTTATGCACATTTGTTCCTCCATAATGGACAAAACTTTTTTTTTTTCAGTTACGTTGTGTCCTGAAATAACCAATGTATGTCCCTGACACAAGAAGGTTAGAGATTTGTCTTCAAAAGTATACAGTTTGAAAATCAATTATCAAAACAACCAGCATGATCCAAGTCACCCTGACCACACAGTGTGAAATGAAGAGCTAAAATACCACCAGAGATTACAGTTTTGGAAGAAAATCAATGATAAAGGCTGAGATTAAAACAGTCTCCTGTGGACACTCAATGACAAGACATGCTCTGAGGAGAGCTTTCCAACCCTCTATTCAATGGAAACAAAAAGTCAAGAACGTTTTACTTTCGTCTGCGATGCGCAGACGTGTTCAGACTGGTAGACGACAGAGTCTGACGTACAATTTCAATTACAGATGGTACAAGGGGAACAATTCTCAGACCTTCAAAGGTAGCATTACACATCTGCGGGGAGGTTCAATTTAATCTCCAAAGCAAGCCGGAAGCAGTATCAGGGGTTTAATTAAGAATAAAATTTAATTTCCAAACTTCTCTTGAATTAACAAAGACAAACTCATTATTAAAGCCTGCATATAAACAAGCCAATTACACCCAGAGGCGTGAAAAAAAAAAATAGCCTATGAAATCGTGTTTTAAAGCAATTTCAGCGTCATACAATTAAAATGAAGTGAACATACCCCAGTCAGAGAGATGAAACAATGGTTTGAGGAGTCGATAATAAAGCATGGGTTCGGGGATGGCACGAGACCAGTCATTTAATGAGGTACTCATTAAAGTAGATTCACAGAACTAGAACGCCTGCAGGAAGGAAGAATGAGAGAATCAAATGCAGAAAAAAAAGGCATTTTAATGGACAGAATGTGAAAAACAGAAGATTGATTTTAGCTGTCAGAAATTTGCAGGTGGTGTATGGACAAAGATGTGTGTGAACTGGATAACAGGGGAGGCCGACACTAGTTATAACTTTCACTCCAGTGAATATTCATCAGGTTGCATTAATTATTAAAGGCCATATTATGTATAAACACTTACATTAAATATTTGGCCAAAATGTGATGAAATGTGATGTAATGTGATACAATTAATGATGAAATATATATATATATAAATATAAACTCTTGGCTTGGCAAATAGAACTGCGTACTGTAAAAAGTAATAAACTGCATAAACAATTGCATAAAAAAAAAAAAGAAAACCTACAAACCTCTGCAAGAGTCAAGCATTTTTGACTCAAAACCATAGTTCCTGAGACGTTGAGATGACTGTCAAAAAGTGGCCCAATTCTCTGTGTGACAACTAGATAACTCCCCTTCATAGTGGAAGTGTGATTGTGTGATACATGTGTACGAATATGCTTTTCTGTGTGGTTGTTTTCAAGAGTGTCCAAGTGTTCTTGGCTACTGAAAGCACGTGTACTCTAGTCTGTTAGTTATGGATGTGATTTAAGAGGCTAAGTAGAGGAAGCGCTGCTCTCTGATCCTCCCCTGAGCACCCGCTGTCAGCCGCTAAAGAGACAGAGGCTGTAAATGAATCCTCTCTTTACAAAGCCAGTTAAAAAAGCCTTCAGAGCCACACCGACACCCCAGAGACCAGCCTGTCCAGCTTGCATCAGCCCGCTACACCCAACGCCTGCCAGCTATATCTGGCTGAGGGCCAGAACAAGCTTCAGCTGAGCTGTTTTTACGGCAACATTAACTTAGACAAGATTTATATATCAGTTCAGCACAACACTTCCTGAATTCAGCATAAAACCTGTATGACGTCAATGACATCCAACATCATTGGTTTTCATGTGTCTATGGGTCTCATTCGTTAGCCAGTGTGTAAAGCCTGTATGCAAACATTTTCACCAATAAATCATGATTTCACAAACTCAATACCACACAAAAAAAGAAATATAAGAGAATAAATAAATAATTTGTATTGTAATAATAATTAATATGTATAATAATAAATTATGAATAAATAAGAAAAAACAATAATAATAATAATAATTATTATTATTATTATTATAAAATATGTTTTCTTAATAATGATTATTATTATTATTGAATATACTGAATAATTTTTATTTTACAAAAATAATTTATTGTTAAATTAAATAAGAAAATAATAAATAAATAATTATTTTATTATTAGTATAGTATTACTATTAAATAAGAAAATACATAATTACATATTATTATTATTATTAAATTGTTTTCTTAATTATTATTGAATACAAAAACAATTCAATGATTAATTGTTATTATTAAATAAATAAATAATTATTACTATTATTATTATTAAATAAGAAAATACATATTAATGAATGTGGTCAATTATTATTGTTGTTAAATAAGAATAACAATTTACATTTATTGTTATGATTAAATAAGATAAATAAATATATTAAATAATTATATAAATTATATTATATAAAATAAATAATTTATTCTTGTTATTGTTATTATTATTATTGTTATTATTATTATTAGAACACAGTGAGTGGACCATGAAGAATAGTCCTCTGATATCGGCACACACTGCTAGGTTTGATCGGATTCAGTGTGCAGAAAGGCATGATAGCCGGGCCACTCAGTCTCTGACAGCAGAACGGTCCTCAAGCTTTCTGCAGAGAGGTGCTAGAGCCCCCTAGAGACTGACCTATCTGAGAGAAAGACAGTTTTACTGGCCTTTCTCTTCAGGTCAAACAGAGTGTTGGAATGTTGGAGAAATTGCAGTCCTGTTGTGAATAGAGCCCTTCATACACGACCTGATGAAAAGGTCCACAACAGCCACGCATGTGGGAGTATTTGATGTAGACAATGAGTCAGAGCTTAAAAGACGTGCAGGTTCTCCATCAAGGTTTATTTACTCAAACAATATAGCAGCTCAGTAGGCTCAGTGGGACACGGTTGTCAATTCCAATGTCAATTTAACTTCTTCCTCATATTAACACTGTTGTCAGGTTTTCATGTATGCCTTAGGGTCCAATTAGTCATATCACAAAGTTGGCAGATAAAATAAAAATTTAGATCAATAAAATGTGCACTCAACACAAATACTAATTATTAACAGGAATATAAAAAAATAACAGCATATAACTAACTAAATTAGTGCCTAAAATATTTGCACAACCTGGAAAGTGTACATGAAAATAATAATAATAATAAATTATATGTATTAAAATAGAAAAGTTATTTTAAATTGTACTACTATTTCACAATACTACTGTTTTTACTGTATTTCTGATCAAATAAATACTAAAATAAAATATAATTGTGAACTATCCCTTTAAGATAAAAAATAATGACAGAAGTCATAGTCAGGGGGAGTGACATAACAGAATGTGAGCGAACACTGGATGGAGACGGCAACTGGTGGTGCATGGCGAGATCAGAGGACAAAAAGAGCGATGTGAAACATCTCGCCTCTCTCCATCATTGAATCATCTGATTGACCTACAGATCAAAGTGGTCAGAGCCGATCTGAAGCAGTGTCAAGCTCTCAGTCATACTCTTAAAAGTACTGGCTTGGCAAGAACAGGAAGAAGTGGGCTGCCACCCAGAAGGTCTAGAGTTTGAGCGTTGCTGCCGGCATGCTAGTCCGGTGACATCTCCTTGTGATGCCCACTGTGTACCGCTAGCGTGCCCTTGAGCAAACCACTTAAACCATTTCTGCTGCAGGGGACAAGACTTATACTGCAGTGTGACCTCTCTGTTAGATAAGAGACTCAGCATCTTTCACTCAAAACACCACAACATCCTGTCAAAAAATAACAAATAAAGACGAGCTAGTGAAGAACAGCATCTTTGCCTTAGATATGTGTTGTTTAATATCTACTCATCTATGTAGTGTTCAAAAAATCAAAATGTTTTTTTTAAATGTTTTCTAATGGAATATTGCAGTATTCATTATAAATCATTTATCCGTGCATGTCATTTTTTTTCTAAAATCATTTGCCCTTTTTAAAAGTGCCCCATTATGCTTTTTTGAATATTACCTTTCATGCAGTGTGCAATATAGTCATTTGTGAATGTAAAGGGTCTGCAAGGTTTAAAGATCAAAGTGCAAGTCAAAAAATATATATATTGTCCAAAAAAAAAAACAATTATTCTGTACTGGCGTAACGAGTCGCCAGTAATTCCAGTCTCACCTCCTGATACAAACCTATAGGTTTGAAACTAATTTGCATAACGCCAGTCTATGGTCTTCATTGGCTGCCTGCGGAAAAACGTATTTTCGTATGTTTTTGCGGGAAAAAAATATTCTCGTCGCTAAGGTTAAACCACTGGAGTCACATGGACTATTTTAACGATCTCTTTACTACCTTTCTGGGCTTTGAAAGTGGTAATAACGTTGCTGTCTATACGGAGGGGTCAGAAAGCTCTCGGATTTCATAAAAAATATCTTCACTTGTGTGAAGACTTCACACGAAGGTATTTCATGTTCGGAACGACATGAGGGTGATTCATTTTCATTTTTGGGTGAACTAAACCTTTAATAGCATTATTCCAATAAAATTATCATGACTGTAATTGGGATTAAAAATTGGCTTTTGTGATAAAAGAAATTTGGCCTCTAATTTTATCAGAAATGCAACAGAATACATGTTTTTCTTCATGGTATATAAATAAATAAATCTTTATAAGAAGTGTAAAGACGACAAACTGCAATATAGAATAACTACGTTGTTTTTCTTCATAAAGATATAGATAGATAGATGCATATCATGAACAGTAAGACATATTTATGGCTGGTAAATTTCCTCCTTTCACTAATGTTAGCACAAGATGTTAATTTTTTATCCTGCTTAAACCACACAGTTATTTACCAACCTGATTTTAGCTAATTTAATCCACTGGATGTGTTCATGATAATGTGTGACCTAATGAGATAATGATCAAAGGAACACAAGTGATGACATCTTCAAGAAAAGGTCACTTTCATTCATTTTCACATAACACTAATAGAGATCCCATTAGAGGCGGTGGACTATCATTATTAGGGTTGTTGATGCATTGATTGTGTGCCTGCCAGATTAAAAAATAAATGATGCACATGCATATAGACGGAGTGAGCTCTTTTCAAAAGAGCCCTTTACACCCTGTACTAATAAAACACAAGTGAATATAACGATGTGCTAGATATAGTCACTCTCAGGTCGTCATGTTGATGTTAACTAGTGTTGATAAAATTCAAACTTGGGTTTGTTTCATAAAAACAAAAACATTTCTCATGAATGTAGATTGGTTTCTTATGTAAGTTTATGTAAATTTTGGCCTAACAGTTTTGGGCAACTTTTATACTTTTAATAGTTTTAAAAATATTATTACTTTTAATTAAAACTCTGAGGTTGTGCAAGATCCCCCATTTTCCAACAGAGTCGTTGGAGCCCAAAGTAATTCCACTGGCTGAGACAACTAACCCCAATCTCATTAGAAAAGATTTTGAAAGAATTTGAACAATTATTCATACAGATTTTAGATTTCAGAAATTAGCAAGCATGAAAATCCACCCCTAAAGCTAACCATCATTGGGGCATAAGCAGATCATACGAAAATGTACAAATGAGATGAATTCATACAAATTAGCCAGCAATTCACCAAAATGTAAAATAATTAAAATTGTCATCAGAGTCTGTTGGACAACTTTTGTATATGTGTCTGATTAAATGATAGTTAACTGCTTTACAATCCATTTATTCGTAATCATAATGTCTAAATTACATGTCACAATATATTACAGAAGGTAAAATGGTCAAATACAAAAACATTCCCTTTATTTGTTTTCAGTTAGCCTTTATTATAATGTAGTCACAAGGTAATGTTTGTTTTATAAATATTTCTTTATTTATTAGAGTATTAATTAATTTATTTATGATTTGACAAAAAAGGGGACATTTATTGTATTGTACACTGAGTCATTTACTGAGTTTTGGAGGGGAAATACAACTGTTGCCACTAGAGGGAGTACGTTGTGGGTTACTGTTGTGTGGTGTTACTGTTAACCTCAGACACTACAAGCTGCGACTGAAGAAAGCCATTTAAGTCTTTGTCATTTATTTCTCCAGATAATTCAGCAATGTTCATAAAAAGTAAAAATGTGTACCATTGTTAACCCGAATAATGTCTTCGTGGTGGTTAGATGTCCGGATGAAAGTAACAGTAAAATGACGGTTGATCTGTGTTGTGATGTGGTCGATTCACATGTAAATAATACAATTTAATTCAGTATGTAGTAATTTACCAATATTTCAATTTCCAGAAATAAATTAGAAATACACACCGGTTTGTTGATGGACATACTCTTGTTAATGCTGATGGTGAGGAATTACAGTTGCAACATCTCATAATGTACCTTAAAGGAACCGTATGTAAGAAATGTATTTCAATTAATCATAAAATGGCCCTGATGTGTCACTAGACATTAAGAAATCATGTTCATTTCAAATACTTATATCACTGACAACAGTAGTCTGGCCAGGATATTGTCATTTTAAAAGTGAAGTTGCAGCCCTCAACTGATGTTGATGTTGTCATGTTGTGTTTTGGCCTGATGCGCCACCCTCCACCAATCTACCAATCACGAAGTCAGTAGTGTTTCGGCATCCGGGTTGCCAGCTCTGCTCTAGTTACCACAGCTGCAGCTACAAACGTGTCGGATAAAAAATGTCTAACGTTACGAAACCTAAAAGACCTCGTTATGAATCCGAAATACGTTGTGACAAAGTCCGAAATAAAACAAGAAAAAAACTTACTGTGTAGGACTCGTCACTTGCCATTGGAAGCTCCTTGTGGCAGCCTACGTTCCTGCTGATTCCTGCAGCCTAACTGGCAACCACGAGTCAGGGGGGAGGGGGAGGGGATACACCGCTCTACAGTCATTTGAAAGTGATTGCAGTACCAGTTTTGGCCACAATCTTACATATGGTTCCTTTAAACTGAGTAGCGTAGGCTATCATTGAGAAACGTCCTGCTAAAGTCATCCTTGTGATGGAGGTTCGGGTTGAATAAGTGGTTCTTCCAATGTTTCGTCATCCGACTTGTGCTCAGATTGATATGATAAAATCTGGGTAAAATCGACGCCATCGTTAGTGTCTTTACAGTGTGTAAAATCGCTGACGACTGGGACAGAGCATCCGAAACACGCGCTGTCCGCGGTAGACCAATCACAACAGACTGGGCCATCTGGCCAATCAGAGCACAGTAGAGCCTCGGACCGATTCATCTGACGAGTAGTTTGAGAATCATTAAACAATGTGGTGATGTGCAATGTATATTATGAGAAAATTAAACTGTTTTTTCACCTTTGATGCATGTAGCCTAAACCTGTTGTAGGAGACCTCCAAAACAAAATTAGGAGCCTTTAAAGTAGCATAATAGGGGCACTTTAATAAAGAGACGATACGAGCTGTGACTGAGGAAAGCCACTGAAGTCTTCAGGAAATGACTTAATGACTTAGATTAATGATTAATCTATTTACGTGTTCCACGCCCGGGATCCGTAACATAAGCAAGCTAACAGCTAAGCTTAAATAAAGGTAAGCTAGCAGCTTGGCCTATGGATCGAATATGAGACGATATTACAAAAGCTAAAATGTTCAAATTAAACATTTCCCTTTTAGCCATTCCAGTTAGCCTTTGGTTAACAGGCCATAACAGCTTAGCCTACATATCGCAAATGAAATTATATGAACCAAAAATTAACAAATGTAACATTTCACCTTATTTGTTTTCAGTTAGCATTTGGTTAGCAAGCACACATATCACATAATATACAGAGGCTAGGAAAGGTCAAATTAAATATTTCCCTTAAGCTAACAGCTTAGCCTACTAGTTTAGGAAAGCACAAACAGGTTAATCAAAGCATCAATTAGCAAGATATCATGATAATGCACATGTTTTTAATCAGGTACTGAGGAAAGGAGATAGTGTTCTGCAGGAGACTAGGATCTTGTATGACACCGGAAATGTTTTAGCTGATCACAACTAAGGTATAAGCAAAGATATCGTAGCATAGTCTGGAGAACTCAGTAAAAAAATTTAAGTCTCATTATAGTGAAGCTAAACATGATTTTGTGTATTCAGATTCAGAATGATTGTTCCCATCTGACGAAACTTTAATCAGAACTTCATTTGTTCCACTACTCTTGTCTGGGTGCAATTTATATTTGTTTACAAGCTCAAACTAGTTTCATTGCTGATAACGACAAGCAAGACTGCCTGATTTTCACAATTTTATTAATCAAATTATTCATTAAAATGATGCAGGCTGCATTTATTATATTCAGCCTCACTGAATTTGTCCCAGAGTCTTTGCCTCAGAGGAACAAACACACACAAGTGGCACGCCAACACACACAAGCACACTTTTTAGAGGTTATGTATATGGATTACATCAGACACTTACTCATTTTCTGAATCAAATGCTGTGCTCACTGAGTCCAACAATGAAAGAAGATATTTTAGTCCTTTGGCAGAATACAAAGTCTCAAATGCGTGTTCTTTTGACAAGCAAATATTACAGACGACAGCCGCTCTTGGCCTTTGGAAGTAATTTAACTTGAGGACATCAGACCCTTTACACTGATCACATAATTCCCTATTTGTCTCTGTTACTCTGTATCATTGCTTGTCTCTCTAAATACTACATCTCTATATTTAAATATGTGTGCCTCAATACACCGTGTGTCACATTTCCTCCATAATCACCAAGATGCTGCTTTGATTTGATATTTTACAGCTTATATTTCCCCACGTTGCTATCAGCTGCCACATTCATGGATCTAACGTCACTTGTATCCATCCCTATAGACACACTGTCACCGTAATGCTCAGCTTAATTTAGTTCATGGACTTTTAGTTTGTTTTCATTAGTCACTTGTGTCTCTTTGTCCTAGTTTCCCGCCACTCATTAGTTTCTATGGTCACTGATTATCATCACAGCTGTTCTTTATTTTGTCATCATCACCATGTATTTAAATTCCTCCTTGAGCACTCTTCAGTTGTCCGGTATTGTTTGTGTTTCACACGCTTTCTCACATGTTGGCTGGTTTTAGTTGATTAAATACACCTTGTGTTATATTCGCTTCATCTTCCTTGGATTTAGCGTTTTACACACACACACACACACACACACAAAGAATTTAATAGAGCCACCGGTAACACTTTAGAATCCTGTTCATCATAAATGAATTACTACACAAGAACAAATGAGTAACGCAATATTAACATGCAACTGCTATTACAGTAACTAACACAAAACTCTTATTAATGAATTATTAGCGCTCATTGAATGTGGTAGTAGTTCACTGGAGTGAATTCAGGTTGATTGGGACACTTTTTCCAAGTCATTTGAATGGCAAAAAGTGTCACAATCACCCTGAATTCACCCCTATTAGCTAATCAGAAACTACTCTTTTTTTTATACCTCCCAGAGGACTACTATGAGAACTATATACAGGTTCATAATTAATGTGAATAATGTATAATGTAGTAGCATAAGTTCTAGTAATGACTGAAGTCACTGCAAGCATTTAAGGTTTTGGATAGTAATTCCTTCTGAAGGATTTGATAGTTCTTCAGTCGTTAGTACCAGTGGGTTCCCATGATCTTCACTTTAGAATTAATTATACATAATAATGCATTATTCACATTAATTATGAATACACTGTAGTAGTTCTTACAGTAGTCCTGGGAGGTATGAAATTTTTTTATTGATTAGCTAATAGTGAACTGCAATTCAACTGATCGCTGTTACTTACTAATTAGTGATTCAGTTTCTTGTTAGTTAATAGTAGTTACTAGAATGTTAATAGTGTGGTACTCATTTGTACCTGTGTAGTGATTCATTAATGACGGAACAGTTAACGAGTCATCAATTCCCTTCTTCCCATTTACAGCACTCATTGCTTCATTATTATTTCATAGTATGAGATTTTGATATTATTCTACAAGACAATGATAACGAGCTTCAAAATCCGCGAGGAATGGAAAAGGCACGTGTAAATGTTCTCTGAGTAAAACGTAATTAGTTCAGAAGTGAGACAACTGAGAGTTAAATCTAAGGTCTCTCTGCTCTTCTGACATAGGCTACAGTAATGCAGTTGCTTGTAAAATGTTTTTACCTAAAAAATAGGGATGCATGATATGCTAAATCGTACCATACCAATTATCTGCCAATAATTTTTTAGGTCATTTTTGTGCATGTTCTTTTCTCTTTTTACATTTAGATCACTTCTGCTATCATCTAACTGTCAGGGGTGTGTGGTAATAGCCAACACGCACGGAGGAGAACAAGAGCTAATCCAAACAATACACAGTCTTTGTTGACAAAACCACAAATGTAGGAGATCACTGGAGATGTACGGAAGAAACTCAAACCACATATAAAGTTGATGAGAACCAACAAACACAACTGAAAACTCAGGGCTGGGCAAAAAAGGGACAGTTGAATCTAATCAGTGACTATGGAAAATAAACAGGGTAAAGCAGGGACTAAACTATGGGTCCGTTTACATGTAACAGTTTCATTTTATGCATTTTGGCCTTTCATTTACATGGCAATGGCATTTTGGGGGCCTGAACCTGCAACCTTTTGAAAACGGGTTTCAAAGTTTTGAAAAACGATACTGTTATCATCTCCGTGTAAACTACAAAAACATGAATTTGTAAAAATGGTGATGTCATCACACTCATACATATTGGGCCCTATTTTAACAATCTGAAACGCAAGTGTCAAAGCGCAAAGCGCAAGTAACTTTGTGGGCGGGTCTCAGCGCTGTTGCTATTTTCCCGGCGGGATAAATGACTCTTGCGCCCGGCGCAAATCTAAAAGGGGTTGGTCTGAAGTAGCTTCATTATTCATAGGTGTGGTTTGGGCGTAACGTGAAATAAACCAATCAGAGCATCATCTCACATTCCCTTTAAGAGCAGATGCACTTTTTCCTTGGCGTATTGCTATTATAACGGCGGATTTGCCAGGCGCGCGCCAGGAGCGGTTCACAGCCGAGGAGAGCAACACTCTCGTCACGGCCGTAAAAGAGAGAGAAGTGACATTGGGGATGGAGAAACACACCCAAATTAGCTTCGGTTAAACAAGCATATAATAATGTGGGTAAATGTGTAAGCTAGATGTATGCTTTTATAATAAATTGTCTATCTATCTATCTATCTATCTATCTATCTATCTATCTATCGTTTGTAATAATATGATTTGCAAAAATGAAAACTGCTGCTTCTGTGTAGATTAGAGAATCAAAGTGTATGCGCGTTGTGCACGCTATACATTATGGTCAAGCATGCGCCCTTAAAATAGCATAATGAACAACGCGCAACGCGCCACTGACTTTAGACTAGGTTTTTTCTGGCCAGTGGTGCAATTGTTTTATGGAACAGTAAAATAGCACCAGGGATTGTTTGCGCCGGAACACGCCTCCTTTTTTGCGCTGAACCGCCCAGGGAGCGCAAGTTCATTCCCTAGTTTAGCGACGTGCTTCTGTGGAGGGAAAAGCGCGCTTTGCGCGGGTGCAAAATAGGAATGAAACATGCGTCGGTGTACAAAGTCAATTGCGCTGGGTGCAAGATAGGGCCCTCTATGCGTTAAGCCTATAGGCACGTATTGTTTCTTGACAAGTTGACATCGCCATCTACTAGCTTAAAGGTGAACTAAGTAACTTTTTTACCTTAACCGAACATCTTCGGAGTCATTGGAATAGTTATATGACTTTTTTCGGGTTGAATGGTGGTCGTCTCGCACCCCCCAAGCGCCTGTGAGCGGAAAAACCACCCTTGCAACTTTGGGCCGGCGGGCCGCAGCGTCAGGAAGTATCGCGTGATATCAGGTCTCGCGATGTAACGAATTGCTTTAGGGCAAAAAAAATTGCTAAAATTCTGTCAATATTGCGCTCCCTCACGCTGTTCGAACCCGAATGAAGAAGACGTTTTAAAGAATGTCCCATCTGCTTTGATGTCGTTGATCTACTAGCCTCTGGTATCTGAGAGTCACCAACGAGTTTTTCGACAGTGTTGTCAAATATCTATTCCGAAGCTGTAGGGGGAGCTCTATAGCGAAACCTGCGAGCAAAAAGCGAGAATACAGCGAAGAATTTCCAGAAACTGCATGGCCCTGCTTTAACATACATAATACAGCATTTTAGTCATTTTGCGGATCTGTGTGAACGGGATCGTTTTGACAATATGTTGTCTGTACATGAAAAACGCAAAAGGAAAACATTTCAGTTTTTAGTACTTCATTGTCGTGTAAACATACCCTAAACAGAAACACATTAACAAAATGAAAACTAGTGACAAACTAAATTAACATATTCCTGACACTAACACTTATTCTTTAAAAACACTGTTAAATGTAATCTTTAGCAAATCTCAAAATAAATATCTGTTTTACATACTGTGCATTATAATAAAATCACTTATTTAAAACTAGAATTTCGTTTTTAATGCGTTTTATATTTTCTTTGATTTAGGCAAACTATATTAATTTAATTAATAACATGAAAGTAATTATCGGCTTTTGTGCCAGAACTTTAATATCAGTACATTCCATACTTTTTTTGTATGCTGATTCCTGATTACATAACATCATTCATTACTAGTATTTATTACCACACTCAATTTGAGGTTTTAAAGTTTTATTTTTCATTCATTTATTTTAGACAAAATAATATAGAATTTTAATATTGGCCAGAATTATAATGTGATTACTAATGTATCCTGATTATGTAACACCATTAGTAGGCTGAAATATCTTGCATTTGTTAAACTGAGCATTCATACTCTCTCCACTGTAGATTCATGTCACGTCTCATTTAAAGATGTGAACTAACAGTAAATTCTAATAATAGCAAAGAAAGAAGCTAAATGTTCATGAGGGCCAGTGGGACATTTGCCATCCAGCCTGATTGTTTGATATAATATCTATATAACATCTAATGTCAGCAGGGGCTTTCAAATTTGATGTGATCTTTACTGTCTGCTGCATTTGCGAAAATGTGGCCGCAGCTTGTGGCATTGCATTCTGACAGGAAATCGAGGAAGACTTGCTGACTGTCGACGCATAATCGAAATAAGGTCATAATTATCCGTTGAAGCAGTGCATTGTGCTTATCAGGACTATAAACTCCATCACTCCATCCAATCTACTCTAGACATAAGAGCATCTCTCCATTAAGCTGTTTGATTGAAAAGAAAACTATACCGCACAGCTTAAGGCAAACCAAGCAACTATCACAGAAGTAAATCTTTCTAGACTATGAAACTAAACCAGTTCCTGTCTCTCTCGTGGTGTAGGTCATTTCCTGTATCTCTGCTGCTGCTGTTGTTTGACTCTTTCTGTTAAGACACTTGGTCTCACAGATATGGAGTTTCTGATGACAGAGGCAACTTACAAACTTCTTATCATTTTATGCATGATACAAGGTAAGAGGGGCTTGTATTTCTACCAACAAAGAAAAACGTTTAGTAGCTTTTTAACTGAACTGGCCATGTGGTTGGTTGTTTAATGACGTGAAACTGATTGTTTTGTCCTATTTATTAATTTAGTCAAAAATGCATTCAAATTGCAATTTGACTTAATGCAGGTCTCCTATGATAAGCCTGATTTTCATTTCTGTGTTAAAATGAATGTAGTCAAAAATTACAGGATGATACAACTGTCCTGATTTCATAATAAAAACAAAAGCATAATTAAAAGAATTAATTGTTGAGAGCAAAAATTAATATTTCAAAAACTTTTGTCTGCCAAATACAACCAACAAGCAGAAACATCCTGAAAAACAACAACAAAAATGATAGGAAATTATATCACATAGAAGACCACATAAACCCTTGAAAAATATCACACAATGTGATTTATCACCAAGCAAGGTTAGTTCAGGTTGTAAGATGCCATGTGGTGCAACAAAAATGTAATGATAAAAATGCATGTATGTATAAATAAATAAAATACATTATATCTTAGAATATATAACTATTTTTAAATGATGATTAAAATAGGCTCACTCTATAACACTCTAATCCAAGGAAGATGAAGACATAACACAGGGTTCCTTTAAATAGATCCAAATAGACAACCAACATGCGAGACAGCGTGTAAACATAAACACGAACAATACCAGACAACCGAAGATTGCACAAGGAGGAACTTAGATACATGGTGGTGATGACAAAATAACGAACAGCTGTGATGATTAGTGTTAGTGTTCATGGAACACGTGACTAATGAAAACAAACAGAAAGTCCATGATAACTAAACAAACTGAAGATAATGGTGACACACTCACATGCAGACAGCGTGTAAGGGAAATATATTACCTTTTATTTAATGCTTAAAAACAATAAATAAATAAACTTTTATCTTGAAATAATATATTTTTACATAATGATTAAAAATGTACAAAGAAATTAAGAAATATATCTAAAAATAAAATTAAATGTAATAAAATTATACTAGATGACACTTTTTATAATGCCTTAAAGGTGAAAACTTGTCAATAACACATCTCTTAGAATAAATGAACATTGACCAATGATGCAATCTGTGGTTTCATGAAAGAAACTGATTATCATTCATGAAAATGGTTTATCAGGAACGTACGGAATGCTTATAAATCACAACGTGTCCGTAACTGCTGTGGAGGGACAGAACGTCAGCCTGCCATGCTTTGTGGGAGAGGAACATGAAATCAGAGTTATCCAGCTAGAATGGATTAAACAGCAAAAAGGAGATGAGAAGACTGATAAGAAGATTGTGGTGTTCCATCCGGCATTGCCACCATATTACTTTCAAACCGGTCCTCTTCTGACGACGATGACCAGTTCAAAAACTGGACAGCTACAGGGCTCTGTCCTGACCCTGTATGAAGTTACCATGAAAGACAGTGGAAACTATATGTGCGAAATTACTTCTTATCCTAATGGCTCGATTAAAAGAACTACAAAGCTGCAGGTCACAGGTAGGTAAACTGCTCACGGTAACCTACATTCTCATTCTCAAAAATGTAAAAGTGAACAAGCAGCTGCTAATTTCAGAGCCTCCAGCATCAGCGAAGATGTCACATCCATACAAATTCATAAAAGAGGGAGATGAAGTGAAAATAACTTGTTCAGCAAGACCTCCACCACTCCGTTATAAACTTAGACGGTCAAAGGTGAGTCAGATTGAAAAAATCGTCATTTCTAAATGCCACGGTCTATATAGCTGTTGAGTTGATCACATTCTCCTCATCAGGACAAGCTATTTTGGATGGAAAGCTTGAATGGAGAGTTCATTTTACCAAACGTCACCAGAAACAACAGTGATTTGTACATCTGTTTACCTGAATGGGACTCATCTGTCCAACATGAGCAAGGTCTCAAATCCACTATGGAACTGACTGTCAATTGTGAGTGTTGAGAATACAAAAAAAAAAAATTTGTTTTAATTAATCTTTATCATTCTCTGTTAAATTAAAGCTTATGTAAGTACATAAAATCCATATTAAATATATCCTATTCTTCCAAACAG
This sequence comes from Squalius cephalus, assembly GCF_949319135.1. Taxonomy (NCBI): domain Eukaryota; kingdom Metazoa; phylum Chordata; class Actinopteri; order Cypriniformes; family Leuciscidae; genus Squalius; species Squalius cephalus. Next base: position 15,634,059 of record NC_137145.1, read on the forward strand.
TTCTTGATGACATTGAGTGTAACACAAGCAGCCCTTTTAATGTCAGTTTTGGTGAGGATGTGACGATTTCTTGTATTGCAAAAGCATCTCAGTACTTACAATATAAGTGGATGAGGGTAAGACTGTTAAATATTAAGAGATTGAAATTAAATATGTAAGAAGCATTGTTTTAAATAAATCTTTTGTAGTGTATTAACTCAAGTTTGCTTAAAATGACAAATTCATGTGATGATTTTTAGGATGACACAACACTGTCTCTCTCAGACACTTTGTCTCTGACTTCCATGACATCTAACCAGTCAGGAACATACAAACTGACAGCTGTCTTTCAGGACAATCAGCTCCAGACATACATAGAGTTTTCTATCCATGTTCTCTCAAAGCAAATCGAAGGTAAGAAAAAGCTTTTCCTTTTTTTTTTGTTATTGCAATCATATGGCACTTCCATTTTTAACTGTGAATATGAAATGATAAAGTCCCAGTTTGCCCAAAGCAGATGCACAATAGAGTGCAAACAATGGAAAAACTCAATCCCACCACTGAAGCCAATGAATTAATAATAAATTTTGGAACAGAGGTAAATTTATCAATTTCCCTCGGTCTAAACTCTCCAGGAGTTGTTTTAGGAAAGGCTGTTGGGGCGTTTCTGTGTGTGTGTGTAGGTCAGGCTTTGTCTACATTGTGGAATTAAATGTCTCCACAAGGATATTAAAACCTGAAATCATCTACAGTACATTTTAACCAGCTGATGGTCCCCATAAAGAAAACATAAATAAATCAAATAATCTAATGTAAAAAAATAAGATCATTATCATTAATTTGGGTCACCATGCAAGTAATAAGTACTCTGCCATGTGACTAATTGTGACAGTGAATAAAATCATTGTGCAAACAAATGTTATAATATAATATATTATAATACAATTCATTTTCAAAACCACTTAAAGGGATAGTTCACCCAAAAATGAAAATTATCCCATAATTTACTCACCCTCAAACCATGTGTATATGACTTTCAGCCAAACAATCGGAGTTACATAAAAAAAACATCCTAGCTCTTCCAAGCTTTATAATAGGAGTGAATGGTACCTTGTTTTTTGAAGCCCAAAAAAGAGCATCCATCTGTAAGCCCGTCTAGATCGGTCTAAGGGCGGCATCCGATAGAACGGGTGAAGGTCTCTGCGTGTTGCTGTCTTTCCGTGTGGCAAAGTAATTTAATTCCATTTATCTGACTCCATTTTATATCCGACTCCATTTTATCACAACCTCGAATTTAAGTTAGATAGCCAATTGGTTATAATAGTTTAACAATACATTTGATTGTTCTATTTAACTCTTTACTTATATTTTACCCATTCATATTAGGAAGCTATGTCGCTCAGAGGTCCTCACGCCTTTTTTAACATGGGTCTCACGATCACAATCTCGCCAGCTTCGGTCACCCAACAGAGGTAATTGCTATATACCTGAGATCAGTCGCATTCATGCTTACACAATCAAAGATACTTTGGTATAGCCCCCATGGAATTACATTCACTTGAATTTAATGGGGTTTTTTTTTTGTTTTGTTTTTATTAAAAAAGAGGCAAGACACACCCAGATTTAGGTTGGTCAAGCAGCACTTTTGCTGCCCTAAACGGAAATTCACTTCTTGTCTTTGCAAAACCAAGTACACTTGAATTAGTGCCAAATATTAGTCGGCACTAATCTGACGCAAAACTTGCGGTAACATACAAATCCGTTTAATCTACTTGGCAAAACAATTTCAGAGTCAGTCGGAATAAAATCAAATGTAACAATTTATTATGTCAGGTAAATGTATCATGCCAATTTCATAATCAGTTTCAAAACATCAAATGTTCTGGAATAAAGAGAGAAGATGCAAACCTGACATTCTAAAATACATGAGGCGGAGTGCCTGCATACACTCCACATCACGGGCTAATTTGAGTTACAAATCGTCCTGAGCCTCTTGTTGCATTTCTTTATATAGACAGAAACTTCTTTCACATGGAAACATGCTAACAATGAGAATTTGCATTCAGAGTTTACACCTTTTTGGAAGCAGAGTGCCATTTGCCTGGAGGACCCACCCCTCCTCTATGTGCTAGTTATCTCTAAACTCTTAAGAACTTTATTACCTTTTGGTTTACTTCTTTGGGAATGACACATTTGTACCAGTGTAGACATTTGGATATGGATATTTTCTTACAAAAAAGCATCACTTCACTTCAGAAGGCCTTTATTAACCCCCTGAAGCCGTGTGTATTACTTTTATGATGGATGGATGCACTTTTTTGGGCTTCAAAAAACAAGGTACCATTCACTCCCATTATAAAACTTGGAAGAGCCAGGATATATTTTTTTATATAACTCCAATTGTGCTTGGCTGGATGGCTTGAGGGTGAGTAAATTGTGGGATAATTTTAATTTTTGAGTGAACACTTGAACTTGATGCATGAACGCAGTTGCCCAGCCCTGTTTGTTTGAACCGCGAGAGGCGTCATTTGCCGTCATTACGTTGTGCGTCAAGTTCAAGTGTTACTCTTTTGGCGTAAATTGACCCGTTCGGCCGTCTGCCCTAAGCTAGTTATTTTAGTAGATAAAATAACTAGCAGATCTGTGTAGAGCACTTTAATCATGAATAGATGCACTTTAATGGACTTCCAAAGTCAAACGGCCATTCACTCCCATTATAAAGCTTGGAAGAGCCAGGACATTGTTTTATATAACTCCGACTGTATTCGTCTGAAAGAAGAATGCCATATACACCTAGGATGTCTTCAGGGTGAGTAAATCATGGGCTAATTTTCATTTTTGGATGAACTATCCCTTTAACCTATGTAGGATGGCAGGAATGCTGGAGCCTATCCCAGCGTCCCCAACTTAGGCAGGAAAACACCCTGGAAAAATGGCCAGTCCATCACAGATATCGTTTATATATTATTATATATTATATTATATTATATTATATTATATTATATTATATTATATTATATTATATTATATTATATTATATATTAGAACTGTGTACAAAAAAATGTTGATGAATATTTCCTAATATACATTCGTTATATGTTTCATTTTCCCTATAATGATTGCTGTTGAAGGAATGACAACACCTTTCTCAGTAAGAATCACCAAACATCTGCGGAACTTCACCACCTCCATGGGGATCAGCTCATGGAACACTGGTGCTATTGAGACAACAACAGAATCTGGTCACTTCCTAACCAGCACATCAAAACCAAATGCTACCAAGGCAAACCTACAACCCAGAAACACCAGCCAAAGCACTCCTCTCACTGGCAGCTCTTCTGCTCCACCTGTTGGCAATGCATCTACATTACATACAAGCACTGTAAAATCTACAGGCAGCTCTTGTACAGAAAATCCAAGCACACGTCCAGAAACAGTTACTGGAAGAAAAATAGTTACTTCTGTTATAACAAAGAAAAACATCACCACTACTGTGACAACATCGGGAGGTAAATTACTCTTCTGAAAGTCACCATGAAATCAAAACTGACCATATTTACTTTTTAATACATACACTCACTGGAATGTTATTCCAAAGATTTTTTTTTAAAAATCTTTTATCTTTTATCAAAATGTAAAAACTTGCTCTGTACCTGAAACGACTTTAATTTTCTGACGTCACATAGTTTGTACGGTCTTGTGGTGAGTGCCTTAGTGAAGTTTTGAAACATAAGGGTAAGTTCACCTAAAAATGAAAATTCTGTTATTAATTACTCACCCTCATGTTGTTCCAAACCCTTAAGACTTTAATTTATCTTCAGAACACAAATGAAGATCATTTTGATGAAATCTATCCATATGAATTGAGCGGTTTAGTCCAAATTTTCGGAAGAGACACGATCGCTTTATATGATGAAGAGACTCAGTTTAGACTTTTATTCACATATAAACATTGATGAGTGAACATAAACAGAAGCGCAACCGAACCTGCTTGACGCACAAGAACAAACCTCATTGGTTCTTGCTGAAGCTCAAACGTGCTGCGTAACACGAGAATGAACCTCATTGGTTCTTGCACATCGAGCTTCCGTTTATCACAACTGATGTGAGTTGATGAATGTTTACATGTGAATAAAAGCCTTAATTCAATCTGTTCATCATACAAAGCGATTGTGTCTCTTCAGAAAATTTGGACTAAACCGCTCAATTCATATAGTTAGCTTTACGATCTCTTTATGAACTTTTTGAAACGTCAAGTTGTGTAGCTGCCAATGGAGGGACAGAAAGCTCTCAGATTTCATAAAAAAACATCTTCATTTTTGTTCCAAAGATGAACGAAAGTCTTACGGGTTTGGAAAGACATGAGGGTGAGTAATTAATGACAGAATTTAAATTTTTGGGTGAACTAACCCTTTAACCACTTCGAACCAGTACTTCGGAGCTTGTATCAAATTCGCAAGATGGCATTGATCTGTTAAACTCATGAACATATCTAATGGTCTTGGGTACATTTTATAAATGTATATTTATTTTTAATTAATATAATGAATTTTAGTACTTGTGTGTATAATACAAAAAGGAAAACATTTACCTAGTCTGCCAAGCTCAGCCTGACACACAACAAGCTCTACACTTTGATAAAAGAACACACATTTTACAGAACCCACATATTTAATAGTATTTTAGCCTGTTTGTAGTTGCATTTACGCCGTTTTGACCAGCAGGTGCCGCAAGTCTGTGGTGTTCTGAGCGCTTCGAAAGAGTGAATCATTTCGCAAAGAAATTGGTTCAAATGATTCAGAGTTTGAAAACTTTTTCTAAAAAAGAAGCTTGGTTTCCCCCATCACTACTATTGGAAATGTTTGTTTCAGTTACTGTAACTGCAGCATTCTAAAAGTATTAAAACCGGTTAGCGTTCATTGAAATGTTTAAGCAATAATAGCAAAATAACAAATGATTTAAAAATAAGCTTTACCACATCGAGCATCTCTCCAAGAAGAACTTGATCTTCAGGATCCCCATCCCGCTCAAACAGGCCTCCAAAATCAACCGCATCAATTTGGCATTCAGGCTTGAGTCCATTCTGGTACGGAGCGCCCACTTTTCATGAACAGGTGTGGTATCAAAATCTGATTCCCCGTGAGATTTTCTCCCCTGCATCTTCCTATGAGGGTAAGATTAAGGATTAGGTATGTGTGGCCGTGTGGGGGGGTGGGTTTTAAAAGATAGGGACCGCTCAGGTACCGGCCTCCCCAACAAATGGACCAATAAGAAGGAGAGGAGACAAAATTTCACAGGGATTAAGATTTCTGTACAACACCGAATTCTGATTCGGATTATTACCCCCTAAATCCCCAGTATAGGTAGATTTAGGAATAGGTGGGTTAGGATTAGGCAATCAGGTATCACCTTCAATGAAATTAGTCAATTAGTCAAAATTAGGCACAACAACGGTAATGCATCCGGCAATCATCCCATGGATTAAATTTGAATAAAAAAACAAAAACATTTTATTTTCACTTGGAAATACATCACATTACTAATGTCACATATGCTACAAAGGTTTTTATATTTTATTAAAATCAAGTCATCGGTCATGTATTAGGCTATAACTGGAATATTCTCTGAATTCAATTATAAATTAAAACTATGAATTAAACTTCTAATAAAAATTAATCGCTAATGTTTTATGTTGATTTTAAACAAACGTAATACACACAATGAAGTTATCTGATGTTTTTTTGGTGTAACAGGGAAACCCATATAAGATGCTGTTTGATTTAAAGTGTGTGATGATTGATATCAATGTGTTGTTTTCAAAAGGCATGCATGACAGTATCAACAGGATATGAATTTAGGCCAAGACTTGAGCTAATCGTAAAACGATTATTGGTTGCCTTTTCCTTGCATCTCTCTCGTCTCTCTTTCAGAATCAAAAAGCGCAGCATATATCGCTGTTCCGATTGTGTTGCTGTTGTTCGTGTTGACTGTGCTTCTATACAAAAGACACCTGAACCAAAAAAAGTGAGACTCCGCAAAATCATCAGAACATCCACTGTCCTTTTACATAATTGCATCCTACACATTTTCAGTCCATTTATCTACATTTTTACTTTTTCTTTTTCAGAATGGATATGCCACCCCCTTTCAAACCTCCTCCACCACCAGTCAAATACACATCAGTGAGGAACCATGATGTCCCCATGAATGATATTCTTGTATGAATGTGTCATGCACTTTTGTACTCACAAACCGTGGGCCACATATATACTGACTGGAAGATTTTTGCTGAAAATCTTCACTTAGAATGAAAAGAATCAATTACTCATTCTCATGTCGTTCCAAACCAAACCAGTTCCGTTCATCTTCAAAACTCAAATTAAGCTATTTTTAATGATGCCTGAGAGATTCATTTTCCTTCATTGAAAGCCCATGCAACCAAAATGTATGTAATCCATGGATTACTAAAATGTAATCCATATTAATTGAGCAGTTTAAATCAAGTCTTCCGAAGAAAACCGGTCGCTTTAAATGATGAATCGATTTAGTTTATGCTTTTGTTTACATATAAACATTGATAAACTCAAATACATTAAAAAGTGTTTCAAAGATGAATGAATCTCGTTCAATTTTTATTTTTGCGTGAAATAACCCTACAACGTTTTATTTTGTAAAAATATGAGATCACCCATATTTGTTTGTTTTTTTGTGATTTTTTTACTGCTAATTTCCTCTGTATTTGTGTCTTTCTAAATAGATTGTACATATAATTTGTTGCTCTTTTAAATAATTTTGTAACTTTTAAAAATGTGAAACTGTGCTTTACAAACATTAAATCTATTATTGAATGTCTTGAGTTTTACTTACCTAGCTCTACTCCTACATTGTAGCAATGTAAAAATTTCCCTAAAATGTGTGAAGTTTTAAAAGAAAACAACATGTGAGGGTGGGTGGAGATTGGGTCAAAAACTGGGTAAATTCCAGAATTATGAAATATGATGAGTGCCCATAGGAAACTTTAAAGTTTAATCAGAAAATCATCGATCATGTTCAATAGATAAGGTGGTTATTGTAATGTTGACTTTTAATACCATTACAATACAGCTGCAAAAAAAAGAAGAAAAAGTGAGTGCTATAATCAGTGTTGGTCAAGTTACTTGGAAAAAGTAATTAGTTACTGATTACTGATTACTTCACCAAGAAAGTAATCCAGTTACTTTACTGATTACTTATTTTCAAAAGTAATTAGTTACTTTACTAGTTACTTTACTAGTTACTTTTCAAAAACATGATGCATGAAATGATTACACTATAAAGCAATAGACCTTTCAGCCTAATTCTATTCTTTCTGCATATTCAATCATCTAAAATTGAATCAAATGAAACATTCTTTTTTAAAACTTGTTTTATTAGTTTTAGTATTTTAACTTTATGCACATTGCATCAATGACTCACTCATTAAGATGGTCGCCTGCCGCCTCCTACTGGCGGTTTATAAATATTTCTATGCACAAATAATATTTCTTATTTGTATTATGAATCAGATAGGCCTAAAGCCTACATGTTAATGCTGCCCTCATGTTGTGGCTGCATATTCTGCTAACAAAGAGAAGGCTAGCAACTGATTATTTCAGGCCTCATAAAACCACAGTTTACACCTCAGATAGTCAAGACAAACCAACTGCCAAAACCACATCAGACAGTGACCAACGGAGATAGAATGTATCCTTAACCTTACAGGCCAAATCTACAAAAACAAATGCCAACTCTGGTCACCATTTTTTATAACTTGCAATAACAGCACAAAGTTTGGCTTTTTAAAATGCGGTTTACCCCTGAGAACAAGCCTTTATTTACTGTGGGAGAAGATGGAAATAAAAGGCATTTCTGATTAATGAACAGAGAAATATGCCTGATAAAGAGTGTATGTGTGCTAAGACAGAGAGAGTACAGAGATCCTTTTTGTACGGAGTTTTGTGCATTGTGGTTCTTTGCTACAACAGAAGCAACACGTTCACGCAGAGGGACGTTTCCTGCTCTCGCTATTGTGGTCGGAAATGGAAAATTCAGAAAAAAGGATTGATTGTTTCAGTGTTCAGATCATCTGTATCCTGCACTGTATAATCATGCACCCAATATACTATTCCAATTCATTATGTTGAGTATTATACCAATGATGTATGAGAAAAAATAATAGTTATTTGTGAATGTGCAAAAAAAACAACAACAACCTTTGACTCAAAGTACAGCGTGTGAGTGAAGTTCAATATAGCGCTCCTTATATTATGAATATTATAATAAATTGTAAGAATAAGAACATTTATGTACATAATAAAGTTTGTCTTTGACATTTTATCATATTTTAGTTGTACTATAATTTGTAAATGCAGAGATTTGTTACACATTAATTTGTGCAAACTAGAATAACATTGCTGTACAATTACATTTTCATTTAATTTCAAGGATGTAACCAAATATTCAAGATGGGGTGAAATTAAAGTAAAATTTGAAGAATTGGCCATTGAAAATCCCATATTGATCAACCACTAATCTAAATATTAGTGGGGATTCAGTCCACTCAATATTTTGAATTCGTTTGCATCGCTTTTCACCTAATTTTTTAAATAACAGCATCATTTTACTCGCAAAAAAATTACTCGATTTGTACTCGAGTACAAATGACTGATTTTCCAAATTTTACAAAATGCAAAAAGCAATAAGGAAACTTTCAAATGCAAATTCAAAGAAAAGCATTAAAAAACATTACACACATAATTTATTTGAATAAATACAATGATAACCATATGGATTAAATGTTTTCAATGTACATTTCAACAACAGTGAGTGGTTTATGACACTACACAATGCAGACTCAGTATGTCTCTTGAGATGTGAATGTTAGCAACGAATAAGGTAGCCGTCACGTTTCCTGTTTGTAACCGAAAACGTCTAAAGACGATAAAAATAGCACAACTCTGGTGCACTTCTTGTTGAACATGCTCACGTACAGGTGAAAGGTTTTATCAGACAAGGCTTTTTCGGACATTTGACCCTAAAAAAATGTCAGGTAAGAGGAAAAATCACTTCTGTATGTGAAAGTTCTTTGCTAACAGTATTTCATCACATCACACTGTGTTTAAATGAAAGCTGTTTTGTTGTCTCAGTAGAGATTATTGTATAATGGCAGACTAAAACTGAATTTTTTATTGTATTTTTGCATGTTTTCTGTATGGTTCTAAATTGTTTTGTTTTTTTGTTCTTAAAACTTAGAAGACTGATGAATTGAAATTAAACCCTGACATATTAAACATTCTTTTGAATAATACAGTAAATAATCTGCACAAAACAATTATTAATAATACGAATTTATGAATTGATCCAGACTAGAGAAGTGTATTAATGATATGAGTGATAATAATTATATTGTTAGATTCATGAAATTCATTCAGTGTAATGACATCTCCGGAAACTTAACCAACTTTTTCAAATGTTCTTAATGATTTGTGCTTATATACTCTTTAAGATGATATATGGCTATTAAAATGTTATGCACATATTAAAATATAAAAAGAAAGTTTAAGAAGAAAAAAAGAAGAATAAAGAATTATAAAATAAAAAGCCAGGCAAAATAATCAAAGTTTGTAATATAAATATTCTATAAGGTGTAATGGGAACTTAATGCAATATTATATCAAATCATGATCTGTCATTTAACTCTCTCTTTAGGTTCAGATCAATCAGATCGATGCAAGTTTGCATATGTGGCTATTTCTCTGATATCTATTGCACTGCTGATATCTGTGTCTATAAATGTTGCATTCTATTTATTAAGAAGAAAGGAAAAAAAATCTGCAGGTATGCTTCATACGTCTGACTTTTTACAGAACATATAAAAAAAGATGCATTTTAAGAAATGTATAACAACTTTAGTTCACAGTTCCAAACTGTATCTTTTTTTAATCAGCTAATGAAAACATGTTTGAATATGGAGAAGAGCCATTACGTCGAGATTCGCTTCAGTCTTACAGGTGATGATCAGCACATTGTTTGAATTAAATTCATATTTTATGTAATTATGTATTCTGATTGACAGAAAGTAGCTTTGATTTAACGTGTAATAATCCTTTTCCACAGCCACAACCCTCTGTAAATACATTTTGGTTATGTGTTGCAGGTTTGAAGATGACGAGATGGAAAGACAGGAAAATCCTATTTATGGGAATATCTGTATAGATGGAGGCGGTAGGTTTAGCTCACAAATACACCAATCACTTTAAGTAATCCAATGTCTGTCTGCTATTTACTATTAATAATTAAGCTGTCATGATGACATTACTATGTATTTAATGCTTGTTCAGGAGCTTTCGAAATGTCTCCGGAGGTGTGCTATGAACAAATGGCACAGGCAAACACAGTAAAGCAGGGATTAAAGGTATGGTCTTCCAACAAATTACATGGAAATTGCTGACATTTGATCTACAGTAGTGTCCAAAAGTGATGTTCAGAAGTTCAATTAATCCATCAATATATGAGAATATTTTTTTTAAATAATATTTATAAATATTAAATATGAGGTAAGAGCAAAACACTTAACCTGGTTAAGGCATTTATCTGACAAATTTATTTGGAACTACTTTTTTACTTTTACAGAAAAAAATTAAGTCTGTAAAACACGCAAAACGAAAATGCATAGAAAAACAAAAAGCATACATTGACTACAACATATTTATATTTCATTGGTTCTCTCTTGTTTTTGCATATGTTCATAATTTCTTTGTATGACAGTCTGGCCAAAAATGATGTCCGCACAATGGCATGTTTCATTGTATTATCACAAATAAAACAATTGACTCCAAGCACAACTACGCAATGCGCTAAAAAAAACAATTATTTTTTTCATTACTAATATTATTTATAAAACTAATTTTTAATAATATTAGATAAACCGATACAGGTGTCAATTTTCACCTGGACATCACTTTTGGCAACTACTGTACATTAGTACGTGTGAAATATATTTAAAAAACAATGAGTTCACTCATTAACCGTAGAAACATGGATCTTCTGTACGCTTCATCAGTGTCTTTATGAAAAATGTGCAAAAATTGGCCCTTTATATATTTATTTTTACTTATGTATTTATTTATATTTACTTTACAGTATTTATTACAGCATTAAATACTTATCAGTATTTATATTTTTTTGTTTATTGGTTAGTTATGGTTGGTTATTAGATGGCCAACCAGAAACAATCGCACATTAAACTCTTAACGGTAACTTCTAACCCTAACTATTAAATTATACAGTTTTAAAGTAATATCTGTCACGTATTACATGTGTTGTAAGTATTTTCAACACTGAAAAAAGAGGCTCAAAATTAAAAAGCAGAACTTCCAATAGCGCATTGTGTGACATTTTTCATAAATAATGGCTTGATGTTTTAAATTTCAAAACCTTCACAAAGGCTGCGTGAGAATGTACTCATGATAACTATTTTAAGCTCGCCCTCCCACACATTTTACTGAAAACAGACACGTGTGTAGAAGCAGGTCTTTTAATGAACGCAGCTGTGGTCAGCGTTCTCAGACCACTCTTCAGCAGTATGTATGTCAAAAGCATCATTGTTATGCCACATTAATAGCTCGCTAGCTAAACGCTCAGGTTTGAGCAACAATAAAGGTATTTCTGCGAGATATTGAGACATTTTTGGCAAGTGAAATTCACTATGAAATCAAAACTGACAATTCAAATGTTTCAATTGCAGTGCTTATTATAAATGATTTATTCATGCGCATCATTATTTTATATGTGACCTCGTAGTCTTTAATCAATAACGTTGATGACGTGCACCCATGCGAGGGCAACAACGATCCAATCAATTCCCTAAACAGTGCAACAGACGGGTTCCGGAAGTAAAAACATTTTCTCCATAGGGAAACAGATTTTTAAACCTTTAAAGACAACCCTACTGTGAGCTACAGGGTTGTTAATAGATAGTATTTGATTCTGTTCAAGATGTTAGCCTGCATTATTTCAACTTAGTTTTAAAATAATTGTGTTTAACTGTGGAATTTGTAGTGAAAAAACAACATTACCCACAGAAAATTCCACCAATCAGAGTCTCGCTAAAAGCAAAAGTGCCAAAAAAGCTCTTTAGCTCCGCCCACTCCCATGAAGCACCACAAATGATGTAATTGATGTAATTAATCTCCCTATATGCTCTCAAAATACTAAAATATTTGAATATATATGCATATTTTGCAGTTAACTTAATTGTTTATATTTGTATATAAATGAGTAATTTTATATTATTCCATTATTTTTTTATTCGATTATGCTGTTCGTAATGCTTCATGGGATAGTACACAGTCTTGTACCTTTGTATTTTTGTCTGATTTAAAAAAAACAAACATTTTTGCTTAAATTCAAAGTTTGTAATGTTATGAATCACCTCGTAGCTGATTGGCTTGGTTCATAGGTTATACTGCTATAACAAAGACTTTTTTAAAAATCACTATGGGAGAAATGAATGGAAAAAATACTTCTAAAAACTGACGCTGCTGAAAAAGTGCACGGGCACTGTTGCACTCTAAGGACAAGTCAAGTTCTGCCCTCTTTTTCTTTTCTTTTTTTCACTAGGATATACATTACAATTGGGAAGCACCGTTTTATGCTGACTTTAAAACTGAGTTTTACACTATTTCAACACTAAAATCAGAGATGCAAGATATCATAGCGCAGGTTTACAATCAGAGACTTAGAGAAAGCTTTTTACCAGTATTGCGCAACTTATTGCAAAATTCTTTTGATGACCTTTGTTATGTTGCAATTTAACCTGAATGCCAAAATGAGGCAAGGTACAGAGAGTAATTCATGTTAGATCATGAAAATACAGCTTAGGTTTGTTATCATCTCACAGGTCCAGCACGGGGATGTGTCCTACGCCTCTCTGGATCTGACTGTCAATAAGAAGCGTAAGAAAAAGAGAAAATATCAAAAACAGGCTCAGGCTCACCAGGCCCAGACGCATCCTCAACCCGCATCACAGCAGAATTGCATGGACCAGGATAACGAGGATGATGTCACCCTCCCGTCCCGGAGCAGCAGCCTCATGGTTTCACGTCACAGTATCTACCTCAACAGTCATCAAGTAGCCCTGGAGGCAGAAGAGAGGGAGAGAGAAAGAATGATGGAAATGGAAAGAAATGAAAATGCAGAGAGGGAGCTCGAGATGCACAGAAATTTGCACGAAGGCTTTGATCACTCCCTAGGTAGATCAAGACAAAGTCTAAAACAGGACAGTTAACATTGTGAGAGTTTAAAAAAGCCTTTAGCATCATAATAGATTAAACAGGAAACTGTGGGATGGTGCTGGCAACAGTATTTAAAGCACATGATTCACACGCCAAATTATTATTTTTCTCTGTGCAAAAGCATGCAGAGGAGACCAGCTATCCACTATGAGATTGCGTCCAGTCGAGACACATTTAAATAAGTTTACCACTTTAAATGTGCTTTCTTATTTCTTGCCTTTAAAGGCTTACAGTTTTGGTTTGTTGTGTTGTTCTACATATACTAAGATGAATATGTTAAATATTTAATCCGCTTGTTTCTTGCTATCTTTTAGATTTTCAAGACAACAAATAAAAGTATGTTTGTGCAAAGGTTGATTGATGACTCAAGTAATTTGATGTACCCATACGGTCTACGCACAAGACATAAGGACTGTTTAACCAATAATAGCTGTTGGAGATGTTAAGTATTTTTGTGACTTTTTTATGAATGACTTTCATATAAAAGTCATATAAAAGTCACATACTTTCATATTTTTTCTTTGAAAGCTTTGAAGAATGTCTGAAGATGTAAAAATTTACCACAAAATGCCATAACATTTACCAAACAATTACCATGAAAATGTCTCACTTTGTTCTGCTATTAACTGTCAAATGACGACAACAAAAATGGCAGAGAGATTATTGAAAGCTTTTTCTTATGCTCTCTAGCCACTTGTAAATAAAAAAGAAAGAATTAAAAAAGTCTTCCTTTTGCTCATTTCACATACCGACGTGAAAGACAGGAAAAATGCAACAACACAAACTCACTTCAAATGCAGCTGCGATTTCTTGCAAACTTCCGCCGCAACTAATCATGACGATGACGTGACGTAATGCTCCTGTAGTCACGTGATTATAAACATGGCCGCGCGCTGTTGAAAGTCATGCGATCGCTCTTCTACATCGTTTCTTATTTTAATCATTTTCAGTTGTAATATGTTTGCATTTATATAGACGTTTCACTTGATATATACGGCCAACAATATTGTCATGGACCCCGACGGTCAGCTACGAAATGTAAGTATGGAATTCCGTATGTGTGAATGTGACAATTGTTTTCTATATTGTTAGTAGTAGGTATATGTATATGTTTATTTTGTGTATTCGAATATGTTTGTGGTTTTATTGCTCTGTTTTTTTTTTTATTTAGTTGCGGGACTTCCTCCTCGTTTACAATCGCATGACGGAAATCTGCTTCCAGCGATGCACGAGCAATTTCAACTACAGAAATCTGACAATGGATGAGGTGAGGCAAATGTGATTTATAATATGTGTACTTAGGGTTTTAATACAAAAAAAGCTTTTAAAACTACATTAATTGATGTGTCCCAGAGATGTGAGATATTTTTCATTCATTAATTTTCTGCCTTTAACATTTACATAAAAAGACAGAGAACATACCAACATCGTCAGGCACAAAACAAAAAGGAGCAAGATTTGAAATGAAATAGACTCATGAGCAAAAATGCAAATCAGGACTGCACTAAAATATTAAATATTTTGACATGGAGGAAAGCATACATTTTCTGCATTACTTTTTAAGCGTGTCTTTTTTTTATTGAAATGATTTCATAGTTTTAAATATATTTTAATTTGCAATCATTTGTAAGTATTCGAAACTGAAATAATTTCACAAAATCATGAAGAAATAAAGAAAAGTCTTTGCATTTCTTTTATTTACATTCTGTAAATTTAAATGAATTAATTTATGTATTGATGGGAGTTTGGCTTGAAGAGGCTTGAACTGCCAATAGAATAAAGGCCCATTCACCAAAGACAACAACTATAAAAATAACGATAAAGATATAGTTATAAAAATCGTTCTCAATATTAAAGAATGGCAGAGTTCACACCACAGCTATAACGATAACGGCACAGAGAAACGATATCATTGAAATCACTTTCAGACCGATTTTATCCAGCTGATGAACGATAAAAACATTGACATCCAATCAGAATCCATCCTGCTATAATGAGCTCCAGCATTTAAAGTGATAGACAACCACGCGCTTTGAATAAACAGAATGATATCATCCGATGGTGTGGACGCTAATATAGTTATCATTGTAGTTGCCTCAGTTGTACTTCTGTCATTATACATAAATTCACTGACATTCATATAATGCTTCTTTTTTCCCTTGTTTTAATTTTATTTTTATCAGGAGCGTTGTGTGGACAGTTGTGCTGGTAAGTTAATAAGGACCAATCACCGTTTAATGGGCACGTATGTGCAGCTGATGCCTGCGATGGTGCAGAAGCGGATGCAGGAGATGGAGAGCAAAGCTGCAGAAGTAGCTAAAGCTGAAGCTGCAGCGGCATTAGAAAATCCATCTACTGCCATCACAGACACATCAACAGAGTCTCCATCAACCCTGGAGATCCCAGCCACATCCTCTCCAGTGGTGGGGATGCCCTCAACCACAACACCAATGCTTGAAAGCCCGCAGATACCTTCATCTTCCAATAATCCATCAGATATTGAGACATCATCATCGACAAATGGCTCAGCTTTTGGGGAAATGCAGTCAGAGGGACTAGTAGCACCATCAGCAGTGATCTCAACATCTTCTAGTGTACCTAAAGTAGGTGTAGGTCCCATCTCAAGTGCAGTAGATAAACTCAATCTGAAGGCCAGCAGTGTGACATCCACATCAGTCCCTGAAACGCGGTCTGCAGGGGGAGCGGGACAGACCCCCCAAACTCCATCTTGATGACGATGTGCAGAACAGGGACATGGCAGAGATGATATGTCTAGGAGATGTTGTTTATGCTGCATATTCAGTCTTAAAAGTCAAAAGTTACAGAAGCCTTTTAAGACTGTTGATCATATGGAATAGGCTTCATAAATATTGAAATACCTCTATTACACAGTTAAATAATGATGCTCTGCCGGCTAACATGTGAACTCTCTCTCTTTTAATAAAATGCATCATGTGGAAACTAAAAATAGTTATTTTGCCATTATTTTTTTATTAAATCTGTATTTGGTATATTTATTTATCTCATTATTATTAAGTAGGTCCACGCTGATAAAAAAAAAAAAAAGTTTTTTCCCCAAATGATGTCTGTCCAAGGCATATTTCATCACATAATCACATGAAAATTATATAGCCTGTTTTTATTTGCACATATATAAATAACTTTGCAATGCAACTTTATCATTACACCACTGAAATCATGCTGATAGTGATGATTCTTTCTTTTAGTGAATTAGAATTTTAGTTTGTTTTTATTTATTTGAAAGAATTTTATATTCTTTAAGTAATTTAAACAAAATTGTGATTAAAAGCATTTTAGAGACAACCACACAACCAGCTTAAATATTTTATACATTAAATACATTTACTGTTTTAATTTTAATTTTAAATTTTTTGTAGTTTTCTTGCTTCTGTTTTTTTTTTTTTTTTTTTTCATTTTATTTAAATTTTATTTATTTTAGTTCATAGAGTTGAACTAAATGAAAAATAAATAAGGTTGCTTTGGAAACAATTTAGTGGAGAAATTTGTTTAATTAAAATAAAATAAAAAATAGTTTTAATTTAAGTGATGGTTTTAGTTTTGGTTAACTATAATAACCTTGATATAAATTGCCATTTTTTCAAAATATGCGATGGTTTGTTTATTTATTTAATTAATTAATTAATACGATACAAAATTACTTTTTTAAAAATTAACTTATTTTAGCTGGCTTTATGGTCGTCATCTACGTTTCTGCGTGTGTGGAAGAACGCAAGAATTGTATTCGCCTCTAATACTGATGTAACAGAAAGGACCATGCAAATTTACTAAGTTTGATCCGATGTTTGGTAAATTCATGTATATAAAGTAATATTAATCATAACCTCAAGCACAGTTCTGAAGAGAGAGAAAACCGTGTCCCGAGGCGCATGTTTTCCTCACTCTCCAGCCGGGGGCGCTGCAGTGATGTGCTCTGCGGGGAATGAGTGAGTGTCTGTCGGTGGGGCGGAGATCACAGACTCGGGCTCTAGTAGGGTGTGGACGCTGGAAGAGTGTCGGTCCGGACTGTCCCAGTCATTACCGTTGGTCCACTCCAGCTGAAAGCGGCCACATAAACAGGTAATGGTGGTTGTTATGATCGATTGATTGTGAAGGAAGCATGAATCGTGTGTTGATCGTGAAGTTCAGTGACTGTGGGCGTATATGACTGCTAGCACAATTAGCGTACTAGCTCACTACAAGACAAAACTACTACTGAATAGCCATAAATAAACCGTAGGGTGAAAATAAATAAATTGTGCATGATTAAGTACATTATAATTCATATCGTGTTTTTTTTTTCTTCTTCCTTTGGTTCACCCATAATTAAGAGTCTTTAGACTCTTTGAATGGAGTGTATTAACGTTAGCTACGCGGCTAATGTCATTTTTATTGAGAGAACACACGTACCTGTCTGTCTGTCCGACCGCCTGACTGTCTATCTGTCTGCTACAAATACTATCTATCTATCAATCTATCTATCTTGCTCTCTGTCTTCTTGAACAAATACCCATCTTTTTCTGTTTGAACACATATCTATAAATCTGACCTATATCTATCTGTCAGTCTCTATATGTGTGTCCCATTGTGTTTGAACACTTACTTACCTCTATCTCAACACAACTGTCTGTCTGTTCACTCATAAACATGTCTGTCTATCATTCTAACTGTCTGCCTGCCTGTTTGAACTTTTCAATATTCCCCATGCCTACCGTTCTGTCTCTCATTTTGTCTGTTTTTCTTCTATTTTGCTATCTGTCAGTTTAAACAAAATCTGTCTGACATCTACCTGTCATCTGTTAGAACATATAACTATCTTTTTCCAATATAGACCTGTAGGCCTATGTCTGTCTGTCAAATTCTACTCATCTTTCTATGAGTCTTAACTATCATGTTTACCTTTTATTGTCTTTGTGATTGAATTCATATTTAACTGAATCAATATCAGCCTGCTTTTATCTAATTTGTCTGTCATTTTCTGTAAGTGAATACAGTCTCTCCAGTTTCCCTACTCAAACATTCTCAGGAAAGTACAGTGCATGATAGTTTATATGAGAAATAGCTTCTTAAATGTGACGCATTTTCATTTTTGTTTTTAATAAATGTGACATGAACTTAAATTCTCGAATTAAACAGAAACACAGACACTGAAGTAGCTTTTCATGAGTATGACGGGTCTTTGCGTAGACCTGTTTAACTAAAGTATGAGTTCAGAGTGATGTCAGAGTATTAAAGAAACACATTCTGTTGGCAGAGGGATGTTTTGGACTCAGTAAGGGAGTGTTATGTATGTTATAACAAGCCGAGACCTGCATGATTAAATGGCTATTCCTCACCTAGGCTATCACCTCTTAATGAACAATTTTTTGAACCCATTGCTTAAATCTATGGTGAATTAAAGGAACAGCTCATCCAAAAATTAAAATTCTGTTGTTTATTCACCCTCATGTCATTCTAAACCCATGTGACTTGCATATTCAATGTATAGCCTATTCTTTCTTTTGTGGAAAATCAAATAAGATATTTTGAAGATTAAGGATCATTAGCTATGTCTGCATCCACCTATTTTAATGCGCATTTTCGGATATTGCATAAAAAACACTGGATGGAAACCATCAGTTTAGTGACGTGCCAAGATGCGCATAAATTCTAAAAATGCACGTAAAAACATGCACTCAATTGAGGCGGAGCATTTTTTTTATCCCACAAGAAACATGAGCATAAACTACGATGGAAACACAACAGAATAAATCCTTCAATGTGCAACAAAAAACACATGATTTTTGCTGTGACATTTGTATTAATGTCTCGCATGATTGCGTTCACAAATATTAGGCATCCGAACACAAGATAACATGACAGCGTTTATTGCAGCAACTTTGTTCTCTTGAACACATGGGATGGAAACGTTGCTTTATTCGGAAAATTTTTATGCGATAATCAAATTTTGTGGATAAGTTGAATTCGCAATTTGGATGGAAACATAGCTATTGAAGAGTGTCCATGGTAAAAGGAAAAAAAGAAATTATTTCAATAATAATTTTATGTTTTTCTTCTTCATTATAATATCACGATCAATATGTTGTCTTTATTCCCCCTCCAAAAAACATAGTAACGGTGCCTTCAAGTCATGTGAATGAATTGCATCTATTTATTTGAATAAACAAGACTGAACATCATGTCATTGACCCTCACCCTTTCATTTTTGGCTGGCTACTTGTTGTTTTTCAGTTTCTAGTCATTGTTCCCTAGTGACTTGGACTGTGACAGTGTGTTTTGTGCAAACTGTGTTCAGGACAGCTCATCTGAGCTTCCTTCTCGTTTCTCTGCAGTGCAGCGCAGACACTTGCCCTGAGACAGTGAAGAGACTGTCCCAACGCACCCTTCCCCTGGCTGGATGTTCTGTCAGCCCTCGCCTGTCGTCTTCAGGGTACAGCTGCATCAGACGCCTCTCCCAGGACACTCCTGGTAGGGGACGAACGATTCCGGTAGTGTGAGAGGAGAGAGGGTGTCCGAGATGGATGACATCTTCACTCAGTGCCGTGAAGGCAATGCGGTAGCTGTCCGCCTCTGGTTGGACAACACAGAAAATGACCTAAACCAGGGGTGAGTATGAATTTAGTCAGAGCTGTTATTAGGTAGATTCCAGTGTGGTTGTAGAGACCGCTTATTTGTGTTTTTGTACACTCTTGGTTTAGCTGTTATTACCTTAATTTCTCATTCAAACGGGTAGAGGATCCTTGGAGGCCACACCCTCTAAAAACTTTGCGAAACTTGGATTGTGTTTAAAGAAAATGTCCTGTTTGTACACATGGAGAAGGATCTTCTGTCAAGGCTTGTCCCTTAGTTCACCCCTTAAACTTTTATCTGTCTTTTAATCCCTGGGTGCAGTGGCTCAGAAAGACGATGCGGGTAGATCTTATCACTTTTCATCTGTTGTGGATTTCATTCAGTTATTTGGCCTGCCGTGGCGTACACGGCTTATATATTTCAATCAGATGTTTGGAAGCATTAAGGAGATTCGGTATTAGTATATTACTCTTGTTCACTTGTAGCATTTAAAATGACTGATTTTGGGGGTTTTTTTTATTGTTTTTAGTTATTATTAGTCATAATAAGAGTTGTCAAAAAAAAGTGAAAGTTAAAAATGTGACGATACCTGTATTTCCCTCTAGCATTTTGAGCGCAGTTGAGTGGATTCTTAAACATTTCTGATTGGCCATTGTGTTCGCTCGCTCAACAGATATGTCTGTCGTGATGTCTGAACATGATGTCTTTGACGCTCTTCATCGAGCGCTTGCATAGATACACACAGGAGCGTTTAAAAGCGGGCGCTGATAGACGGCGCTTTAAAGCGCTCCAGTGTGTATCTATGTAAGTGCTCGATGAAGAGCGTCAAAGACACCATATGTTTGTGAAGCGTTGATCATTGTAGCCAATCACAGACATATATGTTGAGCGTGTGAACAAAGTGGCCAATCAGAGGTGTTTAAGAATCCGTTCAAAATGCTGGTATCGTCACATTTTTTACATTTCAGTACCGAAGTCGGTACTTTTGACAACTCTGGTCATAATATTGTTTTGAATTAATATTAGTCATTTATCAGTTATGGAGCATATAATTTAATATGTTAATATTGTGCATGCCTTTTGTGGTAAACTCATCATGGTTAGCCTAGGTTTAAAGAAATACAACCTAAAATATCGACATAGAGTCTTATAAACTAAATGAAAAACATTCCACATTTGTTGAAGACCAGAATTTCACTTCTAGCCCTATATGGTGCAAAGCATACACAGAGTTGATCCATGCACCCTCTTCAAATACCTCCAATTCTGCCAAGCTCCCTCTCACAAAACAGCCTTGGCCTGCCTTCCTTCACTAATACATCCCAGAACAGCTGAGAAGGACAAAAGAGAGAGAGAGAGAAATGTTCAGGTGGATCTCCGAGATCTTGTAAGGAATTTGATCTGGACCTGCATCTCTTGCTGTCAGCCACAAGAGTTATTACCTGAAAGGAAGACTAATGGTCCGCCCGGGCTGATTCAGCACAAAATCAGCAGATTGCAGGCAGCGGCTAGTTTAGATCAACCATTTAGGGAGGCGTGCCGTCGTGTCCGATGTAGATCACAATCTAGGCATTTCCTGTGCTCTTCACATGGCTGAAGTTGTGACTGTAAGGAAATGTTTGACTTACTGGCTTGAAAAACAGCAAGCATGGGAAAATGCCAACTCCGGTTGCAATTATTTAAAAAAAAATTTTAATTAGAGAAACCCTTCATATGTTAGCGCTCTCGTTGTCTGCTATATGTCAATTCCCTACTCTAAACAACAGCTGATCTTTTCCAAACCTGTGTGAGTAGGAGTCTATGTCTAATTTGTGACTCACAAGAGTGGGAGGAGAGAACGGTCTGGGCTAAAACTAAATGGTTGGGACGAATAGTTTCCATACGATGAGCTCACCAAGCAAGGCATGCTGACTTGAGCCATACCAGTCCTCTCTGTGTCACTTCTCTCTCTCTCTCTCTCTTTCTCCCTCCCTCCCTTCTTACCCTTCTCAAAGTGTTTTCCTTTTCCAGAAATAGAAAAACTCCAGCTAAGTGATTTGCCTTTTGCTTTAGCATGTTGAGGATTGCCTAATAAAATGATTCCACTGCTATGAATAAGAGGGGCTGTGTGATTCAGTTTTTTTTTGAAGGGCCATGAAGAGTTTTAGCATGGCTTCAGATGTCACGACCTTACGCTTTTGTGGGAGGAGACAGGAAATTACAGACATACATGGGTGTAGTTTATGCTTCGCATTACAGCATGTCAGTCAACAAACTGAACTTTGTTTAATGTCCATCTTAACTGATCTAGATGTTTTCTATGGAAATATCCTTTTATTTTGGCCATTATGCCTGAAGCCTCAGTTTAAGTTGATTTTGAAATTGTTGGTTTTATTTGTTTAGCTTTAAAGTCAGCATGAAATTAAAATAGACGTATTACTTTACTCACTATGATTTATTAGTATGCTATGTTTCATCAAAATTACTCTACTTTTGAAACAATCTTCCTGTTTAACTGAAGGGAAAAGAATGTTAAGCAATTCCCAAAAAGCTACAGTATAGTACAGTCTAGACATTGTTTTGGCAAACTCACATTTTTTAATGTTCTGATAAATTCCAGATGGATCAAATCAGAACTGTTAATTTCATCAATGAAATTGCTGATGAAAATGTTTATTGATGCATTATTGAGTTTTTTTTTGTCAAGAAATACAAAACAAGAAGAAAAATGTAGAAAAAGGTTTACTCAAATCTCAACCATGACAAATTCACGTTTCAGTTATGTTGGTAAATCTTTAATATGCAAAATTATAAATCAATTAAAAAAAAAATATGTCCGATTAACTGATAAATTGTATTTTGATTAATCATTTAGAACACAAATATGTGTTAAAAAAGTAAAAACGGTCAATTTTGATTTCATGTAAACTATTAATACGTGTTTTTAAATATCAATAAATGTCATTTTTCAAATTGTCAAATTTGGCGGAAATTTTGACTGACGTGTTTTTAGTATTTTGCATATTATTGTCAACTAAAATGTTTTTAAAATGTACAATAATAAATGTACTAAATTGAAGGAATATGACTAAATATTGAGTGCATTTAACTTTTTTAGTTAAAAGTAAAAAAAAAAAAAAAAAAAAAAAAAGTTCTTGTGTGCGATGTATATTACTGTGTTACACAATCTATGTTTCGAGTTGTTTTGAAGATCGGATATCCGTATCATCACCCATCACCCAGGTTTTGCATCTGTGCTTCTCTGGCAGCGAATGCCATTTTAAGTTGACTGAGTCTGCTCTCGAATTGTGACTCAAAAGAGGAACTGACACTTTTTGTGGCTGTTTTTCATTCTTGAAGTTCTGGACAGGACTCAGAGATACTAATGATAGTAGAAGAAACTAAATGCCAGGTTCCAGCTGTGTTTGTCTCTGTGGCTTTAAACCAGACACTGAAGCTGCTGCAGCTCAAGCCAATCAGAAGCGCATTTCTAAAATCCCTTACTATTAAAAATGCTTCCTGTATTTTAACTTCTTATTTTTAACCGCACTGTCTAAAAATATAACATCCTTTTTGATGTGCGGTTTGAATCAGAAACTACCTTTTAGATGTCCAGCGATATCATTTGCCGTTTCAGTTACATTTCCTGTAACATACCTCAATTTCACTAGCCTGCTAGCTCAGATATGTTTATAGACCATGGCGCCTCACTGATGTGTGGCTTATGATCTAATTCGGTATGAGTTTTCTCTCAACTAGATTACTCCACCAGTGCTGAAAGCTAGAAACCTGAACTCAGATGTGGAGTGGCACGTTTAAATCATCGCCTTGCGCAACCCCAGAATGCTTTTTGGCCGGAGGAAGCTCTTAATAAGAGAGCTTTTCAACTCTTTGATCGTATAACCGCAGACTCGAGACGAAATCTTTCAACTGTGTGACTCCAGTATCAATGTTTACATAGTCTGTCTTTGTACGTTTGTAAGTCTGTTAGCGTAAACGTTCCTTTTTCTCTTTCTCTGTGTGTGTGTGTGTGTGTGTGTTAACAGTGCATGCTTCACATCCTTACAAGGACAAGGGAAAGTAAGTGGGCATGAATTGAGCAGAGCGCTCCGCTCACACATGCTAAGGAAGGGAGCCGCTAGCTTGTTGAATCTCATTTCCTGCGGTTCCCGCTCTGGTTTCCTCAGTCCAGTCTTCTGCTGCTTTATTAGTGTGATGAGCTCTGACAATCTGACCAGCTGTCCTTCCTTCATTCTCCTTCTTTCTTTCCCGCTTCCTTTGCTTTTTTCTTGCTAATGTCCTAATATCTTGCCTCTTTCTTTCTTTCTTTCTTTCTTTCTTTCTTTATTTTTTATTTTCGCTTCCCTCCATTCTACTTTCCTTTTTTGTCCCATTTTCTTCCTTTCTTTCTTTCTTTCTTTCTTTCTTTCTTTCTCTCTCTTTCTTTTTTTCTTCTGTTCTTTCTTTTCACTTCCTTCCATTCATTCCAACTGGCTTCCTTTCTGTCCCATTTTCTTCCTTTTCTGCTTTGTTTTTCCCCACTTTCTTAATTCCTTCCTTTCTTCTTTCCAACTTTCTTCCTGTCTTTCACAGTTTCTTCCTTTTATGATTCTTCCTTTCACGCTTCCTTTGTTTGCCAGTTTCTTTTTCCTTTCATTTTCTCTTTCTTTCTTTCTTTCTTTCTTTCTTTCTTTCTTTCTTTCTTTCTTTCTTTCTTTCTGTCCAAATTTCTTCCTTTTCTGCTTTATTTTTCTGTACTTTCTTTATTCCTACCTTTTCTTTTATTTCCTTTTTTTTCTTTTAAGCTTCTTTTCTTTGCTGCTGTCCTGCTTTGTTTGCAACTTTCTTTCCGTGCCTTTTTTGCATTTACTTTACTTGAAGTGTGCCGCCGGAAATAATGAACATTCCGGAATTCCCATTGGGAAGCTCATGTTGGATTCCAATCCAATTGAATTAATTGATTTGTTGGGGGCAGGGGTTCTTTATTTTTTGGATGTTGTTTTTGTCTTTAACCCCTTCAGCTGTGGACATTCTTGACTCAGTGAGAGTGTGTGTGTGTGTGTGTGTGTGTGTTTGTGTGTGGTCTGGTCTCTTTCAGCAGGACGTTGTGAGAAGTTTCAGCAGCTACCCCTAAGTTTAGCCACGCTATTGGCCTGACTATTTATCCAGAGGCTTCCTACTGTACTGCACACACCCAGCTCTTCAACAAACACTTCATTACCACAGACTTTACAACTGATCTTTGTGGGGCTGAGCATAACCAGCTGCAGACTTTACCTTTATAACACTTTCAATACGGTTGCGTTCAGTGGTTGTAATAGTAAAAACCTCAATTGGATAAGTTCACGTGAGCTGTCAGTAGCAGCACTAATGCACAGGCTCTGATCTGATCACTGTGTTGTTATTGTAACTTAAGCGTCGCTGTCGACTTGAAGAAAGTGCGAGTTTTACTGCGGTTTTGAAAAGGAAATAGGAAGGCCTGAGAACGGATCTCGGACTCAAACAGCGGGGGGGAGGGGGGGTATACATAATCTAGAGGAAAGGGCCAGTTAACGGCTGTTTATATTTAACTGCCTGGAGACAGACAGCTGAGAGAGAGAGAGGACACTAGCCTGACTGGAGACAGACAGACAGTTTACCGCCAACCACTGCTTTAAAAAAACTGCCTTGATATAAAGGGACAGCTCACCCAAAAATGAAACTACTGCCATCATTTCCCAACCTGTATGCACTCAAAAAGTATTGGTTTTAACAAACAAGCTTAATATGATACATATCTGTCAGTCATACATAAATGAAACGGGTCAGATATTAGATTGTTAAAACTGTAATCCAAATTTGGAAATTTTAAATGCAATTTAAATACGTCAATCTTAAACTTGGGCATAAATATTTTTTGAGTGTAACTTTAAGTATTGATGTGATAATTCTGATATGCTACTGACTCGTCTGCTAACACGTTTGTTTCTCGCAGGGATGATCACGGGTTCAGTCCGTTGCACTGGGCGTGCCGTGAGGGTCGTTCGGGTGTCGTGGATATGCTCATCATGAGAGGGGCGCGCATCAATGTCATGAACCGCGGAGACGACACACCCCTGCACCTGGCTGCGAGCCACGGCCACCGTGACATTCTGGCCAAGGTGCGAACAGAACGTAGCGGATAAACGCTCACTAACACACAAACTCACACATCTGCACCTGAACAACCACAGAGACCACAGCAGTCATGGAAAGGTGTTAACAACAAACACACAGCTGCAAACAGAAGCTCCCAGAGTTATAAATACTTTCACACATAAAACTTTAAGAAGGAATAAAGGAACTTTCCATTTTTTGCCTTTTAGTTCTATAAAACAGGTTTTAAATGGATGATTTGTGTTTGCTGTTTACTTTTGGATACTGAATCATGTTGTGGTTTGTGTTGTCTAGCTGATCCAGTGTAAAGCAGATACCAATGCGGCAAACGAGCACGGCAACACCCCTCTCCATTATGCTTGCTTCTGGGCCCATGATCTGGTGGCTGAGGTTAGTCTGAGGTGCCCTCTGCTGGAAAAAATGAGAAATTCTATAATGTTTTGAAAACATTTCAGTTGGTAGAGGGGAAATCAATGGCTGTTTTCCATGTAATTATAATAAATGGGGACAGGAGCTTTGAAAAGCACTCTCAGGTCGTAAACCGATAACGGGTCCGGAACTATGTAATTACAATCGTCCTTTGATATTTAAAAGTCCTGATGGAACATTAACAGTCAAATGTGGTATCATTACAAAGCGTAGACCCTCAACGTTTCACACAAAATTTATTTTACATATTATTTGAATGTTTAAATTCCCATTTCCGCAACCAATATACTGATAAAAAATATGTATGTCTATGAATTTTAATATTTTCAGCATTGATCATATTTGATGAACAAGTGGTCCACTTGGTCCTTATGCAATAAATTCCAAGTCTTCTGAATCCATACAATAGCGTTTTGTTGGTTGATTTTCTTCTGTGGAACACAACTAAAGATATTTTGCAGAATGTCTAAGCTGCTCTTGTGTTATAAATGAAAGTTAGAATTTTGGTCTGTCTCTCACATAAAGCTTTAGTACAGTTTCAGAAGACTTGGAATATAGTCCTAGTAAATGGTTATAGTCATATTAATCACTTTTGTGTTGTTGTTTTTTATTTACATCATTTTTGGAGCTCTATAGTGCCGATTAATTTTTATTGTATAGAAAACTTAAATGAAAATGAGAAATGTTGACTTGGCAACTAAAATAAATACACTGAAGTACTAAAATTATTAAAACTGAAACTGGGGTAAATGGAAATGACATGCATTTAACAAAATGACTAAAACTAAAACTATAAAATAAAAGCCAATTCAAAAAATTATAAAATACATTTAAAACCATATATAAATCATAGTAAAATAACACTGATCGAAAAAGGCAACCACTACATTGCATTTTTTTTTTTTTTTTTCTTTAACATTTGAGCAGAAATAATGGAAATGTTTAAACATTGGCATTCAGTGGTTTACATAGCATAACAATTTTCAGGGTTCCTATGCTTTTTGGAAAAGTATGGAATTTGATTTGAGTAATTGGGAAAAGTATGGAAAAATATCCCGTATTCAGTTTTCTAAAATATAAAATTAAGAATTTCTATCAATGTATCATACAAGCAGAGTAATTTCATGGCAAAAGTTTAGTATCGTTTAGTGATTGTCAAACACAACTGAATTAATTCAAGGCGCACATTTTCATTATGCAAAACTGTTTGTCTTTAACATATGCAAGTCTCTTTTGAACTTAACTAAACGAATGTGCGTATGCCGCTCAAACCAGCAACAGATAAAGGAGCAAACCATCATTTAATTCATACTGTACTTTGCTGTTTGGTGATTGTGCAACCTCAAACAGTGATTACAGTATCAAACGTGAATATGCAGGTTATAAAGCATTTTAGGTTTCTTCTCGTCATGTAAGTGCGTGTTATCACTTCAAGAAAACGAATGAAACAAAAAATATTTACAGATGATTGTAGTGTACTATATACCAAATATAATGCTGCATGAACCATTTGTGTTAAATATGGTCTTAAAAATCTTCAGAGGATTTTGGAAATTTGGGTCTGGAAAAGTATGGAATTTTGAAATTGATTTCCTGAATTGAGTTTCTGTTGTACCTGATATGTTCTTGTATATCTTCTCTCCAGGATTTGGTCAATAATGGTGCTCAGGTGAGCATCTGCAACAAATATGGTGAAACTCCTCTGGACAAGGCCAAACCACCGCTTGCTGCAAATCTGAAAGGTAAACACTCTTCTTTACTAATGTAGCAAATGTGACATCAGCAGTAGATTTGTTGGAGGATTGTTTGCTTACATTGTGAAGCTTCAGAGATTTGTTTCTGTTATAATATGTTGCATCAGGCCTAATAATTCTGTTTTGTTTATGAATCAGAGCTGGCGGAGAAACAGGGACAGAGCCTGTCCAAAGTTCCTTTCAAGGACTCTTTCTGGAAGGGAACCACTCGAACTCGACCACGTAAGCGCCCTCAGAACATCTGATTCTCATTTCCATTCATAACGCAGATGCTTTGGCAAACAAGCCTTTTATTGTCATTCAGTGGAACTGTGTATAGGTTGCAATATAAGATTATATGAATTATCCACAATAAAGGTTTGATTGTTTCTTTTTTTTCATGATGTCTGCAGGTAACGGCACACTGAACAAAACCGCGGGCATAGATTATAAGCAGCTCTCCATGCTGGCCAAGATCAACGAGAATCACTCTGGGGAGGTGAGCTCATTTACCAAACTAAACTACAATAGCTACCCAAACCATGTCTCAGAGTGTTTATGGAAACACTGATGTCTCTCTCTGGCAGCTGTGGCAGGGCCGCTGGCAGGGCACAGAGATCGTGATCAAGATGCTTCATGTGCGGGACTGGACTACTAGAAAGAGCCGTGACTTCAATGAGGAGTATCCTAAACTAAGGTGATGAACCGCCAGTCCAATGTGCCCAGATTACACGGACTAAAGGGAATGAATTCTGTCATCTTATACTCATTCCAAATCAGGGTTATTATAGTTCCCTAAAATTAAAACATAAAAAAACTATTTCTTTACTTGTTAAAAAATTATATAAATGATAAAAGAAAATATATAAAAATAATAAAGAAAATTATTTTATTTCAGCTATTTGTCAAAGAAACATTTCTCATTTTCATTTAGTTTAACTTGATGTACTTCAATAACAAACTGAAATAAAAATTCATAAAAACTAATAAAAATGACAAAAATACACAACAAAATTATTAAAGCTTTAACTTAAATGAAACAGAAAATATAAAAATTTGAATCTAATTTTAAATCATTGATACTAATATCTGATGATAATAGCAATTTTCCATATCTGTATGACTTTCTTTCTTTTGTGGGAGCAAACAGAGAAGTTTAACCCCTTAAACCCTAAGCGTCCCGCTGGCGGGACGGCACCCCATGAAAAAAATTCATAATCAAATTACTAAGCAACCACTGAATGATATGATACAAAATAGGTATCATTTTAAAGCTTAGAATCTCAGCTTTTCAATGCACCTATACATTTTATCCAACTCCTAAAAGGTGCTGAGTTATTCCTTTAGAACGGATTATACCGCCGGAGGGCGCCCCCTAGCTATGGAAAAAATTAATTGTCATATTTTTCAAAACTACTGCATTGATCAACACAAAATAGGCATCATTTGAAAGCTTAGAGTCTAAACTTTACAATGAATGTAGCCATTATGATTATCTCCAAAGTAGTGCTGAGTTATTTGCTGATAAAATGATTTTTTTTTAATACATAATTTATGAGGAAGAGGAAATTATTATGTACTGCAATGTGTCAAAAACATCATACTGCTCAGATAGTCTTGTGTCATATGTCATTTGAAAGGTCTCAATGAGTAGAATACAACAAGCATAATTGTTTCAGGCTTTTACTAAACTTGAGCAAGGTTTTTGTAAAATAAGCCCCTCAAGAGACCCATGGGTAAACCATATATGGATGCTGAATTTTAGACACATTTCCGCTTGTAACTTCATGAAACATGCTCCGATTGTGGAAAATGACACATCATTATTTACAGCAGATGCTTACAATTAAAATGAGTCCAAACTCAACGTAATCCATCACTCAGAACTAAAGATATTCCTCATGGAGTTCTAATTCACAAAAAATACACAAACGCACGTAGCCAAGCGAGGTAGCTTAGACTTGGCCTTTTTACTCGTATCTTCATGAAACATACATCGATCATGAAAAATGACACATCGTTATTTACAGCAGGAGCTCATGATTAAGACGAGCCCAAACTCATCAGTCAGATCTAAAGATATTCTTCATGGCGTTCTAACACAGAAAATACCAAAGACGTACCTAGCCAAATATATACTCATGAAGCACTCGCGTTTGGTCTTTACTTATAACTTCACGAAGCATGCACATATCGTAGAAACATGCACATCATTATTTTCAGCAGACTCTCACGATTAAAAAGAGCCCAAACTCAGCATAATCCATCACTCATATCTAAAGTTATGCCTCGTGGAGTTGTAACACAAATGCGCACATAGATCTTTATTATAGATGTAGCACTTATGTCGCGTTCTAACTCATAACTCAATGAAGCATGCATCAATTGTGGAAAATGGCACATCATTATTTACAGCAGAATGTTACGATTAAAAAGAGCCCAAACACACCATAATCCATCACTCAGGTCTAAAGATATTCCTTATAGCGTTCTGACACAAACAAATACCAGAGGCGCACCTATGAAGTAGCAATAGCAGTGATGCTATGTTGTTTTGATGTGACGTTTCAGCTCATAACTCAATGAAACATGCATAGATTGTGAAAAATCGAACATCTTTATTGACAACAGATTCTCACGATTACAAAGAGCCCACACACAACAGAATCCATTGCTTTGATCACGAGATATTCCTCACGAAGTAATGCATACTTGGCTAAAAAACAAGTCTCTCATCCTTCTGGGGAGCAAAGTGTTTTCCAATTTTCCCGGAACCGTCCGCGCTCGTTTTCAAACGTGGAATAACACAAAATATGTATAATTTTAAAGCTTATAATCTCAGCTTTTTAAAGAATCTAACCACTTCGATCAACTCTGAACGAGTGCTGACTAGTCTCTCTAAACCGGAGTGTACCGCCCGTGTGCGCCATCCATGGCGCCCCCTAGCTGCGAAAATATTCATTATCATATTTTTCAAAAATATTGCCTTGATTCAAACAAAATTGGTGTCATTTGAAACCTTAGAGTCTGAACTTTACAGTGAATGTAGCCTATTTGAAAAACTCCAAAGTATTGCTGAGTTATTTGCTGATAAAGATATAAAAAAAAATTCATAATCTATAAAATACTTTTTTGTACTATGTACTGCAATGTGTCAAAAAAATCATACATCTCACGAAACATTCAAAAATCGTTTAAAATGGCACTTCATTTTTTACAGCATATTCATACAATTAAAATGAGCCCAAAATTAACTTTATCTATTGCTTTTATGACAAGATATTCTTCATGGTGAAACACTATAAAAAATGCCCATGAGGGGGCGTCAAGGTCTCAACAAAAATGCTATCTTGGTTCCAAAGGCTGTAACGTTTGATTACTTTATCCAATCACCACAAAATTTTATCCAGATGCAGCTCATATGTAGAGGGACTTCCCCAAAAAAGAATTTTCCTCCTACCTTATTTCCTTCCTGAGTTATTCCATGTCAAATAAGAAAGATATGCATTATCATTATAAAAATTATATTTATTTTTTGTCTTTTATCAGCAGTTTCTCGGCAGAAGAATGTCCAAATGTAATTTAATTTATATTTTCAAAAAATGTGAAAAGTGTTCTTTCAAACGATACCTACCTTTTGACTCTCCTTGCTATAGTTTTGAAGTTATGAGTCTTTAGTTTTGTGTATGTCACTCAGAAAACTCTTTTTTTTTATTGCTTTCCAAATGTGTGAGGACTAAACAAAAAGGCTACCTTTGTTCCAAATGCTGTAACTTTTGAGTACTTTATGCGATCACCACAAAATTTGATTCAGATGCAGCTCACATTTAGGGGTACTTCCCCAAAAAAGAAAATTTGTGCTACCATATTTCCTCCCCGAGTTATTGCATGTCAAACAAGAGAGATATGCAAAATCATAAAAAAATTGTTTTTTTTTTTGTATTTATCAGCAGTTTCTCGGCAGGAGAATATCCAAATGTAATGTAATTTATATTTTCAAAAAATTTGAAAAGAGTTCTATCAAACGATACCTACCTTTTGACTCTCCTTGTTATAGTTTTGAAGTTATGAGTCTTTACTTTTTTGTGTGTCACTCAGACAAAAAAACTCCAAAAATGGCTCAGGGTTTAAGGGGTTAAAGAAGGTCCTAATCGTACTTGAAATTTCAAGCTTCAAAAAGCCACATACGCCTTTTGCACTATATTCACTCTTCTTAAGTCTTACGATAGCTTTATGTGACAAACATAACTTCAGTTAAGTTGTCTTTCACCGATAACCTTCTGCTTCATTTAGCTGTTAACTGCTGCAACCGGATTATCAAAATCATTCAAACTGAATCCACTGATTTATTCTAAAGATCAGACTCAAAAGAGCGATTAGTTCACAAATCAAGCTGATTCTGAACTAGGAGTACCACATAATCGCGTTTAATTCTCTTGAAATAAAAAAAAATGCTATCAGTCAAATTCATCTAACTTTATTTTGTTTTTTCTAATTTTTTTTTTTTTTTGAGAGTGAGTGTTTGTAAGCATAACTGTACAGAAGTCTACACTTGCTATGTTGGAGTGTCAACCAGATTCAATTTTAAATATTCTAAATATCATGATTATCATCAATACCAAATGGAACAAATTTAAAGATGGAAAAAAAGGGGATAAGTTTAGGTGAACTATTTTATTCCAAAAGAGAGGGCAGTCCTGATCTGTCATCTTTAATCTGTGAAATGTCTCCATCGTGTTAGTGGTCTGTTGTACCCTGTGTGTTCATGCGTCCCGTTTCCCCTGCTGTAGAATCTTCTCCCACCCCAATGTGTTGCCCATGTTGGGGGCGTGTCAAGCTCCGCCCGCCCCTCATCCAATCATAATTACACACTGGATGCCCTATGGCTCCCTCTACAATGTGCTTCACGAGGGGACCAGTGAGTACAACACACATTACTGTCTCACACAAATCATGTGGTGTATGTCTGCTTCATTTGAATGTTTAATGTTGAAAATATGCTGAAATGCTCTTTCGATTCTGGACATTCTGGAGTTTTATTTTTCCTGACTCAGCATAAGTAAATATAAGTCTTTCTCAAGTCTTCTTCTTTCTCTCGTCCATTTAGACTTTGTTGTGGATCAGACGCAGGCTGTGAAGTTTGCCCTGGATATAGCGTGTGGAATGGCTTTCCTGCACACACTGGAGCCCATGATCCCTCGGCATTATCTCAACAGCAAGAGTGTCATGGTGAGCTACAGAAAGCAGACGTTTCCCACTGATCTTGGTTTCTACAACTGTGGGGTTTTCCTGTGTTTATTCCTGTCTTTTCTACTACACAAATTTAGCTTTGCTGTTGATTCATTTCCAGACATTCATTACTCAACGTTAACCAGTCATTGCAAAATACACGTTTGTTTATTTGCTGTCATGGCATTTGGAACTGATTCAGTGGAACTCGCCCTCCATAAATTTAGTCTCGGTGGATAAAACACTGTGAACAGGAACTGATGTAAGCGGTCTCAGTTCTATGTGAAGTTTCCGTTCATCCCATCACAAGTTGAGAGGTTCAAGTTGAAGAGTGTTGCAGCGAAAGAACATTCTTTGGATTTCTTGTGGATTTCTCATTGTCTGTAGTTAACAAACATCAATGATCTGTAATGTCCAATAGAAAATGAAAATCTGTGAAAGTCACGATCAGTTTAAAGCACAGTGGATTGTCATTGACCCACAAACAGAAGTGAAACCAAAGCAAAACTGCACGAGTATCAAACTGCTGAGAGCTGTACTGCTAACATTACACTTTTTTAAAATGTTTTTGAAAGAAGTTTTTTATGTTCACCAAGGCTGCATTTATTTATTCAAAAATGCATAAAACCGCAATATTGTGAAATATAATTACAATTTTTTTTTTTTTTTTAATATATTGTATATGTAATTTATTCCTGATGGCAAAGCTGAATTTTCAGCATCATTACTCCAGTCTTCAGTGTCACATGATCCTTTAAAAAATCATTTTAATATACTGATTTGGTGCTCAAGAAACATTTCTTATTATTATCAATGTTGAAAACAGTTGTGCTGCTTAATATCTTATAGTATTTTAATATGCAGAAACTGTGATGCATGTTTTTTCAGGATACTTTGATGAATAGAAGTTCAAAAGAACATTTATTTTAAATGTTTTTTTCTAACAATGTAAGTCACATTTGGTCAATTTAATGTATTAAAAGTATTAGTTTCCCGTTTATTTAGAACAGGAATGGGAATAGGAGGGTACACTGATTAAGCTTCAGTTTTTCTGCAGTTTGTATGAAGCAAAAACAGTGAGTTTGGCCTAAATAACCGTTTCATGCTCAGTTATCCTAATGAATCTGTTCTCATTGATTCACTGACATCAGATTGACGAGGACATGACGGCCAGGATAAGCATGGCAGATGTGAAGTTCTCCTTCCAGTGTCCCGGCAGGATGTACTCTCCAGCATGGGTGGCACCTGAAGGTATCATTCCTCTCCATCACTCTCTAAATTCTTCATTTCAGACTTCTCAAGAATATTTCACTTTATCCAATATATCGGTCTAATGTACGGTCACATTAGAAGTCACTTTCAAACCAAGCAGTTTTGTGTTGATGAACGCGGTGAATCTACATGACTAATGTTGTGACGTCTGTGAGGGAAAACACTTCACCTGTTTGTCTGCGAAAACTTGCGGAACAACAATAAATGTAATCTTAAACTAAAGTTTTGATCCACTGATACCTTAACACCTCCTTCCACATCTCCTCTCAGCCCTGCAGAAGAAGCCCGAGGAGATAAATCGGCGCTCTGCGGACATGTGGAGCTTCGCCGTGTTGCTCTGGGAGCTCGTCACCAGAGAGGTGCCGTTCGCTGACCTCTCAAACATGGAGATCGGCATGAAGGTGAGATGGATTCCATCATATGCACCCGACTTTGGCAAGCAAGAGCCAAACCAAACACCCTTATCCCTATTCTCTCCACTAGGTGGCACTAGAGGGACTGCGGCCCACCATCCCGCCGGGCATCTCCCCCCACATCTGCAAGCTAATGAAGATCTGCATGAACGAGGACCCCGCCAAGAGGCCCAAATTTGACATGATCGTGCCCATCCTAGAGAAGATGCAAGACAAATGAAACAGCCCTGCAAACACTGAGTTCACAGTATTGCCTTAAAATTCACCACTCACCAAAGTGCTCTATGCCACTGTAGCCCTCCGCTAAAGAAAAGAAACGCTTTGTGGAAGCGCTGTTGAACATTTTTAAAAGTCACGTTCTCACTATCCTATATTGTTACATGCAATCAGTGAAGATGACGTGTGTTTGTGCATATATATGTTCATCTGTCCTTTTTCGTGTGTTCTATAGCCATTAAACAAGAAGTGGCGGCAGAGGTCTTTGGACGCAGTGAATGTACAGTGAAATCAGTTTAACCACTCCCACATTTTCTGCATCTTTTTGCGCACTCGCTCCATTTCTGTCATTTTCACTCCTTCAAAGGGACGCAACCTGTATGATTTGCAAATGTGTATGCATCAGCCGCTGTTAGTATTTAAAGCATCGTGCCATTGTCTTTCAACTATGTGTTTTCTTTAGATTGTCCTGATAACAAAAGTCCTATATACGCCAAGTTTGCCTGAGATGTATCTGGTTTTTTTAAAAAAAAAGCAGTGCAATAATGCAAAAATGCCAATTTTATGCCTTATCATGTAACAAAAAACAAAGTATGAAATGCCCGTAATATCACGATTGTACAGTCCCTCTCATAGCAGAGAAATACATATGTTAGATTAAGGTACCATATGCTTAAAGGAAGAGCCATTTACAGGTCACATCAAATGTGAGAACGTTTGTGCCACAGATTGACACGCATCATGGGTCATATCTCTAATTCTAGCTCCCATAAACCTACATATTTACTTGATCCATACAAATGCATGATTCCTGCATCCTCTGTTATGTTACTAACACGCCTCCGGCACCTGTATTCTAATTTACATTGTACATGTTATGTGCTGAAATATCTGAGTATTTTTATACTTGTATACATGTGTTTTTTTTTTTTTCATGGGTGATACATTAGGCTGCCCATGAGTGCCTTTATTTTTTTGCTTTTCTAAACACTACATCTATTTACTTCCTTGTTTTGCTTTCACAGTGTTCCTCTTATCCGCTCACCGGTATGCAATAGGAAAACTAAGAGACAAAAACAAGCATACTTGACATGCATAAATTATCTTTTTTTTAGTTTCACAGTGTTTCTTTTTATGTTTTGAAAAGCAAAAAGTGGTGATAATGAAAAACAGACTGGTTATCTAACTTATGCTTACTGTTTTCTCACCCTGTGAGGTTTTTAATGAAACTTAATTCTTTATTTTGGAGATTTGGACTGTTAATATTTTATTCATGATAACTAAAGTTTACTAAAAGAAAATAAGAACAAATAAAATGTTTTGGCCATGCAAAGTGTTTGATCTGTGTTCATTTATCAGTCAGAAAATAAATTATTGGGTTGTTGACATGAAAATTGACGACAGTGTCTTGCGATGTTGCGATATGCTTTAAGCTACTTCTAAATTAAAAGCTTTTTTTTTTACCTGAACAAAATTTTATTTGCAGTTGAGGATCTAAAGGGGTCGTGTTTTCGGTTTTCTTGTCGCATAAAAAAAATCTGCAAAATTCCTTCATGTTGGTCATAGATAATTTTTTATTAATACTGTTTTTTAAACTAAAATTCTTTGTTTTTAAATAAATATTTTCAATAATATATACCAAACTAATTCCACTTCTTTTTATATATATTAAAATGTCAGCCTTTTAAGATTTTTATTTTATTTTTTATACAATCTCTCGATAATTATACCACCTGGACGTTTTAAGTCCGTCAAAAATATAAATATTATTTTTAATTCCGAAATTGAAAAAAAAAATATCTTAATAGAAAAGATGTACAAAAGATACAATGTCAGTTGTATCAATTTCAGTTTATATATTTTTTAATTATTTAATAGGTCCGGACAAAGAATCAGCTTCACGTCATTGTCCTGTATATTAATATATA
Organism: Squalius cephalus; assembly: GCF_949319135.1. NCBI lineage: Eukaryota > Metazoa > Chordata > Actinopteri > Cypriniformes > Leuciscidae > Squalius > Squalius cephalus. Next base: position 15,671,273 of record NC_137145.1, read on the forward strand.
AAAATATAGTATACTTGCATGTTTACAAAAACAGTAAGGCACGTGACTTGAAGCTTTGTCAGCATGTCACGTGATCAGTCAGCTGACGCAATATAAACGCTGCAGGACAGGTTCGCCCGGGTCGCGGTACAGTCGTGAGGAGGGCAGACAACTGGCTCTTCAAAATTTAGATATTCACAACTGCTTAAAAACAAAACGCGAATTCGAGTTATTCTGACGCTTGTTTTATTTACACATACACTCCAGGCTTAATAATTTCTTCCTCCGAGTCTGTTCAAGAATAAACACTTTTTGCTGGAGTCGTCGCTACAGACTTTATATGTAATGACGGGAAACTGAGACAGTTTACCGCAGTGTCGCAGCCAGGATGAAGCGTCCAGGTTTCGGGTTGTCCACCTTCAGCGGTGTCTTCACGGTCTGGACATTGTTTTCGGTGCTTATTGTCTTCTCATACCCTCTTGAAGGTGATCGAGATGCGCCCGAGCTGAGGTTCGTGGAGGAGTTTGATCGGTTGAAGCTCGGGTTCAGCTGGCACAACATGTCCTGCGCGGTGTGTAAAGCGATCTTCGCCTCGGTTGACATCGCACTGCTGGTGAGACACGTACATTTACGCTTTTCCCGTGATTTTATTGCCTGTTTTTTCTCCCCTGGCTTTCTATTGCCTACGCATTAAAATTATTATTTAATAATCCTTAAAATCTAAAAATAAATGTAAATGTATTTTTTACATGTATTAAATGTATATTATATATAAAATCTTATATATAGAAAATTTATTTTCATTATGTACATTAAACTAAAAGCATATTCAAAATATATTTAAATACATATTACATAATTTTGTTAGATTATTATATTCTAAATGGATAATTGTTATGCACTAACCTCAAATACCCCTGTACAAAATCATTTGAGTGAAGTTTCTGATGTGTCCATGAAAATAAAGAGTGGCAACTACTAAGTTCTGTGCTTCCTTTATGACCAGAGTGACTCAAACAAGGAGCGTGTGGCACATGCTCTGGGAGATGCCTGTGTCCGACTGCACCTCGCTGATCCAGATGTATGCCGAGAGATCACTGATCTCTTCCGAGAAGATTTCATCCGTGCGCTGCAGGAGTCCTTCCTCTGGCCCTCGGAGGCTTGCGCTCTGCTGGTTGGACCTATGTGTGGCCATTTTGATATTTATGCCCCCTGGAATGTATCCCTGCCACAGGTCCCCAAACCCCCAATTAAACCACCCACCCCTCCCAAACCAGGCTCTCCACAGAGCAGGATCCTGTTCCTCACAGATATCCACTGGGATGCGGAGTACGCCGAGGGCAGCCTTGTAGATTGTAAGAAGCCACTGTGCTGTCGGAATGACTCCGGAAGGGTCAGTTGGAAGCAGAGTGGAGCCGGATACTGGGGCACATATGGCAAATGTGACCTGCCTCTTCGCACAGTGGAGAATCTCCTCCAAACCGTAGCCAAATCCGGCCCATGGGATTGGGTGTACTGGACAGGAGACATTCCAGCACACAACGTTTGGTCTCAGACCCGGAAACAACAGCTGAACGAGCTCACCGTCATCACTAGACTGATACTCAAACACCTGGGGCCTAATGTAACCGTGTACCCATCTGTGGGGAATCACGAGAGCTCTCCGGTGAATAGTTTCCCACCTCCGTTTGTACATGGGAATTGGTCGTCCCGCTGGTTATATGACACTATGGCGAAGGAGTGGGCATCTTGGCTCCCTGAGGAAGCACTCGAGACCATACGGTAAAGTAATGATGGAAAGACTATACAAGTCTATACAAACTATATCACACTCTGATATAAATGAGTATTGTCACTGATAAATACATAAAATCATATTATTAAGAACGTTGTTGTTGTAACTAATTGTTTTTAATTATTATTATTATTATTATTAATTATGTTACATCATATTTTGTAGCTTAATATTTTAAATTCAATTCAATACTGCATAGATACATTTGTGATGTTTTCACGTTCATAGTTTTATTATAATAATAATAATAATAATAATTTTAAATATAATAAAAAACATTTTCTTATTAATTATGACTTATTTTTTGTAGCTTTATTTTCAAATGTGTTTTATTACTCTTACGGTTTAATTATTATTATAATTTGTATTACTGTAGTATTGTTGTAATTGCTATGGTTTAATTATTATTTTTAATAATTAATATTTTAAATGCAAACATACTATTTGTTTTAATTCTTTGTTTGTTTGTGTTGTCTTCTCCAGGCGTGGAGGGTTCTACACTGTGGAAGTTCAGCGTGGTTTGAGGCTGGTGTCTCTGAACATGAACTTTTGCGCACGAGAGAACTACTGGCTGATGGTGAACTCCACAGACCCGGCCGATCAGCTCCAGTGGCTCATTCACACACTACAAGAGTCTGAGAACAAGGGAGAGAAGGTCAGAGAACTTTACAGAACTCAAGAAAAAAATAAGATGTTCTCTGGTTTCTTTAAGAACATGAGGAAACAGAACAGTGTTGCAGCCTTTGCATGTTGCAGCAGTTTAACAAGTTCCACTGATAGTGTTTGTGTCTGTGGGTTAACAACCAAGCAATTGGTCATGAGTCAGACCAACCAGAAGCGGATGTGTGATGCAGTGGGTGCAGCGTTTCAGTTTTAATTTTAACATTGCATATCAGATGCTAATGATCTGCAGTAGTGGCCCAAAGTGATGTCCAGTGGGGATATTTGTTTTTAATGACACTACAAGTTTGATTAAACATAAACATTTTAGGAAAACATTTTACTATACAAAAAAATGCTCCCAGGGAAAAGCATACATTGACTACAACAATATTAATATTTTGTTGGTTTTCTTAGGTTTTTGCATGTTAATAATAACTTTGTATGATATCAGGGCTGTCCATTGGACCGTGCAACCGGGCAGCGGAGCGTGATCGGACCGATCAGGAACCAAAAATTATATCAACACAATTTGCCGATTCATTGCGTTATCACAAATAAAACATTTGACTCAAAACACTACTACGCAATATGCTTGCAAAATCTTAAACACAATTTTTTAAATAATATTTGAATAAAGGGTGATGTCAACAATTATCCTAGGCTGAACATCACTTTTGGCCATTACTGTATTGTAATCTATTGTTTTTACCACTAAATGGGGTAAATACCACTGAAGGGTCCACGATTGTTTTGTTTTTTTTCCAATTTCAACACCAAGATATTTTGTTTTGTCTGTGGTTTTGTTCAAAAATCAAATCTAAGCAGAGCTCTGTCTGGTCTCTCTCAGGTCCACATCATCGGCCACATTCCCCCGGGTCTCTGCCTGAGCAGTTGGAGTTGGAACTACTATCATATAGTCAACAGGTCAGTCCCTGTTCTGTGTGAACATTGTATAACCCATCCTGCAGTACACAACTCGTGCACTTTCATCTGTTGTAACCCGTAGCTGGGTCAACACAACTGCGTGACTGCAGCCTAAAGGGTTATTACACAGTGTCTTTTATGATTATAAGTGTCGTATTGTTGTGAAAATGGGTCATGTTGACTGTAACTGCCTGTTTTTGAGAGAATTGTGTATATTTGCCATATGCATCGGTAGGTGTGTAACTGTGTATGTAGTGCAGTGGTTAATGGTTCACTTGAGTCAACTTCACTTAAGCGATCAGTCTGGTTGCTTTCTAATCCTTACATTTTTTTTCAGATATGAAAGCACCATAACTGGTCAGTTTTTCGGACACACTCACGTCGATGAGTTTCAGATGTTCTATGATGAGGAAACAATGACCCGTCCACTGAGTGTGGCTTTCATTGCCCCGAGTGTGACCACTTATGTCAACCTGAACCCAGGTACTTATTGAACCTTATTAGTTTAAGTTTGTTTTTTTTATTTTAACATTATTTTATTTTAGCTTTAGGTTATTTTGTTTTAATTTAGAATTTGGTTTTTGTTTCATTTTAGCATTTGATTCTTTTATTTTAGCATTTTGCGTTTAGTTGTTTTATGTTGGCATTTAGTGGCATTGTTGTCTTTATAAAAATTCCCAACTGCAATATAATGTATAAAAAAACCTCTTGATAAACTTAACCATGCTAAAATCATTGTCAGTTTCTCATGGTTTATTGCTATAACATCCCTTTTTATGGTCAGGATATCGTGTTTATTACGTGGATGGAAACTACCCAGGCAGCAGTCGCATGGTTTTGGATCACGAGACCTTTATTCTCAACTTGACTCTTGCCAACAAACGGTCCTCGAAACCCTACCCCAGTCCGTCATGGACCTCGCTGTACCGCGCCTCTGAGGCCTACGGTTTGTCCACACTCTTCCCAGCAGACATGGACGGTTTGATCAAAATCATGGTGAATGATGAACGTGTCTTCCAGCGCTTCTGGTACCTCTTTCATAAAGGCCACGTATCAAAGCCCTGCACAGACACTTGCAAGACGTCACTAATCTGTCTCCTGCACAGCGGGCGATACGACATTTTAATACAATGTGATGTGCTACATGGAGATAAGCACTCTTTTAGGAAGACAATGTGTTGAGAAAATATAAAAAATGGTCATAGAACTCTAATGGGTTTAAATCACCCTAACGTCACAGACTCTTGATTTATTTAGCACTTTCTTTTGAAGATTTTCGATAGCATTTGTTACATTTGTCCTCAACATCATCAAACTGTTTGATTTTTGTTCTTGTTTTACTGTTTGCTTTTTAGCTGACTTGTTATGGACATTGTTGGCATTAACAGCTGTAGGTGTTTGGTCAAGATTGGGTTAAAAAGTCAGTTCTCAGAAAGACGTGTAATTTAGAGCAGTGAACCTGAGAAACGCATTACTGGTTGAAAATGGAATGGGTAGTGACCTCACAACCAAGTGGTGTTAGTGCTTCATAAAAACCACAGTTGCTCAGTTCTCATTCTCACTTAAAGTGTTCAGAGTGTTTTGCGTCACTGGAGTGGATTGTGGTTAGTTAACACACACACAAAAAAAAAGGTATCTCTTCCTGCATTGACCTACATTATGCACACTGGAGCCTGTTCAAGGCCAATCGTGTTAGATGACAATTTGTTGATTCAACACCAAGTCATTACACACTGTTTCAATTGGTAAAGAAATGATGTACTGAGGAGATTCTGTGATTGTCACACCTGCTGATAAATGATTTTGCAATTGTAGTGGGACTCTATGAATGTGTTAATCATGGGTTATCTGAAGGTCTTACTAAATAAAGAAATATTTTGAAGTGGTTTGTTTAAGGGAGTAGTTGATTATGATTTCATTTTTCTAACTTTAATTTAGTGTGTAATGTTGCAGTTTGAGCATAAACAACATCTGCAAAGTTACAAAGCAAAAGGAGATAATTTCTTTTACAGAAATCACTTTTTAAGGACTACAACAAACGGCTGGTAGGGACTACACAAGCTTCCTCCTGGGTTAGTGACATCACAAACCCCAAAATTTAGATAAACCCCGCCTCTCAACAAAGGGCTCTATATGGCTTTGCTAAGAATTAGCTCTCGAATCTCCGCCCTCTGTGCTGGGTGCAGCAGCTCATTTGCATTTAAAGGGACACACACAAAACGATGCATTTTTTCTCACCCTCAAAAAAGGACAATTTTAACATGCTATAAAAATGATCTGTGGGGAATGTTGAGCTAAAACTTCACATATACACTCTGGGGACATCAGAGACTTATTTTACATTTCGTAAAAAGGGACATTATACCACCCATTTAAGATATGTACACTACCAGATTAGAATGATTAGTGAAGGATCATGTGACACTGAAGATTAGAGTAATGATGCTGAAAATTCAGCTTTGCCATCACTTGAATTAATTACATTTACAGTAGTCAACATTTGAAGTGGACCAAACCTTTCATAAGGTAGCCTACATGAATTTTAAACAATGCCCGTTCTTGTCTTAGGACAACTTTGATTAACTTTTTTGATCCACTTAAAATGTTGACTACTGTAAAAAATAGTTTTTACTGTATCTTTTTTTTTTTGTTTGTTTTACTGTATCTTTGCTCAAATGCATACATGCCCAAAAAAATCTTACTAACCCCCAATTTTATGGTATTATGTGTATATTTAACTTATTATTTTGAATTAATCCACATGCAAGGAGTGATTTGAGTTGTCATTCCGTTTACAACAACAAATTAGGACCCTGCTGAAATTGTAAAATGGGCAATTCTTATGGCTACTTTTAAAGCTACACTGTGTGATTTTTACCCCCATCTAGCGGTGAAATTGTATATGACTACCCAGTGAAAATTAGTTTCTGTTCCTCTCAATTCCGAGAGCGTTTTAACTCCTACGGTGGCCGTATTATTCCAAGATTAACATGGCTTCCAGTTATCACTTCGTCCATGACAATAATAAACAATACGTCTAAAATGAATAAAACTACAGGACAGATGTCAGGAGGTAAACGTCACCCTTGGAATCGGCTATCCCAGCATAATCAGATTAGGCTAACGTTACAATGTGTACAAAGTAAAAGCAATTAAAAATAACTAAAATTTACCTTGTCCTTTTTTTTATATAGCTTAAAAAATTGCGCCTTTAAAACTATTAATCACCTGTGATCCGTCGCAGCCATAGACTGTAAAAAAATTATTTTTTATGCAGCACAGATTTATGTTACAAGGTAAACAATACTTTTTCACCATTGACGCGAGGATGAAGTTATACTAGAGGTCGTTCTGGCGTTATGCACAACCATGCTATGGTTAGACAAGCAACTATAAAACTTCGAATTTACACAAATGAATTACAACAGGCTGAATTACCTGTCGAGAAGAAAGCAGGCAACCTCGGCGTCCGTTTTAAAATCTTTTCTCCTCATGAGCTCTTTCCATCTGGGAAAAGTTACTCCAATATTGTCTATGGTCTTGCTGATTTGTCTGTCGCGTTGACGGTTGACGTTTTAATTCTCTCTTTCAAGTGTGAGTACGCACGCACGCACGCACACACACCACACTATCTTTCAAATCTGCCGGCACTCGCGAGCTCGCGAGTAATCTCCCCCTCGCATTCATTACGGTGTCACTGAGTGAAAAACGCAAAAGGCGAAGCTTGAATTTACAGGTATGTCCCTCTTTGGCTAATGTAGTTTTAAGATGGAGGGGCAACATGGCGACCGGCATTCGAACCCCTCACCCGTATGTACTTTCAATGGCAGATTATAAACTTAAGAGAATACTTTATTACTTGAAAGAAGTAAATATACATTAATGAGCACTTATATTTTTGAAAGAACTAAGTGTTTTTTGCTAAGAATCAACTAAAAAAGTTACACAGTGTAGCTTTAAAAATAATTAAAATTTACAGTGTCCTTTTTTTATATAGCTTAAAAAATTGCGCCTTTAAAACTATTCATTACCTGTGATCCGTCGCAGCACAGATTTATGTTACAAGGTAAACAATACTTTTTCACCATTGACGCGAGGATGAAGTTATACTAGAGGTCGATCTGGCGTTATGCACAACCATGCTATGGTTAGACAAGCAACTATAAAACTTCGAATTTACACAAATGAATTACAACAGGCTGAATTACCTGTCGAGAAGAAAGCAGGCAACCTCGGCGTCCGTTTTAAAATCTTTTCTCCTCATGAGCTCTTTCCATCTGGGAAAAGTTACTCCAATATTGACTATGGTCTTGCTGATTTGTCTGTCGCGTTGAAGTTTTAATTCTCTCTTTCAAATGTGAGTACGCACGCACGCACACGCACACACACACACACACACACCCACCCACACCCTATCTTTCAAATCTGCCGGCACTCGCGAGCTCGCGAGTAATCTCCCCCTCGCATTCGTCACGGTGTCACTGAGTGAAAAACGCAAAAGGCGAAGCTTGAATTTACAGGCATGTCCCTCTTTGGCTAATGTAGTTTCAAGATGGAGGGGCAACATGGTGCCCGGCAGCGATATTTTTTTTCCCAGGATGGTAGGGGAAGGTCCCGCCCTTTTCGCCTCTGATTGGCTAGAAGGGCTCTCCTCCGATTGGTTATTTGATTTGGCCGTGAAACGTCATCTCACGTTCATGCCAAACTGTCAGCTAGTCTGTTTTGATCGTCTTAACCGCCAACAGAGGTGAATTATGCTAGTAAACAGTGTGATAAGTGCGTGCCGTCAGATTTATATTCCAAGTTCACATTTTTATAGCCTGTTTAGATCGTTTTTAGATTAGTCCTAAATGTTTGAGCGAGTTTTGTGATGATGAGAGATACTGAGAGAAAGGTGATAGTCGGTGGTGCAGAGGTGTGTGTGTGTGTGTGTGTGTGTGTGTGAGAGAGAGAGAGAGAGAGAGAGAGAGAGAGAGAGAGAGAGAGAGAGAGAGAGAGAGAGAGAGAGAGAGAGAGAGAGAGAGAGAGAGAGAGAGAGAGAGAGAGAGAGATGGTGTATCTAGGTGAGGCAAACACTGAGGGTAAATCTAGGTGAGGCAAACACTGAGGGTAAATCGACTGTACAGTAACTTAGGCTATAGCCACACAGAAATGTGGTGGTTAAGGGCCACTGTGTCATGCCAATGTGCTTATTCGTCCCATCTTCTTCTATAGCTAGCAGTTTTGTGTCATGCTAATGTGCTGATTCGTCCCATCTTCTATAGAAACTTTTCCCATCGTCCCATCTTCTATAGAAATCTCTTTCCGAAACCCTGAAGCCAGCATATTAGCCATTTCAAGGTAAGGAATACACAATATTAGTGCATCAACATTAACTGTATGTTAAACATTACTAGTAATTATTGTGTGTGTGTGTGTGTAGCCATGAAAGTTAAGTGTCGCTGGTGTCATATTTGTGCAAAGGAGAACTTGGAGAACATCATACCGGATCATCTTGAGGTTAGGATTAGGTATAAATCAATGGACAGGGAGCACAGCTCCAGTAATAAATGGTTTTGGAGCAGGTATCTAGAGGTATTGAATTTGAATGGTTAAGGTTAGGCTTACAGTAAGGGTTTGTTGTTCGTTGTGTTGATAGATTCTAATCTCTACAAATTATCTGTGACCTGTACTTTTTCCTACTACAATGCAAGTAAAAAGATAATTGTAAGTTTGCCTTTTGAAATAATATGGTTGATTTACTAACATTATATTTCATTTATTTAAACAGCAACTTATGCCTGAGGGGCACTGCCATTTTATTTGCACCTACACACCATTGGAGATGGGTTTTACAGCCTGTATAAAACTTCAACTTGCCACCAGAGAGGAGGCAGAGGCCTGGTTGGAGGACTTTCAACAGTCCTCAAGAGTGACCTTGAGAGTGGACAAAACCTATCCTATTACCGAGGATACGGTTCGGCGAAACAGCTACCGAGTAAGATGTACAATAGGCATGTTTTTTCTTTTTGTAATTGTTTAAATAGTCAGAGCTTCAATTAAGCATTTCTATGTTCAAAGGTTGACATGAAATGCCAGCACAATACAAGGCAGACGGGCTCCTCAAAAAAAAACACACACTGTCCTGCTGTGCTCTACCTTGTGCTGAAAAAGCACAGGCATAGCCAGAACAGGAAGTCCAGGTAGGCTATTACATGTAACAGAACAATAATTTAGAGATTAACATTACATACTGTTTAATCCAGGTTGCATGCTCATGTTTCCTTTTCATATTTTATAGATCTAGTGATACTCATATTCAGGAGGGTTTATTGTTGCATGTGACCATCAAACATCACCACAACCACCGCCTTGGCTGTTCCGAGGCCTTACAGCATCGGGATGTGGCCAGAGAGACCGTGGAGAAGCTGGAGAAACTTTTTCAGAGTGGGCACTCACCCTCCTCAGCCCTAAACACCCTGAAATATGACCTCCAGGAGGAGCAGAGTGATTCATATGTGTATGCCTCTGCAGATAGGTCCATTTGTCCTGATGTCCAATTCTGCTACCGGTCAGTGTCTTATTTGCTTATTCAAAAACAAAGATCTGGTGAATAGCAGTGGTAGGAAATGTAGTCATCTCGATTTTGAGCACACGTGCAGCTATAACCATAACACATTGACAGTTGAGGAGCTGTTAAATAAGGCTTTGCTATACTATGTCCCCACTAGAAATGTTTGTTATTTATTGCTTCTACAGATTATACTACTCCATTTTTAAGCGAGAGTATGGAGCTTCATCTGGGGATGCCATGCTTGAAAACCTCCAGGAACGTCTGGAGGTTTACAACAAGGAACAGTGTGAAACATGTGGGCGGATGGAGTCCACCGCTGACGGACAAACAGTCATCGCTTTGTGCACTCCAGTCATGAAGAGGATACACAGACTGGAGAGACACAGTGGAGAAATGCTTTTTATGGATTCATCAGGTTTGTCCTGAAGGCAACACTGGTAGCAGGGTTATGTTTTATGTATGTTTTTGTCTGTTTCATGTTGAGATAACCTCTCTTTTGTTACTAGTTAAGTAAGGGTTAATGCCCGACGAGGTGTCCATTGTCAGGTATTAATGGACGACGGCGAGGCGTGAACCGGTTGCCTCCGCCGAAGTCCATTAATACCTGACAATGGACACCTCGTCGGGCATTAACCCGCTTATACCATGGTCACTTGCCAAATAACACATTTTTAAAACATTAGTTTATATTTTAATTAGTTTTACAATCGAAATCTAAAGTTACAAGTTACAAACAATAACCTGGTTTCCTTGGTTACGCCTGACGGTTTATTTAGGTGTCCTCTATCACTTTTTAACGGACACCCTGCAGCCAATCAGAATCGAGTATTCACCCAGACCATGGTATAAATAGGTATATTCCATGTACCCATCATAGGCTCTTGACAGCAGACCTCACCAGTCTGAAAAATCATTTTGGATCTCATTTTCAGAGGACCCTAACACATTGTGGGACTGAAGATTTTTGTTTTATTTTTTTCTTTATTCTCCACAATCCCTTCTTTTTTAAAAACATTAATTTGACTTTAAAAACTTGTATAGCTAAATAACATTTGTTAATTTCTGTCAGGAAACTGCGACCGAATGAATAGCCGAATATTCCTCCTGCTAACCCATTCGGCTGCAGGTGGGTTGCCACTGGGAGTCATAGTCACAACATCTGAGTCCCAAAACACCATTGCAACGGGACTCAAGTTGCTGCAGTCTATACTACCAGGGGATGCCTTTTATGGAAGAGGAGTGCTAGGGCCAAAAGTAGTCATGACCGATGACTGCAAAGCCCTGCGACAGGCACTGCAGAATGTGTTTCCGCAGACCACTTCCCTCCTTTGTGTCTTTCACGTGCTCCAGGCCATGTGGAGATGGCTCTGGGACAGTCACCATGGGGTTTGTCAGAGAAATTCATATTGTTTTATTATATTTAGTCAGTTTGAATTCTAACATTGGTTTAAAATCCCCAACTGTTCTCTCAGCAAATATCTTTGCTTGAATGTGTTAAATAAACATAGTTTATTACTAGTTTAACACTAGTCTTACTAGTATGTATGAAGACACTTGATCTAATATTTTCATCACAGGTGCCGAAGGGGGACCGGCAGTGGCTGCTGGATATCTTCAAAAAAATGGTGTATGCCATGTCACCAGAGGAGCTGGTGGCCTCCTACCACCAGGCTCTCCAGGACCCAGTGGTGCTGAAGCACCAACAGTACCGGGACCATTTGACGGCAGTGTTTGCCCAACGCAAGGACTGGGCTATCTGTCTACGCACGGGCCTTCCAACACGGGGCAATGACACAAATAATTTTGTTGAAAGTGCCATGAGGGTCTTGAAAGACAGCATCTTCCACAGGTAGGAATAAAAATGTATAAAACTTTAAAACTTTATTGAAGGTGACACACACACCATTACTTGCAACAGGGCCGTTGAATGCTTGAATCTGATTGGTTGAAGAACGTTCTAAGGTGTGCATTATTTTCAGGGAAACTCACAGCTAAAGTAGTTCCAGGCAGGTCTTGACCGCATTACAGTTCCATATCACTTCGCATAGTCAACTGTAATAACGGAAAATAGGAGACAATTCATAACAAGAAAAAACATTTAGCCCCATGCGCTTGATCTGCAATTTTCAATGTCTAGCTTCAAAATCAATGGAAACATGCAGTTTAATTTTAATAAATAAAGTAGGCTATATAGTCCTATCTATAATCAATAGAAAAGTAAACTGAATATAGGCTAAATAAATGGATAGTCCTGCAGCACGGATTTTTATTGCAGATAATATAACAAATAAATAATTATTGATAGGCCTACTTGTTAAAAGGGCTTTGTGTTTCATTTATTTGGCTAGTCTGTTGTCTGTCAATAGAAAAAAAAAGAATGAATAATTTAAATAAAACGAATTGAATTAATAAAGATAACTGCATAAAGCCGAGGACACACTTTAAGGCCAGTTATGAATGTAATTTGATACTTATGACTGATCATGCCCAAACGCGTGTTCAAAGTCGGTGTTTAAAATCTGCTGCTGCGATGAAAAGAGTCAGAGAATGTGTCAGCTAGTCGTGTGTCCTCAGCATTAGTCTGCTATCAGTGGCTCAAACCTCCGTTACTAACTCTAAAATGACGTTTTGGAATTAGCAATGGAAGCATGGTGAATGCTTTTTATCTTTTCATTTTTCGTGATTCAGATTTTCTTCTGTCGATACAAGTCAAATTCCGAAACCATTCTGTTCTCTATTGCCTTTCCTACAGGTTGAAGGCTTACAATATCACTCAACTGGTCGACTTCATTTGCACCAGACTGGAGGCATACTACATCAGGCGACTCCTCGATGTAGCAAACGGAAGGACTGTGAAGCAGAAGTTCAAGTTCAACAGACAGTTGTTCAGTCCTGACAGAATATTCAAGGTTTGTGTTCATTTTACTACCAGTGAGTTTAGTGAGTTTTTGATAGGGGTTTTGTAACGCAATGAAGGGATCGTATTTCAGTTTTTCAATACCCTCCATTGTTTCTAGCTTTCGTTAATGTCTTAGCATTTTGTGATTTACAAAAATACCTTTTTCTAATATTATTTTCAACATCTATCTCTTTTTTCATATTCTAGCAAGATGAATCAAACTACACTGTTTCCAGTGAACAAGGAGGCGTTTATCTGGTGAACATTTCCATGGGCATGTGCACCTGCCCAGCTGGCACCAATGGGGCGCTTTGCAAACACCAACACTCTGTAATGCAGGCCTTTAAGCTGCAGGGAGGCCACCATCTTCCAGTGACATCCTTTGCGGCAAAGAAGTCCTTCTATGAGATGGCCACAGGTATTAGATAGGGCTGAACGATACATCGAATTTTCATCGTCATCGCAATATGAACTCGACGCGATGAACACATCGCAACAGACAGCCTGACACGATGAATAACACCTGGTTCAGATTACAAGATTTTTGTGTCTGTTACGATAGTCACGGTGTCAGATTACTCGATTTTGACTCCTAAAATCTTGTCGTGTCATGGACAAGAAACATGTCAGACTACACGTTGCTTTCCGACCAGTCATCGCGTGCCGTCACACGCACACATTCACTCGCAAACATTCACTCGCACACACACACACACACACACACACACACACACACACACACACACACACACTGTCCCTCGCTCACTCATTCAAGCACACACACACACACACACACACACACACACACACACACACACACACACACACACACACACTGTCCCTCGCTCACTCATTCAAGCACACACACACACACACACACACACTGTCCCTCGCTCACTCACTCGCGCTAAATAGTAATCCAGGCAGGTAATAAACGTTTGACCTATCACGCAAATAACCTATTAAAGCACTAAGACATGGGAACAGTATATTCTATTTTACAATGTCTATTTAAAAAAAAAAAATATTTCAGGAATTGTTGTTAGCTATAGCTAACATTCACATTTGAATATTTATCGCAAGTCATATCGTCATCGCAATATTAAACAATGTTATCGCACATCGCAGCTTTTCCTCATATCGTGCAGCCCTAGTATTAGATTGCTTGTTCTGAAAGGTAATTAGCTTGTTTGTTGCAGCTTACTTGTAGAGGGGCAACTGTAGCTCAGTTGGTAGGTTGTTCTGTACCTGAAGGGTCAGCAGTTCAAATCTCAACTTCTCCTGTGTGTGACTGTGCATGTAAAACACCACACCAGTGCACTTGATTTATGATGCTGCGTTTTAATCATGGCTCTTTGTATCTCCTATCTTGTCTGTCCAAAAAGAAAAGCTTGACGTACCAGACAGCTGGTTTATGGGCTTGCAGTTTGATATGGAGAAAGACTGCCCAACAGTTCCACTCATTGCAAGTGAGTACTTTTCAGCAGGCCAACTGATTGAACAGAACAGTGGGCCATATGTTGTAGTATTTTACGTCTTTATCCTTTTCCAATCACATGCCAGGATCTGAAATTAACATGTGTTTCTGTGAAATAGGCACCCAAGAAATAGGCACCCAGGCTGGAACATCCACTCCCACCCAATGCACCCAAGCTGGAACATCCACTCCCACCCAAGGCACCCAAGCTGAAACACCACAAGACGGCTCTGGAACTGAAGCGTCATCTCAATGTGAGCATCTCAAAGGTCATCTCAGATCAATGTTTAAAGACCTTGTGGACAAGCTTCAAAATGATGAGACCTTCCAAGCCCCAATACAATCCCTTGTCTCATCCTACGAGTCCATTCTTACTGACAGCGGCCTGATTTCAGCATTGTCTACCTTTGGGAAGATGAGGGGTGCTGCTGCAAGTAACATCAGAATGCAGGCAAGAAAGGGTCTGCAAATGAGCACACAAATAGGCGTGCAACCTACAGCTGTTGCCCGTCGTAAGACTCTGCTGGGGGGCAGACGAGCGCTCATCACTGGTAGACCTCTAAAAAGAGCCCGGAGGGAACACAACTATGGGAAGGTAAAAGAGGGGAGTGGTGCACTGCCAAGAAGACTGGCACCACACTCCCTTGCCCAGTGTGTCTCTACTTCTGTGTCCTTAGGTAGCCAACACAGCAAGAAATAAACGTTAATAAATAAAGTCACTCTGGCGCGCACACACACACAATTACAATAACATAACACAATAATTACTAGTATGTTTAACATGCACTAATATTGTCTATTACTAGCACTTAGGTTCACAATAAATAAAATCTGTCATATTTGAATCATACTGTGGTGTGGTGTCTTTACTACAATTGGCTGACTGCGGCTTCATTCATCTGTGATAGCCTATTAAAAATGTTCATGCCTGTGACTTTACTTTGGTTATAATTTGGACGTAATAGTTTTATTAAATAGTTTCTGTTGAGCAGGCAGGATACAAGTTAGGACCAACACATCTCTCGTCACCTCAGGGAACCTTAATGAACTCTGTTGACTGTTCTGTTAATTGTGCTGCTGTTCTAAGCCTATTTGCTGGTTGGGAAAACTTGTAGCCTATTTGTTAGAGGTGGTTGTCAACGTTACTCCACTGCAGTGTACAATAGTCATTACATGTCTCACTGCTTTCCATACCTAGTTCCCTCTGTGTAATTGTTTGTATTATTTAATGGACCTTAAGTCAAAGCTGAGCATGATGATGCATCACTAGTTTTCATTAGTCTAGAATAGTGCACTGCACTGTACAGTGCACACAGCTGGGCAAAATAGTGCCGTTTTATTGTATTGCATACATCTTAAAGCCAGGCAATGCATAAGCCTAAATGCATAGTTCGAATAAAATATCAGTTTTGGGGGGGTCAGATAATTGTAATGATATTGAGAAAAAATATAATTACAGTTACAATACAAGTCAACTCCTATTTTCACTGTAGGAACATTTTAATAGTATACTCCTTAATCACATTAAAGATTGCTCAGGTTTCACGTATCTCCAAGTAATTGTGTTGATTTGACACTGACTACCATAGACTATAATGGAAAATTGGTTCTTTTGGATATATAATAACAATGAGATATTATATAGCCTACTGATTATAAGTTTGTCGCATGTTTAGACCTTGTATGTGTGTTGCACAACACATGTTGCACTTGGCGATCACGGTGGGGATTGATTGATATGGTAGTGGACCATGATGGTCATAGAAGAAGTGAAGGAGCAGTACTCCCAAGTTCACATGTTCGTCACAAAATTCACCCAAACATCTAATCTAAAAGACTAATCTAAACACGAACTAAACAGGCTATAAAATTGTGTACTTGGAATATAAATCTGAAGACACGCACATATAGCGCTTTTCTTAGTAGGCTATGTTGGATTGGCTTCGTTTCTGTTGTAAAGACGATCAAAACAGACTAGCTGACAGTTTGGCATGAACGTGAGATGACGTTTCACGGCCAAATCAAATAACCAATCGGAGGAGAGCCCTTCTAGCCAATCAGAGGCGAAAAGGGCGGGACCTTCCCCTACCATCCTGGGAAAAAAAATATCGCTGCCCGGCATACGAACCCCTCACCCGTATGTACTTTCAATGGCAGATTATAAACTTAAGAGAATACTTTATTACTTGAAAGAAGTAAATATACATTAATGAGCACATATATTTTTGAAAGAACTAAGTGTTTTTTGCTAAGAATCAACTAAAAAAGTTACAGTGTAGCTTGGCCCGTTCACACCAAGGACGATAGATATCGTTCTCAATATTAAACGATATAAACGAGCTATAATGCTAACGGCACAGAGAAAATATATCGTTTAAATCACTTTCAGGACGATTTTATCCAGCTGATGAACGATAAAAACTTTTGACAGCCAATCAGAATCCATCTTGCGGCACGCGCTTAGAATAAACAACAATTTCGTCCGCTGGTTTGGACGCTAATATATCTGTTTTATCCAATGTAATTATTCTAAATCATTCACAACTTTCTCAAACCAGAAAATTATCTTTTCGATTTAAACTTATAAAGCATCCCTCTCATCTCAAAGACTCTTCAACACCTGGATGCAGTGCAGGACAGAAGCACTAGGGGTCGGTATATAATGCCTGATGACAGCATGTAAACTCAAGAAATAAATCAATCATTTTCCATGGAAGCAGGTGTTTGATATAGAAATGCTTTTGTTTTGTATTATTTCCTTGACAGAATTTTAAACTTTAACCGAACATAAATAGAACCACAGTAAAAACTAAGAAAAACAAATGTACTGAGCATTTCAACATTTTTTTACACAAAAAAAGACAACCATGGAAATACAATGGAGTGAAAATATTCTTTTACAAAAATCACATTCAAATCTCAAAAAGCTATAGGTTCACGTGGAGTGTTAACATTTGCTTCAGTTGTAGCTTTTCAGTACACCTCTCATAAGAAACTACAAAAATGGTCGGAGCTGTCGGAGAATGTTCTCCTCAAGGGTCTGTGAAAACCACTGTCACTCCGAAGTCTTCCTTATAGATGTCCCAGGTCTTAGATTTGTGTGGATTGTCCAGCTCCTCCCTCGAGAGATACAGTCTATGACACAAAAACATTAATGCAAAAGATTTCAGTGAGCTCTCGGATGACAAAAAAAAAAAAAAAGTACTGACAAAAAAAAAACCCACCTGTTGTTCTCAACAAAAGAGGTGTTAAACCAGAAATAGAATGGACAGTCCTCGTAACCCTTTGGCAGACCCTTGACAGAGAGAAAAAAGGAAGTTCAAGTCCCAGTGAACCTCATTCAAACTTTACACCAACAGCACTTCATAAAACATATGGGTCAATTAAATACTTAAAAATAGTGGAGGCTTACAGCACTGGACTCAAACATGACCTTCACATCTCCAGTCACGACAGGCCCTTCCTGCAAACTGATGACCACTGCATTACTACCAGTGTCAGGAAACACCTGAAAAACACACACACACACACACACACACACACACACACGACAGGACGATCAGACTGAAATGAAAGCAATAGATCCTACAAACAATTGTGCATAGGTGTGTTTAGTAAGCCAAAAGTTGCTAGTTTTGCCCTTTGAGGCCTATTTTAGAGAACAGAAACATGCATTCAACACAACAATCCTCTCCAGCTTTGCATACTTACTGTACAGTTCTGCTGTTTAGCACAAACACACTGGAAGACGAGCTCTCGCTTCACTATGATCTTCACCTTCAGGTCACTGCCATTGCTCTTCCCCACACCTGAACAACCACCACAGCTTTTATACAATCTACCATAGTTTTTACTTTTTTTTTTACTTAATATTTACTTAAAAATGCAAGTTGTATAGCATGAAAATATAATTTAATATTAATATATAAAAAAATTTATATATATATATATATATATATATATATATATATATATATATATATATTTATATATATTTATATATATTTATATATATTTATATATATTTATATATATATATAAAATATTATATAATATTATATAATATTTATATATACATACATATATATATACATACATACATACATATATATATATATACATATATATATATATATATATATATATATATATATATATATATATATATATATATATATATATATATATATATATAAAATATTATATAATATTATATAATATTTATATATACATACACACACACACATTCATTATGAATATATTATATTTTATATTGAAATTCACTATATTTTATATTCAATATATTTTAAAATACTTATATACTGCAGGGAGATAAATAGATAGACAGACATATGAATAGTTTAACCATGAAACTCTATTTGAGTTCTAATTGGCTTGTACATTTTCAGGCAATTGATTTCATGTAACCATTACCATTTCCCTTTATAACCATGACTGCGTGCTATGCAAATTATTATTCCATCCCTCCACCTGCCTAGATCTGCTACAGAGGGCCTACCCCTCTCTCTAGCAACAGCAGCGTGGATTCATTTTTATGTTCTATTAATGTTTGTTTGGCAGTTTGCTGGTTTGAAGCATTCAGGTGTGTTAACTCCATGCCAAGGAGGAAAAACATCAGCAATGATCTTAGAGAGGCAAATGTTGTTGCCATCAATCTGAAAAGTGTTAAACGGCCATTTCCAAACAATTTGAAGTCCGTCATTCTACAGTGAGGAAGATTATTCACAAGTGGAAAACAAGTCAGTTGCCAATCTTTCCAATCCTCCCACTGTGCAAAACACCCAAGAACCACACCCTCTCCCTACACTCTACAGGCCTCAGTTAACATGTTAAATGTTAAAGTTCATGGCAGTACAATTAGAAAAAGATGGGACAAGTATAGCATGTTTGGAAGGGTTGCCAGGAAAAAAGCTTCTTTCTAAAAAGAACATGGCAGCACGGCTTAGGTTTGCAAAGTTGCATCTGAACAAACCTCAAGACTTCTGGAACAATGTTCTTTGGACGGACGAGACCAAAGTGGAGATGTTTGGCCATAATGCACAGCGCCACGTTTGGTGAAAAGCAACACCTCATGCCAGCGGTCAAGCATGGTGGTGGAGGGGTGAGGATCCGGGCTTGTTTTGCAGCCACAGGACCTGGGCACCTTGCAGCCATTGAGTCGACCATAAACTCCTCAGTATAACACAGTATTCTAGAGTAAAATGTGAGGCCATCTGTCCAACAGCTAAAGCTTGGCTTAAATTGGGTAATGCAACAGGACAATGATCACAAGCACACCAGCAAATCTACAACAGAATGGCTAAAAAAGAAAATAATCAAGGTGCTGCACTGGCCCAGTTAAAGTCCAGACTTCAACCTATTTGAAATTTTGCGGCGGGACTTTAAGAGAGCTGTGCATAAACAAATGCCCACAAACCTCAATGAACTACAGCAACGTTGTAAAGAATAGTTCCTTCACAATGATGTGAGAGACTGATAAAGTCATATAGAAAAGTTATTGTTGCTACAGGTGGTTCTAGAAGCAGTTTAATCATAGGGTGTACTTAGTCTGTCACACATGGCTTCTCCATTTTGGCCTTATTTTTGTTGGTGTGATATGGCATGTTTTTGTTCATCTGAGGTTGTATTCACCCAATTTAAAGACCTGCTAACGACCAGATTCATTTTTTGATTATGCCCTGATATGTAAAACCATAGAATTGTACGCCAAGGGTGTACTTTCTTTTTCACATGACTGAATATATACATAGTCATTATATAATGCTGATATTCATTTAGTTGTCATGATTAATGGCTGAGTCTGACCTGCGATGGAGTGGATTCGAATGCTCTTTATTTTCAGGCTCTTCAGAGGTGGTAGCTGGCGGTTGTATTGATTCTTCATGATCTCATAATAACCGACGTACCTGCTCTGCAAGTGCAAAAATGAACAGAACATACATCAATAAAAAAGATCATACACATTCATTGCTCCAAAATGGATCCTTGGCTTCTAATGCAGTTTCACACACCTGAGAGGGAGTTTCAACACCCTGGAACTTCGAACTCATGCTTTTATCAGTCCGTCTCTCGCCAAAGTAGTCCAAACTCTCCTGTAAGATGTTTTAAAGAAAATTCAATACAATCTTGGATGAGAAAGTCTCTACATGTCAACATTCATGACCAGATCGTACCTGCGCACTCTCAAACTGGTCACTGTCGATGAGCCATGTGCACACCATTGTCCCAGTCCGCCCTGTTGAACAAAACCCAATGCATTGAACATTTCAGACTGTATTTACATAGAGCATTAAAACACCATCAAACAACATACCTTTTCCTCCTTTGCAATGGATGGCGATCACATTCCTAGAGTCTGCCGCCATCCACTCCCTAACGCAGGCTGTGTACCGCAGCATATCACTGACAGGAGAACAGACAGAGATCAACAGAGATTCATGACAACATGCTTGCTGGAAAATAGATTTGCCACTTCAGCAACATGTTCTAATGTTCAGTTGTGCTGAGAGATACTTACTCGAGTGATGGCACGTTATGGTCATCTATCATAACACGCTGCACTCGATAGTGAAATAACTTTGGATCATAGCCCTTCTCACCTGAAACAAAAATTGGCTACCATTATTATCATGCCTTTTAGAAACAGAAGAAATGATCTGAGGTTAACTTAACTGGTATTTAAGGTAATATAATCATTGAAGAGAAGCGTCTACTCACTACAGAGATTAAACACCTTGTAGTGATCCAGATGTTTGGTGTCCAGGAATCTAACCACCTCCTGAAATGTGTCATTTATGTATTGATCATACAGTTGTTGCAATGTTTTCATGAACAACTTTAAATCGAATTAATTTTTTTTTAAACATTTGTGTTATGTTAGTGACTTACTCTGATGGGGTTCCTATAAAGCGCCTGCTTCCCAGAAGATGGAAAAGACATGGCAATGACTCTTTCTGAAGAGAGATATGACACTATCAAACTGATGAATCACTTTGGTTTGCAAATTACTTGATTTTACTATTTTGTTATAATGATCTGATTAAAAATAAATAACCACAGACAAAACCAAACCTGTGACATATGTGAGGTCCAGATCAAACCCATCTTTTTGGTACCGTCTTTTGTTCTCGGACACCTGTGAAAATGATTATATAAAGCTTATTTATGTAGAAAATTTTAAACACCATAAATTGCTTACATGAATAAGAGATTAAAAACATGAAAAAAGTAGGGCTGTCAAACGATTAATCGCGATTAATCGCATCCAAAATAAAAGTTTGTTTTTACATAATATATGTGTGTACGGTGTATAATTATTTTCTATATATAAATACACACACATGCATGTATATATTTAAGAAATATTTGCATGTATATACTGTGTATATATATTTATATTATATATAATTTATATTATATATAAATATTTTATATATAAATAACACATTTTCTTAAATATATATATGCATGTGTGTGTATTTATATATAGAAAATAATTATACTCCGTACACAGACATAAATTATGTAAACACAAACTTTTATTTTGGATGCGATTAATCGCGATTAATCGTTTGACAGCCCTAGAAAAAGCATTTAAAATAATCTAAAAACATAAAAACCAATGCAACAAAAAGAGAACAAATAAGAAAAAGATCTAAGTTTAAAGTGCCACTATTATGCTTTTTTGGATATTACGTTAAATGTAGTGTTTATACAGCTGTGTGTGAATGTAAAAGGACTGCGAAGTTTCAAAGATCAAAATGTATGATAAATGGAGTTTTTATCTCCAAAAAGAAGGAAAAGATTCTGAGCCGCCTGAAATGATTCTTCAGTCTCATGACCTGCACAAACTGATTTAGGTTTGTAACAAATTTGCATATTGCCAGCCTATGGTCTTCACTGGCTGCCTGCGAACAACATCTACTCTGACCCGCCCTCAAACACTGTAGTTGTAGCTGAGGCCTGGAAGATTTTGGTTCTTGTTGTCGACATGTCGAGAAGACGCTGTTTTCTGTGCTACAAAATACACAGTGAAATGAACAGTAAGGAATGCCGTTGGTTTTACCGTATCAATCTCATATGTTGGGAGTGATACGGTAAAACCAACGGCATTCCTTACTGTTCATTTCACTGTGTATCGAGTGCCGAGGAAGCCTCCAGAGCTGATATTCAGATATGGTAATGGACGTTTGGTTTCTGACACGTGCTGTAAGCAGTAGACCAATCACAACAGACTGAGCCATCTGACCAATCAGAGCAGAGTAAGCTTTCGGAAAGGAGGGGTTTAGAGAGACTGAATCCGTAATTGAACCATTTGAACCACTGTGACAAAAGACATGATGCTGCAATGTATATTATGGGAAAATAAGTGTTTTTTGACCTTGGATGTATGTAAATCTATTGTAGGAGACCTTCAGAACTAAATTTGGAACCTTTAAAATAGGATAATTGGGGCACTTTCATTTTAAAATGGATTAAAAAGTATAAAGAGGAATGGTAAGTATATAAACAGATTGAAATAATGTGGTGTAAAACAGACAAAAAAAATCACACTCACAATCTGATTGGCCGAAAAGATACAATCACAAAGATACAAAATACGACAATTTCCTTTGTTTCTTAGGTCACTCACCATTCTCCTGGTGACCTTTTCAAGCTCTTTCTTCTGAGATGCCAGTCTGAAGATGCGTACCAGAATCAATATCCTCAGAGATCTCAGGAACGTGACCACCCTGCAAACACACCATATTAACATTGTTACATTAGTATCATCAACCATGAATGCTTTCTGTTAAATCTGGTGTACCTTGGAATCAGGCTGGCTCCTGACAAATCGGAGAATGCGTAGATCATGGTGACCACCAGGGTAATGACCACAATACAAGCATCTATTATGTTCAGTTTGGAGCTGAAATACACCTTGAATCTGAGAAAGAAGATGATTTAAAAATGGTTGACCAGAGACTGCAATGGAATAGATCCTGAATATGTAAAATGATACCTTTGCACCAGGTTTTGATAACACTCATATATAATCAGTATTAATGCAGAGCTTGCAGACCACTTCATTTATTTTTGTGCTTGAGCTCTAGGAAATTGTTCCAGAGAGATAAAAACTCATTTTGGAAAAACAGAAAGTGCCGGGAAAATGTGTTTCCTGTAGATCATTTCCTATCATGAGTGACTTGAACACTACAGCATTATTGGTTGTTGTTAGCATTGCGTAAACATTATGTGCTGACTTATAGTTTGCAAAATTATTTTGAAAAACTATACTAACCCCTCCACATAGACGCGAAGCAGCACATCGATGAGGAAAAAGAAGGAAATGACAAGTGAAACAGCCTCCAGTGCACTTCCAACATCACGACTCTTGTTGGAAAGGGACAAGTCCACAATGACCAGAATAATGTCCACAATGATCAGAACTAGGCCAAAAACACTGCAAATAAGAACAAAAGTTGCCTGTTGTATCATTAAAACATAGCCTAAAATCTATTTTTGGAAAAAAAACTTTTTTTATAGGATTTTATAGGTCCTGTGAGCCATCTCTTTATATGACACTCTGAAATGAAAAGATCCCACTCACCGGAAAAAAAAGGACATCACAAAAGGAGTTATAATTTTCCGGACACGACTGCAAAATAAATCAAACACAGAATGAGACATAAGAATTTTAGTCTTAAGACATCACATTTGTCAACAAATTAGAAGCTTACTTACTGGTATATAGTGTCCGGCTCCTCATTCTCTTCCCTTCCATCATCGATCTGCACCTCTGCCTCTTCTTTCACCCCATTACTTGGCCAACATAGAAAAAGTACAATGATACAAAGTGCTTTGAATCATGTGGTTTTAGTGCTGAATTACTCATTTAAAGTTGGTGGAGTAAAGGTCATGATGCTGCTGAAGTGTTAGTAACTTTAATTTAATGTTATTCACTTACCCATTAACTTCCTTGGAATCTAACCCAGGGTTAAAATGCACAGATGTCATTTTTACAGGAAAGTTTCTCTCTGAAAGATTACAAGAAATTAATTAAACATTCCAGAGGAACTTTAGTTCAATTAAAGCTGGTATATCTACTCAATAAATAAAAAGCAATTACATTGATAAATAAAGCAGAGAGTCTAACTCACCCTAACATGACAAAAATGTACTTACTTTAGACCTATAAATCTTTAGAGGATCCAAATGTAAGGTTTCAGATGTGGACTAAAAGATTTGTCTTATTAATATCCCATGAATCACTAATCCCAAAAGTTGTCTGCAACACAAGGTTTCTAAATCAACTATGAAGCCCTAAACTAAATCCGCATAATGTAATATAACAAGCAATTGTTTGTTCCAATCTGAACAAGATCATAGCAAAGGAATGCCAGCATTGGAAAAAGCGATACAAACCTGACAGAAAGAAAGCGCATCCGGGAAAGCTGTTTTCCTTCCTTTTGCTTGACTCGCTTTTCTGCTATCTGAACAGTCACATATTCCTCAAACAGTATTTTTTTCTCATGTCTCCATGATTGTCTATGAGCTGTGACAGTCCCGTGATTTTCTGAGATAACAAAGGAAGGAGGTTCAAAGGTTGGCAGTAGTTTTCTTACGTCTTCCATCCACATGCACACATTCACATTCACACCGCCCCTTTTTTCACTCTTTTGTTGCGGACGTAGCGGTTTTTTAACTTCCTCATGCGCTTTACAAGTTAACAATCACACAAAATCAATTTAGACGAGTGGTAAAGGTGATAACAAAACAAAAAGTCTCACTGAGACATTATACAACTTCGTAGTGTTATTAAAATATGGTTTTAGTGTGGGTTCAAGTGTGTGGGTGTGCGTGCGCGCGCTTCTACTTTATAACCTACTATATTTTTTTTATTTTCAACATTAGGTCATTTAGGAATTTTTTTTTTTTTTTTTTGTGTGTGTGTGAAAACGGCTTCGTAAAACAACGAAGTAATGATTTAATTTAAATCTAAATGCTAGTGCTAAAAGACGTAAGCTGTGTAAGAATTAAAGGAACAGTTCATCCAAAAATTACAATTCCGTCAATTTTATGATTTAGTAGGCTACTCGCCCTCATATCTTTCCAAACACATACGCTTGCGTACGTAGAACACACATGTAGGCTATAGTTTGTTTTAAACGTGAAGCCTCAAGCACCATTAACCTGTCCCAAATGGCTGATACACTGTTGCGAATCATAATTGAAGATTGTGTTTTATACGGAACAAAAGTTCCACATAAATTATAAAGAAAACAAAACTTTTACATTGTTGCTTCTGGTATGTGTGGAATGGGGGAAGAGCATCATTCTGAACCAGAGAACAGATAATGTGGACCATGCGGAACCAACAGCCTATAAATATAAGAAATGAACGTCTGGAGGGCATTTCATTGACACATAATCTGGAAGAGGAAAGAACACCACGTTCTGTATGTATGCATTTATATTTAATAAACTTGTATTTTTTTAATTGGTGCTACTCTCGTATGATAGCCTACGCCTACTTATTTTTTAATTTTTTTATTTACTTACATTTCAAAAACTTTAAATACTACTTTACTTTTTAAACATTAGTTTAACGTTAATGCAAATTAAGTGGAAAGCTTACAGCTGATGTTTCTATACTTTGACAAAATTAACACCTCTCTATTTTCATGTGAAGAATATTAATAAATGGTCATGCCACAGCTGGTTTTTATCTTGGTGTTTCAAGCTCTTACATCACTTCAAATCTCAGTAAGTTCACTCTTTGACCAGAATGTTTGCACTACAGTGTCTGGACATTAAATACATAACAAAAGAGCAATGTTGTCTATTTATTAAGGCAGAGAAAGCATGCCAAACACCTGAAGTATCAACGCTGAAGAAAGAGATTCGTATGCTGAATAATAAATTGTTGATTGGGGAATGGAAAGTTATGCATCTGCGTGCTCACCGTCGATTCAGACTGGTTCCCAACCTGGAACTATCACTGGAATACAAGAATACTTCTGACAACAACACTGAACCTTCACCAACCCTACCAAGCACTGGAGGCTCATTATTAGTTCATGACAAAGGTAAAGTTTAAACACTTATAAGAAACGTGTGCAAATGTATATTAGGCTATTTATAATTAAAACCTTTTAGAATTTTATTAAGTTAATAACATTTTTAAAACCCATCTGTCTGTGGTCTCGTGTCTATTTATTGTATTTCTTGCATTTTAACTTATTGCTGGGGTTAAACAGACGTAAATGGAAAAGAAAAGTACATGCTTTGTGATACACAGAGAGTTAAAGCTTTAATAGCCTAATGAGTTTGATGGAAAAAAGCTAATCTCGAAATGGTTGAATCGTTGTATTATTATTTCTGTAATTTATATGTCCGTTAGATTGTACTGAAATATATGACAGACTAAAACCAGGAAGCGGATTCTACAGGATTAAACCCAAACCGTTACTTGAACCGTTCCTTGTGTACTGCGACATGGATGATGGTGCTGGCTGGACTGTGATTCAGAAACGGATCAATGGGAAAGTCGATTTCGATAGGTAAGTCTGATGCAAAGGCTGTAATAGTGTATGTTTTTGCTTACCGTTTGTTTGTTCACATTTAGACCTACAAAAGATCAATATGATCAAATCACCATTTCTATTCACAGAAAGTGGGAAGATTATAAAAATGGATTTGGTAATTTCCAGTCAAGTAAAGATGAATTCTGGCTTGGGAACGATCATATTCATGCCCTGCTCAGTGATGGTAAGATTTGGATAATGAGTTCATCACTCTGCTTTTCTGCTCTACAATAATATTTTCCAAATCCTCTTTAGGTGAAAATGTATTGAAAATTGAACTGATGGACTGGAATGGAGTGAGATCATATGCCATGTATGACAACTTCAGAGTTTCGGATGAAAAGGTAAGTTGATTTTGGTTCCTACCATTAAATCTTTAATTCCAGCCATACGAAATTTATAGGGATGAGAAGTCTCCTATTTCATCACGTTCCTCTCTGCTCACATCATTCCTCAGGATAAATATAGAATGCACTACGGGATGTACAGTGGTCAGGCAGGAGATGCCCTGTCCGGAGGAGCCAATATGGTGGAGCAGTGGTCAGCCTCTCATAATGGCATGCAATTCAGCACCCGGGATCAAGATAACGATCGTTACCTGCAAGGAAGCTGTGCTGCAGAGAACAAGGGAGGCTGGTGGTATAACAGGTGATGCTGAGGGCTTTCTGAAATTTTTAGGTACAGCTTTTCGTATACTAAACACCCTGTTTTATGTTACCTGTTGCTTAATTACAGATGTCATGCTGCCAATCTTAATGGGAGGTTTTACAGAGGTGGAGAGTACAAAGCCAAATATGATAATGGTGTAGTGTGGGGCACATGGAGAGGACTGTGGTACTCTCTCAGACACACGGCCATGAAGCTCCGGCCCAGCTCCTACATGGACAACATAGGGAGTGGAGGAGGACCCGTGGAGTAGCAAGGCAGCTGAACAGTCTCATCGTGCACATTCGTGTATTTTACAGTGTATTATCTATAAGACTTATTGTAGTTTATTGAACCTTTCTGTCAACCACAAGACTGCCAAAATCAAGAAAGGATATTATTAACTGATCTTGGTAGATTCAATGAATACATTGGCTTATCTTTACAAAATATTATGATTATGATTTGATATTAATCAAAATACTATAATTATTCTTCTTTGTGTAAAAGGGTAAATAGAATCATAAATACTTTAACTTTGCATGCATTCATATAATAGCAATCTTAGTATAAAATATGTGTACCATAATAAAGCAGCATCTAAACATACTGAAAGTCTTGATTGAGATTATGTATCAAACTATTTTTGTAATGTATCTTTAACATGGTCAACAGTAAAAAGAAACATTCAGAAAATAAATTCATATTTACATTTACTGTATGTATATTTTCATCTGTCATGCAAAACCTGAGAATTCACATTTTCCAGTGTACAAACAAATCCAAAGGTTGTCATTCTTGTGGTATGGATAATGGATAATATCAAAAATGGCTTTTCAAATTAATAGTCAAACCCCCATAAATAAAAATTGATAATAGATTTTACTTGATGTACAAGGATATAAAGTCCACATGAAGCAAAATAACCTGCTTCATTCAATAGAGCTTTTATTTTGAAGTTTGAGTTTGCATCAGCAGAGTGTCAGAACCTCCCAGAAATGCAGGATTGTTTATGAATTGTTATGAAGTTTATGAATGGTCACAACCTCTACTCCATCATCCTCACCCAAGTATCCAGAAATGTCCATCATGTGCTGCTCTGATTCTGTTAGACTATATGGGGAGTTGCTGTAGTCCGCAGAGAGAGGAAGGCTGCGACAGCGTCCCCTGCGCTGGTCTGAGGTAGAGAATGTGGAACTGCGTTGCCTTTGGCAGGTAGATGAATTCGCTTCTCGTAGCTTCCTGGCTAGTATGTTCCTCTGGATAGGCGAGGGACCTCTTCTGCTCCAGTTCTGTTCTGCCCGTTCAGCTCGATCCAGAGCGGAAGATGGGCTCCTGGCCACATGATGACGATCCATCAAGGGCTCTTTTGTTGGTGTCACTGGAACTGAATCTTTCGAGTTTGACTGAGATGGAGGAGTGTCAACCCATGGTTTTCTCCTGTGGTCCACTGAGCTATCAGTCATTCTAGGACTGGAACAAGACCAGACCTCAAGTTCAGGAAGCGTATGCTCCCAGGTTCTGCTTCTACAGCTCCCCTCTGGTATTTGGCGAGGAGTCACCTGGGTCATGCTTCTTTCTCGGTAGGGTCGGGACAGGGGAAACTGCTGCTGGTTGTTCTCGTGGAAACTTGAGGATCTCCTGAAATTGGGATTCTTGGAGTAGGGCACTCTACTACGCTCTACCATCTCCACCCAGTCTGCTGTTCGCTCAAGACGACGGGCGTTGGCACTGAATGCAGACTTCGGTGGACCCAGCAACAAGTCCACCTTTTGTCTATCTGATAAAGCATTGTTTTTGGGAGACCACGTAGGTTCTGGAAAGGGAGACCATATTCGGAAGTGGCTGCTGCTTGACTCTTCCGGGCTGTCAAGTTCTTGGGGTGCGGGAGTTAGACCGGTAGGGGTTGAAGCCGTTGCTTCTAGCATGGTGTCATCGACTGGACTCTGGGACACGTGGTAGACTTTAGTGGCCTCTCTTAAGCCCTTCTTCTTCATTTCCTTGAGCTGTTGCTGAGCCAAGCGGTAGCCAAAAATAGGGGGAAGGATCTTTTGACCAGAAGGAGACATTCTCTCTGGGTCTTGAGAAAGGGGAAGAGGAAGGGACATGCTCTGTTGACAAGCCAACACACCTCGGTCCGAAGGTCCCTGCCTTGCAGGCAAGGTAAATCCCTTCTGTAGAGGAGCTGCCTGGAGGCTTTCGGAGAAACTGGGTCTCTGCATGCTGTGACCACATATAGAAGCTTCATCAGAGTTCTTTCGGCCACTGGGAGAGTGCAGAGAGCCACGGCGCATGGAGCTGCACTTTGGAGCGCGGCAGAGTTTTCTCCACACTGTGATAAAGATGGTGGCCAGAATCACAGCCAGGCACAGGGAAATCCCAGCCACTACCACTAGATTCCCAGCTAGGGGTGTGCTTGCAGCTGGCGGTGGAGTGAGGGATGGAGGGAGAAGCTCCTCTAAAAAAAACACACAAAAAAAGGTTTGTTCAGATGTCAAAAAATAAAATAGATAAAAAAGTAAGTAAAATGTTTACCGGTGCAGTCTTCTAACGAACAGTGAGACTGCTCCCTAACCATGCCAGTGCATTGCATCCCACCACTAGAGGGCAGCAGACATTCACGGACACGCTCTCGCACCCCTTCACCACATGTCACACTACAACCACTCCATGGCTGCCACGGCCCCCACATTTCTTCAGGGCAATGATATGGTATTGGAGAGAGAAAATACATTAAAAATGCTGAATATTATACACATAAACACCTTAAATTGCATTTCTAAATTGATTTTCTAATTGACAATGTAAGTAATGCTAATTCCAGATTAAAATAGCTATGTTTTGTACATGCACGACAGGTAAAAGCAGACTCACTTGTATGTCTTTGCACAATCACACAGGTGTGTGCTAAACTGGGAGCCTGACTGTAGACGAGTGTGAAATGGAAGCAGTACTTATTCCTGCCAGGGTCAAAGATGGAGCAGTTAAACTCAGTCTCATTCTCCCCTTGCGTGAGGAAGTTGAAGGCCATGTGAGAAGAAATGGCCTTGTTGTTACTCTCTTCCTTATAAAGCAGAACTTTTCCATTTGTAACTGTACAGGGAGGAGCGATTCGATGGACAGACACTGCTCCCTCACATCCACTTTTGTAAATGTTATCCACATGAAGCTTGTAGGCGAACATGCTAGACAGGTAAAGAGGACCAGAGGATTTAATGTCTTGCTGGGTGACAGGGGATTTTAGGGAGATCTTGATGAAGCCACGCTCTGTCAGAGGGGACGCACATGGCATCTCCACATGTTGTGACCTAACTACTTTGATATCATGTCTTATCCGGTTCTGCACCTTCTCAAAGGTGTTCCTCCCAACCTGGACTTGTTCAAGGTAGCTGACGTCAAGGTGGAGAGTTGAAGCTTTGCTGCTAGAACAAGAATGGAAGTGGTCATTAGTGGACACACCTATCCTAATGTCATTAGAACTTTGGTTGTTCCTGCCACGATCCACAGTCAGGTGAAAGGTGGGCCAGTGCACATGCAGAACAGGACTCCACCACCAGATGGCACTTATGTTAGACATGCCAAGGTTGTGCTTCTGCTCCAGTCTGAATCTGAAATTACCTGCATACAGGAAGCAGGAGCAGTTAAACTCCAGTGACCCTTCTGATTGGTTAAAGAGAAGAGACCTGGAGAGCACTGTAACATTCATGTCAATGTCAATCAGTGACACTGTCAGTCTGTGGTTGGTGAAGTTGCTTTCGGTGTTGTAATCCACAAACACACTGGAATTGCTCAAGGCAATGTGCATTGATGGCCAGAGGTGGATACCAGCCATCGCTATGGGAAAGAAAATATAAATTAAAACCAATTAATAGACTTAAAACATAGTAGGCAAAATGTAATGAACCTGTGGTATTACTATGTAAGTAGCTTAATGAAGTCAAGAATCTTCTCCTTATAAGTAGATATTTACTTTTAGTAATCCTTGCTCATGCAAAACTCACACTGATGCTAGGGTGGGTTGCCAGGGTGTTGCTATGCGTTTGCTAAGGCATTCTGAGTGGTTGCTAGCATGCTGCAATGCAATTACAAGGCTGTTCTGTGTGGTTTGGTTATTTACTGGCCCAAAATAAAGAGTCCAACACTAGAGACTAAGTCTCTATGGTAGTGGCCCTCCTCTGGCTCAGATCACTAAAAAAGCTAGATGACTGCTAACTACAGGCCTGGAAGAAATGTAACTTTGTTTGGTTTTATTGCTACTAAGTATGGCACACTCAGAAAACAACGTATAGCTGTCATTGGGGCGGTGCCCTTTCAAAAGGTACACCTTTGTACCAAAAGAGAGTGCATATTAGTACCTCAATGGTACCAAAAGTGTACATAAAAGTGCCTAAATGATACATATTAGAACTGTTTTAAAGGGTACTACTGTCCCAGTGATAACCTTTGTACCTTTTCCCCCCAGAGAGAGCAGGTAATAATGTGGAGAAAAGGGAGGAACAGGATCTTTAGAATAAGCAAACTCACCATTGCCAATATGCTGCCTAAAGCACTACAGCACCATTGTGATGAAGCACACACGCCAACCAGGCCATGCTTTAACTTAATTGTTCCTTAAAAAATTGTCATTTTTTCAGACCTGGATTAGACCTCATGGTTTGTCACTGACATTACTATAGATTTTTTTATTATTATTTCAGGTTGTGCATTTTATGCCAGATGAAAATAGAAGGCATTATACTACTTAATACAAATAAGTTCTCAAGTTAAGTTTTCAAGTTTAAGATAAGTTCTACTGCTGTCTATTACTGAAGTATGAGAACTTGAGGAGGCATTGTGATTTACAAACTCTCTGTGTGTGTGTGGGTCACTTCCTGCAGAAAAAACAAATGCATCCAGGGGAAGAGAGTGCAGGAAAAGTCGGTGACCCTCCCTTCCCCCTCCCTCCATTTTACTCTCCAACTGAACCCGATTCACCACGGTGCACTTGAAACTGCCAATCACTGACCTTCATTTAAACACTATTTTGCATGAGAAGCAGGGAATTTGGATCATATAACTGAACATTTGTGCCGTTGTCATGATCCCTGCAGACCCATGAGAACTAAATATTTGATTACACCTGTTGCATTGTTTGGAGTTCCTTTCCTTGCCACACTCGCCTTTGGTTTGCTTGTTAGGGGTATTAAGGTATGATTTTCTATTAAAGCTGATTTGCCATGCAGGATAAACTTCTTTAAATGCAAGAACGCCTTCTCACCAAATCCCAACAGGAAGAGCAGCACAAATGGGGTTGCTGTAAGGAAACCCTGTGTCATTCCGACGTATGCAGCCTCTTATCCCTCTTTGTCCGCATCACCCCAAACCACTATTATTCTCCCTGTCCTGAAACAGACATAATTCAATCAGACACAAGGGATTAATCAAATACATTCATTCAATACCACACTAATTTGTTTGGGCAACTACTTGACTCTTTCATTGGAATATCAATCGGTGGAAAAATTAATTTGAATATCTTCTTGATAATCTCATATTTTAACACATAGTACATAGACTATTCAGTAGCTACATATATATATATATATATATATATACACTTACATTTCATAAAATACTTAGGCTACACACAATGTCTTTTCTTTATTTCTTTTAAATTTATTGTGTCCATAAATTATTGAGCAAGGTTCAACCATGATTTTTTTATATACATAAATTCCATGTACATATTTTTCATTAATTAGCCTATATTTTATCGTAAAAATAGAAATATTAAATATAGGCTAAATTGTAGTTGTGACACTATACATGTGAACACTAAAAACACAAGGTAAACATTTGCAGATATGTAGCCAACATAACACTGATCTATTACAAAATAAGGTAACACTTTATTTTACAGTGTCCTTGTTACATATGTTACATGTACTTACCATAGTAATAACAGTAAATTATGCATAATTACATGCAACTAACCCTCAACCAAATCTTAATCCTACCCTATGGCTAATTAACTACTTGTATTTAAGATTAGGATTAGTTGCATGTAATTAGGATATGTATAATTTATAGTAGGCTAATTACTATAGGAACTATGCAACGTGAGTAGCCTAACAAGGACACTGTAAAAATGTAGTATTATCAAAAAAACTCGTGCATTCTGCCACTTATGAACGAAACCAGTTCAATAGCCCACATGCGCAAATTAAAAGTAAATAACCTATATATAGACGTAGATGTTAGAAGCACTTTACTTACATTTGACATTGAGTCGGATGAATACCGTCTGTTCTTGTATCCGTATGGGGCTGAAAGATTACCGTGAGTTTTGTTTATGAGCGTTAAATGATTGAACGTCACGGAGCGGTCCTGCTCTGAGACGCGCTCTCGTGAGCGCGCCCTCACAATTCGCAGACTGCGCGACCGTGAGCGCGCGTTGTCTCGCTTCCTCCACCGGTTGTTATTAGGGAAATTAAGATAGGATGCGGTCTGCTCTCCACAAAAATCTATTTAGTATTTACGTCTGGCCGACGAATTACGAAGAACTGCGTTTTATACTACTAATTCCGAAAAAATGCATATTACACACGTCCATTTTCAAAAGAAATCCCACCACAAATTTCTCAGTGACCGCGCAGAGGTTTCTGCTGGCTCTACTAATACAGCCAGTCCGCTACTATAGTTCATGTTACCAAACATAAATGTCAGAAGTAAGCAGTGAATCATCTGCTTAATCTAAAATACCCTCTCCTCAATAAATCTCCTCACAATAGGGAGGTCTGTCTCAAGATGAACTTGACATTTCAGGTCAACTTTGAAGTTCATTAATATATTAAACTATATTTAAGAACAGTCTACTCATTGTAATATCAGTTGTCATTACTAGCTCACATGTTTCGGTGGAATAGACCTTAGAAAAACAGTATTATTAAAATCCTCAGTATTAGCAATTAAGACCAACAATGTTGGTGAAACATCTGATATAATAAACAAGAATAAAAAACACCAATGAAACATAATATAATACACCAGAAATAATCAAGAAAGATAAATGAACACATGAATGAAAAACCAAAGACAGAAAATGTTTTAAAAAAAGAAATATTATTATTACATAACGTTCCAAAATAAGTGCGGAAGACTTTATGTTTCCATAAGGGGAAAAGCAGATTGCTCCCACCAAGAGTGTCAGATGAATTTTCTAATTATTTTAGCATTAAAAGTTTTTTTTCCTGAGTATAATCATAAGATTTCCTTTTTCTTTTCATATGTAATGCAAAATGACTTACATATTTTTATTGACAATCTAACCGCATTGAATGTGCTGGAAACACACACAGTATCAACATAACTGATACCACCAAGAAACTGCATCCTCTGCATGATCATTTCTGTAATTCCCTATTCATTAAAGGCTGTGGAAATCACTAAACATGTTACACACAGAAGAATGCAGTAACCTTAACCAACATTCATGAAAGACCCTATTGACAAACACAGTGGAAAGTGGGTGCCCACTTGTGTCCAGAGCGAGAGCTAATCAGTTATCAGTTCTGAGAGGGATCTGGGGCCAACAGGAGCTGAGAGACAGCAAGGTTTGATAACATATCGGCCTCGTGCGTCAGAACAGGTTGGGATAAAATCGCAGACCTTCTACTGAATCGTCTCGGCACAAGTGACCCATTTTTTCAGCTAATAACAACCTGTAAAAGAGAGCGATACATCAAAATACTGTGAAGACACTTGAGGGATGAATTATTGATGAAATAAGGAAAAGGATGTCTCCTGTACCTTTCTTTAGCTAGGAGAACTGACAGTCCCAACAGCTTGGCAAACTCTTCAGCAGTGAGGGAGCCTTTATCAGACACCTGGGAAAATCAAAAGAGAAGCAAACCTCAATTAAACCAAATGGATTCCCAATAAAACCACCACTCCGTGTTTTTAGACAATTGCAAAATCCTCATTATCACAATACACTGGCTGAAGAATTTCATTTCATTTATTTATTCATAGTAAAAATATATATATTTTTTAGCTACAACCATGCTGTATAAATATTTTATACTTTAAATAATACTTTTTTTTTATTGTTTTTTGCATTACGGTAATGACCATTTTTTGGGGAAACATAATGAAAATGACATTTTCATTTTAATGGTTACTTAATATTTTAAAGGCTTCATTTTCTTTGAGCAAAATCTAATTTCTGATTCTTATTTTAGTGTGAAATATGACCCAGTTATGATCTTGACAGGTTTCGTATATACCAAATCTAATAGCTGAAACAATGTGAATAGAGCAATAATTGCCATCTCATGTCAAACGATCTTCAAATATGCTTTGTTTTTTAGAACATTCCTCTCCTTTACCGCATCTGTCTTGGACTCTTCAGAGATGGAAATATCTAATCTGACACGCCTCACGTTCCAGCTCTTTGACCTAAAACACCGCCCCCAATCACATCTGCTAGCTGTGTCTTGTCCAAAAAACACTTTGAAGGTGGTTCATTTCATGCAATTTCTAGGAGAATGAAATGGGAAGCTTCTCTCACTCTCTGACCACGACCATTCAATTGAAGAGGAAGAAATTGGCTGTACAAGTTTGTGGTTATAGATCCGATCCAATTTCCACTCTAATAACCCGTAATTAAACATGACAAAGTTTCTGCATGATGTTTGAACCGCCACATAAGTGATTTCACAGATGGGGAAAATGATGGCATGACACTCACGTTATCTAGAGCTGAGGCAATCATTTCCTCTTCACTGTGGGACTGGAGTTGGACAACCATCACCCCGCTGTCAAATACTCGCAACCTGACAGGGAAAGACAAATGTGGTTTTTGTTGCTGGTTACTTAAGAACCCAACAAGACATTACTGCTTCATAATCTAATTGTATGCAACCTAACTGTGGTTTATGAGTCAAATGGTTGTTTTCTTTTGAAAGTTGGAAAATGCAGCCAACAGACAGAGGGCGGACATGGGTCCTGAAAACAGGAAGTCTGCCAGGAAGTGGCTGACCGATCTCACGCTGACCCGCCTCTGCTTACAAAGCCTGGCTCGTACAGACACATGCACATTCGTTCACGTTTACTTGTGCAAACACACATACAAATATAAATGCTCACACCCTTACCGTAGAGGAAGCTTCAGTGACTCAAACATCTTGCAGGCATTGACCAGGTCCTCCGGAGAGAGAAGCTGGGAAGAAATTTGGGGGGGGGGGGGGGGGGGGATCATTCATCTAGAATGTTTTTTAAATATTTATCTAAAAAAATAAATAACATGTTACTATAGAACTACATAGATCTTTCTGCATATTTCACATGAGACATTTCAAATAAATGCAACGACTCTAAAAATGTCATGTGGTGCAACCATCAAGTAAAAGGTCAAAAAATACTTTAGATATGAGTGTACACATCTTAATCATTATTTTCAAAATGTTTTTTAAACTTAAAACTTAACCCACTTAAAGTTTAGGCTCAGTATGATATTTTTTTAAAGAAATAAATACTTTTATTCAGCAAGGATGCACTATATTGATCAAAAGTCATAGTAAAGAAATTTATTATGTTACAAAAGATGTGCATTTCAAATACATGCTGTTCTTCTGAACTTTCTAAAAAATATTAAAAAAAATATATCACCAACTTTTATACAGTGATGTATTTTTCAAGGTAACATTTTTTAGATTTTTTTTAATAAAAAAATATTAGGTTTTGGGGAGTCACAACACATGACATTTTAAACCCTGAGCTAACCTTTCTGTGATAAATTTGACAAATTATCTTAGATTTTAAGCTATTTTTTTCTGCATGTTGGTTGCAGCATATGAGCTTGATTTGGCAGATAAAACATTTTTAAAACATAAGCAGTTTTATTGAACTATAACTGTTTTATTAATAATTAATTCCCAAGTTTTTTAATTAAAGCCACCAGAAGAACCCTACTAAATAAATAAATAAATAAATAAATAGTAAATAAAATAATAATAATAATAATATATACTGTACTTAAAAAAGTCTCTCTCTCCCCCCATGGAAGTCTAATCAGAAGATCCAGATGCCTATTAATAATTTAAACATTTAAATTACATTTTTGAGTGTGTTCTTATGTTAATAAAGTAAGCATAACCCAGAGATGAACCTGAGAGCTAGTTTTACAAAACGCGGTGATATAGTCATATACATGCAAACACATCATGCTCTGATTTCATGTGAGAGTTTGCTCTCTACTCTCCAGATGGCTGTTCCATCATCAACTTCACTCTTAATGCTGCTGGAAGAAGATCAGGATCAGATCTGATTAACTCTATGAAAAGACACACTGATGCTTCAGTCTTGATTGTAGCGGTCCTGATTCATTTTACCTCCATCCCACGGGCTCTGTTCACCAGACAGTACACTTCAGTGAGGGCCATCATTCCTCCACGCTCCTACAGAGACAGATAATAAAGATCAGTAGAGGCTGAGGAAGACTAAGGAAGGAAGGATAAAATTCACATAATGACATACTGTAAGACAAAATGTACAGCCAGCTGATCATTATCACAAATTAAACCCCAACAAAATGATGATTTTGAGATAATGATGAGCTGAATGTACATTATCATGATTAATACACAACTACTCACCAAATAAAATCAACAAACAGTATTAAATATTAAATAATATTAAATATTAAAACAATATTACACTCAGTTGCAATCACTGTACTAAGAAGAATATAGATCTACACCTGTGTTTCACACACGCATCAAAAGTTTGGGGTCGGTAGGAATTTCTTTTCTTTTTTTTTATGTTTTTGAAGTCTCTTATTCAAGGCTGCAGTAATATTGTGAATTATGGTTACAATGTGAAATAATTTATTTTAATTGAATCATTTTAAAATGTAATTTATTCCTGTGATGACAAAGCAGCCATTGTTCAAGTCTTCAGGGTCACATGATCTTTCAGAAATCATTCTAATATGCAGCTTTTATTCAGAATATGATCATTTTTCAGGATTCTTTGATAAATAGAAAGTTCAAAGGAACAAAATTCTATGTAACATTAGAAATGACATTTTTGATCAATTTAATGTATCCTTGCTGACTAAAACTTTTACTGACCTCAAAACTGTTGAACAGTCGTGTATATGCAAATATATATATATAGGGCTACACCTAGGTCTATGTAAAACTATTTGATAAGCATATTTCATAGAAATCATAGAGATGCATATAAACACACACGGTTTATCACCTCCAGTGGGGCTTGCAGCATGTCTCCCAGCTGTTTGGCGAGCTGGATGTGGTACTGTGTGCCAGAGCCGTGTGTCTCTCTGGTCACTGGGTTGGCTATACCCATACTCAGCAAATAAGACTTGAAACGGATGGTCTGTCAGAAGGCACACAAAACAAACATGACTAATTTAATTGCAGCTCTACACTAAATATATAGCCTACTAACAACACTGCGAAATTCTAACAGCCAGTTTTAGCATGTGAACTTCAACATTTCTACAGAACAAAATGCATCTACTCATTTTGAGATGTGCCAAAGCTTTTCCCTCATCTGATTATGGACTTCTGTAATAACAGGTCATTTTCTGTCCAATAAATATTTATATGTGTCCATTTGGATGCAATCCTGCACTTAAGAAACATGCACCATATGCGCTCTGATTGGTGGGTCTCAATCCTGGCTGCTTTTCAGCTCGATTCTAAGTTCTATTTGTGTCACTGTCTCATTTCCCAGCCCTTGACATCCCTGTGCAAAGTGTATGTTGTGAGCCACCGGGATTTCCGAGCTCTGTGTGGATTACACTGCCAGTGTTTTCCAAGCTTTGGACTTATAGACACTCCAATGAGCCAGAGAAAATTACAAATGTACATGCATGATCAAATGTAATATTTTATTCAAAAGAGAGGGATTGATATACACCCTATTAGAGGCATACCTGTGCATATAGAGGCTAAATAAAACTAAACAGAAAGCTATAACAATACACATAGCAGCTGTTATCTACATGTAATCTACGAAAGCTTATTATCTTAAGCAGGATAAAAGCAGTAATAGACTTTGAGGAGGAAACAGCCTTATAAAAAGGCAACAGCGTCCACTTACAAGTTCATATGTGTACATACACTAACAAATCAAAGGTTTGGGGTCAGCAAGATAAAAAAAGAATAATTTCTTTTATTACTTTTATTCAGCAAGAATGCTTAAATTGACCAAAAGTGACAGTAAATACATTTATAATTTTACTAAATATTACTGTCAAATAAATTATGTTCTTTTGAACTTTCTATTTTTTAAAGAATCCGGA
This sequence comes from Squalius cephalus, assembly GCF_949319135.1. NCBI lineage: Eukaryota > Metazoa > Chordata > Actinopteri > Cypriniformes > Leuciscidae > Squalius > Squalius cephalus. The sequence continues at coordinate 15,711,105 of NC_137145.1, forward strand.
CAAAAAATGATCACGGTTTCAAGAAAAATATTAAGCAGCATAACCGTTTTCAACATTGATAATAATAAGAAATGTTTCTTATGTACCAACTCAGCATATTCGAATTATTTCTGAAGGATCATGTGACACTGAAGACTGTTTTAATGATGCTGAAAATTCAGCTTTGCATCACAAATATATTCAAATCTAGTACAGTTATTTTAAATTGTAATACTATTTCACAGTATTAATGTTTTTACTGTATTTTTGATCAAATAAATGCAGCCTTGGTGAGCAAAAACATTTAACAAAACATAAAAAAAAGCTTACTGCCCCAAACGTTCAAATGGTAGTGTATAAAACCCAGTATGTGATTATGGATTGGTTTATGTCAAATATCTCAGCCAATCACATTTGCTTTGCTCTTTTCCCCCCAGTGAAACACTGGTGTCCCTCAGGGTCTTTAAGCTCACCTCATCTTCAGTGATGTCACCCTGTTTGTCTTTGATTTTGTTGGCAATGGATCTGGAGAGCTCCACCATCTCTTTGGCCTACAGGGAAAGATAGTGAGTCGCTGAAACAAGACCGATAAACCTGACCATGGCTGCATTCTGCCTGACATCAGGCCGACCCACAGACCTACTGAGTGACTGACCTTTTCCATTAGTTTACTGAGATCCTCAAAGGCCTGAAAGAAGAGACAGATATTAGAATGGAAACGTGAAAAAGGTGATATCCAAAATACCTCTTTATCAAGAGCCAAAATCACTAGGTGTGCCCACACCTAACAGGATATCCCACCGCTGTGCACTCTCTTTTTATCTTCCATTATAGCTGTGCCAGGAAGATAATCAGAGCTATGAGGTCATCTAGCATTAAACACAGGGTGCCGTTTTCTTTCAACATCAGGGGCCCCTCAAAAGGGGGCCATGGCGCCCAATGCCTGATTGTGGCATTATTATTATCTCAAGCTAGTATCCCAGAGCTCTTTAGGACTACCTGTCAGTCTGTTTCTCTTACTTACCTCAGAAATGTTTTTATCTGTCTCTTTTCTTTTCTCCTCCAACTTCCGTTCAATACCCACAATGCCCACTGCGCGTGTCCTTCCTGCCTACAGAACCACAGGAAAAAAGAAGAGAGAAAAATGAGTCTCAGTCTTTGTTAAGCACACCCACGCACAAACAATAACTACAAAAAAAAAATGCAAACAAATAACAAAGGAACAGGAAGGAAAGGGTTTGCCCAGGGGTCACTGCTTCAGGGCTATGGCGTGTTCCTTACAAGACACAATCTATAATAAAATTAAATAAATAAACCAATCTTTATAATAAACCAAAATATGTCAAGTAAAACAACATACCATACCGTTCAAAAGTTTGGAGTTGGTTAATTTTTTATGTTTTTGAAAGAAGTAACTTATGCTCATCAAAACAAAACATGCATATAATAAAAACAGCAATATTGGAAAATATCATTACAATTTAAAAAGAACTGCTTTGTGTTTGAATATATTTAAAAATGTTATTTATTCCTGTGATCAAAGCTGAATTTTCAGAATCATTACTCCAGTCTTCAGTGTCACATGATCCTTCAAAAATCATTTTAATATGCTGATTTGATGCTCAAGAAACATGTCTTATTATCAACATTGAAACCAGTTGTGCTGCTTAATATTTTTGGGGAAACTGTGATAAATGTTTTTCAGGATTCTTTGATGAATAGAAAGTTTTTTAAATACAAATCATTCAATTTAAAGGGATAGTTCACCCAAAAATTAGAATTCTGTCATCATTTAGTCACCCTCAAGTTGTTCCAAACTTGTATGATTTCCTTTCTTCTGCTGAACACAAAAGAAGATATTTTAAAGAATGTCTGTAATTAAACAGTTGCTGGTCCCCATTGACTTCCATAGTGTAGTATGGAAGTTAATGGGGTCCATCAACCGTTTGATTACAGACATTCTTCAAAATAACTTATTTTGTGTTCAACAGAGGAAAGAAACTCATACAGGTTTGGAACAGATATTTCTGGGTGAACTATCCCTTTAAAGAAGAACTCCGGTCAATTTTAACATTGAGCTCATTTTTTTGTCAATTTGGAGTGCTGTCAATACAGAGAACAACGACAAAAATTGGTGTTGCCTACACCGTGTTATCCTCTTTTTAAAATGTGCACCCTGTTGACTTCAATGGGGCAATATTTAAACCTGCTTTTAGCCTCTTAACATCCTTGATGTGTCACAAGTGCACAGGTCATGTGAGTGATTCCTTCAGAGTGAACACGAGTGAATCTGACTGCAGTAGGTGTGAAAGATATGAATAAAAATGATGTTATTTAAGCCAGCGCTCATACCTGTATTTACATCCTGTTTTCGGTCAAAGTCCATAGTAGTCGATTGTCGAGTTCACGCGCATAGGTTTAGTTACCTATGATCACGCACGTGAACTCGACAATCGACTACTTTGGACTTCAACCGAAAACAGGATGTAAATACAGGTATTTGCGCTGGCTTAAATAACATCATTTTTATCCATAATAATAGTGTATATGAACAGCATTGTCAGAAAATAGAAATATTAAATAAACAAAAAAAATAATAATAATTAAAATGACAAAAACACATAATTTCAAAAACTTGAACTAAAATTAGATACCAAGTATATATATATATATATATATATATATATATATAGTTATAAAAAGGGTTTTAAGCCATCAACACATAAATATTTACAAAATAATACAGATCTTTAAATAAACACAAAAACAAAACAATAAATAGAAAAAAAAAAAACATGTACTGTATATTAAAAAATTATGTATCATTCAAAGTCTCGGTCTGAGCTGACCTTGGGTTCTGTTACTGTGGGGATCGGCTGTGAGACGGGTGTATTCTCCCATCGCTTCTGAGTCATCTCTTCTGTTAGACGTCTGTAAAACTACACATCAAACACCTTATTTACACCTTCCTAACACCTCATCTGCTCCGTTCCTGTCTAAGGGTCATGACTGCTTATGCTCCAAACTATATTAAGCCAGATTTAGTGGAGTAATTAGCTCCATCTCAGTAGAAATATTTTGTGACATCACAGTTACTGACCTCAATCTGCCCATGTTCCTTGAAGGACAGCTTTATATAAGAGTACTTGCTCTGCTGGTAGGGGCCTGGCTCCTTATTTTCAGGGGATGGATAAAGGTGAATAACAATCTTGGCACTAAAGGGTTTAAAAGACAACAATTTACTTTTAATATAGATTAATAAGCAGATTTACAGAGTGTAGCTTCCATTATTATTACTGCATGTTCCATATGTCAGATGTGTGAATTGCATGCTGATGTTACAGTGCAGTCACCTCTTTCCGATGCCTGCTGCTTGCTCCTCAAAGAATATGACCTGTGACAAGGGTATGCATATACAGCATTCCTACAGAACAACATATTAGAGGAATCAAAAACGTAAGCAAATACACTGTGCTCTCAAATGTTCTCAGTTTAAAGCAAAAGGACGGGAAGAAAAGATGAAGAATCAATTTAAGTGCAGAGAAAATATACTGAAGATGACATTACATGACTCTTCTGGTCTCTCCAGAGCAGGCGATGGGTACTGAGAAGAATGGCTCCAACATCAAGTTTAGCCTGTCAATGAGGAAAAGGGGAAATCTGTGAATTACGGAACATTAATATACACCATTTAAGTAAAGCATATCTTTATATTGTCTACTAGGTAACATTTTACAATAAGGTCGCATCTGTTAAAGGTCCTGTGTTAGAGCTAGCATGAACTAAAAGTGAACAATATATTTTTTTACAACATTTAATAATCCTTGTCAATTTTAGTTAATAAAAGTACAGTTCTTCATTGTTTATTCATTCATTAGTTCACAGTGCATTAACTAATGTTAACATAACTTTTAATTTTAAAAACGTATTAGTAAATGTTGAAATTAACATTAACTAAGGCTAACAAATGCCTTAGAAGCTGATGTAGTTAACTAATGTCAACATTCAACAAATGAAACGTTACTGTAAAGTGTTAGTCTTCTGTATTATAAATGTTTAATTCCAAAATTACATTTTTGATATCCTTTTAACAGCTTTAATAAGCAACATGAAAACTGCATGATCTGAAATATATTTGTGTTTATCTATAATCTTATGCATCATTGTCAAAACAGAATCTCCCACATGGATGTCATTTTATAACTTTCAGATGAATCCACATGAACTATCTAAGCTTAGACTACCTTGTCTTCCCCGTCGTAAAGTCTCACTCCTCTTTGTTGGATTACTAACGTTTCGTTCATATCAAGGAGCCCATTTGTCCAAACAAATCTGTCCATTTTTATCAAAATAATAAAACAAAAGTGAAAAACAGAACTAGAGCATATTAAACATACACATGAAGCTACAGCTGTTTACTTCCGCTTAGATGTCCGAGAATGCGCCTGTCTCAGAAATATGACAATCCATTCAGAAAGAAAGCCGCAAAATTGCATTTAATACGTGTTATATAAAGTCATACAAATACAATTAATATATATGTATATATCCGTTTTCATATTGTGAGAATTGTATTCATACATAATTTGATTGTTATTGTTACAAGCAATTATCAATATTTTTGACTAATCTAAAAACAACAACTGAGGTAATATATGGATAATAAAATATAAATAATTTACTAAATGCCATTTATTTCAAAATAAAATGTCAACTTCTTGAGGCGCATTTAGAAACAGACTCTTTCGTTTCGGGGTCCTGACAAAGAAAGTCGCAGACGAACTGCAGCCTTTAGCATCTCTGCTAAACCCCAACAAACACCGAAGCTATATCAAAATAAGCTAAATTAGTTCGTGAACTATGAACTTAAATCATTTCGGCGGATTTTTTAATTGTACAAGCACGATGAAAGACTTGCATGTCTGTGAAGAATGATGCATATGAAGAGTGTGTGGATTTAGCACTGGACTATTGTTGTTCCTCATGTCAATGATGCCAATCTGCACTTAAAGAGACCGCCAGCCTTCTGTTGGACTCGCTGAACCTGTCCGAAAAGATTCTGGATTCGCAAAAAAATATAAGATTATATGCAAAAAGTTGATGAATTCAAACAACAGTGCTGTGAATAATTAAAAGGGGTTACTGCATGAAGTTTCCCATCAGCAGGTGAATGAAGGCTTGTCATTGAGATGCTGTAAGAGGGATTGATAATCAATACAGTGATCAGAGAAGATGGACAAGAAATCCTTTGATATCGTTTTGGACGAAATCAGAAAGGTAACGTTACCTTTTATATTTACAAAATAATATGGGTTATCTGTTAAGGAAGGAAGGAGGGAGTGGTGATCAGTTGGAGTGATTATTATTATTATTAATATTGAATAAGCAACAGTATAACATTAATATTGTCATATTTTCCTTTGTTCTGAAGTGTGTTTTGACAGATCAACGAATCAAAGCTATAGAACAGGTTCATGGGTATTTCTCCAGTGAACAGGTATGTTGTAACACCAGGGAACAGTAATTGCAGTATTTTACATCTGCTTACCTGTCAAACTTCCTTCCTCAGGTGATTGACATTTTGAAATACTTCTCCTGGGCAGAGCCCCAGATAAAGGCTGTCAAAGCCTTGCAACATGTAAGAATTCTGCTTCTTTATTTCTTTATCCACAATCTTGTGACACAATTTAACCACATAACATGTTTTATTTCCTGCAGAAAATGGTTGCAATTCCAACAACAAAGGTTGCAAACATCCTTAATTCTTTCACATTCTCAAAGGACAGAATAATTGTACTGGAACTCATAGCTCTGTAAGTTACACTCTACAGAAATGATTATACGCATCAGCAAATATCCAAACAATTCAAAATTAATCAAGCATTGCAATATGTAATGTATTTTTTATAGAAATATTTCTGATGCCCAAAACTACCGTCCTGTGGAGGATGCGTTTCGTATTCACCTCTCTGAGAAGAAACGTGCAAGAAGAATCCTAGAGCAGGTAAAACGTACTTGTTCAAGTGGATTTACAAACTTTGTCTAGATTGTATTGAATAAATGAGGATTTTAATGCAGGCCATGTCTGTAATTTGTTCAGGTGTGTAAAGTGGGATGTAAAGCTCCAGTGGCGATGATTTCATCCTGTGGAATGATCCCAGGGAACCCTTATCCCAAAGGCAAACCCAGTCAGGTCACAGGAACATTCCCTGTGAGTTCCTTTACTTAATACATGTATTTAAATGCATATCTTTTAATTTAACTATTAAAAATCAATTATGGCTTTTATTGAAACTTTCAAGGGAATTTCTGCCAAAAAGGATGGAGAGGATGCAACCCTGGATGGAAAGGGCATTACTGCGCGCATACTCGGACCAAGCAAACCGGTATGTTTGACTGGCTAGGTGTTACTGCCCAAACAAATGTATTCTTTGAAAGCTTTTGATGCTTCATTAATGGCAAAGAATCATGTTTTCTTGGATAATGGATAGGTCTCTTTGATATCATAACTTTATTGGCCCTTTTATTGCATATATTTCTTTTTTTCCAACAGTCACCATCCACATACAATCCACACAGACCTGTGCCATATCCTATCCCGCCATGTCGTCCTCACGCCACCATTGCTCCAAGTAAGACCCTTTTTCTTCAGATTAGAAAAGAATGATCAAGAATAAATTGTCTGGGAAATTATCTCCCTAATGGACAAAAGAAATATGGAGTAGACCATGTAAATGACAGCAGAGTGTCTGTATACAATGTGGAAGTGGATGCAGAATGTTCTTACCCTCTTCTCTGGATGCTGCTCAGGTGCGTACAACAACGCAGGTCTGGTGTCAGTAGGTGGGGTCATCACTGCCACTGTGCCACCCCCACCCTACCGAGCCGCTCTCAATTCGGCAGGTACAATGTGCAGTTGCTGTTGCTAGCACTGTGTGCTGCCTTTAACAGCTGCAACGGCAATGTAGACGCTACCTCACTATGGCATGCTCTAAATCTGCCTGCAGCACCTATAGCATGCAATATATGTTCATGCTTAAAACTCTCTCCAGGGCATTCTTTACTGATCTAACTGAGCTAATATTGGCATTTCTATTTGCTATGACTGATTATAAGGAGCATAAATTCTAAAATGCATATTATTGTAACTGTGATTTTTCTGGAATCTATATGTGAAAGCAAAGTTGCAATGGAAGTAATCTACACTAACTTTGAAAGTTAAGAGCACAAATGTGCACAACATTTTTTTTTGTAATGAAAAGTAATGTTTTAGACTTAGTAATATGCCTAAATTTTACTTTATAATTTTTCTTGTCCTTATATTTACCAGCTTTACATGATCATGATAGGAGTTATTGGATATAACTTATTAGTATTATTATCATCAAGTATTCATATTTTTACAAACCGAGGGGATGAGTGGAAATTTTGAACCCAGAACACTTTGCCTGATTGCTTTTATCACAAGGGGGTGCTGTGACATATATTGTCAGTCAATGTTTTGAGCATGAATGCTTGCTCTGTTGCATTGCGCATCTTATGGTGCTTCTAGAAGATTGGGACATTTCCTGAATTCTTGCTCTCTTGCTTTCTTTCTAATGCGTCTAACACTAATAAACTAAGATGCATGTGGTGCCTGTGTCTAAATTTAATGGGGCTTTCTTCCTTTTAATGTTTCATTATGCTTATTGTTTCATATTTCCAGGTTACAGCCGACCTGTCAGTCAACAAAATCCAACCTCCAGCATCTCCGGCACACCTGCTATTTCTCCTCATAGCTCCACCCCATCTACTCCTGTCACCCCCCAGCCTCAGCCTACCACACCAATCACTCCAGTTTTCCCAGGCATGGTCCCATCCCAGAATCCTTTAACCCCCTCCCCTTCTCCTGCACCCTCGCCCTCAGTCATCAAAGGGCCTCCTGCCCCAGCTGGCTCTCCCCAAGTTGCCTCTAACTCCAGCGGCCACACTCCAAGCGTTTCCTCTCCATTCTCTGGCATGCCCCCTTCTGGTAGAAACACCCCTTCAGTCATCAGAAGTCATACCCCATGTGGTACACCCGGGCCAAGTACAAGCATCCCTCCTTCTCCATTCCACAATGCTCCCCGTGCTGAAACGCCTTCCGGTGGCCTCACACCTACTCCCAGAGCGACTGGCGACCCCTTGACTCCTCATGGAGCTGTGGGATTACCCTCAAAGAAGGGTTACCCACCTTCCTCAGATTCCCAGTCAGCACTTCCATTCCCTGGCACTACCTCTACCCAGTCACATTCAGTTATCCGTAGTTACACACCCTCAGGAATGTCCTCTCTCACTCCTGGACGCTCTACTCCCGTCATGCAAGGTGTTGGAGGATTATCAGTGGTTCCTGCTGCTCATAGTCCTAAACCCTCTCCTGGATTGACATCTCAGGCAACCATGATTAGCCCTGTTTTCTTTAGCGAGCAGCATGCCAACTCCATAGCCCGGCATGGTGGAGGTAGTGGAAGCAACAGTCCTGTCCATTCTGCTTTCAAAGGTCCCTCTCGCTCTGGCACCCCTTCTCTTAGCTCTCTAGTAATGCCTAACTCGGCTGTCCTTACCCGACCTGTGGGCATGGCCCATGGTGCTGCCTCGCCACAGTCTTCTTTGCCCAGCACTATTGCCGGACTACATAGTCTTTCCTCTGCTCTGGGCTCTCAGTCTGGAAGCAGCCCTGCTCCGCATTTTTCAGCAATGTCTCCTTTTTCCGGTGCCCAGTCCTCCATTTCCTCCACTACTCCTCCGGTCTCATCTGTGTATTCTGGCCTGGCTCACTCTAGTGCTCCCACTCACTCCCCCTTTGGCCTGGGATTGACCACAGCTCCCTCAGTGTACCCGGGTCTTCCTCCCGGCCCAAACCCTACCTTCCCAGGGTTTGGAGGCTCGGGGGCCCCTTCAGCAGGTAGTCCGGTGCTGTCCTCGTTAATTGGGCTTCCAGGAGCCTCTTCCTCAGTAGCCACCGTTGCACCTCTCCAGGCAGCAGTCGCAGCGGCCGCCGCAGCAGCAGGAGTCCCCTCCTCTTCTGCTGTGCTTCCTGGATTCGCCTCTGCATTCAGCTCTAACTTCAACCCTGCTCTGGTTGGCCAGGCTGGGTATGTTTTTTCTTCTTCTTCTGTTTAATTACTTTGCATGATCATATGAATTTTAGATGATATAGAAACAACTGTTCTAAAACCTTGTGAGCTGCCTACTTAGCCAGCAATATAGGTGCACTATCCAACACAAAGGCTTTTTTTAAAACCGAGGAAGCCTAATTACATTTGATCAAGTTATGTATACATACTGAAAAGTATCAATAACCGTTCAATATAATCACAAATGGACTGTTTTATTCAGAACTTGTGTATTATGGGGTTTCGTCTCAGTTAGGATGCTGCCTTAGAAGGACTATGTAGTCAGTAAGGCAGGTCACTGTGTTGGGAACTTGTAATGTCAAACATTTTCCAGTTGATATGCTCTCTGCAAAGTCCAAAGTCTATACTTTCTATTCTTCATATTATCAGAGTGATATGTATTCCTCAAAGAAATTGAAAATCTGGCAAAGTAAACCATAACCACTCAAGTATTTTATGGTCATATGGCTGATTGACTCAAAGTTCAGATAGTGGGTCTATCATCAACATATAACACGTGAATTAGTGCTGTCAAGGGGTGTTATTGTAGTGAGCACATATGCTATAGCTTTTCTGATTGCACGGTTGACTTTGAATTTGTGAAAATACCTAACAAATTTTTCATCTTTTTGTGACAGTAAGATGATCAATAGAATTCCATTCTTAATAGCCTTCTGTAATGTTGCTTAATGTGTTATTCAGACTAACTGGAAGTCTTCAGGCCCCTGGAGGTGGAGCTTTTCCAGGGTTGCTGTCTTTCCCCCCAGGGATGCCCAGCTTCTCCACAACAGCATCTCCTGCTGCCCTCTCAGGTCTACACAACTCCGCAATGCAATCTGCGCTTTTGCAGGTAGAGCACACATGCTATTTGTCTGTATCTCTATCTCTCTCTTTCTTTCTCTCTCTCTCTCTGTCTGTCTATCTATCTATCTGTCTGTCTGTCTGTCAAATGTTGTTTTTCTCAATTCAAATGTATTGCATGTGATTGCAGGCTCACTCAGCATCAGCGCTGGACAGTTACCCTCCCCAGCCGAATGGATTTACTAACTACCCTGCAGCCACAGGTTCGAGCTTCCCTCTGCAGCCTGGCCTGCACCCATCACTGGGCTGGCAGTAGAGCGCAATAAGAGGACAGGCATGTCGAAAACTATGCGTGGGTGTGTGCGTGTGGTGTGAGTAAACAATGCAGAACATTGTGGACGTGGTGCTCTGCATGAAATAAACGTGTCTTAAAGGGTTAGTTCACCCAAAAATTTCAATTCTGTCATTCATTACTCACCCTCATGTCGTTCCAAACCCATAAGACCTTCGTTCATCTTCTGAACACAAATGAAGATATTTTTTATGAAATCCGAGAGCTTTCTGTCCCTTCATAGACAGAAACGCAACAACCACTTTCAAGGCCCAGAAAGGTAGTAAAGACATCGTTAAAGTAGTCCATGTGACTCCAGTGGTTCAATCTTACTGTTATGTAGTGATGAGAACACTTTTTGTGAACTTTATTGAAGAATTTCTTCTCTTCTGTGTCAGTCTCCTACGCTGTTGACATAGTAAACACAGTGCAGCGCTTCCGGGTTCTATGTTAGAAAGCCGGCTTTGTATTGGCCAGCTCCTGCGTTAGCATCACACGCATGTGTTGTGGTGCTCTCGTGAACAGCGTCGGCGTTCTGATGTAGAACCCGGAAGTGTGTAACATAAACAGCATAGGAGACTGGTACAGAAAAGAAGAAATTCTTCAATAAAGTTGTTATTTTTGTTTGTTTTTTGCGCACTTAAAAGATTCTCGTCATAACATTAAGGTTGAACCACTGGAGTCACATGGACTATTTTAACGACGTCTTTACTACCTTTCTGGGCCTTGAAAGTGGTCGTTGCGTTTCTGTCTATGGAGGGACAGAAAGCTCTCGGATTTCATCAAAAATATCTTAGGCTACGTTTACACGGAAACGATCTGAAGAGAAAACGCAAAAGTGATCTCTTTTTATTCTGCGTTTAGACGAGCGTTATGGGGGGGAAATCTGCGTGCATACGGTGACGCAAAAGTGTGTGAAATTCAATGTAGTATGCACTCCAGACGGCTAGGTGGCAATGTGAAGCACTGATCGGTGCCTTCACTGTCTAGCAGACTTTTGCGTTTTTACCGTTTAGACGGAAACGCGACGGTGGAGCGTTTTTAAGATTTCCACTCTGGAAGGTGGTTTCACTTTTTTGCGTTTTTAAGCCCCAAAAACGCCGTCGCCGTCTAAACGAAAGGCACATCTGATAAAATATTTTTACGTTTTCTCCCGCGAGCGTTCTCGTGTAAACAGGGCCTTAATTTGTGTTCCGAAGATGAACAAAGGTCTTACGGGGTTGGAACGACATGAGGGTGATTAATGTACCCTTTAATACAAACTAATGTGGCAGCTCTACTCTCTACTAATTTCCTGTAGAAGAGAATCAAATGTCTCAGATCGAGACTTGTGGTATAGTGCTCTGCATTAGCAGATCATTTTGATTGACTTTTGAGAGCTGGACTATTGTCATTTGAAAGGATGAAATGGATACTAAAATTAAGTATTATTCTTGGCGGGTGGGGGGTGTAGAGGTAATTAGGGCATAACTCTGTTTAAGAATTATGATTATTTTGAAAAAGGCTAAATGTTACTTAAAATACTAAAATTAATTTTAAATATACACCAGTAGATGAACTGTGAATAGTGTGAGTGTCAATTTTTTTTTTTTTTTTTTCCTTGTATCATGAAGTAGTGAGTTTACTGATCTTTTCTTCAGATGTTGGTCAAATACTGTACATGTAAATACCCTTTGAGATTGGGTAAATAAGATGTTTGCTCTTTGTACTGTAGCTGTTCTGGTTTTTATTTTCCCCCAACTTACCTTGCAGACGTCTCTATAGGAATTGACTTTGCAACTCCAAAGTGACTTTAGCGTTACAGATTTTACACTGTTGTGCAATTTTGCTGATATTAAGAGTCAGAACCATGAATTTTGCATGTATACAATATATGTAGATCTCATTTGTTTCCATTATATATTATAAAATATAATAAAGAATATGGTAGGTTTAGATAATCGTTAGTATGGTCTAACAGCATAATAAAATAAAAGCTCTTTTCTTAGACTTTCTTTGTTGTTTGTCTTTATTCTGAATTTTTTGGTTAGCAGTGGTATATAATGATTTATCACTTGTCAGTTGAGGACTTTCCACAATGACCATAAACCCACAGTAACTTTTTAAAATGAGATACAATGCAAGTAGTCACTACAGACAAAACCAATTTCAGATAGATTCGGTTCTGCATTCATGTTTAGATTATTCTTAAAAAAAATATCAAGTTAAGCAGTCTGTGTTTAGTTACTAAATAAAAACTTACTATTAGTTACTATTATTTATTCAGAAAAGTGATATTAATTTACCACCAATAATGTGTTGTAAGGAAGTTTACATTGTATTACTGATTTCTCCTTTTTGAATGTTAGAGAAAACTTGGCTAGGTATATACTGAGATCTTTGCTTGTGAACTTATTCAGAGAACTGATATTAAATATTACAGATTATTTTGACATTGATTTACCCAACCCATAATATTGGCCACACAGCAGACGTGAAATCACACATTACTCTTTTCCACGTCATAAATCATGTGAGACTTTTCATTACTAGTTTCCATTTGACCTTTTGTTCCCTTTTCACTTGGATTTATGCAATACTCCTTATGACTAAGTTCTTCTGTGTAAACAATGAATGGAAATGTTAGATATAAGTAATACAATGGTAATATTTAAAAAACAATTTAGTCCCATAGCTTAACATCAATAAATTCTTACACTGATTTACCAACCAGACTCTTTCATAATTTGCTGATATGGTTTATTGGTTTTGCTACAAAAAAAGTAAAGAATTTTTTTTTTTTTTTTAAACAGTTGGAAAGTGCATTCAAACGTTTATAGGGGGAAGCACACTGGCTAAAACGAACGGATGTGTTTTAGAGAAATCACAATAACCTTCATTAAAAACATCAGCTAGCTAGATAACATACAGTGAGTGGTGCCATAAGACCATTAGGGTCTGTAAATGATTTTCTAATTGCATTGCAAGCAAGGCCACACCCTTCATGGGAAGTGCTTTAGCAGTACAAATACATCTCTGTTACCCTAACCCACAAAGCCAGTGCTGTCTTCTACACACACTGTGTAGCAACACAACCGCATGGAAATGGAGTCTGAGATGGAGCGAGGTGCCCAGAGCAAGCAGAATCTAATCAGTAAGATGATCTCTGTTTTTTTCTGTCCTTGAACTGTAGACTTTAACATGTAACATGCTGAGAATATTATACAGCAATATAGTAACCGTCTTAACTAAAACTACAACAGCACTTTAGTATGGTTCATCTGTTAAAGTTGATATAATTTGAATTAGTATTTGATTTGCAAAGCAGTTAATTTTCCACACCGGTTAACAATTGTTCCTGCATGAGGGAAGAGAAAGAAAGAAATATACAGTACATAGATTGTACTTAGTTGAAGTTTTAGTATTTCTAGTCAGATATTGTTTAGATATAATTACCAGGAACAGACAAGAAAGGTTAACTAAGCTTGAAGTTAATGGTCACAAATAGTGTGTCGCAATATAGGGAAGCTAACAGAATAGTAACCGCAGGACTATTTAAATGATTCTCAATATAGGTGAAAAAGAGAAGGTGACAGTCAGAGAACCTTTCAGCATTTTGAGGTAAGAGTTGAGAAAGTGTATTTGAGAATGTTTTATAGTTTCATGATTTCTTCTTTTAAGTGAATAGATTGCTACTCTAAGCATTTCGACTCAAAATAGTTATGACTCTTGACTGTATTATACAATAGTCAGTACAGTGAGTCATTACCGTTAACACTGCATGTGAACTTAAGTCAAATGTGAAAATACGCACGCATGTTAATTTTTCTCTTAAATTAGTATGATAGACCGCATAAAACATGGCCTTGGTTGCAAATTGTTGGGTGTGTAGAGTGTGTGGAAAAATTAGTGTAGCCTTATCCATCGCACTTACATTTACATATGTGATAAGTAACGAGAGGGTTTGTGGGCCAATGTTCACCCACTCATAAAGGGCCACCAAGAATCGATTTATGATGATGAGGGTCTCCCTGTTGACACATTTATCTGAGCTACTTTTGATCCAGTGAGGGGCCAATAATGAATGTATTGGTGTAAAGTGCTTTTACTCAGGGTTAAGGGTAAAAGATAAGATGTGGTTCACGGTTTGAGTGTCATGGATAAGTTGCTAGCACCTCTGCAAACAAAACCATTCAAATAAATGCTCATTTTAAGTTTACCGTAGTAGTCAACTGCTACACTTTGAATTTGACTTTTTATTTAACTTCATGTTAGTCATGTGCTGTTTGTGATAATGACAGTTTTCTGTTGTTGCAGGTGAAAATAATGGGGGTTTGGGTTGCTGTGGGTGGATCCTTGTGATTATCTCTGCATTTTTCAGCATCTTAATATTTCCAATCAGCGTTTTCATAAGCATTAAGGTATGAACCACAATATAACAAAGAAAACAGATCATCTTGAAAAGTATTTATTACTATTTCTAGGCTCTCTGAAACCAGTGTTGTTTATTGAGGTTTGAGGTTTAGCGTCACTGTCATTGACACTTGATTCTCGGCTTGGTTTCATGACTCTTGTATCATACAGCTTCTTTTTTTCTTCCCAAATAATAAAATTAATGTATTAAATAAAATTTCACATTTCAAAATTTCAACTTGTATAGGTATTTCACTTATTTATACTATAATTTTAACAATTAATCTTATAAAAAAAGATAACTAAACACTTTCCTGATATATAAGTCTTGTATTTTAACAGGAAGCGGATGCATGAACGGGTTGTTCAAATGTTTTATAACCCACTTTATGTGTTTCGTTGCTGTTTTATATGTTTTATAGATTGTGAAAGAGTATGAGCGTGCTGTCATATTTAGACTGGGGCGGATAACAGATCGAAAAGCCAAAGGACCAGGTAAATAAGAATGTTAAGTACCTTCTTTAGTCTCTCAGCTAAGCAAATGCTGGAGTAACACCAGCTTTTAATGTTTGCCTTGGACGTTCCTCTGATATGCACATATTTCAGTTGTTTACACCAGCTGAGGACTTTTACAGAACTTGTTCTTAAAACAGTAATGACCTACAAGCTCAAACTGCTGTACAAGGAGTCAGTTTAGGACAAATAATGAATCAATCTATATAACACAGATCATTTAACAAATATAATTCAAAAATGTCACTTGTGTTTAGGAATCTTCTTTATTATCCCCTGCACGGACTCTTTTGTCAAAGTGGACCTGAGAACCATTTCGTTTGACATCCCTCCCCAAGAGGTAAAGTAAAAATAGATACGCACTAAACGAGAAGTTAATATTGAGTAGCCTAACTTACATTTAACAAACAAAATTGCCTATTCATTTGTCTATTTTAGCTCCACCAACAAAAATAGTTCCAATCGAAGTAAAAGTGGACATACAGAAACTGCTGTGTCTTCTAGCTCCTGAACGAATCAGTGTTTCGAATGAATTGTTTCCGTGAATGATTCAATGACTCACTCATAAGGAAAGTCACATGTTTCATCCTTGAATGAAACTGTGTTTTTGAACGCTAAGTTTAAGGCTGAATTCGGAATATTAGCATAATATTTTTACTATTTGTAAAAAAATTGTAATAGAAGTATGCAATTTTGAATTCAGCCTAAGTGAATGACTGACTCACTAATGAAGATGTCCCTTGTTTTATTCCTGAATGAATCAGTGTTTTTGAACAATAGTTTGAAAGACTACATGACTCAATCAATTGTTGGACAGCCTAATGTTTAATACAAAAATCAGTTTAAGACTCACACTTAGTATTTACTTAAACATTTGTGACCCTGGACCACAAAACCAGTCACATGTCGCACAGGTATATTTGTAGCAATAGCTAACAATACATTTTATGGGTCAAAAATTATCTATTTTTATTTTATGCCAAAAATCATTAGGATATTAAGTAAATGTAATTAATTGTAAATGTCCTACCGTAAATATATATAAAAAAACTCTTTTTGTGAGTGGATGCAGCAAAATCGCTAACATAAATGGACAACTTTAAAGGCGATTTTCTCAATGTTTCGAATTTTTTTGCACCCTCAGATTCAAGATTTTCAAATAGTTGTATCTCGGCCAAATATTGTCCTATCCTAACAAACTACACATCAATGGAAAGATTATTTATTATTTAAAAATAAATTACCTTTATGACTGGTTTTGTGATCCAGGGTCACATTTGTTATACAAAGTTTCCATTTTTGTTTGCATTTAGATATTGACCAAAGACTCAGTGACAATATCTGTGGATGGCGTTGTGTACTTCCGTGTAAGTGACCCTGTTGCCTCAGTGGCAAATGTGTCCAATGCGGATTACTCCACCCGCCTACTGGCCCAGACCACCTTGAGGAACGTCCTGGGGACCAAGAACCTGGCTGAGGTCCTTTCTGACCGAGAAAGCATCTCCCACAGTATGCAGGTGTGCTTGAGAAAAAGAGACAATGGTGCCCCCAATTATAATTGCAGTTTGTCCAACAATTCTTCTCCCTGCTACAGTCGACTCTAGATGAGGCCACAGATTCGTGGGGTATCAAGGTGGAGCGGGTGGAGATTAAAGATGTTAAACTACCACAGCAGCTGCAGAGAGCTATGGCGGCCGAGGCCGAAGCAGCCCGTGAGGCTAGAGCAAAAGTGAGCATTACAGCCAAACCTTCCTAATGTATCTTAATGTATTTTAATGGTAAAAAACAAAAAGCAGCCAGGTGACATGCCACATTTGGTTTCTGTGTGCATTTGCTCTGTATGTGATACCACACCTTAATACTGTTTTGTGATAATACAGGTCATTTCAGCAGAGGGAGAGGTGAATGCATCCAGGGCTCTGAAGGAGGCGTCTCTGGTGATCGCGGAGTCTCCATCCGGACTTCAGCTCAGATATCTCCAGACTCTCAGCACCATCGCAGCTGAGAAGAACTCCACCATCATCTTCCCTCTGCCCATCGACATCATCAGCCACTTCATGAAGAAATGATCGCTGAATATTCACAAAGTGTACAGATTGTTTGCTAGTCATTTATTAAGAAGTTTTACATTATTTATGCACAATGTTTTACACATTTCAGTGTATTTAATGTTGTCATATATATAACCAGAAAATAGTGACGCAAATTAAGGTTTACAAATGACTTTATTTAAAAAAATACAATGTCATATTTCAGAAAGTATATCAAAGTGTTATGCAACTTTCAAATGCCAATTTTATATTCTTATAGAAGTATGCATGAAATTAAATATAATCTACAGTAAACACAGAATTTCTTTGCTCATTTTTTTTCAAATGGAAGTCTTCAAGCTGTTCTTCATCATAAAGAATCATTCATTTAGGAGAAGAAACCAAATAGTTGTAACCTCTCCAGTCACATAATTATATCCTAACGTTCCACTAGAGGACACTATTGTCCTGTCAAAGACTTCCCGGTGTTCATGTCATGGTGGAATTTCAAAGATTTCTGTGTGGTCTTCCATGCTCTCCTGTGTCACTATCATGGATTCTTCATACACATCCAGACGGAGACAAAGAATAACACTAAAGGGAAGATTTACAGTATAAGTTACATTTCAAAATTTAATCTGTGACAATTTTAAATAGAATTAAACGGATAATAATATCATCATTGGAAATAATTTGCTATGCACTTAAAAATTAAGGCCTTGCATTAGATTCTGTTACACTGGCCTCAGAAAGCTTGATATATAACAGTTTACATTTTTGGCTGAACTATTTCTTGAATAAAAACATGATTTCACAAGGATAATGGAGGATATAGCGGTGGGACACTCACCAGATCAGGCTGGCAGGTATGACAGTGAGGCCTGCAGCCAGCAGGAAACTAAACCCGGAAAACCAGGACAGTGTAGATGCATAGATGCTGCTGAACATTGTAAATGAAACGCCAACACTCAACATCTCCACAAAGGCTATACACGCAAACATGGCACCTGTACACAAACACACAGGCACAAGAAACAACCTTACACAGCCATCAATAATTCAGAGTTCATGTGAAATGGGAACGTCCTACTTTTTTTTTTTTTTTTGCAACTCCTGGATTTATTTTGCTAGGATTGTGGGAATGATGTGCAAAATACTGTAATGATTTTTAATGATGAAAAAAGTTATTCTATTATGTTCTACACTATTAAGTTTCTTACCTTGCTCAGATCCAGACACTATTTTGGACATCATGGATCGTAGGACAGGAGTCGGCATGATGGACAGCAGCAAAGGCAGCCGCACTGCAATGAATAAAACATACACCATTGTTTCGCCTGAAAATGGTCCATCCATCCATTAGAAACTCCATCAATGTCCAAACTCAGTCTTACCCAGGAACATGAGCAAGGTCGACTTTGCAAACGCTGCCATGATGAGGCCGGCCGCCACAGACATCAACCCCAGTAGGATGATGTAGGCATCAGGCACACAGCGGGACAGTAGTGCCACACCGGCAAAACTCACCAGATAGATAGCAGTGGAGAGAGCTGAGCCATAACCCACAAACACCTCACTCCAGCACAGAGGAGTATTCAATTCATACAAGATGAAGATGGACATGCCACCCTGCAGAGCTACCTGTGAGGGACACACACACAAAAAGTACATTACTTTTATTTTTGCATATACACTACTGTTCAAAAGTTTGGAATGGGTTGGAATTTTTAAAATGTTTCTGAAAGTAGTTTCTCATCAAGAGATTTGATCAAAAATACAGTAAAACAGTTATATTCTGAAATATTATTACATTTTGAAATAACCGTTTTAATATATTTGAAAATTATTCTTGTGATGGTAAAGCTGAATTTTCAGCATCATTACTGTAGTCTTCAGAGTCACATGATCCTTCAGTAATCATTCTAATATGCTGATTTGCTGCTCAAGAAATGATTGTTATAATCAATGCTGAAAATTAATTTTAAAATAATTCAAAAGAACAGCATTTATTTGAAATAGAAATTGTTTATATGATTATAAATTTCTTTGCCACTTTTGATTAATGTAATGCATTTTTGCTGAATAAAAGTATAAATGTCTCTCTCTTAAAAATATAAATAAATGTGTAATTACCCTTTTATTTTATTTTTTTATTTTTCCTCTGAAGCTGAAACGGGTCAATTGTATCGTATGACTTCAGACAGCTTATAGTATAACCTGTCAATATAACCTGATCATTATTTTTGCAATTCTGTTTTTTTGCCACTACACTGTGAAAAAAAAGAAAAAAGTTGCTGACTTAAATTTTTAAGTACAATCAACTTGCCTATATAAGTCATTTCAACTTAAACTACATTAAACTGACTTAAAAATGCACTGAATCTTTTATAATTTATATAAAAAGATGACAATTGCTTAACTTATTTTGTTGCGTTAAAGCACTGTAAAAACATGTTGTCATAAATTATTGATCATATAATCTTTTTACAGTGTAGAGGCACAAAGCATACACACTTCATTCTTATGATGTACCTCCAACTGATGGAACTTGTGAAAAAGGTCAGAATTATCATAATCACCCTGAAAAAGGCAAAAGCAGCAAGCATGAGCAACAGCACAACGTTCCTTCTCCGTTTGGAGGCCGCAAAGAGCAGGTAGACGCCCTGCAGACGGGCTGTAAGAGCCTGAGACTGTCGCAGCCGAGGGGCTTCTGAAGCTGAGCGGCTGGACGTAGACAGAATAGGATTCGGAAGAACCAGGGACTCCTTCAAGAACACCAGCACATAGAGGAGGTTTACCAGATGCATAAATGCAGCGGTGAGGAAGGGCCAAGTGAAGCCAGCTGCTTCAATGTAGAATCCAGTACACAGAGAAGCTAAGCCAGACAAAACCCCTAAAATCATGTCCAGTCGAGCCATTCGGACAGTCTTCTGTCCTTCTGGATCTTCTCCGCAGAGATCGGCCACATAGGCGAAACATCCGCCGATCAGAGTGGTGGGTCCGCCCATCAGGCCTGTTAGGAAGGAGGCAGCTAGCAGGTAATTGAGGCTGAAGGTGAATCTACTGACCAAAACGTAACTCAGGGAAAACAGAGTGTCGCCCACCAGTGGAGGAACGATGGCAACTTTACGCCCGCAGTAGTCGCTGTACGAGACCAGGAGCAGCGCGGATATGAGACTGGGAACGAGGAAGCACAGTTCACTCTTGAGGAGGAAAAGAGACGTCTCCTTCTGCACTGCCTGAGAGAGGAGAGAAAAACTGGAGGTTCAAATGTTTATCACCCACAAATTCTGCCTAGTTATGCCTGTAAAGCTTAGTTGATTGACTAAGTAGTTAGAAAGAGAAGTAGGGAGTGAAAGTGAACTAGAAATAGGATAATTGTATTTCAAATGTATCAGATGACAAGCAGATCCACTACAAAGGATTGTGAATTGAAAGGGAATTTTCTCCCACACACACACACACAACATGAGCTCAACTTTACCTAATATAACCGGTTCTCTAGAACTCCTTTATTGAGATGAACATCAATGTAAACTTTACAGGTGACGCAGCAAACAGTTTAGTGTCTGAATGCACTAAATAAACAATGAATGTCAAACCTGATTTTGTATCAAAGATTTTCATCTGTCTTTCTCTGAATTTAAGTATTTAATTTTTTCTAGTTTTTTTTTATTAAATTAGCATTAAATTGTTCATTGTGACTCTTCCAAGTATTTTTTCCTGATTTGTTTTAAAATATTGAAGGTTAAAATTTTGGACTTGGACAAGAGTTTTTTTTTTTTTTAAGTATTATTTATGTACTGTTAAAGTTTTCATTTTATATTAAGTGTTAGTGATTTTGTTATGGCTTTTGTCTTTTTATTTATTTCATTTTTTTTTATATAAATATTTAGGATTTATTTCACTTTTAGTTCAGTATTTGTTCTTCTATACTTTAGATTATTTCTCCGTAAGATTATTTCAGTTAGTCAACATTTCTCATTTTCATTTAGTTTAAGTTTTTCACCTAATATTTATCCTTTATTTTATTCTAGCTTCATTATACCCAGATATTTTAATTTCCCCTATATATGATCAATTTATGCATCTTTTCTAGAAACGTAAAAATTAATATCCATAATTTCAAATAAACAAGTATTAAATCAATATGCAAGTAAATAATCCTTAATACAGCTGTCATTGCCATAACACAAAGCATTTTAGATAATTTTTCCAACAACTTTTCCATAAAGTAGCTTGACATATCAAGCATATGAATATTCATTTTTATACATTTACAAGTTATAGATTATTTGACTGGTAGACTAACCTGTGTTGCCAAAAACTAAAAAATATCATTACCATTAGACTCAGATCTTCACGGAACATGTGATAAATGCATTAACAGATAAAAACGAGATTAAGAGATTAAAAAGAATTCAGAAGTGGCCATAACTGAATCATGAAAAGAATCATGTATCTGTGACGGCTCACCTGGTGAATGGTGACATAGCTGTGGTTGTTTGAGCAGTGAGACAGACTCTCTGCAGGGTAGATTGTTCCGCTCAGCTCAAACCACAGCCTACGGTACACATACTGCTGGAGCAGTGGGTAGATCATAAACATGGCAAACGCATACATGCCAACGGCCGGCTCGATCAGGGACACACGACCCATCCCACTTCCTGCTCTATATCAGGGGAAATGAACAGGAGAGATGTTTGAGAAGACATAAAACAGTGACTAAACTAATGACAAAAAATGAGTTCAATCATATATTGTGATTAATAAAAGTCTCTTGGTTAAAGTGATAGACAGACAGCCTGCTTTGTTATTGACATCAATGGAGAAGCTTTAACATCCATAGAAAACTAAAAATGGAACCAAAAATAGTTATTCTGGCATCACTGCAAAAACAATTATGGAACCTTTATTTTTTAAGAGTAGATAGACAGAGATGGTGATTCTTACCTGTAAATTATAATGGGAGAAATATTTCCATATTTAAAGCATGTTTGCCTTTGCCTTCAAATCCACTTGAAAAGTCGGAGTGCACAGCGAACAGAAAGATCCCATCATATGTTATTCGCTGATCTTATTATTCATTTGGGACTTTAAAACCTGTAAGACAAAGACTTCCACTCCTTACGTTTGTTTGTCAAGTCTACAAATCCCCAAAGGAACACACACCCTCAGAACACGTATGTGTGTTTGTGTAGCAGAAAGAAGGGAGGAGTGGAAACCAATAAGATGGTATATAAGATTATATCTTATATATAAGATGCATTTGGCCATTTCGAGACCAAGACCGGTCTCGAGACATACATCACTACATTTCAGTCACGTTTAAAAATGTTAGAATGTCTTTGCATTAGATGCAAACAACAAATAAAACAAAAAACAATGGCATTTATTTTGAAGAAACATGCACGCACGCTTTTTAGTGAGCTAAAACATCAGAAAAATAAGTGAAGTTAGTTTAAGTTTGTTTACAGTTTCAGAATTAATGCAAAGACGTTTACACACACACACACACACGTTTTAGTGCTTTTAAGACTTCGCTTAACCTCGGGTTATCGTCGTTTTAATCAAACATTTTAACCCGGGATAATGGAACGTTTCATAACCGTTTTCAGCAACCGACAAATAGCGTGTATCTTATTCAAGTCAATTAGACAGTCACGAAACGGTGTATTGTATCATCGGTTTGGAGGGAAAACGTCAAATGGTGACAGAAAACGCCTCAAATGGAATATGACCGTTATTCTAACCTTTATAATCAAAAAAGGCCATTCTGGATAAAATTGATAGTGTAGTCGCCAATATATCTCTATATAAAAAGTTACTAATATAATACATACAAAAAAATATTAAAAATGAAGAAAACACAAACAAACACTACAATAACAAACAAACAACACTAACAATTGCCTTAAATTTATGATATTAAAACTATATCAATAGACATGTGAGACTAAAGCATTAAAGACCAACCTCTCATCAGAAAATTTGCAAGAAAATGTAGCTAAGAAAACATGTAAAAACATTTCGGAAGAAAATGTTTAAAAAAATTCGAAGAAAATGAATGAGAATTGTAATAAAATTGATAATAAATGCATATTTATATATTTAAAAACTATAGGCTGTCACACACTGTTGATGTTCACTTTGAAACCAACGCCCAGAAATTTGTTTCCTGAATTCATAAAATAAAGGCCAATTAGTAGGCTACATATGAGCCACACCCAAAAATATATCTCCACAACCATTAAATGAATAAAAAAAACTTAAATTCTAAACTTTTGCAAATCCAATTTTACAGAGGTGTATCCTAAAGAATATAGGCTACACCATACTTAAATAAAAGTAGCAATACCTAAATAAAATGCTTAAATAAAAGTAGCAATGACTCCATTACAAGTTGCCAATCCCAAAACCACTTGAGTAAAGAGTAGGCTAGGCCTATCTGATTTGAACAGTAAATATTTTACTCGTACTGAATATAGGCTCAAAGATGCACTAGTTCACAACACCTAAGAGACATGCCAGTGAAAAACAAGAAACAGTTGATTTGTGAGGAGAGCCTAAAATCGAAATAAAACTGAACACCTCATGTGGCGTGCAGGTCGAGGCCGAGGGCCGTGAGAGAGTGGCTTGAGGCCGGTGGCGTCATTAATGATGAGCGACGTACACCTGCGTGACGCACCGGTCTCGTATCTCTCACGGAGGAGCGGAAGCATAAGGAGGAGCGACGACAGTGGAAATCGAGAGAGGCCAGGGCCATTTATAAACGTTGCGTACGCACAACAGAAGGCGTACGACGCTCTCTACGCAATAATTGGTATTTATAAAAAGCAAACTTGACGGGAAAATGTGCGGTCCTTCACGCAAACTCTGACCCAGGCGTACGCACAAAAACGGGTGAAATGAGAAATGGCGACACCGTCGGCAGATGGAAGAAACACGTGAAAGTGTGTGAAACTGTAGACCGTTGTGACATGAAGCCGCAAAAGCTGCGCTACATTTAGAATTGATTGTGATCTATTAAGGGAAAACTGCGTAGGATGTGCGTGCGCACGGTTTTATAAATCCGAATATTTCTGTGCACGCACGTCCTATTCCGTACGCCACGTCTGACGCAAATCCTACGCAAAGTTTTATAAATGAGGCCCCAGGCCTGGATTTTATTTGATGTTTATGTTTTATTTGATGTGACAGCAGTCGTCCGTGAGGGGCTGCTGTCCTTTACTTTCGTTTTGTATTTGTTTTATTTTTGATATTAAAGTTTCTTGAATGTCCGCCGGTTCCCGCCTCCTTCTTCCCACAATAACGAACTTTGTTACACCTCAATATTACAATAAATACATTTAGTGAGACTCAGACAAACGGAATAGGATGAGTTTGAAAAAGTAGTTTAAAAAACTTATCAAAAAATGTGAAATTTCAGAAATGAATCGAATTTACATTTTGTCTGGCTTTCAAAAGCAACCACTCCCTCTTAGTTTTTGGATTAAAAAAAAACCTCTTTATTCTTTATTGTCGTAAGATATGTGATCATAATATATTTGGTGTATGTGTGGACTTATTACACATTTAAATTCAGATTAATCGCATGTCATGGGACAAAGTCATCTGAAATGAATGGAACAGCAGATCCCTTTCATTCAGTTACATCAGTGAATGACGAAATGGGGGTTTCGCTAAAGAGCCCTATCACCTTAGAGTTATTGGAAAACGAGCCAATGGTATGAAAATACTATGGGTCTGCGGAATTTGCATTGCGAACTCCGCCAGACCGCCACACCGCGTGGGTATAAAAGGAGCCGCGAGTGCAATCTCGCATTATGTTTCTGCTTCGGAGCCGAAGTGTTGATTTGCTTCTCCTTCGCCTTCATCAAGCAACGAGCCTCTCTCTCAGTCAGTGTTGGTGTGACGGCACATTTAAGCGGATTCACGATCCTGCTGCCTGTCTGTGCAATGACTTGTCGCTCCCGTTTCTCCCCTGGGCGTTTCGGCACTGCTGATAGAGTTTCTTTTATAAAAGAGCTGCACGGGCACGTCTTTTTAAAGATGTCTCGCCCGTGCGTTTCTGGATGTGGGCGCATGGTCCATCCGTCTGACAGTCACGAGCACTGCATAGTATGTTTGTGGGAGTTGGATCCAGAGCTGACAGTCATGCTTGCCCGGGCAGCTGAGAGCATCGGGTTGGAGTGGCGCCCGCTGCCCTCCCCCAAACGCTCAAGGCTGGATGATTGGTTCCTGAGGGCGGCTCATCAGGAGGTCACCAGGTCGTGGAAGTCCCCGTTGACTTTCCGCGGCCGGCGGCATCCTCCGCCTTCTCTTCCCTCGACGGCGCGGCGGCCAACGGGTACACTGGGGTCGCCCCGGTGGAGCGCGCGTGGCGATGTATTTCCTGGTAATCCCAGGAAATGCCCGATCAGGTCGGTGCTCTCCTTCCTCCAAGAAGGGTTGGAACAAAGGCTGTCTCCTTCCACCCTGAAGGTTTACGTGGCTGCGATCTCTGCACACCACGACCTTGTGGAGTCAAAAACGGTGGGACAGCATGACCTGGTCGTCAGGTTCCTGAGGGGGGTGAGGAGACTAAATCCTCGCTCTCCTCTTATACCCCCTTGGGACCTCGCAGTGGTCTTATCAGCCCTGCAGAGAGCTCCCTTTGAGCCATTGCGATCAGTCGAGCTTAAGTTCCTGTCTATGAAGACAGCACTCCTGGTCGCTTTGGCCTCCATCAAGAGGGTAGGGGACCTGCAGGCATTTTCGGTTGACGAAGCGTGCCTATAATTCGGGCCAGCTAACTCTCACGTGATCTTGAGACCCAGGCCTGGATACGTGCCCAAAGTTCCCACCACTCCTTTCAGGGATCAGGTGGTGAACCTGCAAGCGCTGCCCTCAGAGGAGGCAGACCCAGGACCCAGCCTTGGCACTGCTCTGTCCAGTCCGCGCCCTCCCTGCTTACGTAGACTGAACGCAGTGTTTCAGGACATCAGACCAGCTCTTTGTCTGTTATTGGTGGGAAGCTTAAGGGAAAGGCTCTCTCCAAGCAAAGGTTGTCTCACTGGATAGTGGACGCCATTGTCTTGGCAGGGTCGGCCATGCCCCCTAGGGGTGAAGGCACATTCCACCTGGAGTGTGGCATCCTCCTGGGCTTTAGCGCATGGCGCCTCGCTAACAGACATCTGTAGAGCTGCAGGCTGGGCGACACCCAACACTTTTACAAGATTCTATAATCTCCGGGTAGAGCTAGTGTCCTCTCATGTACTCGCTTCCACTAGCCAGTAAGTAGGACCTGCTCGGTGTCATCGCTTGCTGCGCCATTCCACTCCACGGACTGGATACGCGCTATTTCACTCAGATGAGTTCTCCCTAGACCCTGAGTTCCTCCTGCACTGTCGATGTCGTCACCAGAGCGCATGCCCGGTTGGTCAGCCCTCGTGATTGGCTAGGTGCTCCATGTTCATGGTTCCCTGCTTGGGCAACCCCCACGTGTATTTCCACGGTAAGTCTCCCTCGAGCCCGTGTTTTCCCTCGGCAAGACCCCTCTTGCCATCTCAAGGTTGAAACATTCCACCCTGTGGGCTGGATACCTCTGTTTTTTCCATATACATCCCATACCCGGGTCATATGTGTATTCTAAGTACTCCCTACGGGTAAGCGCTGTGTTACATATTCCACCTGGGATATGCCACCCTCTGTATTCTTGCGTTAAGCCTAGCCCTTCATCCGTGCTAGTCTCACAACAGGGAGCACAGACTTACGCAGGGCACTGGAAGACAGCCGCTGTGGCGTGATTGAATTGGGACCCCCATTTCGTCATTCACTGACGTAACTCGTAGTGATTGAACGAAAGGGAACGTCTCAGTTACGTATGTAACCCTCGTTCCCTGAGGAGGGAAGGGAGACGTTACGACCCCTGCCACAACTGCTGTACCGCAGAAACGGCGATGCAAATTCCGCAGACATGGTATTGTCATACCATTGGCTCATTTTCTAATAACTCGAAGGTGATAGGGCTCTCTAGTGAAACCATCAATTTTATCATTCACTGACGTAATGTCTCCGTTCCCTCCTCAAGAAACGAGGGTTACATACATAACCAAGACGTTATTATACTAATCCTGGGTTAAGTATGAGCAGTGTGAAACGTGAAGCAAATTAACCCAGGATTCAGTTAACCAAATTAACCCAGTTTACGATGACCCAGGGTTAACTATTTCAAGTGTGAACACTGCATGGTGTCTTAATTGTTTAAATATTTTTTTTTGTGGCCAGTGTATAGCAACATCCACAAAGAAACCAAAGCATATGAGCATTGTCTTTTGAAACATTTTAATATTCATCCCCTCCCCCCATAGTGAATACAAATGAGTTATAAATTCTTTCCATTCCTTAGTATTATATTCTCTATGCTACAGTTACAGCGTGAACCATCACAAGTTGAAAACGTACATGGGGAAGGAATGATCCGCCAAGACAAACATGCATTGATTACTGTGCACTACAACACAATAAATAGTAGCTTACAAGCGACTGAAAGTTCAGTCAAAAAAGACATGAGAAGTCAAATGTTAGTAAATAGACAGATGGACAAATTTCATTCAGTACAATAAGTGACTCCACCACTCCCAGTGTACATTGACTGTCAGTTTTTTCAGGGCTAAGTTGACATTCAGTAGTTTAGATGTCCACTGGACAAAGAGTCAGTGTGTCTCAGAACCGGATTCTGTTGTATATTATCATTTATCACCATCTATGGACTATTGCCACAGTGAAGTCTGTCTTGAGGGCAGAAAGGAAAGAAACCAATGAGCTCTTTCAAGATTTTTAAGTATGCAAGTAAATACATGGTTACTCCTTATAATAAATGTGGATTAGTGACAATTTTGTACTTGGTTATAAACAATAGCAGGTGCAGTATTTTTGTTTAATTGAGGTTGCTGAGGTTTGTTGTTGAGACATACATTTAGAACATAAATGTGCAAAGAATAAAAATGGAAAAAATTAAATTAATTAGAAGGGAAACCACTTAATTTATAGTTTTAGAAATATATATATAAAAAAAATATTAAAAAAAATAAGCAAAAAGATGCATTTATTTTCCTGCATTAATCCAGATATTAGAAGCATATTAACTGTTTGTAAGGCTGCTGTAATGTGAAAACCCTTTTCATTTTTGCTACTTTGCACATTAAATGAAGGCACATACCTGAAACATTTGTGTACTTGTTGTAGTGTATTTTTTTCATTTTCTATTTTAACAACTAACTAGGCTAAGCTGATCTGCTGCTGTTTTATATTTTAATAAAATGGTTAAAAATAAGTGCTTTTTAAATGTTTTTTTTTTCAACGTGGTGATATATAATGTTATTGTGCTTGACATGAAACATCCAGAATAACTCATTAGCATCTGTGCCAGAGTAGCAAAAATGTAAAGTTAACAACGACACGTTATTATCACAGTGACAGAAGCAAATTAAATTAATTCATAATGCAAAGCTACATATTTTGAAAATGCATTATAATTAAAATAAAATACATTTCACAGTAATTAAAAAAAACAAAAAAAAACATTATAAACAGTAAACAATAGTCGCAAATGAAGAAAAACATCTGCAAACACATATTTGCTGTGTGTGTGGATTCTTGTAGATTGCTGGTCTTGAATAGCAGATTATTGTACTTCTGTGTACGATACCCTGTACAAGCACCAAGTGATAATATTATAGAAAAAAATATTATCAGTGAAGAGTTTACAAAAATTCTCCTTTGTATCAAAAGTGTAGAAGGTTGACCATTGAAAGATGTATCAATTGTAAAAACACACAAACAAAAAGAAATCAAATCCAATTTTTCAAAATTTCCAATTTTTTAAAAAACTTTTTTCTTTGAAATATCAAAACCCACTTTGCATGAGGAATGTCGCATTTTTCATTAAAAAAAAAAAAAAAAAAAAATCAGAAAACTGCCTTTTCAGAGACAGAGCAAAATATTTTCCCTGAACTTTATCATACAACATTTAAAGACGCAGTTACATTCTTTTCTAGTTCACTCGTGCAGAGAAAACTCTCTCTAGGTTATGCTACACTCTACAGAGGTAATACAAGAGTTAACCAGCATTACAATAAAGATAGCTTAAATCCAAATACGCGTATAACCACCATATTGTACCTCCGTGAACCTTTCCACACCTGTACCACCTGGTAGTAGGATCTCTGACAGGTGTGACACTAG
Organism: Squalius cephalus; assembly: GCF_949319135.1. Classification (NCBI taxonomy): domain Eukaryota; kingdom Metazoa; phylum Chordata; class Actinopteri; order Cypriniformes; family Leuciscidae; genus Squalius; species Squalius cephalus. Next base: position 15,740,513 of record NC_137145.1, read on the forward strand.
GTTTAATATATTCCTGTCCTATTACTATGGGTAAAATATTGTCCTCAAACATTACAAAAAAATCATCCCCAGGAGTCCATGTGTCTACCCTAACATGACAACTATCCTAGGATTCACATTAAAGGGTTAGTTCACCCAAAAATGAAAATTACCCCATGAATCACCCTAATGCCTTCCTAGAAATATATATGACTTTTTTTCTTTCAGGCAAATACAATTGGAGTTATATATATATAAAAAAATGTCCTGGCTCTTCCAAACTTTATAATGGCAGTGAATAAAGGATGATATTTTGAAGCCCAAAAAAGTGCATCCATCCAATATAAAAGTGCTCCACACGGCTCTGGGGGGTTAATAAAGGCCTTCTGAAGTGAAGCGTAAAAAAAAAAGAAATTTTTTTTTTTATAAAGTAAAATAACTAGCTTCCAGCAGATGGCCGTACGCATCGATTTACGGTGAAAGAGTAACACTTGACCTGACACATGACACGGAAGCGCAGAGGATAGAGCAAAACAAAACATCTAACTACCTAAACACCTCGTATTAGTTTAAAATGAGAATTTTTAAAGAGAAATATCGGAGGAGATTAAGTTTGTTACCGAGCCGTATTTGTTTGAGCTGCGAGAGGAGTCAAAGTGTTAAGCTACTCCTATATCCTACGTCATACATTGCGTCAAGTATTACTATTTTGACGTAAGTCGACTTGCGCAGGCCGTCTGCCGGAAGCTAGTTAGTTTAGTTGATAAAGTTATAAATATGGATATTTTTATTAAACAAACGCATCGCTTCACTTCAGAAGGCCTTTAACATCATGGACCCGCATAGATTTACTTTTATCATGGATGGATGCACTTTTTTGGGCTTCAAAATATCATCCTCCATTCACTGCCATTTTAAAAATCATATACACCTACTGAAGGAAGGCTTGAGGGTGAGTAAATCATGGGGTAATTTTCATTTTTGGGTGAACTATCCCTTTAAGAATGGAAGACTTACATCACATGCACATCAAGTAGCAAAATGCCCATTAAAATACAAATCACTAATAAAAATGACTACTACAATTTACAACATTTCCTGTAGTCGGTACCTTTACATTTGCTTGATCTTCCTGTTTTCTGTCATGCATGACGTGAGAGCTCTTGTTTTGTCAGATACAGTATGAAGAACAGACTTGATGCTGAAGAGTTTTTTGCCTAGTTAACCGAGCTGGCACAATGAATCTCAAAATCATGTCAGCAGGCAAACTGAACTGTGTATGAAGAAACACTTGCTTGGAAAAGCTGGTTTTGATATTAGCTGGATTAGTCTTTTGGTGGGTCCAGGAAATCATCTGCCCATGCACCAGTGGGAGGCATCGCAGCTTAAGACAAAGTGAAGAGGACTTTACACTGCAAAAAAATCTTTTTCTTAATCAGCATTTTTGTTTTTCGTTACAAATATCTAAACATTCAAGCTTTCTTTATTATTATCATTATACACTACTATTCTTATTATTTTTTATAGATTTTTGTTTTTAAATAGAAATACTTTTATTCAGCAAGGATGCATTAAATTGATCAAAATCACTTTTTTCGCATTTGAAATGTTACAAATTTCATATATATGCTGTTATTCAAACTTTGTTATTCATCAAAGAATCCCGAAAAAACATTATTATGGTTTCCACAAAAATATTAACTTTAGAAACATTGATATGTCACATGTATGTTCTGTTATGGCTGTTATGTTTGTCTGTGTGTCCTGTCTTTTTGACCCAGTTCCTTCATGTGTTTAATTAATGATTCTGGTCACCTGCCGTTCATTAATTACCTCATTTAGGATGTGTAAAGTGGATGTTACCCCATGTTTCTGTCCTGTTTCCTGTGGATTACTGAATTAAAAGACTATTTCCTTGCACTCTTCATCTTCATGCACTCTATAGACAGTCACCCATAACATTTTAATAATTTCAAAATGTGTCTTGAGCAGCAAATCAGCATATTAGAATGATTTCTGAAGGATCATGTGACTGTGAAGACTGGATTAATGCCTGCTGAAAATTCAGCTTTGCCATCAAAGGAATACATTACATTTGAAAAGATATTAATATAGAACAGTTATTTTAAAGTGTAAAATATTTTACAATATTACTATTATACTGTATTTTTGATCAAATAAATACAGCCTTGGTGAGCACGAGAGACTTTCTAAAACATAAATAAATCTTACAGACCCCAAACTTTTGAACAGTAGTGTATGAATAATATATATTTAAGTTGTACTTTTAAAAAAAGCAAACTGGGATATATAAATAATTAAATAAAATTGCCTCAACACAAGTCATATCCTATGTAATTTTGTCATGTAAATTTTTTAAGAATATTTAGATATTTTCACTGTAAGAAAAAAAATATATTAAGAAAATGAAATTTTGCAGTGTAAATGTCTTGACAAATTTGAAACATTTTGGATCGAAACTCAAACACTGGGAGATTTGAAAAATCAGAAGACATATCCTATAAAAAAATAAACCAGACCGCAAAAAATGCTGGTGCATGTATCTGTAGGAAGAAGGTAGGGCAGAAACCTAAAGTGCTTTTTGTTGTATAAAGTTCTCGTATGTCATTCAGGAGAACCTACAGACATTTGTGTTGGAGTCCAACAGCATGTTTTAGAGTCAGATCTAAAGCCGAGCAACTTCAAAAAATCATTCTGCTTCCATGCAGGCCAAGCATTGTCGGCAGCACGTCATTAGCATTAGCATCAGTAGCTCTTTCACTCTGATGCTACGAGTTCAATCCTCCAGTTCAAAATTCTTTGAGCTTACTTGAGTTCAAAATTCAAAGAATGGAAATAACAGAGGCTGTTAGATCTCTGTCTGGCAGTTGGGGTTGTTAAAATCGTAATAAAATTTGCCACATTTTTTAAAGGAAATTATGGCCCGCACATCAAAACAAAGCACTGTCGTCCACGACGGACAGTAACAGAAAATGGGCGAGGCAGCTGAGATTCAGCAGGATGGCTCATCTGGGTAAAGTGTTGGCGTTCGGGATCCGTGCGGGGGACGAGCGTGCTGCTGGTGAGCCTCTCAGCGTGGGCGTCCCAGGTCCCGGAGAAGCCACCTTCTGAGTGGGTGTACAGTGGCCAGGAGAAGAGGAGTGTGTGGGGGTACCAGGGCCTGGGGAGTAAGGGTAAGGGGGGATATCAGGGCCGGGGAAGAAGGCTCTGTGGATGGGAGAAGAGGAAGGCGACAGGTGAGGACTCGTCTGGAGGAGCCAGAGCAGCTCTTCGTTGTTGCGGCTCAGACGTTTCTTCTCGGTGGTCTCCTTCTCCACATACTCCTGAAGGTTTGCGTTCTCCTCAGACAGTTGTCTAAACATCCAGGATGAAACAGTCAGGATTAGTCGAAAGACTGGCTTCGCAAGACTAATTTGATCTTTTTTCAAATCCTGACCTTGACACTGAGAGGTGGCGGTCGATGCGGGCCATCAGGTCTTCATTCTGCTGCTGAAGCACCTGGACCCGCTCCTCCAGGTGCAGGTTCTTTTGGGCCTGCTCGAAGGATCAAGCGAACACAGAGCTCCACATTAAATTCTTACACAAACTTCCCCTGCCTGGACAACAGTGGACTGAAATGTGTTTTACGTGAGGACGAAACAATGAGAAGCGTAAAAGCTGAAAGGAAAAACGAGGCTTTAAAATGGACGGCGGTCCAATTTCCAAATCATAAATAATATAAAGGAGCTGAAAAGAAAGTAAAAAGCAGTTTTAAATGGAAAGTATATCCAAATCATAAATAATGTACTGTAGCAGTAAAAGGATCAGAAAAGCATTATTCTTCTTGCTTTATTATTTATACAATTCTTTATTTGAGTGATTTGTTTTGTTGATGTTATTAGGGGGTTGTAAAACGTCAGAGCTAAGGAGTGTAGATATACTTCACTATAAAATCAATTCATTTGATTAGAAATGAATCATTATTTAACATCCTGCAATAAATATCATGTGGTTCTTGATCAAAGGTGGGGTTTTACTTGAGATAAAAAAAATAGCAGTTTGTCTTTTACTTGCACTGTTTTCTATGGAACCCCATACATGGCATGGACAAAAATATATATATGGCCATGAATTAAGAATTTGTTCCCGTGACATTAATTCATTCCCTTGTTTTGACTGAACTAAAACGAGGGAACAAATTAGTAAATAGGGCCACAATTTACTAAAACAAAGGTATGATTTCTTGATTCATGGCCATGATGCGTATCATGTGCGTCGCTCCGTAGCTTTCTTCTTTCCTGCTGCAGTTTTTCTTTTACTTGCACTGTTTTCTTTACTGGCACAGATCTTTTTTCACAGTGACAGAGTGGAGAGAGAAATTGATTTTCTTAACTTTAAACTGAATACAGGAAGATACTTTATCTCACAATTCTCCTGCACAGTGTGTTGATCCTTCACACCTTTTCATTTGTAGCTTACCACTTTCTCCAAATGACAGATCTTCTTCTCCTGGTCATGAATTTGCTGGTTCTTCATCTCCAGAACCTCCTTTAAACTCTTAAGGTCTTCCTCGATATGCTGATACGGGGCCAGTGCATCCTGCAAATACATTTACAATACTCACTTTCAGCATTTGTGTGCCCAAATCCTAGTATCCCTTTATAAATTTCCCTTTATATATATATACCACGATTTGTTCATCAGTGCTCTTGCTCAGGGCCTCTTCAAAGCGCTTGGCTTTGTCTTTCAGAGTTCGGTTCTGGAAAGTCAGCGTGTCCACCTGGTCCTGAAAGAAACGGTACTGTTACTAATGAAGCCCTTTGGATGAGTAGCAAAAAATCTTAAACCTTGAGTCACTGAACAAATCACCTGAAGCGAGAGGCGCAGTTTCTCAAAGTCCTCTTCTAGATTGGCTTTTTGCTGCTCATGAGCTTTTCTTAAGTCTAAGAGAAATGAAATGAGAAGGAAAACAGAATTTACCTTCTCCACACTTCCGTCAGCTGGTTAGTAGTGGTATTACAAAATGGCACCCTCACCTCTCATTGTCCTGGCATGCTCCTCCTGCAGTGTTGACATGGTGATGTTGTGCATGGTCTTCAGGTCTTCAAGGGCGGCCTCATGGTTGGCAGTCAACTCTTCGATCTACACACAAAACACGCATTTGAGTATTCATATTCATGCCATCCTAAATCTATCTCCCATGATCCTCAGCCTGATGATCCAACCTGTTCCTGGTGCTGGGTGTGAAACTCCTCCACCTCTGACTGGTGCTCTGCTCTGAGATGGTCTCTGTCCGAAGCGTGCCGTAATCTCAAGTTCTCCTCTAAGGTTACGAGCTCAGACTCCTGCTGCACCTGTAACTCTCTCAGCTCCCTTTCAAAACACTCCTCCAGCTCTCTCTTCTCCTTCTGAAGACGCTCCCAGCGAGCTGCGTTGAAGGCTGGGCAATATGAAAAACAGAGCATATGGATATAAATATCACAAAATTGAGGCCAGTTGCAAAAATGTAGCCACTGTAAAAGAAGCCATGAAATAAAAATTGACAATGCCTTTAAAAAAAAAAGAATATTGCAGTACTTTGATTTATCGTGATTTAATGATTTATCGTGCACATAATTAAAAAAAAATTATAATAATGTGCCCTCATAATCTTTAACTCTTTCCCCGCCAGCATTTTTGAAAAAAGTTGCCAGTCACTGCCAGCATTTTTTATCATTTTATAAAAGTTTCATGGTCCCCAGAATATTTTGTGGTATGAATATCTGAATTGCAATATATCAAAAGAAAGAACAGAGCCTCTGCTTTTAAACAAACAAACAAACAAAAAAAAAAACATTTTATTTTTGTTTCTAGCTTAACACATTCTATCTTAATGTATTGTTTTTTTTTAATCAACACTTTAATCTGGTTTCATTAAAAAAAGGAACATTTTGAGCAAAAAGCTGAGAAAATTGCGCTTTGTCAAAGACTACGTCTGGATCGGATTCAGAAGGATAATCAAAACACAGATGGAGTAGATTGAGTCCATCAACACACCTAATGCTTGCACAGTCCTATATCTCAATACAAAAAAAAAAAAAAAATGTTTTCAAATTTGATTTAAAAATTGACAAGGTTTGGCCGGATCTGATGTAAGCTGGTAAGCTATTCCATAGCTTAGGGCCGATGACTGCAAAGGCACGATCACCCCTATTTTTAAGTCTAGTTCTAGGGACAGATAGTAAATTAGAGTCCCCCGATCTTAGTGATCTTGACTGTATGGGCAGATGTAATAGGTCAGATAGGTACTGTGGAGCCTGGTTCTGCAAAGACTTAAAAACAAATAACAAAGCTTTAAAATCAATTCTATATTTAACCGGTAGCCAATGAAGCGAGATCAAAATTGGTGTAATGTGTTCACATTTACGCTTCCCTTTGAGAAGTCGTGCAGCTGCATTTTGAACTAACTGCAAACGTGTGATGCATATCTGAGGGGCACCAGTATATAAAGAGTTACAATAGTCTAATCGGGAAGTTACAAAAGCATGCATGGCAATCTCAAAGTTCTTTACAGACAAGAAGGCCTTAACCTTGGCTAAAAGACGAAGATGGTAAAAACAGGACTTAACCACAGCACTTATCTGTTTATCATATTTACAACAATAGCAAACCATCCAATCTTGTTCGAGAAGCCGTTTAACTGTCTGGGATATACGTCACAGCGGGGAAGAAAAGACCAATGCTGCGTCTCAGTTCGCCTACTTATACTATGCCCTAAAAGTATGTACTCTTTTTGTGAAGAAAAAGTAGGCCTACATACTTTTGAGTGTGCAGCAGAAGAGTAGACAAGCTTTTAGACATACTGTCATGTCATAAAATAGAGTCTTTAACGGTTGCTCTCTGTCGCTTAGTTACACGCATCCTGTCAGGTAAACTGACCTGTCAATCATCTTGTCAAAGATAAAATCCTCCACATTTTATTTGTTTCCTGCTATATCGGAGAGAAATGCAGTAGCACGTTGATCTGCCAGTCACGGGTCTTACATGCGGAGATGCATAAAGATGCATTTAAAAGTTAATGGCCAAACGGATCTTTATAAAAGTTCACGTTGTTGTTGCAGATGAAATATAACACGAATAACATTACATAAATATTTTTTTATCAGTTTATATGTTGATTATTAGTCACTTAAACCCCTTTATCTTGACCTAGATCTAGACCTAGATCCACCATGTTTTGTAGTTTTCTGAACACTTTTTACTTGTGTTTGTAGTTCAAGGGGTAGACAGTCTCACTTTCTGGGTTCAAATTAGACAAACCATGGTAACTATTAAACACAGACAAAGGAAACTGATCTAGAAACAATGCAAACCAACTAAGAGGATAACAACTCAAACAATAAACAACAGCAGAGACAAACCAAATCAAAGTACTAAAGAAACACAGACCAAACTAAACATATCCTTGACATAATTTATGACTAAATTGTTAGACTAGTCTAAGGCGTTTATGCAACCGCCAACCGGCAGCTGTTTTTTTCTTAGAAGTTTCTGGACACTCACCCACTTCACGCTGAATCCGACTGAGTTCCTGTGACAACTCTCTCTCCTTCTCCTCAGCACTTTCACTCTGAAACAAACAATAACACACATCTGCTTTTATTCTGATCCACTACTAACAATTAAATACAATATTAGGCTACTCGAGGCAAGTTTTCCATTGACATCTATATCTATCTTCGAACCCAAACGCAAAACCAAGTGTATTTTCATTATTTATGAATTATTTATTCCAGGATTATTGTATTATTTATGAATATGTATTTGAATTATATTAAGTTTATATAGCTTCTTTCCTCATGGGGAACATTTTCAGTCCTCGTGGCTAGTTTCTATAATGTAGGTGATTTCAGGTTTAACCATTTTTGTAGGGACATTTGGTCTCAGCAATATCAGGATAAAACATTTAGGATACAATTTATAGTATGTCCAATTTCTTCATGGTTAACATAGTTTTACTAATTAATAATTCAACAATCACATCCATAAACAGTAAACCAATGTACCCTCACAAAAACACATACTGTGCTTTTTTAGTGTTGACTACCTACTGCATACTGCATTTAGTATTACTTTTAAGGCCTAAATAAAATCTAATTATGAATACGGATAGTGTTGCGTTTGAAACTGACCATTATAAACTAAACAAAATCAAACACAAAAGACATGTCTGTAAGTGTAAGGTGACGAGGAAGAAATAAATTGATACAATGCTGCAGAAGCATTAACACTCTAGTGTGCATTTAACAGAAAATGTACAGTATACCAACCTGATAATGAGAAGCACTTAAAAATAAAACATGCATTATAACAAATAATAAAATGTGGATTGCTTTATGTTAGAGTTGCCAGGCGTGGGAGGAATTGGCAGGTTACTGACACACAGCTTCTATCCGTAAACCCTTTTACTGCTAAACAGACAAACAGGAGTGCATGTGGAGGAGAGGAATGCAATTAATATTAATGTAGTATGTGTGGGCATTAGGCTGGAACATATTGAATAAATGGGTGTATACTTTAAGCCATCAGGTTTCAGGCCCCTCACTGACTTGTTTAAGTTTGTCTCGAATTAGTATGAAGAGGCATTTCAGACGCAACAGTGGACAAATGTTTTTTTTTCATGATGTATAATTTAAGCAATCATTCACTGATGGACAGCAGGGGGCACTGTGCTTCTAATTTTTTAAAAATTTATTTACATTATTAATTTAGCAAATGCTTTTATCTAAAGCGAATTACAAATAAGGATGATAACATATATGATTCATCCTAAGGAGACAGTGATATGCTTGTTGTGATTCTGTGTGCAAACAGTGACTCAACGGTCTGCTCTTGCACACAGTTACCTCATCCTTCTATTCATGATAGATTAGATAAAGGCTGTTATTTGAGTTTTGGTTTTTGAGTGTTCAGTTTGCAGTGGTTGTGAGATAGACTGGATGTGTCAGTCAGTAAACTAGTGGTTGCCTAATGGTTGAGGCTTTGGCATGGTAACACAAATATCTCATGTAGTGATGACATGTGAAGACCATAACATCATTGTGCCCTTGAGCAAATCATTTGATCACGGGGTTTGTGTCATGAGGAATGTCACTATAGTTAGTGTACTGTGAATCATGATTGATTGAACGTACTGTATCTGCTTAACAACAATACATTTAGAAAACAGCATCTTTGGGATGCCCAATTCTCCAAAAATATAATAAAATTAAATTGTGATTATTATGTTTAACTGTCAACTGTTCTTTTAACCCTAATTGATGGAGTGTGTACAAAAGTGCTCGACTCTTGCATTGTCAATACAAGTCAATCATTTTATTGCCAATGCCAATGCCAATTCATGTGTAAAAATGATTCCTCATGCTCCCTCCCAACCATTCTTTTACAATTTAAGCCTGATGAATCTTGACATTGTCATCCTTGAATATGGCCATATCCTACATGGTTGTTTAAGAAATGAAAAGCTACACACTCCATCAATTAGGGTTAGAAGAACTGTTGCCAAACATATACCTATGAATAATAAAATAAAATAAAAATAAAATGAGTTGTTTCATTTAATAGTTTTGATGACTTTATTAGGATTCTAAAATGTGTAAAGTGGTAATAAAAAAAAACTAGTAGAGTATGTCCAACGCCTAATGATTCAGGCACATATGAAAGAAAATGTGATGTTTAGATGATGTCTGCAATAAAATACCTTGAGGGAGAAGTGCTGAGTACAGATGACAAAGACCTCCAGACCCAGGCTGGTTTTCTTTAGTTCTGTGTGAAGAGCCTGCAGTTGCTTGGCCTGTTCTTCATAGCGACTCTGCAAGAGCTGCAACTCCTCGTGTCTCCCTACTTCATCTCGCTCTTTTTCTTTTTTCTGCTCTTCTTCTCTTTTCTTCTCTGGACCTGGGGAGCCAGTACGAGGCAAAATGAGAATGCTTGAGCCTCGAACTGCCACTGTTGCCTTCTGTTGCCTCTGAAGCACTAAAGGGGGAAACACAAAAGAAACAGTACTAAAAAATCAATTTCATTAAACTCATCTCAGAACTGCCCTGTGTGAATAAAACGGCCTCCATAATGCTAAGACACCCCAGGGAGTACTGTGCGCTTAACAACCATGAAACAATTTACATGAAGCTTTACCATAATTTCTATACCTAAATGGATTAGGTGAATACTCTATAAGTAAAGCAAATGGACTATTCAAAGACTAGACCGGTTTCATTGTAATGTTAAAATGAGGTATGTGACCCACAGCTAATGGCACAGTGGCTAAACAAACCATATCAAATCTTATAGTTCAAGTACAATAATGGAATACTTGAAATTCACAATATATGCATTACAATGGATGTAGCTATAGATTAGTCACATCATACAGATGATGCCCTCATGGAAGTTACATAAAGACATTATCAATTATTGAAGCTATATAGAGATAAACTCAAAAACTAGCATAAAAGTAAAAGATTTTTCATTTATAAAATATAAGACCAAGGTATAACATGCTTCAAGATAAGCAAGCAATCTAAAGCACTACTCATGCTAATGCTAATAGCAGCTAATGTTTTTGTTCTTACTGCAGCTGTGTGTTAGCATTCATCTCTTGATGAATTTGATAAACACATTGAGCCAAATGGAATGACAAGATGATTTACGGCCATCATTACTGTAGAAACTAATCTTCAGAAAAAAAGACTTGTCTGTGTAGAGCTGTTAATTGCTATGATGGAGTCATTGTTGTCCTCAGTGTTGAGTGTGCAAGCAATTTGTTTGTTAATGACTGGCATCAAATTTTTTCAATGCCCTTTACTGACGTATTAGGTATTAAATTAACCTCTATATACATTTTAGCAAGCTACAGCTGTCCTATGTTCATTGTAGGATGCGTACTGTATAGAAATGTTGAGATACATTACCGTTCAAAGGTTTGGAGATTTTTAAAAAATAATTTATTCTGCAAGAGCACATTAAATTGATCAAAAGAGACAGTAAATATATTAATAATGTTATAAACAGAGTTCTATGTCAAATTAATGCTGTTCTATTCATCAAAGAATCTTGAAAAAAACATGATGTTTTATTATTAAATGTTTCTTGAGCAGCAAATCAGCATATTAGAATGATTTCTGAAGGATCATGTGACACTGAAGACTGGAGTAATGATGCTGAAATTTCTGCATCAAATAAATGCCTTGGTAATCACAAGAGATATCTTTAAAAAAACATTTAAAAAAATCTGACCAACCCCAAACTTTTGAACGATAGTGTATAAAGTTAGACAATATCAAAGAGCTGTATAAAACTAGCATCAATTTAAATTAACATTTTAAAACATTATGCTGACTCATACACAATCCAGTCCACAGTCCACACACACACACACAAACAGCCACCATCCTCCTAAAGCGGCTTAGTCTTTGGTCTGAGAATCAGTCTTTATGACAACAAAGAGAAAAACTGCTTTTCAGGTAGTAAGGTGGGCGAAACTGATGTTATGTAGATTCCCTGCTCATCAGAAGACAAAGAAAGCAAGAGGGCAAAGATTCACTCTGAAACCTCCTAATATGTTTACCTTTCTCAAGAACCCCCAACATTTTGTTTTAATGTTCTTCAGGGGGATTCAAACTCTAATTATGAGTTCTGACCCCCAAAACCCATAATCTGCACCCCAGGATGGATACAGAGAGTACTGTGGGGATCAAATGCTGAAGATTGGGTATTGTTTCAATTATTGTTTAATTTTGTTCAACATGACAGCTGGACAGTGACCCCCAGTGGCCACACTGATTACATTTTAAATGTAGTACTCTCTCATTCTATGTTTGTGTGTGTGTGTATAGAGAGAAAAATAAAGAGGTTTTCAGTGAAGATGTGAGCGTCATATGAGATTTATCCAATAGCGTGACTTCATCTAATGGAAGCACTGTACTCTGTAGAGCAGCAGGGGACAGCTATGAAAGGAAAGCAATCTTGGGTTGATCTTTGTTTTGGTTGGTTACCTGGAGAGTGTGGTTTAGGAGACACTACAGCGAGTCTCTTAGGGGAAGAGAGAGATGAACGGGTACCATCAGAACTCTTCTGGAATTCCTTACGGATTGCTATAGATAAAGAAAGACATTGGTGAGTTAATGGTAGTGTAGGAGGTTTCCTGAATTCAAGGACATTCAATTGGGGCACACATACAGTGTATGCGACTGCAAATCCATGAATGCATTTGCAACAGTAACCACCACCCCCTTTCTCTCTTTTCGTATCGCTCTCCTCTTCCATGGAGTCATAATATGGTTTCAGTGGTCCATGGATCGATTCCAATAAGAGGCAGCCAACCACAAAATAACGCTGCTGCCACACAGGCTGGACGATATGATATTCTGAGAGGCTGCAGGCATCCGTGCACATACAGTACAGAATACAGTATAAATATATTAAAAAATCAATCTCACAAATCTCAGATCTGTGGTCAGCCCAAATTGATGTGAAAAAAATAGAGAATATTTCTTGAAATAACCCTGATGTTCATAATAATATAAAATGGTCAACGCATAGCAAGGATGCATTAAACCGATCAAAAGTGACATAGACATTTATAACGTTACAAAAGATTTCTATTCAAATGTTGATCTTTTCAACTTTTTTTTTTTCATCAAAGAATCCTGAAAACAAATGTTTCCACAAATATATTAGGCAGCACAATGTTTTCAACATTGATAATACAAAGAAATGTTTCTTGAGTGACAAATCTGAATATATTAGAATGATTTCGAAAGGATCAATTACATCAATAAATCAAATTTTAAACAGAAAATAAAATAAATAAATAATAAAATATATTATATATAATAACAAAAGTATTGTTATATTTTATATATAGTTTTGATTAAATAAATGCAGCCATTTCATTCCACCAATTCCACCATTGTGTGATTCCCGATTTGTTGTGTTAAGACCGAAAATGTACATACCAACACTGATTTTAAAATACAATTATAAATATAGTATTTACATGTGCAAATTACTATATTATTATTATTGGTGATATCACCCGAACAGTAGAGACTGGCACTGCCTATGGAATAATAGGAAAAGACTGAAGACACTGCTGGGTTGGAGCTAGTTTCAAATCTCCCATCTCACAACAGAAGGGGGTGCTTATGTTTTTGGGGTTGCTGCTTTTGGCTTACTTTTCCCCAACACAGCACACACACACAAACATCACATTGCAACAGGGGTCCCAGGGCACCTAATTACTGCCAGCTCATTTCGACATGTAGCAGACAGCCATAGACACCCCTTTAGAATCCCAATAGACTCCCTCCTCCCTAGGACCACACTTCTACCCCACCCCCAATGCTGAGACAGCACCTCCGGCATCAGAGGCACCGGTGCACCATGGGTGGGTGCGTTTGAGTATGCTTAACTCAAGTATGGCAGCCTAAAGCCTGCATGTGTGTTATAAATACTCGGTTTCCTTAGATTCATGAGAGTTATATGATAGCTGCACAGGATCTCTGAAATGTTTTTTAACAGCAGCGTCTCATGAATGTTGTCATCGCTCACTACCTTGACAGCATGCTAACCCTAAACCGGTACTTCATGATGGGACAGCTGCCCTGGCAGCCTTTTTGTCCCTCCAGGGTTCTGGAGATTTTGTCAGGATGACAAAGAGGGAAGCAGCAGGCAGAGCTATATGCTCTTAGAGCTGTGGCTAAGGATCGGAAAACGTGACGCTGAAAATGGGACAGAACTGATAACAACACTTGAGACAGAGGGGGACAGGATATAAAAAAAGAGGAGGATGAGGAGGAAAGAAGAGGACCAAGGCATCTTAATAGCCTCATTATCCTTTAGGCAGAAGGAAAAAGATTGGTTAAATGGTCATAGACGAGTTCTGATTGGATAGGCTCTTCTGTAATGTCACCAGCATGCACAATGGTTCATCGCTTGCTTTAATCGGATGATTACTTCTTAATGATCGGCCTAACTGAGCTGAGATAAATAGATGATTGCAAGCAAGTGTATGAAATTCAGCTAGTATGCACTTTAATGAGTTTTCATTACAAGGTGTATGCTCGTCTAAACAGGATTAGTTATAACAGAATGCAATACAACTAGAGTAATCTTTAGTACTACAAGCATGCGTTTCAACAAGTACGCATTACAAGAGCTATGCACTACTTCAAGTAATCGTTTCAACTAGCATTCATTACACACACAGTTAATATACACTATAAGAATGGACTTCCAATAGTTTACATTACATTTCCATTACAATTTCACTAAGTGTGCACTATAAAATGTATAGGGTTCAGCTAGTATCGGCTTTAATAAAAATGCACAAGGAGTATACAATTTAACTAGTATGCACTTCAATGAGTATAAACTACAAAGAAGTTTGCTCTAAACCAGACTATTCACATTAGAAAGCACTACAACTAGAGTGATCCTCAACTAGTACTACAACAAGCATATTTCAACAAATATGCATTATAGGAGGATGTGCACTTCTAGAAGTATGCACTTCAACTTGTATGCACCATAAAAAGTATGTGCTTCAATAAGTGTGTATAGCACATGAAAGTAGACAAGCCACTTTTCCCTTGCTGGGCTTAAGATGAATGAGTCTGAATGGCCTACTTCTTGAACACTAAGGAACCTCTCAAGGAAAAGTCTGCATTTCAGTCTTGACTAAACATAGGCTGCAACACCCACGAACTGGACTGTCTCATTATTCACACACGCAGAGGAGATAAATGACTCTGTAGAGGACATGGACAGGGAGGTAGCGCTGTTTACTTATGCTGACAAGTACGCTCTCAGCTCTGTGTCCATGGATCAGTGGAGGTCTGTCTTCAAACTGAAGCTGCTGTCTGAGAATTCTTCATGACATTTGACAGGTCACTTCTGGCACTGGAGGAAGCATGCAACCTTGATATTTCAACACGCCAACTGAACTAAATTCATCCTGAATTATGAAAAAACAAGCAAACAAAACTTCTATTACAAACTAGTTTAAGGGCATATTTAGTGCAATGCCAGTAGTTATAATGTAAACTATTTGAAGTCCATTCATACAGTATATACTAGTTGAAGTACATACTTATAGTAGTCTAAACCTCCTATAGTGCGTACTTGTTGAAACACATGCTTGTTATTGTACCGGTTGAAGATCACTCTAGTTGTAGTGCAGTCTAATGGGATTATCCTTGTTTAGAGCATACTTGGGTAACACTTTATAATAACGTTCAGTTGTAAGTCATTTATAAGTGATTAGTTAATGATGAACTAATCATTTACAAAACATTCATAAATGATTAGCAAGTGATATACTAACATTTTATGTATGTTTTGTAAATTCCGTTACAAGTTATTTACAAGTGAAGAGTTCAGATGCAAAAGCCTCTAAGTGCCATCTGAAATTTTCTTCTAGAATGATCATTTTTATCAAGCTCGTATATTTAAGTTCAGTAATTTCACTTAAATGGCAATGAACATTACCTATTAATTGTCATTTAAGTGAAATTACTGAACTTAAATATACAAGCTTGATAAAAATGACCATTCTAGATGAAATTTTCAAATGGCACTTAGAGGCTTTTGCATCTGAACTCTTCAAGTGATTAGTAAATTATTAACTAATTATTTATGAAACATGACTATGTGTTCATAAATGATTAATAAGTGATATGTTAATTATTGTATGTATGTTTTGGAGATTCAGTTATACGTCATTTACAATTGATTAGTTAATGATTAACTAATCATTTACAAAACATGAATATGCGTTTCATAGTTTCAAAGTGTAAACTATTCATCACTTGTAAATGTGTTACACATCATTCGTAGATTACCACTTCAAGAATCAATAAGGCATAAGATCAACAAATCTTATCTACGAATGATGTGTAACACATTTACAAGTGATGAATAGTTTACACTTTAAGATTAGGGGATGCAGAAAGTGTTGTGCGTTTACACATCATCTATAACATGTGTTGAACACTGTAGTGTGTACTGCAGTGTAAGTGCTGACTGGTGAGGGTACAGACAGCTGTCTTCTCTGAAACACATGGAGTCTTTAAACACTGTGCACCTGATGTGAGCAAAACATACAAAAAAATGTAACAATTTATTAAACATTTATGAAATGCATAGTCATGTTTTGTAAATGATTAGTTAATCATTAACTAATCAAATGTAAATGACTTATAACTGAATCTACAAAACACAAAATAATGAACATATCACTTAATGCATCGTTATGTTTCATAAATGATTAGTTAATCATTTACTAATCACTTGTAAATTACTTGTAATGGAATTTACAAAACAAACATAAAATGTTAGTATATCACTTGCTAATCATTTATGAATGTTTTGTAAATGATTAGTTTATCATTAACTAACCATTTATAAATGACTTACAACTGAACGTTATTATAAAGTGTTACAGCATACTACGTCCATGTTTCATGTACACTTAGTGAAGCACATACTTTTTGTAGTGCATACTAGTTGAAGTGCATACTTATAAGAGAGCATCTTGTAATATAAACTATTTGAAGTTCATTCTTATAGCATAAGCATATACTAGCTTAAGTACATATTTTTGTAATGTATGCTAGTTGAAACAAATACTTTTGTGGTCTGTACTTGTTTAAACACATGCTTGTTGTAGTACTGGTTGCAGATCACTCTAGTTGTAGTGCATTCTAATGGAATTAGTCTTGTTTAGAGCATACTTCTTACGAAGTAGAGCATACTTCGTAGAGTGCATTCTAATTAAAATTCATACATTTCATACTCCTAATAGAGCATATTGAAGCTATACAGTACGTAGTCCATACGTTTTAAAGTGTACACTTACTGAATCACATACTTTTTGTAGTGCACACTAATCAGAGAGCAACTTGTAATATATGCACTATTTGAAGTTCATTCTTATAGTATATACTAGCTGAAGCATATTTGTGTGATGCATGCTAGGTGAAAAATACTTGAAGTAGTGCATACCTCATGTAGCACATGCTTGTTGTAGCACTGAATATCATTGTTTGTATTAGTGGTGCATATGCCTTGTAGTGCATTCTGGTTTGATTTCATCTTGTTTAGAGCATACTTCTTGAAGTGCATACTGGCTGAAAATATGGAGGTTTAGTCCACTTACCCACAGGGGAGCTTCGAGAAGGGGGCAGAATCGAGCGGCGTGTGGGTGCAGGAGTGTTGGGGGGTTGAGGGTTGCTGCGGCAGGGTGCTCTGGATCCATCTCCAGGGGGCGACGTGGTGACACGGTGAAACGGTGGCTCATCATTTATACTGTTGGGCCCTGAAATCCAAAAAAACTTTTATGCTCTGCAATTGAGCTGCATATAATTCATTGTGCATCACACAGTAGTCTAGACACTGAATACTGCAGGTCAATTTCTTGTTCTCTGATTTACTGTGAATGCTTAATCAGACTGTGCTCATCTTGCTCTCACCTTCGCTGTCTCACTCTGCTGCTGTCTAAGCACATTATTCATCATCTGTGGTGGATGAGAATTCATCTAACTGCTCATTAACCCCACAACTGAACCCAGACCATCCGCTTATCCCACTCTAGGCTTGATCAATAACCGCAGCCCAGCTCAATATGACTAAATGCTGCAATAAAATGAGAACTGCTTGCCATGTAAAAGAAAAAAAATAACTCAAGACATATCTCTTCAATGAGCCATAACAGATTTCGCAAATCACATAGGCACTTTTATATAACGGGTCCTTTGAAAGACACTTTCCTCTCTATTTTAGCTTAGTTTTATACTGTAAGGCGACACCATTCTCGGGAGCCCGTACAGAACGCTGCTCTGCTGCTGTGCTATCTCTATGATTTATGAAGTGCTGAGAGAGTATTCCAGGAACAGAGAAGAGCAGACAGATGCAGAAATGCTGACAGTACACTGTCATAAGTGTTTTTAAATGCCATATTTTATAACTCCCATGTAACCTGAAAAATAGAGCAGCCAGCAACTGCCATTCATTCCAAGAGATTTTGTTAGCATGAAATATATAGCCTTTACTGTGCATTAAACATAACCACACTAACAGAATCACTTATCTACGGCAAGAATATTCTGCGTTAAAGGCAATTTGAGGGTGATCTGTTAAGGGTAAAGAACTGGAACAAAGTTCTGGCTGCAGAGATGGTGTTTCGGAAACAGCAGGAAGTGCCACACAGCCCTAAAGCTCTCACAGCAGGATACGTTAAGGTGCAGAGCAGCTGAGAGACACATTTGATTGGCTGCCGGGAAATAAACCTCGCTGCTCATTGGTGGATTCTCCCCCAAATCTCTGTGAGAACCAGTTAACTGCTTGCATTGTGTGTAACTGGGTTAGTAGCACAGAGACTCAATCCTTAAGATTTTTTACAGTTTCATCAGCTCTCTGGATTTACATAATCATCCAAATGATGGGAGCATTATACTTGTGTGGATTGGATCACATTGTGCACCTAAGATATATACCGTTAAAAATCAGTAGAAAGCATCACGCTCTATTTATACACATCACTTTTTATGAACAAAGTACAATATGAAACTGAAACTTTTCTTCCTTTTAAGAAAATGGTTTAAAAACAGACTGAACCTCTTGCAAACCTATTGCAACATTTGGAAAATTACTTAATACAGTTGAAAATCTGGATTTGTGTGATTTTGTTATTTTCATTAATTAAATATTAAATTTAAAATCAAACAAAACAGGTATATATATAACAGGTTGATTTAGCCTAAATTAATCATTTAGATTTTTATTTAAAAATTTAATAATTTTTATTTCAATAACTTTCGTAGCACAATTTCTGAGATTAATAAATGCAGTCAACAGTAAAATTTGACAAAAGTCAGATATTTAATTCAGAAAAAATATTGAATATATATAACTGGCAGGGTGCATTGTAGTAACACAGCATTACAGGATTTACATTCTGATTTATGAAGCCAAAGGATTTAGCCCCTGTCTCTCCCACTGAACTGTTCCATTCACACATGCCATGCAGCAGTCTTTTTACATACTGAACCCAACTATCATCTGCAGGTGTGCTTATATTCTTATGCTGTTCAAGTGCTTGAGTTGTTGACAAATGTTTTTAATTAAGGGAAATCTCGAATGAATTTAGTTAGCTCAGAAAAGAGTACCAATGGTTAGTGAACATTTGGCAAATATGGAATAAATGGTCTAAGATCACATTAATCTTCTTAAAAAAGAAAAAAAAGCTTGAATGTTGTATAACATAACATAAAATATAACACACACACACACACACACACACACACTTAAGGTCCTGGAAATTGAAAACAATGCTGCTGACATTTCGATCATAATGAAGACAAATTCTCAGCTTAATATATGAGTAATACAAATATACAATTCAGTTTGAGCTGAATAATGTATCATAACAATGCACCAGAAGGGAATGCAAAAAATAGTAGAAGATTAATTTAATGTGGTTCTGGTGTGGATAAAATTCAGAACCAAATAGTCAGCACTTCTTCTCTGGCCTTCTGGCCAACAGAGACAAATGTAATGTGATAAGACAAAAGCAAAAAAAGGATTTTAGCAGAGATGGAGGAAAACAATGTGTCGGGAAGGAGGAGAGAATAGGAATGCATCCCACGTTGGCCACCACTATTAGAGAAATAAATGATAGACTGGGGAGGAGATAAAAGAAAGGCTAGATAGTTAAATCACCACTGACAAGACCACTATAAGAGGAAATGGAAAGCAAAAAGATGCAAGAGAAATGAAAATATCTGAGAGGAAAGAGCTCACGTTAAGGATAAGGATTGGGATGGCTTATAAGTGACAGAGGAAATGTGATGGGGACCAGATGTTATTCTAGCACAGAAGGTTATTTCCCATCTACCAACATTTAGATGGCACAGCGAAAAAATCAGAATGAAAAATCGTGCCCGGTGAACACAGCAGTGACCTATTAAGAGATGGCACTTGCGATGCATTATTAAGCACAGAGCATCAGAGGTGCTCCTGAGGATGCCTGGAAGTAAACATTATGCAAATGAAACCCCTCCACTCACAGCCACATGGCAGGACGGGTGCCACTCCAATTCTAATACCAAACGGTCCTGTGGAAAAACTGATTCACTGCTCAGCACTGCTTGCAGGAAGTGGACCAATGGGCCAAAACGAACAACAAACTAGTATTTTAGGTAGTGTGCACTAAAACATTTGGACATTATGTAATATGGACTAGGTAGTATACTCTAGTACAGTACTAGAACAAAAAGTAGTCTGTAGTACGACATTATACAGTGTACTAGGTAAAAATACCACATTAGGAAATATGCACTAGATAGTGTAGTACAAAACTAGTACATAAAGTAGTGTACACTAAAACTTTAGGTTACACTATTGGACTATTTTGGACTAAAATTGGCTATTTTCGATAGTCCATTTTAGACATCCAATAGTAGACTAAATTGACATGGCAAAGTTACTTATAGACAGTAGAATGTCTGTTGGGGGACCATCAAATGAATGTGTTAGCAGATATTAAGCAGACAGTCTACAAATACTCTAATGACTGGTAGTTGACATGTAGTTGCAAAGTTACTTATAGTTAGTAGATTGTCTAAAGTGGACTATCGAAATAAAGCATTTAGTAAGTTCAACATAGTACCATAGTACAAAGCGAAGTCTGCACAAGATTGCGTACAGTACAAAATCACAAAATGGTGTTCAATGAAACAATACCATGTCAGGAAGTGTGCACTTTTGTCCCACACTATTATCTGTCATTACGGGTAGTATAATGGACTAAAACATCAGAACATTATGTAATGTGCAATAATGTACAAAAAGTAGTGTGCAGAATGACATTAGTGTGCACAAGGCAGAACAGTACAGTACGAAATCATAAAGTGGTGTACAGTAAAACACTATCACATTGTGCACTAGATACAAAACTAGTACACATGTGTAGTGTGCACTAAAATACTGGCACAGGGGTCTTGAGCCTTATTCAGTTAAAAAAAGAGATCAAACTATAATTGGTCGACCCTGAATTACAATCATGGATCCACTAAAAATTGCAAACCCCCAGTTGGACACCCCTGTACTACAAGATTAGGTATTTCTGTCCTTTTTTAACCATTGATAGACTCTGAGAAGATACTTTTTACATTTTTGTTATCTATAACTACTCATAACACAATACCTAACTCATGATATCAAGATGACCATGATCCAACATTAAACATGAATGTTTTTTAACTAAGAAAGAGGGAAAAAATGGAGGTATTGGAATAGTAGAAGATAGAAAACAGGCCTGGCAGCACTCTGAGAAACGCACTTTCTCTTGCTCTCTCTCTGGGAGGCTTAAGAGGGATAATGGAAACGGAAGTTAGCTGAAACAGAGAGCTGGAGATGGCTTGGGATTTTGAGGAAGAAAAGCCTGGTTTGAATCTTCATCCACAGAAAAAAAAATCCTGTAAAAGCTTTCAGGGAAATAGATAGAATGGGATTAAGACGTGAGGTAATCAGGCTCCTGTGTGGTTATCGATAAGGAGCGAGCAGGTCAGTGCTAATGCAGGCTGACACATGTAATGTCATTCTAAATCATCATGGTGTCATATTAATATTTAAGAGTAATGCTTATGATATATGCATGACTTGCTAGTGCTAGGCCATACGTTAGAATCAGAGCTAGTCTTTACACGGTACAGCTGAGATTGAGAAGGCAGGAGGAAACAGACAGTCCTTAGGGGTAAAAATAGAGAAAAAGTTCATTAGCATCTCTCTGCGCAGTAGGATCATCCAGAGCTCAGCGGTTTGGTGAGTGTGTGAGTCAGCAGATACCCAGAGAACAGACTGCCCACCGTCAAATCTGACAGACAGAGAGATGTGGGATTTAGAAGCATACTTATTAAACATACCAATGAGACAAAAACTTGCGCAATCTAGAGCAACAAACCTATAGTGAAAGTGTATGTTTAGTGTGTGAGAATGTTTCCTGTGCGTGTGAGTGTGCATGTTTGCTGTGGTGAACCATCTGTTCTCAGCAGTGTGCATGAGTCAGAGATGGGCTGGAGCGATGGCATCTGTGCTCTCACACCTCCCCCTCTCCACCTCTCCTCACTTTCTATAACACCTTCCTACTGTCGCTCCCTTTCCTCTTTTCCTGCTCTTTTTCTATCCTGTTCTTCCATGTTTTTTTTTTCTTTTCAGACTACATGAAAAGTGTGCTCTAGATGCAGTGAATGAGAATTGTGTTTAAATGACATACTATGTAGTTTTACAATATGAGACGTGTATTCCTTGTCCTAAATAACATGTGAGATTAGAATTAGCACATCCTAAATTATAGTATGGTACATTAAAATAGTATGCAAATTGTGCTTGGATGATTTACTTTTATAAACTGTACTTTTTCTGGAGTATTTGTGCTAATCTCTAAAGTAATGTAATAATATTATCTTAATTATATGATATTATATTTGTTATAATATATAAATATTAGATGAAAATATGAAGTGAAAATTAGAAATGTGGCCTTGGAATCTAACAAAAAAAAATTGATTAAGTTACTTAAATTACTAAAACTAAAAACAAAAATAAAACATTAATCATAGCTATATAGAAATGTTTTGAAATAAATATACAATCATTTAAATTATATAACAATAATAATAAAAAGGACAAATAGCTAAATTATTAAAATTTAAACTAAAATGAAAACATATATAAAAATAAAAATAATACTAAAATAGCACCGCTTACTCCACAAAATTCTTTACTTTAACCAGTGAATACTTTTACCATGAGTAGCCCATGCAAATTGAGATGGAGCCAATGTTATGTAGTGTGCAAATGGTAATGTGCACTATAAAATTAGCACAGGTACATGTAATGTGTACCTCAAAATTAGAATACTAAATTGTCCTCCTAGTTATAGTTCTGGCACGAAACTCTAGGCTGATATTTCTTTAACTCATTTGGTAGCGATCATGTCATTATCTACATAGCACAGCTAATTGGTTGTTGTTGTTGCATCAGTGGCCAATGAGCTGCGGCTCAACATTCAAACAAATACTGTGTTGTAGTAGTGTTGCTGTTAGTGCTGGTAGTGTTGCTGTTAGCAGTCTGCAGCGTGCTTTCAGAAACCCTCCACCTTCCCCAGCTCCACCTGTACAGATCTGCTACTGGGGGTTTATTCATGTACGTTACATGTGCAGCAGCAGCAGCATGTCTTACATGCTAACAGCAATGTCTGTGAATGTATTGGTAGTAGCAAGTCTCTGTACTTGCTCTGCAACAGCAGCAAGACCAAATGCATTAACATTGCCATATCCATTACCATGCCAATCTCTATTACCATACCAATCTCCCGAGAGTTGTCATGACAGAAATAAGATTGTGTGCGCAATGCAGTGTGTATTATAAAAAAAAGAAGTCAACTAGACGTAAGAAAGTAGTTCACTTGGCAGAGTTGTTCAGCAGTGGATGCCTAGTGTATTGAAAAACAATCGAATCGGGTAGTAGATATTCCACTATGAAAACAGGTATATTAACTTCAGATATTGATATTTCTGATAGTACTGATATTTCTAGGGCTGTAATCTCCCAGTCGATTAATCGATTATTTGGTCGATACGTTCTGACTCGACCAAAATTCTGATTTTTTGCCGCGTTCATTTCATCAGGTGGAAAGCACTAATTGCTAATGGGGGTGTTTTCAGAGCACCCCTGTTTCACAGGTAACACCCCCCTTGTTTTCACTTCTTTTGGATTAGCCCAACCCACTGGAGAAGAGCGACAGATTGAAGAAAGTAGGCTACTAGAAGGTTTGCTGAATATTATTTATTTAATTGTGAGAACGTTTAATTCATAGTCAGTCAGTCTTCTTCTACCATGTCAACAAAGACATCGGCAGTGTGGCAGCATTTTTTTTTAAAGTTAATAGTCTATTCGTGTCTCAGCCGCGAAGCTGAGCTCCACAGAGCAGCTGCACAGAGCGGCTGAAATGATAACGTTAGTGTCTGTCAGTTATTATAATACACATGACAAAAACAATTGTCTAAATTATGTTGCATATTCCTCAAAAGTTCTTGTGATGATATCACTAGTTGACAACAGTACTATTTTCGGAAATCATAGGCTATGATATTGCGCTGGTGCACGTGATGCAACGCTGTCAGAGCCGACATACTCGTGTGTCAGACTCATTTCAGTGCAAAATAATTAGGTCAAAAACGATTTAATATACTGCAAATAGCCTACTAGTTCTTGGTAGACAACAAGGCTACCAAGTACTGCGCACAGTGTGCAGCTAATTAATTTAACGTTTTTTTTTTCCCTAACGTAATTTTTAGCCGATTTTTAGTCGAAAATTTCAGGACTTCAGTCGACCAAGATTTTCTTTGGTTGATTACAGCCCTAGATATTTCTCCCTTTCATTTTCTCTTCTCTTACTTCTCAACAGCTGTGTAAGTGGTGCAAGTTCCCAAGTGCAGAACACAATGCTGATCTCAGACAATATTCACACATGTTTTCCTCAGAGATTGTTCCCAGATTTATATCTGTCCAGGGAGCTGGATGTTTTATAACTCAAATTGAGTATATAGTCAGTGTTGGGTAAGTTACTCTAAAAAAGTAATGAATTACTAGCTACTAATTACATCTTCAACAGTGTGATTACTGTACTAATTGCTCTCTTTAAAAGTATTGTATTACGTATTACTAATTACTTTCTAAATCCCATATCAACCTCGACCCAATACAATGATAGACATGAAACTGCTTTACTAATTCTTTCAAATAAATAATATAAAATTACATAAATTATTCTTGCAACTCACCAAAGTATTTAAAGGGAGAAGAGTGCATTAAAAACATTTTAACATTAGATGTTACATTTTGATGTTAAATCCACTATTGGATTGAAATAATTGCCCAAAACTCTTGTAAACACAGACCATAAGAGAGACCAGTTCTCTCTTGGACATAAATGTGGAGTGTAAAGAATAAGAGGCAGTTATTTAGTTATGAAGCAAGTATCGCTGTTGCTCATAAACTGTAGTTGCTTATACTTAGTGTATAGAACATTAGAACAGAACCCATGGAAACAAGGTTGGGCAAGATCAATATCTTTACAGAACCCTTAGACCTTCACATACAAACAAAACACATCTAAGGACGAGCTCATACAAATGAAAATCAATGAAAGCAGCATCACCTTGACTGAAGGTCATTGTCTTTGTGTTGTAGTGTATGTTTGTGAATGTGTGTGTAATCTCCTCGGCATGTACTTTACTTTGTTGTTACAGGAAAGGTCACATCTGATATGTTCAAGTTGTTAGTGTGCTTCAAGTTAAAAGTGTTACTGCACACTGTATGAAATCTATTTTGTACAAGCACTTTAACTAGAACAACTTCAAACTTGTGACTTGGATTTCAGACTCTTGATGATTTTACTTGAGGAGTTCTGAAATATCCCAGAGACCAGTCATGTTCAAGGAGCGAATGTCACTGAAGAAACCCCAATAGACAATGAACTGAGATGAAGAAGAAAACGCAAGAAATAAGAGATTTTGGCATGTCCCCGACAGGCTGCGGCATGTGATCGCATCCATCAATGCTGCATGCAAGCTGGGAGCTCACACCAACAAACTGACAGTTAGCAATCTCCAAAGATAAATTACACTCAGACAGATTAAAAAAAAAAGATAAAGAAGAGGATATGTTGCCCCAGCCGGAGAGAGCGATGAGATGTGTGATATTTGAAATGGATGAAAAATTGCATCTTTTATTGCGCTCTCTCTGAGAGTGAAGGTGGGGCTGTGATGTCTCTATATAAAGAAACTCTGTCTGGGTCTTTGTTAAGGTCAGACGATGCTGGGATTCTCAGAAGCTCACAGTCAGAAGCCAACAGCTTCAAACGGAGTGTTGCCTTTCAGCGCAGTGGCTAATATCAGCCTGCTAAAGCTATTCACTCCCCTACTGAGACAAAGAGGACATAGACAATTGATAAAGATAGATTTTTTTGTCTCTTTGACAGAGACAAAGATAGATTCATGTGTATAATTATCAATTAATTGTTGTTTCGTTTGGTTCTTTAGCTAAATTCATTTACAACTACCGCTGCTAGATTTAATCATTCACTTCTTCTTAAAGGGATGGTTCACCCAAAAAAGAAAATTCTGTTGTTATTTACTAACCCACACATCATTCCAAACCCCAAGACTTTCTTTCTTCTGTGGGGGACACAGGATGTGCAACACTTTTCCATATGGTCTGATTCGGTCGATTTCTAAAAATACCAAACAAGACATAATAACATTAAAGTAGCCCATTATGACTTGTGCGCTATATATTCCAAGTCTTCTGCAGTCATACGATAGCTTTACATAAAGAATAAAGCAAATTTATAATGAAAAAAAAAAAAAAAACTTAAATTACTAAACTACAGAACTAAAAACAAATACAAACAGATCAAAGCTACTGTTAATATACAGTGCTATGCATAAGTTTAGACACCCATGCAAAAGTTGACTAAAAAGAGGAATAAAAAATCATCTTTTGGAAATTGAACTTAATGCCTTAATTAAAAAAATTAGGAAAAATCCAACCTTTAAGGACACCAATTTTCTTTGTGAATGAATAATTTATCGGAAATAAATAAATGTTCTTCCTTAAAATACAGGGTGCATAAGTTTGGACACCCCTATGTTAAATTCCCATAGAGACAGGCAGATTTTTATTTTTAAAGGCCAGTTACTTCATGGAAAGGCCAAGGGAACTTTATCAGGATGCATAGTATCCTGGATCCATGAAGTAACTGGCCTTTAAAAATAAAAATCTGCCTGCCTCTATGGGAATTTAACATAGGGGTGTCCAAACTTATGCACCCTGTATTTTAAGGAAGAACATTTATTTATTTACGATACATTATTCATTCACAAAGAAAATTGGTGTCCTTAAAGGTTGGATTTTTCCTAATTTTTTTAATTAAGGCATTAAGTTCAATTTCTAAAAGATGATTTTTTATTCCTCTTTTTAGTCAACTTTAGAATGGGTGTCTAAACTTATGCATAGCACTGTATAACTAATAAAAATAACAAAAAGAAATTTACAAACTAAAATAAAAAAGAAATAGAACGACAACTATTTCAAAATATTATTTAATACTATAATAGTATACAACTAAAATAACTGCCACTGCAGCTTGCAAATCTCATTTGCATCCTTAAACTACGGCAGAAGGTACGATTTTAACTAAATAAACACTTAGACTTCACTTTATTCTTCATACACAGCTATCCTGTGGGTTCAGTCATTAGTGCACAGCTCATATGGACTACTGTAATGGCACATTCATTACGCCAATTTGTAATTTTTAGAGTTTAACAGCCCCAGTTCTGATTCACTTTCAATGTATGAAAAAGAGCTGCATTAACATTCCACCTAATATCTATTATTGTGCTCCATGTGAGAAATAAGACGCAGGTTTGGCACAAAATGAAATGACAAGAATGACAATGATTTGTTATTTTTTCACTATCCCTTTTAAAGGGTCCTCTGATATTTTAGACAACATCAAGCCATGACATGAGACTAACAAAGCCCATGTGACAGATCTCATCTCCTAAAGCATAACCTATTAATCTACACAAGGTTGAAAATGAGAGGCAAACATTGACTTGCTGCTCTACCTATCCGGCTGCTCAAACACTAATGACAGCTTAATAAGTCTAGTAGGATTTGCCGTCATCATTCACACTCTCCAATTCAGCCAATTACAAGTGGACCAGCCTTAATCATTCAGGCCTGAGAAATCGATCAACTGTTTGTGACGTCCAGTCCAGGGAGGCCTCTGGTATCTACAGGAATCCTAGGTCAATATTTCACACTGATTCACCACCAAGCCTAAAGCAACAGTCGGTCATCATTACACAAGACATTGAGTACAACACACACGACCAGCAAATGCCCTTGTTTACCTAGAGCGGTCTAGGTGGTCACAACACAAGGATGCTCTCAGGGGGAAAAGGTTCTATTAAAAATTCATTAAAATTTCATACACTTGTGCCATTATATTCCACAGTACTATTTACACACCTAAAGATCATCAATATTGGCTAACAATAGCCACATTCTCAGTGACAGCTAAAGACTATTCATTTTATCTAGTGTTTGACTGCTTTTTGTGTTTGTTCTAGGCCTCCAGAAAGTCAATATGCATTCGAAACACCATCAGATCAGCAATCAGCCCTGTAACACATTCAACACTTCAGAGAGAGAGAGAGAGAGAGAGAGAGAGAGAGAGAGAGAGAGAGAGAGAGAGAGAGAGAGAGAGAGAGAGAAACACTCATTTGCACCTCTGACTTACATATTAAATAGTGTGGAAGGAATGTGAAAATACAATGACTATAAATAGATCTCATAGGTACACACATTGAATGTATGCTATAAGCAACGCACGGCTGTACTAAATATTATGCACACCCTGCTGGGTGGATCATAGACCTAATTTCAACGAGGAATAATGAACTTCGCTATGGAAATTTCAGTAATGAGTTCTAACATAACAGACACACAGTATGTCAGGACATGACTATGGTGAGATAAATGACAATTTAGACAATTTGCAGATATAAAACACTGTTTGTAACGACCCCAATTACATCTGCAGTGGCCTAAAAAAGTATTTGGACACTTAATAATGTCTGCATGTTGTTTTGTTTATATCAAACAAAGTTGTATCTGCACCAACTGCAATGCTACCACTAAAACGGAAACTATTAAAAACAGTTTGCATTACATGAAATAGAGCAATAATTGAAATAATTTAAGTACTAAAAATACAAAAACTAAAACTTTTTTCCTTAAATGTGCATAACCAATTTCTGAAAAACAACCCAAACAAACACACCCCTCCCTTCATTGCTCCACCCCCAAAATGCACAAACACGCAATGCAAGAGTTGATGTCTCTTTATCATAGCCGAAGTGAAATGGCGAAGAAAGATGGCGAATGAACGACAAGGAACATGCATTACATAATAGCCAGCAGCACACCAGATAATGACACTCAAAAACTGCCCTGTTACTAAAACTAACATTAAAACAATAGCATATCTTGGTTCTGTGAAACATAGCAAAAATAATGTTACTCGCATATGGAGCAAAAACAATGAAACCACAGCGTCCGTTTTCAGGCCTTCTCGCTTAGGTCTGGAAAGCTTCTCTAATATTAATGCAGGTTCTAAAACTCTTGCCTGATCATAACCCTTGTTTTTCCAGTGATATTCCTCTGACCTTTTCTCTTTTGTAATGTCTCTCAGCCATCTCTCTTTCTACAGTGTTTTTTAAATCTCCCTCTTGCTCACTCGCTCTCCTCCCCCATCATGATTGTATACGCCCCCTACTGCTGATTGGCTATAAGTGTGTTGTGGTGTTCGGTCCGATCCAGTTTCAACAAGGTTTCTCAGAAATCACTTAAAGGGATAGTTCACCCAAACATTCTATCATCATCTACTCACCTGTATAAATATCTTTGTCCTGCTGAACACAAAGGAAGATATTTTGAAAAAAGTTTGTAACCAGGCTGCTTTGGGCCACCATTTACTTACACAGTAGGAAAAAAAAATACTATGGAAGTCAATCGTGCCCCAGAACTGTTCAGTTTCCCACATTCTTCAAAATATCTTCCTTTGTGTTCAGCAGAACAAATAAATTTATACAGGTTTGGAACGACATGAGGGTGAATAATTTCTTCTCAACAGACAGAATTTTCATTTTTGGGTGAACTATCCCTTTAATGCATCTTTAACTGGTCTTTATTTCATTTTACATGAATACATGAAGACATCCTTTTTGTTAATTATTTTAATAAAACATTTGATCTGTTTTATAATGTTAAACAAACTTCAAAAGTGTGCTGTCTGTCTTTAAAATTAATGTTTTTCAGGGCTCCTGTTTACAAAATAGTTTTTGGGGCCACTGTAACACACCTTCCCACTTTCATTTTCTCAGTATTTCTCTTGTGCATCTGTTTGCTCCATACAAACAGGACTGTGAACGCTGAGGGATTCCTCTTCCCAAGTGATTCCAGGATAAAAAGACCTGATGACATAACTCATCCAGTGACGCATGTAACTCCAGATGCCTGAATCTGCAGCTACGTCAACTGTTACCAGGAGAAGCCCAGCCAATATCACTTATGTAGGTCGCATTAAAAACACATGCGGCGCCGCATACAGATGCCAATTTTCAAAGACGGCCCCCTTTAAAAGCAGACTGGAATCTACTTCAGCAGGCTCTGATCATACCGTGGATCTTTCATGTTGACTCACGGAGCTAGTTATGAAAGAAGCCCACTCGGATCAAACACAAAGTTTCTTCTGTGACCTAAAACAAAGGCCAACTAAAGAAAAGTCTGATTTTGTAAAACAAATACTCAACTTTTTTTGTGTTTTTTGGTCTGCTACGCTTAATATCCCATGATTCCATATTAGAGCACACAGTTATGAGCAGAATATGTTAATGAAAGGGGATATGCACACTGCTTGTAGGCAGAGTTAATAAAATGATGCAAATTGCATTATAATTAACTCTAAAAAGTGGAGCATTATGCTTTTATGTAAACTGTACCTCAGGGATCTCACATAACAATGCACTCAGCTACAAGTACTTTAGATGGCATCTTAAATTGTAGTGTGTACAGGTGTTTAGTGGGGTCTAAAAGTCTGAGACCTCAATTGAAAATGCTTCTGTTTAGCATTTTTTTATTTTAATAATTTTTTAGGGCAACAATTTGAGTGAAACATTAATGTGAATTTCGTAATGCCTTTTGCTTAAAAGACAACTGACCTTTTGTACAAAGGTTTTCACATGGTAAGTGTCAAAAAATTTCATACACTACCGTTCAAAGGTTTGGTGTCTGCAAGATTTTATTTTATTTTTGAAAGAAACTAATACTTTTATTCAGCAGCAAGGATGCATTAAATCGATCAAAAGTCACTGTAAAACATTCAGAATGTTACAAACGACTTTTATTTAGAATAAATGCTGTTTCTTTAGCACCAAATCAGCATATTAGAATGATTTCTGAAGAATCATGTGACACTGAAGACTGGAGTAATAGAAAACAGTTATCTTTTATCGTAATATTTCACAATATTACTACTGTATTTTTGTAGCCTCTGTGTGCTTTTTTCAACATTAACATTAATGTTGTTTCAGATTTTCAGGCCCCACTGTACAAATCTACATTTATATATCTGAATGCATAGAGTTTGTGTTTCAGTAACTCACGGAAGGCGGGTCGGCAGGGGTCACTCCGTGTGCTGTCGGTCGAGTGGTTACTGGACACGGAGGAGACGCTAGAGCTTCGAACAAACCCAAAGGCAGCCAGACGAGCCGGCGGGAGGCGCGAGTATCCAGGAGGACGGAGGCCAGTCTGAGCTGGCTTCGGCAAGAAGGATTTAGCAGCTAACCCAGTCGCCACCGTCTTTCTCTGATCTGAGGGTGAATAAGACTATGATCAGTACTCAAATTCACTGAAAAAGAAAGTTCTAGGAAATAAAAACCACCACATACTGCTTTTTTCAGTCCATGGAGGTCAACTATGCACAACATAATCTTATTACAATGCTGTGACAAAATGAGGCATAGAAATGTTTTCTGTTGGTACATGATCACATGATTGTCGCAACTGAGAAACAGACGCAGGAAAAGAAATTCAGAAAACACAAGAAAAAAAGAAAGTGAGTGTTGTGTCCTAAAATGAACTATTTCTAGGCAGACTGGCCTTAAAGATACTCACAGTAGGATAGAGAGAGAGACTGTGGTGTTTTACAGCCTCTCTCTGATGAGAGGTAAAAATCGCTTTAAAAAACTCCTGAAAGAATCATAAAGAGGTTGGAGGCTGTCTGCCTCCTCTGCCCACAGCATGACTGGCCATTCATCAACATATACTGTATATCACTGTAATATTCACATGGAGAAGAGCGATGAGTCACATTTCTCATCCACGGAGGGAGTCTGAATTAATATAAAATGTTTGCCAAAACATAATCTTAGATGTTTCATAAAGCCCCTATATGAGCACAAAAAGCTTTAATATAAATTATTAAGAATTTCATTAATCTATTAATTATGTGCAATAAAAGTGTGTGGATGGTTTCTGGATGTACTTGCAATTGTGTGGTTCTGATTGGACAGCGTCTGGTGCTTAACAGGAGTTAACAGGAGGTCTCCAGCAGAAGCCCTTTCTTTTTTAATTAGTCTAGGAGGCCAGTTGTTAAAGAGGCCATTGATTCCTCTAAAAGCAGTTGTGCACAAATTATTGTGATATCAGTGCTTAATAATGGCCTCAATTGAATAGAGTAGAGGGTTTTCTTTACAAAAAAGTAAAGATGATAAAATCTGTTTACATGTAATTAATAAGGATCATTACCCCCCCCCCCCCCCCCCCCGCGGTATCAGATACCTCTTACTGCTGGCACCATGGGAACTGTCCTGCTGTCAAATAAAAAAAAATATGATTTTAGGAAGCACAGGAAGAAGAGGGAAGTCGCACAAAAATATGCACATGCAAAGAGCTACTGCAGGGTGAATTTAGGGACCCACTTCCAGGCTTGCTTTGAACTGGCAGTCTCCTCCCACCTGAGGTCATAATTTGGGGCAGGTGGAGAGAATGATCCCCTCCTGCTCTTGGAGATAAAGCACCTCGAGTTCCCTGTTCCCAAGACGCTGTGATTGGAGCAAACCGTGGCGCATACTAAATGACAATCTACCGTTTCTCATTTTGTCTGTCGCATTCTCAGACGTTTATTAGACTGCAGTGTCAGCAGAATGCTTCAAAGATGCATTATTCACAAATGAAAACACACACATACACACTCAAGCAAATGCACACAACAAAGCACCCTCTCATCCATTCATCTCTAATCAAAGTTTCCCTGGCTCAATCGCTTCCCCCAGCGCCCCCCTCCCACCCCAACCCCGGGCCATCAAGGTCTTTAATGAAATTGCAGGCAGCTTCTGCTTCAAGTGAGGGTTGTGGTCATTAAAGATAAATGTGTTCTTGTTCTCTCTCTCTGTGATTTTTTTTCCCCATCAATCGTCTTTATTCCTTCCTATACCTACTTCTCAATATTTGCGGATTGCCCAGATCATTAGTCATCCATCATAGCTTTGATTTTGCATTTTCAATGTTTATTTCTTTTTTTTCCATACAAAGAAAGTGAATGGTGACCACAGCTGTTCCCATTCATTTTTACTGTATGGAAAAGAGAAGCTTGGAATTTCTGCCAATGAGAAATTGTTGGGTGAACTGCCCCTTTAATGCCACAGTGGAGTCATTTTCTCAAATTGTTACGAATTAATAAAAAGGAAAAGGAATGTGTGTGTGTAAATTTATAATTATGGATTGAAGCTCAAGAACTCATTGATTTCTTACTGAGTGTTAAAATGCATGAATATATTACTAGAGCTCTTTTAACAAGCCATCATTGGTTCAGTGATAAACACTTAACTGTATTAATGAAGAATGAAATGCTGCTAAACTGTATGTTGTCACGGGGTAACCAAGGAAGACGAAGAGGATCACGAATAACAACAAGGTTTATTTAAATCAGTGGTTCTCAACTCCAGTCCTCGGGACCCGCTGCTCTGCACATTTTGTATGTCTCCCTTATTTAACACACCTGAATCAGATCATCAGCTCGTTAAGAGAGACTCCATGAACTGAACTGAGTGTGTCAGATAAGAGAGACATACAAAATGTGCAAAGCAACGGGTCCCGAGGACTGGAGTTGAGAACCACTGATTTAAATAACAAGCGAGACAGCGTGTAAACGTAAACACGAACAATAGCAGACAAACACTGAGTGAACAGGAAGAACTTATATACACAATGGTGATAAATAAACACACCTCTAAGCCACTGCAATCTAAGGACGTAAAAAAAACCAATAAGCAATCAGAGATTCTTTGCTATGGTACTTCAGTGCATTAGACAATTTCCAAGAAGATTTTAATCAAAGACCGATTTTTGTCGACCGAGCCTAGTGACCAGAATCAATTGTTTTCATTGTTTGAGAGTGTGAAAAATTATGTGACATGAGATGATCTATAACTCCAGTGGGAAATAATTACCAACTTCAGAGCAATCAGACAAGCAATTTTGAAAGTCATACCAGAAGAGTGTAATACAAACTGTTAGATAGTAGTTTCTGTATAATAATAATAATAATAATTAAAGCTGCAAGCAGCATTTATCAGGGTTCAAGCGTTTAAGGCCTTTAAGCACACATTCGTAAAATATATATTAAGTTTTATTTAGCAAACATGTAAACACTTAGAAAACTTAGGAAACCAAAAGTAATTTATAAAAGATCATATAAGAGATTCAGTCAATAATCATTTTGTACAGACGTAAATAATGTGTAAGTTGGAAATATACACTGAAAAATTAAACAAATGTGGAAAAAAATGTGGAGTACACTATACTCCATTAATATGTCTTACCGGTCACAAGTTATAGCCGTTTTAGTAAAAGTGGCCCCGGTCACATCAAACATTTTGGTTCCCTTTAGCGACCGTGAATTGAAATTTCAAAATATTTTGATGATTATTGATAGTCACTCTGCAGAGAATATGTCTGCAGTGGTTTGGTTTCAATCAGGTCAAAAACCTAGGAGTAGTTCCCCTAATAATAATAATCTCTCTTTAGGAGAACCTTTCTCTTGACATCTTTTATACCATTTCAGGGGTCAAACTATCAGAGTAAAACTCTGTACCACAAGCCTGTGTCTTTATCTACTTTACTGTAGCATCCTTATTCCATAAAAATCATATAATGTTTCAAATACATTTATAAATTGTGACGTAGTTACAAATATTGGCATGACTTAATTTGTTTATTGCTTTGCACTTCAAAGCATCACAAACAGGGCCAAGCAGCAAGAAATCAGCATCCGCATTAATGGAGACCGGTTTGCTGTGAGATAACGGTGTGCAGATAGACAGATGCCCTCTAGAAAAAAACACGTAGGATGATGGCAGTGCTGGTAGTGGTTTAAAGATGAAATAATTCATATCTTCACCTTGGCAGGCAAAGTTGTCGGAAATGAAGTGTGCTTTAGAAACGGTAAGGAACTTTTAAGCTCAGACAGAACTCCCTCAAGATGAATGTGAATTTTATTTATATTTAACTGAATGCCAGGAGGTAAAGTGTATTTTACACTGACAAGAGGCTGGGATGAGTTTATCTGTAACAATTACAAATGCATAGCTGACAGGGATGAGAAGACTTATGGTGTTATCTTCCTTCTTTCTATTTAAATCTATTCATCTCAAAATACTCCAGAGTCACTTCCACCCTTAGGATGAAGCCTTGGTGTTTCTATCAGTCAAAAAACGTTTCTATGACAACTTTGGCATGGGTTTCTACTGAACTTACACCGGTGTGGCATGTAAAGCATTCAATTTTACTACTAAAAATCTGTGTGAATTGTATAAAAGCCAAGTCTTTTGACTCATTTTGCCTTGCAAAGTAAACCATTGTCATCGTCCTACCTTGTGGTTCCTGAGGGATTTGAGTGGTCGGGTTTACTGCCTGCATTGGTTGACTGAAGGTCAATGGTGACTTTGGGAGACCTGTTTGGACCATCCTGTTCTTCGCAGCTGCAGACGGAGTCCTGTTTACAGCACCAACGCCAAGCTGGGGTCTTAGGCCTCGTGGTGGACGAAAAAGACTCCCTGTATCCTGTGCTCCCATAGGGGGTCCGGAAGGATCCTCGGCTCCAGATACAGGAGATCCAAGGGTGACTGGAGACCTGCCAACCTAAACAAAAAAATTACATTACCACACGTTGCAGCTGCAGTCAATAAACTCTTCCAGTAGTACATAAAAAGTATTTAGTTAAAGAACAGCATATTGCTAAATGTCTAGTGCATTCCTTACAGCTGTAGATAGAGGCTTGTTAAGAGAACCATAGAAGCTGTCTGCTCGGCCTGACATTTTTTGGGGCATGGTGTTGCTGGGTGGCTTAATCCCAGACCCCATGAGTCCAGGAGAGAAGAACCGAACCTTCTGCATCTCTTGTCGATACTTATCGTAGAGTAAATTTGAGGCACTCAGCACAGCGGCTTCCCCTTGTTCTCCTACCGCTGGTTTGGCCTGTGTGCTGCTGTATGTTGAGAGTCGCGTAGGTAAGGATGATACCTCGTAAGTTCCCTCAAGAGACTGTGGTTTCACCTGCGGGGTCTTTCGAATGTATGTGATGATTTTGGGTCGGACACTTTTCGGTTTTGGCGGGCACTTGCTTGGAGGGGAGGTCTCCATTGAAGCCTCTATTGTTGGAGGAGGTTTATGAATGCTTGTGTTGATATTTGTTTTGACTGGGGCTCTTAAGCCTGAGCTGTACCCAGCATAACCCAGCTGAGGAGCTCGAGAAGGTAAAGTCTTGATGGGTGAGGATGGAGGCTGTCTTTGAGGAGACCTTGTGGTCTTGGGGGATGGAGGTGTCGAAGGTCTAGTGGGACTGCTGTAGGTCCGCCGACTGAAGTGAGTCTTCCTTTCTAGGCTGGAGGGACTTGCAGCACGATCTGCTGAGCTCTGCCTCTTCAAGTGTTGGGACTCTCGGGTGAAAGTCTGGTTTGGAAGCATTTCTGTGCTTGTGTTCTTACTGCAGACTTCTGTAGTCGGCAGCACTTGTTGATGGCTGTGATCTGTCTCTGAGGAGTGGGATTGTTGCTGGTCTGCCTGGGAGTCTAAGCTGGGATATCCTGAGGTTATACGTTTTTCAGTAGAAAGAGGGCGGACTAGCTGCCTACAAGAAGGTAGCACCCTCACCATACCTTTCGGCACCTCGGTTGACATCCTTTTCCTGCCATTCTGCTCTGCTTCCATTGGGAATTTTTGCACTTTTACTGCTCCATTTGAAGGATACACTCCACTTTGAGTGATCAGCTTACTTCGGTCATATTGTGATTCCTGAGGCAGTGTAGTAGAGTTATGGTTTTGGTCCAAATCCCTGGGAAGCTCCCTGTTTGTCTCTGAGTGGATGTAGGATGGTTGCTGGTTCCTGCCTATGCCTGAGGTAGACTTGATGGACTGGGAAGAGAGAGGCTGTGTGCGGCCTGCACTGTCCAGGGCACTGGCTAAACTTCCACTGAGACTGGTCACTGCAGAAAGAGAAGATGCAAAAACATTGCTTTCAGAACCACTTCGTGCTTCTCTCAGGGTCCTGTTTACCCCAGAGCGAGAGCTAGAGGTCCTGAGGTCAAGGGGCTGTGAGTTCTCATTTGCATCTCCATCCACACTGTGGTTTTCATTGTGGTCTTTCCAAGGGGATCCAACAGTAGCGCTGACAGATGTGGATGTCAATGTCCTGTCACAGAGGTTCTTTGCTCTCTTTCTACTTCTCACACTCGACATGTCTATCCCTTCTTCTTCCACAATAAATGTTTCTAACTCTTGACACTCAAGCAGTTCAAACTCTTCCAGCTCAGGGTCTTCACTCTGAGCATGTGTTCCCCAGATAATGATCCTCTCCTGGGCTTCAGAGTGTGATACAAGAGGGGGTAGTGGGCTGCCATGCTCTCTGTTATTTGAATGATTTTTCTCTTTGGTGATTTGATTGGCATTGGCGTCTTCCACAGTTTCTAGCAAAGGATGCTCGTCGTCATTCTGTATTTCTCCTTGTTGGTTGTCTTCACCGGCTTGTATATTTTCTTGCACATTCATGTTGTATCAGTCTGAGCTTCTCTCTCAAAAGCTCCACGGTAATCCTGGATCCATCAAAGGTCTTGTTCCCTCACTTGCCTTCACCTTGTCCTTCAAATTTTGTAGTTTGGATGGAGTGCAGAATCACAACATCATCTCACATTCTTTCCATTTCTAGTCCAAGATACCACCAAAGGACAGAGCTGTATTTGTTTGCTTCTCAACAGGGCAATGCACTTGATGAAATCATATCAGCTTTCAGGACCTTGAAATGCCTTGTTCATTCATCTGGTGCCAAACCTGCACAGAAGATAAGACATACAATTAGGGATGTTAACCGATGACCGTTTGACCGATGGTTGACCGTATCATCGTTAACCGATCAAAGTTGTCGGTAGTCGTTTAAAAAAAATAAAAAGTGATCTCTAAATTAGGCTATTATAGACAGTGGACTAAACGCTACTACAGTTAGCCATCTCATTCCAAGATCTTTTTGTGTGAAGTGAACAAATCCCTCACACTCAATTTTTCATAACTCGCCTGTTTGTACTTAATAAACCAATAAAAACATTTGGCGCGAGGTCACAGCGTTTTGGTTCGTGCGCTCACAAGATTTGCGAAAAGTAAAGGCTACAGGCTAAAACACTCGAGGTTAGAGCCAGGGCAGACGACAGGAATCATCATCTTTCTTTATTATTGTTAGCACTACCTCAAACTAAAGTGGCGTCTCTTCGGAGCTGTCATTTTCTTAAATGAGCCGCGGCAATGTTTCAAATGAGCTTCTAACGCTAGACAAACGCCTTTATTTTCAACGCGATCACCTTGTACCCAAACCATATCGAAACTAAGGAGCCATTTGTCCTCCGATTACATACAAGCTCCTCGGCGCCGCGTTTGCGGGACTCATGTTTCGCGCTGTAGGGGATTTAAAAAAAGTGACGTGAGCGGGAGGCAGAGCGGCAGAGAGATGCGACAGAGTTGCGAAATTGCAGGCGCGGCTCGAAATGGCTGTTATTTCAAATAGCGTAGCATATTTTAAACTAATCGGTTAACCGGTTTCAACCGGCTAATGAGGCTCGGTGGTCGGTCAAGAAAATGTTTAGTTTTCGCCATCCCTACATACAATTGTGTAAACAGTGCAGAGAGTGCATCAGGACAAACCATTCTAAATGGGTTGTTAAATTTCTGTTACAACATTTGCTAGATTTGCATTTATTTAGATTGAAATATTTAGGGTTTAAATTCTTTAAATTTAAAGACTATTTTTTGGTTAGTTTTACTGATACTCAAATCTCAAGCAACACTTCATTCTTATTTTATTAAAGGTTAGTTTTCCTGATTACCAATTCTAAAGCAAAAATCATTCTTATTTTATTGAAGGAAAGAATGACTGTTTGTTGTTTCATTGCAGTTTTCAATGAATATAAAACAGCTTAAGGGCACCCACCACTTCTGTAAACATAGTAAAGTAAAAAGGTGTGCATTTACATTTACACCTTTTATCCATAAAGCAATGAATTAAATGTACAGTATTTGACTCAACCGTGAAAAATAAAACTAGCTACTGTAGCTAGCTATTGTAATGTTTCCTACACCTAATTTGTTTCTCTTTAAAGAACCACAAATTGATAAGCAACTGTAATGAATAGAAAGTCTATTGACACAAAGCAGTGAATGTTTGGCTCACTCCTTTAATGGCAGATGGCAGTACCTCCTTTTCTCTAGTAATTACTTTTTTTAAAATCTCTACTGCAGAGAATTATGTATGCCCAAATCAGGCAGCCAATTTGAATAAATTAAGACATATACAAATGAAAAAAAAAAGATGAGCTGTTGGCATCTTACTGTACAAGTTTGCCCAACAAAAAAACAAAAAAGACAATTAGTGAGAGTGTGAAATGGCTTGTAATTAACAACAGTGCTCACATGGGACAAAAACAAACAAACAAACAAACAAAAATGCTGCAGTCAGTTGGGGAAGAAATTATGAAAATACACCATTAGTTGAAGGTGAGTTTTTTGCATCTCTATAAAACATTGACACAACAGCTGTATGCCTATAATTATGATTTAGACATGGAAACAGAAATCCGATGCTGTTTCATAATGTAGATATAGTCCAAACCAGAGAAGGGAATAAAGCAAGGTTAGTTTGACATTTTCCCAATAGGGAAAAGGGGGTTGGGGTTGCTCCATGTGCTGACTAGGTAGAGAGGGTGGGTAGGTGGTCAGTGGCTTAGGCTATAATCAATCACAACATAGATTTTTAAGAAGAGAGAGGTTGCTTCTTTTTTTACACCAGACTCGCTTCAAGCATTGACTGTAATGATTTTCGCTGCACAGACTTGAGTAATTTATGCTGGAATGACAGGAAGAAGCGACCACTAAATCACTTCAAGCATCAAGTGTAAGATGCAAATGCTTGTGCAGGAAATCAGAGAGGAGGTCTATGGAGAAGAGACAGCCCATACAATCCATATCACAATCGGTTAAACGGGCAACAATCCGAGAACAAGCATATTGATGTTGCGGCACCAGACTGTCACTAGTTCCACCCCCAACACTGCAGGCTGATGAAGTGCTAAAATCACCCACCCACATACCCACAGGAAAATTAAGACTGATTTCAAGGTACACTGCATGGAGTGAATCCCATAACTGCACAGAGATATGTGACTCGTGCTGGCAAAAGGAGTCGGAATGAGCAAATTTTCAAAAATGACTTATTGGACAAAAAATTACTGAGCTACCTGTTTGAAGTCAGCAGAGTCAGCAAAGTCAATTTAGAGAAAAATCAAGTCAAGGTTCCAAACCAAAATCACCTATAGC
This sequence comes from Squalius cephalus, assembly GCF_949319135.1. Taxonomy (NCBI): domain Eukaryota; kingdom Metazoa; phylum Chordata; class Actinopteri; order Cypriniformes; family Leuciscidae; genus Squalius; species Squalius cephalus. Next base: position 15,781,082 of record NC_137145.1, read on the forward strand.
AACCATACCTTAAAATCCCACAACACCAAATTTGGCACAAACCAAGTCGAAACCAAATATCTAGGACAAATATATATTCAACTTTATTTTCCCATCATGATACCACAATTTTTGGATTAACATTTATTTATTTATTTTAATATTTTATTTAACATATATATATATATATATATATATATATTCTGACAACCTACTGTACCGCACGGATATAATATGTTACACATCAGATTTTACCCTTCTGTTAACCAAACGTTTATTTAAGATATAACAGATCATGTTTGCGTGAATTCTCACCAAGACGGATGTTTTGAAATACTCAAATTCTGTTACAGTATACTGGATATCGGGATCGCCGTCTTTGTGCGCATGCTTCGGCTCTGTCAGTCAGCGCGTGAAAGATCGTTGTTTACATCCACATGAGTTTGAAAAACACATTTCATTGGTTCAGACTCATGCCATCGAGAATTCGCTATGAATATTCAATAAGTTGGAATACAGCACTTTACAACGATACCAAACCTGCTGAGGGGAAGCGCGAGAAGCGAGCAGTGAGCATTTTTCATGGACAAAGGAAAGGTACTCTCAGAAAACACACAAATAAAGATACTTTTAGATTGTGGAATGGACTGATATGCAGCATTGACATGGAAGATAGTAAGAAACACTAGACCTCTGAATGCTGCATTTCACCATTCAGAATTAAGTATTTACTATATGTTTTATTTCAACATCTCGCAGAACGTGCATCTGCACGTGCAACGACATCTGTATAGCCTACTCTACGATTGTTTTTAGTCCATTGCATTGGACAAATGGTGAGTATCATTTTTGAAAGCAAAAACACATTCTGTTTATCACAGTTAGAAAACGCCCTCATTTGGCTTTTATATAGCCAGTTTATTGACAGACAGACTAACTCTAAAGCAAGGCCTGGTCAGGAGGGAGATGAAAAACAGGAAGGAGAACTCTGTCCTGAGACCATGTTGTACTTAAACACACTGCCTTCAAGCTGATAAACTCCCTGCTTACTGTAGCTCTTACAAAACATTCAAGACAGTTCATGCTGAGCTAACCTGCTATTTTTCTACAGGTGTGAGAGGTTGTTTGCATGTTTGATCTATATGTGCAAAGTGTAAATTCGAGCTGCACAAATAAATCACGCCAACGCTGTGAGCTCAGCGGGTAAGACAAACAATCTAGCCTATTATATGTTTCTTGCTAATGTTCTCATAATAAATCTACATAAAAACCTCTTCTTTTCCCAAATTCACTTAGTATGTTCTGCTAACATACAGCATAATGTTACTTAAGTATACAATATGTTAGCTGACTAGATAAGCTTCTTAACTAATTGAACCTGGTTCAATATTACAACTAGCCAGATGGTAATACCATGATGTTCTTTAAATTATCTTGGAGTATCATATAAACACTATGAACAGTATAATAAAGTACTGTCACATTACTGTATAATTTGATATAATCACTATACCATGGCCACAGTCCTTAAATTGTAAGGTTGTGCATGACTAAATCAACTCTACTATGGCCCGGTTTCACAGACAGGGCTTAGACTAAGCCAGGATTAGACCATAGATCAATTAGGACATTTAAGTAATTTTTATAAACATGCTTAGAAAAAAACATTACCGATGTGCATCTTAAAACTAAAAAGGCACTGATATATTTTTATGATCAGTCAGTGCAAGTTTATTTCAGTGGAAACAGCTCAGACTTACATTTTAGTCTAGGACTAGTCTTAAGCCCTGTCTGTGAAACCAGGGGTATATGGTGAGAAAAATGCATCAAATTGCACACGAGTGAAATGTGTCTTTACATGTGGCTCTATAAATGTAGATATGAAAGCAGCAAAGCTCTTTCAAAAGTAGCTCAACAGAGATTCCCAAATCTCAAAGAAGGGAATCATCTAATTTTGGGGAGCTGAATTCACCCCAATGCGAGGTGCACACCCCCATTTAGCCATGATGAAAGAACACAGTAACAGTGAATGACAACCCGGGTCTATGCTTAACCTTTGAAGAGTGGTGAGTATCAGCGTTAAAACACACCAGCATAACCGTAATGACATATTTACCCTCTGGTTTTCACATCATGCACCTTTCTACAGCGATTCCTTTTAATCTCTAACACATTTTTAACCCTTACAGAGAGATAAGAGGTGTGTTGATTCTGTTCACTGACACCAACAATGGTGTCTTGTCCTGAAGATTGTGAGAGATAATTTGGCAGGCAGTTAAATTTTACATTTTATTATTTTACTCTTAAAAGGATAGTTCTCCCAAAAATGAAAATTAGCCCATGATTTACTCACCCTGAAGCCATCCTAGGTGTAATACAATCAGAGATATATTAAAAAATGTCCTTTATGATGGGAAAGCCTTTATTAACGCCTCGGAGACGTTTGGGACACTTTTATGATGGATATGATGCACTTGAATGGACTTAAAAAAAATGGTGCCTATTCACTCCCATTATAAAGCTTCGAAGAGCCAGGACATTTTTTTTATATAACTCCGATTGTATTCGTCTTAAATAAGAATGTCATATACACCTGATGGCTTAAGTAAATCATGGGCTAATTTTCATTTTTGGGTGAACTATCCCTTTAAATTCTTTGTTTTTCTCCTCTTATATTGTTCGCCTAATAATAATACAAAATAAACCCACAGTATAATACCAAATAAATAATTTATTATATATATTATTATTATATATTCTAATAATATTAATACAAATGTTATACCTGATCTATACAACAATCGACAACTTATTAATAAATAAACACTAATTAACAATTTCCGGTTCAAGTAATTAAGAAAAAAATGAACATCACAGCAGGAAAATTGTTGTATAGCAACAAATCTGGCATGGTCTCTCAATGTTAACTTGCATGGTTTTCTTGTGCTTACGTATCTCTGCTGTGGTTAACTGAAGTGACAGCTGGGCAAGGAAGGTTCACACAGACAGACAGGTTTGCAATGTGCTTCAGCCAGGACTGGAGGCTTGTCCTGGCCATCGGGTGTTTCTCAAGCCCCCTTTGGAGTTAATTAACCTTGGCCTAAAGATAGAGCACAGAAGACTTCACAACTTCAGCATGAGCCAAAGAGTCTGTTTTCTACTTCCGTCCTGTCAACACATTCATTTAGAAGTCTATAATTTCCTCAAATATCATTTAAATCTAGATAATTTAGCTCAATGCCTGAAGTAAAAAAAAAACATTGCCCCTTATTCCTACAGACTGAGAAATGAAGAAAAGACTGAGAAATTAAGAAAATATTAAATGCAGAAAAAAGTTGTTGTTGTTGTTAAATAAAACAAACTATTACAAACATTTTCTGTAATTGATAAAAAGCTAAAATATAATATAAATATAAGATGAAAACGTCAACTTAAAAAACGAAAATAGAAATGTTGAAGTAATAAAATAAGTAAAACTAATATTTATAACTAATATTTAGTAAAACAAAAACCGAAAACACAAATAAAAAAGACAAAAACTTAAATGAAAACTAAATTTTTTAAATAGAAGCTAAATCGCTAAAATAATAATAATAATAACTAACAGAAACAAACACAAACGCAAAAAATATATAAATAGATAAATGTGAAAATAAAAAAATAAATAGAAGTATTAAACACACATCAAAATAAATATAGAAAAATATTTTAAAATGTAAAAATACATTTGGAAATAAATGCATAAAAATGTGGAAACAAATAAATACAATATTTAATAAATAAGAATAAATATAAATATTTATACCTATACCTATTCATTAATATCTTTTTTATGTCTCAGCGAATTCTATTAATTAATTTCTATATATTTATTAGTTTATTTAATTCATATTTAATGCTGTTAATACTAGAACACCCAGCCCTCTATAGCAAGTTGGCACTAATGTATTTATTTATTTATTTATTTGAGAACAAATAAAATAAAATGAATGCACCGTGAGGAAAAGCATCCTCTTTGCTGTGTTGGAGTCGAAGTGCTCTGCACCAAAAAGCTCCACGAGGCTCCAGAGCAGCCATACGAGGCAGGAACAGATGCCTGAGTCAGGGTGAGTGTGCCAGCCAATCTTGAAAAGAGGGTTTATCAAGTGTGTAACTGGGGCATGGCGGAGTGTGACAGGACGTGGCACCAGCTCTCCCGTCCAACATTTAACTCCTAATAATAACAGAAAATGAATATTCAGCACCCTCAATTTACTAAATCAAGACAATGAGCTCAAGTAGATGGACTTAATTAAATTGAAAACACAACTGCTTTGGGAATTATTGATGGTTCGCGCTAATCATCGCCATATTTTTACTGTCGCTTGGCCATGGCGGGGGCGATTGGGGACGGGCCCGAGGAAGGGAAGAGAGCGGCAGATCAGAACACAGGCTTAATTCAGCGAGACTAATGGAACTTAGCCCTTCTCTTCCTGTCATGGATTGAGGATGTGTGTGTCAATCAAGGCGCAGAGCAAAAATCAAAGGCCATGGAAACAAAATAAGAAGGATGTGAAAGAAGACGCCTGAACAATGAATATGAGAAGTGAGGGTATCCAAAATGTGTAGACATTCACCATGGCAACTTCGCAGTGAATAATGTAAAAGTTGGAGAGGAGAATTAAATATTTCAGCACAACAGCGCATGAGGTCACATAAGAGGCTTGAATGAATATAGTTTTGTACTGTAGTTATAAGGGGATCAGGCAGTGCAGGGCACATCAGGGGAGCCAAAATCTCTGGTATTAGTTCGCAAACACCAAAGTGGGATTATTCATAGGGGCCATATCACGAAGAATAAAAAAAATTGTTTTTCTTTATCATTTTGTGGCTTCACAACCCCTGGTCATTATAAATTATCATTAATGTTCTTATATAAAGCCTAATATTCTTGTTCATAGATATCAGGGTTCCCAAAATATTAAGCAGCAAAAACGTTTTCACCATTGATAATAATAAGTGAGCAGCAATAATAATTAAGCAGTAAATCAGCATATGATTTCTGAAGGATCATGTGACACTGAAGACTGGAGTAATGATGCTGAAAATTCAGCTTTGATCATCATAAGAAATGAGTATAGGCTATTCGAATAGAAAACAGTTATTTTAAATTGTAATAATATTAAATACAGCCTTGGTGACTACATAAAACTTTTACATGCAAAAGGAAGTCCTTAAAGGCACAGTAGCAAACAACTGACAGTTTAATTCAGAGAGAAAAACATACATTTTGATGTTTATCACAACAAAAATGTTAATGGGATTAGTGGAATTTAGGGAACATTTTAAATAATAATAACTGTGTGACAGTACATATTTTCAAAAGAGTATCCCTGATTATGGATCTGCTATTTCTCCTAACAGCTCAACAGAGAGCTTGTGACACACTGACCTGGTTGTAGAGCTTGTCTCTGGCCAAATCTCATATACTAAAACCGGTCTGATTAATTGACCTTGTTTGCCAAATACACATAGCCTGAAGAGACCCTGACATGGTGTACATTTCTGTAATGCCACCGTAAGCATGAGACATGATCAATCTGATGACTTCAGGCTAATTAAAAAAAAAAGAAATCGAGCTCTTATATTTGTTACATTATTTCCTTTCAAAAATGTGTCATGTAGGGTTTACTGGCTTTACATGGTCATGGAGGGATACAACGTTTGGACATTTGGATATTACTTTGGTTTCTAACCAATTACATCACACCACTTTCATGTTGATATTTGTATTGTTCAGGTACACAACGGTATACTTTCAAAAGTTTGTATATTAACATTTATTCTGGTTCAGGATACAGTGTGTATAAATATGCTGGGAATATGCACACAATTTGATAGGCAAGTAAAAAATTTAGACCAGCTGTATTCACTCAGGTGACCCCTATGAGCTATGACTTTTCTTACAATTCACACATTTACACTGATATTGAAAAACACTTCTCACAGAGTACCCGAGAGACTTCGCTTATGGAAAATGAATGTCCTTGATGTTTCAGCAAATAGAAAATGTTGATACACTCCCACTGAACGGGATGCAAGATGCTTCTTTACAACAGTCGAGCATGCTGTAGTTTGTCTGTCAAGTTCCTCTCACTCCTCCGCTGGGACAGGATTTGACACTGCCTCAAAACATTGTGACAAGTGAGTGAGATTGTAGTCACAAACATTGCGGATACGTTTTACAGAATGGCTGGAAATTTGCCTCACATCATTCAGCAATCACTCGACCTCGATTCACTAGACTCACAGTAATGATTATATATGGAGTACATGTACCTTTATAGGCCGGGTTATTATTAAAATTTCATGAAAATTTATTTAAAAATATAGGATTATATATTATGATTTAATATTTAATATAATGAAATCTAATTTCATAAATAATAAATAAATAATATTTATATCTACCTCTCTCTCTCTCTCTCTCTCTCATATACTGTGTGTATATACTGTAGTATATAGACATTTTTTGTATACACACACGTACAGGTTTTATAAAATTGCATTTTTTTTTATCTACAATTTTATATTTAATTGCAACATTATAAAAAATGATTTATAAATATAGATTTATAATGCATTATCAATAGCTTTTTAATATATTATATAAACAGGCTTAAAGTAAAGCGATACATAATAGGCATGTTTATATAATTAATATAATGTTTTCATTCATAAAATTCGAGAACCTCCCCTCAAACTTCAAGTTTTTACCAGGTAAAAAAAGCACCAATCTGTCTCTTTTGATTAGATTCCCCCAAAATGGATCTTAATACCAGGTGTAAAGAGGGCTCAAGCGTGGCAGCTGTGACACACACATCTGTATTCTGCCTCTTACAGATGCTGGTAAAGAAGTACAGGCACATGAGAGATAATTGGCGTCCTGTAACAAAGCAGGGTAAATATTTGCATGCAGTTTGCCGACTAAAAGGATGCATTGGAACCATACTGATTGCCAAGAAAGCCATCTGGCAGCGACAGTGTCTTTTTCCAGGATGCCCAGAATGTTTAGGCAGAGCGAGGGACAAGCAGACAGACAGACAAAGGCCAGGAGAGGAGCGTATGTAAAGAGAAAGGGGTAAAGAGAGACAATAGAAGAGAGGCAGAGCGAGATCATAACAGCTAACTTGAGCTGAAAAGGTTTGTTGATGGGTGGGATATAGTGTGAAAGGGGTGAGAAAAAGGAGATAAATATATGGAGAGATAGAGAAGCAGGAGGGAAGAGTTAAATGGAGAGGGTGAGAATAAAGGAGTGAGAGTCACAGCTGTCACATCTCCTGCACTGAGCACCTTCAGTTCAGCTTCATTCAGAAAGGCCCAAAAGAACTTCAATTAAACTGCAGACCTTAAACAGCACAGAATGAGAGAGAGAGGGGGTGTTATGAAGAGATGATGTGGGAGCTGTTACAGACAAGGAAGCTCAGAGTAAACAAGACGCACTCATCTCAAAGCAAAGCTAATACACACTCACATTTATACAAATTTCATTTAGAAAAAGAACCAAAAGAAGCACAAAAAGAGATATTTTGAAGAATGTTCATGCTGCTCTTTTCCACATAGTAACCAGTGGCTGTCAAAAACAAAAAAAACAAACAAAAGCGCTTCATATGATTAATGTGTGCAGTGATCTAGATCATCTAATGTATATAAAGAGGTTTTGATATATATTACAGGTCAGGACCGATCAGGCAAGAGCAACATGGGGAGTAATATCAGCACATTAACAATACAAGTGATGGATGACATTCAGCCACAATATAAAATGATTAAAACAGGCTACAAGCCACACACAAGGGTAGGATTGGATGTTATATGACACACTTTACCCACATGGTCGTGTTACAAATGTAATATGAGTGTGTTTTGTATGTTCACGGTTTGTGTATTTTTAATTTGCACATGTAAATCCCATGGGCTCCGACCTCATCAAGGAGACAAGGTTGTTTATTGTTGTTTATAAATGTGTTGTTTTTTTAACGGACAAAATAAGTTCACGCAATTTACATATGAACGCGCCTGAAGACTAAAAAACATACGGAGAGCAGCAGCTTTTGTTTCTGCTCTGACAGTCACAAGACACGTTAGAAATCAGGAATGGTGAGAGGACATTTTGCTTGACAAGTTTTTTGTCTATTTGGGTTTTCAGCCAACAAACTTTAAATCCCGTCTGGCTAGCGCGCTTCCCATAATGTTTACGCATTAGGTCAGTAGGCGATCTTTTGAGCCTGTTCGAACACTTTCGACTGCATAAGCATCTACACTATGAAAGCAATCCGTTCAAATGCGTTTTTGACTACTTCTGGAAGTGGTCCAAAGTGGACAAGCTCAAAACGTTTTAGACCCTTACATTTAGACCCTGTATTTAGCGTCGTCCACTTGTGATCCGATCGACCAAAATGCATCTTAATACCAGGTGTAAACAGGGCCCGTGTCTGTAAAGGTGTGAACCAAATGGCCCATAGAAACGTATGGCCCATATAAACTGATTAGTGTGAATAACAGAAACAGCATTTCTCAGAGAAGATTACAGGGTAGATCGATCTCCTGTGGGAGGTCCTAAAAGTTTTCTATTGTTTGTAACCCATTTGTCTTCATGTACAAAGTTCTGTCCCACAAATTCTTCAACCCACAAGAACTCTGGTCAAACTTACTTATTTTATGCATTAGAGAAATCTAATACATTGGCGAGCCACCCAAACAACTGCTCTGCCAAATACAGCAAAATCAAACACAAGAATACAACAACCTAATTTACGAAAAATTACCAGTTTCCACCAAAACACTCTATCCCAGTTCCATAGACAAGGCTTAAGCCTAGTCCCAGACTAAAATGCATGTTGGAGCTGTCAAACCTGAAAGCAACTTGCTCTGGCATATCTTAAAATATGTCAGTGCCATTGTTTCATCTGAAGATGCACTCCAGTAATGTTTTTAAAAAGCTACTTAAATGTCCTAATTAAACTAAGGCATAATCCTGGCGTAATCTAAACCCTGTCTGTGAAACCAGGCCTAAAGTTAAAGGGATAGTTCACCCAAAAATGATGTCCTCCTCTAGCCTAACTACGTCAGACTTCGTACTTCCTCTCAATTTCATTTCGCTTCTGTACTCAGTCTGAGATAGCGTAATAGCTTTCCGTTTTCCTCCGGCCTGAAAACAGCCGGCCAATCAACGAACAGAGGGCGGGCTGAGAGCCGTGACGACATAGACACTGATTGTACCGTGGATGCGTAGATTTACTTCACATAATCTGCAAAAGTCGTTCACAGCCATGTTCACTCCGGTATTTCGCTCGATGGTTTTGTTTTCGCATCATACATGTGTTTACACTGGAAGTTAGATGCGGCTGAGCATGCACATAACACACGCCATAACCAGACGTTATGTGATTGGCTTACGGGTAACCAATGATTTTAAACTTCAGACAAGCGCCCCCCCGCGAGAAAGAAAACACTTTTCTATTATGCCCTTCCAGACTCTGTCTACGAAGCAAAGCGAAGTAGCAGAGTTTGGTATTACCAGGCTAGTCCTCCTCATTTACTCCCCCTCATGTTGTTCCAAACCTGTATGACTTTCTTTCTTCTGCGGAACATCAAATGAGATATTTTGAGGAATGTTGGTAAACAAACAGTTTTAGGTTTCCACTGACTTCCAATTCTTCAAAATATCGTTTGTGTTTGTCGGAAGACAGAAATTCATACAGGAATTGGAACGACATGAGGGGGAGTAAATGATGACAGAATTTTTGTCTGTGGGTGAACTATTGCTTCATAAAATGTTTTAATGAGATCCTGTATTAATTAGGGTTTTATTGTAGAAAACATTAACTGTATTGTATTTTGGTGGATACTATGGTGGTTACCATGGTATCATTTATTAATGGTTATAGCCAGAAAGCTTGATGAGGAAACAATGAATTCCTTGAGCTGAATATTGTCATGGAGGGTGCTGAGGATAATATCAGAAAGTGAGATTACACAGTAACACGGTCATTATGAAAATAATTCTTGGGAAACTATAGGTCTAGTCTCGTTGCCATGACAACCGCAGACTGCTGGAGAACTCTTTCTTCGGTGTGTATGTGTGTAAAGGTGAGGCACAGTGGTGGGAGAGACGGCCTGTCGCCCATGTGCCTTACAGAGCTGTCCCGATCACTGCTCAATGTTCATTTTTCCATTTTCTCTTTTCTAAGACACTTTGCAGGTGAGGAGGACAACTCAACATATAAATAGCCCCATTAGGTAAATAGATGACATTTACTGTTTTGTTTTTTTTTACTCTCTGTTATTATTCTGAGACGAAAGCTGAGTTCTGGCCAATCAGTGAAGAGGTAAACTCCCTTGATATATGGTGGTTGGGAAAGAAGCAGGTGATTAATGCCTGTTTGGGCAACTCTGTACACACACACACACACACACTTACACTTCAGGTAGAGCATGCTCACTAACATGTCCTCGGCCACACTTTGTCTACTGAAAATAGCTTGCAGAGGGTATGCGATTCAAATCCATTCCCACTCCATCACATTCCATTCTGGGGTTATTTATCTGTGCCGGAATGATTATTCTGTCCTGGAGGAGTCACCTGGAGAGGTACAGCACGGCTAAACCTTAATCTTCACTGCTGATGGAACTCGGTCAAGGAGATATAAAGCAATATGATCCCATCAAGGTAAAAAATGGGTATCTCAGTTGCTCTATTGAGTGTCCTGAAATCTCCACTTATGTCTGAAAATTGTGTGAAACTTTTTTTTTCAGATTCCTTTTTACATCAGCGATGAAATTAGATGTTTTAAGACTGACTATATTTGCATACAACCTACATTTGCTTACAAAAACCTTCCAATATGCAAAAGAGTAAAATTAGGATTGTTTAACAAATTAGCAATATAATACATTTATATATTATTTATTAATTTAAATATTTTGTTATTTGTATGTGTTTATTAATTATATTATACTGGTCACAATTATTACATAATAGATATTGTTATAGTAGATATATGTGTTTCGCAATAAATCTACAAAACGATTATTGTATAACTTCATGTGTTCATCTTATAAAAGGATATAAAAGGATATAGGCATATTTAAAAATAATTTCTATATGTACTGTTCATGACAAGTTGCCCATGTTAAAAATAAATAAATAAAAATGCAATAAAAATACACATAATTATATACAGATAATTTATACATAACATAATTTATAATTGTATAATTAAAATAAATTAAATTTATACATATTTTTTTGTATATTGCAGAACATAAATCTAATATAACAATATCTAAATTTGCCAATGATATCCATCTTATAAAATTGTTATTTAACTTTTTAATATGGATAGTGCTTATCTTGACAATATTTAAAGGATCTTTTATCCTGCTGTCCTTGACAAGCTTATCTGACCAAACTGTCACCCAATTTTAAACCAAATCTGATCCTGTGTTAAATAACACTCAGTCATCGGGCTCTTATCTGTTTGGTGTTTGGTAAATGACTGTCTCCAGAGCAAAAGGCTGAGTGTGACAGCAGACCGGCGGACCGGAGAGCAATACTCTGAGACAAAGATGAAGTATAGGACTGAGGAGACTGCATGGCAACATGGAGCGTTCATGCTGTCTCAGACATACATGCTGAATGACAGTGAACTCACCCAAAACAAATAGTCATAAACAGCACTGCTGAGCAACGTTGTGCAGTCAAATAGGCTTTTTCGTTATTTTTGTTCAGAATCGACAGGAATATGAGCATATACCACCTTAAAATGATGAGGGACAGAAGGCGGACAGAGATTAAAAGGGAGAGGGTGAGGGAGACAGACAAAGAGAAAAAAAAAGACAATGAATGAAAGAATTAGAAAGGCACTTTGCAGAAAAAAAGTCAAGTCTGTTCATCACGCAGCCCTCATGGAAAGAGGATAAACACAGTTTGGGGCGGGAGATTGAATTAGGGGTGAGACAGGAAGGAATTGAGAAGCTAAAATCAAATTACTCTGCCCTAAAAAACGTTTGTCCACAGGAACAGTGAGTGGGATGGGGAGGCTTATTCTCGCTCGGGTGGAGAGCTGCTGGCCCAACAATGGCAGATCACTTCCAAATCCTGACCTGCAGTATCAAGCCCTGCTGAGTCTACCCACAATGCTACTCTCTCCAAATGACATACCAAACACACTGCACAGACAGAGTGCCAAATGACTAGCATCAACCACACACAACAGAATCACTTTTGCAAATGAATTTGCCTTTTAAAAAGCTGTCTTAGTACACATATTACCACATACTTTATCAAACATTAGTGCACCATAAGGGCTTTGCTAGTTAGCATGGTTAGCATGCTCAAGCTTAGCCCATTGTCACCATAACACATCTTTCTCCATTGATGGCCATTCAAAAAAATATTTTTTTTTGCTAGCATAATGCTAACAGAGGGCTCTTTTAGGTATTCTACAGATTATTATTATAAGGATTTTTGCCTTAAAAAAAGCAATACAATTCTATAAAATTATTCTTATTCTTACAAAACCCCTAAAATTATATATGTTTAGATTAAATTAGTTTATAGCTGATGGTTTGACGGTGTTATCACAAGTGAAACATTTTGGCATGCTTTGCTGACAGTCCATGGGTGTGTAGAGTGGCATATGGCTGTTAGGAAATGCATTTCTGGGAAGATAACTAGTCGTATGACCCTCATTTAATAGTTTGCATAACAAAAATACAAATCTCTGTTCATGATTACGCTTCATAAATTGTGCTTTCGTTCCCTTGACAAAGTATTAGATAATAAAATTTGTATAGGCCTATACTGAATGAAAGATACTAAGATTGTGCCTAAGACAATGATCTATGGAAGTCCACATCACACTAAAGAGAAAATGCTTCAAACCACACAACTTTGCGTTGTTGTTTACAAATGTTTGTTACTTGGAACTATGGTTTCGGAGAGACGCAAATTGGGTGAACTAGGTTGGTAAAAACAGAACTTGCGACCATAGTTGGTTAACAAAGTTTTCAGGAAATGCCCCCCAGGATGGTCATTGAAAGGATTGTGGGCGATCTGAGTGGGTGTGCATCTGAGGCTAAAACTAGTCTGAGAATGACCCAAAACTGAATGACCCAGATTCCTGCCTCAAATGAGAATCTGTTTACAGTAGGTTTGTGAGTTGATATCAGTGTTTCTTGTGCTAACCCAGTGCAGTATGGATATGCAGAGAGGGGTCAGAGAGAGACGGAGTCATGGGAACAGAGCTAAATTCAGCTTCAGCACCTGCAGTGCGGCTGGGTGGACTCATCGATCTGAGAAGAAAGCTACGGGCTACATTCAGCTCAAACACAAGCGGTATTGCCCCAATTCTACAAGGGTAACAGGTGACTGTGTCGCTATTGTTTCCATAAACCACAGAGAAGAGTAAAAATTAAACAGATACGTCAGTTCCATGGCATAGTGATTAGTCGAGCTGTGGTGCTCATGTGGGAAATAGTGATTCGAATACTGCTCAATCCTATTCCGCTTCTCTCTTCCTCTTTAATACTTTCTTGTCTTCCTTTCTACAAATACAAAATGCACAGGTGGGGCTGGGAACATGAAACCAAGCTGCCCATTCAAATCTCCACAGGTATCTGCACAACAGAAGAGCAAAACACATCATTAGCCTCTTGTGCTGCTCAGATTTGGGGAATAGTCATATTGCGGTGGTAGAAAAAAACAATCCCTCCCAGTGTCTCTAATAAGATTTCCGTCTTCGGCTTCTAAATGAATCCCTCCTGCTGAGAGCTACGAGCGATCTGCCTACTGCACCCCTGCCACCAAATCCATCCTAATTATGTCACATGTAAATCCATTTGTCAGATGCATAATCTCCGATCCATTTATCAGAAGGTCAGGAGATTCGGTGGAAAATAGACAGAGTTATTACTCTGTGACTCTCAAATAAGATTTCAGCGGGATAAACAGATCCTGCAGACTGAAGAACAGAGGTGAATAATGAGGAGATATGCAGAAGACAGGAGAATCATTACACACCTCTCTGTACACCCCCGCGCCCTCCGTAACAATACAGGTCTGAAGAAACCCGCTTAACTACCACCTCTGTCATTTCAGACCTAACCAAAGGCTGATGAGATGTGTGACACGCAGGGTAAATGTCTTAAATTGTATCTTAGACAGTTGTATTTTGACAGTAATGATGTGAATGCGGTATAAAAGAGAGTGTAATAAAGTTCAGGAGAAGAACGCTCATATAATCCTGTCAATCACAATTCATAAGGGCATATAGTATCTTAAACTCTCTTTTCTAAGACTTAGCAGTATATTAAATCTCTACATACTTTTCATATTAAATAAATGAATAAATGGAATTGACATGCAAATGAATGCTAAAGAGATGATAAATACAAGAATTGTCTAATCATTTATAAAAGATGTTACAGGTGAGACTTTTACGGCATGTATGATGACAGAAAAACAACTTTGCAAGCACATACACTAAAAATATTTTTTTTAAAGAAATGAATACTATTGTTCTGCAAGGATGCATTAAAATCAACCGAAGGTGACAGCAAAGATATGTACAACACAATTTCTATTTTAAATAAATGGTTTGAACTTTCTATTCATCAAAGAATCCTGAAAAAAAATTATAGCATGGTTTCCATAAACATACTAGCAAGTACCACTGTTTTCAACATTGATAATAATAAGAAATGTAGAAAATAATAATAAATGCAATGCCATCACAAAAATAAACTACATTTTAAAATATATTAAAATAGAAAACAGTTATTTGAGATTGTAATACTATTTTACAATATTACCGTTTTTACTGTATTTTTAATCAAATTATTGCAGCATTTAGTCTTCTTTCAAAACCATTAAAAAAATCTTACTGATCCCAAACTTTTGAACGGTAGTATACACCATAGGCTATATTCACTAACAATCAGACATTTTACATGTGGTATATTTTTTTGCAATTTGCATATATGTCCCATAGTGTTTCAGTCTCAACAAAGCCAAACTGTGATACCAACTTAGATACCAAATTCGATAATCAAAAGTCTATTCTGTATCAACAATTGTCTTATTTTCTCTAAAGAATTACAAAGAAACATCTAAGAAAACATCTTAAGGCCCATTCACAACAAGTATGATAACTATAAAAATAACTGTAATAATAACTTTATTAGTGTCCACAATATCGTTCTGTTTATTCTAAGTGTGTGCTTCAATTATGTCATCTGCCGCTTTAAATGCTCAAGCTCTTTAAACCAGGATGGATTCTGATTGGCTGTCAATGTTTTTATCATTCATCAGGTGAAAAAAAAAAATCCTTCTGAAAGTGGTTCAAATTATATTGTTTCTCTGTGCTGTTTTTGTTATAGTTGTGGTGTGGACTCTGCTATTATTTTATATTTAGAATGATTTTTAGAACTATTTCTTTATCGTTATCATCATAGTGAACAGGCCCTTATAGGGGAATAAAATAAACCTGAGGACTCCATTAAGACTCCTGAGAAATGAAAGAGCAACCCCTGAACAATAAAAAAAAAAAAATCCCTCTTAAATAAAGGAACAGTAATTACAGACAAAACAACCATCTTAAAGGAGAACTCCGGTCAATTTTAACATTGAGCTCATTTTTTTGTAAATTTGGAGTGCTGTCAATACAGAGAACAACGACAAAAATTGGTGTTGCCTACACCGTGTTATCCTCTTTTTTAAATTTGCACCCTGTTGACTTAAATGGGGCAAGTTTTAAACCTGCTTTTAGCCTCTTAACATCCTTAATGTGTCATTACAAGTGCACAGGTCATGTGAGTGATTCCTTCGGAGTGAACGCGGGTCAATCTGACTGCAGTAGATGTGAAAGATATGAATAAAAATGAAGTTAATTCAGCCAGCGCTCATACCTGTATTTACATCCTGTTTTCGGTCAAAGTCCATAGTAGTCGATTGTCGAGTTCACGCGCGTGATCATAGGTAACTAAACAACAGTGGAGAACTCGACAATCGACTACTGTGGGCTTCGACCGAAAACACGAAAACAGGAAATAAATACAGGTATGAGCGCTGGCCGAATTAACTTCATTTTTATTCATATCTTTCACATCTGCTGAAGTCAGATTCACCATGTTCACTCTGAAGGAATCACTCACATTAGCTGTGCACTTGTAATGACACATCAAGGATGTTAAGAGGCTAAAAGCAGGTTTAAACATTGCCCCATTGAAGTCAACAGGGTGCAAATTTTAAAAAGAGGATAACAAGGTGTAGGCAACACCGATTTTTGTCGTTGTTCTCTGTACTGACAGCACTCCAAATGTACAAAAAAATGAGCTCAATGTTAAAATTGACCGGAGTTCTCCTTTAAAAATGATTTGCTGGCCGTGTCTGGTTTTAGCTTGTTGGAATCAAAAAACCAGCTTGACCAGACTTGGTCTTGGAGACAGCTAAACCCAGCACAGGCTAATTTAAGCAGCTTTTTCAGCAGGAAACATAAACAGTGCACACTCTACAGCTCTTGCAAAGCTCTTGAAAAGCCCTTGAAATTGAGAGGCAACATTAACACATAATATCACCAAACACAGACAGAATAAACTGAAGGGGACGTTGTGAGACACAGTGAACAAACCCCACTTAAAAACCGACCGACTGACTGACAGACTGCTATTGTACCAATTGATTTCAATCTGTGTATCTCTGAAACCTCCCCAATCTTCACCCCCATTCATCCCCAAAGAGAGGTCATACTTGCACATTTCCTGTGGCTACACGCATAAAGCAGAGACATTTCCAGCTACAAATGATGGAAACTGATATACAGAGACATAACCATATTTAATAGCATGTAAATTCTTCTTAAGTCAACCAATATACAGCATATTTATGCTTCCATCCTGAAGCAATTATGCCTGCATGCTTGATAAAACACACACACACACACACACACACACACACACACACACACACACACACACACATGCGCGCGCGCACACACACTCAGACGTCACTCACACATCACACACAAGCTCACGGCAGCTTATCACACCAGCACTCCGTGCTTAATTGCATCTCGGCTGGTTCACACACAAACACTTTGTGTGATTGACATTTGACAGAGCAGGAAGTCAAGCACACACACACATATAAACACACTTACGGCAGAAACAAACACACTGACCCTGAGCCATATAATTACCACCCCATTCACACCTCAGAGTGAGAAAACGACACTTAACCTGAGATACACAGCACTTCGCACACACACACACACACACTGGTGCATTAACAAACCCATCATGTACACATTCATGAAACAACAGTCTTTGCCTCCGTTTTCTTTCTTAATAGTGGCATTTCTTATTCCAACAACAGCTCAGCGTGCAACAATCAACAATAAAGACCATGAAAGGAGGATAAACCCATAAGATAAGCAGACACACAGAGGACTAGTCTCACATGCTTTTATACCTACAGACATGCACACAAATGTGCCATCACTGTCATTGCAATTTCAGTTACAAGAAACTAAAAGCCCTATCATAACTGACATTGCTGCCTATGATGTATTAAACTGCATGGTACAAAACATGGTACAAAGCATATTATAAGTGTTTATATTTTAGACCTAGTGGGACAGTTCACGGGGGAAATTGCGTTCATAAATCACTCGCCCGTGCGTGTCTTGTCATGTCTGTAAATAGAGAGAAGTTGCTCCAGCTACTTTCATGCATGTTTGGTGTGGCATAGGTTAGTTTTCACAACGAGCGAGAAAGGTTGACATGGAGCACACTAAATCTCGAACCTCCGGGGAATCACCCATTTTAAAACAACGTCAAACAGAGGAGAGTGTGATGGCAAAAGGAGAACCTGACATATAAACGAGTCATATAAACGAGAATCAATATTGGCTTGGCTTTTCAATGCTTTATTCATTGTAAAGCATTATCTATTGTGAAGGGTCATTTCATTACGGGGTATTTTCGAGGATGTACGGGGAAGTACTATTACTGGGTATAGCTACAGTAACGTCTTCAGCTAGTGAGCTTGAGATCCTTTCCATGTTTTATGAGCAGGATAACCATATTCATCCGCAATCAAGCAAAGCCAAGCACAGCCAAAACAATGTTCTTCCGCAAAATGCATACAGTTTTGTTTTTTAACAAAAGTCAATAACAACTGTAAGATGAAGTCCATAGAGTGTGTATTATTTAATCATTGCACATTTGCATAGACACCTGTGTTTGCGTACTCTATTAAATGGGGGCATAGTTTGAAAGTATGCATATACGCTAAACATTCACTTTAAAAACTGAAATATACTTTGGGCTTAAGTGTCATCCACACAAACTGCTGGACCTAATAATGTTATTTAGTTTTCTTGGAACTGATCAAGTCATTGAAAGCTCTTCAAAATAGTACAATTTTAAAATCACCTTTCCGTGATGCTGTATTTCCATATAAAGTGGCATGCACTGTTGTGCTTAAAGAAAGCCTGATGGCTTGGTAATGCTTAAGAGAGATTTTACTGTTATGAATTCGTGGTTGCACATATACAACGTGTGTCTGTCTACACTGGTGGTGGCGGAAAGAATTTTGGACTGTGCTGGTCCTCTTGGGGTTTGAAATGAACCCCAGTATCAGCCTCCCTCAACCCTCTCCTCTCTTTCTAAAAAAAGCAGAAACAGTAATTACTCCTGCAATCTCCCCACAGGACAAGGCAGGACAGGACAGGGCTCCCTGCACACAACCGGGTTTTCGTGAAAAATGGAACAAAGAAAGAGTGGAACCCTTCCCCCAACACCTTTTTTTCTTTCTCTACCTCCTTCTCTCTCTCTATCCATCTTCCCCTTACCACCTCAGCTGCTTTGTCCTGGACCGGCAGACACATTTTATTACCTCTGCAGTGATGCGCTCACTCACTCTCTCTCTCACAGGGTGAACAGGGCCAGCTCTTTGTCTAGACTGCTTGTAGAGAGAGTTCAGCACATAAACACACACAAGCGTGCGTTTTTATCCCTTCGCATGGCGACTGCATCTGCGCATTGCCGCCACGTGTGCGCTGTATCTTTGTCCTGATGCTAAGTCCTCTATCCACACACACACACACACCTGTCCCCTGATCACATACTGCATTGCAACAAAGAATCCTGTACAAAATATAGACTTTGTAAACAGAAAACCGATCCCGCAGACAATATAATAATAGCAGGTATTTCATCATTCTCTTACCAATGAACTTGTAGTGAGGCAAAATGATTATTGGTATTTTCATTTAAACATATATTCATATTAATATAACTCTTTCAATGACTATTTTTATAATAACTGGTGACTTTACAATACAATCATTTTTACATATATTAATAGTAATATTTTTGACAATCAAAAATTGAATGGGTTATTGCATTATGAAATAAGATGAACCAACAATGAACAATAGCTTATTTATAAATGAACATTAACCAAGATTAATAAATGCTGCAAAAAGT
Source organism: Squalius cephalus (assembly GCF_949319135.1). Classification (NCBI taxonomy): domain Eukaryota; kingdom Metazoa; phylum Chordata; class Actinopteri; order Cypriniformes; family Leuciscidae; genus Squalius; species Squalius cephalus. The sequence goes on from NC_137145.1 coordinate 15,800,594, forward strand.
GTACAATAACAATAATATAGGCCTATGCAATAAAATATAATAAATAAAACAATATAATTAATTAAAATAAACTATTAAAATAAAATAAATATATAAATAATAAATATATTTGGCTATAATAGAATATAAATAAAATAAAATAATCGGCTTTCTGAGCCGATATGCGTTTATATATTATTCAATATAAAAATGTAATAATTTCTCAGTGTTAAATATCACAGATAAATCCCCTGATATTTCCAAATTTTAAATTACTGTAGGAACCACAAATATAGTAGGCCTATATGACTGAGGTTAATTTAAATCAAGATCAAATCTTCATGATGCTAAAATCTTCATTTCACACCTCATTTTGAGACAGAGAACAACAGAGAGACAGCACACATGTTCTGGTAAAAACAATACTCGCAGTAATGAGGTAGAAGATTATATATCTTCTTTCATAGCTATTTGAAACAGTAATCACTAGACAAAAGGTCCGTGACTCTGTCCTAGGAGGATGGGAAGAGGCTTATCCCTCCCTCGGCACAGGTGGAATGTAAAACAGATTGCCCGAAAGGGTTAAAATATTCTGCAAAGCGTCTGGGGAGTCATGGGGGGAGGAAAAGGGGGTTGGCATGAGTTCTGAGCCAATATCTGCACAGATTTATTGAAATTCTTCCATTGTCACAATGCCACCTTTCTTTCGTTCGGTCACTATGTATACATTCAGCCACAAAGTTCATTTCATTTTAGGACAACCACCACATAAGGAAAATACACACTTTTTTCCCTATCAGACCATCATTTTTTATGTTCCTCTCTTTGAATCTTTCTCCTCTTTTAAAGATGCAAGCAAGCTTTAGTCTCTTTCTTTGACTCTTTCTCATTCCCTCCATCACGCGTCAGCCTTGTAAACAGAAAGGCATGGTTGAGTACACACACAAAGCCTCGTGCGGAGCGGCGTGAAGGGGAGGAGTGATAGCATACTGCAGAGACCCCGCCCCACACACACACACACGCACGCCCACACACTGCGTCCTTTCTCATATTCTGTTCAGTCACAAAAAATCCTTTTGACTATGAAATTGAATTACGAAGGAATATGATGTTCTGGCCATCAAATGCACCAATAAAATCCACCTCTATTGATATTTAACCTCACAATTTAACCTTTAACCTCGGCTTAATCATCAACAGAGACCATAACAGCCAAATCGAGAGCTAATCAATCAATCATCAATCATCACTTTCACAATTCACACTCAATAACCTCAAAATCAGGTTTTCCAGAAGCATTTGTTTTACAAAGACAGGCAAGCTTTGACCAGCACTGGTTCCAGATGAATGTGACTGTGGTCAGTGAGCTCTTCATTATTGCGCTGACCTCAGCGGCCGTCTGGACCATGACAACGGGCCGAAAGCCGTTGACAGTAATTATACGGAGAGATTCTGCTTCCTATACAGGCAGAAAGGCTGTAATTAATGAGGAAGGAAATGAGGATCCTATGACAACATAAGAGAGGTGTAAAAGAGAATGGAGAATGTGGCAGTGAGAGAAAGGAAAAGAGATGGTGACAATACAGAAAGATATGAAGATGAGAATTTGTTAATGAGCAAGTGATTAGTAGATAAATGGGTGTAAAAATAAAGGATTGAATGGGGCGGGGGGGGGGGGGGGGGCATTCCCTACAAAATGTCACCTCAAAGATAGTAATACCAGAATTTTTTTATATTGTGGGAATTTTTTTTTTTTGGCCCCCATGAAGAAAACAGCTTATCGATCATACTATGTATATATACTGTATAAATATATAGGGTTGTGTTTAGGGAATGAATATACAGTTTGTACAGTATAAAAGTCTATGGAAAGTCCCCATAAAACATGGAAACCAACCCACACACATACCATATGGGCCCAAAACGACATATTGGTGGGAAAATAATTACAACAACAAAATTTGGGTTAACTATCCCTTTAAGGCCAACTGTAATGCTGTGATCGTGTGAAAGAGAGCGAGAGGGAGGGAAAGTGGGATTCTTATAAATACTTCAGGGCTTTGGAGGGTGAGAAACCATGGGGTGGTGATGCTCCTGCGAGGTGAACGAGGGGTAACTCACTCCTCGGGGGGTAAAAATGCTCCGTAACCCTGAACTGACCTGCCGTTTTATATAATAAAACAGATTTTCCAGCTCTGACTAAGTTCATTCTCCACGCTGCGCTCGAAGAACGTGTCGAATGGATGGAGCACAAGGAAATAGGAGCGAGCGGATGGGTTGGCAGTTTGATTCTGTGGGCGAAAGAAGATCTGTGAGTTCTGGACTCAAGACTGTGTGACTGCATCATTCAACGGAGCTTTCAAGGTCACTGTGGAGGGCAGAAGAGAGGTGAGCTGTGGGTTGCCATTACCGAAGCGCCCCTGGGAAAATCCCGGAAGCTTTCAGTCACCACTTATCAGCTAGTCTCACTTTTCTTTCAAAGAGACAATGGATAATAACCGCAGTGAAAAATGACAGGCTTTACACCACCTATTCGGCAAAGGTACATTATTCTGATTCAATGAAAAGGCTCTGACAAACAAAGCACTCTTGATTCATAGATTATGCCACAAAGCACCTGTGTAAACACAAACACAGCATACACACTCATTATACTCATCCAAACCGTATTATGTATTATAAAAGCACATTACCAAAACACCCACAAGTCAACAAACTATTTATTGGTGTACTCGATCACAAGTGCAAACAATAATAATATTAATAATAATTTGAATAAATACATTTACTGCATTTATATGATCAAAAATACAGTAAAAACAATAATATTTTGAACAATTATTACAACTTAAAATGACAGTTTTCTATTTTAATAATATTTTGAAAAATTATTATATTCCAATGATAGCAAAGCTGAATTTTCAGCATCATCACTCCAGTCACATGATCCTTCAGAAATCATTCTAATATGCTAATTTGATGCACAACAAACATTTCCTATTATTATCAATGTTGAAAACAGTTGCTCAGCTTAATGTTTTTCTATGACAACATGGTACAAGTCGGAGCTCTCAGAAAATTTGGAGTTGTAGTTACGAGTTCTACGAGGACGTGAACACTTTTTACGAGTCGGATTCTCATAACGGTAATTACAAGGGTCAATAATACTACCAGAGCGCACAATTAATTCGTAGTGTAATAATCAATTGTTTTTTAGTCACGCACTGAGTAAAATGAGCATTAAAGTGTATTAGAGTGTTTAAGTGATTCTAACTTCTCAACTTTAGAATCATATTTCAAGAGTTCTACCCACTCATCAGGACAGTTTTAGACATTACAGAGCGGCTCCTCACATCGGTTCTTGCCAGGGTTTAATAGATGAAAGGCTATGGTTTCTGGAGACAGAAATATAGAAGGTCCCAAGCTCTTCAAATCACTCCCTTTTTACAGTTCTTTTATTTCATCTCCAGTCCTTAATGACACATCACATGCAAATGAGAGCGTGGTGTCTGCGAGCGCATTCCGTAGGAGTCATTTTTCACCATTTCCCAAAAAAACAGAGCATTAAAAAAGTCAAGCGAGCCAGTTTCGCTGTAGGCAACGCAATGCATCAAATTGGTTTACAAACCACACTGAGAGTTTTAAGTTACATAAAATAGGAAACAACCCCATTAAATTCTACATAAAACTAAAATAATAAAGCCTCTAGAGGCGTTTGAAGCAAGGGGGATGTTACTTTCCTCCATATGACTGGTAAGCAGTGTAAGCAGTTACTTGATGAGATGACTAGCATAAGCATGACTTATTAACTATTAATCGCCAGGCCTGATTCACAGAAGCCTTTAGGCACATGCAAACCATCAGAAAGAGATTGTGATTGGCTAATGTATCATAACAGGCCTTGTAATTTGACTATTTGTAAACAGAAGTAAGTCTTAAAATATCTTATGATTTCACCAACTAGCTTTTTATCTTAATATTATTATTATTATGATGTTTGATGCAAGACATAAACATCTTTGACATATTTGATTGAAAATGTTGCATTATGAATTAAAGCTGTTGTGTTTGGAACTGACAGAAAGGAAAGCTAATGTGTCTGCTAAGCAGCTAATTTCAAAATAGCTAAAAATTGGCTGGTTTATTGACTTATCACAAAGCTGTGTGTCTGAGCAACCAAATAAATGATCAAATAGCTCATTTTATAACACAGTATGTGATAATAAAGAACAATGAGTGGCCAGAGGATTGTTAGCAGAAGCAAACACACATAGTGCCAATGCTTCAGATACCACTTCCTCTCAGCCTCAAGGACATGTATCATCTCATGTGGCGACATTAAGAAATCAATCTCAAAACACTACAGCGATATTTGATTCCAGCTCCTTCCCGACTCACTTGGCGTGACTCAAATTGTGCTTGGCCATTGTAAATATATTTAAAGCTGGAAAAGAGCTTAAATAGCAGCGTAAGGGGAGGGAAGATCGATCCAGTTGACAGATCAGAGAGCCCTCATGGGCATCTGAGGGAAACGGGGCGATGTGCTACAGGGTGAGAGCTGCCAGATTAAGACAGGCGGAGGAGACAGAGAACAGGGCACTTTACAAGGCCTCTCTGCAGGAGAGGAGGGATTTAGGACAGGTAAAGTGTGAAAAGTGCGATGTTCTCAGCAGGCTAGAATACTCTAAATCTGTGATCCACGTACCGAGGTCGAGGAATAGAAGCACTGCTGTGTTACTGGAGGATTTGTAGAGGTAGAGCGATGGGTTGAAGCTGATGGCAGGAAAAACGTCCCAGCAGAGCCGTTTTCCAAAGGTAACAGACAGGTCATGTTCGGAAGCCGGTTTATGGTTAGACTCCAAGCTTAATAAGTCAATAATCAGTGACTTCCCGTTTAAACGGACAACTAGATGTCTCACTTGGATTCTCGTCCGTCCTATATTGACTGACAAGTGGATGGGAAAAGCCTTTATAATCCTTATCGGCAATTAGAACAACTCATAAAAACACTTCCTTTTCCTTCTCTACGCATTTACTTCACATCAGTCGTCCTCCTCTAGTTCAACACGTCTAGTATCCCCTTGGGATAGACTACAGATTTTATCAGATAGTTGTTTGTGAAGCTGCAATACTTTTCTGATTTGGTTGCGACCCAGGTCCATCCACTAAGCGAAAGCAAAATGACATAAAAGTGGATTAAGGGTGTTTCGGTAAGTAAAACTTCAATATGGAAAAACATTTATTCCTATAGGAGCGGTTGCTGGGGATGTGCCGATCGTCAAGTTCATTTCCAGGCTAAGTAAGTCAGTTCTAAGCTGTGCCCGAGGCTCTGCCTTTATTCTGATACGTCCCATGGAGACAGCAGCTCTCAACACCAGATCTAGAATGCTTTAGAGGGATGTTTACATCTTTATCTCATCATATGAAAGCATGTATATGAAAGCATGTATATAAATACGTCTTGAGTTTTAGGAGGATGTTTGTTTCCTTATCACACTTGACTGTAGAAACATGCCTGTGCATGTATGCTCTAGATCTATCTATCTATCTATCTATCTATCTATCTATCTATCTATCTATCTATCTATCTATCTATCTATCTATCGAGAAAAGCTACAGTACATTAAATCAGAAATTATGTGGAAAATTACTGCATAAGTTTAAAACAATATAAACATTTATAACTCTAGTCGGTTATTTCAGCATATCCAAACGTGTCTATGAATGATACAAACATGCTAATACAAATGCCTTCATATATCTTTTAAAAGTCTGTGAAGAAAACAAAACAAACGAAAGTAAATTCAAACAGCCTTTAGTGTCATCTGCCATCACATTAAGATTAAGTTCGTGTCCTTGAACAGCAAAATAGCACTAGCTTCAAAATGCATTCGCATCAAATCACCGGTACATGTAAATATTTCTCCATAAGTCACAAAAGCCCATAAGTCAGTGCATGAACACTCACCTTAGAGCATCCCAGGTTGAGTCCTCCCTCATTCAGCCCGCTCACCGGCCGCTCTCTTCCCCAGCAGACCCGCTGACTGAACGATCTCGCTCCGGCGTGATGCTTTGAGTGGAGCATCTCTCTCTCTCTCTCTCTCATCCGGGATGCTGCAGTTGCTGTGTGGTACCTGTTAACGCTGCCCTCTTCCGGCCACTGCGGGGAACTGCAATCACACCATAGTTGCGTAACGCCGTCACCAAGCGGCGGCTATTGTCATGGCAACAAACGTGAACATAAATACATTTTGAAGCTAAATTAATGGGTTTTAAAAGCGTAAAGCCGATTAATTAAAGAAAATGCAATTGATTTAAATTAATTAATATGGTATAACAATAAAAATAACAAACATAAATTCCAAAATGTATTTTATTTACAGCATCATCAAGATTAAACAGTAGGTACAGTCATTTACAGTGCAGACAGACATACGTTAAACCACTCCAGATGGGTAATGTTATACTGAATGCGCCACATTTGAAATGGTCAAAAAATAAACACACAAAACGACAAAAACAACTTTAGAATAAAGCAGGTGATGTAATAACACGTTTAATATTTTAATTACATAATTTCTTTCTCTAGTAGGCCTATGTAAATAAGCAATATTGGAGCATCTAAGATGGTACTTTGCTGTTAGTTATCATTACTTACTTGCCTCATTACAAATGTATTATTTATATATATATATATATTTTAATCTAACCAGCCACATAGGCCTCTGCACTGCATAATTGTTTTCAGCATTATAAAGAGCAAGATTTGCTATTTACAAATCATTTACTCAATGGAATATAAAGATAGTATTTTGATCAGTTGATTGTGAAGCATGAAGTCTGCATGATTAAAGGACTGTCAGAAAACATCAATGTGCTGCTGCTTCAGCGAGTTGAATATATGAAGAAGTTTAACTAGAACTTATAAATATATGTTCTTAATATAAATTCATAATATACATTCTAGACTAAATGATCCTGAGGTCAGATTGGTTGATGAAGGGTTGTTTGTAATCCTAAAAACAAATGGCAATCATGCTCCTGAGAAAACTGTTGGGGAAACATGAAAAATATCTATATTTACTTCTAAACATTTGAGAATTACCATTATATAACCATTACAATTTTTTTTTATATTTAACATTGCAAGATTATACTCACCAACGTTCTTACCTCTATCCTACTAGCATCATATCCTATTGAAAGCATCAATTTATAACAGCTGGAACTCAAAGGCCATTGTCAGAATAATAATAATTAAATATATATATATATATATATATATATATATATATACAGTGGGGAGAACAAGTATTTGATACACTGCTGATTTTGCAGGTTTTCCCACTTACAAAGCATGTAGAGGTCTGTAATTATCATAGGTACTCTTCAACTGTGAGAGACGGAATCTAAAACAAAAATCCAGAAAATCACATTGCATTATTTTTAAGTAATTAATATGCATTTTATTGCATGACATAATTTGATACATCAGAAAAGCAGAACTTAATATTTGGTACAGAAACATTTGTTTGCAATTACAGAGATCATATGTTTCCTGTAGTTCTTGACCAGGTTTGCACACACTGCAGCAGGGATTTTGGCCCACTCCTCCATACAGACCTTCTCCAGATCCTTCAGGTTTTGGGGCTGTCACTGGGCAATACGGACTTTCAGCTCCCTCCAAAGATTTTCTATTGGGTTCAGGTCTGGAGACTGGCTAGGCCACTCCAGGACCTTGAGATGCTTCTTACGGAGCCACTCCTTAGTTGCCTGGCTGTGTGTTTCGGGTCGTTGTCATGCTGGAAGACCCAGCCACGACCCATCTTCAATGCTCTTACTGAGGGAAGGAGGTTGCTGGCCAAGATCTCGCGATACATGGCCCCATCCATCCTCCCCTCAATACGGTGCAGTTGTCCTGTCCCCTTTGCAGAAAAGCATCCCCAAAGAATGATGTTTCCACCTCCATGCTTCACGGTTGGGATGGTGTTCTTGGGGTTGTACTCATCCTTCTTCTTCCTCCAAACACGGCGAGTGGAGTTTAGACCAAAAAGCTCTATTTTTGTCTCACCAGACCACATGACCTTCTCCCATTCCTCCTCTGGATCATCCAGATGGTCATTGGCAAACTTCAGACGGGCCTGGACATGCGCTGGCTTTAGCGGGGGGACCTTGCGTGTGCTCCAGGATTTTAATCCATGACGGCGTAGTGTGTTACTAATGGTTTTCTTTGAGACTGTGGTCCCAGCTCTCTTCAGGTCATTGACCAGGTCCTGCCGTGTAGTTCGGGGCTGATACCTCACCTTCCTCATGATCATTGATGCCCCACGAGGTGAGATCTTGCATGGTGCCCCAGACCGAGGGAGATTGACCGTCATGTTGAACTTCTTCCATTTTCTAATAATTGCGCCAACAGTTGTTGCCTTCTCACCAAGCTGCTTGCCTATTTTCCTGTAGCCCATCCCAGCCTTGTGCAGGTCTACAATTTTATCCCTGATGTCCTTAGACAGCTCTCTGGTCTTGGCCATTGTGGGGTTGGAGTCTGTTTGATTGAGTGTGTGGACAGGTGTCTTTTATACCGGTAATGAGTTCAAACAGGTGCAGTTAATACAGGTAATGAGTGGAGAACAGGAGGGCTTCTTAAAGAAAAACTAACAGGTCTGTGAGAGCCGGAATTCTTACTGGTTGGTAGGTGATCAAATACTTATGTCATGCAATAAAATGCAAATTAATTATTTAAAAATCATACAATGTGATTTTCTGATTTTTTCTTAGATTCCTTCTCTCACAGCTGAAGTGTACCTGTAGGAAGTAGGAAAACCTGCAAAATCGGCAGTTCCTGTTCTCCCCACTGTGTGAATATATTATATATATATATATTTGACTAATAAAAACTAACTTTGAGTAGTTTCTTTAGGTGGATACCCAATGTGGCACAAGTAATTAGACTACTGATTGTACTTGTGTTAATAATTATGATTTTTATGTTTTTGATATTTATAAAGTTTATAACATTTATACAGTCTGTATATATTTTAACATCCAGTATATATATATAATATATATATATATATATATATATATATATATATATATATATATATATATAAATAAAACATATTCCAATGGTAAATGGCTATTTTAAATTGTAATAATATTTCACAATATTACTGTATTTAAAATGATTTGCTTGGTGCATAAGACTTCTTTCAAAAACCTTTAAAAAAAAAATCTAAGGAAATTATTTCAACACTTTTTTTTCATTTGAAAAACATTTAGCGTGACAAAAACACAATGTGATATGTCCAAACACCTTAAATGACCAAAATATACCCCTAGATATTAACTTTTCTCCAAACATTTAAAAAAATGCCTGCTTTACTCCTTCAGCATAGAAGACACAGTAGCCAGCACTGTGACAGATAAAAGCAACTAATGCTGGTAACTGCTCAACCAGACCACCAGGTGGCAGTACTACCCGAAGGTCTAATCTGGGTGGACCAGTAAAAACCTACACATTCTGGATTAGAGCAGTTCAAACCAGCCAGAAAAGGTTCCTAAATGGGACCTCAGACAGTACTACAAATTCAACAGAAAAGCCAAGCATGATTTGATTTCTTCTTCTCGTCTGTTGTAAGGTACGTAAAACAATGACATCCAACATTCAGAAAGAGCAACTCTGATTTAGCTTGAATTGCAATAGTAAGACAAAAGGCACAAGTTCAATTAGATCAATAAACAAAAGCAGCCGTCAACATCAAATACTGCAGCTCACATCTTTTTTCTCTCTAAAGCCACTCAATAAAAGGTCCTGTGCCTGTTTTGGTTACTTTGAGATTTCTTAAGTAGGAAAAAAAAACTTGAGAGTTGTGAGAATACTCAAATACTTCCACCCATGTAGTGTGCACCTAACAGAGCCCTTAGACAAGGAAGTGACATTGTTAAATCGGTCAAAGAGCTCCATCTGATTAGATTCCAATGGCCTGTGCTCCTCACAACCTCTCAGCGGTGTGATTTAATGTAAAGTTTGAGCAAATAACGTAACACTGTTCCACATTAGAGATCTCCATCCTCATCAACCTGTGATCCATGGCCATTACAGAGAAAAGCCTCCTTCTCCGGGGTCACACTGTCCCTGTTTAGACCGCAGGCTGGTTTGTACACACTCAGTTCCTCGTCCATACTGGAATGGGCCAGTGCAGCTTCAGTACTGTGCCAGATTCCATAGCCAAAGTAGATTACGAGTCCTGGAGAGAACAGAGGGATAATGGAACAAATTATTGACCACATACATGCTTTCCTGGAGGCCATTCATAATCGTCAAATGACCGAAAGCCTAAATTTGATCTTTACAAACAGCACAACTAGTGTTTACGAGTGGTCGGACCAGTTTTCAAAAATGTTTGCATACTGGCTCGTGAAGGAGCATGTACTGTACCTATAGACATCCAGATGGCGAATCGTATCCAGGTTCCCCTGTCCAGCTGCATCATCAGGTACACATTGACAAACATGCTAACCACCGGGAGAAATGGAAGCAAAGGAACCTGTTGGAGGATGTGAAAAGTACTGTAATTAAAAATGATTGAAATGCCAGAATTACAGCTTATAAGAATGCCTATGATGAAGAATTAGAAAAATATTTTGAAAATATAGTCTAAAAAACACATGGCAACTCTTAGAAATGTCCTCTATGTATTCATGTTAAACTACTTCAGTATTATTATTTTTATATTTTGAGTTTTCATATTAATTTTAGTTTAGGTTGTAGTGATTCAGTAATGTGCTTTTTAGTCATTTTATTACTTCAACTTATACTTATTTCAGTTAGTTGCCAAAACAAAATTAAGTTTTTCCATCTATTTCTTATATTTTATTTAAGCTTTAATTCAGTTACCAAAAACATTTTTAGCAAGATTTAGTGTCAGTAACACTGGATGGTTTCATGTGGTTTTAAATTTTTATTTTTTTTACTTTTTTCAAAGCCATATCATGAATTATAAATTCATAAAATTCTTAACGTATTTTGGAAGTCATACAACACAACATTAAATTATATGATATTTTAAGAGACTTTGACCTTGACACAGCCATGACATTATGGGTCCTCTCTTTTTCTTTTTTGTTTGTTTTTTTGCATGTTGACTTTACCACATTATTTTATTGGTCACATTACATGACATTGATTGAATCAGGACAGTTGTATCACCCTGAAATATTTGGAAACAAAATAATAAAAAAATACACACACACACACACACACACATACACACACATATATATATATATATATATATATATATATATATATATATATATATATATATATATATACAGAAATTAAAAATATGCTTGTCACAAAAGAGGTCCATTCAAGTAATTGCATGGATGAATAGCATTTTTCATATATTTCTGGATAAATTCATATAGATCTGCACAAAAACTAAAATTAAGCATCTGACCCGACATAATAACATAAAACATAGTAATTTTCTCATTGTGTTTAATAGTTAATTATCAACATTCGATTGAATGAAACTAACTCTATAAATAGTAAATCTACCTCTAAAAGAGCTGTTTTTATTGGGTGTGACCACATCCTGGTACTCTGTTAGATGTGTATTACGCCTTGAGGTCTAACCTTAAAAGAGAGCTTGGTTTTACTCTCAGGTTGTCTCCAGATGATAAGCGTGATACTGACGCACAGGCTGAACAGGACACTGAGAGTGACAATATTCCACATTGCAGTTCCGCCCAGGACAGCCAACAGACTGAAGCTAAGGATCAGCATACCTAGAAGAGACGCCGTTTAGAAACCTCCAAAAAACAACTGAACAAAATCAGAAAGCCCTAATAAAAACAGGACCTGTCTTAATGTGGAATCGCACTGATTCATACCAAGCAGACTTGTGCAGATGTTAACGATGAAGCCTGACATGTTGGAGGGTTCAGTGATGTGGGGGAAGAGCATTGTTCTGAAGCTGAATCGCTCTTCTATGCCAGGAAGAATCCCCATGCTAGGCACACTTATGGTCTCGCTCATTTCCATTTCTTCCTGTGTGTTTGCTAAGTGATATATCTGAGAAAACTGTTCGGGCTGGTATCTGTAGATTACAACATTGTTTTACGGAAGGGACTGTGAATAGCCTCATTGTAAGTACACTGATATTTAAAATGCATTCATTTTATATGCATCTGCCAACCTGAGTACTAAAACACAGGCGGCGACCAGGGTGTAGGCCAAAAGAGTTCCTATAGACATCAGATCAACCAAGTCCTTCAGGTCAAACAGGAAAGCCATGATAGCTGCACAGGAAGGAAGAGGATCGGATATTGTCATCTGTTTTGAGGATAGTTTGATATTTATAATGAACAATTTAATAAGGTTTCAAAACTATATCTACTGTGTAAAGAATATGCATGTTTTGTTTAGGTCAATATGACATTAATACTTCTTTCAAGGTAAAATAAAATATAAGAATTACATAAACATTATTCCCAATAAATACTCCTAAAAATGCATTTGTGTCAAGAGTCAATGCTCATGGATTGTCAACTGTTACAAAACATTTATCAACATGTTTAAATTCCCATTTGGAATATTAAATAGATACTTGTATAAACGTGAAATTAAAGAAACCGGCACTTTCCACAAATAGGGTATAAAATGATATCACATTACTTTTTTTAACCCTTGAATGCATAAAGAGGGTTTTATAAATATTTTATCAATAAAAAAATCTTTTTATTTGATATTTTATTCATTTCTAAAAATTCTGACCAGATATTTCCTCGTCATAGAATAGACTTTTTTTTTATATCACTACCCGAGACTGCATAAAGGGGTTCGAAAAGACCCGTATTTATGTTTTTTAACATAGTATATTTTGATATGTTTTTGATAATAATAATAATAATAATAATAACAACAATAGCATTGATTTATGAAATATTATGTCTATCTGCAAAGATTGTGGGGAGTGAAATCTTGATGTTTTTTGGTTAATGCGTTCTAGCGTTAAAAGTTAAGGCAAAAATAATTTAGAGAAAATTAAATAATCTCTTTAGAAAATAATAATGATAATAATAAAAAATCAGTACCCTATTCATGGAAAGGGCTAAAAGCATAAGCAATTCAAATCTTTAAATGCATGGAACGGAAGCAAAACTAAACACAATGTCAATGGAATCTTTAGTATAGCAACGTCATGTATCACCTAATGTTTGCATAATAAAACAAATAGTTCAAAGCAAAGTCTTTCTTACAAGCTTTTATTCCAGGAAACTACTGGAATCCAAAAAAAAAAAAAACATTAATAATTCCAATTACATGTAACTGCTCCATGTTTGTCTTATAAACAGTGAGTTTCCAACCTCCTTCCTATAGATATGTACAGGCTGGTGTTTCTAACAGCAACAAAAGCAGCCCACTGGAGCCCTGCATTCCCACAATGCCTTCCTCTGCTCTTACCAGCAATGACCCCGGAGGCCAGAGTGGACACGATGGGCGTCTTCTTCTCGCTCACCCGTGCCAGAAACGAGAAGAGCAGACCGTCCCGTGCCATGGCAAAGATTATACGTGGGAGGGGGAACAAGGACCCCAAGAGACTGATCATGGAATGATCAAAAAAAGAAAGAAAGAAAGCAGAACAGAAAATAGAAGTAAACACATAAGCCAACTGGGCAGCTGCCAGAGATTGTGTCAAAGGCAGAAAGTGGATAAATCCAGTTAAAAAAAAAAAACCTGTTAAATGCCATCGTAGTTTTTGGGGGCTGGCAGCGTCACCCGGCCCATGCCAGCTAGGTTCAGAGTGACGAAAATTTTGTTTTTCCATGCAACATGCTCCAGTGGACGGATGCACGATACCGCAAACTTAACGCGACGTCAGTAGATTAGTAGCATTAAAATTCGTTCTCACCTGCGACAAAGCCTGCTGTTATAGTGGCAGATAAGGGTGTTTTTGTTCTCTCGCTGATCCCAGCCATGAATTTGAAGAGCAGGCCATCGTCAGCCATGGCCCAGATGACACGGGGCATGGGGAACATGGCGCCAAGCAGGCTGCCGCGAGAGATGGAGAAAACAAACCATGCCATGCAAAGAGAGACACAGACATAGTGCATTCATACACTGCTGTGGTGTTATTATAAGATAGATACATGCCACAAATAGGCCACCCCAACCAATCAGAAGAGAGATTAGACCACCAACACAAAGATAAAATATTTGCAAGAGCATAAGCATCAATCTCTTGGCATTCAAGAGTGAACTTTGAATGATGATTTTAATGGTGAAGCATGTAATTTCTGAAGCACTAGTGGTAAACAAGTGGCATTGCAAAAATAATGATTGTTTCCATATGCGTCTACCACCCCTTCCGCCTTAGTTGAAAACTCAAACAAACAGTGCAATGTTTTGAAAGCGCCACATAGCCACAGCGTTTGCTCTTCTGGGAAATCAGCCTACAAATACACACTTCTAATTTGACTGGCTGGTGTTTCACAACTTCTAGGATTCAGCCATTTTTTTTTACCAGTCCGCTCTGTGTTAAGGCCTGTTCACAACAAGAATGATAACTATAAAGATAACTATTACGATAACTATATTAGTGTCCACACCAACAGACAATATTTCCTCTGTACAGATGAAAACGTTATCGAAACGATTTGCGTTCACACGGATCCGCGGAAACGACTAAAAACACTCTATTATGCATCCCAGACAAGTAATTGGCAATGTCACTTTGTAAAGAAAGACTATACGCAACCGCGCACATAAGCATTCAGACGCGCACACGCCGTCAACGTTTTTACAGATTCACGTTTTTTTGGTTGCTGTTTATAACGTATCGCTTATAGCAGAATCACTTTCAAAACCCATTTAAAAAAAATTAAACCTACTTAAAATTTGCGTTCTCGGGCCACCAAACCGCCGTTGTCGTGTAAATGAACAGCCAGAAAGCATTAAAAGTTTTCTGTTTTCAGTTGAAAACGGTATGATTTTTACAACGGAAATTAATCAAAGACTTACTTAAGCTAGACAATGACTTTCTTCTAGAGCTGCTGTACAGCCAAAACAATCTTTGTTGCATTCATTTCCTATTATCACTGTAAAGCTGATTTGAAACAATCTGTATTGTAAAACTATATAAATACTTGACTTGACAATAACATTATCTATTATTTTCGTCTGCTGCTTCAAATGCTCAAGCTCTTTAAAGTTGAGTGAATATTTTTTATCGTTCATCAACTGGGAAAAAAAAATGAAAGTGATTCCAACGATATTGTTCCTCTGTCTTTATTTTTTATAGATGTGGTGTGGACTATATATAATGACAATGATGACAACTATTGGTTCAATTTTGTATTCTCCTCAACTAAAATGTTACTTTTGTCAACTAAAACGAAATGCCCAAAATGAGGAAATATTGACTAAGACAAGTTATTAGCAGCATTTAGTAGCAAAAAAACTGATACCAATAAGCAGAACTATATATTCAGCTTTTTCAATTATGTCAGTGAAAGTTTTTTTGTTTATTATGGTATCATGTAGATAAATGGTTTCATCAGATAAATCTACAAGTAAAACCTAATCATACACATTGGTCAAACAATATGACCCTGTCTAAACGGGCAGTCCTTAGGTAGGTATTTGAACATAAAATTACACACTTCACTTTTGAATGGATTCCAAAATAGTATTTTAATATTGAAAATATTGCAATAACTGGAAACCAAAGAGAAAAATGCCAATAATTCTACTTCAACTGAGGTTTTCATTAGTGTCATAAGTTTCACAAGTTAGGTGGATTGTTAGAAGGATGAGAGGTTTAGGACTTGGATAGATCATCATTTTCCCTTTATAGATTACACACTATTCATGCTTCATAGTACAAACAACATGGTGCATATACATGTAGGCCATAACTATGAGACTAATTGTTGCCTGACTTTTATGGACAGAAAAAATGTAGCATGAAAGCTTAATCCCACTCATGGCCTGGACTGAGAGTGTTGCATAACTGAGAAACAGGATTCATAACTCAGCACACCAAATTTCCTTTCGTATTTTTAGCAAGGGGCTCATATGAGCTGCCTCAGATAAATATATGCACACACCATCACACAATTTATTCCCGGACTGCACTCTCTCAACCTCCCTTGGGTTGTCACAGTTCACTTAGTGAAATTTAATGATTGGATTGGTCAACTTCCTTAAGGTTGTACTATCAAAATGACGGAGGTCTTTTAAACAGCAACCAGGCTTGAGGGTAATTACATCCATTCATTTCAGGGAACATGGGTAATTATTCATTTCAAGGCATTTTTTAGTGCTCTACCATGCAGGGGATGGTTTACTCTAAACTGGGCCATAGTGTTTAAAAACGACACGTAGGATCAGTGCTTACCTGGTGGACAGGGCGCAGAGGGAGCCTACCGCCACAGCGTACGTGGCTCCTTCCCAGCCAACGTACTTAAAGGCTGCAGGAAGAGGGCTGTTTTTATCCAGCATGTAATATGGCATCATCATGGTGAGGGCAGCCGATACACCAAAGTATGCCACAAAGCAGATGAGGAGGGAGGAGACGATCCCGATGGGAATGGCTCTCTGGGGGTTCTTCACTTCTTCACCTGTGATATGGAACAGGATATTGTGAGAAACAGTATTTAGTTATGGAAAATTGCATGTTGCAGGCTGGACTCGAACCTGCATCATCCATATGTCACCAATGCCCAATATGTCAGTAGCTAATTGCTCTATCACAGTACCAATAACATGGTCAGAGGCCATAAACAGACCTATGCCCAGACTATCAAATAACAGGAGTTCTTAGACAGTTTGTTTTTCTCAAGAGAACATTAATGTAACAAGATACCAGGTTATTTTCAGCTCTTTACATTATTGATATGTGGGGATTTAATTTTGTTCCATCCTATCTCATGACATGACTGATCATTATTGTGTGAAATAGAAAACGAATTGATAGATGTTTGTCTTTTAATTAGTGGCTCTACAAATACTATGGAAGTTTCCAAGTAAGAGTAAAAAAAAAAAAAAAAAAAAGGGTAATTGTGAGATAATTAAAATAAGAATTATTGTATCTCCTTTAAAATTAGAAATGAAGTCACATCACTGTCAGATATTAAGCTTCAATGATGTTGTAACAAGAAATATAGTCACAATAACCTTTTTATTATGAAACAGGTTTACATAAAATCCACCATTTTTATTTTTATTTTATTTTAATCTCTCTCATGAAATAGATGCTCAGCGCCTTGCCACGCTGCTTCCGTTTTAAAAACACGGTGCTCCCATTGAAAACAATCGGAAAAATTATAATTATATTATAATATTATAAATTATATTAGAAGGATTTCTGAAGGATCATGTGACACTGAAGAATAAATTAAATGTTAAAATATATTAAAATAGAAAACAGTTATTTTAAACTGTAATATTTCACAATATAACTGTTTTTACTGTATTTTTGATCAAATAAATGCAGCCTTAATGAGAATAAGAGACTTATCAAAAAAAAATCTTACCAACCCCAAAGTTTTGAACAGTAGTGAACATCAGACTTACATTAATTCAACTACATTTAATTGCGCCATTAAGAAGCCTCGTAGTTAGAGAATGCCTCGGCTGCTGCAGTGAGTAGTGTGAGCATGTTCGCTTTTAGCAAAAGTTCCTATAGCTTGACCTTGCGCGGGGCACTACATAAAACAGAGGAGTAGTATGTTCATGCCAGCAGTGGCAGAGAGAGCAGAGGCACATGGGTAAATTAGCATTCCTGACCAGCGTGTAGATGAGGAGGGGTTACTGAATGTGAACCACAGCTACAGGGAGGAAAACATGTCCAGACAAACCCTGAAACACTCTAGCCAATGGAAAGCAAGGGAATGTGGGGGAGTGAGCCGCCATAAAAGAGGGGGGCCAGAGGCAAACCATAAGCAGAAATCCACTGAGAATATCCGTGCAAGACGATTATAAACATAAAGGAAACTCTAAATAACCTTGACCAAAGCAACATGGACGCAAGCCAAATATGTAGGTAAAATAATAGCCTCACTGTTGTACCAATGCAGCACTTTATATGTAGAAAACATGGTTATTGCGCAATTTAACCTCACTTGTGGACATGCATAATATATTTGACCTTTTCAAGTGAATTTTAGGAGAAAACTTGTGCCTTCTAAAGATTAGACATGAGATTTGAGAGCACTGGAGTTCAGAGTGAACATTAGGTACCTGTGGTGGCAATGCAGTCGAACCCAACGAAGGCGTAAAAGCAGGTAGCCGCTCCTGATAAGACCCCTGTGAAGCCAAAAGGCATGAACCCACCTTCACCCAGAATCTCTCTCGAAGGCAGGGGCTGTGTGGAACTGGTCAGAGAGAGTAATGTAGACATTTTTAACATGACATTTGAATTTGAATAAACATAATTTAAAGGGGAAGTGTGTCATTTCTGGAGATGGTCCTCACTGCAGAACACGAAATCCAAGGGGAGGAGTTGGATCCAGATCCAACTCCTCCCACCTTACATGTACCTAAACCTACCCATCTCCACCCCCGATCCCTAAACCCACCCCTAAACCTACCAATCTCCACCCCTTAGATCTGGATCCAACTCCGCCCCCTGGATCTTGTGTACTGCAGTGAGTTGCTACTGGATTTCTGTGACACTGAAGGGAATTGCGTAAAATATATGGAAACATACACTACCGTTCAAAATATTGGGGTCGGTAAGATTTTTTAATCTTTTTTTTAATCACAAGTCTCTTATGCTCTCTAAGGTTGAATTTATTTGATCAAAAATACAATATGTTAATATGAAGAATATTAAATACTTATTAAAGTTAAATATTATTACAATAACTAAATTTTCTATTTAAATATATTTTGAAATGTAATTTATTCCTGTGATGCAAAGCTGAATTTTCAGCATTATTACTCCAGTCTTCAGTGTCACATGATCCTTCAGAAATCATTCTAATTCCTATTATTATCAGCCACATATTTATATGCAAATTTTGGGATATCGCATTAAAAAACGCTGGATGGATACGCCAAGATGCCATAAACTCTAAAAATGCCCATAAGAAACTTATGTGCTCAATTGATTCACATTTACCGAATAAATTTCTCGATGCGCATCAAAAAAAGTCATGTGACTTTGCACAATAGGATGGCATAACTGGACTAACCAGCAGACCAATCTTGTTAGTGGCTTCTCCTACTGCAGCAACTTCCATTTTTCATTGTGATATTTGGCGCCAGTTTATCAGGAAGTTCCGTACTGCCATATTCCAGTTTTGCGCATACGATAAATTAGCAATTTTGGATGGAAACATTGAAAACAGTAGTGCTGCTTAATATTTTGGAGAAAACATGATACATTTTTTCAGGATTGTTTGATGAATAGATGAATAGAAAGTTCAAAAGAAAAGTCTTTATTTAAAATAGAAATCTATGAACATTCACTTTTGACCAATTTAATGTGTCCTTGCTGAATAAAAGTATTCAATTCTTTAAAAATAAAATCGTACTGAGTCCAAACTTTTGAATGGTAGTGTACATCTACATAGGTCAAGCATTATTATTATTATTATCATCATCTCGTTTTCTTGAGATAATGTTGATATAACTTGGTATTTGACAAGATTACAAATCACAAAATAATAAACAGAGAGCTTCCCTATGTTTGGAAGTAATTTCTTCTTTAAATAAAAACATATTCCAAGAACGTTTTCCAAAAGTCATAAAAACACGACTCACTTAAGGGTGGAACTGGTACCGTTGAGAATCTCATCAGGGTCCAGGTGCCAGTTCTTCAGCGTACCTTTGACCAGCCCGGATATGACCATGAACAGCAGCACCAGAATGTTGATGCAGGTGAACACTTTATTGACCATGGCTGACTCCTTCACCCCGAAGGCCAGCAGGCCTACAGCAAACAAAACGTAGTTCAAAACACTACGGAGCAAAGTCAACACAAAGGGACGCTAAATATATACATTGAAAAAGCTTTCATTTTTAGAATGAATGAGTGTTTCACAATCACTGTTTTAAATGTAATATTTCATCTTTTAAAAATGTATTTCACATGTTTCGCAGTAGAAGACACACAACATGGAAATTACATAGCATGCATATATATATATATATATATATATATATATATATATATATATATATATATATATATATATATAATCATTATTTATAGCATTTTATGGCCCTCTGGAATACACAATTCGTTCAGCCATGGAACCCTATGTAATTGGCGCTCTAGTCATGTTTTACCTGTTAGAGTGAGGATGATGAATACAGAAAATATATCTGGGTACTCCGCCAGAATGCCCGGAGCGTTCATGGACATGTACTGACGACAGAATTGCTCAATATGTTTTCCAATCAGCTCATCAAATGTGGCACTCCAAGCTCGGGCAACGCTTGAGGTTCCTGAGAACGTTTTACAGATTATAACATAAGACATAAAGAAAGAAAAACATAAGGAAATGTAAAACCTTCACTATACCTCAGTTTACAGACTCACATATACCAATTTATGCCATCTCAGTTTTAGTTTAGAGGTTTCACAGAAATAATGACTACATTAAAAAAAACAAAAAAACATATAGTAGGCCTATAGGAAAATACATGTAGTTGTTAGTGTGTCATCTCACCTATAACATATGAAAGTATAAGGTTCCAACCAGTTATAAAGGCCCATAGTTCTCCTACAGTCACGTAGCTGTACAGGTACGCTGAGCCCGTTTTTGGCACTCTCGCCCCAAACTCTGCATAACAGAGGCCCGCGAGCACCGAGGCCATGGCCGCGATGAGGAACGACAACACGATGGCCGGTCCGGAGTTTTCCCTTGCCACAGCTCCAGCGAGGACATACACCCCAGCTCCCAAAGTGCTTCCCACACCAAGAGCCACCAGGTCAAAGGTGTTCAGGCATCGGGAGAGACGCGATTCCTCCGAGTTGCAATTGACAACCTTCACCCTCAGCAGCTGCTTCCCGAAACGCAAAAGCTTTTTCAAAACCATTGTTGATTCGATCTGATGCCAGCCTCTTTTTGTGCTTCGTTTTATTGCTGTTTCACTCTCTCAATGTTTAGAATGTTGTTCAGAAGTGTTGTTTATCTGTGGGAAGAAAACACCAAGTAATGAACTTGAGGAACTGGCAGTGGCAATCTATATATTGAAGATGATGTCAAAATGATTAGGGATGCAAAATATATCAGTGCGGCCATATCAGTATTTGCTGCAATAAATGTCACATTTGAAGGATATTGGAACCATTCCTTTTAAAATAAATCAATAAATTATAGCCAAATAATGATTATGTTGTTGGACAAAAGCAAAACAAAACCATTAAATGTTAAAAAAGTGGGGGAAAAAAATAAAATTAAAATATTGATCACCCCCCAAAAAACAAAAGAGAGCAGCATGAACATTCTTCAAAATTTCTTCTTTTTGTTGAAAAAAGTCTCATGGATTTAGAGAGAGTAAATTATGACTTCAGTACGTCAAACGACTGGGTAACAATGTTACGATATGAAAGTACTGTAATCCAATCATTTTGTCTGATAAAGCTTATATATTTTGTCCAAGAAAGATTTAAAATTTTTGCTTAAAATTCATTTCCACACAAAATACATTTCCAGAGATGAACCTAAATGCTTCAGCAATCATATAGCTTAGCGGTTAATTGTTACACCTTCCCAGTTTGAACAAAGTAACTAGGCATTTTCCAGATATTTTTCACCAGAGATAAGAGCAAACATTACATCATTTTGCTAAGCTGCAGGACACAAACCAGCACATTTGTGGGGAGGATAGCAGCTGTTAAGATTTTTAAGGGCCTAAAAACGTGCAGAGCACTGACACATTAAACTTGTAGCCAAACACTAGCCAAAAAAAAGTGTGTTTTTGATAATACTGCAAGAAAAGCACAATGGCCAAGAGTCAAAATGTACTGTACTGTGCGTACAAATGGGCGGCAGCTCTCCAGTCAATAAGTTCATACAGCTGCACTGTCTCCAGTCTAAGTACTGAACATTTTTCCCAAGTGTTGAGTAACATAGAGAGAAATCCATAAAATGTGACTGGTGGCAGAGCTGGAGAGGCCCACCGGGGGATAATCTATCATATTCACACGAACTGACATGTTACGCAACCGAGAGCGGATCTTAATGGCAAAAATACACGCAAATGCAAAAGAACAACTGGGATCTGTGTTCACAAGCACTGTGAGACCAGCCTGTTCTGAGAAGCTAATTTCATGCAAATGAATCTCTCTATGTGAAGCAACCATCACACTACAGATGTATGTACAGCAGTAAATTTGGTATTTTTCTCACACAATAAAGGAAAAATACCTTTCAGGAGTAACTAACTAAAAGTTGTCACTCTACTGCATTTTACAAAAGTATGACAGTAGCTCAGCTTATATAAAAATAGTGCAGCTTTTTTTAGCCAACTTTTTCCCCAAGCTAATTTTGCACATGTATATAATTATAGTACAATAAAGCACTGTTTTTTGAGACATGTTTTTGCAATAATCCAATAAAGATTAATAACTCTTCACTTATGCCTAGCATTGGGAAGCACACTTCAAAAAGTGCTCTGCTTAAGGTCTATAGTTTTAATCTAGTCGTAGCTGGTCAACCAGTTGGTCCCTCAGTCTGACCCCAATGTCCCTAAACCAGTAAAATAGGCATGACCAAGCTAGGAGATACAACTAGAAATCCAGTTTAGGCTGGTTTAAGCTATTTTTAGCAGGGTAATTGAGATCCTCATTGTTTTTGTCCTATAGATATTGATTACTCTGAGAACAAATACATTTAGATTTTGTTAGAAACACGTAGCATAGCTAACCACTTTTCTTTAAATAGTAGCTTGATTACAGTTTAACTACTTCAAACTATGAGTAACTTGAGAGGCTTTGGTTTGAAATTAAGTACAAGTGTATAAATTAAGCTACTGTGAATCATGACCCAGTTATTTTTCTTTGTGGCTCCCATCTAAACAGCAAAGGGAACATAAGGAGTCACTTCCTGTCACACAAGCCACTCTTAAATGGAAAGTTCCACAGACCAGACGTAGAGGTTGCGACCTTTTCTTTCTCTGCTTCGGGGGCTATCGGATGTCTTGGATGTCATTAACATGGATCACACAACATGGAAGCAGGTTAGTAGAGTCACTCAAGCAGTACTGCACCTTTAACTGTTGTCATCTAAATCACGCAAGCATGGCATGAGGGCCTGACTGGAACAAACCTGTTGCTGAAACAGTGCAAACACAAGCTATAGCTAAACGGTTTCAGGAGAAACCAGTGTTGTATCCAAGAATTTATGACACTGTGTGAACATGAAGAAAATGTATGTTTCTATATACGAGATATATATGAAAAAAAATTGCAATATATGGGAAAACATCCCTAAAATATGCTTTGCTTAAAACACTTGACATGACCAATTAATTTCGACAAATATATATATATATATGTATTTGCTACATCAATTAGATAATAATATATAATAGTACATAAATACTGTTTAGATTAAGTTTAGCTAAATAATTAAGCTTGATATAATTTTGAAAAGATGCACAATCATTTCCTATGGTTTCTATCCAGGCGTGAATCAAAGTAATCCAAGCACAAGCTGTTCCTGAGTTGGAGTTCTGTCCTGTTGGACCTCATTCAGATGTCCCAACATTCACTGAGTGAGCTGGTCTAAACTGCTCTAATAGTGTGACATCAGACATGTTGAGATATATGTCAGGCATTTTGGACGAGATTTATTGCACACTTCAATTATCATTATGAACCTGAGGCTTTACTCACAAACAATGTTTTTTTAGAGAGCACATGAAAAGCTCTGCTTAAATCTATTAGATTTTGTCCTTAAGAAAGACCCTACTAATCTCACAATGTCTCCTCAAGAGTTTCAGAACCGATTTCAAAAATGTCTCAACGTATTGAGTTTGCCAAGACCCTACAGCCTGCAATCAAAAGTCATGCTAAGTTCATTCCAAGAACATTTTGAGATGCTCAGAACAGTTAACAGCATTTCCACTGCCGAGTTGAGTTGTCCTTTGCATTTTGTCATGCTTAAATGGACAAATATACACAAAATGAAGTCCTCAATGTTAATCAAACAACAAAAGAAAAAGAGAAAATTACTCACTGCTCTTGACTGAACATCTTTCATAGTTTAATAAGAATCAATATTTAATTCATACAGTGAAGACTATGCAGTGTTATTTTACATTTGATTACTTTATGTAATTTTTGTACCTAAAATTTTATGGTCGGACCGACCTGAAAATCAAAGCAGTTCATTTCATTTGTCTCTTTAAATTGTACTTATTTGTGCTGCTCGTAATTAATTTATTTGTTCTTGTTTTATTACTGACTGCTTACTTGTGTTTATTAATGTTTGAACTTTATATTAGTTATCTTAGTAGTTTTGGTTGTGAAATTGTAATGAAGAATTGAGAAATTTCACTGGTCTCAAAAATGTTATTGTTGTATAAATCTTATTTCTTAGAATACAATGTTGATAAGGGTCAAAAGCTACAGAGCCACACATGTGTGCGTGGGGGGGGGGGGGGGGGTAAATTATATTATACTAATTTGTTAACTGTTTTAGATAAATCATGGCCACATGTACTACTTTGTTCACTCGTTTTAATATAGTTAAATCATTGGTAAAATGACGGAACGAATAAATAAATCATGGGAGCGAATTAGAACAGTATGGCTATGATTTACCTAAAACAATTGAATTTGTTTTCTCATGTCATGTGCAGGCTCTGTAAAAAAATAATGAAAACAATATGGGTTGTTTTCTGGGAATCTAAACAACAGTAAAATCTTTAGCATTGAACCTTGGTATGCTATCAACGTTAATTTCATAGCTTTACACACTTACTGTGTGTGCCAACGTCTCAATTGTTTCTACTTTTAATCCTCCCAGGCATTTTAGTGAGAAATATCTGAGACAAAATTTAAATAAAACACAACCAAGATCTCCATTAGCATAGCATTTGAGTAAATCTTCTTCTTGAATGGCATCATACACTTTGCAGTACTCTGTCCGCAGGAAACCGTATGGAAAAAATCACATCTACATAAATCCTCATAGCTTCATCTGACAGCAGGGTTGTGTAAGGTTAATAGTGCCATCATTTACCATTCTGGCTCAGTCAGGACGAGTGAGGTGACCATGGACACACACGTAGTTTATCTGGCTAAATTAAGCAGGTGGGTAGAGCAGGGGTGTGTTGCTTGGGAACCAATCAGTGGGCGACTTTATGTTATGGTGTTTTAGCCTTGGAATGCTTGTGCCTTTTTATTTCACTTTTAATCACAACATTTCTTCAATAAAATCCCATCAGCATGTGAACTAGACATACTGATCCTACGCTAGCATCAATATGGGCTTGAGTACTGACGTCACAGACGTTTGGTGTATGATAACAACCACAACACAAGCCCCTTCTAGAAACAGCAAGGCTTCAGATAGGGAATAGGGTCAAGGACACAGTGTCTACCCAGAAAGAAAATGTTTTGTTGACGTGTTTTTGTGAAGGTCTGTCCAACCATATGAGCATGTTTAGAGTGGGCGCAATGTACCTGGCACCGTCCGACTACCATTAGCTCAGAAACTTGTGACTGCTATTTTGCTTTGGAATGTATGTGACAAACATTATTCAGTTTTAGTCTTTGGCAGGAATGTCTAAACTCATTTAGGATGTGCTCGCAGCCAACCGACGGGAAGAAAAAACTCCCTCTGTCTGACCCATCCACTTCTATTTTATAAAACAGTCAACAAGAAAACGATCCTCAAGCATGTCAAGGCATCACAATACTCTTTCACTCAAATAACTCAATATTATAAGAAAACATGCTTTTTCTATTTTTTTTTCTTCAGGACCTTCTAGTACATCTTAAAGTCTTGGGCCTAGTTGTTTATAATGGCAACATGAAGTTCCACTCAATGGCTTAAAACAATTAAATCCGTGTCTCGTCCTCCAGATAAAGACCAATGACTCTTTAAAAAGGACGAGAGACGTGAAACAGGAGGACAGCCAAGGTGGATAGAGTCTCAGCTGTCTGTCATTGGGAGCAAAGCCAGTTCTCTACCTGTGACACTGTCTACTAACCTTCCCATGAACACGAAGCACGTTCTATGTAGACATACCATAGTTACACTAACGAGACATGAAAAAGACTATAAATTAAAGGTTGAAGAGGACAGGCAGCCAGATTAGATTTAAAGTTCACCCTACTATACTCACCATCAAGTTGTTCCAAACCTGTATGAATTTCTTTCTTCTGCTGAACACAAAATAAATATTTTGAGCGGTAACCAAATGGTTGATGGGCCCCATTGACTTCCATAGTATTTTTTTTCCCCCATTCTATGGTAGTCAATGGGGTTCATCAACTGTAGGATTGAGGGATGTAGAATATTGTCATTCAGAATAAGGCATTAATATATGCTTTACAAGTACTAATAAAAAGCCAGTATCCTAGTAAAATGCATGCTAATAAGCAACTAGCTAAAAGCGAGAAATGGACCCTAAACTAAAGTGTTACCAGAAATGTATACAGGTTTAGAACAACTTAAGGGTGAAAAAATAATGACAGAATTTGAAAATCCCTTTAATGCAAGCAAGTAAATAAGTAATTACAATTCACTTTTGAACACACACAAAAAAAACGAAATCTAAATTATTTTATGTATTACACACTATATAGATACACACATATATGAAAGAGTAAAATATATACATTTATTTATATGGCTAAGTTAATCAAACATTAATATTAAATACC
This sequence comes from Squalius cephalus, assembly GCF_949319135.1. Taxonomy (NCBI): domain Eukaryota; kingdom Metazoa; phylum Chordata; class Actinopteri; order Cypriniformes; family Leuciscidae; genus Squalius; species Squalius cephalus. The sequence goes on from NC_137145.1 coordinate 15,827,434, forward strand.
TAGGCCTATATAGAAATTAAATATTTAAGCCAGGCTGTTTTTGTAAATAAGAATTTGTTCTCAAGTGACTTGCCTGATAAAATAGTGAAATGAAAATATATTATAAACATGTCATTTTCAAACAAAGTTTTACTGATGAGTAATGACTGATCAAAAATTAGATGCAAATACTGATTATGGCACTAGGTAAATGTCTGTCTGTGGCCTCAAAATGAGAGGCTGTTCGCTGATCCATGTTTATACGTGAATAAAAGCCTAAATCAAATCTGTTCATCATACTGTACATTAAAACGATAGTGTCTCTTCAGAAAACTTGGGACTAAACCGCTCGATTCATATGGATTCGTTTTACAATCTCTTTATGAACTTTTTGAAGCGTCAAAATGTTTGTTGCATAGCTGCAAATGCAGAGACAGAAAGCTCTCAGATTTCATCAAAAAGATCTTCATTTGTGCTCTGAAGATGAACGAAAGTCTTACGGGTTTGGAATGGCATTAGCATGAGTAAATGACAGAATTTTCATTTTTGAGTGAACTAACCCTTTAATGTGTGCTAACATCTGTTGGAACAAGTTTAAATAATTTAAGAAATAAGGAATATTACCTCTTCCTTAGCATTAATAACCCCATCTAAACACCTTTTTGCAGTTTTTGCAATGTTTATAGAAAAAACATTAATTGACTGTGCATAACTGCAATGTTATTTATTGCGCTTGTGGCTTCAGATCTTGCAACTGCGACTTAATTTCTCAGTCATGATATCATTTGAAAAATGTAGATATTGCAGCAAAAGTGGAATTAGAATCTGTGAACCTTTTACCAAGATATACTAGTCTAACATCAATATTAACAATCTAATAGTTAGTTTATAACTAGGGATGTCCCGATCAGGTTTTTTTGCCCTCGAGTCCGAGTCCGAGTCATTTGATTTTGAGTATCTGCCGATACCGAGTCCCGATCCGATACTTAATACATAAAAAAAGAATAAAGAAGAGCGAAAAAACAGATCCAGGATGTTCCTTATTTTTTATTTAATTCACCTTATTTTAACATTCAACAACTCTGTTAACAAACAGAGCACTTCTGTGAGGTAGCTTGAACAATCAAGTAATACATAAATTCTTCACTTTTGGACTTTAGTGCAACAGTAAATATAAAAAAAGTCTAATATATAAACAAATAGCACCTCAACTTAAAATACCCGGCAGGCATGTAAACAAATAAAAAATAAAAAGTGCTACAGTGTTTGCAAAGCCAGTAATGTGCTTTTAGGAACTGCACTCCTAACTCTTACGCCGGTTTCACACTGCACTGTTAGCAGAGCGTGCAGCGCGTATTTTTTTTCGCCGCCCATGTTACCAGATTAAACCAGGCTTTAGAGCATTCACACCGCGCGCAGAGGCGGCGCGGCAGTGCCGCGATCGTTTCGGCGCCGAGTCTATTTTTGCTGCGCCGCTTTTGCTGAATTAAAGTGACAATACATTGATCATGGCCAAAATACACCGCAGTTTTATCCAAAAAGTGCATTGATGATATCTATTGTGTTTTAAACAGTCAATCAAATGACCAACAGCAATTTAAAAAGAAAACAAATGTCCAAAAACAAACTTGTTGCCATAACAATAAAATCAAAGATGAAACAAAAGTTATATAAATGAAATTATTAATAAAATAAGCTTCTTGACAAGTCTTTTCTCTTAAATGTATTTGAAAACGAAAAAAAGCAATGCCAACTTATCCATTATAGAGTAGCCTACTCTGTCTGTAGCCTACACAACCCGCGGTTCAGCCGCGCGTGACAAACGCTGCCAGTGTGAAAGCAAAACGCACGTGTCCTGCTCCTGCTCACCATACGCACTGCTCCTGCGCTGCTTACTAACGCGTGCAATGTGAAACCGGCGTAACTCTGTGCCACCGCATAAATATTGATGTGTTAAAAAATAATGAGAATATATATATCCGAGTCCTGATCGGGAGGTAACGTCCGATTCCGATCGAGTCTGAAAACACGTGATCGGGCCCGATTTCCGATCATGTGATCGGATCGGGACATCCCTATTTATAACCATTTTCTAATGCATTTTATTGCTTCAAATTGATCTAGCTACTCACATTTGATGACAGACACCCTAATTGGCTGATTGTGACTTAACTACTCATTCATTTTCAATTACATGCCTTGGACTGAACCTGCAACCTTTATGACAGCAGCCCAGGTTCTAAACCACTAGGCCACCACTTCCGCCACAGTCGAGGCTTGTTTTTAGCACGTTATACGTGGGATGTCAGGTAACACGTTATATGTTGGGGGTATAGATAAATACACGTGACCAAATTACGAGAAATGCACAAATCAATTAGTTTACATAACACAGAAAACCTGCAGGATGAGCCATGAGGTCACGAGTCACAGATATAAATAAGCAAAACACTTCTACTTCCTACTAGCTAGCTAGCTCATGCTATCTGATTACTTTGGGTTTGAGAGGACAAATAAATAAATAATTTTAGTTCTTGTAGTGATCTTCACATTGCACCATCACAATAAATACCTTTCAAGGGATGTAATAATATTATAAGGGCCAACAACATCTAGTTTGGGATTCATTCAGACACGCACCCACACATAAATATTTTAGTGTAGTATCTATGGTATCAAATAAAGAACATACCACAAACGGTCAAAGATCATCGGAGCTGTTTTCTATGCTCTTGACTGTGATCTATGTAATATGGAAACATTCAACAGGTTCATCTAAAAACCACTAAACATTTGACAGTGAATAATTTCTCTGTCCTACAATCAGCCAGCGAGGACTTACTGAAGCAATCAGGAGCATTAAAAGAGCTCTTTGTTGTAGAAACCATCTGGTCTGAGGAAGAAACATTTCACATACAGTGACTCAGCTGTAGTAAATAAAGACCCTCTACTGGCCCCATTGGACAGAAAACTTCACGTGGTAGAGCACTTGCATTGTTTACATATAAATACAGCTCATGGTGTGTGTTAGTCAGTGTTGATGGTGCGATGTTTTCCATTATAGCAATGAAAAAGCATTGTTTATTAACATTTATATATATATTTGCAGCACAAAAAGTGTTTAACCCAGTATAAGACTGTTTTAATCTTCACCAACTGAACAAAATATGCTAAATGATTATAATATAAATTATATAATGACTGTCTGTTTAAATTTTTTCGATCGTTTTGGCAGTAATATCTTTAGACTAGCTACTGCATCTCTTATGACATGAGGTGACATGCCGCTCTTTTAGATCAGTTTACTCTTACTAGAAGAAGAGACTCTGGTATCACTTATAAATAGAAAAGATTTACCTACAGAGAATTTTCCTGCATTTTATTATTTAAAACAAGTAGACTTAACCACATTTGTGTCATTATTTTATTGTATTCTATTTTTATTTTTATTAAATATTTCATTTTACCATTTCAGTATTTTATTTACATGTAATAATCTATGCGTATCCTCCATAACAAAAACTATTTTATGTTTTTTGGCATATGACGACATGCAACAGATGATCTGTCTGTTGTTACTTCTTATGATTTAAATAATCAGCAAACGAACTGTGCAACGACTAAAAGGTTATTATGCAAGCCTGCGTCTCACAGTAAACCACAGGCTTTAGGAGCGGCAACTTTCCATAAACCTACAATCCTTTTCAATGTCCGCTATCCCCTTTCCTCCTGCAGGACAGACCACATTAGAAGGCGGGACGCGGGAGACCCCGTGCGCCCCGTCCCACGTTTTGCTGCCCTGGGTGATAAGGGAGCACTGCATGTGAAGTAGTTAAACCACCATGTGCTGCCGCGGACCTCCCGTTGATTCACTTTTCACTTTAATAATAACTAAAACAAGAGCGTAATGACCAAATAAACTTCCATAACTGATGGAGGTTTTAATAAAAACGCCTGCAAGGAAACTGTTAGCTGAAACAGATGTTGGGTCTTACCGTGCAGCTGGTCTCAGCGCAGATCAGACTGGATCCAGTGATACTTGTGTTGCAGGAAAACTTCCCTCAGATTGTGTCCTCCACCTCCAGCTGAGGCTTCTGTCTGTGGTTATGTGGGCTGAGTCTCCTGACAGGTGGTGTGAGTGTGTGTGCGTGTGTGGGGGTCATTTGTGATATGTAAGGGACATGGATCGGGTTTCACTGAGGTTTTGTAAATGCTCCTCCCGACTTTTACTATTCGCTGGAGAGAAACTGCAATTTTTACAAGGCATTTTTACAATAGAACACTATAGGAAATTCTAGGTCTAATTGTTTTGGAAAATAATGTTTAACTTTGCAAATATTTGCATTAATTTACATGTAGCTAATTTTATTTGTATGCCTAATATTTTGAAAACATAAACCGTTTTGTGTCTCGTCACACGAATCACATAAATGCTCTGAAATGTTTGAGAGAAAAAGTTTTTTCGCTGCTAGGGGTCGCTAACCTCTTACAATAACAAAGGCGTAGATGACGCATAAGGGAATTATGGAACTTGTCGTCATGCCGATGAATGGATAAACATGGATTTATGGATGAGTGATTTATGGATGAGTGAATACAAAGATGTTTTTAATATGACTGTCTGTGGTATGAAGCAGGGCGCGATTGCTAATGAGAGAGATATCAGCGCCCCACGCGAGTCCCGCGGCGCGGAGGACATTTCATTCTACGGAACTACCTGCAAGTGCTTAATTAATACTCACACAGGTCAGTTTATTTGAAAAATGAAACTTGTGAGATAACGCGGATATTACGTCATTGACAGGCGACAAGTGAACATGGACGAACCATTTTTTAAATTGGAATTTCTCTGAAATTAAAATTCTTTGGAAACTTTTGGGATATTGTAAGTACACAACTGCAGGAAATATATCACACTGTGCAAGTGATTTTTGTATATTTTATTTTTATTTTATTTTGTATATTTTATATTTTATTTACATACTGTAGCTTTAAACAGTCTCATCTTACCTCACTCTCTTCAATTGAAGAGAATTCTTCAACCCGATCCATGTCCCTTACATATCACAAATGACCCCCACACACGCACACACACTCACACCACCTGTCAGGAGACTCAGCCCACATAACCACAGACAGAAGCCTCAGCTGGAGGTGGAGGACACAATCTGAGGGAAGTTTTCCTGCAACACAAGTATCACTGGATCCAGTCTGATCTGCGCTGAGACCAGCTGCACGGTAAGACCCAACATCTGTTTCAGCTAACAGTTTCCGTGCAGGCGTTTTTATTAAAACTTCCATCAGTTATGGAAGTTTATTTGGTCATTACGCTCATCTCAAGCTGGTAGCTGGTCCAAGCTGGTCATTAGCTGGTCCATGCTGGTGGGGACCTGGATGAGCTGGTGGAACCATTTCTGATAGCATTTGATGTGCGTGTTACATCTGGGAGTATTTTTTAGTTAGTGTTTGCTCATCTGCAATACGTCTATGAAATGTGAGTATTTGCAGTGTGTTGTCAAACTGATGAAGTTGTTTTCTTAATTTTCTGGTGTTTTTCTAATTTGCATGTGTTTTCTTCAGTTGCAGCGCGTTGAGCTCTCGCCACCATACATTTAATGTAACATATGCTTTGAGTAATTTGTGAAATTGCTATATTAAAGACAATGAAACAGTTGAATGATGAAAAATGATCATAATTCATACACAAGTAAGATGAAAATGAATACAGATCAAATGCCTAGTGAATATGCAATTTTTAATACTAAGTTAAATATGTAAACAGATATTAAAAAAATTAAACATAAAATGAAACAAATGTAAAAAATAATTATAATTCATACTAGGTAAAAATACAGAGCAAAGCAATACAGCGTAAATGTGCCATTTTAAATATTAAGTTAAATAGGTAAACAGATATTTTAAAAATATAATTCATACATAGTTAAGACAAAAAATACAGAGTACATATGCACCTTTAAATGCTAAATACCATAGGTAAAATGTAATAAAATACTGTAGTTGAAATAAAATGCTAACATACTATAATTGTTTAAAATAATTGTTTTTGCACCTAGCTACTGTTTAGTAAAGTTTTACTGTTTAAAAAATATCATAACACATGTGACACATTATCATATGTGTAAGCTAACTTTTTACAGTAATTTTGTGGTGCTGTTATAGAGCATCTTATTTAATAATATTTTCAATTAGATTAAATGTCCCTTTCAACAGTGTTTGGAAACATGCAGATGTATTTTTCGTTGGTGAAGTTAATGTGCAAGCATTTGTTCACTATTTCGGTTGGTGAAACTGCCCGTAACTGACCAAAATTAGAAGAGCATACTAAAATGTGAGGAAGAAAAACCCTTGATCTTCCATTCTGCAAAAGGGGCACATCAACAGGACATATTTCTTTTATCAGCACAATGCATCTCTCTGACTCTTCAATTCTCAAAGTTAAGATCTTGCTGACAATGCCAAATGTTCCATCCTTCAAGACCACAACATTGTCATTTGACCTGACTGGTTTTAGGTAATCTGTGGAGTGAATGACCTCAGTGTTCACTATTAGTCGGCAGTAAACGTTACACTCTATACCGATAGGCATGTTTTGAACAATTTGCCTCACAGCAACTTCCTCCTCAAAACTGAATGTCAAAACTGCAGCAGAGCCAAGTAAACAGACATCACCAACTGAGTTAGAATGCTTAAGTCTGTTTGTTTCAGTCACATCTTTACAAAACTCGAGTACGCTCTCGCTGATTGTGTCTGTGCTAGCTAACATGGGAAGAATTTTACTCATTATAAACTTAACAATTTGAAGTGGTGCTCCCCTGGCATTTTTAACAAGTCTTACAAGCTTTCCATTGCCATTTTCAAAATTAAAGGCTGAATGCGCCCAAAGAGGTCCCCAATTTTTCACACTCGCTGACAAATGATGTAGTAAGTGGACATTAAATGTCATAGACTTTTCTCCATACAGCATCTGAAAGCGAAATGCAAACTCAAGGAGTAGTAGGTCTGCTGCATTTACATCATCTTTTGAAATGCTGTCACTCAGAAGCAGGTATACAGCTTGCACTAATAGCGCAAAATGGCAAAGATATTTTGATGGGAGAATATCTTTCAAGCAAGGCAATGCATAAAAAAGAAGCCAAGCTCTCCACTCAGCAGCCTTCCAGTACTTTCTGTCACTGAGATCCCTGGGGAGTCTGCGAATATACTGAGGGGTTTTTATTTTAGACAAGCGTCCATTTATAACACGTTGATTGTCCGGAGAGCCAATGTAGAACTCACTACCATATTCCTCCAGCCACAACTTTGACAATTGTTTAGTCACACCAAGTAAAACGCAATGCATATAATCTGGCACAAATCCATGAACCACATCAAAATATGGTAAATTGACCAATGGTGATAGGCCCTTAACCCCTCTGATAGGATGTCCACCTCTAACAGCCTCCTCCATGTCATGGATCATTTCTGATGCATTTCTGTCAGCATGTTGCTCTTCACTAACAGGGTACCTGACTGCTCCGCAGATATATTTTCCTGGATGGTAACAGAACCCACAACCATAGTAGCCATTAAACTGAGTGAGGTTTTGCATCAAGGGTCAAGCAACAGAGTCCACACAACAGCATAACCCTACCAGTTTACTTTTTATCCATGAATTTGTGATTTTGTTCCACCACATTACCCCATCTACAACCAATTTTTTTGCGTGCTCTACAAATTTGTCAAGAAATATGTCCATCCTTGGTTCCCCTTTCCCATGCCACAAACCAGCAAGTATCATGTTTTCTCTACGTTCGGCAGGTGGAATTTCATTAATAGCCAGCTGTATTGGCCAGATTGATGTACCTGAGTCTTCCGTCTGAATTGAACACATATGAAAGGTTATCCTTATTGTGCAGAATTCCACCTTGGCGCGAGAGCTCTTTGTACATATCGACCATCATAAATGTCCCTGAGTACGTTCTCTGATGTTGCTCTTGTAAATCTCAAATTGAGTGAATTTCTGAAGTTGTCATTTTCAAGGAATGACTTAACCTGTAAATCAACTGGTAAAGTTACAAAGTAACTCTGGCTTTTCAGATCTTGGGTACTGTTTGTCTTGTTACAGTGTGAACGCACACAGTGTTTCCTCTGATTATTGTTTTTATGACTTGCAAGATGTGACTGACAGAATGTACAAAGGAAATTAAGTTCTGTTCTCTGACTGAAGTGTGTGAACACCTTACTAAGCATGTGCTTACTGGCTGGCAGTACTGTTTTAGAGAAAACAAAATTACGGTAATCAGTTTTCAAAAGGTCAAGCAGTGCAGCAAATGATAAATTGTGCCTTAGTGTGAATGTTATGAGCAGCAGGAGGAGTTCAGCCTTTGTAATTGAGAGAAATGTGCATACTGGGTCATTTAGATTTTCATCAAATTTTGGACCAGTATCATGTGCAAATGACTGGCTTTCTTCTCCATCATGTTCCTCAACATCTCTGCCTTCATCACTTTCATCGGCTTCAGTGACTTCCCCATCACTTGCCGTTTCACTGTCACCATCTACAGTTTCCTTCCTCCAATTCCATTGCTTCTCCGTCGCTTGCTTCGTTTGTCTCACTTTCTTCCTCATTATGTACTTCAGTGCCATTTACACTATTTCTGTCCTCTAGTTCAGGGTGCTCATTGTTAGATGGTCCAGGTGCGTCATTGTTGGAGCTATAAGTGTTTGATCTAAATGTTGTTGTCCTTGGCAACAGATAAGTAGTGTCTGGCTCCAGGTACTGCTTATACCTCTTCATTTTAGTCCCTCTGTTGTTGTCTGGTTCTTAAACTCTGTTAAACAATGTAACGTTAAGGTTGCAACGAGACATAGGCCTACCATATTTGTGCCGAACAAATTGTTATTTTTATTTATTTGATTATCCTACAATATTAAACAGAGTAGACTTTTCACTCACCACCATGAGTCTCTGTAAATAGTGAGAATCATAGCCTTTGTGGACCTCTAGTATCTGTCAGAAATAGCTGGTGCTAGCGCCATCTAAGGGTCAACTAAATTCTGTCAAAAAATATTAATTAATAAAAGTTAATTAAATACAATTAGAAAAATTTGGGAAGAATATAAGAGTAACAGATTGTTTTTGTCACTTACATTGGTGGAGCTTTAATTCACTTGAAAAAAAAACCCTGAATGTGCGTATCCATGCGCAACTACTGCGCGAGCCACAAAGTGTCGCACACACGTCACGTATTTAACGGTAATTTTTCGAATCGGCTTCTATCTGTCATGATTCCTGTCTTGTGTTTCCCTCGTCTTGTGTGGACTTTAGTTATTTCCTGTTCTGTGTCATGTTTTGTAGTCCTTTGTAGTTTTTCTAGTTTATTAGTATCCCCAGGTGTTTCTAATTAGCCACACCCCCTTGTTATCTTGTTTAGCTTGTTGGTCCCTGTGTATTTATAGCCCCTGTGTTTCACGTGTTACTTTGTCAGTTGTTGTACATGTAAGGGTTGCTTCTAGTCTTGTCATGCTCGTGGTTTTGTTTCTTTTTCCCTGAAGTTCTTTATTATTTGTTCTATGTTTATTTCATTAAAAACTTGCGCTTAGATCCTTGCTTCCGCCTGCTTTCTCCGGCACATTACAGAACAACTGACCGACTATGGATCTAGCAAGTACTAGCTGGGACCCACTGAGCAAAATTTGTTCTATTTTTCAAGATGATCGCAGCATCGAAAGTTATGTGGAGGAGTTCCTTTTTTATAGTCATCTCGTTCCTGGGAACGAGGCTAGGCTGAAGGACTGTTTCTGGAGTGGACTAGAACAGGACATTAGCTTAAATTTACCAGAGGAAGACCCCAGCTGGACCCTGGTACAGTACATTGACTTTGTCCTGCAGTTTTGTGGTTCCCCCTTCACTGTAGGGGAGGTGGAGAAGAGTCAGGTCGCTTCTGCTGATCCAGAGACTGTTCACGTCGTTTCTGCTGATCCAGAGACTGTTCACGTCGCTTCTGCTGATCCAGAGACTGTTCACGTCACTTCTGCTGATCCAGAGACTGTTCACGTCACTTCTGCTGATCCAGAGACTGTTCACGTCGCTTCTGCTGATCCAGAGACTGTTCACGTCGCTTCTGCTGATCCAGAGACTGTTCACGTCGCTTCTGCTGATCCAGAGACTGTTCACGTCGCTTCTGCTGATCCAGAGACTGTTCACGTCGCTTCTGCCGATCCAGAGACTGTTCACGTCACTTCTGCCGATCCAGAGACTGTTCACGTCACTTCTGCCGATCCAGAGCTTCACGCCATCCCAGAGTCTCCTTCACCGCTGGTCCTGCCCAGCACAAAGCCTTCACCGCTGGTCCTGCCCAGCACAAAGCCTTCACCGCTGGTCCTGCCCAGCACAAAGCCTTCACCGCTGGTCCTGCCCAGCACAAAGCCTTCACCGCTGGTCCTGCCCAGCACAAGGCCTTCACCGCTGGTTCTGCCCAGCTCAGAGCCCTCTTCGCCGCTGGTCCTGCCCAGCTCAGAGCCCTCTTCGCCGCTGGTCCTGCCCAGCTCAGAGCCCTCTTCGCCGCTGGTCCTGCCCAGCTCAGAGCCCTCCTCGCCGCTGGTCCTGCCCAGCTCAGAGCCCTCTTCGCCGCTGGTCCTGCCCAGCTCAGAGCCCTCTTCGCCGCTGGTCCTGCCCAGCTCAGAGCCCTCTTCGCCGCTGGTCCTGCCCAGCTCAGAGCCCTCTTCGCCGCTGGTCCTGCCCAGCTCAGAGCCCTCTTCGCCGCTGGTCCTGCCCAGCTCAGAGCCCTCTTCGCCGCTGGTCCTGCCCAGCTCAGAGCCCTCTTCGCCGCTGTTCCTGCCCAGCTCAGAGCCCTGTTCACGTCGCTTCTGCCGATCCAGAGACTGTTCACGTCACTTCTGCCGATCCAGAGACTGTTCACGTCACTTCTGCCGATCCAGAGCTTCACGCCATCCCAGAGTCTCCTTCACCGCTGGTCCTGCCCAGCACAAAGCCTTCACCGCTGGTCCTGCCCAGCACAAAGCCTTCACCGCTGGTCCTGCCCAGCACAAAGCCTTCACCGCTGGTCCTGCCCAGCACAAAGCCTTCACCGCTGGTCCTGCCCAGCACAAGGCCTTCACCGCTGGTTCTGCCCAGCTCAGAGCCCTCTTCGCCGCTGGTCCTGCCCAGCTCAGAGCCCTCTTCGCCGCTGGTCCTGCCCAGCTCAGAGCCCTCCTCGCCGCTGGTCCTGCCCAGCTCAGAGCCCTCTTCGCCGCTGGTCCTGCCCAGCTCAGAGCCCTCTTCGCCGCTGGTCCTGCCCAGCTCAGAGCCCTCTTCGCCGCTGGTCCTGCCCAGCTCAGAGCCCTCTTCGCCGCTGGTCCTGCCCAGCTCAGAGCCCTCTTCGCCGCTGGTCCTGCCCAGCTCAGAGCCCTCTTCGCCGCTGTTCCTGCCCAGCTCAGAGCCCTCTTCGCCGCTGGTCCTGCCCAGCTCAAAGCCCTCTTCATCGCTGGTCCAGGACTCTTTACCGGGGAGCCTCCCCAAGAAAATTTTGGGGGGGGGGCAATACACCTCCGGACCAGCCCGATCCACCAGGACCGCCAGAGGGGTGGTCTCCTGTTCCGCCCTGGCCGCCCGAAGGGTCGTCTCCGCCCTGGCCGCCCAAGGGGTCTTCACCGCCGTGGCCGCCCGAAGGGTCTTCACCGCCGTGGCCGCCCGAAGGGTCTTCACCGCCGTGGCCGCCCAAGGGGTCTTCACCGCCGTGGCCGCCCAAGGGGTCTTCACCGCCGTGGCCGCCCGAAGGGTCTTCTCCGCCGTGGCCGCCTGAAGGTTCGTCTCCGCCCTGGCCGCCTGAAGGTTCGTCTCCTCCCTGGCCGCCTGGAGGTTCGTCTCCGCCCTGGCCACCTGCTCCGCCCTGGCCGCCTGCACTACCTGCTCCGCCCTGGCCACCTGCTCCGCCCTGGCCGCCTGCACTACCTGCTCCGCCCTGGCCGCCTGCTATGCCCTGGCCGCCTGCACTGCCTGCTACGCCCTGGCCGCCTGCACTGCCTGCTACGCCCTGGCCGCCTGCACTGCCTGCTCCGCCCTGGTCTCCTGTTTTGCCACAGTCTCTAGGTCCTCTTCAATTCCACGGACCTGGCCCTCCATCCCTCCCCCATTCCACCTCTGCTCCACCACCCTCCTTGACCTTTATTTATTTTGTGTGGAGCGTCTGGAATCCGCTCCTTAAAGGGGGGGCTCTGTCATGATTCCTGTCTTGTGTTTCCCTCGTCTTGTGTGGACTTTAGTTATTTCCTGTTCTGTGTCATGTTTTGTAGTCCTTTGTAGTTTTTCTAGTTTATTAGTATCCCCAGGTGTTTCTAATTAGCCACACCCCCTTGTTATCTTGTTTAGCTTGTTGGTCCCTGTGTATTTATAGCCCCTGTGTTTCACGTGTTACTTTGTCAGTTGTTGTACATGTAAGGGTTGCTTCTAGTCTTGTCATGCTCGTGGTTTTGTTTCTTTTTCCCTGAAGTTCTTTATTATTTGTTCTATGTTTATTTCATTAAAAACTTGCGCTTAGATCCTTGCTTCCGCCTGCTTTCTCCGGCACATTACAGAATCAGATACGGAGAAGGCTTCAGATATCTGCGTTTTTAATACAAAATGTTCGCATATGTACATTATTTAGACGATGGAGTTAAAGATGTTGTTAAACGTACAGTATGGAATTTTTCGCCACTAGGGATCGCTAACCTATTTACAATAACAAACGTCAAGCCGACCGATCTAATGTTTATGGATGACTGAATACATCGATGTTTTTATCATGACTGTGATATGAAGCAGGTCGGTATTGCTAAGAGACAGCTATCAGCTCCACACGCGACGCGAGTCCAGCGGATATAAAAGGAATATGGACATTTCATTCTACCGAACTACACGCAGAATTACTACTCACAGGCCAGTTTATTAGACAAATTAAACTTGTGAGGTAACGCAGCGCTGTTTCACTTGGTCTAACATTACACTAGCACACTAAACTGCATTTGAGTGTGTTGAAATGTATGTGTTAGCCTAATGTTAGTTTGTCTGAATGAGACTAAGCTAGATCAACATTAGAATAACATACAGATCATATTCTGACATTTTATCATTGTTGAACTACAGTATATAACATTGATTAGTTTTATGTAAATGTGCTCACCTGTTTAATAAAGTACATGTAGGAGCGGTCGAAGTTTCGGACGTGAAGCTCGCGTTACTGTCTATGGGAGCTCTCGGCATCTTGAAAACACCGCGCTCATATTGATTCTCGTTTTAGTTCTCCTTTTTTATCCAAAGTCTGCGTGCCATGGTCCATAATGTTTGAACGAAACAACAACAGCGTGCAAATAGACATTGCGAACTACACATTTGTCCACGTCTGTCGCTTTGGTTACTATCAGACGGCTCTGGTTCATAGCTCTGGTTGCTATGGCAGTCTGAGCGGAAACCAGCGACAACGCGGATATGACGCCATTGACGGCGACAAAACGGAAATAAAGAAACGGGACGTGTCTTCGAATTAAATGACAAATTTCTCCTGGTTTGAAAGTTGTTGGAAACAGTCGGGATAATGCAAGTACACAACTAAAAAATATATATAACATAGATATAGTGATTTTTGCTATTTTAAAGCAAAAAAGTTACATATTGTGCCTTTAATGTTAAAGACATTAACCACTTTGACCCAAAAAATACGACGGATTTCTCGTCTCACACTTACTGGATCCTACAGAAAGGACGCTTCATAAAAGGACAAATTCTGTTGATGAAAGGTAGGCCTAAATCTTTAAATTTACAGTACTATGTCTATAAATATGCTTAATAAACAGCTTACAAAACTGAGGACGTTTTTGTGACATCTGTGAACCAGATAACTTAATGAAAAGCGCTGCTATTAATAACATATAAAGTTAACCTGTAGTTGTTGGTTGTTACCTGTATCTTAATAACCTAACGTTAATGTATTCATTTTTTAAGATGCTAAACAATATGATTTGATATCAAATTAGTTAATTTAAATGCTTTTTCAATTTTATTTTCTGCCAGTATAATACCAGGTGACCATTCCAGTTAGATATTAAAGTAAAAGAAAAAAAGGTCATTTTAATTTATGAATCAAACTAAATCTAGAGTAAAAATGGATGTTTTCATTAGTGTAATTCTAGACTGAAAATAAACAAGTACTTAGTAAGAAGAAAGCTATTCCCATTTTCCAGAAACTTGTGAGGAAATTGAAAATGTGCTGGCAACTGGGAAAAGGATTCGAGTGCCAAAGCTGCTTGATAAAAGTCCACCAGAGAACAAAACGTCAGAAAGGAAGGAAGCTAAGGATAATGCTGTAAGTGACATGAAAAGACTGCACGATGAACTCAATTCATTGTATAATTTAAATACCTCTTACTTGTGTTAGTTGTATTTTCAGGCAGCCCAGAAGGCAAGCATTGAGGAAGGAAAGCAGACATTTCTGATGGACATTTTAAAAAGAGACAAGCCTTGAAAAGGAAGCAACCACTATTTCCTCCTCATTCTACACCTAAAAGAGGAAAAAATATTGTAGATGATGAGATAACAACAAGTGAGAGTGAGGATGAACTAATTCCAAAATCAAAATTTGATGAGCTTGAGAACCGATAGAAAATCTCTAACTCGGAAATATCAAGAAGCTATTGCTGAAGGGAAGGAACTGAGGAAATTAAATGCTGAGCTTCAAACATGTTTAGTAGCCAAAATTATTTCTGGTAATTATTAATATTATTATTAGTAGCATTATCAATTCTTTTTTTTTTTTTTTTTTTTTTTTTTACACAATAATATTTGAGACTTTATGTTCCAGGAAGCAACACATCTCCAGCCTCCATCCCAGACCTTCCAGTGACAACTGGTAAGATTTTGTGCACCATAACAACAACAACAACAACAATAATAATAATAATAATAATAATAATAATAATAATAATAATAATAAAGATTACATTTACAAATAACCTGGTCAACTTATTTTAAAACTATTACATTTATAAAATCTAAAAATTAAAATCTAATTTTATTGCCTTCTCTAATTCCAGTGCTCTTAAAAACTTGCACTGTTTGTTATTCATAAGTTGAATAACTGCAGATTTTTTGTGTATATTGAATATTGTGATGCATTTTTTTTGTTTAAAGATTACAGGGAATTACTCAATGAACTGAAAAAGGCCAATTTTATTTTCTGCAGTATGTTGAGATCTCATTTTTTGCAGATTTTTTTTTCCTGTTATATCAATCATATTATTACCATTACTATTATTGTTATGTATGTTATATGATAGGGCCAGTTTAGCCATATGGATGGATTACTACCTGTGTCCTCACATGGTTAATCTGGTCCCACTGTAATTGTTATGAAAACTTCACCTCCCTAAACTGCACACCCCCTCCCGCAGAGATCAATTCTGCTGTTGATCAAAACTCTGAACAAACTTCAGATAACAATGAGGTATGATTTTAATTAAATAGAATATTTAGGAGAGGCTGGGGCTGCTTGTTACTTACTCCAGTGTTTATATTAGTTGGTTTAAGCTGGTTTACATTTTTGCATTAGGTACATACTTCAAAGCCTACAAAAAAAGCTACCGAGCATTTCCACCGTTATGTACCAGAAAAAAAAAGATTATATTTAATTGAACACACAAATGTGAGGCATTTTGTCACAATATGTGGTAAGCTGTCACAATGGAACCAGTTCAAACTTTTGGGTAAAATTTACCTTCACTGTATATTGTAGATGTTTTTCGACTGAATTAATACAAGTGTGGTTTAATTGTGTGCAAATATTACACTAAAGTTTTAAATAAAATATTGTAATATGAGTTTTGAACTAGTTGTTTGAAACAACATACAAACAAACATATTTGTAACGTGTGTAATTCAGATTTTGAGTCAAAAACGCAGTTTGTGATTGAGACAACTTTCCATTGTGATTGCCAACCTCAGTATCTCTTATGCAAGATGGATATGGCCCTCTACTTAACAAAACAACAAAAAGTCAAGAGAGAAATGTTGATTACAAATTTATAAGAATGGAGACTACAGTAGTGTTATGTTTCTTGATAAATGTTTAATTTTAAAATTGTATTTATTATAGTAATTGTATTGTTATACACCGTGAAAAATAGAGGAAGATACAGCTCAATGTAAAGGACAGCTTGTTTGTGAAAGAGCTGGCAGTGTGCATTTGGGGAACAAGCACACTGGCCAACCGAAGCCTGGAAGAAAAAAGTTGCCCCACCACAAAGATCCTAGGCCACCTCTGACACCTCACAAAGTCAGAACACTAAAAAGTAAGTGACGTGTCAACTTTAGAGAATTATGTTCAGGGCTTGACATATGAAGGGTTAACACTTTATAATAACTGCATGCTATTAATCATTAGTTAAGCATTAGTAAACAATTAATTCATCATTTATAAAGCATTAATAAGCATTAATACGCTGTTTATACTACTACTACTATGGCCGTTCATGTCGAGTGCGACAAACTGCTTCCCGTTTTGAGCGTCTCTCTTCCAGAAATGACTTGTAGGACTCCTGAGAGTCCCTGCGGCCGTTGTTAATTGCTGCACGCCAGTTGGGTCTGTCATTTGCAAGTGCCTCCCAGTTGTCCAGGTTGATGGAGAAGGCCTGAAGATCCCTCTTAATGACGTCTTTAAAACGTAAATGGGGGCGACCATGTTTGCGGGGGGCATTTGCCAGCTCGCCATACAGCAAGATTTTTGGGAGGCGGGTGTCATTCATTCGATAAATATGTCCAGTCCAACGGAGGTGGCGTTCACGAAGGATGGTGTACAGGTCACTGGAACCAGTTCTCTCAAGTATGACAGAGTTTGGCACATGGTCCTTCCAGCATACAGCCAGTATGGAGCGGAGGCAGCGAAAATGGAAGGCGTTGAGGCGATGTTCGTGCCTCCTGTAAGTTGTCCATGTCTCACTTGCATATAGTAAGGTGCTAAGTACACATGCATGGTATACACGGACTTTGAGGAGGAGTGAGAGGTTCTTGTTGTGCCAGACACGCTTGCTCAATTTTCCAAACATCGATGATGCCTTCCCAATGCGCATGTCAAGCTCTGCGTCAAGGTTATTGTTGTTTGATACTGTGGAACCCAGGTAGGTGAATTTGTCTACCACAGATAGAAGTGTGTTGTTAATGTATACTGTAGGGTTCAGGGTTGCAGGTTGGACAAGGATAACTGTCTTTTTAAGACTGATCTGCAAACCAAACTCTAGACATGCAGTGGCAAAAGATGAGCAGAGTAGTTGTAGATCTGCCTCTGAGTGGGCAACAAAGGCAGCATCATCAGCATAAAGCAGCTCACGTACCAGAACATGACGTACTTTGGTCTTCGCCCGCAGTCTGGCCAGATTGAACAGTTTTCCTGAGCTGCGGGTGTGTAGAAGGATACCCGAGTCATCAGGGAAGGCACGGCGTAGTAGGGCAGAAAAGAAAATACCGAAAAGGGTAGGAGCAAGGACACATCCCTGCTTTACTCCACACCTTATCTGGAACTCTTCAGAGCGAGTGCCTTCAGACTGTACGGTTGCCTTCATGCCCTCATGAAACTCAATGATCACCTTCAGTAACTTTGGAGGGCAGCCAAGTCTTTGTAGGATGAGGAAAAGTCCAGATCGACTAACGTAGTCAAAAGCCTTGGTCAAGTCTACAAACACCAAGAACAGAGGTTTATGCTGTTCGATACACTTTTCCTGTAGTTGACGAACACAGAACACCATGTCTGCTATGGAGCGGCCAGCACGAAACCCACACTGACTTTCAGGGAGGATACGATCAGCAAGGATTTGTAGACGTGGTAGAATAGTGCGAGCAAATATCTTGCCAGCAAGACTGAGCAGAGATATTCCTCTGAAGTTGTTACAGTCTGCACGGTCCCCCTTGTTCTTATAGATGGTGATGATGTTGGCATCTCTAAGGACATCTGGGAGATATCCACTCTTCCAGCACATCACAACCAGATGATGTAGGACAGAGGCAAGAACATCACCACCTGCCTTATAAGCCTCAGGGGGGAGGCCATCAGCTCCAGGAGACTTGTTATTTTTCAGTGCTTTAATTGCAGATTTGACTTCCTCAATGGTAATATCTGCATCCAGATCAGACATGGGGGGAGCTCAGGAACAGCAGCAGTTATTGCCAGTGTGTTGGCTGTGACAGGCTGAGCATAGAGAAGGCTATAGTGCTCTGCCCATCTCGCCAATTGAGATTCCAAATCAGTCAGAAGTTCACCTGATAGGGAACAGAGTGGAGAGGATTTTTTAGGGACTGGGCCCAAGGCTTCTTTCAGACCTTCAAAGACTCCTCGAATGTTTCCAATGGATGCACTTGACTCAATACGGTCACACAGTGTGCTCCAGTAAGCCTGCATGGCTGTGCGAGTGACCCGCTGGACATTGCGGCATGCCTGCTTCAAAGCTGCCTTATTTGAGCGAGTGTTATGCTGCAGGTAGGACAGTCTGGCTGAACGCTTAGAGTCAATTGCAGGTAGGAGCAGGCTGGCATGGGTTTTGAACCAGTCAGGCTGGCATCTGGATCGCTTTCCAAAGATGGAAAATGCAGCCTTTGTGGTAGCAGAGTGGAAGTGCTGCCAGGCAGCCGTGATGTCTGCATGATGAGGTGAGAAGTCAAAGCTGGAAGCAAGTAGTTCCTGGAACGCATGCTGCGACGCAGGAACATAGGTTGCAGAAACATCCATACGAGGAGTAGGCTTAGGCCTGGCGTAATGAAACTTGTTTGGGACCATCCTTAGTTTGCAACGTAGAAGGGCGTGATCAGTGTCACAATCTGCTGAGTGCAGTGATCGGCAGTGTGTTACTTCCTTCAAATGTTCATGCTTCACCAGTACATGGTCAAGTTGGTGCCAGCGCTTAGAACGTGGATGACGCCAGGTGACCTTGGAGGAGCCTGAGCCCTGAAAGAATGAGGAGGGGACACAGAGTTTGTGGGTGCTACAAAATTCCAGTAAGCGCTGACCGTTGTCATTCATGTTGCCATATCCATGGCTTCCCAGAATGTCAGGCCATGCACTAGAGTTAGCACCCACTCGGGCATTAAAGTCACCAAGGATCATCAAACGTTCGGTTGAGGGGGTCTTCTGAACAATGGCGCTAAGTTGATTGTAGAATGATTCCTTTACATCTAGATCAGAAGTCAGTGTAGGAGCGTAAGTGGCTATGATTGTAACTGGGCCACAGTTTGTGTGCAGGCGCAGTGAGGAGAGGCGTGAGGAGATGGGCACAGGTTTTTCCACTGAGGACAGTAGCTCGTTTTGGATTGCAAAACCAACACCGTGCATTGGTCTGTCACAGTCTGGGTATCCATTCCAGAATAAAGTATAGTTTTTTTTCCCGGACAGAGCCAACACCGGTCAGCCAGGTTTCACTCAGGGCAGCGATGGAGATGTTAAGTCGGAGTAGTTCTGCATCAATCAGGGCTGATTTACGAGGTGAGACGCAGTCCATGTCAGAACTAACACCAAGAGAACGCACATTCCAGCATGCGATGGAGGTGTAAGCGACAGTTGCAGGATGACGACCAGGTCGCGCCTGCCGTACACGCGAACCTTGCCGAGCAACGACAGCACTCTTAAGGACAGTGTTCCCGAGTTGCCAGTCGTGGAGGCTGAATGTTTGACGTCATAAAGGAGAGATGAGATGCTCATAGTAGAGAGCGCCCGGGCAAAAATTTAAGTGAAAGCATGCATGCCCAGGTCAAACTTCCACCTCTGGACTCAGCGCTACAAATTCCAACGGAACACAGATGTGTGACGGTTGGTGTAGTTATGAGTTGCCCCGCAGTGACCAACTGACTAGGTCTGTTCCATGGACTGGTGCCTTGTCGTGGCGGAACAGCTTGTGAGTCCCAATGACCCTGAGAGCTAAGCTGGCGGGGGACTTGTACCCCTGGTAGCTTTAAGCAAGCCAGACAGGTCAAAGGCGAGAGACCAGACGAAACCCAGTCCACCCTGCTAGCCCGGCAGCAGGGGCTGGTATGCTGAGTATCAGAGCGCGTCTGCTTTCATAGCACCTGAGTCGGTCTGTCTCAGTCGCCCGGTGAGCAGAAGAGCACCTCGCCAATGGTCACGGGGCAATAGACCTAGTCAGCTGTTTATAAATACAGCTATAAATGCTTTATTCTTGATTTATAAGCATATCTATAATAACTTTTTTGTGAGTTCATCTAAAGTGAGGACTATTTATGCCTTATAAAGCATTTAAAGGAACATGCCACCGTTTTTTGAAATAGGGGTTATTCACCGTCTCCCCTAGATTTATTTAGGTGGGCAAAAGCATTTTTGTTTCAGTGCATGCATTAACTTAGTCTGGCAGAGCTGCCGCTAGCTTAGCTTAGCATAGTGAATGGAATCCTATGTTGCCAGATAGCATGTCAAGAATAAAAGTGAACCAAAAAAAACAAAAAACAAAACTAACCTAATTACTTCCTGTGGCCTGCGTATTCAAAACGAGTCAAATAGCAATGCAGGTTAAGACTAGGCGATTTCCTAGGCAGATATTGACATGGGACTATATTGGGGGGAAGCACAGGCGAAGCACTGCTACTTGGGCGCAGAGATATCACGCATACACCCAAGTAGCAGTGCTTCGCCTGTGCTAACGATCAACAGTAATAATGCTCATACTGTCAAATTTAGCCTTATTCAAGAACAGCATCTATGGATATTTGTGGTAGTCGAGGCTTAAAGGATTTCTCTTGTATATGTATTTTCTTCCTAGGTTGCTTTCAAAAGTGGCTGGAGGGCAAAAATTTGGAGGAAGCAGAGCTGAAGGCCAGAACAGTGAAGCTTGGGCACTACTTGACAGAAAAAATTCAAGACATCAACAAAAAAGTTAAAAAAAGCCAAATAAGTAAATTGCTTGCTTCACTTCATAAACTACATTTATTTTTCTCTTAAGTAGTTACAATGAAATGTTTTATTGATTTAAGCTTACAAATAATTAATAATTTCATACAAATTCATACAAAAAAACCCCACATCTTTGTATTTATTATTTCATCTTTTTATTAGGTTGTTTGATTTAATAAAGATGTTAGAATGAAATTCACATAAATAAATGTAATTTTCCTCTTGAATGTGTATATTTGTGTCTGTGTGCTCCATTCTTAAAGCATAGGTTTGGTTTTATCATAAGCCTAGGGTAGGTGTTGTAACTAGCAGCTAAATTAAATCAGTGACCAGCAACATAAAACAGCTTCAAACCCTAGCTGGTTACAATTCTCAGCAAAAGAAAATCCCACAAAAACGCGACCAGCATAAGCTGGTATTGGGTGGTCTAACCAGCTACCAGCTACCAAAACACAGCTTGAACTGGTCTAGCTGGTTTTTCCACCAGGGAATGCTTAAACTGCCCTGAAATTCACGCTGTTTCTGTTAACAGTAAACCCCACCTACTTTGATTGGATTTGCCATCTCGATCATTTTGACATTGACGAGTGTTATTAGACCGCTGAGGCAGACTAAACTAAAAAATATAACTTTTGTAAAACCCTTTTTGTATTCCTAACAAATGAGCGCTGAGTAATGTGCATTATTTTATTAGCGATTAATTTAAGAAATTCCATTTAATGACAGTAAGAATTCCTCATTTTCTCAATAGGTAACGCTGTTACAAAATTGATAGGGCATTGAACATGGCGCTTAGTTTGATAAGAAAAAAAAAATGGCAGAACTGTAATATGATGATGAAGATCTAGAAGCCAAATTAAGTGAAGATCTGATAAACAGAAGTGGTTGGAAGAAGTAGATTTTCATTAAAATGAGAAATCTCAGATCATCTAAATAAGGTATGCATGTTTGGAAGCCCATTTCCAACACAAACACAGAAGAAAAAAAATATGTATTGGTAGCTCATAATTATGATAAAAAAAGTAAAAATGATGGCATACCAAGTCAAAATGATGAGATAAGCCAATTATGTAGCCTAATAATTATTGAAATGTCATAAAAATTCTAAATTATGAGGTCATTGTCAATTTGCACTTCTAATAATTATGACTTAAAGGAATAGTTCACCCAAAAACGAAAATTAGCCCATGATTTACTCACCCTCAAGTCATCCTAGGTGTATATAACATTCTTCTTTCAGACGAATACGATCGGAGTTATATTAAAAAATGTCCTGACTCTTCCAAGCTTTATAAATGGCAGTGAATTGCCTTTATTAACCCCCACAGAGCTGTGTGGATTACTTTGATCATGAATGGATGCATTTTTATGGACTTCAAAACAAATGGCCATTCACTCCCATTATAAAGCTAGGAAGAGCCAGGAAATTTTTAATATAACTCCGATTGTATTCGTCTGAAAGAAGAATCTCATATACACTTAGGATGGCTTGAGGGTGAGTAAATCATGGGCTAATTTTCATTTTTGGGTGAACTATCCCTTTAAGTCGCGGTCAAATTTACTGTCATTAATCGAATTTTCATAGGCGAATTCCAGTCATTTCAAGAACGAGAATCCACACAATCAGGAATTTCGCATGAGGACGAAAGATTTCCCAATGTCACGATGACCAACAGAAAGCTGCTTGATTTGGAAGTGACTTCTGTGTGAGCTGTGCTTCATTAATCACTACACTATTGATGATAATGGACTTTTCTCACAAAATTTTGCTAATGTGAACACTCCTTTAGTGTCTCATAATTTTGACTCATGTCATAATTATGATTTACCAGAGCATGATTATTTTCTTGTGACGTAAATTCGCATAAGCCAAGAAATAGAGAGAGAGAAAAAAAAAAAGATTCCTTTCTACATGGTTCAAGATCAGTTAAGTGCAGCTTTGAGCTGTTGGTGACACTAGATGGTTTGAGATCAAGACCACCAGCAAAGTTCAGACTCTCACCTCTCAGTCTGCCAAATATCCCTCCGGAGGGTTTAATGGGCTGCCATAGAAACAATAGGAGCATCCACACGTTTAGTGACTGTCCCCTAAAAATAGTGAAAAACCACTAGGGAGGAAAAGACAATTCCTTATAACTGCAAAGTTACATATACATAAAAACTCAAAAGTAACATCTAGCTGGGTTTAAACAAATGGCTTCTATAGAATCAAATTATGTATCACTTTCTACCTCAGGCTAAACCACACCTAGACACCTGAGGAAACTGCTGACACAACTATAAAGTGTAAAATATGCAAACACCTAACTGCATGTAAAAGATTAATTTCATAAAATTTTTACATAACTAGTGCTACTGCATAACTAGTGTAATTGCAATGTAATTGCCGTAACAAGTAAAAACATACTTGTGAGGAAAAAATGAATGAAATAGTTACACTTTGAGATAGTCATAATTTTAAGAAATAAAGTTGCAATTACAATAAGTTGCACTGAAAAATACATATAGTTGTGAGGTTACAACTACGCTGTATATAAGGAAGGAATTTATCCTGAATAATCATTAACACTTTATTTATGCAAATAAATCATTTCAAGGTTCAGGAAAACAACAACAAAAAATAAGTACATTCGTTAAAGTAGCACGTGGTTTTGTTTGCCAGCATGTCATGTTTGTTTAATTAGGGATGAGGTTGGCACATGAGCAAGACCAAACTGATGCTGGGCACAGATGCTGGATCATTTGACCCATGGCTGTGCATAAATATTTTTTGAATGTTGTTCACAATATGCTGTATGCAACCTGCTCTCAAACTATAGCCTTTGAGGGAGGGGAAAGTGTACAGAACCAATATATTTTCTTGCAGGTACTGAAGAGTGATTAACAGTTTAAAAGATCCAACTAAGAGATCCCATCCGTTTAAAAAAAGTAAAAAGAAGTGACGGCTCTTCAGGTAAGTGACTACAAAAGTCTTAACACAGCAGAGTGCACTTCAAACCCAAATCAGTGACAGTTTCACTGTTCCTGAAGGTGAAACATCACTAGAGTCCACCAATGTGCCTCGAAAGAAAACCCTTCAGCCACACAGATAAATGTACAATATTCACAGTATTTACACAGTGTGGTCCATCCAAAAATGGCCAGTGAGGTGTTCCATTGGTTTGCCTTTCATTTGTTCTCGAGGAGAGTCTTTATATCTTTAATGCCATGTTCTGACGCAACTGCGATCACGTGATCTAAAGCGTTGAGTCGTCCCAGAAGCCTAATCACATCCTTTATTTGTTCCCTATGTAGAGAAACAAGAACTGTGTTAATAAAAAAATTGAGATATAATGCGTACATTGCAGAGCAATTCAAATAACTATTATTGATATACATAAACTGACATGCAACATCTTAATTTTACTTTATATACAGATCCATGAACATATGTATACACAACCAATGTTAATTAATGATATGTTAATTTGATGTTTTTTAATATATATTTTTCTTTTCCCTCATTATAATCAGTATGTCCAAACAACAGTGGGCAGATCCCCTAGGCCTAGAAAACCACCAGACTCCCACTGAAGGCCCCTGTTTTATGTTAAACCATCATCATACTTTTACACTATGTTAATATCCGTTATATCTTTGTGTGGCATCTACAGAGATGTTGATTTAACATCATAAACCACTTTACCTTACGGTCCTCTTCTCCACGTCTGATCCAGCCACGCAGCTGCGGTACAGACTGCTGGCCAGGTGTTTCAAAAATCTGCAGAAGTTCTCAAGCTGAGGAAGAGTCTGTTGTCCTTTCAGACTGCTGAACCACTGCACAGGAAAACACTCCACCACCTGAAGGCAGGTTAGGGTTAATAGAGGGTTAGAATGACTTCATCTGTAAACACTGTTATATGGATATTAATTCCAAAAAAAGTCATACTCTGCGGCATTTCTCCACATGTTCCTCGCTGGCGTCTGTGGTCTGCAGGGCTGAGAGAATGTAGCGGTTTAGTGTGCTGTCCACGGCGAGCTCCTTCAGCGCTGACAGAGACAGGATCCCATCCCATTTTAAGATATTCCCAAGTAACTGAACACAAGAAAGAGATTCAGCAAGGAATAAGCTTGAACAATGGTAACTAAAAATATAGATGAACTGATTTAGAAGTCTCCAGAATATTAAAGACTTACCTTTACACAAGACCAAAACTGCCTCTGGGAAAAGAGGTAAGGACCAGAGTTCTTGTTCTCCATGACACTGTAAGAGGAGAAACCAAAAAACATTATCAGCATCACACTGGTTTACACAGTATATTTGGTCACAATCAAAAACTAGAAGATGCATACAAAGAGCAGCATATACAAACAGTGACAGCATGAGTGATTCAGCTTTCACACTCACTTTTTTGGAAACAGAGGCAGGAAAATGTCATCATCGAGAGTCCGTCGAATTCGCATGACTATGGTCCTTAGAAGCTCCTGAAAGATATTAGATTTTTGTTTCTCAATGACAATCAGATGCAACTAATAATTTAAACCTGTAAAGCCTGACATATGAAAGTTGTTTGAGCCTTTAGACATATCTTTTTTAAATCCTTAAAAAAAGGTTTACATATGCGATGCATCACACTTTTATGGCTCACGTAGTATGATATGGGAGAATATGTAGCTCATACGCATGCCGGAAAAAAACTGAGGTAAAAAATATGCAATTTGGTGCGGTTGCCGATATTTGCATGGCAAGTAAAATGAAATTCTGAAAGCTTGAAATATATAGCAGTTATATCTTTATAACAGTATATCAGACTACTTACACAAAATGCATATAAATATCTGTCGTCACTCTAGATCACCCAATAAGATGATATATAAATGCCTAGTTTTATGATCAAATCTCTGTAGTTTTCGTTTAGGGGGCAAAACATATAATGTAATGCAATACAATGATGATTGAGAGATGTACAATATGCACCTCAAAAGGCTGATGTATCATATTTGATACTCACATTTTAACATGATTTAACTGCCATTAGAATTTTAAAGGTTGAGAAGATATGAATATGAGTAGGGGTGGATATGTATGCATACATTGTATATGTACACATGGAAATGTCATTGTTTTAATCGTTTTATATGTTTTATGTATATTGTTATGTTGTGCTGGTGTCCTTGTGTGTGGTGTATAGTGAAGCCAAAGTTCCGGGCACTAAACTAAACTGTTTTTCTAAAAACAAATAAGTTGCTTCAGGCCAGTAAGTGTTCATCCTGAAATATTACTAACATACTCTAATGTTTAGAGTATTAAACTCAGATTTCACAGTAAAAAGACACATGTACCTTAACCTGAACAGGAAAGATTTTAGAATTATACAAAAAGGTCTTTCACATGTTAAAAATTATAAATGAGTTGTGGTACAGATGACAAAGCACGTAGTTGATTGTGTACAACAGGTTTTACAGCAAAGTTTTGATCATGTTGATAATTTACAGGCCTATCAAATATGATATGGTAGGCTTTAATGAAAATGAAAAGCAAAAATAAGAGCCTGTGGCTTTAATGCGTTACTGTCTCATCTCTTCACTGACTTGTGTGTTGCGGTTGTCGCCGTGCAGCACAGTGGGATAATCTTTGATCAGCCTCTGCATGAAAGCCACCAGTCTGGACGTCTGACTGCTGGAGAGCGGATCCCACACCTGATCCGTCAGCACTGAGAGTGGGGGATCATGTTTTAAAAGAGTGATTTAGGTCTGATATGCTGTTCTGAGTTTAAAGTAAGAACTGAACCTTTACAAAGATGGGAAATGGACAGACTAACCTGCTAGTTTAGGAAGAAGCACTCTTTCTACAATAGCAGGAAGCAGGCTGTTATCTATCTCTTCCTCTTTCTTCAGAGTGCTCTGCTCCTCACAGCCATAAAAGAGCAAAGACTCGAACCACAGCATGTACTCAAAGTTGGGACACTCCACCTGCATAGATACAAATAGCATAATTTTGGCAATTAAAGACTGAAATCTTCAGGCGATGCAAAGCAGATCACAAAAATGTGGAAATGACATGCTCTCTGTACCTCAAATGGAGACCATGAGGTGAGCTGCAGTCGAATAAGGGGGTTAAAGAGTTTGGGCAGGCACAGTCCGATGTAGGCGTCTCTGTAGCATGTAAAATACAGCTTTCTCCAGGTCTCAAAGTGAGACTTTATGTTGTCCAGAGAGTGGAAATCCTCCACCACGTCCTCAAAAACCTTCTTTGACTCATTTAAAATGCGATCTGGAAATCAAAAAGATGAAAAGGTTAATTGGGAAAAGATTGAAATGTCATCAGCAAATCTTGCATTGGTGTGTTAGGCTGGTCACCTCTCTCTAGGTTGAAGCTGGTGATGTCAGTGGACGTCTCTTCGTCATCACTAGACAGCCCCTCCTTATGCTCGGCTCTCTTGCCGTTCTGCTCTCGAGCTTGTCTCCGACGGGTTCTGTTTGGATGTGTCGAAACAGACTGACAGTTATTAAAACTGAAATACATCACAGAAAGTCTGCCTAAAGTAGATCTGGGTATTGATACAGATTTTCTGATTCAATTTATTTCAGATTCACTATGTCCTGACGTGATTTGTTTATGATTTTAATTCATTATTTATTTGGAAATATTTTAGTTACAGTGTTAAAAGGCCCACTTCCACTATCTGCCTGACTGACATTGTGACTATAACACTCACTTTTGCACATTTCCAAACATTTTTGGCCATGGTTACACAGGTTACAATACAAAGCTAATGACAATGATACTGATGAGATTAGATAACAACAGCAATAATACTAAAAAATAATAAATTAATGCATTATTTTAGTTTAGGTTTAGGCGTTTGTTTAGTTTAGAGGGTATATTTCACACACTAATAGTCAAGAGTCTACATATATAGCTTTTTTTTTGCATACCGTCTGGCTTCTCTTTCAGCTATCCTCCTCTGCTTGGCAAGCTCCTGATAGGCTGTGCGATCTCGACCGAATGAGTCCAGGTTAGGGGCCATAACAGCCTTACCTGAAACAGAAAGAACAGACATTAACCCTCAGTAAAGCTGAACTCACCAGCCCTGTTACAATCTATACTGACAGATCTAATAGTCATTACCAACTCATTAATATATCGTACTAGATGTTCATGCATTATTACACAAACGTCAGTAAAAATTACATTTTAATTTCATGCACAGTGGTTTCCCCTTTTCTGATGTCATCAGAACTAATTTCCAACTGCAAATTAATTTTACACCTGCTCAATTTCACTGGGCTGAGATGGAAACTCTCCTCCAATCACTTACCTGCTCAGCATCTAAACAATGTATCAGTGTAAACACTGATAAATAAGAAGCCAGTAAGCTTTCACCATCCGAAAGCCACATACACTTTCATTTGTCTTAATCTCTCTCACACACACACACGCACACACAGACGCACACGCAGTGTGTGTGTTATTCTGATGTGCAATTAATCATAACTGTATAACAAAAATGGAAAGGAAAAAAAAACAATGAGGCCATTCAAATAAAAACCTTCAAGATGGACTGACTTGAAAGGCTGGAAAACTCCGACGATTCATCTTTAATATCATCCTGTCTTCTCTGGACGAGACGGGACGCCCGCTGCCGAAGTAACTGGTGCATGGCGACCTCTAGCTCCAGAATAACAGGCACCTGAAAGATACGATGATTTTTGTGACAGCTGAACCAAAGACAAGGGGCCGGAGACCGAGACGAGGGGCTTAGTGTGCTCTGCTGTGGCATGAGAGAGAAAGCAGCCAAATTAAATAACTCTAGACACAAAGCCCTTTAAAGCTGGATCAAACTGGCTTCCCCTAGTGTTAATGCTTCATGGTATTAACCTTACTATGAGCCAAAAAAGAAAATGGCTGAGTAGTGTGAAACTTCTGTGAAAGCCATTGTAGGTTGTTTTTGACAAACAGCTCTTTTTCATTTAATGCAGCTGGTTAACAACACAACTGAAGTATAATTATTCAAAAGTAAGTACAGAATCAAAGACGGTTGCACAGTCAGGAGTTTAATAGAGTGCAACAGCGCCTGTTCACTTTTTCAGCTGCCTTGGTTCCGGAAGTATTTTTTCCATTCATTTTTCCCGTAGGGATTTTTAAAAAGTCCTTAAAAAAGCCAAGAGACAAACCAACCAGCTTCGAGGTGAATGACAACATTACAAACATTGATTAGCAAAAAAGTACTTGAAAATAGTACTTGAAAAAAGATACATAACTGCATACTGAATGGATTTAATGTGGGGAAAGATCTATTGATATTAAAATGATGAATAAATGAAAAACTAAAGATGCTGATTGTGTATATAGAAATATATTTTACATTAATTGCAAACTATGAATATATAAATATTATGCAGTTTGAGAGTGCAGGGAGATGATAACATCAATTATCATATGCAGTGTTTCATGGGAACGGACGGGTGCTAAAAGCAGCTATTTTGCTTGGTAACATTTTTTGATTGGTGGAGATCTCTACTGAATCATGGTAATGTAGTTTTTCACCAAGAATTCCACTGTAAAACATGTTTTAAAAAATAATAATTTGAAATAAAGCAGGCTGATGGCTTCAACAAAAGCATGTGTCATCAATTAACAAACTCATAGCTCTAAGCTCACAGTCATTTAAAAGTTATTTCAAAATCAATTCCCCTAGGGAGAAAACGAATGGGATTTTTACTTTTGGTACCCTAATGTTGCACTCTATAGTTTTCATACACATGTACCACAAATGAATGTAGATATTAACAAATTCTTGGGACAAGCTAACCTTAAGATAATGCAATCATTAAGCTATCATCAGGCATTCAAATGAGAGCTTAATGCTACAGATGCATGATTAATGCATTTTGCCTTTAAAGGACAGTATAGTCCACTGGTGGTGTAATAGATTTACCATTTGGGCTTTTTATTACTTTTAATATTTTTTAAATGGTTCAACAACACCGTAAACAAGCTACTTAGCTACCTAACGAATTGGAAGTCTCACACACAAAAAAAAGGAAGTTTGAACTATTACTTTCTAAATAACATGAAAATGTATTAGAAAAATCACAATAAAGGCATTTTTTCAACTAATAACATTTTTGGTGCTATGTTAGTTCCCAATGCATCATCATAGACACCATGATTTGTCTATAGTGCCTGTTTATAGCTGAAAGAAATGAGAGAAACAGAAAGAATCTCTTGCTGCATCAGCTAGGGGGAAAAATATGGAAGATTACAAAATAATCCATGATCTGATGGAAAATATGACCTGGTGGACTGCTGAAAATGAGTTTAACAAACATCATAAACATGAACTGTTTGAAAACATGAAATGTGATTATATATACACATTACAAGTAACTGGTGTTATTTTTACTACTAATGGTATTATAAAAAGAATACGGTCATTTTAGTTGAGATAAATACGTTTAAAGTCTAATTAACTACACAAAATTCTGACACAGGCCAATCCAATAAACTTTGAAATCATTCCAAAAGAAATACAGTAGCAAGGTCTGAAAAAAAAACAACAACTGAAAAACAAGTCAGTAAAACAAACAGCAGCAACATAAAAACAAATGCATTCATTCTTACCTTTTCACTGAAACACTCAAGCAAGTCTCCAACATACCCTCGCATTTCTTGCAAGAATCTATATTTGTCTGCGGCCTCCTGTGAGGAGCCCTCTAGGAGCTGGATGGTCTTTTTGGAGGCCTCCAGCTCCTCCTGGATCTGCTCAAAGCGCCGGGCATTGGAATTGTGCCCCTGGCGCATGAAGCTCAGCCTGGTGCACAGGGGAGTCAAAGAGAGGTTTGCTATTAGTGATGTATGGGGACATCGCCAGGGTCGCACATGTCCTGATGAAGACGGTTAGGTCTAAACAATGCAATTGAGTCAGTAAAACAGCTGCAGATTTTAGCATCTGCAAATACTCCATCCGGAGGAAGAAATATTACACTTCTGCAGAAACAGGGATACCCAGAATTAACCAGGAACAACGTGTGAGGAGATATGCGCCTTGTGTGTATCCTCACTATGCTGGAAGTCCAAAGTGCAAGGTGTCATCTTCAATGTCTGAATAGGGCAATTTTATGGGACGTGCATGAATATTATCAGGGCATTTAAAACTATAAAGTGTTGGTTATTTAAACTCCTAGGAAATACCAACTGGGCAGATTTGAACTGGCAATTTGAGGGGTTACAGTGACCGCCGATGAGAAGGCAGTTCAGACCGTACCTGTCTTTGAGACGTTTCTTTACCAGATCTGTGGTTATAGGGGTCAGGTCACAAGAGGAAATGGGATAAGGAACTGAGGGCTCTGCTTTCAAAGTCTTGCTGTTGTCGGCTCCAACTGTGATGGTGGTGTAGCTAAACGGCATGGCGTAGGACGCTCCATATGACTGCGCATCATAACTGCCTTGGTAATACATGGTTGTATCCTCGGATTGGGTGGCTTGGACCTAAAATATCAAAACAAGATGAGACAAAAGGATTGGTGTCAGCAATAAATATTGCAATTTCAAAGTACAAACTATAGTACACTGTAGGAATGTCAACAGAACTGGTATCATTCAACTTTTTTCAAATGTTTTTGAAGGCTACATTTATTTGATTAAAAACTGGAATTGAATTTGTCACATAATCCTTCAGAAATATGCTATTTGGAGTCCAAGAAACATTTCTCAAATTTGATCAATGTTTATCAATGACAAATAGTTTTACATCACTGCATCATAGTCCCCACCCACTGGCGTAACATGATGCGAGCGCCGCGTCAAATGCAAATAGAACCCATTATGATCACTGACACTGGGTGGATAAAGTATACAGATGCCCGTTCACTTTCTGAATTAATCCAAGCGCTTAAGTCTGCCGACGAGGACAAATGGAAGAGTAGATGTAAGCGTAATGGGATGTTTGCTTTGACGCGTCCTGTTTAAACAGCTCATATGCTCATTTCTGTAGAGACTTCAGAACGATACCAGCGTCAGGAACAAGTGGATAGTTAATTTTTAATTTAAAATTGGGCAGGGTTATGATACTCTGACTCACCTGCGGGATGCTAATACCCTTCCTGATCTGCTCCTGCTCCCAGCGATTCACTTCCTCATCCTGGCCATTATCTAGAGCTTCATCATCACTGCCTTCAATACCTGAATCACAACACAGACACATCCAAAACAAACACTAAGGTCAGATTATGGTTAAGTGCACATCTTTACCAGGATCTGATTTCTCACACAATTCCTATTTATAGTTATTCCAGTTAATCTTTTTTGTGTGACTTTTACTTAGTGACATGACATTTATTACAAGGACAGTCCCTCTGGAGAACAGGTGAATGGGGGTTCCTGTAATTCTACATAAACAAGTTTCAGATTACTAGAGCTCTGAACTGCATAAACTGACCGATCTCCTCCGCTATTTTCTGCCTCTGAGTCTTTATCTTGACTCCACTGAAGTTGATTCTCTTCTCATCTTCATCATCGTCACTGCCGCCGTTCTCATCTTCGTGAACAAGGCGCTTGTTCGTCGCTTCATTCTCAATCAACGGAGCCTCACCCCCGAGCTCTCGAGCCATCTGCCTACGTTTACGAGCTGCATGAATGAAGGCCGCGTCGGGGATCTCACCTGTTGAGACGTATGGCTCTTATTATTGGTCTAAACACAATGATTAATCACCTTCATGTGAATTAGGTTAACCAGAAAGAGAATGAACTAAAAGCAATTTGTTTGCCATTTAAAAAAGTGGATTTGATCACATACATTGTTTAACAACATTCAATGTTTAACCACAATACACATCAGCAGGTTCCAACCTTGAAATGTTTAATAAGCAAAAACAGCCTGATCATGCTGACGTTGGCCCTGTGACTTGCTCTACAGGTCCAGTCTGGATGTCATGGAAAAACTCACCTGGTCTAAGCGAGTTAAGGGCAGACAGAGTTTGGCTAAAGGCTCCACCCGCAGACCTTTGCTCGCCCTCCTCTTCCTGTTCCTCATTGCTGTCGACCTCCATTTCTTCTTCTCCCTGTTCACTGCTGGCTCTGCTGCCCACTAAGGGCTCCTCTTTAATTGACAGATTATAAGCAGGTCCACCTGAAACGAACAAACCAGTGAGCCAGAATACAAACTTATGTAACTAGTTAGATGGACTAGCACCAAGAATACTGAGGGTTTGTAATACTTTTGAAGGCTAAATTACCACATAAAAATAATAACTCTAGAACAAAGGGGGTCAAACTCAGAGCCGATGCCAGGACAAACAAACTGGTGGGGAGCCATACATAATTCTTCAGGTATAAGCAATTGATCACATCGGTGCGATTGTACATGAAAGGGTTAAAATCGATAGCGTTTCAGATCTGAGGGGGAAATGCCTCCTTTTGCCCCATTGTTACCCTGGGCATGGGGTCACTACGTTATCTTGTAATAATCCAAAAATTAATAGTGCTTTATTCTTATGTGTACATACCATTACAACTTAGAGTGGGGGAAGCAAACAAAGTCTTTTTTTAATAAAATGTGATGTTTTAAAGACAAAAAGCAGTCCCCTGATTCTGCTTTATAGAAATGCATGATTTAATGAAAAGATCAAAAAAAAGAAAGAAAGATGTTTAGTACCAATGCGTGTGCTTTGCTCTGGTATGGGAGTGGTGGTCTTTTCCAGATCATCCTTGTATTCTTTCTTCAGCTGCTTGACGATCTTCTTGCTGTGGTAGGATTTCTTCACACGGAACACATCAGTGTCATCTAATAGAGAGAGATATATAGTGAATCTATAAAATTCATACACTAGATGATTGAGTACATAACGCATTGCAAAAGTGCAAAGTGTATAGTATCAAAGACTTTAGATAGCATGTAATTTGGGACACAACTTCAAAGTTTTCTTCAGGGACCTCACACTTTCTGATCAATGAATGTAACTGTCCTTCTATTTTTATAATTACTGGATAAAGTTTTTCAGACTGATTCAATAATAAATCATGTAAACCGATTTGTGAACCGGTTCGACCGATTCATTGAAAATAATCAACTCAATAGCTATTTCCACCTTTGCCATGGAATTCTGATTCGTATCACTGTGACCCTGGAGCACAAAACCAGTCACAAGTCGCACGGGTATATTTGTGGCAATAGCCAAAAATACATTGTATGGGTCAAAATTATCGATTTTTCTTTTATATGGCAAAAATCATTAGAAAATTAAGTAAAGATCATGATCCATGAAGATATTTTGTAAATTTCCTACCGTAAATATATAAAATATTGCAGTGAATTCAGCACCGTCACATAAATGGACAATTTTAAAGGCAATTTTTTCAATGTTTTGATTTTTTTTGCACCCTCAGATTCCAGATTTTCAAATAGTTGTATCTCGGCTAAATATTGTCCTATCCTAACTTTATATATAAGCTTATTTATTCAGCATTCAGATGATGTATTAGTCTCAATGTCCAAAAATGTACCCATGTGACTGGTTTTGTGGTCCAGGGTCACATATGGTCTTAAGCCAATTATTGAGTAGGCTATATTTCAATATGTAAAGAGTCCTAATTGATCACTAGTTAATATAATATGCAAAGTAGCTCTCGTTTTCGGTTAGTGACTGTCACTTTAAAGACGCGAACTGTTATATCATTTAAATAGACTACAATTAGATGATGACCTGCACAGCAAAAACTTTACACGAACAATATGTGAAACATTACATTGTTTTTACGTAAATTTATTTACGTTACACGTGTCTTTTATGGCAGTTAATAAGCACCTTCATCGTCGTGGAAGCTAAGCAGACTCGCTTTAGGTTCCTCTCGGTTCTCCTTCTTTCTCTTCTTAAGTTCTTTGTTGACCTTAACAGCACCGGGCTGAAACCCGTTTCCGTGGTTGTTGAGCATGTTGGCTCCAGGAGCGGGACCAGTGCTGGACTCGCTCGGGTTCGCCGACTCTTCAGCCCCGGGCCCGCCGGACTGCTGGACCTCCTCTTTCTCCTCATCGTCCGATTCATTCCTCCGCCTGAAATTACACCTCTTAGCTTTCTTAAACATGGTTATGTAGTGTGCAACGCCTCTAGGATAGTATATACAGACTGGTTTTTAGATTTTTGCAGGGCGCCAAGGATGATAACAAATCCACCATTTTGCTTTTGCGGAAACGTTTAAGTACCTCTGTGAATGTTGGATCTGCAAAGCAGCAGCGGGAACTCGCTGCTGCCATCTAGAGGAGAGGTGCCATATCAAACAATTTGAGAAGGTTCCATGTTTTTTTGTTAGGATAAATATGTTTGCATCTCCTTTTCACTTCTGTGTGTGTGTGTGTCATTCTTTATTCCCCGGTACCGTGGTGTTCTACTCTGCTCTGCATTGATCATTGGCTTCGTTCTGATATCCAATTTTATCTAACAGTTTTTTTTTTTCAACCATAATAGCAAACTGGGGCAACCTGTCACTCATATGAGATCATAGCAATAGCAAACTACAATGATCCAATCAATTCCCGATGAACAAAATCAAGTCCCCGCCCTACATTTTTTATCTTGTTTGAGAAGCCTTTTCACTCAGATACATCACAATATGCATCTCAAGAACTATTCAAGAATTTCCGTTCCATGCCAACTTTAATGGTTACTATGGAATTTTTTTCTAATGAACAACACTGGCACATGCTTTTTTCTAAGAATTAAATTTCTAAATATTATTTTTATTTAAATATTTATAATAATTATAATATTTATAATATAATATTATAATATAAAATTTATAATAATTTTATTTAAATAAAAATTAAAAATATTCTTTAAACTGATGCAAGTTAAGCTCCATCCACACACAAAAATAAACAGGGAACGGATTTCGACAGCTGAACTATTTGCCGTCGGATTCTGTTCCCCCTATATTTCTGACACACTGAGGTTCTAATATTTATCAAATTGATGCTGTTTAAGCTCCATCCACACACAGAATAGAATAAGCATATTTTAAGCAGATACACCAACATCTCTCATCATTGGGGTGGGGGAACGGATTTCGACAGCTGAACTATTTGCTGTCGGATTCTGTTCCCCCTATGTTTCTTACACAATGAGGTTCTAATATTTATCCCTTTGCAGCTAATAAATAGCCTCAATAACCTAGTGGTCATTTCCATGACAATATTTTTTTTCAGCTTTTTGCGACCCGAGTTCAAGTCCCGGGTCGTCAAACTTTCTTATACTTTCCTATCATAATAAAAAACAAAAAAACATATTCTTTAAACTGATGCAAGTTAAGCTCCATCCATACACAAAAATAAAATCAGCATTTTTTTAAGCCATTACATCAACACCTCTCATAATGGGAGTGGGGGAACGGATTCCGACAGCTGGTTTTTTTGCCGTCGGATTCTGTTCCCCCTATATTTCTGACACACTGAGGTGCTAATATTTATCAAATTGATGCTGTTTAAGCTCCATCCACACACAATAGAATAAGCATATTTTAAGCCGATACATCAACATCTCTCATCATTGGGGTGGGGGAACGGATTTCGACAGCAGAACTATTTGCCGTCGGATTCTGTTCCCCCTATGTTTCTTACACAATGAGGTTCTAATATTTATCCCATTGCAGCTATTTGCTTG
The DNA here is from genome assembly GCF_949319135.1 of Squalius cephalus. Taxonomy (NCBI): domain Eukaryota; kingdom Metazoa; phylum Chordata; class Actinopteri; order Cypriniformes; family Leuciscidae; genus Squalius; species Squalius cephalus. The sequence continues at coordinate 15,863,967 of NC_137145.1, forward strand.
CATCAATAGCCTAGTGGTCAGTTCCCTAACAATTTTTTTTTTTAGCTTTGGGCAACTCGAGTTCAAGTCCCGGGTCATCAAACTTTCTTATACTTTCCTATCACAATAAAAAGCAAAAAAATATATTCTTTAAACTGATGCAAGTTAAGCTCCATCCACAAACAAAAATAAAATCTGCATTTTTTAAGCCATACATCAACACCTCTCATAATGGGAGTGGGGGAACGGATTCCGACAGCTGGGTTTTTTTGCCGTCGGATTCTGTTCCCCCTATATTTCTGACACACTGAGGTTCTAATATTTATCAAATTGATGCTGTTTAAGCTCCATCCACACACAGAATAGAATAAGCATATTTTAAGCTGATGCATCAACATCTCTCAGCATTGGGGTGGGGGAACGGATTTCGACAGCTGAACTATTTGCTGTCGGATTCTGCTCCCCCTATGTTTCTTACACAATGAGGTTCTAATATTTATCCCATTGCAGCTATTTCCCTGCATCAATAGCCTAGTGGTCAGTTCCCTGACAATTTTTTTTTTTAGCTTTGGGCGACCCGAGTTCAAGTCGTCGAACTTTCTTATACTTTCCTATCATAATAAAAAGCAAAAAAAAAATATTCTTTAAACTGATGCAAGTTAAGCTCCATCCACACACAAAAATAAAATCAGCATTTTTTAAGCCATTACATCAATACCTCTCATAATGGGAGTGGGGGAACGGATTCTGACAGCTGTTTTTTCTTTGCCGTCGGATTCTGTTCCCCCTATATTTCTGACACACGGAGGTTCTAATATTTATCAAATTGATGCTGTTTAAGCTCCATCCACACACAGAATAGAATAAGCATATTTTAAGCCGATGCATCAACATCTCTCATCATTGGGGTGGGGGAACGGATTTGAACAGCTGAACTATTTGACGTCGGATTCTGTTCCCCCTATGTTTCTTACAAAATCAGGTTCTAATATTTATCCCATTGCAGCTATTTACTAGCCTCAATAGCCTAGTGGTCAGTTCCCTGACAATATTTTTTTTAAGGTTTGGGCGACCCGAGTTCAAGTCCCGGGTCGTTGAACTTTCTTATACTTTCCTATCATAATAAAAAGCAAAAAAAAAAATTCTTTAAACTGATGCAAGTTAAGCTCCATCCACACACAATAATAAAATCAGCATTTTTTAAGCCATTACATCAACACCTCTCATAATGGGAGTGGGGGAACGGATTCCGACAGCTGTTTTATTTTTGCCGTCAGATTCTGTTCCCCCTATATTTTTGACACACTGAGGTTCTAATATCTATCAAATTGATGCTGTTTAAGCTCCATCCACACACAAAATAGAATAAGCATATTTTAAGCCAATACATCAACATCTCTCATCATTGGGGTGGGGGAACGGATTTCGACAGCTGAACTATTTGCCGTCGGATTCTGTTCCCCCTATGTTTCTTACACAATGAGGTTCTAATATTTATCCCATTGCAGCTATTTGCTTGCATCAATAGCCTAGTGGTCAGTTCCCTAACAATTTTTTTTTTTAGCTTTGGGCGACTCGAGTTCAAGTCCCGGGTCATCAAACTTTCTTATACTTTCCTATCACAATAAAAAGCAAAAAAATATATTCTTTAAACTGATGCAAGTTAAGCTCCATCCACAAACAAAAATAAAATCTGCATTTTTTAAGCCATACATCAACACCTCTCATAATGGGAGTGGGGGAACGGATTCCGACAGCTGGGTTTTTTTGCCGTCGGATTCTGTTCCCCCTATATTTCTGACACTCTGAGGTTCTAATATTTATCAAATTGATGCTGTTTAAGCTCCATCCACACACAGAATAGAATAAGCATATTTTAAGCCGATGCATCAACATCTCTCATCATTGGGGTGGGGGAACGGATTTCGAAAGCTGAACTATTTGCTGTCGGATTTTGTTCCCCCTATGTTTCTTACACAATGAGGTTCTAGTATTTATCCCATTGCAGCTATTTCCTTGCATCAATAACCTAGTGGTCAGTTCCCTAACAATTTTTTTTTTTAGCTTTGGGCGACCCGAGTTCAAGTCCCGGGTCGTCGAACTTTCTTATACTTTCCTATCATAATAAAAAGCAAAAAAATATATTCTTTAAACTGATGCAAGTTTAGCTCCATCCACACAAAAAAATAAAATCTGCATTTTTTAAGCCATTACATCAACACCTCTCATAATGGGAGTGGGGGAACGGATTCCGACAGCTGTTTTTTTTGCCGTCGGATTCTGTTCCCCCTATATTTCTGACACACTGAGGTTCTAATATTTATCAAATTGATGCTGTTTAAGCTCCATCCACACACAATAGAATAAGCATATTTTAAGCCGATACATCAACATCTCTCATCATTGGGGTGGTGGAACGGATTTCGACAGCTGAACTATTTGCCATCGGATTCTGTTCCCCCTATGTTTCTAATACAATGTGGTTCTAATATTTATCACATTGCAAATTATTGCTAGTCTCAATAACCTAGAGGTCAGTGCCCTGTCATGCATGTTTTTTTTAGCTTTGGGCGACCCGAGTTCAAGTCCCGGGTCGTCAAACTTTCTTATACTTTCCTATCACAATAAAAAGCAAAAAAATATATTATTTAAACTGATGCAAGTTAAGCTCCATCCACAAACAAAAATAAAATCAGCATTTTTTAAGCCATACATCAACACCTCTCATAATGGGAGTGGGGGAACGGATTCCGACAGCTGGTTTTTTTGCCGTCGGATTCTGTTCCCCCTATATTTCTGACACACTGAGGTTGTAATATTTATCAAATTGATGCTGTTTAAGCTCCACCCACACACAGAATAGAATAAGCATATTTTAAGCCGATGCATCAACATCTCTCATCATTGGGGTGGGGGAACGGATTTCGACAGCTGAACTATTTGCCGTCGGATTTTGTTCCCCCTATGTTCCTTACACAATGAGGTTCTAGTATTTATCCCATTGCAGCTATTTCCTTGCATCAATAACCTAGTGGTCAGTTTTTTTTTTTAGCTTTGGGCGACCCGAGTTCAAGTCCCGGGTCGTCGAACTTTCTTATACTTTCCTATCATAATAAAAAGCAAAAAAATATATTCTTTAAACTGATGCAAGTTAAGCTCCATCCACACACAAAAATAAAATCTGCATTTTTTAAGCCATTACATCAACACCTCTCATAATGGGAGTGGGGGAACGGATTCCGACAGCTGTTTTATTTTTGCCGTCGGATTATGTTCCCCCTATATTTTTGACACACTGAGGTTCTAATATTTATCAAATTGATGCTGTTTAAGCTCCATCCACACGCAAAATAGAATAAGCATATTTTAAGCCAATACATCAACATCTCTCATCATTGGGGTGGGGGAACGGATTTCGACAGCTGAACTATTTGCCGTCGGATTCTGTTCCCCCTATGTTTCATACACAATGAGGTTCTAATATTTATCCCATTGCAGCTATTTGCTTGCATCAATAGCCTAGTGGTCAGTTCCCTGACAATATTTTTTTTAAGCTTTGGGCGACCCGAGTTCAAGTCCCGGGTCGTCGAACTTTCTTATACTTTCCTATCATAATAAAAAGCAAAAAAATATATTCTTTAAACTGATGCAAGTTAAGCTCCATCCACACACAAAAATAAAATCTGCATTTTTTAAGCCATTACATCAACACCTCTCATAATGGGAGTGGGGGAACGGATTCCGACAGCTTTTTTATTTTTGCCGTCGGATTCTGTTCCCCCTATATTTCTGACACACTGAGGTTCTAATATTTATCAAATTGATGCTGTTTAAGCTCCATCCACACACAGAATAGAATAAGCATATTTTAAGCCAATACATCAACATCTCTCATCATTGGGGTGGGGGAACGGATTTCGACAGCTGAACTATTTGCCGTCGGATTCTGTTCCCCCTATGTTTCTTACACAATGAGGTTCTAATATTTATCCCATTGCAGCTATTTGCTTCCATCAATAGCCTAGTGGTCAGTTCCCTGACAATATTTTTTTTTAGCTTTGGGTGACCCGAGTTCAAGTCCCGGGTCGTCGAACTTTCTTATACTTTCCTATCATAATAAAAAGCAAAAAAATATATTCTTTAAACTGATGCAAGTTAAGCTCCATCCACACACAAAAATAAAATCTGCATTTTTTAAGCCATTACATCAACACCTCTCATAATGGGAGTGGGGGAACGGATTCCGACAGCTGTTTTTTTTGCCGTCGGATTCTGTTCCCCCTATATTTCTGACACACTGAGGTTCTAATATTTATCAAATTGATGCTGTTTAAGCTCCATCCACACACAGAATAGAATAAGCATATTTTAAGCCGATACATCAACATCTCTCATCATTGGGGTGGGGGAACGGATTTCGACAGCTGAACTATTTGCCGTCAGATTCTGTTCCCCCTATGTTTCTAATACAATGTGGTTCTAATATTTATCACATTGCAAACAATTGCTAGTCTCAATAGCCTAGTGGTCAGTGCCCTTACACGCACATTTTTTTTAGCTTTGGGCGACCCGAGTTCAAGTCCCGGGTCGTCGAACTTTCTTATTCTTTCCTATCATAATAAAAAGCAAAAAAATATATTCTTTAAACTGATGCAAGTTAAGCTCCATCCACACACAAAAATAAAATCTGCATTTTTTAAGCCATTACATCAACACCTCTCATAATGGGAGTGGGGGAACGGATTCCGACAGCTGTTTTATTTTTGCCGTCGGATTCTGTTCTCCCTATATTTTTGACACACTGAGGTTCTAATATTTATCAAATTGATGCTGTTTAAGCTCCATCCACACACAGAATAGAATAAGCATATTTTAAGCCGATGCATCAACATCTCTCATCATTGGGGTGGGGGAACGGATTTCGACAGCTGAACTATTTGCCGTCGGATTCTGTTCCCCCTATGTTTCTTACACAATGAGGTTCTAATATTTATCCCATTGCAGCTGTATGCTTGCATCAATAGCCTAGTGGTCAATTCCCTAACAATTTTTTTTTTTAGCTTTGGGCGACCAGAGTTCAAGTCCCGGGTCGTCAAACTTTCTTATACTTTCCTATCACAATAAAAAGCAAAAAAATATATTTTTTAAACTGATGCAAGTTAAGCTCCATCCACAAACAAAAATAAAATCAGCATTTTTTAAGCCATTACATCAACACCTCTCATAATGGGAGTGGGGGAACGGATTCCGACAGCTGTTTTTTTTGCCGTCGGATTCTGTTCCCCCTATATTTTTTACACACTGAGGTTCTAATATTTATCAAATTGATGCTGTTTAAGCTCCATCCACACACAGAATAGAATAAGCAAATTTTAAGCCGATGCATCAACATCTCTCATCATTGGGGTGGGGGAACGGATTTCGACAGCTGAACTATTTGCTGTCGGATTCTGTTCCCCCTATGTTTCTTACACAATGAGGTTCTAATATTTATCCCATTGCAGTTAATGACTAACCTCAATAGCCTAGTGGTCAGTTCCCTGACAATATTATTTTTAAGCTTTGGGCGACCCGAGTTCAAGTCCCGGGTCGTCGAACTTTCTTATACTTTCCTATCATAATAAAAAGCAAAAAAATATATTCTTTAAACTGATGCAAGTTAAGCGCCATCCACAAACAAAAATAAAATCAGCATTTTTTAAGCCATTACATCAACACCTCTCATAATGGGAGTGGGGGAACGGATTCCGACAGCTGGTTTTTTTGCCGTCGGATTCTGTTCCCCCTATATTTCTGACACACTGAGGTTCTAATATTTATCAAATTGATGCTGTTTAAGCTCCATCCACACACAGAATACAATAAGCATATTTTAAGCCAATACATCAACATCTCTCATCATTGGGGTGGGGGAACGGATTTCGACAGCTGAACTATTTGCCGTCGGATTCTGTTCCCCCATGTTTCTTACACAATCAGGTTCTAATATTTACAGTATCCTTTTGCAGCTAATTACTAGCCTCAATAGCCTAGTGGTCAGTTCCCTGACAATATTTTTTTTAAGCTTTGGGCGACCCGAGTCCAAGTCCCGGGTCGTCGAACTTTTCTTATACTTTCCTATCATAATAAAAAGCAAAAAAATATATTATTTAAACTGATGCAAGTTAAGCTCCATCCACACACAAAAATAAAATCAGCATTTTTTAAGCCATTACATCAACACCTCTCATAATGGGAGTGGGGGAACGGATTCCGACAGCTTTTTTATTTTTGCCGTCGGATTCTGTTCCTCCTATATTTCTGACACACTGAGGTTCTAATATTTATCAAATTGATGCTGTTTAAGCTCCATCCACACACAGAATAGAATAAGCATATTTTAAGCCAATACATCAACATCTCTCATCATTGGGGTGGGGGAACGGATTTCGACAGCTGAACTATTTGCCGTCGGATTCTGTTCCCCCTATGTTTCTTACACAATGAGGTTCTAATATTTATTCCATTGCAGCTATTTGCTTCCATCAATAGCCTAGTGGTCAGTTCCCTGACAATATTTTTTTTTAGCTTTGGGTGACCAGAGTTCAAGTCCAGGGTCGTCGAACTTTCTTATACTTTCCTATCATAATAAAAAGCAAAAAAATATATTCTTTAAACTGATGCAAGTTAAGCTCCATCCACACACAAAAATAAAATCTGCATTTTTTAAGCCATTACATCAACACCTCTCATAATGGGAGTGGGGGAACGGATTCCGACAGCTGTTTTTTTTGCCGTCGGATTCTGTTCCCCCTATATTTCTGACACACTGAGGTTCTAATATTTATCAAATTGATGCTGTTTAAGCTCCATCCACACACAGAATAGAATAAGTATATTTTAAGCCGATACATCAACATCTCTCATCATTGGGGTGGGGGAACGGATTTCGACAGCTGAACTATTTGCCGTCGGATTCTGTTCCCCCTATGTTTCTTACACAATGAGGTTCTAATATTTATCCCATTGCAGCTATTTGCTTCCATCAATAGCCTAGTGGTCAGTTCCCTGACAATATTTTTTTTTAGCTTTGGGTGACCCGAGTTCAAGTCCCGGGTCGTCGAACTTTCTTATACTTTCCTATCATAATAAAAAGCAAAAAAATATATTCTTTAAACTGATGCAAGTTAAGCTCCATCCACACACAAAAATAAAATCAGCATTTTTTAAGCCATTACATCAATACCTCTCATAATGGGAGTGGGGGAACGGATTCTGACAGCTGTTTTTCTTTGCCATCGGATTCTGTTCCCCCTATATTTCTGACACACGGAGGTGCTAATATTTATCAAATTGATGCTGTTTAAGCTCCATCCACACACAGAATAGAATAAGCATATTTTAAGCCGATGCATCAACATCTCTCATCATTGGGGTGGGGGAACGGATTTCGACAGCTGAACTATTTGACGTCGGATTCTGTTCCCCCTATGTTTCTTACAAAATCAGGTTCTAATATTTATCCCATTGCAGCTATTTACTAGCCTCAATAGCCTAGTGGTCAGTTCCCTGACAATAATTTTGTAAAGCTTTGGGCGACCCGAGTTCAAGTCCCGGGTCGTCGAACTTTCTTATACTTTCCTATCATAATAAAAAGCAAAAAAATATATTCTTTAAACTGATGCAAGTTAAGCGCCATCCACAAACAAAAATAAAATCAGCATTTTTTAAGCCATTACATCAACACCTCTCATAATGGGAGTGGGGGAACGGATTCCGACAGCTGGTTTTTTTGCCGTCGGATTCTGTTCCCCCTATATTTCTGACACACTGAGGTTCTAATATTTATCAAATTTATGCTGTTTAAGCTCCATCCACACACAGAATAAAATCAGCATTTTTTAAGCCATTACATCAACACCTCTCATAATGGGAGTGGGGGAACGGATTCCGACAGCTGGTTTATTTTTGCCGTCGGATTCTGTTCCCCCTATATTTTTGACACACTGAGGTTCTAATATTTATCAAATTGATGCTGTTTAAGCTCCATCCACACACAGAATAGAATAAGCATATTTTAAGCCGATGCATCAACATCTCTCATCATTGGGGTGGGGGAACGGATTTCGACAACTGAACTATTTGCCGTCGGATTCTGTTCCCCCTATGTTTCTTACACAATGAGGTTCTAATATTTATCTCATTGCAGCTATTTGCTTCCATCAATAGCCTAGTGGTCAGTTCCCTGACAATATTTTTTTTTAGCTTTGGGTGACCCGAGTTCAAGTCCCGGGTCGTCGAACTTTCTTATACTTTCCTATCATAATAAAAAGCAAAAAAAATATATTCTTTAAACTGATGCAAGTTTAGCTCCATCCACACAAAAAAATAAAATCTGCATTTTTTAAGCCATTACATCAACACCTCTCATAATGGGAGTGGGGGAACGGATTCCGACAGCTGTTTTATTTTTGCCGTCAGATTCTGTTCCCCCTATATTTTTGACACACTGAGGTTCTAATATCTATCAAATTGATGCTGTTTAAGCTCCATCCACACACAAAATAGAATAAGCATATTTTAAGCCAATACATCAACATCTCTCATCATTGGGGTGGGGGAACGGATTTCGACAGCTGAACTATTTGCCGTCGGATTCTGTTCCCCCTATGTTTCTTACACAGTGAGGTTCTAATATTTATCCCATTGCAGCTGTATGCTTGCATCAATAGCCTAGTGGTCAGTTCCCTAACAATTTTTTTTTTTAGCTTTGGGCGACCCGAGTTCAAGTCCCGGGTCGTCAAACTTTCTTATACTTTCCTATCACAATAAAAAGCAAAAAAATATATTTTTTAAACTGATGCAAGTTAAGCTCCATCCACAAACAAAAATAAAATCAGCATTTTTTAACCCATACATCAACACCTCTCATAATGGGAGTGGGGGAACGGATTCCGACAGCTGTTTTTTTTGCCGTCGGATTCTGTTCCCCCTATATTTTTTACACACTGAGGTTCTAATATTTATCAAATTGATGCTGTTTAAGCTCCATCCACACACAGAATAGAATAAGCATATTTTAAGCCGATGCATCAACATCTCTCATCATTGGGGTGGGGGAACGGATTTCGACAGCTGAACTATTTGCTGTCGGATTCTGTTCCCCCTATGTTTCTTACACAATGAGGTTCTAATATTTATCCCATTGCAGTTAATGACTAACCTCAATAGCCTAGTGGTCAGTTCCCTGACAATATTTTTTTTAAGCTTTGGGCGACCCGAGTTCAAGTCCCGGGTCGTCGAACTTTCTTATACTTTCCTATCATAATAAAAAGCAAAAAAATATATTCTTTAAACTGATGCAAGTTAAGCTCCATCCACACACAAAAATAAAATCAGCATTTTTTAAGCCATTACATCAACACCTCTCATAATGGGAGTGGGGGAACGGATTCCGACAGCTGTTTTATTTTTGTCGTCGGATTCTGTTCCCCCTATATTTTTGACACATGAGGTTCTAATATTTATCAAATTGATGCTGTTTAAGCTCCATCCACACACAGAATAGAATAAGCATATTTTAAGCCGATGCATCAACATCTCTCATCATTGGGGTGGGGGAACGGATTTCGACAGCTGAACTATTTGCTGTCGGATTCTGTTCCCCCTATGTTTCTTACACAATGAGGTTCTAATATTTATCCCATAGCAGCTATTTGCTTGCATCAATAGCCTAGTGGTCAGTTCCCTGACAATTTTTTTTTTTAGCTTTGGGCGACCAGAGTTCAAGTCCCGGGTCGTCGAACTTTCTTATACTTTCCTATCATAATAAAAAGCAAAAAAATATATTCTTTAAACTGATGCAAGTTAAGCTCCATCCACACACAAAAATAAAATCAGCATTTTTTTAAGCCATTACATCAACACCTCTCATAATGGGAGTGGGGGAACGGATTCCGACAGCTGTTTTATTTTTGCCGTCGGATTGTGTTCCCCCTATATTTCTGACACACGGAGTTGCTAATATTTATCAAATTGATGCTGTTTAAGCTCCAACCACACACAGAATAGAATAAGCATATTTTAAGCCGATGCATCAACATCTCTCATCATTGGGATGGGGGAACGGATTTCGACAGCTGAACTATTTGCCGTCGGATTCTGTTCCCCCATGTTTCTTACACAATCAGGTTCTAATATTTACAGTATCCTTTTGCAGCTAATTACTAGCCTCAATAACCTAGTGGTCAGTTCCCTGACAATATTTTTTTTAAGCTTTGGGCGACCCGAGTTCAAGTCCCGGGTCGTCGAACTTTTCTTATACTTTCCTATCATAATAAAAAGCAAAAAAATATATTATTTAAACTGATGCAAGTTAAGCTCCATCCACACACACAAATAAAATCAGCATTTTTTAAGCCATTACATCAACACCTCTCATAATGGGAGTGGGGGAACGGATTCCGACAGCTTTTTCATTTTTGCCGTCGGATTCTGTTCCCCCTATATTTCTGACACACTGAGGTTCTAATATTTATCAAATTGATGCTGTTTAAGCTCCATCCACACACAGAATAGAATAAGCATATTTTAAGCCAATACATCAACATCTCTCATCATTGGGGTGGGGGAACGGATTTCGACAGCTGAACTATTTGCCGTCGGATTCTGTTCCCCCTATGTTTCTTACACAATGAGGTTCTAATATTTATCCCATTGCAGCTATTTGCTTCCATCAATAGCCTAGTGGTCAGTTCCCTGACAATATTTTTTTTTAGCTTTGGGTGACCCGAGTTCAAGTCCCGGGTCGTCGAACTTTCTTATACTTTCCTATCATAATAAAAAGCAAAAAAATATATTCTTTAAACTGATGCAAGTTAAGCTCCATCCACACACAAAAATAAAATCTGCATTTTTTAAGCCATTACATCAACACCTCTCATAATGGGAGTGGGGGAACGGATTCCGACAGCTGTTTTTTTTGCCGTCGGATTCTGTTCCCCCTATATTTCTGACACACTGAGGTTCTAATATTTATCAAATTGATGCTGTTTAAGCTCCATCCACACACAGAATAGAATAAGCATATTTTAAGCCGATACATCAACATCTCTCATCATTGGGGTGGGGGAACGGATTTCGAAAGCTGAACTATTTGCCGTCGGATTCTGTTCCCCCTATGTTTCTAATACAATGTGGTTCTAATATTTATCCCATTGCAGCTGTATGCTTGCATCAATAGCCTAGTGGTCAGTTCCCTAAAAAATTTCTTTTTTAGCTTTGGGCGACCCGAGTTCAAGTCCCGGGTCGTCAAACTTTCTTATACTTTCCTATCACAATAAAAAGCAAAAAAATATATTTTTTAAACTGATGCAAGTTAAGCTCCATCCACACACAAAAATAAAATCAGCATTTTTTAAGCCATTACATCAACACCTCTCATAATGGGAGTGGGGGAACGGATTCCGACAGCTGTTTTTTTTGCCGTCGGATTCTGTTCCCCCTATATTTTTTACACACTGAGGTTCTAATATTTATCAAATTGATGCTGTTTAAGCTCCATCCACACACAAAATAGAATAAGCATATTTTAAGCCAATACATCAACATCTCTCATCATTGGGGTGGGGGAACGGATTTCGACAGCTGAACTATTTGCCGTCGGATTCTGTTCCCCCTATGTTTCTTACACAATGAGGTTCAAATATTTATCTCATTGCAGCTGTTTGCTTCCATCAATAGCCTAGTGGTCAGTTCCCTGACAATATTTTTTTTTAGCTTTGGGTGACCCGAGTTCAAGTCCCGGGTCGTCGAACTTTCTTATACTTTCCTATCATAATAAAAAGCAAAAAAATATATTCTTTAAACTGATGCAAGTTTAGCTCCATCCACACAAAAAAATAAAATCTGCATTTTTTAAGCCATTACATCAACACCTCTCATAATGGGAGTGGGGGAACGGATTCCGACAGCTGTTTTATTTTTGCCGTCGGATTGTGTTCCCCCTATATTTCTGACACACGGAGTTGCTAATATTTATCAAATTGATGCTGTTTAAGCTCCAACCACACACAGAATAGAATAAGCATATTTTAAGCCGATGCATCAACATCTCTCATCATTGGGATGGGGGAACGGATTTCGACAGCTGAACTATTTGCCGTCGGATTCTGTTCCCCCATGTTTCTTACACAATCAGGTTCTAATATTTACAGTATCCTTTTGCAGCTAATTACTAGCCTCAATAACCTAGTGGTCAGTTCCCTGACAATATTTTTTTTAAGCTTTGGGCGACCCGAGTTCAAGTCCCGGGTCGTCGAACTTTTCTTATACTTTCCTATCATAATAAAAAGCAAAAAAATATATTCTTTAAACTGATGCAAGTTAAGCTCCATCCACACACAAAAATAAAATCAGCATTTTTTAAGCCATTACATCAACACCTCTCATAATGGGAGTGGGGGAACGGATTCCGACAGCTTTTTCATTTTTGCCGTCGGATTCTGTTCCCCCTATATTTCTGACACACTGAGGTTCTAATATTTATCAAATTGATGCTGTTTAAGCTCCATCCACACACAGAATAGAATAAGCATATTTTAAGCCAATACATCAACATCTCTCATCATTGGGGTGGGGGAACGGATTTCGACAGCTGAACTATTTGCCGTCGGATTCTGTTCCCCCTATGTTTCTTACACAATGAGGTTCTAATATTTATCCCATTGCAGCTATTTGCTTCCATCAATAGCCTAGTGGTCAGTTCCCTGACAATATTTTTTTTTAGCTTTGGGTGACCCGAGTTCAAGTCCCGGGTCGTCGAACTTTCTTATACTTTCCTATCATAATAAAAAGCAAAAAAATATATTCTTTAAACTGATGCAAGTTAAGCTCCATCCACACACAAAAATAAAATCTGCATTTTTTAAGCCATTACATCAACACCTCTCATAATGGGAGTGGGGGAACGGATTCCGACAGCTGTTTTTTTTGCCGTCGGATTCTGTTCCCCCTATATTTCTGACACACTGAGGTTCTAATATTTATCAAATTGATGCTGTTTAAGCTCCATCCACACACAGAATAGAATAAGCATATTTTAAGCCGATACATCAACATCTCTCATCATTGGGGTGGGGGAACGGATTTCGAAAGCTGAACTATTTGCCGTCGGATTCTGTTCCCCCTATGTTTCTAATACAATGTGGTTCTAATATTTATCCCATTGCAGCTGTATGCTTGCATCAATAGCCTAGTGGTCAGTTCCCTAAAAAATTTCTTTTTTAGCTTTGGGCGACCCGAGTTCAAGTCCCGGGTCGTCAAACTTTCTTATACTTTCCTATCACAATAAAAAGCAAAAAAATATATTTTTTAAACTGATGCAAGTTAAGCTCCATCCACACACAAAAATAAAATCAGCATTTTTTAAGCCATTACATCAACACCTCTCATAATGGGAGTGGGGGAACGGATTCCGACAGCTGTTTTATTTTTGCCGTCAGATTCTGTTCCCCCTATATTTTTGACACACTGAGGTTCTAATATCTATCAAATTGATGCTGTTTAAGCTCCATCCACACACAAAATAGAATAAGCATATTTTAAGCCAATACATCAACATCTCTCATCATTGGGGTGGGGGAACGGATTTCGACAGCTGAACTATTTGCCGTCGGATTCTGTTCCCCCTATGTTTCTTACACAGTGAGGTTCTAATATTTATCCCATTGCAGCTGTATGCTTGCATCAATAGCCTAGTGGTCAGTTCCCTAACAATTTTTTTTTTTAGCTTTGGGCGACCCGAGTTCAAGTCCCGGGTCGTCAAACTTTCTTATACTTTCCTATCACAATAAAAAGCAAAAAAATATATTTTTTAAACTGATGCAAGTTAAGCTCCATCCACAAACAAAAATAAAATCAGCATTTTTTAACCCATACATCAACACCTCTCATAATGGGAGTGGGGGAACGGATTCCGACAGCTGTTTTTTTTGCCGTCGGATTCTGTTCCCCCTATATTTTTTACACACTGAGGTTCTAATATTTATCAAATTGATGCTGTTTAAGCTCCATCCACACACAGAATAGAATAAGCATATTTTAAGCCGATGCATCAACATCTCTCATCATTGGGGTGGGGGAACGGATTTCGACAGCTGAACTATTTGCTGTCGGATTCTGTTCCCCCTATGTTTCTTACACAATGAGGTTCTAATATTTATCCCATTGCAGTTAATGACTAACCTCAATAGCCTAGTGGTCAGTTCCCTGACAATATTTTTTTTAAGCTTTGGGCGACCCGAGTTCAAGTCCCGGGTCGTCGAACTTTCTTATACTTTCCTATCATAATAAAAAGCAAAAAAATATATTCTTTAAACTGATGCAAGTTAAGCTCCATCCACACACAAAAATAAAATCAGCATTTTTTAAGCCATTACATCAACACCTCTCATAATGGGAGTGGGGGAACGGATTCCGACAGCTGTTTTTTTTGCCGTCGGATTCTGTTCCCCCTATATTTTTTACACACTGAGGTTCTAATATTTATCAAATTGATGCTGTTTAAGCTCCATCCACACACAAAATAGAATAAGCATATTTTAAGCCAATACATCAACATCTCTCATCATTGGGGTGGGGGAACGGATTTCGACAGCTGAACTATTTGCCGTCGGATTCTGTTCCCCCTATGTTTCTTACACAATGAGGTTCAAATATTTATCTCATTGCAGCTGTTTGCTTCCATCAATAGCCTAGTGGTCAGTTCCCTGACAATATTTTTTTTTAGCTTTGGGTGACCCGAGTTCAAGTCCCGGGTCGTCGAACTTTCTTATACTTTCCTATCATAATAAAAAGCAAAAAAATATATTCTTTAAACTGATGCAAGTTTAGCTCCATCCACACAAAAAAATAAAATCTGCATTTTTTAAGCCATTACATCAACACCTCTCATAATGGGAGTGGGGGAACGGATTCCGACAGCTGTTTTATTTTTGCCGTCGGATTGTGTTCCCCCTATATTTCTGACACACGGAGTTGCTAATATTTATCAAATTGATGCTGTTTAAGCTCCAACCACACACAGAATAGAATAAGCATATTTTAAGCCGATGCATCAACATCTCTCATCATTGGGATGGGGGAACGGATTTCGACAGCTGAACTATTTGCCGTCGGATTCTGTTCCCCCATGTTTCTTACACAATCAGGTTCTAATATTTACAGTATCCTTTTGCAGCTAATTACTAGCCTCAATAACCTAGTGGTCAGTTCCCTGACAATATTTTTTTTAAGCTTTGGGCGACCCGAGTTCAAGTCCCGGGTCGTCGAACTTTTCTTATACTTTCCTATCATAATAAAAAGCAAAAAAATATATTATTTAAACTGATGCAAGTTAAGCTCCATCCACACACAAAAATAAAATCAGCATTTTTTAAGCCATTACATCAACACCTCTCATAATGGGAGTGGGGGAACGGATTCCGACAGCTTTTTCATTTTTGCCGTCGGATTCTGTTCCCCCTATATTTCTGACACACTGAGGTTCTAATATTTATCAAATTGATGCTGTTTAAGCTCCATCCACACACAGAATAGAATAAGCATATTTTAAGCCAATACATCAACATCTCTCATCATTGGGGTGGGGGAACGGATTTCGACAGCTGAACTATTTGCCGTCGGATTCTGTTCCCCCTATGTTTCTTACACAATGAGGTTCTAATATTTATCCCATTGCAGCTATTTGCTTCCATCAATAGCCTAGTGGTCAGTTCCCTGACAATATATTTTTTTAGCTTTGGGTGACCCGAGTTCAAGTCCCGGGTCGTCGAACTTTCTTATACTTTCCTATCATAATAAAAAGCAAAAAAATATATTCTTTAAACTGATGCAAGTTAAGCTCCATCCACACACAAAAATAAAATCTGCATTTTTTAAGCCATTACATCAACACCTCTCATAATGGGAGTGGGGGAACGGATTCCGACAGCTGTTTTTTTTGCCGTCGGATTCTGTTCCCCCTATATTTCTGACACACTGAGGTTCTAATATTTATCAAATTGATGCTGTTTAAGCTCCATCCACACACAGAATAGAATAAGCATATTTTAAGCCGATACATCAACATCTCTCATCATTGGGGTGGGGGAACGGATTTCGAAAGCTGAACTATTTGCCGTCGGATTCTGTTCCCCCTATGTTTCTAATACAATGTGGTTCTAATATTTATCCCATTGCAGCTGTATGCTTGCATCAATAGCCTAGTGGTCAGTTCCCTAAAAAAATTCTTTTTTAGCTTTGGGCGACCCGAGTTCAAGTCCCGGGTCGTCAAACTTTCTTATACTTTCCTATCACAATAAAAAGCAAAAAAATATATTTTTTAAACTGATGCAAGTTAAGCTCCATCCACACACAAAAATAAAATCAGCATTTTTTAAGCCATTACATCAACACCTCTCATAATGGGAGTGGGGGAACGGATTCCGACAGCTGTTTTTTTTGCCGTCGGATTCTGTTCCCCCTATATTTTTTACACACTGAGGTTCTAATATTTATCAAATTGATGCTGTTTAAGCTCCATCCACACACAAAATAGAATAAGCATATTTTAAGCCAATACATCAACATCTCTCATCATTGGGGTGGGGGAACGGATTTCGACAGCTGAACTATTTGCCGTCGGATTCTGTTCCCCCTATGTTTCTTACACAATGAGGTTCAAATATTTATCAAATTGATGCTTTTTAAGCTCCATTCACACACAGAATAGAATAAGCATATTTTAAGCCGATACATCAACATCACTCATCATTGGGGTGGGGGAACGGATTTCGACAGCTGAACTATTTGCCGTCGGATTCTGTTCCCCCATGTTTCTTACACAATCAGGTTCTAATATTTACAGTATCCCATTGCAGCTATTTGCTTGCATCAATAGCCTAGTGGTCAGTTTCCTAACAAATTTTTTTTTTAGCTTTGGGCGACCCGAGTTCAAGTCCCGGGTCGTCAAACTTTCTTATACTTTCCTATCATAATAAAAAGCAAAAAAATATATTCTTTAAACTGATGCAAGTTAAGCTCCATCCACACACAAAAATAAAATCAGCATCTTTTAAGCCATTACATCAACACCTCTCATAATGGGAGTGGGGGAACGGATTTCGACAGCTGAACTATTTGCCTTCGGATTCTGTTCCCCCTATATTTCTGACACACTGAGGTTCTAATATTTATCAAATTGATGCTTTTTAAGCTCCATTCACACACAGAATAGAATAAGCATATTTTAAGCCGATACATCAACATCACTTATCATTGGGGTGGGGGAACGCATTTCGACAGCTGAACTATTTGCCGTCGGATTCTGTTCCCCCTATATTTCTGACACACTGAGGTTCTAATATTTATCAAATTGATGCTGTTTAAGCTCCATCCACACACAGAATAGAATAAGCATATTTTAAGCTGATGCATCAACATCTCTCATCATTGGGGTGGGGGAACGGATTTCGACAGCTGAACTATTTGCCGTCGGATTCTGTTCCCTCTATATTTCTGACACAAAGAGGTTCTAATATTTATCACATTGTAACTAATTGCTAGTCTCAATAGCCTAGTGGTCAGTGCACTGACATGCACATTTTTTTAGCTTTGGGCGATCCGAGTTCAAGTCCCGGGTCGTCAAACTTTCTTATACTTTCCTATCACAATAAAAAGCAAAAAAATATATTATTTAAACTGATGCAAGTTAAGCTCCATCCACAAACAAAAATAAAATCTGCATTTTTTAAGCCATACATCAACACCTCTCATAATGGGAGTGGGGGAACGGATTCCGACAGCTGTTTTTTTTGCCGTCAGATTCTGTTCCCCCTATATTTCTGACACACTGAGGTTCTAATATTTATCAAATTGATGCTGTTTAAGCTTCATCCACACACAGAATAGAATAAGCATATTTTAAGCCAATACATCAACATCTCTCATCATTGGGGTGGGGGAACGGATTTCGACAGCTGAACTATTTGCCGTCGGATTCTGTTCCCCCATGTTTCTTACACAATGAGGTTCTAATATGTATCCCATTGCATTTAAATACTACCCTCAATAGCCTAGTGGTCAGTTCCCTGTAAAAAAAAAATTTAAGCTTTGGGCGACCCGAGTTCAAGTCCCGGGTCGTCGAACTTTCTTATACTTTCCTATCATAATAAAAAGCAAAAAAATATATTCTTTAAACTGATGCAAGTTAAGCTCCATCCACACACAAAAATAAAATCTGCATTTTTTAAGCCATTACATCAACACCTCTCATAATGGGAGTGGGGGAACGGATTCCGACAGCTGTTTTATTTTTGTCGTCGGATTCTGTTCCCCCTATATTTTTGACACACTGAGGTTCTAATATTTATCAAATTGATGCTGTTTAAGCTCCATCCACACACAGAATAGAATAAGCATATTTTAAGCCGATGCATCAACATCTCTCATCATTGGGGTGGGGGAACGGATTTCGACAGCTGAACTATTTGCCGTTGGATTCTGTTCCCCCTATGTTTCTTACACAATGAGGTTCTAATATTTATCCCATTGCAGCTATTTCCTTGCATCAATAGCCTAGTGGTCAGTTCCCTAACAATTTTTTTTTTTAGCTTTGGGCGACCCGAGTTCAAGTCCCGGGTCGTCGAACTTTCTTATACTTTCCTATCATAATAAAAAGCAAAAAAATATATTCTTTAAACTGATGCAAGTTAAGCTCCATCCACACACAAAAATAAAATCAGCATTTTTTTAAGCCATTACATCAACACCTCTCATAATGGGAGTGGGGGAACGGATTCCGACAGCTGTTTTATTTTTGCCGTCGGATTGTGTTCCCCCTATATTTCTGACACACGGAGTTGCTAATATTTATCAAATTGATGCTGTTTAAGCTCCAACCACACACAGAATAGAATAAGCATATTTTAAGCCGATGCATCAACATCTCTCATCATTGGGATGGGGGAACGGATTTCGACAGCTGAACTATTTGCCGTCGGATTCTGTTCCCCCATGTTTCTTACACAATCAGGTTCTAATATTTACAGTATCCTTTTGCAGCTAATTACTAGCCTCAATAACCTAGTGGTCAGTTCCCTGACAATATTTTTTTTAAGCTTTGGGCGACCCGAGTTCAAGTCCCGGGTCGTCGAACTTTTCTTATACTTTCCTATCATAATAAAAAGCAAAAAAATATATTATTTAAACTGATGCAAGTTAAGCTCCATCCACACACAAAAATAAAATCAGCATTTTTTAAGCCATTACATCAACACCTCTCATAATGGGAGTGGGGGAACGGATTCCGACAGCTTTTTCATTTTTGCCGTCGGATTCTGTTCCCCCTATATTTCTGACACACTGAGGTTCTAATATTTATCAAATTGATGCTGTTTAAGCTCCATCCACACACAGAATAGAATAAGCATATTTTAAGCCAATACATCAACATCTCTCATCATTGGGGTGGGGGAACGGATTTCGACAGCTGAACTATTTGCCGTCGGATTCTGTTCCCCCTATGTTTCTTACACAATGAGGTTCTAATATTTATCCCATTGCAGCTATTTGCTTCCATCAATAGCCTAGTGGTCAGTTCCCTGACAATATTTTTTTTTAGCTTTGGGTGACCCGAGTTCAAGTCCCGGGTCGTCGAACTTTCTTATACTTTCCTATCATAATAAAAAGCAAAAAAATATATTCTTTAAACTGATGCAAGTTAAGCTCCATCCACACACAAAAATAAAATCTGCATTTTTTAAGCCATTACATCAACACCTCTCATAATGGGAGTGGGGGAACGGATTCCGACAGCTGTTTTTTTTGCCGTCGGATTCTGTTCCCCCTATATTTCTGACACACTGAGGTTCTAATATTTATCAAATTGATGCTGTTTAAGCTCCATCCACACACAGAATAGAATAAGCATATTTTAAGCCGATACATCAACATCTCTCATCATTGGGGTGGGGGAACGGATTTCGAAAGCTGAACTATTTGCCGTCGGATTCTGTTCCCCCTATGTTTCTAATACAATGTGGTTCTAATATTTATCCCATTGCAGCTGTATGCTTGCATCAATAGCCTAGTGGTCAGTTCCCTAAAAAATTTCTTTTTTAGCTTTGGGCGACCCGAGTTCAAGTCCCGGGTCGTCAAACTTTCTTATACTTTCCTATCACAATAAAAAGCAAAAAAATATATTTTTTAAACTGATGCAAGTTAAGCTCCATCCACACACAAAAATAAAATCAGCATTTTTTAAGCCATTACATCAACACCTCTCATAATGGGAGTGGGGGAACGGATTCCGACAGCTGTTTTTTTTGCCGTCGGATTCTGTTCCCCCTATATTTTTTACACACTGAGGTTCTAATATTTATCAAATTGATGCTGTTTAAGCTCCATCCACACACAAAATAGAATAAGCATATTTTAAGCCAATACATCAACATCTCTCATCATTGGGGTGGGGGAACGGATTTCGACAGCTGAACTATTTGCCGTCGGATTCTGTTCCCCCTATGTTTCTTACACAATGAGGTTCAAATATTTATCTCATTGCAGCTGTTTGCTTCCATCAATAGCCTAGTGGTCAGTTCCCTGACAATATTTTTTTTTAGCTTTGGGTGACCCGAGTTCAAGTCCCGGGTCGTCGAACTTTCTTATACTTTCCTATCATAATAAAAAGCAAAAAAATATATTCTTTAAACTGATGCAAGTTTAGCTCCATCCACACAAAAAAATAAAATCTGCATTTTTTAAGCCATTACATCAACACCTCTCATAATGGGAGTGGGGGAACGGATTCCGACAGCTGTTTTATTTTTGCCGTCGGATTGTGTTCCCCCTATATTTCTGACACACGGAGTTGCTAATATTTATCAAATTGATGCTGTTTAAGCTCCAACCACACACAGAATAGAATAAGCATATTTTAAGCCGATGCATCAACATCTCTCATCATTGGGATGGGGGAACGGATTTCGACAGCTGAACTATTTGCCGTCGGATTCTGTTCCCCCATGTTTCTTACACAATCAGGTTCTAATATTTACAGTATCCTTTTGCAGCTAATTACTAGCCTCAATAACCTAGTGGTCAGTTCCCTGACAATATTTTTTTTAAGCTTTGGGCGACCCGAGTTCAAGTCCCGGGTCGTCGAACTTTTCTTATACTTTCCTATCATAATAAAAAGCAAAAAAATATATTATTTAAACTGATGCAAGTTAAGCTCCATCCACACACAAAAATAAAATCAGCATTTTTTAAGCCATTACATCAACACCTCTCATAATGGGAGTGGGGGAACGGATTCCGACAGCTTTTTCATTTTTGCCGTCGGATTCTGTTCCCCCTATATTTCTGACACACTGAGGTTCTAATATTTATCAAATTGATGCTGTTTAAGCTCCATCCACACACAGAATAGAATAAGCATATTTTAAGCCAATACATCAACATCTCTCATCATTGGGGTGGGGGAACGGATTTCGACAGCTGAACTATTTGCCGTCGGATTCTGTTCCCCCTATGTTTCTTACACAATGAGGTTCTAATATTTATCCCATTGCAGCTATTTGCTTCCATCAATAGCCTAGTGGTCAGTTCCCTGACAATATTTTTTTTTAGCTTTGGGTGACCCGAGTTCAAGTCCCGGGTCGTCGAACTTTCTTATACTTTCCTATCATAATAAAAAGCAAAAAAATATATTCTTTAAACTGATGCAAGTTAAGCTCCATCCACACACAAAAATAAAATCTGCATTTTTTAAGCCATTACATCAACACCTCTCATAATGGGAGTGGGGGAACGGATTCCGACAGCTGTTTTTTTTGCCGTCGGATTCTGTTCCCCCTATATTTCTGACACACTGAGGTTCTAATATTTATCAAATTGATGCTGTTTAAGCTCCATCCACACACAGAATAGAATAAGCATATTTTAAGCCGATACATCAACATCTCTCATCATTGGGGTGGGGGAACGGATTTCGAAAGCTGAACTATTTGCCGTCGGATTCTGTTCCCCCTATGTTTCTAATACAATGTGGTTCTAATATTTATCCCATTGCAGCTGTATGCTTGCATCAATAGCCTAGTGGTCAGTTCCCTAAAAAATTTCTTTTTTAGCTTTGGGCGACCCGAGTTCAAGTCCCGGGTCGTCAAACTTTCTTATACTTTCCTATCACAATAAAAAGCAAAAAAATATATTTTTTAAACTGATGCAAGTTAAGCTCCATCCACACACAAAAATAAAATCAGCATTTTTTAAGCCATTACATCAACACCTCTCATAATGGGAGTGGGGGAACGGATTCCGACAGCTGTTTTTTTTGCCGTCGGATTCTGTTCCCCCTATATTTTTTACACACTGAGGTTCTAATATTTATCAAATTGATGCTGTTTAAGCTCCATCCACACACAAAATAGAATAAGCATATTTTAAGCCAATACATCAACATCTCTCATCATTGGGGTGGGGGAACGGATTTCGACAGCTGAACTATTTGCCGTCGGATTCTGTTCCCCCTATGTTTCTTACACAATGAGGTTCAAATATTTATCTCATTGCAGCTGTTTGCTTCCATCAATAGCCTAGTGGTCAGTTCCCTGACAATATTTTTTTTTAGCTTTGGGTGACCCGAGTTCAAGTCCCGGGTCGTCGAACTTTCTTATACTTTCCTATCATAATAAAAAGCAAAAAAATATATTCTTTAAACTGATGCAAGTTTAGCTCCATCCACACAAAAAAATAAAATCTGCATTTTTTAAGCCATTACATCAACACCTCTCATAATGGGAGTGGGGGAACGGATTCCGACAGCTGTTTTATTTTTGCCGTCGGATTGTGTTCCCCCTATATTTCTGACACACGGAGTTGCTAATATTTATCAAATTGATGCTGTTTAAGCTCCAACCACACACAGAATAGAATAAGCATATTTTAAGCCGATGCATCAACATCTCTCATCATTGGGATGGGGGAACGGATTTCGACAGCTGAACTATTTGCCGTCGGATTCTGTTCCCCCATGTTTCTTACACAATCAGGTTCTAATATTTACAGTATCCTTTTGCAGCTAATTACTAGCCTCAATAACCTAGTGGTCAGTTCCCTGACAATATTTTTTTTAAGCTTTGGGCGACCCGAGTTCAAGTCCCGGGTCGTCGAACTTTTCTTATACTTTCCTATCATAATAAAAAGCAAAAAAATATATTATTTAAACTGATGCAAGTTAAGCTCCATCCACACACAAAAATAAAATCAGCATTTTTTAAGCCATTACATCAACACCTCTCATAATGGGAGTGGGGGAACGGATTCCGACAGCTTTTTCATTTTTGCCGTCGGATTCTGTTCCCCCTATATTTCTGACACACTGAGGTTCTAATATTTATCAAATTGATGCTGTTTAAGCTCCATCCACACACAGAATAGAATAAGCATATTTTAAGCCAATACATCAACATCTCTCATCATTGGGGTGGGGGAACGGATTTCGACAGCTGAACTATTTGCCGTCGGATTCTGTTCCCCCTATGTTTCTTACACAATGAGGTTCTAATATTTATCCCATTGCAGCTATTTGCTTCCATCAATAGCCTAGTGGTCAGTTCCCTGACAATATTTTTTTTTAGCTTTGGGTGACCCGAGTTCAAGTCCCGGGTCGTCGAACTTTCTTATACTTTCCTATCATAATAAAAAGCAAAAAAATATATTCTTTAAACTGATGCAAGTTAAGCTCCATCCACACACAAAAATAAAATCTGCATTTTTTAAGCCATTACATCAACACCTCTCATAATGGGAGTGGGGGAACGGATTCCGACAGCTGTTTTTTTTGCCGTCGGATTCTGTTCCCCCTATATTTCTGACACACTGAGGTTCTAATATTTATCAAATTGATGCTGTTTAAGCTCCATCCACACACAGAATAGAATAAGCATATTTTAAGCCGATACATCAACATCTCTCATCATTGGGGTGGGGGAACGGATTTCGAAAGCTGAACTATTTGCCGTCGGATTCTGTTCCCCCTATGTTTCTAATACAATGTGGTTCTAATATTTATCCCATTGCAGCTGTATGCTTGCATCAATAGCCTAGTGGTCAGTTCCCTAAAAAAATTCTTTTTTAGCTTTGGGCGACCCGAGTTCAAGTCCCGGGTCGTCAAACTTTCTTATACTTTCCTATCACAATAAAAAGCAAAAAAATATATTTTTTAAACTGATGCAAGTTAAGCTCCATCCACACACAAAAATAAAATCAGCATTTTTTAAGCCATTACATCAACACCTCTCATAATGGGAGTGGGGGAACGGATTCCGACAGCTGTTTTTTTTGCCGTCGGATTCTGTTCCCCCTATATTTTTTACACACTGAGGTTCTAATATTTATCAAATTGATGCTGTTTAAGCTCCATCCACACACAAAATAGAATAAGCATATTTTAAGCCAATACATCAACATCTCTCATCATTGGGGTGGGGGAACGGATTTCGACAGCTGAACTATTTGCCGTCGGATTCTGTTCCCCCTATGTTTCTTACACAATGAGGTTCAAATATTTATCAAATTGATGCTTTTTAAGCTCCATTCACACACAGAATAGAATAAGCATATTTTAAGCCGATACATCAACATCACTCATCATTGGGGTGGGGGAACGGATTTCGACAGCTGAACTATTTGCCGTCGGATTCTGTTCCCCCATGTTTCTTACACAATCAGGTTCTAATATTTACAGTATCCCATTGCAGCTATTTGCTTGCATCAATAGCCTAGTGGTCAGTTTCCTAACAAATTTTTTTTTTAGCTTTGGGCGACCCGAGTTCAAGTCCCGGGTCGTCAAACTTTCTTATACTTTCCTATCATAATAAAAAGCAAAAAAATATATTCTTTAAACTGATGCAAGTTAAGCTCCATCCACACACAAAAATAAAATCAGCATCTTTTAAGCCATTACATCAACACCTCTCATAATGGGAGTGGGGGAACGGATTTCGACAGCTGAACTATTTGCCTTCGGATTCTGTTCCCCCTATATTTCTGACACACTGAGGTTCTAATATTTATCAAATTGATGCTTTTTAAGCTCCATTCACACACAGAATAGAATAAGCATATTTTAAGCCGATACATCAACATCACTTATCATTGGGGTTGGGGAACGCATTTCGACAGCTGAACTATTTGCCGTCGGATTCTGTTCCCCCTATATTTCTGACACACTGAGGTTCTAATATTTATCAAATTGATGCTGTTTAAGCTCCATCCACACACAGAATAGAATAAGCATATTTTAAGCTGATGCATCAACATCTCTCATCATTGGGGTGGGGGAACGGATTTCGACAGCTGAACTATTTGCCGTCGGATTCTGTTCCCTCTATATTTCTGACACAAAGAGGTTCTAATATTTATCACATTGTAACTAATTGCTAGTCTCAATAGCCTAGTGGTCAGTGCACTGACATGCACATTTTTTTAGCTTTGGGCGATCCGAGTTCAAGTCCCGGGTCGTCAAACTTTCTTATACTTTCCTATCACAATAAAAAGCAAAAAAATATATTATTTAAACTGATGCAAGTTAAGCTCCATCCACAAACAAAAATAAAATCTGCATTTTTTAAGCCATACATCAACACCTCTCATAATGGGAGTGGGGGAACGGATTCCGACAGCTGTTTTTTTTGCCGTCAGATTCTGTTCCCCCTATATTTCTGACACACTGAGGTTCTAATATTTATCAAATTGATGCTGTTTAAGCTTCATCCACACACAGAATAGAATAAGCATATTTTAAGCCAATACATCAACATCTCTCATCATTGGGGTGGGGGAACGGATTTCGACAGCTGAACTATTTGCCGTCGGATTCTGTTCCCCCATGTTTCTTACACAATGAGGTTCTAATATGTATCCCATTGCATTTAAATACTACCCTCAATAGCCTAGTGGTCAGTTCCCTGTAAAAAAAAAATTTAAGCTTTGGGCGACCCGAGTTCAAGTCCCGGGTCGTCGAACTTTCTTATACTTTCCTATCATAATAAAAAGCAAAAAAATATATTCTTTAAACTGATGCAAGTTAAGCTCCATCCACACACAAAAATAAAATCTGCATTTTTTAAGCCATTACATCAACACCTCTCATAATGGGAGTGGGGGAACGGATTCCGACAGCTGTTTTATTTTTGTCGTCGGATTCTGTTCCCCCTATATTTTTGACACACTGAGGTTCTAATATTTATCAAATTGATGCTGTTTAAGCTCCATCCACACACAGAATAGAATAAGCATATTTTAAGCCGATGCATCAACATCTCTCATCATTGGGGTGGGGGAACGGATTTCGACAGCTGAACTATTTGCCGTTGGATTCTGTTCCCCCTATGTTTCTTACACAATGAGGTTCTAATATTTATCCCATTGCAGCTATTTCCTTGCATCAATAGCCTAGTGGTCAGTTCCCTAACAATTTTTTTTTTTAGCTTTGGGCGACCCGAGTTCAAGTCCCGGGTCGTCAAACTTTCTTATACTTTCCTATCACAATAAAAAGCAAAAAAATATATTTTTTAAACTGATGCAAGTTAAGTTCCATCCACAAACAAAAATAAAATCAGCATTTTTTAAGCCATTACATCAACACCTCTCATAATGGGAGTTGGGGAACGGATTCCGACAGCTGTTTTTTTTGCCGTCGGATTCTGTTCCCCCTATATTTTTTACACACTGAGGTTCTAATATTTATCAAATTGATGCTGTTTAAGCTCCATCCACACACAGAATAGAATAAGCAAATTTTAAGCCGATGCATCAACATCTCTCATCATTGGGGTGGGGGAACGGATTTCGACAGCTGAACTATTTGCTGTCGGATTCTGTTCCCCCTGTGTTTCTTACACAATGAGGTTCTAATATTTATCCCATTTCAGCTATTTACTAGCCTCAATAGCCTAGTGGTCAGTTCCCTGACAATATTTTTTTTTAGCTTTGGGCGACCCGAGTTCAAGTCTCGGGTCGTCGAACTTTCTTATACTTTCCTATCATAATAAAAAGCAAAAAAATATATTCTTTAAACTGATGCAAGTTAAGCGCCATCCACAAACAAAAATAAAATCAGCATTTTTTAAGCCATACATCAACACCTCTCATAATGGGAGTGGGGGAACGGATTCCGACAGCTGGTTTTTTTGCCGTCGGATTCTGTTCCCCCTATATTTCTGACACACTGAGGTTCTAATATTTATCAAATTGATGCTGTTTAAGCTCCATCCACACACAGAATAGAATAAGCATATTTTAAGCCAATACATCAACATCTCTCATCATTGGGGTGGGGGAACGGATTTCGACAGCTGAACTATTTGCTGTCGGATTCTGTTCTCCCTATGTTTCTTACACAATGAGGTTCTAATATTTATCCCATTGCAGCTATTTGCTTGCATCAATAGCCTAGTGGTCAGTTTCCTAACAATTTTTTTTTTTAGCTTTGGGCGACCCGAGTTCAAGTCCCGGGTCGTCAAACTTTCTTATACTTTCCTATCATAATAAAAAGCAAAAAAATATATTCTTTAAACTGATGCAAGTTAAGCTCCATCCACACACAAAAATAAAATCTGCATTTTTTAAGCCATTACATCAACACCTCTCATAATGGGAGTGGGGGAACGGATTTCGACAGCTGAACTATTTGCCTTCGGATTCTGTTCCCCCTATATTTCTGACACACTGAGGTTCTAATATTTATCAAATTGATGCTTTTTAAGCTCCATTCACACACAGAATAGAATAAGCATATTTTAAGCCGATACATCAACATCACTCATCATTGGGGTGGGGGAACGCATTTCGACAGCTGAACTATTTGCCGTCGGATTCTGTTCCCCCTATATTTCTGACACACTGAGGTTCTAATATTTATCAAATTGATGCTGTTTAAGCTCCATCCACACACAGAATAGAATAAGCATATTTTAAGCTGATGCATCAACATCTCTCATCATTGGGGTGGGGGAACGGATTTCGACAGCTGAACTGTTTGCCGTCGGATTCTGTTCCCTCTATATTTCTGACACACAGAGGTTCTAATATTTATCCCATTGCATTTAAATACTACCCTCAATAGCCTAGTGGTCAGTTCCCTGTAAAAAAAAAATTAAAGCTTTGGGCGACCCGAGTTCAAGTCCCGGGTCGTCGAACTTTCTTATACTTTCCTATCATAATAAAAAGCAAAAAAATATATTCTTTAAACTGATGCCAGTTAAGCTCCATCCACACACAGAATAGAATAAGCATATTTTAAGCCAATACATCAACATCTCTCATCATTGGGGTGGGGGAACGGATTTCGACAGCTGAACTATTTGCCGTCGGATTCTGTTCCCCCTATGGTTCTCACACAATGAGGTACTAATATTTATCACATTGCAGATAATTACTAGTCTCACTAGCTTAGTGGTTAGTGCGTCGGCTTATTGCGACCTGATTTCAAGTCCCGGTTCGTCGAACTTTCTTATACTTTACTATCATAATAAAAGGCAAAAAAAAAAAAAATTTTTTTAAAGTGTCTACTCATGAGGAGAAGGAAATTAAATATACTGAAATAACACAATACGTTTTTTAATTTATTAATTGATCATCAATCATTCACATACATTTTTAAGGAGACTAAGTTTTAATATTTTGAAAAAGAAAATATCTTTATAAGGCAAAGTGAATGCTCATATAGAAAACTAAACAAATAAAATAGAAATTCATTACGTGATTTGTATTTTTAAACTCATTATTAGGCCTAAACTGTTTTTATAAATTAGAAAATAAAACAGTTATACAAATTTAAGCAAATACGAATTGAAGGGCTTTATGTTATTAATCACATACAGTACAATACATTTTTTAAGATTTTTTTTTTATCATCCAGCATACAAAATACTGTGCAATGATTTTGTATGTTTAATCATTCTGTGTTCTACAGAACAAAGAATGTCATGCAGGTTTGGAATAACATGGGATTCAATTATGGCAGAAGTTTCTTTTTTAAGCTATCCCTTTAATAATATAAAGGGATAGTTTTCATATATATATATTGTACAGTATTTTTACATTATCTATCTATCTATTTCATGTCAAGCTTTTTAGGCTTATTGTGCTTCTATAATCGCTGGACATTAAAAACTTTCCACATCCTTTTTTCAAATCTCTTTTTTTAAATCTCAAATTTATTATTCTCCACTATTCAGTTTCTCCACTATTTCAGCCAGAATGATGTTTTTGCTGACTACAGGTCTTGGAGTGAAGGTCTGTCTGCATTGGGGGCAGCTGTAGACTCCCTTCTAATCATCTTGATCCCAGCAGTCTGTAATAAAGATCATACTGGAACTATGTCCACAGGGAAGGGCCACTGGATCCTTTAGGAGATCCAGACATAGGCCTACTGGACAGCAAATCCAGTCCGGAGCCACTGAAATACTGGCTTCTGCCATTTCACCATGTGCACTGTCACAGATAACTACTGGACAACTGCTTTACCTATCTCCTGGTTTTGTTTTTGATCAAATGAAACTCTGTAAGTATGAAGTCATCCAGTAGGGGGCGGATTGTAGGGAGAGTGGGACACAACGTAACGCGGGGCTAGTTGTAACACACTTGTTTTAAATACTTCCACACATGCTAGCATGACGAAACTTGGTGTATTTACTAGTTGCCATATCAACACTATATAGAGAAAAAATAAATACATTTTTTTACTTAAGTTAATTTTTCATCTCTATTTTTTGTTTATTTAAAATTAGACAAATCTGATATTATTTTAATCTCCAATATGTTATTTAACGGTTGATATAGTTCTTTAATGCTTCGCTAACTAGCAGAAGACACTAGCCGGGTTTAAATCCCAGTTGTGCAGGTGGGGCATGTTGTCACACTGCGTTACAATGTAACGATGCTATTCTGCCGTGCAAAGGCAAAAGACCGTAACTTCGTTTTTTGTCGAAAATGAGTTATTTATATTTTTGGCACATTCAAGACCTTCTTTATCATGTGGACAAGTATCTTGAATCAATTCCGTTTTTTTATCGAGAAAATAATGATTTGTCTTAACAGTAACTTCCAAAAGCCCATGAGAAACCAAGGCAGAACACCGTAACATCAGTTACCGCTCTTTGGCTTTGTTTTGGAACGCTCAAATTACGAGTTACGGTGTTCTGCCTTTGTTTAGCCGCGCGTCAATATGAAGTTACTGTGCCGGTGTTCAATCAAATAATGCTACCTACCAGACTGTACGGTTATCTGCCTTTGTTTTAATGTCCATTAAAATTAAAATTACGGTGTAGCCTGTGTACTTTGTACAGCTGCCATCAGTCGCTCTAACTTCTGATGTCCTCAGAGCGGTCAGAACATTTAGTATGGTCTGCTCCATCGACAAACGTGCGATATCGATCGCGAAGGATTATGCAGAGTTGACAGAAAAACGTTACACATTGCCGTATCAGATGAATACAACCAAGAATTAAAGCTCGGCAAACTAGCTGGCAGAGTGCCAAAACTTCGCCTTCAGCCCCGCCCTAAACGCGGTCGAGTTAACACTGGACTAATAGGAGGTATTTTGTCATGTCAAATGTATTAATAATGCCATCAGAATGCAACCAAAGCACAGGATAGCAATAAGTAGATGGCTATAAATAATTGTAAATCATACAAAATAAATGCCATGATCACTAGATTTTATACAGGTGTGTACTATAATGATTTTGTTAATGGTGATCAGCAACTAAATATTGATAATGTGGAAGTTACTGCCTTTTGCCTTGGCATGACTTCTCACTTTTTGCTGACAATACAAAGGCAGAGTACAGTAACTTTAAAATAGTGGTCAAAAGTCAAGTTTGAGCTCAAGATTTTTTTATGTATATAATTTCCATTACTAAAACATCTATTTGCCAGATTTCCAGTGTCCTACCTATAATTAATTTGGCGAGACAACTAAAAATCTTTAAAGTCATTTTTCTCAGTTCCACACTCTAGCGACTTAAGGTCTTTTGCCTTTGTAGGGCAGTATTCTATTCTATACTTTTATGAATTCAATTGAAAAAACATGAGAAAAGGGTGAATAAAGACTGAGAGTCAATGTTCAGAAATGACTAATTATTAATATGTTTTGAACTATGTTGTATAGCTGTGTTTTCTATACATTTTTTTTAATCTATTCATAATTAAGTAAATGTGTTTTTATTCAGAAAATACACATTTTAAGTTTTTATGAATAATTATTAAAAAAGCAGATAATGTGTATTTATTCAAAAAAATACTGTCTAGTTATAATTACTAGACTAGACTAATAGAGAAGACAATAAAAGTACAGTATATGAGAACATTCATCATGATGATGAGCAATAAAAACTAAATTATAACGATGCGGATGAATGAATGAATGAATGAATGAATGAATGAATGAATGAATGAATGAATGAATGAATGAATGAATGGACGAATTAACGAATGCTGGCTGGACTCAATCTTGTGTCCCAGTGAGAACATCACATCTTTGACGCATCATACAGAAAGCAAACTACTGCTGTGTCATGTCTCTGACAACACTGAATATGACTATGCCATTAAAGCCTATGAAATAAAATATAATTGCTAAAGAGACTAAATTGAAGATAAGAGAAAGGGAGAGAGAAGAGAAAACCAAATGTGTTTTGAGGCACAAGCAAAGTGTCATGTGAAGCTGTAATTCCTCAATTGTCCAGTAGAGGGAGGAATGAGTACATACACTTCAGACAAAGCTTTACGACAGCTGTCTGTGAAGACTGAAAAACAGTCACAATTTATAAATTAAGAAGAACTGAGCATGAGCAAAGATGGCAGAGTTAAAATCTGGGGATCCTAAAGCCGCCAAGCAAGTGCCATTGAGATGAATAGGAATGTTAACGGGTAGTTTTCTCTCAGGATGTGTCAGTCTGGTTGACTAAACAGTAGGCCTGCTGCTGCTGCTAGTCGACATTGGAAATAATAGTTGTATATTATTTTATATATCTGGATTGGAAAACAAAATAATTTATTTTGACCTAAGACTTGTCATGTCTTCATGTTCTCATGTGTTCGTAGTCAAACTCAAAAATTAGTTTATTTTTAATTATTAAAAAAATAATAATAATTAAAAAGTTAATAATTGTATTTTATTGAGAAAATATTTTAGTTTGTCTTGAATATTTTTTTTTATTAGATCAAATAGCATAGATTTTATTCTTTTGTGGTGCTAATGGGGTTTTCATAGATTTGTGACCTTAAAATTAACAGAAAAACAATATTTGATATTAATTTTCTTAATATTTGTAATAATAGATATTTGTAAAAAAGGACAAAAAAAAATGTATGGGTGGCACCAGAATTATTTATTTGATATATACTATTTATATAATGGTTTATCTAATCATAAATGCACAGGCTTTAATGTATTTCAGTTTATTATTCAAATTCTTACACTGACCCTCAAAAAAGCAATTGAAATGAAATTATGGATATTCAAGACCATTTTATGCTTAAACCTTGTTGAAAACTCCAGTAGCTGTTTTGGAACATGATAGCTGCGGTTTCTAGCTGGTCATTAGCTGGTGCAAGCTGATCGTTAACTGGTTGTCCAGCTACCATACTCTAAAATTCATCTTGACCACTTTAAACTGGTATAACCATTTTGTATTTTGTTTATTGTTTTTCCAAGATGGTTTACCAGTTTGCACCAGCTAATGATTAGTTTGAATAAGCTAATGACCAACTAGAAACTATAGCTACCATATTACAGTGAGCCGTTTCAGATGGATTCTTCCGGCAACGAAGGGCTTCCCATAAATTTCATGGGTGTGTGAATCCCTGAAGGCTGTCATCATGGCTCATGACTGGTCATCTTAAATTTCTCTGCTGTCACATAATAACGAGGGACCACACAGAACTTTCCTGTTGAGAATCATTTGAGGACTCTAGCGAGGACATTTGTGTCCCTGAGACTATGGTTACTTTCTGGAACTGTTTGAGAAGCTTGGGCATCTTTTGTGCTGTGATAGCACAAGTGTCTGGAATCAACAGAACCTTCTACATTGGGATTCAAGAGGAAAACTGGAATTACGCACCGAGCGGCCAGAATCTAATTAATGGGAAACCTATTGCAGCGGATGAGTGAGATTTATATACATTCTTCATTAATTATAAGTTATTCATCTGACTGAAACATGGCAATATTGTAAATTTGTATATAATCTTATGCTTATTTATTTTACATCTACCTAAATAGTTTTAATATATATATATATATATATATATATATATATATATATATATATATATATATATATATATAGCACATAAGGTATATATTTGTACACAGAAATTTAGCTCACTGTGATGTTTTTAAATTACATTTTATTAATAATTAATACGTTTATTTTTATTTTCATCTTTTATAGTTATGATATATCTTTAGACAATGGTGTTTTTTAAAGATGTAGACAGTGTTAGATTTGCACCACAGCACCAGCAGGCAAAAAAAATAATAATTGGACTACAGGGGGTGGGTGGGGAGGGATCCAGACATGCCGTCACATGAATCTTTTTGAGTCTTTTTTTCTTTTTTGTGGCATCCTCCCATGCATGCTGGTGCACTTTTACTCTGTTCTCAATGAACTCTGTAGCCTTTCTGTGGCGCCTCTCACGAGTCTCTTGTTTACCCAGACAGTTTTGAGGACTGATTTTTCTAGATAATATCTGGTCATTTGATATAGCTGTATTCATTTGGATGAATGTATTTGATATAGTTTACTTTTCCTGGTATCAGTGCCCAACAGGACATCCTTGAGACTCACACACTGAATAAAAAACAAATTTTTCCTAGCTTTAAAAGCTTGTGTTTGTTTGTGTGTGTGTGTGTGTGAATTTAAATATTTGTTTATTTTTGTTGAGAATACTTTGGATTTTTTGAGAATCAGTAATTAGAAATACATTTCTCATTTAACAACGCAGGTTATTAACACTTTTCAGTGAAGGATTTATAATGATCTAAAATTGCATTGTTTAATGGTCAAAGTAAAAAGGTGAAAAATGTTGTACATATTATTAAAATGCTCTTTACATTGAGAAAAGAAAAGAGGTTTTAGAAAGTACTGTTTACTTTAAGGTTCTTTTGGGAACCTAAAATTCAAAAACCTCCTTTAGGAATCTTTATTTTAATAAGTGTGCACTCTAAAGAAAAGGTTCTATAGAACCTTAAAGGGTTCTGTCAGGTGTATCATAAATAGAACATTTTAGGGGTTCCCATCATGGGATCATTTTGTTTTAATTCGTTTTTAATTTTAATTACATTTTATAGAACCATTTTGGCATAAAGGGTTCTTTAAAATTGAGTCAATAAACCTAAGGTTCTATACAGTGCAACCCCACTGAACCTATATTCTAAGAGTGTAATCTATTTATTGAAGTTAAGTTACTTTGAATTTCCTATTTATTTAAAATTTCCCAATAATCTCCACTATTTATTATCATCCCATTATAATAATTGTGGAAAAACATTAAAAAACACCTCTTCTTTCTCATGGCCCAGGTATGCATCAGTATTTCTGCAGCGCGGGTCTCAGCGGATTGGCAGTGTCTACAAAAAGGCGATATACAGGCAGTACACAGATGCTTCTTATTCTCAAGAGATCACCAAACCCATCTGGCTGGGCTATCTGGGCCCCATACTAAGGGCAGAGGTCCATGATATCATCATTGTGCACCTGAAGAACTTTGCCTCCAGACATTACTCTATGCATCCACATGGTGTCTTCTATGCAAAAGATTCAGAAGGTAAAACCTTTCTCCCATTCACTTCTTAAATTTATGTGCCAAAACATTATGACCACCTCCCTAATATGCTTTTGGTCCTCCGCGTGCTGCCAAAAACAGCGCCCACTTGCCAAGTCATGGACTTCATGTACCCTTAAGTTGTAGTATCAGGCATCAAGACATCCCACAGATGTTCATTCCTGAACAATGTGTGCAGTGTGGCAGGGTGCATTATCCTGCTGAAAGAGGCCACTTCCACTAGGGAACACCATTGTCATGACAGGGTGTACCTGGTCTTCAGCAATGTTTAGGTAGGTGGCACGTGTCAAACCTACATCCACATGAATGACCGAACCCAGGGTTTCCCAGCAGAACATTGCCCAAAGCATCACACTCCCTCCAACGGCTTGTCTTTGTCACAGTGCTTCCTGGTGCCATCAATTCCCTTAAGTAAATGGCGGACATGTACACGGCCGTCCACGTGATATAAAAGAAAATGGGACTCATCGGACCAGGCGACCTTCTTCCACTACTGCAACGTCCAGTTGCGACACTCACGTGCCTAGCATAGGTGCTTTCGACGATGGACGGGGTTATCATTGGCACTCTGATATGCAGCAATGCGATGCACTCTGTGTTGTGACACATTCCCTCCATAACCATCATTATAATTTTGTGTGACTTGTGCCAAAGTAAACCTTCTGTTGGCACGGACCAGACGGGATAGCCTTCGTTGCCTTCGTGCACTGATGAGCCTTGGGCGCCCAACACCTCTGTTGGTAAATTCTCACCACTACTGACTGGGAACAACCCACAAGCCTCACCGTTTCAGAGATCCTCTGACCCAGTCGCCTTGCCATAACAATTTGGTCGTTGTCAAAGTCGCTCAGATCTGTATTCTGGCCCATTTCTGATGCATCCAACAAATTGATTTAGAGAACTGATTGTTTTTTTACCATCTAATATCCAGACCTTAATATATGGCCTTGTTAGCAGATGATCAATGATATTCACTTCACCTGCGACTGGTCATAATGTTTTGGCTCATCAGTGGATTTTAATCATTTCAAAGGTGCTAATTTTAATTGTGTGGACTTTCTCCTGTTATCGAATCCTGTCTGCACAGGTGCGCTGTATCCAGACGGAACCTCAGACACTCTGAAGAATGATGATGGGGTTCCACCAGGGGGAAACTTCACATATACCTGGACTGTAAAGCCAGATTATGCCCCTCAAAAGGGTGATGCCAACTGCCTCACCTGGGCCTACCACTCCCATGTCAGCGCCTCACAAGACATTTCCTCCGGGCTTGTTGGAGCCCTTCTAACCTGCAAGAAAGGTAAAGCAGACATTCTGACGTTCCTATTAATTTCTTGCAAAACTAGCCCTATATTTCTATGAAAATTTAGCCCTGAAATTTAGCTCCCTGTGATATTTTTACATTTCATTTTAATTTTAAACATTGCTAAAGCATCTTAGATAAAGGTCAACTAGGTGCAATAATACTACAATTAATAAATGTTATTATGGTAAAGAACATTTCCTCTGTATGTTCCACCTTAAATTTAATTGGGTGCATTTAATATTAAAAAAAATATATATAAAAAATGCACTTCTGGATTTTTACCTCTGGGATGAATTAAAAAATACAACTTTGTTAAGAATATTTTTTTTAAGTTACACTTTCAGTGAAGGGTTTGTAACTAAGTATCCTTAATTGCATAAATGTTTAATGGTAAAAAATACCAGTATTTTCTAGGCATTGTAATCTATTTATCAAAGTTATGTTACCTTGAATTTCCTATTTATTTCCAGTACTACAATAATACTACTGTTGATAAATGTTATTATGGTTATAATGTTATATAAAGAAAATTTCCTGTTTAAGTTTCTCCCTAAATTTTAACAAATGTATTTAATATACATTCAAAAAATATATTTAAAATTATTTTTTACCTCTGGTCTTTATTAGCTACATTTTTTTTTTTTTGTCTTACCTTATCCTTATGCCTCAGGAACCCTGCGTGCTGTGTCCACTTCAGACCACCATCAAGTGCAACGTGCTGATGTTGAACAGGATCTGATCCTTATGTTTAGTGTGGTGGATGAGAACATCAGCTGGTACCTGAAAGAGAACATCCAGACCTTCTGCTCTGATCCAGATGGTGTGGATCCTGCTAGAGAAGATTTCCAGGAATCCAACATGATGCATGGTATGTACCTGCCAATTGACTGTGTGAACTAAAATTGTGGCTGTCCAGACGTTAAAGAAAAAAAACCTAAAAAATAAAAGAGTGGTGTGGTGCGTTAATTGTAATGAAAATTCATGAACCTAGAGATGTTTTGTAAACTGACATAGCTAATGTACACAGTTTGAGTCATTAAGTACTTTTTTTTATTATCCATTTTTAGCCATAAATGGATACATGTACGGCAACCTACCAGGCATTGAGTTTTGCCAAAACCACACAGTTGCTTTGCATCTCTTTGGCATGGGCAACGAGATCGACGTTCACTCTGCTTATTTCCACGGACACACACTCCTAGACCGCGGGCACCGCGTGGATGTCCTGAGTCTGTTTTCTGCCACTTTTGCCACTGCAGAGATGGTGCCTATGACAATAGGGACATGGCTCTTGAACTGCCAAGTGAACGATCATCTGAAAGGTAAACTTTGAGGAAGCGTGTTCTTTGATAACAGGATAACATAATAAGGCAGTTGTAGTAATGGAAAGTAGTCCTGCTTCAGTTAAAAAAAAGCTAGTTGGCTTTTTGATAGTTTGTTTACTCTAGAACGTGCACATGTTTTAGTGTAACCCCTCCTGTTCTACTCGACCCGCTCCAAGCAGGATTCGAACTGGCATCTCTGGCATGGGAGGCAGGCGAGCAAACAAGGACACTAAAGACCACAGTCTCTAGCGTCTGTCTCTAGCGCACATCTTGAGGCCAGGGGAGTAAGGTTTATTCACACAGATCTTACTATCTGGCATAAGTTACACTCACCCCCCTAAACCTCATTTCCATCTGGGTCATGGCACCAATGTAACCCCTCCGGTTCTACTCGACCTGCTCAAAGCGGGATTGAAACCGGTGTCTCTGGCATGGGTGGCGGGTGTTTTAACAAGGACACTAAAAACCTCAAATATTTTCCAAATAATATTTTATACTGGTATATTGCATAATACACCTATTTAAATGAGTATAAATTGGGTCTTCATAAATGAAAATATATAGCTGCTCCTAAGGATGATTATATTTGGGGTTCTATTGCATCTAAAAGATTGAAAACCCCTGAAGTAGACCAAGATTGTACAGGATTTTTAGCCTTATTTAAGCTAAAGTAGTTACATTTGTGTTACCATTATTGTCTTGATCATTAAAAAAAAATGTTTTTGTCTTCCACAGCTGGTATGCAGGCCCTGTTCAAAGTCTCGTCCTGCAGGGATGAGATCAACTTCACAGTTCCTCTCAGTGGGAAGATTAGGAAGTATTTCATTGCTGCTGAGAAGGTTCGGTGGGACTACGGACCATCAGGGATGGATAAACTGACCAATGAGTCGCTGACCAAACCTGGGAGGTTAAATATCCGATTATAATTCAGACATGCACTGCAATTAGTTTATGAAAGTCTTTGTTTTTGACAAATTCTTGGTCATCCTTAGCTTTTCAGAAGTGTTCTTCGGGATGGATGGTGGCCGACTTGGTGGAAAGTATTGGAAAGTGGTGTACAAAGAATATACAGATAAGAGTTTCACTTTAAAGATAAAGCAAACCAGTGCTGAGACTCATCTAGGCATTTTGGGTAAGCTTCTTCATGTGGATTTAAGCTTCTTCAACCTTGGTTAGATAAAAAGTGTTTCATGAATTTGAACCGAACCTTTCTGACACATTTATATTATGGTGACTGTAGGTCCAGTTCTGAGGGCTGAGGTTGGAGACACCCTTCAGGTGATGTTTATGAACAAGGCTGACAGAATCTACAGCATCCAGCCACATGGTCTTCAGTACGACAAACCCTTTGAGGGTGTCTTTTATCAAGACGGTGAGACTTATTTTACACCATCTGGCTAATGTGTCAATCAAAAGGTTTGTTTTGTCCCAGAGAAATAAACGTATTGCAATAAATAATATAATAAAATATTGTAGGTATAAAGAGGAAAGGATATCAGGTTCAGCCAGGTGAAACGTTCACCTACATGTGGCAGTTGAAGGAGGGACCATCTGAAAGTGACCCACCCTGTATTTCCTACCTGTACTTCTCCTCCAGTGATCCAGTCAGAGACACCAACTCTGGTCTCATAGGCCCCCTGCTGGTGTGTAAGAAAGATGCACTGAATTCCAATGGCGCTCAGGTAATATGAGAATCAAATGTGCATAATCAAATAACAAACAACATTACTTTTTACCTGTAATATAATTTTTCTTACAGAAAGATGTGGATCGGGAGTTCTTTCTGCTGTTTTCTGTGTTAGATGAAAATCTCAGCTGGTACTTGGAACAGAACATTGAAACCTATGACACCAATGAATCAGACTCAGAGAATTTGGAGTTTCAGGAAAGCAATAAAATGCACGGTATTTATTCATTTTGGTACATATCTGACCATGAAATTGACGTATTCGCACTGTGACTTATTTGCGATATTTCACCTGCCGCAAAGGACAGCAAGTTGTTCATCTTTATACTTCTACAAACGCGGATATCTTCTGACCTCCATTTTTCCCCTGTCACATTCTTCTTCTGTTTTTTTAATTGGTATTTTATCTTCTTCAAGCGGTTTATTCAGGGCACACGTGCAAACTACTTCATTCTCAAACAGATTCTGAAGGTTACAAATAATTTTACATACATGCTTTGCACAAGTCGTAATGGTAAATGGACAAATGAAGCATATTTTTGGCTTAAGAATCAGAACCCCTGATTAAACAAAAAGCTGTAATTGAAGACCCAGTGTAATGGTCAACTATTAATTTTACAAATCAGCTGAAAGTTTCAAATTCCATTCAGAATCCATTCAGGGTCCTTCTTACACACCCTGTTATTTTGTTTGTGTAATGCAGCTGTGAATGGCTTTATGTATGGGAACCTGCCTGGCCTTGAGATGAAGAAGGAGTCCAGGGTAAGATGGCATCTCATGGGACTTGGCACAGAGATAGACATGCATGGTATTTACTTCCAAGGCAACACGTTCCAGAGACAAGGCACAACACGTGACACGCTGAGCCTGTTCCCACACACTGCAGTCACTGTGTCCATGCAACCAGATGTCAGTGGTCAGTGCCATGTTATTTCAGCAAATTATGTATATTTACTTCAGCCATCCTTCATGCTGATGATAAGCTGATTTGGTGCTCAATTATGAATAATGGTTCTTATGATCAATGCTGAAAACACTTTTTGCTGCTTTTTGCTAAGTAACTGTCACTTTTGATCGATTTAGTGCATCCTTGCTGGAAAAAAAGTATGAACTTCTGTTTTTTTTTTCTTAATCCAAACTTTTGAATGGTAGCGGATCACGGTTTCCACAAAAACATGAAGCAGTACAGCTGTTTGTACTTTGATAATAATAAGAGCACCAAATCAGCATATTAGAATGATTTCTGAAGGATCATGTGACCCTAAAGACTGGAGTAATGATGTATATATATAAACCTTTTCCTGTGATTGTGATTGCAGGTGACTTTGAGGTGAGCTGTCTAGTCTCTGATCACTATGTTGGTGGGATGAGACAGCTGTATAAAGTGAAGGGGTCAGGGAATGAGAATCCCTCAGTATTAAGGTCTCAGATAGTGGAGTATTTCATCTGTGCTGAAGAGAGGCAGTGGGACTACTCACCTGATCGTACCTGGGAATTGCAGAACTTCAACACGACTGAGGAGAAAAGGTAGATGTATGTTCTACAACTTTTGTTGATGTTGCAGCGTTTGAATGGCTTTGGTAACCAGATTCTTGTCTCAGTCCTGGCAGTTTGTTTGTGGGGACCGGAAAGAACAGACTGGGCTCCAGGTATAAGAAAGTAGTGTATAGAGAATACACCGACGCCACCTTCAGGACAATAAACCTGAGGCAGCCTCAAGAGAAACACTTGGAGATTTTTGGTGACTTATAATCACAATTTCGTTCCACCTTTATTTTTAAATATTTTGAACATCAGTTTTGTTTTTTCATTTGAATTAATAAATTAATGAAAATCTGTATGTGTTTTATAGGTCCTGTAATTAGAGCTGAAGTTGGCCAGATTTTGCTGATCACATTCATGAATAAAGCTAGTCATCCTTACTCAATACAAGCACATGGAGTCAGAACCTCTACTTCTAAACCTGAAGCTGTCATGCCAGGTAGAGGAAGATGAAAATCCCACCATTTGCCTGTAAAATGTATACAAAGACACCTTCTGGGATTTCATAAAATGTGTTTTGAACATTATCAGACTTTAAATAGAGATCTGCTAGGTTTCCCCCATTATACATGTGACACATTCCTGTTGTGAATGCAAATGAAACTCTTTACTGCAGGAAATAAGACTCAGTACCAGTGGATGATTCCAGAGAAATCTGGCCCAGGCGTGTCTGATCCGAACTGCATTGCTTTTGCCTACCACTCAGCTGTGGACTTTGTTAAGGTAAAGCTCTTAGTATCGGAAACAGTTTTAATTCCTTAATTATTATTATTATTTACATTCAGTCAGGAATTAAAATGGATTAATTCTGAACAACAATAATATAAAATATTGGTAACACCTTACAATAAGGTCCTATTAGTTAACATTAGTTAATGCATTAATTAAACATGAATTAACAATGAGCAATGCATTTATTAAATTTATTTTATTAATCTTTGTTAACATTATTTAATAAAAATGCAACTGTTCATTGTTAGTTCATGTTACCTCAGCTTCATTAAGTAATATTAACAGATACAACTTTTAGTTTTTAACAATGTATGGGTAAGATTAATAAATGCTTTTATAGAATTAATATACTGTATGGAATATACTGTATTTTTCATTGTTACTTCATGTGACATGTTAACAGATTAAACCTTATTTTATTTTATATTTTAAGTGTTAAATATAGCTATTGTTCAATTTATTTTGGCTTTTGAAGTTGACAATAATAATAATAATTATTATTATAATGCTTTTGACTGTGATGACGAAAACAACAACAATTACATTCAGTCAGGAATTCTAAAAGATTAATTCTGAACAACAACAATATAATAACAATATCATGGTTATAGTTTTTTGTGTCTGTGGCTTTTGTCATATGTTAAAGGACACAGCAAGTGGTCTGATTGGGCCATTAGTAATCTGCAGGAGAGGTGTACTGAACCAGGCCAGACAGAGAACTGATGTGGATAGAGAATTTGCTCTCCTCTTTATGGTGTTTGATGAGAATAAATCCTGGTACCTGGAAGAAAACATTCAGTCCTACTACAACAGCGCAGAACCTCTTCTGAGAGATGCAGAGTTTCAGAAAAGCAACAAGATGTATGGTGAGAGGTCACAAGTAAATGCAACTCAACCCTAATAGTGCATTTTGATGTAGAATGCTACAAAAAAGTCAAATTATGACCACTAGAAGGCATTGCTTGATATATGATGGATGAATTGGATGGGATTCACGATCCCTGTTCCACATCAGAGAATAAATAAGTAGATAAATGACAGACATCAAAGGAAAAATAATCACTATACATAATTCTCATTTTGTCTCAGAGAATTACATGATTCCAAACTGCATGTTTTTTTCCGTCACTATTGACAGGGATCAATGGGAAGCTCTATGCAAACCTTCATGGCCTGGAAATGGTGGAGGGCGACAGGGTGGTCTGGTACCTGTTTGGGATGGGCAATGAAATGGACATACACACCGTCCATTTTCATTCTGAGACCTTCACATATCAGGTGCAGCAATGAGCTTAACAACTATTATATATGCAATTATATTCACAATCAGATGCAATAGAATAAATGATTTTTCAATGATATTACAGCAGTGTGTTCTGCAGTTTTCATACACTAAATGATGTTTTATTAACAAAGTTCGGGAGGAGCATGTTCCGATAATCGACCAAATCAGAACAAGAGGAGGCCTATATATATATATATATATATATATATACACAAATAAATATCTATATATACAGTATTCATATACAGTATATAGACAACTCACCTCTGACACACACTAGTTTTTCCAGCATTCTTTCAACACCCCAACTCCTCTCTCTTAACTGGATATGGGGGGAGTACTCTGGGTTTGGGCCAAATTCCGAGCTTGGAGCCCTCCCCTCGGACAGCATGCCAAATACCCAAATATGCATATTCTTTATCTGATTATATGTACGTGTGAACTCCTGAAACCCAACCATTTTAATGACTTAAAGTGCTTTTTCAGACAGATCAGGCTCACCGTACTGATGTGTATGACCTGATCCCAGGAGCATTTCAGACGTTGGAGATGGTGGCAGAGGTCAATGGAACGTGGCTTCTGCACTGTCACGTTGCCAACCACATCCGTGCTGGAATGGAAACAACATTTACCATCAAACCTCGATCAGGTGAGCTACAGGTTTATTGGCTTAGTCTGTTATGCTTTTACTTTATTTCATTAAAGTGGACTCACTCACTGTTTAATGATGGGATGTTTGTGGTTCTTCTTTTCCAGGTGGTGACACTGTGAAGAGAGGTTTAAGCATCCTCTGGTTACTGGTCACAACATTCATGCTCAGACTGATATGGTGATCTTTCGGTGGACATATATTTCAACTGATTTATTTCTAACACTACCATTCAAAAGTTTAGGGGCCAGTGTGATTTTTTTAAATGATTTTGAGTCTCTCATGCTCACCAAGTCTGCATTTATTTTATCAAAAATACATTAAAGGTATAGTGGAGGATCTTTCCGAATTTTAGATAAGACCCGATTTAGGTGATCCACCCGGAAGTAAAAAATCCTCCACTATACCTTTAAAACAGAAATATTGTAAAATATTACAATTTAAAATCACTGTTTTCTATTTGAATACATTTTAAAATTTGATTTATTCCTTTGATGGTAAAGCTGAATTTTCAGCATCATTACTCCAGTCTTCAGTGTCACATGATCCTTCAGAAATCATTCTAATATGCTGATTTGATGCTCAAGAAACATTTTGAAAATGGTTGTGTAAATGAATAGAAGGTTCAAAAGAACAACATTTTGTAATGAAAATGATTCACTTTTGATCAATTTAATGAGCCCTTGCTGAATAAAATTATTTTCAAAATCTATACTGACCCAAAACTTTTGAACGGTAGTGTAAATTAAAAGAAAAAAAATTAAAAAGTCTACTTATGTGTAATTCTGAAGTTACAACAAATCAAAATAAAAACACTATCAACATTCAAATGTGAAACTTACTGCAAGACCACCTAATGAGAGAATGTCATTTTAAAACACCCTGGGGCAAAGATATGTTAATGAGCATTTGCTTTCAGTTTCATTTGAAGTTCTTAGAATAAAGATCAACCTTACTGTTACTGATGTTAAAGGAAAAGAAAAATCCTGAATTTCACAAGGCTCCTTTAGGCCAATGTGAGAAGGAACTGAAATCACAGAGGATGGTGTTAAAGTGAAAAACAAGTGTGAGCTGATTGGAGCTTATATAACTGGGTGAGCAGTTGTTTTTGTTCCTCTTGGTTCGTTTGATGTGCTCATTTTGAGCTCAAAGCTTGGAA
Organism: Squalius cephalus; assembly: GCF_949319135.1. NCBI lineage: Eukaryota > Metazoa > Chordata > Actinopteri > Cypriniformes > Leuciscidae > Squalius > Squalius cephalus. The sequence continues at coordinate 15,908,506 of NC_137145.1, forward strand.
CTCTCAAATGAATGTAGTTTATCACGTAGGCTTTAAGTAACCTGTGCCCAGTTCAGGATTATGATGCAAAGAAGTGAACCTTGTCAGTAAACATTTGACTTTAGTCTTTAAGTAACTTCTAGTCAACATCTGTGAATGGTTCCAATTTCCAATCAAAACTATGCTTTGTTTGGCAAAGATAATATGCTGAACCCCATGATCAAGCGTTTACTCTTCACAGTGATAAAGCAGGAGAGGCATTGATCACATACTTGAAACAGGCCATTAGCTCACTATAGGAAAGAATGCAAAGCTCAGTCAAATAAACAAGCTCATTGACACATTGTTTCTCTTCCATTAATCATTGGTTGTTTTAAGTGAATAATGTGCCACAGTGCAGGAAAATAGATTAATTTTAATAGCTTATTTATTCAAATATATCCTGCTGTAAACAATTAACAGACATGCTTAATGTGTGTGTCTGACAGCTATCACTCATACTGATAGAGTCTTGCTGATTAGGGTCATCAATACAATTTTGTTATGCAATGATTTATTCGAAAACACCAGACTTATGTTCCTGCAGCAGTCTGATAGTAGAGAATAGTTTCATGTTTGTATCAAGGTTTTTAAGTCGATTGAATGTAATACCTATGAGTAATACCCAGTCACTGCTTTGCGCCTGTCAGTGCGGGTTTAAGGGAACTCTATTCTGGTAAATAACACGAGGGTGACGTGTTTCGAGGATAACAGTCTGATTAACACCCGGTATCTCCTGTAACCCGGGTGACCGGGAGTGCACTGATGTTTATGATACAAACAAAACAATAAAGCGCATATTTCTGGCAAAAAAAAAAAAAAAAAAAAGTCTTGTAGCTATGGATTGACGGATTTGTAGCTATGGCTTGTCGGTTAGGCTAAGGCAGAGCCGTTTAAAGGGCTAACGTTACCATTTTATTTTTCCAGTAGATGTGGTTTGTGAGTGAAACAGTATATCGTGTATGAAGTAGCCTAACATTATTTAGAGTCACTATTTCAGACACTTCGAGCTGTTTTTGTTGACTTCTTAAGATAACACGTTGCGTCTTTGTTTTTTGCAGTCTTATCAGGCTACATTTTGCAATTCATCATATAGGCTATCTATCACCTCTTCTCCTCACAGTGACAGAAAAACAAGTTCATAATTACTGTAGGCTACGTTATATACATAGTTTTATGTAGAATAATTACCTGAATAGCTGTAATCAGAGATTGATTCATCTTCATTCACCTTCATATTTCACTTCCCTGCCGTTAGGTCTAATCTGCCGTTTAGGAAATACTCTATAATCAATGAACTCAGTCGAAAAAAATTGATTTCAGCATTTATGATAAAAGGATCCCACGTTTACTGAGGCGGCAAATCTAAAAACTACTTCCTACACTACATCAAACCTAAATCACTCGCTCCTTCGAACTCACATCTGTAGGATCACCTGTGGACGGCCCGTGATTTTCCAGTGCAGCGCGAGACTCGCAGCTGATTGGCTGACAGTTATACTCAGCCTCCCGATGCAGCCAATAGAAACGATCTGATGCTTTCCCACATGAAACAGCTATAAATTCGACAGTTGCCCTGAAACAAATTCTCAGTAAGTGCCCGTAACTGCAGGAGAAAGAGAGAGAGGGGGAAGCGAGAGCAAAGGCATCAAGGGGGAGATCACGCTGCACTAAAAGGCTACAGAACTTGTTTGCCTTTCTCTCAAAGGTATGTGTTCTTTATTTTATATATTTTGTATTATAGTATAATATTTTATTTTGAACAAATACAGTATATGACTAGTTGGGTTGTTACATTTTAAACCTCCTTGCTCTTCGCGTGGTGGTCAAAAAAAAAAAATATATATATATTTTTTTTCAGTGAAAGGAATGTAGCCTACTATATTTAGTTTGATAATGTTTTTTTATTTAATAGTTTATATTTTTAGGGGATTTTATGGTACTACATTATATTTACGCAGTAGTTATAATCCATTTATTCACGTTTTGAGCATAGACCTGAACATTTAATTTCCAACTTAAACTGTCGTAAATCTTGAATGTTTTAAAGCACAGACTTAAGTTTGATGTCTTTTTAAATACGACACATGGTAAATTATTGCTGAAGTGAAACAAGTTTAAAAAAGTGAACCTAAAAAAGTTACAAAATGTTACGTTTATTGTTCTGAAAAATGCACAAAAATACTATTTTTAATTTATGTATGAAATATATATTTTCAAAAACACGTTTTACTCTAAAACTGCAAGAAAATCAAAGGCATAAATCTAAACAAGTTGTGTTCCAAATTTGAGCTTGAAACCTCAAAAAATTTGCTTTCAGTAAGATTTTGTTTGGCTGCAGTACCAAAAGAGTTCAAGAGATGAAATTCGTCTCTCATTCATTTCCGAGCAGCACAAGTGTGACTATTTTTTTCAGGACCATTTAACCTTTTCGAATCATGTTCATGATTTTGTGTGTGTGTGTGTGTTCAAATAGCAAGTGCCGAAACCTTTTCCAAGTTTCGTACCATTCCGGTGAAGTAAAAAAAAAAAAAAAACGTAAATGACAGAAGAGCACCATAGGGTTTAGGATTATTCTTCCACACACAAAATCAGTTATATTCTGTTGCGTTACAAATAGTGATAACCTTTGAATAATAATGCGTTTGTGTTTAATATAGGCCTACAAGTCATAAAATTCAACTTAGGCTACTTTTGCTATTGCTATCTTTTTGTTATTTTGCATCGAAACATTGTGTTGGGGTCTGTTGTAATGTGAATTTGTAAGTTTTGGTACCCCTCCCTTTCACTATTCTTGCACTGTAATGCAAAATAGCCAGCTGAGTGATTTTGAAAAAGATATACATAACAAAGAAGGTGTGAGTCTCTGAAGCGGTTTCAATTGATCATTTACACATTTTAATAAGAGATCAAAAACTAAAAACTACACTTGAGTCCTAGTAGTTAGCCTACTGATTAGCTCATAGTGAACTACCACATTCAACTGATCACTATTACTTACTAATTTGTTAATCAGAGTTTCTTGTTAGTTAATAGTAATAACTAGAATGTTAATAATGCGTTACTCATTTGTTCCTGTGTATTTATTCATTAATGAAGGGAACAGTATTCTAAAGTGTAGGCTATACACTAAAAAAATGCAGACTTATTTATAACAGCATCCTCACATGCAAACCTGGTCATTCCATTAAAACACACTTCTCTCTCTCTTCTTCATCCACAGATTGTGAGGTCTCATCCCACCAGACACTGTCAACCACCCTTTTCCTCTTATCTGTCTGCTTTCCTTCTCCCTGCAGCCATGGCACCCACTCTAGCCACAGCATTTGCCCGCCGCTGGTGGATGGCGGTAACAGCCATTATTGAAAATCTGCTCTTCTCCGCTGTTCTGCTGGGCTGGGGTTCCTTACTCATCATGCTGAAGTCTGAAGGCTTCTATTCATACCTCTGCATGGAACCAGGTAAGAGTCACTCTTCCACCAGATTCAAAAAGGGTTTACCAATCTGAGGCCACAGAACCATGACACATCAAGAACAAGAACTCAAGAAACCTGTGCAGCAATTTAGAAGAGTCATTGAGGAACATTTAGTTCACATGCGTTGCAAGTCAAGCTTGTGATATAAAAGAATTTAAAGTAATGCTTGATTATGTTTTGTCTAATGGTCAATATGCATATTGGCAAATTCCATTATTCCAATCTGATCTTGAAAGCTCACACACTGTGCCTGATAGTACTTGCAGGTTCCTACTTTTAAAGTCACGTGTATTGTGCAGTAATCCGTCATGACAGTAGCGTTTTATGTGGTGTAACTGATTGCGCTCTGCAGCAAAACACTTTTGTGCTTAATTTCTCTAAGGAGGAAGAATGACATCTTCCCACAGGAGCCTCACAACCACAGACACTACCACAGACTTCCATTAAATCAGCTGGTATAGTCATGGTTGCTCAGTAAAACACTGGAATGTAGAAGGATTTTCCACAGGGACCCTGACCTAATCAAGTGCACCTTTAAATCGAGAGGCCTACAACCTGTTTGATGTAAATTAAAATGTTTATCTTTTCAGTCAGTTCACCTCAGACCTACTGGTTGGCTCATAATTGATTGATTGAATTGGTTTTGGTATTGATTTGCTTCACAGAACATGTTTTGGTCTTACTGTGTAGTGTGTATACTGATGACCCTTTTATCACTGTCTTGTTCTTTCTCAACCACTTTGGACTAGATTTAATAGAACATGAGGACATTGAAACCTATTTAACCACAAAAGCTAGTTTGAAATTCCCAGGCAGACAAGAAGAAAAGGGGTAGAGGAGGGGCAGAAGACGAGAAAAAGAGTTGTTTGTGAAGGAAACCGTAGGAGGCTTATCGTTTGGGTAGATCTAGGAATACCACTTCTTCTGGGTGGAGTGGTGGGCATCTTACGTGTGTGTCTGTCTGCTTGGCAGGAATTTTTTTTTTGCATGGGAAAGTGCTTATCGTTTCTTTTTGCTGCTGTTATAGAAGTTCCTGTTTTTTTACATTACTCAGCTTATTGCCTGTCCTTTCGGTCAGTCACATTATTGTGGCATAATAAGACTGTCTCAGCGAAAATCGTCAGTGCACAAGACAGTATTCAGCAATCTTAAAGTCCACAGATAAGACTCAAAGGACAGTGTCATGAGGCATTAGTCAGCATTCATTCTTCTTGACCATTTTGAAGGATGCGAAGCATGTGGTTTAGTACACTAACTTTGATTTCCAATCATGTAATCTTTGAAGTTGGCATGATAACAGTTCTTTATCACATTCAAGCTTTCTCTATAATGAGGTTAGAGACAATTTGTACTGTGTCTGTTCCTTACATTTTATCAGATCTGGCCACCAAACTAATGGCTATGAATGAAAAGAACAGCCCCTCCTTGTTTTCACTCCCTAATCTGTCCCCAAATCATTGTATTAATATGTTAAAATGTCTACGTTCCTGTAGGAATGTGTTTAGTGTCAGTACTTCGCCATTTCCAAAGTTTTAGGACATTTTAAAGAATTTTTATAAAAATACACAGAATTTGGATTTTTATGTGACACTCAGACTCACAAATGCATCACATGGCTGTCAGCCCATCAGAAAAAATGTGAAGGATCAGATGAAAAATCATATTCAGATTTTCAGATCAGATTTTTCTTTGTGATTGCTATCTTCCCGGGTGTGTCCTGCAATATGCAGCCATTTGCACATTAATGTGGCCTACGTACACCATGTTTGGTGCATCTTTAGCACACACATTAGCATGGTTTAGGAAAGAAGCCAGAGCAAGCCTCAGTTTCCTAGCAGTGAGGTAAAACCCAACCCTTCCTGTGTGTGGCATGAGAAAGATCACGACCAGGTGCCAAACACGTCAGAACATTCTGCACTAAGTTCTAGAGCATGCTTGGAGTTGGAAACCTCCTCCTTTGTTGTGGAGGGAGGACACGTGTATCATCAGGATGACACTGGCACAATTGAGTGGCTGATTATAGCAAAGTCACTGTTCCGACACCAATAACCCACCTAACAAAAATATTTTCTACGGACGTTTTTATAACGTTCTCATTAAATTATGAAAACTTTTTTTTTAATGTTCTCTGAACATGTTATTAAAGACCAGATAACTTTGAACGTACGTTCAATTAACATTACTGGAGGAACATTTGTCCATAATGTTGACTGTTGAGAGAACCTTGTTTTATGGAAATTCCCTGTTAGTTGTGAATGCCATTGTGAAATCTTACAGTTTTGAAAGACAGGTTTTGTCTAATTAACTCACATGTCTCAAAAGTGTACTTTGTTACCACATTTTGTGTTTTTCAGAGAAACATTCATTTATCACTCATCAGCAGTTAAGATGGAAAAACCGATTAGTATAAGGTCATGTCTGATTATCTACTTTATATGTCTCCAGTGAACCAGCAGCTATTAATTGAGTGTCACCTGGTTCAGTAGTTTATGTATATGCGTGGTGAGATAATGTCGAACAGGATTGTACAATAGTCCAAAAGGACGATTATTAACATTGTTCCTGCAGCAGATCAAAGATAAAGGAAGAGCAAATGTTGAGCTTTCTCCTCTCTATCTTTCCCAGCCCTTATCTCAGGTTTTATTGAGACTACAGAATGGTGATTCCTCATTCCAAGCATTTTATTGCTGGGTAAAGGTTTATCTCAGACACTCTGGAGAACAGCTGAAAAGACCAGTTTAGACCAGATGTAATTCCAGGTTGATTTATGCTGGTCTAGCCAAGTTGGTCATAATCAAACATTTTCCAATTAGAAAACCTGGTAGGAACATTATCATAAGAAAATCATTTGAAGTACAAACATATGAAGTACATTTTGTCCATATAGACACCATTTTCATTAAGCATGTTAAAGAGATAGTTCACCCAAAAATGAAAATGTTGTCATCATTTGCTTTTCCTCATGTCATTTCAAACCCCTATGACTTTTCCCCTAGTTAACACGAAATAAAGATATTTTGAAGAATGTTGGGGTCCAAACAATATTGGAGCCTATTGACTTTTATTGAATAGTTTGGAACGACATGAGTGAACGAACTTTCCTCAGGCTTCCAGTGTTCTTGTTGCTATAGAACTTTTACATCAACAGACAATTCCTAGTCTTGAGGCATTATTGGAGTGTCCTTACCTTCTGTAACTTTAATTCATGGACCGTTCCACCCATGGTGTTAACAAAAGGCTAAAGAGTGCATAAACCCCAGTCATGAACTTCAAGGAACTATCGAGAGGTATAGAAGTCTGCACGTGCGGCATCTGCGTGGTTGGACAGCAACCAGAATTACAAGTACCTGATGCTTACGTCACAGCATAGGGCTAACAGCAGGGACACACGTGACCAGTTTTTACACTAACATCTGAGTTTTCTCACTCTCTCTCTTTATCCCCATGATTTAGCAGAAATGGTGACCTGATGAGTAGTGAAACTCCAGCGGGTTGTATTTCAGGTCACATTAGCAGTGAGCTGGTTTTTGGGAACATGGTACAGTAGCTGCTGGTAATAAGTTACATGGGTCCCCATTAGCCTCTTATACCTCTCCTCTTCTTCTTCTTTCCTACAGGAAACAGCTCAAAGGCAAACTTCTCGTTACCAGCTGTGCCTTCATCACTGTCGAATGATGCAGAGTTTGATTATGACGAGTTCCAGCCGGGAGGGGTGGAGATGGTCCCTCTGAAACATCCAGAGGAACACCTGAGGATGAACGGCTGGCTCATCTGTAAAGAACAGGATGAGATGCTGAATCTGGCCTTCACCGTGGGCTCCTTCCTCCTCAGCGCCATCACACTCCCGCTCGGAATCGTCATGGACAAATACGGTCCACGCAAACTCCGCCTGCTTGGAAGGTAGACGGCATGTGCTTAATTTCCAATATCATTCCTATAACAATCCAATTTTTGAATTAATATATAAATCTTTTGCACTGTGTAATATGGTAAGTGTGTATCCTAAGGTCACATCACAATACAGATGAATGACCAGAACATTTTCCATGATTAATTGACCTCTGAGTGTCAAATCCTCCTTTCCAGTGCCTGCTTTGCCCTCTCATGCCTAATGATAGCTTATGGAGCCAGCAACCCAAATGGTAAGAATGTCCTATATGCAATTCAGTATGAATTTATGTCTTCATACTTATTGAAACAAATAGCAATATGTCAATTTTCCACTAGGAACAGTTAACACCTGCTTGTTTTTTCTAGAACTGTCCGTTCTGATTTTCATCGCTCTGACCTTTAATGGCTTTGGGGGAATGTGTATGACCTTCACTTCACTTACGGTGAGTGTTAACTTATTCATGAATGTACACTTGTGCTTAATTTTTTCCACCTCTTTTGATGTGTTTGAATTTGCTTGTTGCTTGCTAATTAGCAGGTTGTAACCGCCATAAACATTGAGGGGGATACGTCCCATCTGATATTCAGATTAGAGGTGGCTTTTTCAGTGTTTGATTTTGAAATTTGTAACATTTGTTCCCTTCAATCCTGCTACATCAAGGCTAGTTAGAAGTCTCTGTGTCTCTTTTTTCTCAATCTTTTGAGCTTCTCTCAAGCGTGGTGCAGTAAGTTAATCATTAGACCCATTTGTGCATCTTACTTCAGTGTTTTTCCTGCTGACTCGCTTTTGTCACCGCTCTGGCACCATGGCAGCATACAGTACTCCTGATTCAGTGTGCTGACCCTGTAAGATTAGCCTGCGGTTATCATGTGCCTAGAGGAACTATATGACCATGAACTCACAAAAACACTTATACCCAGAGTCCAAAATGTACTTTTTGCCACACCTCTTAATGTCCACAAAACGAGAAAGTTTTAAAACAACACCTGCCCCAAATACTTGCATTACGTTGATGGCTTAATGCAAAAATTTTGTTGACAATAATGAGTGTTCTTGTTTGCCGTGCTGCGTCGCCTGCTTGAAGTGTACATGGAGTGGCAAAGTCGCATAACAATTGATTTTGGAGAATATCTTCACAGTCACAACAGTTCTGTTCTCACAAAACACAACTCTTCCATCACAAAGCTGCTGATCACTCACATTCTTACATAACAGGACACTCGCTGTTGCTCATCCACTTGTTGTCACAGGAACAAGGCATAACTGTGGGCTGGCTGCCCCAGTTTGGCCTCCAATTAGTCATAAAAGAGACTCAGATTCAGCCGGTTCAGACTGGGTGGATCATTCTTCAGTTCTTACTAACCTAGTTATTCCTCTTTTATTAACAATGAGGAACAGAAAGTAAGTGAAGTAAGAAAGAAGTGTGGATTAAGTGTTCAAATATAATTTGGGGCCACTTAATAGTTCTCGTAGTCTTCTAGTTTTCTAGTCCTCTGTCACTTGCTCTTTTTCTCTTTCCTGTCTTTTAACCCCCAACCCTCATTCTCTTGTTATAGCCAGTGCCTCGTAACCGAAACTGCTTTCACTGTTGACTTGTGCTTTCATAAGGCCGTAATTTTTTGCTGTCTCTCCTTGCTTCCTGCCATTTTTAGAGAAAGACTGTGGGTCAATTGTCTTTATGCTCATAGCAGTCACAAGTAAAAAGATGCTCTGAATAACCACAGTCTGAATATGATTTTTATATTGCTATCGTTATGGAATATTTATATTATATTATATTAATAAAATAAAGATTTTTTTATTTTAAAATAAAATAAAAATGAAACAAATATAATACTATGATTACAAATAAAATAAAATAAATTAATGTAAATATATATATATACATTTATGTATTAAAAATTAAGAATAGATCTAAACATGCTTTTCTTTTTTGCCAGGATTGTTATGGATTATTTAAATAATTTTATATTAATTTATTTAACGTTTTAAGTTATTTATATATAGAATTATATACATTTTAAATTAAATAAATTATATATATATATATATACAGAGTAGTCCTCTGTCTGCTTATCTAAAGTTATTTTTAACCAAATGTTATTCATCTGTTTCCATGTTTCCTTCCAGCTGCCCAACATGTTTGGTGACCTGCGTGCCACCTTCATCGCACTCATGATTGGCTCGTATGCTTCCTCGGCTGTCACCTTTCCTGGGGTCAAGGTCTGTTAGATTAAACAACAGGGTGAAAACAAATGATTGTAATCCTACCTTATGTTCTTAGATAAGATTTGTTCATTGTGAGTTTCTCTTAACAGGTGATCTATGACGTTGGTGTGACCTTCATCACGATTCTGGTGGTCTGGGCGGCCTGTGCAGGACTCGTCTTCATCAACTGCTTCTTCAACTGGCCCCTGGAGCCTTTCCCTGGACCCGAGGACATGGACTACACGTAAGAAACACACATACTAACCCTAACCCTAACCCACACTCTCATACGCATCAAACATCTACAATATCTCACTCTCATTCGGATTTGTTTCTGTATATCCAGTATCAAGATCAAGTTCAGTTGGCTGGGATTTGACCATAAGATTACAGGAAAGCAGTTTTATAATCAAGTGACGACAGTAGGCAAGCGTCTTAGCGTGGATAACACTCACAAACAGAAAGAGCTTGCAAGAGAGGGTCAGAAACTTTGTCTGTCCACCATGGACCTGGAACTGCAGTGTGAGACCAAGGAGGAAAGTAAGTGACAATGTTTGAACTAGTCTGACACAAGAAAAGACCAGAAACATACGCAAATACACAAATGCAAAGTTTCAATAAATGGGTCGACAGGTCAACAAATAATCTCTGTTTTCCTTTTCTTCCTTGCAGCTCAGTCGTTCATGAAGAGTATTTTCAGCCCTCTGTTCATTTTGAGTCTGGTGACCATGTGTGTGACTCAGCTGCGTCTCATCTTCTACATGGGAGCCATGAACAACATCTTGGAGGCCCTCAGCGGAGGAGATCTTAACACAGGTGGATAAGCATGTTTGCATATGTCTGGAAAAAAATATATTGCATTTAATTCTAAATACATTTATTTAGGGTAATTCTGATATGTGAACACAGCAAACTATTTTTTTACTGAGTACAATAATTCAGTAATGTTTGATGCAGTAATAACAAAAACAATAATAATGTGAATGCAGTAAAATTTTTATTATAATTATAAATAATTATTATAAAATGATAAATTATAATAATAAAAAAAAATCATTATGATAATTTACATATTGAGCGCAGCAAATAATTTTTTTCTGGATTTTTCTGAAAAAAAGACTAAACAATTATTTTTAATTATAACCTATAATATAACAATTATTTATAGTATAATATGCCACAGAAAAGAAAATACTTTTTTCTTTTTTGAAAAAAAACAAACAAACAAAATGTACAATAATACAAAAAATGTGAATGCAGAAAAAAAAATCCTTTCTGGAAAAATAAAAGTCTTTTTGTGTTACTATTACAGATTTTTTAAACCATATCAGTTATTTTTTTCTTCCAGTTTTGAAATTTTAATTGCCTTCTAATATATTTTTTTAATTTGACTATTTTTGCAGTTGAGAAAATGGAATTGGGTAAGAATCTCAGTAGCGCAGTAGAAACCAGTAGAGCATGTAGTTCCCTAAGCTTGTTGATCTAACATTTAACCTTCTCCTGTACTCACCTCAAGCGTAACCCACTCCCTGTCCACCTGTGCTCAGGGACGAAATGCATACGCAAACCTGCAGAGTGCCATAAACTCCCGTTAACCAGAGTAGTTATTAACCAACCTCAGACGTTATCCATTAGACAGTGTTATAATCTCTCTCTCTATCTTGTTCTCTCAGTGAGCCTCTACACCTCAATTTTTGGAGTGATGCAACTCTTGTGCTTGATGACGACGCCGGTCATCGGTCAAATCATGGACTGGAAGCTGAAAGAATGCGATGATGGAGAAATCGATGAAAAAGAGCCCAACAAGTAGGTTATAGAGCACATTTTAGTGAACTTCGGACATGGACTAATAATGTGTGAAGCTGTTTTAAGCGTCTCTGTTCACTCCATGTTTCCAGGGATGAACCTCAGCCCAAACGCAGAGACAAACAGATTCAGAAAGTCACCAATGCCACACGTGCCTTCATCTTCACCAACATCCTCCTCGTCGGCTTTGGCGTCACCTGCCTAATTCCCAATCTCCCACTTCAGGTGTGTGTTATGTGTCTTCAGGCCCGGAGTGGGTAATCGGGAGAATCGGGAGTATTCCCGGTGGGCCGCTTCACTTTTGGGCCGGTCGAGGAATTTTTTTTTTTTTTTTACATTTCAATGTCACATTAGTTACATTAGGATACACACGTTCCGCATTCTGCCACCACAGCGCGCAACTCAGCATGGGTTGTACCATGTGAGGGAGTTCTCCCCTCCCCTCCTATAGAAATGGTTGGGTCCATAGCCCGTCTTTTCAAAACGTTTTCTCAGGGAGGCTACCGCGGCTCCGCCGGCGCCTACTGATAGCTGGGCCGGCCGTAACGGTACGCGTCAGGGAGGATGGATGGGAGGAAGAGGCCAGGAGGTAGGCTATGGAAGCTTTGTTTCCGCCACAGAATAAAACATTTGAAAAGATAATTGCGACTTTTTATCTCGAGTTTACATCTCGCAATTCTGACTTTTTTTCTCAGAATTGCGAGATATAAAGTCAGAATTGCCTGAAATAAAGTCGCAATTGCGTGTTAAAAAGTCAGAATTGTGAGATATAAAGTCAGAATTGCCTGAAATAAAGTCGCAATTGCGTGTTATAAAGAATTGTGAGATATAGAGTCAGAATTGCGTGATATAAAGTCGCAATTGCTTCTTATAAAGTCAGAATTGCAAGATATAAAATCAGAACTGCCTGAAATAAAGTCGCAATTGCTTATAAAGTCAGAACTGCAAGATATAGAGTCAGAATTGTGTGATATAAAGTCATAAAACGTGTTATAAAGTCACAATTGCGAAATATAAAGTCAGAATTGTGTGATATAAAGTCGCAATTGCTTATAAAGTCAGAACTGCCAGATATAGAGTCAGAATTGTGTGATATAAAATCATAAAACGTTATAAAGTCAGAATTGCAAATTATAAAGTCAAAATTGTGTGAAATAAAGTAGCAATTGCTTATAAAGTCAGAACTGCAAGATATAAAGTCAGAATTGTGTGATATAAAGTAGCAATTGCGTGTTATAAAGTCAGAATTGCGAAATATAAAGTCAGAATTGCGAAATATAAAGTCAGAATTGCGAAATATAACGTCAGAATTGTGTGAAAAAGTTGCAATTGCTTCTTATGCTTCTTATAAAGTCTAAGTGAATTATTATTTAACCTTTACATTATTTGTTAACCCATGGTATTAATACTAACTACACAATAGTACGAGCTGAACTGTTGCTTCATTTATCCAATTATCCAATTTGGAATTCCACCATGGAAAAAGTGGGCCGGTCTTGGGCCTGAAACTCCCGGGCTGAAAAGTGGCCCCACTCCGGCCCTGTGTGTCTTTGTGTTATGAATAGTCCATATAAATGTATCGATTCAACAATAAGATACAGGATGTGTTCAGAATAGTATACTACCATACTACTCTATTTCTGCAGCATATGTACTGTACCAGAATACCAGAATAACCCACATTGCCAAAATGGCTGAACACAAAAAAAGCAGAATGTGTGAAGTAGCATATCCCACAATGCAATGCATTTGACTTGACCTTCTATTGCAATTTGATGCACAAACTGGACATAACATCATCCGCAGTTTATAATATCTCTTTCTCTTAAATGATTGGACTGCCAGTATTTAAGATATTTACACAAAATTTAAATTAATAAAGCAAAATAAATGTTTATTTTCTACTGAAGAAATCCTGCAATATGATGAGGTTGACAACAATGTAGCACAATACTAGTTGAATCATTTATTTTTCCAAAATGCACAGTTTTTGACATGCTATTTTTTGAAATGATGTGCATTGTGGAGTATATAATATGTAGTATTTGTAAATCAGTTAAAATAACACCTTTATCTTTCTTTATTTGTAGTATGCTCTGTTGTATACCAGTGTTGTTATCGTTAACTAAGACTAAAAACTAAAAAACTTTTATAAAACTAAAAATCTTAAAACTAGTTTCTGGTAATAGTAATAAAGCTGATTTATATATATATATATATATATATATATATATATATATATATATATATATATATATATATATATTGTGGCCACGAATTAAGAATTTATTCTCTCGCTTTGATTATTACATAAACATACGTACGTACAAACATGTTACATATTACATATTGCAAATTATTACAACGTGGCCCCAATTTAGTAAATCGAGGGCACAAATTATTATATTGTGCGCATTATATCGTTTACTTATCGTTTACTTCTAAAATATAAATATTATGTAACGCATTACTAAGTAATTAATTACTTTCATTTAATTACAGTTACTTCTGATGTAATTGCATTAAATACTGTATAGACTATAGAACAACCTGTATAAAGCAATAGTGGATTTAACATCATTTTATGTTAAAATGTAATTTTTAATTTAACTTAAATACTTTGGTCAATTCAAGAATAATAATGCTATTTTATATTATTATTTGAAAGAATAAAAAGAACCGATTCTTGAAGTTTATATGGGATTTAGAAAGTAATTAGTAATAAGTAATGCAACTTTTTATGAGGAGTAATTAGTAAAGTAAGTAGTTAAACTGTTGAAGATGTAATTAGTAGCTAGAAATGAATGACTTTTTTTGGTGGCCACGATATACAACCAAATTTGGAATAGCATACTACTCTTACTATTTCTTCCATGCGGAGTAGTATGCACCTATTTTAGCTGTACAGCATCTCCCTCTAGTGGCTCAATTATGAAACTACTAGCATGTCAGCTGCCAATTTTACCATAGGAAACAGTCAAATAAACAAGTTAATACTGTTTGATTTTGTCATTTAACCTCATGTCATCTCTCTCCAGATGCTCTCATTTGTCCTTCACACCATCGTCAGAGGCTTCATCCACTCCGCCATCGGAGGACTTTACGCTGCTGTGTGAGTTTATCAGCATTATCTTGAATACGTGATTATATTCTGCTTGTGATCATTACTTTTGCCAGTAAAAGCAGCATTTAAAGCATATCATATGATAACACAACATCTATGTGTGTGTCTGCAGGTACCCATCATCTCAGTTTGGCAGTCTGACCGGAATGCAGTCATTGGTTAGCGCTCTGTTCGCTCTGCTGCAGCAGCCTTTGTTCATGGCCATGATGGGACCACTCCATGGAGACCCGCTCTGGGTATGAAACAAACAAGAGAGAGCTTTAGTAATACTAAATGGATTAAATGCCCGTTAGGCATGTTTTGACCTCCTCTCTATCTTTTTTTTCCGGTGTAGGTGAACGTTGGTCTGCTGGCTCTCAGTATGATGGGCTTCTTGTTACCGCTCTACCTGCTGTACTTCAGGAGTACTCTGCACAAAAAGAGGAAGGAGAAAGAAAATAATGCTAAAATCTATCTGAAAATTAACGGCAGTGACGCACCAGAGGCGTTTGTGTAAAAAAGCTAAAGAAAAAAAGCAGATAAAGGGAAAAACAAAGGCATGAGAATATCATCACAGCTACATAAAAACACACCCCCGCAGTGACGATTAAACACTATTGTGCGTCTCTTTCTTGGAGGCTTATTGAGTATCTCAATGGATGAAAAGAGGAATGAGAGAGACAGAAAGCAACATGGGAAAATCGGCATCCCCCTTCTTCACCATTTTATTTTAATTCAGATATTTTATATTACGCATTTATGCATGTGGAAAAGTTTCAACCCTGACTGTCTCTTCATAATGCAAACTAGGGACATTTCAGTATACGGCATATTAGTATATGGTTTTTATATACACTGTTTCTGCCAACTGGACATTTTTGAGGAAGACCGAGGCCAGCCTGGCCCGCACAGACAGCGTAAGGATGCCAGTTGGCTGTTTCACCCTGAAACGCAGCCAAACACCCCATTCATTTAACTAACCTTCACTGTATTGAGATTTCAATGTAAACCAGTAAAGCCCCACATTTTTAACTGTAATAATAGTGGTGCAATGTAATTGCATTCACTAAAAACCACTTTCAAGAACATGTTTCATTCATAATGATACACAAAGTGCCTTTTTATGAAATAATGTATTTATGAAAATGATTTGATCACTTTTGATCATAGGTACTTTATGAAAGCCACTATTTATGTATTGAGTTTGTACACTATGCACATGAGATGCATACATAAAAGAGGCTGGACTGAACTGCTAATGATCTGCGAGGTGATGGCTGAAAGCTGAGGCGCAGATGTCAGGGCAACAACAGCACTTTAACACATGTCCTTAAAAACCCCTCATGACCCATAATTCCCTTTTTCTGTCTTTCTTTCACTAACATTCCATGAGTTCTCATAGTGTGTTAAGAGTCATTTATGTGTCACTGATCGTTAGATCAAGTTATCATGGACCTCTGAAGTAAAATATCGTGTAGAAAGCACAACTTAACTCACAAACGTGCCTTTTGTGCAGTTTACAGTGCAGTAGATAATGATAGCTGACAGGAAGACTGGAGTAAAGGATTCTGTGGAAATGTTTTGGTGTTGTGTGTAATGTATTTATTTCTTAACAGGCCGTATGGGCAATGCAGTCTTTGCAAAGGTTGTGTTATATTAACTTACATTTCAGTGTTGCAGTGGCTGTTTGTTTGTTTTTTTCAAAAACCTTCACGTATTGTTCTATATGGCATTAATGTTGAAGATTATATTCAATAAAATTTGTAATTATTACATTTGTGCCATTTACTATTTTACAGTGAAAACATTTTAATACTATTATAATTGATGTACTGTAAAATTAAATATACCTTTATTTTTTCCCCCGAAAATATAAATAGAATTAAGAAAAACAAGGTTGTTTTCTGTGATGGAAATATTTTTGTTTGACAGGTGGAAAAAGGTGGGTGGGGTGGGGATGAAAAAAACAGCTTTATTTTCAGTGTTGGGGAAAGTTACTTTTAAAAGTAGTGTTACAAAACTACAACTTGCAATTTAGAAATGAAATGTAGCACTGACTGACAGGCACCACATCTTTACACACAATGAAAATAACAAACCATCAAACACATGAGGGAAGGAGCTCAATATAAAGAGAGCAGAGCACATGAGGAACAGGTCAACACAATTAGGCCGACAAGGACCAGACAAGGGGTGTTTCTCAATTTCCCTCCTCGTCTCAGTCCTCCGTCCTCCATCCAATGACCCGGAAACCGATTGAGCTCAGCGATCTTGAAGGACATCTCAATTCTCTAATTGCACCGCGAGGAGGCGAGGATCGAGGAGGCTTCCTGAGGAGTCATGAGAGAGGATACACAGGTGTATCCTTTGCTGAAGAGTTTTATCGACTAAACGTGATGCACATATAAATTCTCCTCTCCCTTCACATCGGTCACAATAATTTTAATTTATACTTTACCTTTGCAGTTTATATAAACCACACATCTCACATATTTCAACAGGGTACCTTGCTTTATTATTATTTATTATGAATTTATTAAATAACCAAACTAATACAACATAAGGGCAGATCCTTTGAGCGCTGCTGATGACGCTGTGAAGTGATGCTCAAGTGATCAAGTATTCGAATGTATAACCCAGCTGGCAAAAAGTCATCTATTAGATGCTGAATAGACGTAAATCTTCAACGTCTCTAATTATGACTTTTCAACGTTGAAAACGGGTCGATCTTCAACATCTTAATGGAATATGTAAAACTCTTTCAATTTATTTGAGACAATAATGAACATGGTTTGGTAGTTTGTTTTTCTCCGTTATTTTAGCATGTATAACAGACTTATCCTGTCTTAGATGATCTGTTGAAAACATGTGGCATCTTAGCGGACCGACTTATTTTCAACCATATTTCATCCGATTCCTCCGTCCTCATTTTCTATCCTTGCCTTTCCTCGCATCCTACAGGGGGTGGAGCTGAGACGTTAGGAAAGGAAACTAGGATGCACAAATAAGAATTGAGAAGCACCTGTTGACTAAACAAGGGGGCATGGAAATGAGAAACAATGAGGCAGGATGAGAGGAGCACATGGCCAACACAAACAGAGTCAGAGCCATGTGCTCAGACACAAGACAAACAAAGAAACATTAAACAAAGACAAAACAGACAAGACAGGGGCAGGACCCTGACAGTGTTCCTTGTGTGCCTTACCCCAACACTGTATATTTTTCATCCTGCCTTAATCATGAGATTAATTGTGATTATTTAATTGACAGTCCTAGTGTTTAACAGAAACAAATTCTGCATAGTTTTGTGAAAAAAAAAAAAAAAAAAAAAAAAACATTAGTGATAGTAAGTCAGATTTTTTGTAGTAGGCTACAATGAGCAATTATTTAATGCAAATATTTTATGTCTCAAATAAAACAAAATAAAACAAATACAATTTGTCTCTCTATAGTCTCTTCATATTTTTCTCAAATTCTATAAATGAGTCTAAATGAATGAATAAATAAAATTACCTTCATCATCATATTTGGGCGTCCTTAAAGGGATAGAACACACACACACACACACACACACACACACACACACACACAAAACGGTCCCTAGAAAACTAGCATTAAAAGGTTTGCTGAAAGTATGACATTAAACGAGAATGATGATCTGACTCCTTATTAAAATTATAAATCAGATTTTAAAATGCTCAATTAGGATTAGCTACTAGTCCACTGCAGAAACAAATAGCCTACACTGGATCAGGTTTTGAAATACTATAAATAAACAGTGTGAACAGGAGACACAGTCTGTGCTTTGAGAAATGTTTCGGTGGAGGGCAAATCAGAACTACATGAAAATAATCGGATGGTGGGATCTGTCTCCAGATGTGCTATAAATAGACTGCACCAGTTTATCGTTACATAATTTGTGACAGATTGTAATTTGACTGGTATAGAAATGCGACCACCAGCTGTTACATCACAAAAGCGACCACTTCAAAGTCAGACCATCCATCAACGGTCGTCCCAGTTTTAAAAAATAAAATAAATAAATAAATAAATAAATAATATTTACATTAAAGCTGACCACGATTACCCCCTCCTCTGTGACGACATCACTCCTATGTCACGGCATCAGGGGTTGTCGTTAACGCCCCCCTCGGCCCTGATCAGGAAGTGAATCTGTGGGAAACAGAAAAACGGTCCCTAGAATGACATAGAAGCGGGTGAGGTGGGGTAGACCGAGACACCGGGACTAACGCAGGACTCGACACCAATTTGGATTCATCCAGGTGCAAAACGACGTAATCGCTGAAAGGCATAAAGCACCGGAGAAAATGCTCATTAAAGAATTGTAAGTGCAGCGTTATTTTTGATCTGATTGTAATGAGAGCATCCTCTGTTCATGCAGCGCAGGTACCAGAGGCCATGGCGACATTGTAAACTTGACTTTCTGACAGTTCACATTTAAAGCCCTTGATCGCAATTATTTTTCAGGCATTTAATATACAAATGGCTTTGGTGATATTTATAATTTTACCTTGGCCTACAATACACTTTATATGTGTTTAAAACGTGTATGTGACGCTTTGGCTGGTGCCATTAAAACGTTTTCCCTTGATAATAATTATTATTAATCAATTAAACGCTTTTAAGAGGATTTTTGGAACAAATATATCATCGAGTGAGTTTAATTGTTTCTTCATTGTGTTATTGATACGCTCGTGAAGGTGAAACGGACCGAATTGAGCACACCGCGTTCCGATATTAAATGGCGCCTGTGTATTTATACTAATACTTTCAGAAATATCCCGTTCATTCATCACCATGTGGCAATGCAATAGACTTATGCCATATTCACATTTTCAGAACAACTGGATCCGTTCACCTTGCGCATGTTTCATTGAACCGCGCGACTAACTACTTGATAATACTCCAACCCTCAGTCCCCCGTCATTCACCTTTGAAATATTAATAACCTTTAACTGCCCACAAACAGAAGGCACCGTCAGAAAGGTCACTGAAACCATATGAGACTCTCTATTCATCTCAAAACTGTGCAGTGCGTAGCCTATGATATCACATATTTTCTGATGTCAGTGGTAAAAAAAAGAAAAAAAAAAACCAACCTGGTCTGTTTGTTGGTTTTAGATGGGTTTTGGTTAGTGTGTGAATTGTTCAATGACTTTAAAATATTTTCTGTCAGTAATTTTCTGAAAGCCAGGTTTGTTTTGGCGCCCCTATCGTCAAACTATCGTAAAGACGTTTTCAACAAACAGGCGATTTTGTTATACATTTATGAGATGTAAAAATACTGTAATAAAGTGTAAAACATGATAGTAATTTTGTATGACGATTTACATAGCGATAGAGCCGACTTACATAACGATCGAGCAGCTGTTGCTATGGTTACTCGCGCAAAGCTGAATTCTGTTCGCGTGCGTTTGTATACTGTAGCACATTCTGAGTAAACTTCTATGGTGACTGTGTAAACCTAGGGCACGTTCATCTGGTTATAAGCTGGGAGTTGTTGACCAGTTAACACAAGCAAACCATCTTTTTCCTCTCAGGAAGGCTACGTTTTAAAATGAAAAAGGAAATGGTTTTAAAGCGGACACAAACGCAGTGCACATCAGGTTTCTCCTAATGTTTGTCCTTCTGAAATACCTTTTTCTCTTAAATTCCACTGTCGAGGTGTTCTTTCGTGCAGGAAAGCGCACACACACGTCTTCGGGATGACTCAGACACGAGCTGAATCCCTACAACGCGACGCATGTAACAAGGACGCGCCGCTGTATCATCATCATCTGTCATACACATAAACTGTAAAAAAATACACAGGCATCTCTCTGACGTCACTTTCAACCACGTCATGTAGGTTTTGAGAAATAGAGAGGGCTTCGTAGAGAACGAGATATCCGTTCTAATATATATATATATATATATATATATATATATAGGTTTAAAGATATTGGTTTAAAGAATCATGAAATATAGTTTCATTTTTCATATTTTGGAAAATAGCCTACCGCAATAACAACCAAACAATAATAATTGGCACGTTTATTAAGAGGAGCAGGTTCTCTTGTCTCTAAAGTGGATGCTTGTACACCTCAAGTCCCTCAGGGTTTGCGGTCTATGGTACTTGCTTCCAATAATGCACTAAAAAATAACTTTCAACACTAAAAATACCCTCGGGTGAAGAATTAGACCACTGAAATTGGAATGTGGTTTGAGTTTCAGTTTTGATCAGTTGAGATTACTGTCATATTTAAAATTCAAGCTTCATTATTACATGCAGCTTTTATGACCTCATATTTGAGAGATTCATGAAATATTTGTTGTTTTAAATCAACAGTTGCGATAGTCTTTTTCTTGCCTATTGTGACATTTATCCAAATGAAACGTTTTTTCGTATGAGAAGGCAGCGCTTTTGATTATTGTCATTTGCTATTGCTGTGATGTCATGTGAGTGACAGGTTGTCCCGCCCTCATGCCAGTAGAGATGTTGCCTAAAGAAGTTGATTACGAGGCCACATGGGCACATTTAAAAAATAAATAAAGAATGATGTGCACAGATAAATCATTTATAATAAATACATTAATATTCCATAAAAATACAAGACTTGTACATTTTTATTTCATGGTGAATAATTTGTCACACCACACTAAATGGCACTAGTGAAGGTAAAAATGGTGATAAACTTAAAACAATTATAGGATATGAGATACCGTTATAAATTATCCATGGACATATTATACTTCCACTACCTACATTTAAGGATTTTTGCTTTTATTAGACATCAGTAGTTTGTGTAGGCTATGGCAGTGACCTCTTGTTCTGTGTGTCTCCTACTCACTTTCCTCTGATCCAGTTTACCTCCAGGATCCAGACACAATGTCTGCTGGGTCTACTGATCTTATCTGCCATAAAATACCTTTTTAGTCACTCATGCCTCAACGTCATGGCAATTTTACAGATTATATGGGCGTTTCTTCTACTATGATCACTTCTGGCCTGTGGAATTTTAGAAAATAGACTCTCTTAAAACACTTTTCACTATCTCACTCTAGTTTAATTAGTCTCACTAACAATATCCAACATATATGTACATTTATCACTTTGTCATTTTGACATATTCTTTCCTGAAAATGTCTTACTAAGGCTAATTTATAGCTTTTATGTATCCTAAATACACACAATTAAATAAAATGTTTACACTTTTGACTTTATTCAACAAAATTATAGCTTGACCTGAAATTATGTTTAATAAAATTAATAATAATTGTGTTCATAAATGATTTTTTTCTTTATTTTATTCTCACATCATGTCTCATTTCATTTCAAGTTCTTTATTGACAACTGAAAAAACTTTACTAGTGGAAAAATAGTTGGTTGTGGTAAATGATGCCACAACTGCGGGATAGGCTAGTTGTAATTTGTGTAAATCACACAATAAATATCAAAAAGTTTTATGATAGTTTAACTTTAGATCATCAGTTTTAATGCAAGGATTCATATTTTCATAATGGATTTCCATG
This sequence comes from Squalius cephalus, assembly GCF_949319135.1. Lineage (NCBI taxonomy): Eukaryota > Metazoa > Chordata > Actinopteri > Cypriniformes > Leuciscidae > Squalius > Squalius cephalus. The sequence goes on from NC_137145.1 coordinate 15,930,542, forward strand.
GTTTAAGATTGAAAGTCTGGCTTTTGGACAAGTGTGACATAAAATGTATAAAACGCATTAGAAAAGTTCCAAAATATATTAAGAAAAAATTTACCTTCATAAAGGAAAAACATCATATATAAAATATCACATTATTATGTCCTCATCTCTGGCTGAATGCAGTTTATTTTAGCTATATAGTAAAGTAGAGAAGCTGACCTTTTCTCTGAATATTGAATTTCAGAATCTATTTGTAAACTTGATTGTCTTGTTACTGAAACAATAAGTAAAGTCTTATACAGCGAAATGCAGCCATGCAGGCAAAGGCATTTATAATGCAGAAAGTAGCCAGGGTGTCATCGAGTACATGAGACACCGAATCCACCATGGTGACCGATAGTCCCTGTTCAGGACACAGGCAACGCTCCGAAGGGCAAGGTGACTCCTGCTATTAGCAGATGCTAACAGAAAACAGTAAAACACACCTGTGCGACCACAGCGTTTGATAAATGGTGAGACTTCACACTGACTTTATGAAGCATCTGATTATGGTCAGGACAAACTTCCCTCAAGTACAAAGGATAAAGAAAAATCAACCTGTTCATAATCAATATTTTTGACTTGTTTTCCAGTAAAAATATCAAAATCATCATAACCATATATTCTCATCAACGTATGAACTTCTAGCCAAAGATCTTCATGTCACCATGAAATAAAAATTGTTTTTTTTTAATTTTTTAATGGAATATTGCGATATTTTATTATAAGTGATTTAACCGTGCAGAGTGTACACATCATTATTTATTTTAATTCATGTGGCCTCATAATCTTTAATCAAAATAACTTCCCGTCCCTCTTGAGGCAACATCTCTTCTCTTCTCTGATGACGTGTTTACTGGCGCGAGGGCTGGACAAACTGTCACTCATATGACATCACAGCAATAGAGTGCTCCACATAGGGTTTTTTAAGAATCTTTGTTAAAATCATGAATTGAGAAATCAAATTTTCCTTGATCTTTTGAGAAGTCATTGTACTATAAAAATATCCTGTAAGTTTCAACTTCCTCGGACCAAAAACAGCTTTTATTGAAACCAAGCTTAGAAAATTACTCGTTTCGGATTTTGTAGTGTGACCAAAGATCAACGCCTACTTCTACATCATTGCCTCTTTAGCCCCGCCCACCAATTCATGCATGTCATGTAGTTAGTAGTGCTGCCTTCACTTGCTATCGGAATTATCATAAATGCGAATTTCCTAGTTAAAAAATGGACATGAACACCCTCTCAAGTCGTGTTTACCACTGGGTAGCTCCGGGAAAATTCCCAAGTTCCCGAGTTGGGCGTTCCCTAAACTTTAAAGGGGACATATCATGCTAAATCCACTTTTTTATCCCTTAAATGCATTTTGTTGTATATTTGGAGTGTTTAGAAGTACAGAAAAGTTAAAATTATTCTCTTCAGGTGCTTCGTTGATATCTTTATATTCTGTTTTGGCCTTATTTTTCAACCTGTTCCGATTTTTCTGTTATCTATGACGTTTTGTGAACTATTACGTCACAGTATTTGCAGCGGAACTGCCAAATAAGGACATTGACTTCCAGCCCAACACTTCGAGCAATCCGCCATTTTTATTTCTCGCTGCAATTTTGTAGTCCAAGCTAAAAGATGCAGAAGTTACGAGAGGGTAAGTTAAAATGTTCGGTTGTTGGATGTAGTAACCCACACGCTTCATTACACCGTCTAATGTAGATGAACTGCTGCGCTTGTGACAGGGCGCATGTTTAACTGAAAGAACGAGCAGAGAGAGAGAGAGACCCGGTTGTGCACTCTCTCTCTTCGGAGCCAGGCGAAAGTGTAAACAAGACTTCACCGTCTCCAAACTAGACGCTGTCTTGCTCTCTCTCCCTCGCACATATTAATCAAAATAAATCGACACGGTGGTAAAAGGTCGGAAGACCAAAGTTTCATGTGTAAATACAGTAACACACCATTGCGATACATCCATATGAAGACGTTGTTCTGCAGGTTCGTCGTCTTCATTTTCATCTCGCTCCGGCTCCGACTCTGGCTCGAACATGTAAGGCTGGCTGGACAAGTCTTCCGTTGTTGACATTTTGTTAATAACGTGTGAATAAAAAGTTTCTGTGCCGCTAGATAATCGTATCTCTGCTATCAAACTACAAAAACGGCCGAACGGGGTGGAGTTGAACCGAGTGTCACCTCTGCATCTTGGAGAGGGGGCGGGGTATGAAGTGTCTCAATTGTATTTAAAGAGACCGCACCAAAACGAGTTGCTCTCAGACGCACATCAGAAAAGGGGTAGAAAAGGGGCCTGTGGAGCTATTATAATGAGGAATTCAGACCCAAGCATTGCAGTTCCGCTTTATATAGATTACAAATGTATGATTTATATGTAAAAAGGAACGATTTAAAAGCATGATATGTCTCCTTTAAACACGGTGGAGGGGAGAACGATTGTTGCTGTGACTGGTTTTCTTTATTCGTTTTTTCCACAACAGCTACATCGCCTTGTCTTGTCGTTAAAGTAGTGTCAGTAAGACGCTGTTCGTTTGTTCGCTTCATTTTACTGCAAATTCATTTTTATACAAGGCACAGTTCGACGCAGGCTTTTCAGAGAGAAAAGATGATGCAGTGCCAACTACATTGGATCCGACAGTAATGTCGCAACACACAAGTGTGAGTAACAGTGTTTTCACCATGTGTCACTATTGCTTTGGCTGATACAGATCGTTTGATATGTACTGAGTATTTAAACTGTAGCTCCGCAGTCACACTGTGAATAGTTTGTTGTTCTTCCCTTTACTTCGGCATTTATGGGGTTAATGCAAATGACAATGTAGGCCTATACGTTTTCACTTTATCAAAAAGGATAAACTATGAATAGCCTATAAGAACGGCTATTCACACATATTTTAAGAAATATGTATAAACAAATATAAAATTTTTGAGAGCGTAGGGAGATTACATCATTCGTGAATAGGGAATAGGGGCGGAATAGGGGCGGAGCTTAAGAGCTCATTTGGCATGTTTTACTTGTAGCGAGACTCTGATTGGTAGAATTTTCTGTACAGAATCATGGGTAATATAGTTTGTCACCACATATTCTGATGTTAAACATGATAATTTCTGAAATAAGTTGAAATAAACTGAGAAATTCCATTAGGGTCTTTTCATATAGGGCTCGGGCCCTATATGCAGGCCAACGGCTTTAACAAAAGCATATAGGCCTACTACCATTGATTAACAACCTCGTAGCTCACTGTAGGGTTGTCTTGAAAGGTTTATAGGTTATCGTTAAAAATCAATTTTCTTATGGAGAAAATTAATGGAGTTTTTATTTCTGCAACCTGACTGTTGCACTCTATAGCAAACCACAGCGGTCCAACGATCCAGTAAATTTCCGATAGACTAAATCAAGCCCAGTCCTACATTTTTCCCATCTTGTTCGAAAAGCCGATTTAGTCACATATGTGTCACAATAGGAAAAGACTATCACAACTTCCGTTTCATTTTCCGACTTTAAAGGTAAACCTGGTCCTTGACCTCCTAACAAGCTCATGCTTCCTGTCAGAGAATGCCTCATAAGTCTGATGTAGACAAACCTGAGGTGTGTGCGTTCATGTCATAAGGCAAATAATGAGAGAGCTCTGCTGGAATGGAGCGCAGTAGTGGTATTGTCTTACTCCTGAGAAGTATTGATTATATATGCAAGCTGCACAGAGTTTGGTACGCCGCCAACTACCATCCAGACACAGTACACAGATATTGGAGACGCTCTTAGGTTTGCTAATATGAACAGATTCATTTTGTATTATGATACTTTAGGCCACTATATATAACATTTGTTGAAGAGACAAAACTGTACATTTCTTGTCTATTACCACCCACTGCTACTTATACCAACGACGGAAAATAAGCGCTGTTACAATGCTTTGTAACAATCTATATTGTTAAAAGCGCTATATAAATGAAGGTGACTTGATCTATAAGTATCAAGTATCTATATACTTGATCTATATACTTGACAATAGCTAAATATGTGGGAGAGCGTTGCTATAGTGTGGCGATATTGTATTGCAATAGGTAGCACTTCAAAGTCAATACCAAATCAAAACTAGTTAGCACATTATTTGTAATTGAAATGGTTTAATGATAATATGGTTATGGTTACACTTAAAATAGGTACGGAGAAACGGAGGGTATACACAATTGGGATTTTTCTAAACACTGTTTTCTACTGTGCGTTGAAAATTATTCTGATCTTTATTGGTGATCAAATCAACTGTCAAATATCTAGTCAAAATAGCAAATTATATATACAGTATATATATACATATATACATACATGTGTGTGTATAACAATTGTAAAGAATTTTCACAATATCACTGTTTTTGCTGTTTTAAAAGCTTTCAAAAACATATGGGGATGTTGCATATAGTAGTTCTATTTTAAGGAATTGTCAAAATAATGGCAGAAGTAAAAAGCATCCTATAAATTTCTAGAAATGTTTTAGAGATGTAACCACATGATAAAGCAAACATGCTCATTATTGTTTAATTGTTTTTCTTTCTCTTTTGCAGTCGAGTGATCCTGCCGATTTCTGTGGAGGAGGTAAGTGCAAATTTAGTGTGTGTGTGAGTGTGTTTGTGTACAGCACGCTGTGAACGCTGGTAATGACACTGATCTCAAACATTGTTTTGGTATGTGTGTGCGGTATCAATCGCTGATTTGCACGTGTTGAGTTCGGATGACTCAGTCTTAGCTCGTTTTGACAACAGAAGAGTCACGATGTAGTTTCGTGATGCTCTCCATGTGCACTAAGCCACAGATCACAGTCGTTCAGTCACTTATGAGTCATTTATCTCAGCAAGAGGATGAATCTTTCTTCTCTCATGCTGTTTGATACCATACAGCCCGTGCAGAACCACTAATCATCACTTCTCTTAGTGTGTGCCAGCATTAATAACTGTGCTTTTGGCCTAGTCAGCAATTCTCACACTTTGCTTCCTCTCTGTCTCTCATTCTTTCCTCTGCCCAATTCAGATTCCCTGTCTCCCAGTCTCCTCATTTCCCATGATCCTCTAGCGTGTCATTCTATTCAGTGATCTGGTCGTGAATATCTAATGAGTCACCTGATACCAACTCCTTCTGCCTCTCTTTCTCTCTCAGCTTTTCTCCTCGTCTAGCCTCATGCACATTTGTGATCTGTAAAAAAATTCAATTCAGATTTCACTTTTATGTTTGGGTTGGCAAAAGAAGTGCCAACCGCCAAGAGGGGTGCAGGTATGATGTCAGAACCTGGAAGTCTAATTCACCGCAGGTTCCTTCGAGATTTTCCTATGGGGTTTTATAGTCAGGTTTTTCCATTTATAAGTAAAATAAAGCCGTCAAAGAACAAAATGTCAAAGTCTAGTCAAGTTATGTTTACCGCGGGCTTAATTTTACACATAAATCCATTATAAAACCCCATAGGAAAATCTCGAAGGAACCAGCGGCGAATTGGTCTTCCGAGTTCTGATGTCATACCTGCACCACTCTATTATCAGTTATTTTATACATAAAATGGGCAGCATGTAATTTTTGCACCACAAACGGCACCAATCAAAATTGCAGTCTGTTTGACTGAACAATGGTTGACGGGAGTGTGGATGATGGAGATCACTGTTTTGGCAGGTTTTGAAAATATTACACACTGCACTTTTAAGATCCAGTCAGATGATTAATCATCTTATCACATACAGTAAAGCACCTCAACTGCTTTTAGATTACCTGACTCCAGCAGTTTATGTCTCTTTAAATCATGTCCTAGTAATCTACTGGTATCTTTGGACCTAAATGTGCAGGTGGGATATGTCCTGGGGGACAAACCCTTTCTCTGGGCTAGATTAAGCAAATTAAAGGGCTGCTTCAACCTTGTGAGGCCCCTCTTTTCATCTGCTCTGGTTTTTACATACCTCAGCATATTCCGCAAAAAAGTACTGTCAGCCCAGATCCATTTAGATTATAGTATAATTAGTTCTGTCACATAAAATATGTATAGGACAAGACATTTTAATCTAAGTCCTGTCAAGTCAGAGCCTCCTTCTAGCACCCAATGGGAGTTTAAAAGGTTAAAAAAGACTTTTGCATTGCATTGCATTGATTTCATTAAGACAGCACAATTAAATGGATGTTGAGCAGATTGGATTCAAATTGAGTTGAATGAACCGAGGGTGGGTGAACATATCTAGTTTCACTCTTTCATCATCATTTTAATTGATCAGTCTATGTGTTTATTTAACATATTTTACCCAATGTGTAAGCCTTGCACATTCTAGTTTGAAAATGCCTGCTCTTACATTAAAAATGACACAGATTGAGTAACTTACATTTTAGGTCCAATATTGTTTTAGGACCAATTGATACTTTGCACGTGACGTCACAAGTACTGGCTGGCGGGCAAGAACATCGTTCTCCAGCGACGAAACCCAGTAAACCAACCAAGGGTCGCCAGTTTTACTATACAAAAGTTGGTGTTTTGAGGTGTAAACGACATGCCAGATAGTTGTTGTGCAATTGGATGCACTAACCGCTGATGAGATAAGCAACCTTCACAGTATACACACGTCTGTGCAAATTATCATCAAAGGTAATTTCAACATTTGTTTGAATACAATGGGTGTATGATCATGTAATTAATCGTGTCTTTAAGTTACTGTAGTTTTGTTAATCAACACCACCAGTATTCACCAGCTGGTTCGGCGAGTCAGCTGTTTGTGTTATGAGTCTAAGCTAGACTAACTGTACGTTCACACTGCCGCCGGCGAGAGCGGCAAAATTCATTGAAAATGAATGATTTCCGGGCACTTTGACGCTCTCGCCGGTGGCGGTGTGAACGCACAGTAACAGCGGTCGTCTTTTGCTAACAATAACATAAGTGGGTGATAGGTTGTTTTGAGGTTTGCGATATCTATGATTTTCAATGAGAACCAGAGATGACCCAACAGTAGAGCTAGATTATTTATGGAGGAATTATTAATGCTCGATTATCTTTAAAAAAATGGTCTGCTTTACACAATTTAGCTACCTTGGAGTTAATCCTAGTCCATAGTTATGCAGCTAGCTCGCTAACAGACTTGATAGCTACTAGAAAGTCCTGGAACTACAGGACTCAACGTTGAAAATACCCGTTTGTTGCCCGCCAGGTATCCGTGGTAGTCACGTGACTGCAAAGTATCAATAGCGTCGTGTTCCTCAGCAACACGCAGTGTTGTTCTGTCCCTCATAGAATCAATTTTAAAACGAATCAGTTGAGTGAATGATTCAATTACTTATTTGTTTCTCTTCTAAATGAATAAGCATTTTGAACGAATCGTTTGATGAATAATTCAAACTCATTCATAAAGACACTCACTTGTTGCCAACTTCTGGCACTACTAACTAAAATAAGGTAAATAAAGTACAGTAACCATTTGTTTTATTTATTTCTCTTAAAATATGTTTATTTTTATTTGTAATGGAGGATTGATGATGACATTTAAATGAAAAATATTAGATAAATTGAGATATTAGAGAAATAAAGTTTCTTAGATTGCTTGAGTAGAAAATATCAAGGATGAGATCTTGAATCCACATTTCAAGAACAAAGAATCATGATATTATATTCATTTGGCCTCTTGCTGCAAATTTAGACCATCTGTACCCCCCCATCTTCATAAAATTCCCAGAATCACCACTGGTTATTAGTCTTTATGGTTGCGGATACAAATAAACGACAATGACTGGCACATTCTTTTGAGCACTGAGAGCAGCTCTTGTCAGATAAGCTCACATGAATTAAAGCCTTGATCCTTCATCTGCCTTCAGGAGCCTTAAAGACACGTTTTATTTGGCGGATGTTGTTTAAAGCAAGAGGGCAAAGTACTATTCCTGGAGTCCATTCATTCAGCAGGGAATGATGGATTAAGGACGCTTACTTGCTTAAGGGGGCAGCTGGGCAGTTTATGCCTCCTTGTGACACTCCCTCATTTCCACTCTTTTTTCCTCTTCCTTGTTTAGAATCATACACACACACAAACACCATAAGCTGTCTGTCAGTGTAGACATGCTGGCGCGTGAGAAATCCTTTCTGTCTGTTATCCTGTCGATTAGTCTGAGCTCACATCTTCTAGCCTGTCCATCACCATCAGCGGACTATAATCAGGGCTTAACCAGACTTTCTTATTGTCCACACATATCACATGCTGTTCATTCAAAAAGATTACAGTTTTATGCAATGTCACTTTAAAAATAGATATATGGCACACAAATACGAAAAATAGCACATCCGCTGCAGACGAGACCCTGTCCGATGCTGTGTGTGTGTGTGTGTGTGTGTGTGTGTGTGTGTGTGTGTGTGTGTGTGTGTGGTCTGCAGAGTGAGTGGGATGATGGTGTGTGATGTAGGTTGGATTTTCATAGAGTGCTGCAAAGTGACGCATACTGCTACTGGCCTCTGATTGGTTGAGAGGAGGAGAGGAGAGACGAAGTCTCTGATTGGTAGAGGAATGATGACACTGCATGTAGAGAACCACAGTCTACACAGGGAGCATGAAACCTATAAATCTATCTGTCTGTCTGTCTATCTATCTATATATCTGTCTGTCTGTCTGTCTATCTATCATCTGTATGTATGTCTGTCTAATGAGTGTCACCTCCTTCACCTCCCTCTCTTTCTTCTCACCATTTCTCTCCTCTATCTTGCATTCTATAACTGGTATTGGCAATCTTCTCTGTGTCGTCATTTTCTTTCTCCTGTTCTCTCTCACACATACACTTATGTGTGAGGGCGGTGTGTTTAGGGATGAATACCCGCATTTAGACAGTCAGGCTGTTTCTAGGTAAGATTCTGAAGGTGTTTTAGGCTGAATCTCTGCTGCTGGCTCAGCTCAGACACTAAGTGGAGGCTGCGGACATTGAGCATGTGTGTCAGGACATTAAATCTCTCAGTTTAACACATCTACCTCACAGTAGACCCATTTTACTAAACAATATCTGCAGATTTTCTCTTTTTATATTGTCATGACCATTCAAGTTTGGGGGCATGTGCCAAGTGTATATTGTGAATGTTTTTTGTTTTTTTTTATGATTTATTTTATTTATGCAGTTTTATAATTAAGATGCAAATGTATTGTAGGAAATGGCAGAGGGGACCCTAGTTGGAAAACAAAGTAATATATTTTATATTTTTAAACCATAGATGCAGAAATTCCCACTATATTCATGTATGAAATAGTGGCTATTACGTGGATAAATGTTGGAACTGGAACTCCCGCCCCCCTTGAAAAAATCAAAAATGCTTTAGCTATGTCTAAATCTCCAGTTCAGTCGCATCTTTTGCAGATCATCTGCTTTAAATGGAAAATTAGCGTCATTAGTATCATCAGCACTTTAACGACATGTTGTGTTATGGAAATCAGTCAGAAGGCTAATTATATGATTCTGACGCAAAACGTACTTCATACACCGAAAATGATAACTTTTGTTGAAAAAGTAAGTCAGATGTTGATACATTAACTACTCTGGGGTGCGTTTCCCATAATGCATCGTTAGCCAACTACAGTATGGTTGCAAGTTCCGTCGTTATCAGCATAGTTCAACGAGTCTTTGTTTCCCGAAAACATAGTTTTACAGCATCGCAAAGTTGTGTGGTTCAACAGCTCTTGACCTGTGGTTCGAAGTATAGTTTCTTGTTTGCATGACATGTGGACTTAATAAATCCTTGTCTTGAGCAAAACAAGCAAGCTGACATTCAGTGCAATCTGTAACTTTTATTTAGAATACATACAAATGTAATTTACGTCTTTTAGTTTGTCAAGAGATTTAAAGCACCGTTTTTGAAGAGTGCGCATGTGTGAACGTGCTCTACCACGTACTGTAAGAACGAGTCTATTATTGAATTTGGAAACAGAGCAAAATAACTGAGAAAAATTAGAAATAGTCCTCAGATACCATGTCCTCAATTTATAGCAAAACATCTAGCATTAATTTGATCTCAACAGATTCATTAAAAGTAGTTATTACTCCACCAACTGTATGGCATCATTAACCAACATGGTTAAGCGACCAATTTGCGACAGTATGGTTTCGGGAAACAGTCGTGACTAGCTAGTTGATTTCTTCAGCGATGCAACATGGTAGTTAAAGGTGCTGAAACAACGATCTCCGATATTTGAATTTGGACTGCAGTACCTATTTCAACCACTAGTTTACAGATGCGTCGTTGTACGGGAAACGCACCCCTGATGGATTCAGTTCGGTGTAGGATTGAAACTGCTTACATGTATTTTTGAACTATTCATTAAGCCACTTGGAGTCATCCGTTCAGGATCTTATCAGATTACACTGGTCGTGCTGTATGGATTCAATAAAAAGAACCAGTTCATAAGAGTCATTTGTTCAGGAATTGGGCTAAACTGTTCGCTTAGATTGTATGTTAGTTTTTTTTTTGTGCACAAGATGTTTCTTGCAGTTATTTTGCTGTATTTTTATTGCATCACATTCAATGCAGACTGCAAACTTGCATTCCCTTATCATTCATCTGTGTCTGTGCTTATTTGCAAAGTCTTTTTGCAGTTTTTACTCGGTATAGTGCTGCATTGCACGTGTGTGTGTATGTGTGTATATTCTAACTATATTCTCTACAGGATTATATGTGATTAAGATATGAAAGAGGCCATTGTTCTTTGACCAATCTGTTTATCAGCATAGATTAACAGAAGAGGAGGGAAACACACACACAGAGAGAGAGAGAGAGAGAGAGAGAGAGAGAGAGAGAGAGAGAGAGAGAGAGAGAGAGAGAGAGAAACAGGAGAAACCAGGATTAATATATGACAGTGTTCAAATATAACTGAAATATAACTCAGATTGTGAAATGTATGTATTTCTCTGTCTTACAGTATCAGGTCGGGCAGCTGTACTCCGTAGCGGAGGCCAGTAAGAACGAGACAGGTGGAGGAGAGGGTGTGGAGGTGTTGAAGAACGAACCCTACGAGAAAGATGGCGAGAAGGGACAGTACACACACAAAATCTACCACCTGCAGAGGTACTCACACACCCAGACACACAAGTGTATTAATAAAATGTGCTAGATTCATGTTCAAATAAAAAAATAATGCACTAAAAAAATAGGTTCATCGTTTAGACATCCTCGCATCATTCCAATAAACCAGTATACTGTAACCAGTATGATCTTTCACAAGTTTAGCAAAATATCCTGGTTATTTTGTCATTTTGTGGGGTTAGGTTAAGTGCACAACTTTACCTCCTAGGGTTGCCTAGTTTCGCTAGAGAAATAGGCAATCTGGCCTAAAAACAAGCCCAAAATAATTAACCAGTTCTGGAAAAACAAGCCTAAAATAAGCAACCCCTGGTTGTGGGTTGTGGGACATACCGGTACACACGTCACACAGTCTGCATAGGGATTCCCTTTAAAAGGGATTTTGTTCCAGTTTTCTATTATGTTCTGCCAAAAACACGGATCGCTTTTATTCTTTAAACCGTTTCTAGTCCCATTCAAAAACTTCCTTCTACTTTCCTGGCATGTAATTCAAAGCCCAAAGGACAGATCACTTGCATAAATGAACTGAACTAAAATTATGATTTCATTGTCCCCAAAACTCATGAGACACGTAAACTCCAGGCACTTTATTTTCCCTGGCTAAATAAGATGTAATTTACCAATATAATATGTATGCATTGATGGCTATCAATTTTATTAAGACATTCCTTACTGTTGCATCAAAAGCAGCTTGTAATGGCATAAACATGCTGAATCATATTATGATAAAAAAAAGTAAAAAAAGTAACAGTCCATTTGTGGGTTCAGTAAATTATGTTTTCATTAACAAAGTTTGGGAGGACCACGTTGAGATAAACTGTTCCACAACAGTTTTTTTTTTTTACTGTATATAATATATGCATATTTTATACTATATCTGATTATAAGTAAATGTGAACTCGTGAACGTAATCTTTAAATGCATGCAGCTCTGGCACGAATAAGAGCACCATCTCAGTGGAAAAGAGCGCAGACTTACATACCTTTGTCACCACAGCGCTTGCTCAAATAATAAAGTAGTCATGAGGGCCGCTGCTGGCTAAATTGATGCCCTAAGCAGAATTGTATTGTTTTATAGTTATGATATAAAAACTGATCTCTACAGTAGCGATCAAAATCACTTAATGAAAGTAACGTGACTCTTTAAATAAAGATTATATCAATTACATCGTTACACCAGTAGGTGGCTACAAGGGACTGTTTAAAAACATGTAGACCTATTTTTCATTGAAACATTCATTCAAGAGTTTCGTTCAAACATTTGATTAATCCAGTAATGAAACATGTGAAGTCTTTATGATTCATTCATTTACAATAAAGTTTCACAGGTTTGTGAACATGCCTGAATGCACGGAATTCATCTTGGGCTTTTTTTTCTTTTTCGCCTCTTTTGTCTCTTTCTGGTGTAAGGGGATATTTTTTTTTTGAGCAACAGAGTTGGTGCCCTACGCAAACTGCGTACTCTTCTTATAGGGAGCGGCGGTACTTGTAGTCTTACATTTTGTCCTATGAGTGCCAACCATTAACAATCCCAAATACGCAACTGTATTCTGGAAAGAAGCCCAAAAAACACAACATGCGACTGCCAAAATCTATAAGCGACTATAAGTATAAGTGAAAAAAAAAAAGCCCACAGTTACTTATAAGCGGACTTGGCAACTCTGGACACTCCCCTTGTCTGTTATTGGTCAGAATAACAGATAGCCCCACCCCAAACACTCACCATTGGTTGAGCCACTGTTGCTATGTTCATCTGGTTAAATTCCTCAAAAAAACAGAGCAATTGGTTGGAGAAAGTATTTTAACAAAAAAGAGACACATTTCACTTTAAATGTGGTATTTGTAAAAAAAAAAAAATTCTACATCTCATTTGCATTTTTGCTTTTTCAGTAAAGTCCCATCGTTTGTACGAATGCTTGCACCAGCATCAGCGCTGAACATTCATGAGAAAGCTTGGAACGCCTACCCATACTGTCGCACAGGTAACACACACACACACACACACACACACACACACACACACACCTGAAGGGGGTTTATTCTGAGATAACACACACACACACGCACACACACACCTGAAGGGGTTTATTCTGAGATAACACACACACACTCTCTCTCACACACACACACACACACACACACACACACACACACACACACACACACACACACCTACATTTCTTTTCATGTGCTCTTTGTTCCTCTTGCTTTCTTATTATTATGCCTTCCTATCTGTTTCTCTCTGTTTCTCGGGCACTGAATAATTCACAGTTTGAGCTGAGAAGGAGTGGGGTTACAGCACAGGAAACTGAGATTATACTGACACATTCCCTTCACATCATTCTCACAGCCACATACATGGCAGACTCCCCATTTGCTGAAGTCTGTTCATCAAGATATTTGTAAATCTTGTTGCAGTGCTACAGTTTTGCTTTTGAATAAACTGTAAAGTTGATATGGCAAGTATTGAGTAGTAATACAATTTTTTAATAATTTAACAGTATTTAAAATATCGAATAACAAAATTATTTGTCTGATATCTTTTTTGGCCAGTTGTCCTCTAAATCTGTAAGTTGTTAGAAAAAAAAAAGGTTTCCAGCTATAATCATGTGTCAATGTCAAGGTGTCTACAGATACAGTAACATTGTAGTGTGTCAGTGGTTTTCATTTAAGCTCCAGCTTCTACATTTCCTTCACAGGAAAGGTCCAAACATCTGTTTCAAGAATCAATATGAAATTTCAGAAATATTCACTGCAAAATTTGGCAACCTTTACTGTAATACCTTGTGTAAGAATAGGAAATAATACATCTTAAAGTTGCAATGAAATTATAATAATAATAATAATAATTCGTTACATTTATATAGCGCTTTTTCTGAGACCTCAAAGCGCTTTACATAGATGGGGGAATCTCCTCAACCACCACCAATGTGCAGCATCCACTTGGATGATGCGACGGCAGCCATATTGCGCCAGAACGCCCACCACGCACCAGTTTACTGGTGGAGAGGAGACAGTGATGAAGCCAATCAGTATATGGGGATGATTAGGAGGCCATGATGGACAGAGGCCAAGGGGCAAATTTGGCCAGGATGCCGGGGTTACACCCCTACTCTTTTTCGAAGGACATCCTGGGAACATCCACAGAGAGTCAGGACCTCGGTTTAACGTCTCATCCGAAGGACGTATATATACTATATATATATATAATATAGACGTATTATAGTAGTGAGGGATCTTTTCTTCCGTGTTGTGACGTACATCTGAGTGTAAAGTTGAGGAAATCAAGTTCAAATTCAAGATCAATACATCCTTATAAAGAAAATTTTATGTCAAAAATCTCTAAAAATGAAACATGCATGGATTAAATGTTTACAATAAGATCAATAACATGCATTTATAGGGTCAAGTTAAATGTAATGCAGACTTTTAGTATTTATAATTGTCTATTCAAGCCTGCTTTCAAATATAGAATCACAAATAAAAAAAATACCAAACTGACATTTTCATCAAAAACAGACATTTTTTTTGCATTTGTGTTAACAAGTTCCAGTTGAGTTTTAATTGAACAGAGATCTTTAATGAGTTGATTTATTGTTTCTCATTAATTTATTGATTTATTGTGACTGTGAAACCAACAAATTTATTATGAAAAATTGTGGGACCAATCTTGAGTTTTGTTATGGATATTATTTGCAGTGTTTTTGCTTCCAGGTTGAATTCATATGGACTAAGATGAGACTAAATACAATTAGGAATGGTCTTAAATGAGACGTGCTGTTTTCTTGAACAGAAATGGTCTAATTTATATAATCTTTCTTTTCTTATGCCTGTCCTGCATCACTTCAGTAATCACTGTAAGTATGCACTGTTCACAAGTATACACACACTTAAGACTTTTTCTAGTACAACCTGTCATATGATAGAACATGATAAACATGTAGATGTATAGCACAAGCACATACAAACACTCACTGTTTGAGTGAAAGACAAGACAGTAACTTTAGCTGCAGTGAAATGAGAGAGGACGCACGTCAATGCAGTCACTCTAAAGTCTGTTGATCAGTTATAGTTTTATCAGTTTGTTCATTGATTATCTCTGTCTTAGAATGAGTATATGAAAGAAAACTTCCTCATCAAGATCGAGACGTGGCACAAACCTGACATGGGACAGCAGGATAATGTAAGTATTGTAATGCATGATGTTTGTGTGAACGCCACAGTTTTGTGTAAAACCTGACACTCATGTTTTCTAACATGATTGTTGCGTTCATCTGTATAGGTTCACGGTTTAGACCCAGACACCTGGAAGAAGGTAGATGTGGTGTACATAGACATCGCTGACAGGAGTCAGGTGGAGCCAAAGGTGAGCTTCACTTAGATAAAATAGTTACCTTCTCCAGTTACTTTCTAATATGATCAGTGTCATCTCTCTGTAGGACTATAAACCAGAAGAAGACCCCACTAAGTTTAAGTCTGTAAAAACTGGAAGAGGGCCGCTTGGTCCGGATTGGAAGGTATCTATAAGCATCCTTAATGACTGTGTACTGGTATACAATTTGTGTAAATATGCATGCTTGATGTATGAGTGGGAAGCTTACTAATGCTTAATGGATTTTGAATCTGTGTAGAAAGAACTACCTAAAAAGACAGACTGCCCACACATGTGTGCCTACAAACTGGTTACTGTCAAGTTCAAGTGGTGGGGCCTGCAAAACAAAGTGGAAAACTTTATTCAAAAGGTAAGTGCGTGAAACATCTACATTATGTGATTCATATTGTATCATATTTTCTGACTATATTTATTTTATTTTTTCTGTCTTTTTTCACCTGTCAAATAGGCTTTGTTCAGATTGGCAGAATTTGTTTTGCTTTATCTTACTCAAATGTATTTATATTTGTTATAACCTGATCCAAACCACATTGATATGCACTGCCAATGAAAGGTTTTGGGGTCAGTAAGATTTTTGAAATACTTTTATTCTGTAAGAATAGTTTTTTAATTGATCGAAAGTGACAGTAAAGATATTTAAAATGTGGCAAAATATTTTAATTCAAATAAATGCTGTTCTTTTGAACTTTCTATTCATTAAATAATCCTAAAAAAAAATTTTTTATCACTAAATCAGCATATTTGAATGATTTCTGAAGGATCATGTGACATTGAAGACTGGAGTAATGATGCTGAAAATTCAGCTTTGATCACAGGAATAATTTACATTATATATATATGATTTTCAGCATCATTACTCCAGTCTTCATATATATATATATATATATATATATATATATATATATATATATATATATATACTATAAACAAAAAAAGTTATTTTTAAACTGTAATAATATTTAACAATATTACTGTTTTTACAGTTTTTTTCTTTTTAATCAAATAATACTGAATACTGACCCCAAACGTTTGAATGGAAATGTATGGGTTGAAATCCGTTTTTTGGGCATTTCGGTAAGGATAGTCAAGTTCAGAAAGAAAAAGTAATTGTCCACATACAAATACCATCATAAAATTACACTTTACCACTAACTTATATACAAGCATGTTCTCCAATTCCTGATAAACTTTCTAACTTTTTTTTAATTATTATTATGGAAGTAAAATCGGTTGTGATCGCCATTTCATGTTGACTTTAAATTGGCATTTCATGGCATCTTGTGGACTTCAGTTAGAACTACACAAAATTCACCTTCCAAAATGAACTTTGTACCTCTTTCTTCCTTTAGCAAGAGAAGCGCTTGTTCACTAATTTCCACCGGCAGCTGTTCTGTTGGATTGATAAATGGATCGAGTTGAACATGGACGACATCCGCAGAATGGAGGAAGACACCAGGCGGCAACTGGATGAGGTCAGATGAGATGCCCTGCAGCAGAATTACATTTACACTGTCTTTGTCCACTATAAAATCATCCCTGATCTCTGTTGCTCAGTTTGAACTAGCCTTTATATGGTAATGATGAAAGCCAGTTAGCCTAATGAGCAAATTGCTCTGAAATATTTTTGTTGTAGAATTTAACAGAAGAGTACAGACAATTGAATTCAACTGTTGTGAGATTGAGTTTTTGTTTATGTTCTGTTGTCACATTCGGCCCGCCACACATTTTCCCACAGTACAAAGACAATAGCGTGTAACAAGGCAGATGAATAATTGAATGTAGGTCATAATGAGGTCCAGTCGCTGTGAACAAAAGGGGGAGCAGAATGAGGCAGGTCACAGTTCAGCGCTCTCAGGTGCCGTCCAGGGAATGAGTGACGTCATGTATTGGCGGCATCCCTAGTTTCTCACACTTTAAAGGACTATCCCTGAAATCAGTGTCTCCTCCTCGACTCCCACAAGCGTTCCATAATCTGTAAATCGATATGACAAATCAGGATAAGCCCTTCCTGAATTAAATCTTTAGCCCCTTCCTCTTCCGCAAGGAGTATTTCACTTAGTAAGCACACATGCATCTTTCTCCATTGCTATCTTTCAGATGAGAGTGAAGGATCCAGTGAAAGGAATGGTGGCTCTTGAAGACTGAGGCTGCTCTGTGTTTCTGAATGCTGCTGTTCATAAAGGTAATTCATGATCTTTAGCGCCCCCTAACGTCATTTATCTAACACAGCAATTGAGAACTGAAAAATAATGTCATATTTCCTAGTTTATGGACTCAGTAAACTGACATGTTTGCGCTAATATACTATAATACTAACATTAATTATGTTGCAGTTTACATGGTATGTACAGTGTGCACATTTTGTGTATGCCTAGAATACTCCCACAGTGCATTGCACTTGAACTTTCATTGCCATTGTGATGCATGGACCGGATGTAATTACAGCCACAATCTCTATTTTGACTTATTGTTTGATTGAACAAAAATGAAAATAATTTTTAAAAAGGATGTAAGAAAAATTTAAAATGAACGTATGTATTTTCAAGTTGATAACCGTATGCCGCTTACATGGATTGTGATAAAGGTCATGTTCTAATGTACAACAATGCAAAATAGTACTATTTGAAACAATAATGGTGGAATAATAATATCCCTTTTATTTTTGAACATTTATTTATGATATCTATATACGGTATATGTAAATTATTTTAAACTTACAGTTCTAAAGTTTGGAGTTGAACTGTACTCCATTTTATTGTCTCTTATTGTCATTTATTTTATTAAAAAATATGGTAAATAATGTAATATTGTGAAATATTATTACACTTAAAAATAACTGTTTTCTATTTTAATATATTATAAAATGTAATTTATTCCTGTGATGCGAAGCTGCATCATTACTCCAGTCTTCAGTGTCACATGATCCTTATCATTATTATCAATGTTGAAAACAGTTGTGCTGTATAATGTTTATTTATTTATTTATTTTTTATCAATTTAATGCTTCCTTTTTGAGTAAAAGTATTAATTTCTTAAAAACTACTGTTTAAAAGTATTGACTCCAAACTTTTAAACAGTAGTACTGGACAGTATTTAGTAAGTAGCATATCAGTAACATAACTGAACTTAACTGTGGTGTTTAACATTTAAATTAATTGAATTCTCTTGTTTTCTCTCTCTCTCCTGTCATTGAATCTCTCTCAGTTTAGGCGGAGACCAGCAGCATCTCTTCCCTCAATCAAATCAAAGCAACTTGTCTTTTTAATCGTAATCAGTCCTTCATCCAGCCCTATTCATGGCCGTTTGTCCTGAGTATCCTCCATTTCCTCCTTTCAGTCTGACAATGGAGCACATTGACTAGTTAAATAAGCTATTACTTGTCTGGTTCAAAAGTCATGCCCACTTTATGAAGTCTACCTACTTTATACTTATTACAGGGACGATCAGCAGTTCGTCATTTATGATGTCAAATCTTTATATTTAAATCTGGAGCTGGAAAGAATTATGTTTTAAGATGAGTTTAATGTTAAGCAGATGATATTTGTGTGTGCGTATATATATATATATATATATATATATATATATATATATATATATATATATATATATATATATTATATTCAGAATATCTATTGGCAGTGGAGTTATTGTGACAGGTGTACAAACAGGGTTTTTAAGTGATTGTTCTCCTATTTTTTTTTTTGCGGACCAAGATATATATATTTTTTTCTGTTTTGTTTTAATCATGTAGTGAGTTGTTTTTGTTGCTCTGTTTTAATTTTATTCTACCCACTTTTAAACCTATTTACCAGCTGATCCAAGCTGTAAGTGTGTCTCTTTATAGTATAGTAGCCTACTGTAGTGTACAATCACAGTCCCTTCATCCTGACCTTTATTAGTAACATGCATTGCGGATTCGTCTTGACTGGCAGCTGCTTGGTCACGTTAAAGCTTCAGACTGCAAGTACAGTTCATACGTTAACGCAAAACAGATGGTTTATTATAATCAGCTCAGCATTGCTACATCAAACAGTATCACATTCTTGAAATAAGAAGTTAAAAGTGTTGTTTGTTTGTTAATCAGTCAATATGAATGGTTTTCATTGTCCTCTCTTCTCATGCATAATTGCCTTCTGCGTGATAATGTGCTATTTTGCTCAAGTTATTTTATTTATTTATTTATTTTAATAAAAGAACAGGTGTACAGTAGGCGTAGCTCGCCCTCTCTCAGCTGTTTTTGATTGGTTTACAACATCAGCTTCCGCCCTCTTTAGTCAGTGTCTCGACCGTATTGAAAAGAACTTGAAGAGGTGACGCTAAACCTTGACATCTTTCATAAAAGGTTTATTTATTGAAACCTTATTAATACTATTAGAGAAAATGTTACTTTTTCTGACTATTCTGTCACTACCAGAAGTGGTGCTCAAGGAGGATATTCATAAATGTATTCTTTTTTTCGTCTCACCTTTATTTTTTATTGAAGGATTGATTTTGTTACTTCCCCTTTTATATCTTATCGTGAGGATAAAGATGCATTTATCCAGATATTAGCAATAATACCTCCTTTCACAAAACCTTCCAATCAACATATAGCCTACATGATGTGAGATAGTGACTTTAGGAGTGTATTATAGTCCACCCCCTCAGAATGTTGCGTCCTAGGACTTTAATACAAATATACTCTCACTTCCATTTGCTCCTAGTTTTATTGATATGGAATCGGCTAAGGAAGTTGAAATGGGTTGCGTATGGGTTTTTAAATCAGTCTTTTCTTAGTAACGTAATGTGTGTATGGATGTATGTGCGTTTGAAGTTCTCAGTGTTTCTTGTTTTCGCGTTAGGGACATCCAACATGTAACTAAAACAAAAGGTTTACACCCTTGTGTTTCTTTCAGCCAATGCTCAGGACCCATGATGTAAGATCGTCACACCTAAATTCACTCTGACAGAATTAAACCCATAGAATTATGTCGAATTCTTAGGAAGTGAATGCAGGTAAACATTTACCGTCATAATACAACCACCGATACACCAGAACTGTGTTGGTCCTGAGTCTAATCAAAGTGATGTATGGATGTATGTATTAAATTGTATATAGTATATAAATAAATGTAGATGAACACATAAAATATATATAACTATAAATATAGTTCAGACTATCCTGCCAGGCTACAGCCTTCCATCAAGCAGAGCTAGCAGTTTAGTAATGGCTGGATGTTATCTGGGTGAAGTTACTGTGTTCTCTTTTTTTAAGATAAATTTGAACAAATTGTTGCATTTTATGCTGGTGTAGGGAATTATAAACTAGATTAAAAGTGATTTGAACAATTTATAACAGAATCTTCAGATAACCCCGCCCATCACTGTCGCTGGCTCCGCCCCTCGCCGCTACTCTTTGGCAGGATGGTGTCTAAATATGTTTTCATTCATTGATTGTTGTTGTATTTTTGCTGTGAGCTGTAGAAATCTCCCACTTTCAAATTGCTTTCAAAGCTTACACTGTGAACGAAGCCACATGTATGACCTTTGTGCTTGAGAAAAGGCCCTTTTTGGGGGGTTTTGGTTGCCATTCTTCTCTCAAGAGACTCGATTGAAACTTGATCAGTCCAAGTTGGTGTTTGAATGACAGGTGGCTTATAAAAGGGAACTATCCACATGAACTGTTCATCAACAGTTGTTACCATTATGTGAGGCAGATTGTGATAAACAGGACTTTCTCATAGATATGTTATTGTTAGATTTCACAATTTGTTGTCGAAATTAAAACCCAATGATTCTAGAAATACAAAAAAAAAAAAAAATTATGAATTTGTTTTCTTTCACCTCACCCTGTCATGTTATTTATTTTTATGTTTTTATTTATTTTACTGTGAATTTGTGCCTTTTGTCATCTTATCTTCCAATAAAACTACATTGGAGATGTGAAAAAATAAATAAACTTTTAAAAAGTAGTGTTTCACTGGTTTACATGTTTTTCAGTTTTAAGAATACTTCACAGAATTATCATTTGTTTTTTCCAGCTGTTACCCTCGTGGTTAGTGCACGTTCTGAGCTGTGGTTGCTCATATAGGTGACATGAGTTTGAGTCTGGCTTGCAACATTTTCCCCCTTCATGTATTGTCCTCATGCAAATAAAACCAATTTCTTCATAATTTCCATAGTAAACATATCTAGTTATGTAACCTATTCAATGACCCCACTCAGGACAAACACATACATAAACAAGGATGGGGGTCACTGAAAACCCTCCCTTCATTCAGTGAAACTTCATTCAGCCTAATCAGGATTTAAACAGATGAAGCCAGATTAAACTAACCCCTGCTTATGAGGCCTTCAGAAATAGGAATGTGTTTGATTCAGACACTTGGATTGCATTTTCACAGTAGTTATATGTGACATGTTTAATTGTTTATACTGATTCATACTCTATATACCGATATTTGGATTGCATTTTCACAGTTACAGTTATATGACATGTGTAATTGTTTATGAACTGATTAATAGTACTCAATACCGGTAAAAAACAATAAGGTAAATCGATTAGTTCAGCTTTGAGATCATCAAAGAAAGCAATTTCTGGTCCCTATAAGTCCTCATTTAGATCAGCTTTGAAAGCTGACTCAACGGCTGTCATGTTTATGACAAAGAAGTCTTTATAGTCAAGATAATTCTTTCTTTACAGATAAAGAGAGTGTATAAAACTCATTTATCCCTTACTTAAATCATTGTGGCTGTATAAACCATCATGGTATAGAGTCTAAAAGGAAGTTCATGAATTATAAATGGTTTATTTTTTATGTTAATATCGCTGTAACTCTTTTAAAGGCCTCTGTGATAACAACAATAACTCATGATATTAGACTAACTGTTCATGCAGATAATAGAAAGGGCAAAGATTTTACATTTATGTTGTAGGCTAGTCAACAGAGAACCCTCTGTTTTCACCTAATCAAAAGGATTGCGATATATAACGCACAGTCGAGTCTTTCATAACTTAGCTAAACCTTTTAGGCTTTTTATATGATGAAACAATAAGTACTGTGGCTTTAAGAGGTTTCTGTGAGTTAGTGAGGAAGGGGTGTAAACACAAACCCCAAACTCTCACACTGAATCCTATAGCACCTGCAGGAAAGCACGGAATAACGTTAGAACATTCAAGACACCCGCAGAATCTGCACAAGACCAAAAGGTATTTTTGTTGTTGTTGTTTTTCTGTGCGCGAGGATGACTGCGATTTTCTTTGGCTTATTCTTTAGAGTTACTCAGTGAGGACTTTGATTAATTTTGATTTCGTGACGGTATACTTTAGTGGAGCTGTTTAGTTGTCGTAATATTTTAATATAACTTAAATATCCCAAATATTTGAAGTTTATTCGAGTGCTGTTTGAATCTAGCCTATCCCACTTTTTCATAGTGACAAGCTGTAGGTTATGACAAACAGCAAAATTCGTTGTTACAAAGAATAGATAAAAGGGGTCAAATAAACAAAAGGGAGAAATTAAATTAGGCTAGTCTGTAAGAATTTGTTACGCTTAACATGTTTTTTTTTGTTGTTGAAAAACGACGTTTATGCCATTACAATAACCATTCAATTATTATTAAGAATGCTAATCATAATAATAATAATAAAATCCTTTTTATTATCATAAAAGTAATATTAGGCCTAGTCTACACCTAACGGTTAGTTAGGTAAGGCTACAGCACAATAAATCGCGAACACAAGTCATTTTAGCTTGAGGTAACCATAGCAACAGTACGTTCGCTACAGCGCTTTCCGTTATGATTTGGATTGAAAACATATAAATGTCATTATTTATCGCTTTATCATTGGTTTTCATATCACACATATGATCAACATATTTTTGTTTCTTTGAAAATCCGTTTTGCTTGGACGCAACAAAAGACAATTATTTTCTCAAGTTCTTCAGCCTTTTTTAAAGGATTTTTTCCTTTAAGAAAGAACCCACACAAATAACAAAATACGTTATTTTTATTTTATTTATAAAAATATAGTCATCATAGAAAATGTGTATTTATGAACTGCATTTGTTTTTTTTAATGGGGAATATGAGCATCACGCTGATCCAATCAGTTAACCTCCAGATTTTTATTTCATCATTTTAAAAAGCTTTTCAGCTTGAATAAGACAGGATTAACTCTTTTAGATTAGATTAATGTTTGAATTATGCATGCGTGTTTATATTTGTGTGTGTGTGTGTGTGCACAGATCTGATTATGAGCGCACAAAATATTGGATCCAGAGGTGGACATCAGGCTTTCAGGTAACACCGTCCTTGATCAATAAAATTAACCCCTCCCCAGCAAACACATTTACATTGTGGCAACGTCTGTGGCACGTTGCATTTCTACTACTATGGCAACGTCGCTGTCTACGTGCTCGCAACATTGTAACAACGTAGGATTGTAAGACTTGACGTGCAAGTAGGCTACGCGTCGCTTACAGGACGCGGTATGCGTGGCGCTTGCCGCTGGGTTCAGCGTTGCCCTTCAGATACAACGCGATTTTATATACTTTAATATCTGAATCAAAACAAGAATCATGAAGTCAGCTCTTTTTTAGAATAAAACATTTATTCAAACATTAAACCTGAAACTAAAAAACAAATTATATATATACACACTACTAACCGTTCATCCATTTTGATTTCCGTGCTTGTTTGGATCCCCCGATTCTATTGGCCGCGCTGGTAATCGTCACAGAGCGCAGCGGCAAAAGTTGAACTATTTTGAACTTTGACCGCGGCGTGCGCGTGAGCACGCCAATGATGCGCACCGCTGCGCTTGCGCTTTGGTCGACGCAGCAACAAATGGGTTTTATAGCGCAGCACCGCGTCCTGTGTGAAAGGCCCATTACTCATCATTAAAGTCATTTTGGCTTCATACTTTTGGCATAAAGTTAAATATTTGTCATACCTGACCAGATGATGTTAAAAAAAAATGTCACATCAGATAAGGAAGTTGTAGGTTGTGTTTGAATAATTACGTATCTTATTTAGCTGAAGTAAATTAAACGCAATTCTCACGTATCCTTGCTCGATGAAGAATGAGACGGCCCAGCGATCAGTTGAAATTCAAAAGGCTGATTTTCGCGCTTCAGGGCAGTGACGAGTACATATGTTGTCCAGTGGTTGTCCAGACACCCTAGGCACAACCTTAAGCAATGGCCCTGAACGGTGGTTTAATGTCAACATTGTGACAACGCTATAACAACCTTCACCACACAACGTAATTATAGCAACCTTTTGGCTATGTTGTTAAAACGTTGTTAGAAGGTTGGGTACGTTGCACCAACGTTCTGTGTTTGCTGGGTCTTCACTTCAGAATAAACAAGAATGAGATGAAAGAAATGAGGCAGAGAGACGGACAAGAAGTGAAAGGAGTTCAAAGAGTAAAGTTTGGTAAATGTAGATTTAATGTCCATCATTACTGACTGTTTCTTGCATGGAACCAAATTATGAATGTTGGTGTTTCGTTCAAATGTTTCACAATTTGTCACAAGACCAGTTGCTTTGTCCTTATGTGCCTGCTCTCTCTCTCTCTCTCTGCTGAATGCTTCCTTGCCCCTAAGAATTTGCATGTGACTGCATGCATTATAGAGCAACAAGGTGGAAAGCTAGTTTGCCTGCATTTGAGAATTTTATTGTTGGTTTGTACTAATTTGGTGCTTAGTAAAAATTCCCTGATTTAAGCAGGGAAAAACATAAGGTGTTCAGATGAGCACAAATGGGAAAAGGTTTATGTTGGCAACTGAATACTGAACAGACTTCAAAATATGTTTTATTAGTACAATATTTATTTGCTATTAATTTATAAATATGTAATTTATAATATATATACTTTTTCAACATGAACACCAATACTATGAGTCAGAAAAAGTAAATAAACTAAAGAGATAACCACATTTTAAAAGCAGTGTGATAACTGCGTTTATCAGATATTATGGAATGCAATCTCTCACATTGTAGGGGAATTTGTTAATAGGCAAGAAGGTTCATTCAACTCCAATAGAGTTCAAATTAAACTCCAAGGAAGTAAAATCTCACTCCTCTAGAATTGACTTAAAACTACTAGTTTGATACCAGAGTTTGTCTTTATGTTCTCACATTTTCAACCCTTGCCCCATATCTTTGGGAAAATTAGTTATCTTAGTTTTTCTCTTGTAGGCTCCAAGAAATATTCACAGCGTTGAGGCCAATACTTAAATAAACCGGATTAGCAGCTGTCGACATTCACTTGCGTCGCTCAAGACTTGCAACAATACACACAGTGATTTGGAGATCGGGCTTGCTAGTGATTTTTGCATTTCGTATTCCTGGCCTCATTCACGTGGCTCTCCGCTGCTCCAGATTACAGTTCCTAATCCCAAACACTCTCCAAAACGCATGCTTTTACTCACACTCGTTCATTCAGGCAACAGGATGCAATGAGAACATTTAGCAAAAAGGGTTTCATTTACTGCATCCGCTAACTACTTGATTTCTGAAGGATTTCTGAGGCTTTCTGGGGAAAAAGGAGAATGATTTGAGAATGAGAACTGTTTCTGAGAAGAAATTAGAAAATTTAAGCCTTGGAACTACAGAATGTGGATTCTGCATCAGCTAAGCCTAAACCAGCTCTTGGATATATGGAGTTTCTTGGACATCTAAAGCTAACAAAAAACAACCAGTAGGATAGAGAATCAAAGAATAAATCAACTCACTTCAGATGAACTCTTGGTTTGCATAAACCAGGCCTCAGACTATCAGTTGTATTGGAAGAATAGCAAAAAGATGTCGGACACATTTGACTTCCCACGTGTGCGCACTGACAGTATGTCCTCCATGGCATCTCAGTCTACTTCAGCACGGCTGATTCTTCGCCAGCGGCTCGCTCAGTTGCTCACTTGCTTGGAGGATCTCAGCTCAGATGATGAGGCAAACGAGGAAGTGTCCCGTACACTGGACGAAGCCTTTCACCTATGTGGACGATACACCAACAGAGAGTCGTTCAGGTGTATTGAGTCACTGACTTTTAGAGTTCATATCTGAAAATGAGTTTTAGATAGACTTCTGTTGGAGGGATAGAAGGTGGATTTTGTCATTTGTAGGTTGTTTGCCAGCAAGTTCTCTGAATGTTTATCTTATATATTTGATCCTTCTCAGATATGCAATTCAGGGTTGATTTCATTCATTAGTTCATTCCTAGGCTATGTTTAATTTCACTTTTAGACATACATTAGCAAACTTACCTAAGCTTCCCTAAGCACCTCGATCCCTTAATTTTGACTGAGGGAGCGAGATACGTACACTTCAGGCAGATCCATAGACCACAATGCGACATGATTGTGACGTCACAGCAGATCGCGCTTAAACTCAGTCTACACAACTCTAGTGTATGATATTGGAGTTATTTTGACATTTAACCGCATAATACTTGTGGCTTCCTTAAGCTGATTGTTATAGTTTATTGTATTGTTATAATTTTCACTTGTACAATTTTTTTTATATTTTCTCTAACAGGCCAAGCATACATACAGGCCTATAGAATGCTGCGTTCAAAAGGGGGAAAAAACCCTGTAAATAATAAATCAGCTCCATTGTGGATTCCAAGTGATCAAGGGTTTAGGGTGTTCCATTTAAAGCCATTGCAAGGGTTCTGCCAGTATTAGGCACTCGTGCAACGTAAGCAATGATGTACATCCAAGTGAACGAGACCGAGGGAAGGACATAAAAAATTGGACTTAAACACAGCCCTTTTCAGTTCCTATCTTCTTCTATTGTTCAGGCTGCACATGGTCACGTGGAATGTTAGCACAGCAGAGCCACCAGCTGATGTGAGGACATTACTGCAGCTTGACTCTCAGCCGGCCACTGACCTCTATGTGATTGGGTGAGTTACTGTCATGTGAATCACATGATCACAATTATACAAAAAAAGGTTGTCTAACTGATATATACACTACCATTCAAAAATATGCGTTGGCAAGTCTCTTATGCTCACCAAGGCTGCATTTATTTGATAAAAAAGATTGTGACATATTTGATGTTTTAATAACTGCTTTCTATTTTAAAATGTAATTTATTCCTGTGATGGCAGAGCTGAATTTTCAGCAGCCACTACTCCAGTCTTTACTTAGTGTCACATGATACATATATCATATTTACATTCCATTCTATTTAATCACTAGGCAGATGCATTTATCCAAAGCGACTTACAATATGTATATATTACAGATTACAGTTTCTATGTAATCTATCACATCATATATACAGTGATGATGTGACATAATATAAGCAGATGTGTTTGTGTTTCAGTCTACAGGAAGTGAAAGCCACTCCAGTGCGGTATGTCTCTGATCTCATTGCTGAGGATTCATGGAGCCTCCTCTTTATGGATACTTTGGCACCAATGGGATATATCAAGGTACAGCATAAATAAATAACTGTGTGTGTGTCTTAGCATTGCAAGCTCAGTTTAGAGAGTGTGGAAGACAGAGAAGTGTTTGAGTGTCCTTGCATATGTTTATATGCAGTTGCAACTGTTACAATATCAGAAATACAGAATCAGGATGAGCCGTCTCCTCATTAAGCTTGTTAAGCTCCATTGTTCTCTGCAGGCCATGAACACACTAGAGGCATTGTTTCACGCTAGCATATTTGTGTAACGTAAGCACAGATTTGATGTGAGCCCGTCCCATTCTGCCTTCAATGACTAATTAGCTCTGATTTTGAAAACTGAATTCCACTTCACCAAAAACATCCCAGGAATTTCCAGTACCAATCTCCTTATTTTCTCTCTGCAATGTATCAAGGACTTCATTCACTCCATTCTAAGCTTAAATACGTTTCCTCGGTTTTGTGGAGGTCGAAGCCGCGTGTGACCTTTGTGTTGAGAAGTGCATTGAAGCTCTGACATATGAAAAGAGCTTTAACTTTTTGCTGTCCTCAGGTGACTTCAGTGAGGATGCAGGGTTTGCTGCTGATATTGTTTGCAAAGCAGGCCCATCTGCCTTTCATCAGAGACATCCAAAGTACATACACCCGCACTGGCCTGTTTGGATACTGGGTACAGTACAGCCTTTACATCCTGACATTTCACAGACACTTTCTGTCATACACTGATTTCCTACTGATTCCTATGATTTTTCTTCAAAACTGATATATCAAAAGTTTGAGGTCGGGAAAAAAATGTTTTGTGTGTTTTTGAAAGAAGCTCTAATGCTCACCATTTATTTGATCTTATTATTAACAATGTTAAAAACTGTTGAAAGGTAGTATGTATATATAATATATATATATTGTGTACAATTTTTTTTTAAATCACCTAAACCTATCCTTTTAAAGGTATGAATATGCAAGTATGAACAGGGAGTCTGTTGTAATAATATATAGCTTGACTAATATAGTATTGTTGATTCTTGCAGGGAAATAAGGGTGGTGTTTCTGTGCGTTTCTCATTTTACGGTCACATGCTGTGTTTTCTGAACTGTCATCTGGCGGCTCATATGAACTACGCCCTGCAACGCATGGATGAGTTTGAATATATACTGGACATGCAAGATTTCGATATGTACAACACACCGAATGTGCTAGACCACAAGTCAGTGCTAATTTGGATTAAAGTTGCTCATGTTCATGCATATGAAAATACAACGTGGTTCTCATATTGCTGTTGTTTCTTCTCCCAGGGTGGTCTTCTGGTTTGGTGATCTGAACTTCCGTATCGCTGATCATGGGATGCACTTTCTCCGTTCCTCGATCAACAATGGCCGTTTTAACCTGCTGTGGGACAAAGATCAGGTCAGGCAAACACACACAATCAAAGATAAATACATGCAAATACACACTTTTCTGAAGTCCACGGCTCTATACCAAAACCCAGTGAGCTGCCTACATAGACAGCATTTTTAGACAGCATAGACTCACTCCAGATGTTAAATGCTGTCCTAAACAGTTTTGAATTTCATTTAATTGTTTTTTATGTTAACATACACTACACAGAAGTGTTTGACTGTTGCATTTACGTAGCATCATGTCGTGCGTTGTTTTTTTCACTGCTCTGCCTCAAGTTTTTGAGACGCGAAAACATATTCTGTGTGAATCACAGCCACAGAAAAGGCAATTACAGAACCCACAGCTTTGAATTTGGCAGACTAAGTCAAGGGAAATGCTGGTTATAAATATATGTGCTTAGTATCACGTCACTAACTTAGCAACTTGCTAATGTCGAATTGTATTGAAAACAAGAGACAAGTGTTAGAAACTGTTATTATTCTTAGAATTATTCTATTCTATTCTATTCTGTCTCTTAGTTGACCATGATGAAGAAGAAAGAACCTATCCTTCAGGAGTTTGAAGAGGGACCATTGCGCTTTAAACCCACATATAAATTTGACCGTTTCTCTGAGACTTACGATACAAGGTATCACTTACACACTACACATCATTAACATAATACAAACACACTATTTCCAATGCATGTAGAAAGTAGAAAGTAGAAACAGTGTCAGATCTCCAATTCCTGAGAGTCTAATATGTTATCTTAGAAGAAAATCATGATCATTCTTTCTCCACACAGAGTACCGAAGACATGGTTTGGCTTTACGTAAGATTTGATAAGCAAAATTTGTGTTTGTTGCATGCCCCCTATGTCTACCTTAACCTATTACCCAGAATTCCTCTCACATCACATCCCCGTAAAACACTGCACTTCTCTTACTTAACATTCATTCCTCACATACTCTCCCCTCATGTTTCAGTAAGCATTTCATGTCCATGCAAATGTAATGTGATTGGTGTTTTATGGTGTTTACTTTTTTTTCATGTGTCTACTTTTTCAGCACAGATATTACCCTCATTTAAGCTCTCATCTGTTGGCTAAATTGTAATATGGATAGTGAAATATGTGTGGGAATTTATGTTTGGCTGTGTCTGTAATGGAAGCAGAGGTAGTTTGTATATCAAACCTTTTAATTTTTTTCAAGATTACTAGTCAAGGTGTGAAAGAAGTGAAATGTAGGAAATCATATATACACCAACGACTCTATCCGTTCAATGTCCACCCAGCCCTTCCTACAGACTCATCTCATTTGATTTAACACATGACCACATATCCATGTCAGTGTGTCATTTGGTCTTCTAAAAGCTGTCTTGGAGAACAGTTTTTTGTACTTGTCATATAGGCTCCTCAATCACTGTGTAGAACGCATGTTTCACTCTGATATGCTGGTGTTTGACGCATTTGCATGTTTCATATTGTAGAATTAGATCACAGCATATCAGTCACATGTCTGCATGTACACAACCGCAGCACACTGCAAAGACACACTATATCCCAGCCGCTTCAACAATGACAATAATAATACATGTTTCTTGAGCACAAAATCAGCATATTAGAATAATTTCTGAAGGATCGTGTGACACTTATGATTGGAGTAATGGCTGCTGAAAATTCAGCTTTGCCATCACAGGAATAAAATAGTGTATATGTGTATAAAATATACATTTTTAAATATAAACAAGTATTTTAATTTCTAATAATATTTCACAATATTACGTTTATACTGGATTTTTGACTATAATAAAGTTAAGTTCTCCAAGACTACAACCTCACTCTGCATTTACATTAATATCATTTTTTTTTTATTTTTTTTTTATAATAGTATTATATTTACATTCCCTCTCTCTCTCTCTCTCTCTCTCTCTCTCTTTTGCATGGGTCAATGATTAGTGGTAAAAAGCGGAAGCCTGCCTGGACGGATCGTATCTTGTGGAGGATAAAACCCAAAGCTGTAGAGACAGAGGATGAGAATAGTTCGACAACATCATCAGTTGACGATGATGAGTATCCTGTTAAGGTGATGCAGGACATGTACACCTCTGATGTCTCATACGGGGTCAGTGACCACAAACCCGTCATTGGGACCTTCAATCTGGAGGTATGAATTATGTATTTCCTGAATATTTTATCAATACGATGACAATGGGCTTCACTATGAATCAAATTGAAGTAAACAATCTTATAGTAATCATAAATAATAATAATATCTTCTTTTCAGTGCACATGACATTTAGTCCAAAAATATAATGTATCTCTCTTTGATCTCATCATGCAGATGAGGAAAAAGGTGGAGACGCCTCTAGTCACACTGACAGTGGACGGACACTGGAGTGCAGATGAAGATGCCATATTCACCTACACTATCCTGGAAAACTTTGAATCATCAACCTGGGACTGGATCGGACTGTACAAGGTGAGAGGGAGAGAAAGAGAGAGAGAGAGAGAGAGAGAGAGAGAGAGAGAGAGAGAAAAAATAGGTTGATGGATGAACAAAAACACAGAAAGAGACAAAAAGGAGATCTTTATCACAAAGCGGGTCACTAACTAGAGGTGATTTATATCTTTGCATGCAGATTGGCTTCAAAAGTGCCTCTGATTACTCCACCTTCGCCTGGGTCAAAGATGATGAAGTGGCTGCCAATGGTGAAGTTGTGACGGTATGGCAGACAAAGTTCTGGTAACACTTTGGAATACTGTTCCGTCATTAATGAATAACTACAGAAACAAGTGAGCAACACGCTATTAACATTCTAGTAACTACTATTAACTAACAAGAAACTCTGATTAATGAATTAGTAAGTAATATCGCTCAGTTGAATGTTGTATGTTTCATACCTCCCAGAGAACTACAATATACAGGTTCATAATTAAAATAAATAATGCATAATGTATCATTCATTTTAAAGTGAAGTTCATGATAACCCACTAGTAATGACTCAAGTATTACCAAATTACTAGTTATTTGGATCAGTATTTTTAAGTGAAAAGCATAACTCCTTAATATTGACTGAAGACATTGTAAGCTTTAGAGGTTTTTTGTAAGGTTTTAGATAGTAATGACTCAAGTGTTACCAAACCCATCAGAAGGAATTACCATCCAAAACCTTACATTGACTTCAGTAATTACAAGGGAGTTATCATGCTTTTCACTTTAGAATACTGATCCAAATAATTAGTAATTCCTTTAGAAGGATGTAGTTACCCTTGACTCATTACTATCCAAAACCTTACAAAAAACTCAAAAGCTTACAATGACTTCAGTCATTACTAGAGAGTTAACATGTTTTTCACTTTAGAATACTGATCCAAATAATTAATGATTCCTTCTGAAGGAAACATGAGTCATGACCTTCACTTTAGAATGAATTATACATAGTGCATTATTCACATTAATTATTAACCTGTATATAGTAGTTCTTAGTAGTTCTCTGGGAGGTATGAAAAACATAGTAGTTACTTATTAGCTAATAGTGAACTACCACATTCAACTAACTGAGCGCTATTACTTACTAATTGGTTAATCAAAGTTTCTTGTTAGTTAATAGTAGTTACTAGAATGCTAATAGCGCGTTACTCATTTGTTCATGTGTAGTTATTCATTAATGATGGAACAGTATTCCTGAAAAGTGTAGCTGATGACTGTTTGTAAGTTATAAAATAATGACAAATAATGCATTTTTATTACTTTTACAGTCACACTTAAAATACAAATTTTGAAACCGTTGTTTAAAGGCAGGGTAGGCAGGATTTTTCTAAAAAACGTTTTCCCAAATTTGTTTAAACTGTCTTTATATACCAATACATAATTAAAATGTAAGTACTCTGAAAAAGAGAGTATAAAAATCAAGTGTCTCTAGTCCTCTCAGGACTGCAATAAACACAGCTACTTATTCCATTCACTCCCACCCCCTCCCTTCTGGGCTCCTTCCAAAGCCACGCCCCCAAAACACACGAACGCGCGATGCCGACCGGCCGCTCAGCTGGAGGACCGCAGTACATGTAGTGACATCATGTCAGAATCACATGTAATAAAATACCTAACTCATCATTATGAATATAAACAACTAACATGGCTGTTAGTACTCACTATCAAGCTAGCATATCGATACTGGTAAAGTATAAAATAGATTGAGTTTGATTCGGTAACGAGCTAGTAACATAAGGCAAAGCTAAAAACAGGTTGCATTGATACACGTTTTCCCATTACCATCAGTTACACTGTGATGAAGGTGAATTTCGTGTAAGATTCATAACATATACGGTGTTTTGCATGTAAGAGCTTCCACGATGAAAGCACTGTTGGCTCTGATGAGGACTAACGTTACACTCCGGAGACAATTAGCCTACCTTTCTACCTTACTAGTTCCTTTTTTTGCCTTGTTTGCCTTCGCTGACTGTATATGCAGGTACTGGGAATTTTGACTGCTCTTTCTCTGCCATAATTGTGATTCTTCTTAGCTTCCGTGCCTCTTCCCCTCCTCGAGTCAAACGGGTGCGCGCATGTGGGCAGCTCCTGTAGCAGCAGGGGTGGTAGCCATTGTAGCGAGGGAGAGTGACAGTCCCCCAGCCAATCATTTCATTTGTTCCGTATGGAAATAAGTAGCTGTGTTTATTGCAGCCCTGAGAGGACTAGAGACACTCGATTTTTATACTCTCTTTTTCAAAGTACTTACATTTTAATTATGTATTGGTATATAAAGACAGTTGAAACAAATTTGGGAAAAAGTTTTTTAGAAAAATCCTGCCTACCCTGCCTTTAAAACTGCATGATCGGTCTAACATGAGTGTTGCACTTCCTGTTTAAGGTCCATATTAAAAATGAGCTCCCCCTGCTGGCAGGGGATTATGTTTTGGGCTATTACAGCACCAACATGCAAACTCTCATTGCCTTTAGTCCAACTTTCCAGGTGAGTGTCCGCAAACGCAAACACATACCTCTGTGTTAACGTTATGCTATACCTCTTTACTCACCTGCTTTGTGTCTGGGTTCAGATTCTAGAGTCCAAACGAGCTGTAAAGGTTCCTGAGAACATCAATGGACATGAGAAATAACTGTAATATCTTCTAACCTTTGCGGCATATGTAAAAATTACAGCAGGAGATCTGATTTTGGATGATATGATTTCTCCCTGTGTGAACAGACTTTGTTCAGTTTGGTTTTAAAAGGTAGAGCTGATTCTGAAACAGTCTGATATGAGTGTGGTTTAAAACTGAAGTCTTTAAAATTTCCTAAAACAAACTGAACACACTGCTCTTTTCTTGTCTGTGTTTACCCATTGCTCTCCTCAAATTGCTGAATCTGTTATATAAGCTCTAGTAAACACGCACACATATTGTACTCTTATAGTAATGAGAGTTCTTTATAGTACCTGTACCTGCCACTAGAGCTCAATAAAGTCAATTACAGAGGCGGACATGGAATCCGTGCCTGCAAACTCATTAGAAAGGTCTTGATTTCAACAGAATTGGACCACGGATGGACACATTTGACATTTCCCAAACCTTGCATGATTTATTATAAATTTTTTCTTTCTTTCTTTTTGCAAATTTGAAACTAACAGGATTGTAGAACTAGTAAGAGTGTAACTCTCATAATTTCATATATTTCATGCCAAAATCAGCAGATAAATTGTGAAAAAGTCCTTAGTATTATTTTACAGTAAATGAAGTTCTACAAAATACAATTATTAATTTTGTATCATTTTATCATACATTAAATGCATGATGTTGCATTCATTTTGCCCATAATATCTGAAAGTGATTTCAGTACCTTAAATTAGTTTTATTGTACATTGGTGAAGTGTGCTGCTCTTTATACAGTGTTTCATTGTATGTCTTACAGTGTGTGCCTTAATGACAGTGCCTGTATGTTAGTGTGTGGATTTTCAGTACCTACAGTATATAACAAAAAAGTCATTCACCATCTGACTAATGGCTAAAATGCCATTATGTTTAAGCTCTGTCCCTCATGACTCGTATTAGTTCTAAATTTGACTGTACGTGTCGTGAGCAAGAGACCTTCTTATTGTCTACATTTTTCCATTTGTGATGTGCCTGACCTATCTTTTACTTTAAATAGGCTATTATAATCTGTCCTCTTAGTTCAGTTAGTGTAACTTGACTATATTTATGGAAATGGAATAAGTTGATTTGACCCTTTATGATTTGTTAAAAATATTATGTTTTTGTAATCAAGCAGTTGAACACAACAATGTTATTGGGATTGCAAGCAATTTCATTAAAATATGAAGGTCTGATTATCTGTCTGCCTCATAGACTAACACTGTAAATGCATATCTGTCTTAATATTTTGAAGTAACTTGTTAACCTGGAATATTCCTTTAAGGTCTACCACACTCTTTTGAGTCTTAATTACATAGCTCACATTAATCAATGCGACATGAAGCGTTATTTTGTGTCAGCCAACAAAATTGAATCTCTAGAGTGACAACCGAACAAACAATCTTTTCAATCTACACTGCCCATTCAAAAATATGTTTGGCAACAATTATTTTAATTGATGGAGTGTGTAGCTTTTCATTTCTTAAACAACCGTGTAGGAAGACACATCATGGCCATATTCCAAGATGACGAAGCCAAGATTCATCAAGCTCAAATTGTGAAAGAATGTTTGGGAGGGCGCATGAAGAATCATTTCTAGACCTTGATACACCTCTTAATGGAAATGCCATCACAACATCTATTTCCATCAAGAGGTGCATCATTTTCTGGTCAAGATCTTGTATCACGGCAATAATGATCCAATCATAGACTCCTAAGAATTTGCCTATTAAATCCATTTCATAAGAAATTTTTTTTTTCTGGGCAGTCAGACCTCACCATCAGTGTTATTTCCCCTATTGTGATGTATTTTTTGTAGTTCACTCTAGGGGGTGCTGTTTACTTATTGTCTTTTTCATAATGCACTGTTTTTGTGAAATTCACGCTCGAATGATATGCCATTCAGACAGTATACACTAATACTCACAAAATATTACATCAACCAGTTAGGCACAGTACTCAGAACTGGAAATATTGTGTGGTTTTACCTCCAGGAGCATTTTCGTGGATAATTGCAACAATAAATCTGTCTGAGGCACCTGCACAGCTCTTTGAGGAGGGGGTCTTCAGCACGTCAGCGAGAGAACAAAGAATCCACTAAAACACGCTGTGAGTCAGCCGGTGATCATGAGCTAAGAGACAATGGCACTGGAACAATTATTTTTTGTGCCGACAGTAAATCTATATTTGGGATAGTAAACTCAAAAAACATCCGTAGAGGCTTTTTAAAGGCACAACTAAGGTGACCAGATTTCTGAAATATAATCTGGGGATTTTTTTCTAGTCCATTGTTCAAAATAACACTGAAATCTCACTTGTACTGATAGCACACATATGTCGGCAAGATGTCTGTTAAAGAGCGCTTCATCTGGAAAGCATCTGGAAAGCTGATAACTTGAAACAGATAACCCAGGTTAACCAGAAGCTATGTTGATCGTATTCCAGAAAGCAGGTTTTGCGACTTACCGAACTTAGAACCACAGGGTTGGAACCCCTCCTTCTTTTTTGTAGGAGGAGAGAGAAGTGCAGGGGAACATTTGTGCAAGTGCAGCAGCGAACACACTGACTGCGACACATATTTATACATCTTCTGATAGACGGAGACAGTCAGACGTTCCATCTTGCTCGGCAGCAAAATCTAGGAGGAGGCAGAAATAGAGCGCTCACTTGTATGGAGATAGGCCACTGAAGACTCTACCACTGGTGATCCGGCCAACTCCAGCTCTCCCATCCCTTAAATCTCCAGCTTAGAATATCCCTTGACCGGGAGATTGCTCTCAAAGGGGCTACACCAATGGCGAGACATCTCTTTCATGCAAGCAGGCATGGCGGGCAGGAGTTGTCTCTCTATGGGTTAAGCAGGCGGCAGTCTTTTTCCATCGTAAAGGTCCCTTTCTGCTCCTTCTGCATCTTGTGCCATGGGCCAAGCTAGGCCCAGTTTCTGCCTGACAGGCTGAGTCAGTCCTGCTAGGGGGTCTAGACTGTTGGACAGACCAGGGAGAGTTGTCTTCCTCTTCATCCATGTCTTAGTTGAGAAGGTCAGAGTTGGCATCGCCCTCTGTGTCCTCGTCACCCGGTCCTTCTTCCTTTGCAAGAAGGCCTTTAAACAGAGGAGGCATATCCGGGGATTCGGCTTCCATCACATCCGCCCATCTCGTAGTAACTTGCGTATGATGGTCAGTATAGATTTCGTGGCAGCTCTGGACAGACATGGGTCTTGTTGGTTAGCCACAGCCACTCTCAGACCTCTCTCCAAAATTTTCACCAGCATTGACACACAGTGGACACATGTTCGTGAGTCTGAAAGCGACGTTTGAGTGTGTTTTGTGCCCTTACACACAATGCACGAGATGGTTAATTGCTCCACATGACGATGGACATGGTCGGGATGCAATCATATAAAGCAATCGTGTCTCTTCAGAAAATTTGGACTTAACCGCTCAATTCATATGGATTAGGTTTACGATCTCTTTATGAACTTTGCATAGTTGTCTATGAATGGACAGAATGCTCTCAGATTTCATTAAAAAGAGCTTAATTTGTGTTTCGAAGATGAACGAAAGTCTTACAGGTTTGGAACAACATGAGTAACATTTCATTTTTGAAATAGCAACAACATTTTATTTTTGGGTGATCACTTTAAAATTGCTTGCTTCATTTAGTATACATGAATATGCATATTCGTCCCCGCCTCCACTCAATCACACCAGCTCGGACTCCCTGATCCACTGCGGTCAACTTTAGTGTAGTAAACGCTACACGATGGCAAGTAGAAATAATGGATTAATTCAGTCATATCTGTTAGAACCAGAAACGGATTCAGAAGTGAACGAGCGAATTATACATGCTCGTCTACAAGTCGATGCATCAGAATGGGAACATGCTTTATAAAATGCTCTCTACGTCGGACACATAACGGTAATTGATATGATTAGCCTTTGGCGGTATTGAAAGTGCTTTAGAAATAAAGTTTGAGTTGAGTTGAGTTAGGGCGTTCAATTTATAGGAATTGCGAGGGACTAAATGTCGTAATGTTAGGCCTATAACTGAGTGATCAAGATGGAGAGAAGGACTTCAGAGTCACTTTAACTCCTAAATTAATTAATGTTTGAATCGGTTCAGTGAATGATTCGGTGTCATTCCACACTGTTTTTGCAAGGGTTTTTAGCGTTACAATGAAAAATGCCTGATGCACATAAAAAATTACTTTATTTTTTAAGGAAAAGCTGAACATATATTATAACAGAAAATGAAACCTAATAAACATTACAAAGCATACAACATGACCCCCACAAAACTTAAGGCCCATTCACACCAAGAACGATAACTAAAAAGATAACTATATTTGTGTCCACATCAGCGCACAATATCATTCTGTTTAGTGCGTGCTTGTCTGCCGCTTTAAATGCTCGAGCTCGTTACAGCAGGGTGGATTTTGATTGGCTGTCAATGTTTTTATCGTTCATCAGCTGGATAAAATCGTTCTGAAAGTGATTCCAATGGTTATGTTTCTATGTGCCGTTAAAGTCATATAGCTGTGGTGTGAACTCTGCTATTCTTTAATATTGAGAAATATTTTTAGAACTAAATCTATATCGTTATCTTTATAGTTATTTTCCTTGGTGTGAACAGGCCTTTAGTGCACTCACACAGTTGTTTTTTAATGTTTATTTGACCACCCTGCCTGTTTGTGGAAGCAATAAACTCCACTATAAGGACAAGAATGTCTTAAATATTGATATAATGTCTTATTAGTGTTTAAACGCTTGGGCTGAGAGCTCTGGCAAAATTAAAGTGCTGCAACAGATTAAACTGAAGCAATTTAATTAAATGCATTAAGGGAAAAAATGTTAATTAGAGTAATTAGGTGGGAATTTTGTCTCCTGTTGTGTCAGAACAGCTGCTGAGACCTCACACTTAAGGGATTGGTTACAAGGGAATTCTTCCCTGGAGAGGACACGAGATTTCTGTGAGGCCCAGGAGATTCATATTCGCTACCACATCTGACTGGCCCATGATGTCACCTGGTGCTGTAAAACTTTTTAATGGCCCACTAAATCAGAATCGTGGATTGGAGGCATTTAAGGCTAAGTGAAGACAGGATAAGGTTATGGGGAGAAAGAGGAAAAGCAGGATGAATAGAGACATGGAGAGAGAGAGCGAGCAAAATGACCTTGCTGATGTCATAACACAAGCAATATCCAATCAGAATGCCTCTAGAATGAATGTTCACAACAGCACATTAAAATCTCTTTGTGCTTTTGTAATGCATAAACCTCTAAAACATGGGTGTCCAATCCTGCTCCTGAAGGGCCACATGTCCTGCAGAGTTCAGCTCCAACCCTAAATAAACACATCAAGGTCAAGGTCTTACAAGGCATACTAGAAACTCACAAGCATGGTGTCTTGAGGAAAGTTGGAGCTCAACTCTCCAGGACAGTGAAACTCTAGAACCTCTTAGACACCCCTACTCTAAAATTACAATAACCTTCAGATCATTTTAAATATCATCAGAAATATGTAGTCTAGATTATGAAAACAGAATTATGAAATTCTGTCACCATTTGGTCACCCTTATATTGTTCCAAATCCGACTAATTATTATTCTGTGGAACAAAAATGACACTGCAAAATGTCCATGAAATGTAATTAAAGTGGATGGGGATCAGAGAACAACCAACTTTCATTGCATGGAGAAGAGCAGCTTGGGCATTTTGTTTCATAACTGCTTTTGTACTCCACGGAACAAAAGAAAGACATACCGGAACTATATCTTTAAATGAGGGGTAAAACCATGGGACAATAACAGTGTTTGCAAGTGAATATATGCAGATGGTTGCACAGGATTCTGGGATATGATGCAAGATCCAGCTCCATTCACTTGCACACTCCTCAATGTCTGAAATCAATGTCCTCATTTGCCAGAATCAAAGCAGTTCTGCAAGGAATGTAGATCTAGAAAGAAAAAGAAAAAATATTTATATACACAAACAAACATCAGCACACATCAACTACCTTCCAATGTGGTTGATTGTGACAAGATGTTTTCAGTTTATTTAGTGCTGCCTGACTGTGATCAGATCATCTGAGATGTTACAACCAGGTGGAAATGGGTTCTTAAGGTTTCAGGTTTCTGGCCGTATATGAAACAGTCTAGATTAAGTCCAAGAATAAACAAATCCATGTCTTAAAAAGTTGAGGATACTGGCTGCTCTGATAAACAATTCACATGGCTATATACCTGCCGAACTGAAAAAAAAAGGCAAAACATATTTCTCCAGGGAGAAAAGCTTGAAAGCAAGTTAAAAGGAGCTCTAATCTGCTGTGTAAAAACAATTCTTTATGTAACCTGGGAGCACCTTGCAATACAGTTTTTATTAGTGAAATCACTGTTCTTTGACCTCACTTCATACAGCAGGACATGAAACTACAGTTCTGGGATCAGTCCAGCGGGATATGAGAAGTGATTGGGTCCGGGCGTCGACATACCGACAAGAACGACTTGTTTCTCTCAGAGGAAAAAAGGAATATATAAAGCAGAGAATATATCTAGCGAAGGTTCTCATGAATAAAACATTGTGTGTAGGGAGAGGAAACAGAGTCATTGATGTAGGTCAGGTTCTGGTTGATTTCCACAGGGAGCAGACATGAGGTTTATTAACTGGGCCTGCACTCACCAACTGGAATTGGACCTGAGCTCCCAGCGTGAGCGCCAAGCAGACGCCAAACAGAAAATCACTGTTTTAACACCAGAAGCTTCACTATGTTCTTATTGAAGTCTTCGGAAATGAGATCCTGTGTGTGGTCTCGCAAGAGTGGTTTGGGTTTTATCGTTTAAGGAATAATAAGATTGAGCTTGTTGAGCATCAATGACAAGTTTTTAACCATTACAGGCCACGAGACCTCAGCCCAGTACCTTTCTCTATGTAATAATAGTTTTTTTTTTTTAAATACAATATTTCATAAAACCTGTGACTATAAAAAAGTATAAAAATAAATAAAGAATTAATAATCCAATAATAAAAGTTCACTTCAACAAAATGCATGTTATCATAGGTCAAGTTTAACTTCAGTGACTCATGAATCAATAGCTACTGCTGTGTCTTTTTCATAATGAAATCTGAAGTAAATCTCTTAAGACAGAGAGGGACAATTTTAGATGCCTCTTAATATAATCCATAGCAGCAGGCTTGTACAGTAATATAGATCTAGGGTTTTCAACCCCTGGAAGTCCATTATGGCGCTGCAGGGGGTCTGTGAAGAATTTTTCATGAAATTTTGAACTATCTGAATGAGCACAGTAATTAATAATGTAGTAATGTTAGAGATTGATCTAAATGAATGTTTTACTAAAGCAGAGGTCTTCAACCTTGATGGATAGAGATGGAGTGGAGCCAGGGACCCCCTATTGATGAGTGTTGAGTTTTAATCTCAGAACGCAGCCCTGCACATGTGAGGTTCTCCACTTGACCACTAGATGTCACTGCTGCAGTTTGGAAACAGGAAACAATTTCTCAAAGGAATGGAAGCTTCAGGTAGCCTGAGCTGTCCTTCTGACAAACACCAAAATCTTACATACAGAATTTTGAATAAGGTATACTATAATGTGATGGGGAAAAACAATCACTATCTAATGTAATAAGCAAGATAATCTGACTAAGAAGTCTCTGTGTGATTGTGGGAAGGAGAATGAGTAAAAAACCAAAACAATATAATTTTGTTTATATTAGGAGTTGATGTTAGAAGAACGCCTACCTCTATACAGACACTGCATCCAGATCTAGTCAAGTCAAGGTCACCTTTATTTATATAGTGTTTTTTTACAATACAGATTGTATCAAAGCAGCTTCACAGTGATAACATGAAAATAATACAACAAAGTTTGTTTCTAGAAGGATATTGCGTCATCGTCCACCTTAAGTAAGGCAGATCAGTAATATTGTTGAATATTAAATGTCCCCAACTAAGCAAGCCAAAAGCCAAGGAAACAGTGGCAAGGAAACAAAACTCCATTAGGTGACAGAATGGAGAAAAAACCTTGGGAGAAACCA
The DNA here is from genome assembly GCF_949319135.1 of Squalius cephalus. Classification (NCBI taxonomy): domain Eukaryota; kingdom Metazoa; phylum Chordata; class Actinopteri; order Cypriniformes; family Leuciscidae; genus Squalius; species Squalius cephalus. Next base: position 15,972,963 of record NC_137145.1, read on the forward strand.
GGCTCAGTCGGGGGCCAGTTCTCCTCTGGCCAACGAACGAACAGTGTATGATTATGATTCAGGTAGCATTACAGGTCAGAAGTCAGATTGGATCAGAACATTCAGATTATTTATCCAGTTCCATCTGGCTGGAAGTCGGAGTCTTCACACCGGTATGGGTGTATCTACTCCAAGTGGAGAACTGAACTAAGACTAACCCTTTAGAAAACTTCAGGCATAAGATAAATCTCACTTTCTGGCCAGAGTCACGGACAGACCAGCAGGGTTTCCTGCCTTTGAATGAATATTTTTGTCAGAGCACCGTCTGAGTTACACCGGCGTTAATATCTTGCTCAATTAAAATGCCTGCTGCGATTAGCCGGATCTCTTAAAAGGCACTTTGAGCCAAAACAGTATTAACAGGCTCATTGATTCCTGGCATAACCATCTTTCAGTCGGCTCATCAGCACCGGTAATCACGCAACTCAAGCTATTACAAACTACATGGCCACCAGTGACCCCTGACCAGCCAGCTAATCCATCACTGACATTTAAAACAAAAATGCTATCTTCAGGTACAGCAGTCCAAGCAGAAGCAGGGCAAGAAAGGGAACCTCATGTGTCTCCAGCAACATGAAGACGAAGAGAAATCTAAGCTGCAGGCACCATGAATGCTCATTCTGGTGTGTTCTGTTGTCCTTAAAAGCTCACCCAAAAATTACAATTCTGTCATTACTACTCACCCTCATGTCATTCCAAACCTGCAGGACTAAAAGGAAACTTTTAGAATTGCTACAAGAAGGACACAAAAGCATCATAGAAGTATCATAAAAGTGGCCCATACCTACTGTGAACCATATTCCAAGTCATTTTGAAACATTTCCTTGGCATTCATAAGAGATGTAATATCACTCCTAGAGGGCCCTTCATAGGATATCTCCATCAGGAGGGGCCTGCTATTGCAGGCAGAGGGTTCAATATTTCACCCTCGGCCAGAGTTATGGAAACTGTGGGTCTGGCCCCTGAGGGGGCAGTACCGAGACGCTGGCCTGTCAGTAGGAGTAATTGAGACCATACTCAGCTCTAGAGCTCCCTCCACGAGGAAATTGTACGACCTAAAATGGAATGCTTCACCATTTGGTGTAGAGAGCGTGAGGTGGACCCAACTGCTCGGTGGCTTCAGTGCTGGAGTTCCTCCAGGATCACTTCTCTGCTGGTCTTACCCCATCCACACTCAAGGTATAAGTGGCTGCCATTACGGCTTTCCACACTCTTCTGGGTGATGACCCTTTGGGAAGACATCAGCTGGTCATACGTTTCCTCCGTGGGGCTTGGAGGATGAGACCTGCGACTCAAACCAGAGTTCCCACATTGGACTTGGCAGTGATTCTCGAAGGGCTGGTTGAGGCCCCCTTCGAACCTCCGGAGTCGGATGAGGCCAAGAACCTTTCCCTCAAGGTAGCTTTTTTATTAGCCATTACTTCTCTCAGGAGAGTAGGAGATCTTCAGACCCTTTCTAAATGTTTCGGGTGCCAGGAGTTTGCTCCAGGCGATATTAAGGCTATCTTGCATCCCAGACCAGGCTGTGTGCCTAAAGTGCCATCTAATGTGGCACGGCCTACGGTTCTGCAGGCTTTTCATCCCTCACCTCACGTGACGGCGGCTGAAGAAAGATTTCATTTGCTCTGCCTTGTCAGAGCTCTCAAGAATTATGTCTTATTCATGGCGGAAGTCAGACCAGTTGCTGGTGTGCTTCGGGTTGCCCAAGAAGGGGCTTCCCGCATCCAAACAGACCATCAGTAACTGGATCGTTCAGGCTATCTCTATGGCCTATCAGGTGCGCAGCTTGCTAGGGCTGCAACTAACGATTATTTTAATAATCGTTTAATCTGTCGATTATTTTTTCAATTAATCGATAAATTGGACAAAAAAAACAACAACAACAACAAAAAAAGCATTAATTTCCAACCCTTTTATTCAAAAACAGAACTGACAGTGCAAATTCACAGTGCAAAACATCTTCAGAAAGTGCACAAACAGGTTGCTCCTTGAACATCCCTGAGCTGTTAAAAGTAATAATAATAATAAAAAAATGGACTAACACAAAAAACATACACATGTATGCTTTACATCTGCCAAATATATAGGCTTTTTTTTAAATAAAGTGCACAAAAAGATGTATATTTTTGTTTAAAGGGACCTGAGCAGTCAGAACAATAAATAATTTATAAAAAATAAAGAAAAATACAAATCAGAAAACTTAACAGGATTTGTTTGTCACACACTCACAAACTCTCACACTCACAGACACACACACTCACAAACTCTCACACTCACAAACGCACACACTCACAAACTCTCACACTCAGACACACACACACACACACGTACTCACCCTCTCTCACTCGCTTTGTTCAGACACTTTGCATTGCAATGTAAAAATTTGAGCATGACCACATGCTCCTGGCTCAGGCTCGCTCTTTTCTTGGAGGCTATGTTTCCTGCTGCAGAAAACAGCCACTCAGATGGTGTTGAGGTGGCAGGGATGCATAGGTAAGACTTGGCTAGCCTGGCCAACATGGGATATCTGTCATTGTTAGCCTTCCACCACAGTAATGGGTTTTCTTCCTTGGCAAGGCTATTTTCTCCAAAGTATGTGAGGACTTCGTTCCTCACTTGGGTGTGGACATCCTCAGCTTCGCCTGCTCTATTCTCTTCTTCACCATCAGAACCAAGGAGTGAGTCAAGTAGAGTGGCTAGAGGTGTTGATTCAGTAGTTGTAGTATCGGTTGAGGTAACACTGCAACTGCCATGCTGCCGCACATCCATCTTCCTTCTCTCTTCAAGTGCCATTGTTTGCACTTTAGTTTGAACATGTATGACTTCATCAGGTGAAAAAGCCCCAGTTTCCTAAACCTTGGATCAAGGACCATTGCAAGAGTCACTGGGCCCTATTTTAACGATCTGAAACGCAAGTATCAAGCGCAAAACGCAAGTAACTTTGTGGGCGGGTCTTGGGCGCTGTTGCTATTATACCGGCGGGATAAATGACTCTTGCGCCCGACGCAAATCTAAAATGGGTTAGTCTGAAGTAGCTTCATTATTCATAGGTGTGGTTTGGGCGTAACGTGAAATAAACCAATCAGAGCGTCATCTCACATTCCCTTTAAGAGCAGGCGCGCTTGTTCTATAGCGGATTCCTATTATAACGGCAGATTTGCCAGGCGCGCGCCAGGAGCAGTTCACAGCCGAGGAGACCAACGTTCTCGTCAGGGACGTTGGGGATGGAGAAACACACCCAAATTAACTTTGGTTAAACAGGCGTATGATAATTTGGGTAAATGTGTAAGCTAGATGTATGCTTTTATAATAAACTGTCTATCTATCTATCTATCTATCTATCTATCTATCTATCTATCTATCTATCTATCGTAATAATGTATGATTTGCAAAAATGAAAACCGCTGCTTCTGTGTAGATGAGAGAATCAAAGTGTATGCGCATTGTGCACACTCTACATTGTTTATGGCCAAGCATGCACCCTTAAAATAGCATATGAACAACGTGCAACGCGCCACTGGAAGAGGTGTTAGTGAGGCCAGCAGGGGGTGCTCACCCTGTGGTCTGTGTGGGTCCTAACGCCCCAGTGTAGTGACGGGGACACTATACTGTCAAAGAGCACCGTCCTTCGGATGAGACGTAAAACCGAGGTCCTGACTCTCTGTGGTCATTAAAAATCCCATGGCATTTCTCGTAAAGAGCAGGGGTGTAACCCCGGTGTCCTGGCCACATTCCACACATTGGCCCTTACCAATCATGGCCTCCTAATAATCCCCTTACATTGAATTGGCTCTATCACTCTCTCTCCTCTCTCCACCTATAGCTGGTGTGTGGTGAGCGCACTGGCGCCGTTGTTCTGTGGCTGCCGTCGCATCATCCAAGTGGATGCTGCACACTGGTGGTGGTTGAGGAGAGACCCCAGATATGATTGTAAAGCGCTTTGGGTGTACAGTAGTACATATGAAAGCGCTATATAAATGCCTCATTCTATTCTATTCTATTCTTAAACTAGTTTTTTTTGGTCAGTGGCGGAATTGTTTTCTAAACCTGCAAAATAGCATGAGGGAACATTTGCGCCAGAACACGCCTCCTCTTTGCGCTGAACCGCCCCGGGGAGCGCAAGTGTATTTCTTAGTTAACCGACGTGCGTCTGTGGAGGGAAAAGTCCGCTGTGCGCAGGTGCAAAATAGGAATGATACATGCGTTGGTGTACAAAGTCAATTGCGCTGGGTGCAAGATAGGGCCCACTGTGTTTGTTGCTCTATCTGAGAAAGCAGTCTCCCTTTTCCATCTCTCCTGCAACTGCTGCACAGCAGTGAGTTGGAAAGCCCGCAGCAGGGCTGACTCGTAGGCAGCACTCTGGGTGGACTTCAACAGCCCCTTCACAAGTGAAGGTATTGCAGATATTGTTGCATATTTCTGTCCACCCTTGAACACAGTGACACATTCAAAAGTCTTGAGGACTGTTGAAAGCTCTTCCAGCAGGGTCCACTGGTCTGGTTTCAGATCCAGGTACCTTTTGCCTCTCTGTGTGACAGAGCTGTCGGACAGTGTTGCTGTTACAGGCCACCTTTGCTCAAGCAGTCGGCTTATCATATAGAATGTGCTATTCCACCTTGTGCTTATGTCTTGAACAAGACTGAGCTCAGGTGTGGCCATTTGTTGTTGTTTCTCTCTGAGCTTACTGCTGGCTACTGTAGCTTGCTTTTCTTAAAATGTTCTATCAGACATCTTGCAGCCCCGACAGCTTTTTCAATGCTTGGATGCTTCAACGTAGCATTGATCACAAGTTGCAAAGTATGGCCATTGCAACGTACAGAGGACCACCCATGCTTCTCCTCCAGGATAATTGCCGCAGCCACAATATTAGCACCATTGTCATGGACTATGGCAATGATTTTGCTAGGAGGATTTTCAAATCTGGCCACTACCTGCTCCAACCACTCTGCAATGTTAGATCCAGTATGTCTGTCCTGCAGTGGCATGGTGGTGAGGCAGACTGACTGCATGTCCCAGTCATCTGTGATGTAGTGGCATGTAACGCCAAGGTAGGCTTCAGTTGCTACACTTGTCCATACATCAGTGGTGAGAGCAAGTTTGCTGTTGTTGGTGTTTATTGCAGTCTTCACTTCCTTGAATGTCTTATCATATTTTGTCTCCATGAGCTTTGTCAAGTGGGTCCTGGATGGCAGAGTGTAACCAGGGTTCAAGGTGTGGATCATTTTATTGAAGCCATTATCTTCAACCATCGACAGAGGCCTCATGTCAGTGACGAGCATGTTGAGAATACTATCCGTCAAACCAGCGGCTTGGTGTGGTGTACATGATGCATTTCTGAAAAATTACTGTTTAATGTTATTTTTTTTGTATTATTTTTCATTTTCATAATAATTTCTTGATGTATTTTGTGAAGTCAGAGTATATTGTACATGTGTGCTGATGAGAAATCTGGGATGAGTTATATTTTGCTTAGAGGTATGTGTGCAATGCAACGTTCACTGAGCAGAGATGTTCCAATGATGATGATACATTAAATGTGTACATGTTCTTTACAAGGAAAGGAATGTTTCAACTGATGCAAATGTATACACTGCAGGGAAGTTTCTTAATATGGAAAATGGATTGTACCATGTGTAAGCATGAGGTATACATTCCATTTTTAAACATAAGCAAAATGTTTTTCTACCTTACAAGGAAGTTGTCTCTCTGTGATGTATATAAGATCAATCCTTACTGTACCACCATAGAGGAACTGAGAGATGACGGGGTGAGAGGAAGGAGAAACATAGAGGCATGATGGGGTGAGGGAAGAGAATCACGGAAACGCATAGACCTGGCATGAATACAACATCTTCTCAAAGTTTCTCTCCTGACATATAAGAATAAAGATTTTTCTTGGCAAGATAACTGGTGTCTGGTCCCGTGAATCAAATAATAACGTGGAAAAGGCTCAATTCCAAGTCTACAATTTCCCGTCAAGAAGCCTCTCATGGTTTGCTATTTTTTTTCTGGAATCAAAAAGATAGTATGAGTATGTGTAATGGCACAAGTTACATCAACTCAATACATACTTACATACATACTTCTTGTTTTAGCTACTAGTTGTTTAAAGGTAAGTAACCCAAAGAGCAATTACAGACAACACACACACACACACACACACACACACACACCCATCCACACCCAAGTTCACTTGAAGCTTATTCATAAAATTATTACCATCATTGTAGTAAGTTAAGTTCATTTATACACCACATTTAAACACAGCTTAAGATGACCAAGTGCTATAAAATAACACAAATATATTTGTCAACAATAATCAATATGGGACAAAGCACAGAATATATACATGACAACAGATTGAAAAATTAATGGGCCAGAAAAGGTGAGTGAATAAAAACGTGTCTTTAGTCTTGCAAACTATACTACCCCTGCTTTACTACTGTTATTAACGAGCTAACACTAACTTGTCATGCTTGTCAAGCTGGATAACGAGTAAACACCAGCACCAGAAGAGATACTGGAGGGACATTACGTTCCTCACTTCAAAACGGAACAAAAGTAGGATTCTGTAGTGACTTACCCTGCTGTTGAACTCCCTTCCTCCTCATCAAGGACTCCAACATGTTTACGTTTTAGGTGCTGAATCATCACCGTGGTGCTCCCATGCCATGTCATGTCGCTTTTGCATATCTTGCAATTAACACACTTTTTCGATTTATTTAGTGAAATGCTCCCTCACCTTGGAATACTTAGGTCGTACTGATTTCTCTGCCTCCGCTATGTGTTTCAGAACAACGTTATGGGTCTCTCCGATGGTCTTTCCTCTACCTCCGCTCTTTTTTTATTTTTGCTCCGCTCTGCTCTGTGCTCAACTCAACTTTTTTTTTTTTTTATACTCAAACATCTCTGTGACTTATTGAGTGGCGTAATAGTCGCGTGACACAACGAAACTATAATGAAATTCGTTGCCAACTCTTTTAATAATCAAATTTTATCGATTCGTTGTTGCAGCCTTACAGCTTGCCTTCACCTTTGGCCGTTCAACCAGAGGCATGGCGTCCACTAGAGCCCTCCTCTCAGTGTTCCCGATCCAAGAAGTGTGCGATGCAGCAGGATGGGCCACCCCTCATACTTTTATCAGATTCTATAGCCGGGACATTCCTTCTACGCTAGGCACTCTAGTGCTCTCGTCCTAAGTGTGCCTGTGCACAGCTTCACACTGGGACAGGCAGGGCTCGTTGCGGCATAGTGGGCACTCATTCCCCAAAGTGTTGTATCGAAGCTGTGCGAGTTCCCTCGAAAGGGAACGTCTCAGGTTACGACTGTAACCCTTGTTCCCTGAGAAGGGAACGAGACACTGCATCCCTTCGCCACGCCTTCCCCTGCCTGGGAGCGACTTGCTTCATTGCAAAAGCTAACTCTGTTGTGTGCCAGCGTCCCTTTGTAGCTTCTGTGTATGCCGTCACGTGTTACAGTCATGATGCAACGCCAATCAGGATTGGAATAGTTTCATTCATGCTTCAGACGTGCTATGCTGGGGGCATTCTCCAAAGTGTCGTATCGACGCAGTGTCTTGTTCCCTTCTCAGGGAACAAGGGTTACAGTTGTAACCAGAGACGTTTGGTACACACAGTCCTAAACCTTTAACTTGTTTTTAAGATGCAAGGCTGCATTTTTAAAGGTCCCTATACTTCTTTTAATTATGGCAGTGCCTTACTTACCCCACAATGCTTCGGGGTAGCCTGCAGTGACCTACGGTGACTGTGTGGAAATATGAACTTGGTCTTAATGCAAAACTGTAACTCTTAAAGAAAGAAAAACTTTTTCAAAACGTGCTCTTGCAAAGTAGAGGAACAAAGCTGTCAAATGACTCCAAACCATCAGGCATTCCCTTCACGTTCAACGCTCGCATCACCCACAGTGAAGGTTTGTGGCTTGCAGTGCCTCTCTTTCAAAAGGTGAGCAATGCCTTTGGGTAGATTATATATTTAAACACTCTGATCAACATTTTATAAGGATATAAATCAGACAGAATGGGGAGGTCTGTTTTTCCCCTTGAGAATCCCAGTCTCATCCAAGAATCCTGAGCAGTTTTTTCTCTTTCTCTTCACCTTGTTCTGCTCAACGCTCGATATATATCTTACCCCAGAGTCGGTCCTGCTGCTAATGAAGGCCATTTCCTCATGTGGAATGAGAGGTTACTAAGTCACCTGACCCATAAAACTGTGATGATCTGTAGAGCGATGTCCAATAGCAAGGTGTCCTTCCAAAGGTCACTGGGACCCAATGAATGTGGGTCAGAGGGAAGGTTACAAATTAGTATTAAAAACTCCCACTGTTTTCCCCACCCTCCATCGCAGCCCTTATTATCCGTACAGTATGGTGAAGTGACGTGGAGGATTCATATTGCTTGAGATAGAGAGTGAAATGAAAGGGAGCTTTTCGTTCCTTTGATCACAGAGCTTCACTCTTCTGTATCTTTCCTCTGTTCTTTTCTTCAGGAATCGTCAGAAGAGCTGCATGGCCCATCATGAGCTGCAAGGATCTCATCAAGAAAACATCTAAGGCCTGTAATTATTCAATCCTGCTCATTAAGAAATCTTCTATTGCCCATTCTTTAGAGAGAGAGAGAGAGAGAGAGAGAGAGAGAGAGAGAGAAAGATGAAAAGAGAGTGAAGGAAAGAGGAACAATTGTTAAGAGCGCCCTGTGCTCTTCCAAACTCATGCAAAGTGACAAAAAGTTAGGAATGAAACTGTTAAGCCTCTATTTTCTTTGCTCTGCAAACACACAATGCAAATACGATGGAAATAAAATTGTTAATAATGAAGCGATTATTTTCAATTAAGTCTTATTTCAAGGGTAATACAGTACTTTTTTATTCTGAATAGGTAGAAATTCTGATCACAATTAATTTGTCTCACACAGTGATTAACTGAGATACTTAAAAATGGCACTTCATGACAAAAAGGTTGCTGACCCCTGCAATAGAGGGTTAAATCTGAAAACAAGAATAAGGAAATATGTATGTGAATATGTATGTGAGTGGAAGGCTAGCAAAATGGCTGATTCAGCACTGAATGTGTCCTAAAATTGTGAGCAACTGCTTTGAAATGAAACAAGCTCACCTGCTATCAAGGCCAAATTGGAGGGGAGCAAAAATCTTTTTTCTGATCTGTCAAATTGGAGCTCTTTGGAACAAGCACTGCTGTGTATAAAGTAGTACTTGTTGACCTAAAATGAAAACTACGAGGGATAAAGTGAGTAATTCATGCAGAACGCCTGTGGAAGAGCTGTTCAGGGTAACGGGTGATGCTTCCAACAAGCAGGCCTGATCGAAACCAGCATGATGTTTATTTATGTCAGAGTGCTGAGGGTACCATGTGAAAGCTGCAATATCGGACAAACACCTTAGCCATCCAGCACGGCTCATCCTTTTAAACTGCAATAGCTGTGAGGATAGAAGTGCAAACGTTAGCTTGTTTCTGAGAAAAAGAATAGAATAAGTGAGATAGCAACAGAACAAGAGAGGTGAGGCAGAGAGAAGGGGGAAAACGGTGATTGAGATGATGGGTCCCGTTAAAGTGAAATGGCGAGAAAAGACAAACTTTAAACTGACTTTGAAGCAACAGTCCTTTAAATAAATCATGTTGTGAGTCTCACAAAATGGAGGCTGCATCCGGCACCTGCGTCTCGTTTTAATAATTCATTTCCTGTCACAATCAGACATTCCTCTAAAGCGTGTGCGAGAGGGAAAGAGGGTGTTTATCTTTTTTATCCGGTCTTTAAAAAACCAAACATGAAATGACAGAGAGAAAAATATGCTTGCCAGATATGCATAGGACAGATAGCTTGCACTCACAATGAACCGAAAGAAACACTGACGAGATTGGATTCTGTAATATAAAGTAATAAAAGAGGAATTAAGATCAGCAGGGCACATTTTTAATTTCATTGGTTTAAAAAATGCGAAGGTTTCTTAGCGACAGAAATTTATCACAAGTATAAAGGTCAGTCTCTATAGAGGAGACCAGGGTCAATTGTAACACTAAAATTATTTTAAAAGCTACCAAATAAGATAGACTGATGACATTTATACTGCACACGCTCAGTAGAGTTCTCTCTGTCTGCCTGAAAAAATAATTGTGATTATTCCACTTTGTGAGAAATTTTTACAAAAACCCGATTTGTAGTATTGAAGTATTTTGCTTCTGCTGTCAAAAGTTATGAAGCCTTTGAAATTAAACCTTTATCTCGGCTCTGAGGACATGGGCGACTGAACTTTCGTTAAGCTGAACTGCGTCGTGCAACTTACCTGCTGTTCAGTTGCTCTGTCTAGACTAGAGCAAGAAGAGCTAAACTTCAAGGACCACACAAGGACATTTTTAGACCTGCCGTGCCTTAACAACTTCCCCGACTGATGGCAGTTTTTTTTTTCTCATCAGCCTAAACGAACGCCTGGACCTGGACCATGGTTGGTCCTCAGGGGAACTTTTGTGGAGTGGGTGCTGGTGAACAATGGATCGTCTGTGCTGCTGAAGAAGACGCCACCGGCCCCACTCTGGCCCCAGAACCCAGCCATCCGCCTCACACGCACTGCACGGAGCAAACACCAGGGCCCAACGCAGACCGAGAGCCCGAGCCTGCTGCAATGCAAGAGCCAGAGATAAAGATGGAGCCCACCATTGCTTCGGAGCTCGAGCCTAAGAAAGAGTCTGACCAGGTGAGTAAGCTGGCAACACCATGCATTCCAGTGGGCGTGCTTGTGGAGTTGAGGGCATGGAGTGGAGCCATGCCCACACTCCCAGCGCTGAAGGTGAGCTGCATTTGGCCTCTGCAGGATACGATAAGGAATTGGAAGAGGATATCTCCCTGTCTCCTGTGTCTCCGCTGGTCCTGCCCAGCTCCAAGTCTCCTGTGTCTCCGCTGGTCCCGCCCAGCTCAAAGTCTCCTGTTTCTCCAGAGATCCTGCCCAGCCTCCCTCTCCCAACTCCTCTTCCAATGACAGCAAGTTCCTCTGCCCCACCTCCGCTGTTTCCCCTCATTTTTGTCATTTGTCTCCTCCTCTTTCTCCACTCTGCTGCGTGGATCTGCTCTGTCTCCAGCTCTACCTTGTCAAGAGGATCCCCAGGCTCCGCCTCCAGCCGATGAGCCTGTAACTCCACCTTAGCTCCTTCCCCCCTTGGCTCCACTTGGGTTCACCTTCTTTACAGCTCCACCAGGCTCCCTCATCCCTCCAGCTCCGCCTTGGTCAGTTGCCGCTCCGCCTGTGCCACGGACTTCCAGGCCTTCAACTGTGCTTCATCCCTCCACCCCTCCAGCTTTGCCTTTTTTATACCAAACAATGGCAGGTAAATTTGTAGCAGTTTGAAAGTTATGAATGAAAATGTAAAACATCTGCAGGTTACAATTGCTCATGGTCTCTCCTACATTGGATGAACCATGTTTTATTCATTTATCCATCTATACAAGTTTTATCAGGATCTAATATGGCTAAGAAAGTGTGAATACTAGGAAAATGTTTGTTTCACCATCCTCCTATTCATCAATCTTTTTTATTCATCTGTATACCCTTAATAAGCAGCCTAGCCAGTCGACTATGAAAAGGAAGGCGAGGCAGACCGTAAAGGATAAATATGAGGAAGACGTTGAGAAACTAATAGGCTGAGTTTTCTTTCTATAGCAGAGAAAACAAATGATACATTTATCAGTCTATAAATAAGGGGCAGCCAAAGATCAATAGCAATATGAAACCAAGGGGGTGTGTTTATGGACCTGCCTCAAGAGAGAGGGAGAGAGAAGGAAAGCTAAACAGAAAGCTTATACCATGAACAGAAAGTTACCTAGGCTTTCACAGGCTAACTGATTGGAGACGGCTCTTTCAACTGTTCGTTACAGGTCTACCTTATTCCCTGGCCCCAGCGCTCCATCAGAAAACAGCCTGGGGAAATGACTGAATGGGCAGTTACTGGCAGTGGAGAAAAGGGGGAGAAAGAGGGAAAGATAGAGACAGATTGAGAACTCTGAAAATAAATCAGGTATGGGGAACATTTTGAAGTTCAGCCTAAAACCTCCCCCAGGGTTCATCTCCATCTCCAGAGTTGTGTTTGAAATCATCTGCTGTATCCAGGCAAGCACTGCACACTCAAATGGCTCCATACACAACTTTGGATCATTAAATCAGTAAAGAGTCTGTATAATGGAAATACAATGCACATGTCATACTTTTACACTGTATGAAAAAGTTTAACACTGTATGAACAACCGTTTTACTACTACATTATGACAGTTTTAAAAAGCACAAAAAACCATAGTGCATAACGAAACCTCACAATGCATAAATATATATTGGAATGCACAAAGAAACTTTACAATGTAAACAAACTTTTACCTTTGAACCTTCAAACTGCACTAAGAACATGTGTTATGTTCTGTTGTTTATCTGGGGAAAGAGAGACCTCTTGTGGTGACTCCTAACATAACGTAATGTTTACTCTTTACTAGTAGTCTTGCTTCAGTTCAATGGCTCTCGGTGAAGTAAGCGGTCACATATTTTTCTCTCTGGATTTAATTTGGCCAGAAAAAAAGTTTGCCTGTAAGTACGAAGTCATACAGTTATCTCAACATCTAGCACTAAGAATACTAGTAATGAAATCCTATGTTAATGAAGTTGAGTTCGTTCTAAATGTGTATTTTGATCGCATATGCTAAACGTTAGCTTCGTAATGTAATTTCCCATAGAAGTCAACATTGAGCTAGTGCATTTCCCAGATAGCACACAACTATTTGATGTGAAACTTACATCTGGAAGACGTATTTTTAAGAGTGTTTGCTCATCTGCAATACTTCTATAAGACGTTTCCTGTCAGATGTCAAATAGACGTTTAGAAGATGTCTTTAAGATGTAATGATTTAGAATGTATGTTAAACTGACATCTTCTAAACGTCTATTTGACATCTGACAGGAAACGTCCTATAGACGTATTGCAGATGAGCAAACACTCTTAAAAATACGTCTTCCAGATGTAAACATCACATCAAATAGTCATGTGCTATCTGGGTTGTTTTTATACGTTTTAACAGACTAAATTTCAATATTGTTCTTGAACAACGTCTGTATTTGAATGAAATACTGAAATGTATTGTTCTTTGCAGTTTTACAGTGCTTCCTGAGTAAAGTTTGGAAAGGATAAACAAGCTTCATTCTTTGTCTGAACGTGACAAAGCGACCACTGCAAATCCATTTGTTTTCGCGTCAAAATTAGTGCGGGCGCTTGCAGGACATTAGAAATAGAACAGGGCATCAATTTACAATAGGGAATTTGTTGTGTCTCCTTGTGCTGCATCCAATGTAGACCGAATCACTAATTATAAATGGGTTGTATTTTGAGTTGCATTGCATCGCTCGCGTCTGGTATAGTAACGGTGTTACACTGCACAATAAACTTTTAGAGCTCTGCAAATAAACTTTACACTGCATGAAGTACTAAAAAAAACTACACAGGAAGAACCTTTGTGTAACACAAAGAACCTTCACACTGCATAAAGACACTATACACTGGATGCAGAACCTTTACACTGCATAAAGGAAGTTAACATAGAAATATTACAAAATATTACACAGCATGACATTCAGTTACTCTGCACAAAGATCTCAAACTCTCCAAAACAACCTTAACAAAGCAATAATTACATTTGCATAGCATGAAGAACCTTCACACTCCATACAGAGCCTATATACCTCAAATCAGAATCCGTTTGGGCCGCTCTGCAAAAAATCTTCAGCTGATTTATGGGAAGGGCAGCAGTCCTCACCTTCAGAGTTCAGACTATATAAAGTGGATTGTCATAAAATTCAACTAGCTGTAATGAGGCCGAAATGAGATCATGATTTATTCAATATCTTGCTCTTACCTTAAAGCTGTATTTTTCAATAAACGCCATACTCTCTGAAGATTACCATTGCATAATGAAATACTAGTGTGCTCACCTCTTTAGAAGCACTGCTGTTTTTAGCTAGTTCAGGTTAAGTATTTTATACAGGTAACTGTAGCATTTCTCTAGGGTCTGAACCAAGGCTGTTTACCACACATCTAGTGTGCTTCAATTCAGAGCTATGTACACAAGAGACAACAAGGATCCATTTTTAAATGGCAAGTATATAAAAAACAAGACTTTTATGGCTCATTGCTCACTCCAGCACATGAGGAGGAGATAAAATGGAAACTTTAAAAGGCAAAATCATGGACCTGCCCAGATTGTTACTCACTACATAACACAATATTTTATTAAAGGTTTAAGAGTTGAAAGGTGTAGTTGAGATGAAACTCACCAGAAATGATTGGGCTCTGCCATTGAATGGCATGGGCTCTGTGAAGAACTCCGTGTCCTGCACAAGCCTCCCGTGACCCCCATATTGCAGCTCGTCCGAGTTCAATTTTATCTTATATCTGATACGAAACATGATCAAGGAACTGTAAGGAGACGCTCTTTGGTCTTGCGACATTTATCTCTCTCTTATTCTTTCCCCCTCTCTCGTCAAGAGTAGCTCAGGGACAGATGGTTGGTCGGATAATGATAAACGCATGAGATGTGATGGATGACTGTTCTGTTGAGTAACAGCTCAAGAAGAGAGGGAAGCCACCAGACAAATGACACACAAGACATGGATCTCTATCTACATCTCTGAGGTGAGACACACGCTCATTTGCTGTCGTGAGAGACCTCTAATCAATGAGACAATGCATAGAGAAAACAGAAGAATACACTGCATAATATATAATTGTACAATTATAATAAAAATAGAAAACCAGCTTACTAGAAAGATTTCTGAAGGATCATGTGACACTGAAGACTGAAGTAATGGCTGATGAAAAATCAGCTTTGCCATCAAACGAATAAATTACATTTTAAAATATATTCAAATAGAAAACAGCAATTTTAAACTGTATAGTATTTCACAATATTACTTTTTACAGTATTTTTGATATCAATCATAAGATAAAACCATCTGCTATATATGCATGTATTTAAAAAAAAAAAGCAACTTACTTTGCATATTTGTTACATTTATGACAATTAACATGAATGCTACACAAATGATACCAGAAGTATATTGGAAGTGTAATGCAGCAATTTTGATGATAAATACCAGCTAGGTTTTTATTTGTGACCTTGTAATCCTGTTACATGTAATTGAATTGTCAGTGTCCCAATGTTTAGTGGATCAGGCTGCCTGCTATTGCCTGAATTCATGTATACCACATACTGATGCATGTCAGAGGGGATTGGCAGGGACAGTTGAAGCGATGATTGTCAGTAAGTATATGTTATGTGTCACAAGGACATTTATAATTATAATGGCTAATCCATCTGAGTCTTTAGTTTGTGTCTAAGGAACATATCTCACCCTTCTCTTCCTGTGGAGAACCTCAGGCAATCCTCTACGCCCCCCCAATTGCTAACGCAATCATTAGCTACAACATAATTTACCCCCTACTGGAGCCGTGTTAGTGTGTATGTGTGTGTTCACAGTCAGACCAGTGAACAGGCTCCACATGGTGAAGAGAGAAGCCAGGGACACCACTCACTCTAAACTATTGCATTATGGGAAGAGAAAATCTAATTAAAATACTACAGGTTAGTGCATTCTTATTATCAAACGTCCCAAATGTAAATCACATAAAGTGCAGTTAAGATACAGCATCGTGCAAATAAATGAACACTTCAGCTTGATAAGAGCGAACTGTGAACTTTTATGGAGTGAACAAAATTCAGCTAAACATGCGTGCTGAAAATGAATGCATGGATCTAAACAGAAAAGTCCTGAAGGGCAAAATGGCAAAAATGAAATGCCTTTTCTTACATTAATGTTATATATTTTATGCGGGGTCTAACATTATAACAAAACAGAAAATATTAAATTTTTTGCATAATTCCTGCATATATTTTAAATGCCTGGAAGGGCAAATCATAAAACACATTTTTTTTACAGCTTTTTGGATTACAGTATTGGCATACTGTGTCAATTTTTTTCTTTTAGTCACAAGAAGCCCTGAAGGTCAGGGACAAAATAAGTAAATAAACAAAGAAAATATATATAATAAAAATAAAATTGGCAGATCCTAACTGTATAACAATTAGCGTGAATAAATGATTCTGAGTCATTTGCTACTGAAAAATTATTTCTGACATTTGACCGCTGTTGAAGAGGTGAAACATCTACAAACAATGGAAAACTGTTATTGTAATAACTCCCGTTATTCAACATTTTACGAGGACTAAATTAATATATGTGCCTTCATAGACTTACAATACATTAACCGCTTTTAAATCAGCGGTTCTCGACTGGCGAGTTTAATGGCGACGCTCGTAAAAGCTGCCAGCTGCTGTAGAGATTAGAGGAAGTCAAACACGTTTTTTAATTGTGAGCTGGATAAGAAGGGCAGGTGGCAAACTTATTCTAATTAAACCAGGCAATCTCTACTTCCAAAAATTATGGATCTGATCCAGACCCGACTTTCTCACTCCCAAGAGGTTAATTCCACTCCTTCAACAAACACACAAACAAAAACCTCACGGAGGAGGGTGGAAAAAAAGCATCAGGTTCAGGAATTGGCAAAGCACATCATTTTGGAGAGAGATTATATCCGCCGACTTGCCGTGATAGTTTTAAAATCGGCAATAAAAACGCTACGGCTCTGTGTAAAATTGGGGATTTGAGAGGGATTGTGGTTGAATCTAGTAAACAGACCACAATGCCGTGTGCACGAGCAGAACCTCACTCTTCCAAGCAACCCCGCTGCTTGATGTTCAGAGAATTTCTGCATCTTTAGGGAGGTTGGAGGGAAAGCAATCTCTTTGCTGTTTTGATTTCAGTCTTTTTTCCTGCATGCTGTCATGTATTTCCAAAGCCTCTCCTACTCGATCTGCTTTTCCTCTTTCCTACTTTCCCTTCGGTTGTTTGGAAAGGGGCTAATTTCTCTTTGAGCTACACCCCACTAGCTCTGAACAGCGAACGATAGTTTCCTCCAGACTCCTCCACTGTCTATGGAAGGATTGAGCGACTCTTGGGAAAGGAATCGGAGCTCCACACCACAGGAAGCACTCTGGGAATCAACACAGCCGTGGGCCATTCACCTAAACTCCTTGAACTGTAGAAAATCTAATATCCTAAATCTAAAATCTATACCCACATGACCTTCTCTCACTCTCTCTTTATCTGTTTGAAAGTTTTCTCCACCTCGACCGACTCTCTCATTTCAAACACAGCTTATCATTTCTCTCTCTAGCCAATTCACCCTTTTTTAAAGCTTCTAAATGCATTTTTTCCTATACTTTAATTCTGCCCTTAAATCACTGTCCAGACTATAACACACTGCTTTAACAGCCCTGGAAGCTCTTGTTTCATAAGATTCATGTTTGCTTTCATCTCAGTGTAGATAAACTATTTAGTTACTTTCATTCTATGACTATGCAAATTGTCTCTGTACCAACCCTGGGCTGGGTTCACTGTGTGAATAAGATTAGGCTAATGTTTGAATCTTATGATAGCTTCTACAGCTTTAATCAATCACCATTAAATCAACATTAGACAATCCCAATCAATCTCTCCCATGAGTCCAATTGATTTTTTGTTTTATCAAAGGCTATATGTTTAGAATGGTATACTAGTGCACTGCTACATACAGTGTACTGATTACTATTTGTTATACTTGTGAATGTGAATGATGTACATTCAGGGGCGCAACTGCACATTTGCTGAGGGGTATGCAAGATCAGTGTTGGTGATCAGTGCAAGATCAACAAAGATGAAAAAGATTAAACGAAACATTAAATATACACAGCTTTAAAGGAGAACTTGGTAACTTTTTTAACTTAATAAAACTCTAGAATTCATTTGGATGGTTAAACAACCTGTTCTGGTGATATTGGTGACTTTCCCCGCTCCCCCCAGCGTTCCCAGGCGGAAAACCAACCTTGCAACTTGGGGACTACCGTCCCGGCAAGATAGAAATTGGAAGTCTCGTGAGAAGCGAGAACGAGCGCGAAACACGAATTGCTTTATGGCAATTCGACATAAACACACCGATCAATGTGTCACATGAGCAGCGGTAGAGAGGGGGAGGAGGCCGCCGCAAGTGAGTTTTTTACGACCGTGTTGTGAAATATACGCCCCCCCACAGCTGTAGGGGGAGCTCGTGGGGAAAACATGCGACAACAAAAGGAAAAATCAGCGAAGAAGTGACTAGAGTTCGCTAGAGTTGCCGAGTTCTCCTTTAAGATTTTCAAGTATACCTGGTCTAACATTATTCACATACAGTTGAATGTACAAATGTAAAATAACAGTATTTTATTCCGGGATGATTTTTCGGGTATATATATAATTTATTCTGAAGCATTCTCATCAGTGTTCTATCAGCTTTTACTTAAATCTGCATATTTATGATATTTACCCCAGGACGTTACTTACCTTTACAAAGGCTGATTTTTATTTTTACTTTATTAAATGTATGCATCATCTTTCATGTCAAATTCTTACATTTGATTAATAAATTCAATTCTAATAATAAAACAGGGCTGTTACCAATCAAATTAAATAATTTACACAGCAAATTTACAACTGCAATAAATAGCCTAATGTTATGAGATTAATGTTTTAAATAAATGTTTGAATATACAAGAAAAAGTACAATGATACTCTTAAACATGAAACTAAACCGCCAATAGGTGGCGGCAAGTGGCCGTCTTAATAAGTGTGTCATTGAGTCATTCATTCAAACGATTCGACCAAATGGTGATTTGTCTGTGAAATACATTTTAGACACATTATTGACTGTTTTAGTTATAAGTAACTTAATATTAAATAGGCTACTTGTTTATGATAATAAACATGAAAATTAAATAGGCAACTGTACTTGTTTGTGATAATATTCAGAAAAACAGCTCCCTTAGTCGTGTTATGTAACTATATCATGTTATAAATGTAAAAAAAAAAACAAAAAAACGCAGGAGTTAAGCTTATTTTACCTTTTCTGCTCTCCGCCCCAGAACGCTTCCCACATCTCCATTTTTGGTCATATGACAGATTTAAAGTAGTCGGAGGGGGAGAGGTTGATATTGATATTATAAAATAATCAGTTAAAATGCAAAACAAAAGTTTAATAAAATGTTTCCTTTCATTATTTTTTAACAAACAATTTTTGATTATTTATAAAATTTTATTAAAGGAGATTTTCAAAGAATTATTTTGCCACGATGGCGCCCCCCTCCCGTC
Organism: Squalius cephalus; assembly: GCF_949319135.1. Lineage (NCBI taxonomy): Eukaryota > Metazoa > Chordata > Actinopteri > Cypriniformes > Leuciscidae > Squalius > Squalius cephalus. The sequence continues at coordinate 15,992,279 of NC_137145.1, forward strand.
TGGCGCCCCTATGCACTGCATATCCCGTTTTTGCACCACTGTGTACATTTCAAACTACTGTATATTACAGAGCCCCTAAGGGGGCATGGTGATGGAAAAAAATTAAATGGGAGGAACAATTATATTTCAATGCTTTTGCATTCACTCAAAAAAATTATTTTTTTTTTACATTGAAAAATATTTCAATGCTTTTGCATTTTGATAGTTAGTAGATTGTGTTCGCTTAACGGTTGGCTGTCTAGGTGGTGTCCGCTTAATAATATAGAATTCATAGACAATTGGAAAAGTTTTTGGGGCAAACCTGACCTGTTGAAAAGAGATGGTATTCATCCCTCCTGGGATGGTGCTGCTCTTCTCTCTAGTAATATGGCTCATAGTCTTAGAGCTCAAACATGACAATCTGGGGCTCAGGTCAGGAAGCAGACAGACTGGCTAAACCGACCGTCTGCTAGCGGCCTCGCGTCACCAAGGTCAGATAAATCCTATCACATAGAGCCTCTTTCACCTAGCTATCATCATATAGAGACTGTGTCTGTTCCCCGAATTTGGAAATCCAAAAAACGTTTAAACCCATCTAAGGTTAAAAATTTAATTGATGTTCAACAAATAAAAAACAGCTATATTACAGATGAGCAAATGCTAAAGCTTGGGTTGCTGAATATTCGATCGCTTACTTCAAAAGCACTCGTTGTTAACGATATGATTTCAGATAATAACCTAGATTTGCTGTGTTTGACAGAAACCTGGCTAAAACCAAACGATTACATTACTTTAAATGAATCAACCCCGCAAGATTACTGTTATAAACATGAGCCTCGTCTGAAACGCAAAGGGGGTGGTGTTGCTGTAATTTATAGTAATAGTTTCAAAACCACTAAGAAATCAAGTTTTAAATATAATTCTTTTGAAGCATTGGTGCTTAATGTAAAAATATATAGTGTAAACGATAAATCACGTTTGAGATTTGTGTTGGCTACTGTATACAGGCCACCAGGGCACCATACTGACTTTATCAAAGAATTTGCGGACTTTCTATCAGAATTAATATTGACTGCAGATAAAGTACTAATTGTTGGTGATTTTAATATACACATCGATAATGAAAAAGATGCATTGGGATTGGCATTTAAAGACATTGTAAATTCAATTGGAGTTAGACAACACGTGTCAGGACCTACTCATCGTCGTAATCATACTCTAGATCTAATATTATCACACGGAATAGATGTCTCGTGTAAACTTCATTTAGCCAAAGCTGCAAAGCCGACTCCGTGTTACAAATATGTTAGACCTATCACTTCTGCTACTAAAGATTGCTTTATTAATAATCTTCCTAATCAGTTTCATCATCTCAGCATCTCAGATAGCTTAGAAGAACTAGATATTACAACAGAAACGTTTAACTCTCTCTTTTCCAGCACTTTAGACACAGTTGCTCCGTTGCGCTTAAAGAAGATTAAAGAAAATAGTCCAACGCCGTGGTACAATGAGCACACTCGGGCCCTTAAGAGAGCAGCTAGAAAAATGGAGCGCAACTGGAAGAAAACAAAACTAGAGGTATTTCGCATTTCATGGAAGGAGAGCTCTATTGCTTACAGAGAGGCTTTAAAAGCTGCTAGATCTGCTTATTTTTCAACCCTATTAGAAGAAAATAAACATAATCCTAGGTATTTATTTGAAACGGTGGCTAAACTAACGAAAAATAAAGCTTCAAGCCCAGAAGTTTCCAAGCAACACAGCAGTAATGACTTTATGAACTTCTTCAATTATAAGATTGATAATATCAGGGACAAAATTATAACTATGCAACCGTCTACTACAGTATCGCATCAGGCAGTGCATTGTAGTCTCCCTGAGGAAAAATTTGATTCATTCGTTGCTATAGGAGAGGAAGAATTTACTAAACTCATTAAATCATCTAAATCTACAACATGTATGTTAGACCCTATACCGACTAAGCTACTGAAAGAAATACTTCCAGAGGTCATAGATCCTCTTCTTAATATCATTAATTCGTCTTTGTCTCTAGGATACGTACCAAAAAACTTTAAGCTGGCTATGATTAAACCGCTTGTTAAAAAAACGCAACTTGATCCTACAGAATTAGTCAATTACAGGCCGATCTCGAATCTACCTTTTCTGTCAAAGATATTAGAAAAGGCAGTATCCTCACAACTGTGTTCCTTTCTTGAAAGAAATGATATCTGCGAGGATTTCCAGTCAGGATTTAGACCGTACCATAGTACCGAGACAGCTCTCGTCAGAGTCACAAATGATTTGCTCTTATCATCCGATCGTGGTTGTATCTCTCTATTAGTGTTACTCGATCTTAGAGCTGCATTTGACACCATTGACCACAACGTTCTTTTAAATAGATTAGAACATTATGTTGGCATTAGTGGAATTGCACTAGCATGGTTTAAATCATACTTATCTGACCGTTATCAGATTGTAGCAGTAAATGATGAGATGTCTCATCGATCACAAGTTCAGTATGGCGTACCACAAGGCTCAGTACTAGGACCGTTGCTGTTCACTCTGTACATGCTAACCTTAGGAGATATCATTAGGAAACATGGCATTAGCTTTCACTGTTATGCCGATGATACTCAGCTCTATATTTCTTCAAAACCTAACGAAACTTATCAATTCACAAAATTAACGGAATGCATAGCGGATATAAAAAATTGGATGACTTGTAATTTCCTACTTCTAAATTCTGAAAAAACAGAGTTTCTAATTATTGGACAAAAAACTTCCTCACGTAATAATCTAGAATACTGTCTAACACTCGATGGCTGCTCTGTTAAGTCTTCGTCGTCGGTTAGGAACCTGGGTGTGCTCTTTGATACCAATCTTTCATTTGAAAGTCACGTGTCTAGTATCTGTAAAACTGCATTTTTCCATCTTAAAAATATATCTAAATTACGCCATATGCTCTCATTGACAAATGCGGAACAATTAGTTCATGCGTTCATGACCTCAAGGCTAGATTATTGTAATGCTCTACTGGGTGGTTGCCCTGCACGCTTAATAAACAAACTACAGCTGGTTCAAAACGCAGCAGCTCGAGTTCTTACCAGAACCAGGAAGTATGACCATATTAGCCCGGTTCTGTCAAAACTGCATTGGCTCCCTATTAAACATCGCATCAATTTTAAAATATTGCTGATCACTTACAAAGCACTAAATGGTTTAGCTCCGCAGTACTTGAGCGAGCTCTTAACGCATTATAGTCCGTCACGTCTATTGCGATCTCAAAATTCCGGCCAGTTGATAATACCTAGAATATCAAAATCGACTGCTGGCGGTAGATCCTTTTCCTATTTAGCACCAAAACTCTGGAACAGTCTTCCTACCATTGTCCGGGAAGCAGACACACTCTGTCAGTTCAAAGCCAGATTAAAGACACATCTCTTTGACCTAGCTTTCACATAATACATTATAGACTTCTATAATTTAATGTTAGGCTGCATAGATTAGGTCAGCCGGAACCGGGAACACTTCCCAAAAATCCTGATGTACTCGTTACATCATGAGAAGAATGGCATCTACGCTAATTTTAGTGTCTGTGTTTATCCCGAGGTTTTCCTGCAGCCTGCCATATCCGGGCCGTATCCAGATCTGACGAAGGACCTTCGCCTGGACCGATGACAACGCAGTGCTGAAGTGCCAACTAGTCTCTCCCTATGGAGGATCCCACTACCACTCTACAGATAAGGCGTTGTCGGGAAAATCCGTTTCGCGTTCCTACCCCAAAGCAACAAAATAAAATAAAATTCTTTATCAAAATTTATAGGGAAAGACAAGTACTTTGTTTAGGCTTGGCTTGTAGGGAATTCCAAACCTGCATATATTCAAACGCACATAACTATAGAACCCATTCTAAATGCGCATGTGAACGCCATCAGTGTTTCTCACAGGTTCGCGTTTAAAGTCTGTGTAGAGGGAATGGTGTCGTCTTAGCGGCCCCTAATTTAATAACAAATGATCATTGCGACGGAAGCAAATAAATCAAAACTAACTTTAGATGGAAATAACTTAACTCTGCTGTAAAGCCGAAACAATCTCTGTTACCTTAAATTATACGCTTATCTCTGTAAAGCTGCTTTGAAACAATCTACATTGTTAAAAGCGCTATATAAATGAAGATGACTTGACTTGACTTGACTCACAAACGTTTCCGTTCTCTTGCAAAAGTATTGTGTTCCCCAGAGGAACTTTGCATTTGCTTGGAAAACATTTGCGGTCTCTAGTAAAAGTTTTGCATTGAGCATTGATATGCATTTTTTTTTTTTTTTGTTTACCATAATTTCCATTTAGTATTACATTGTTGTCACATGACCATTTAAATGTTTTTTTTTTTTTTTAATAATAAAAATAAATAAATGGTTACCTTGATGTTTAACTCATTGACCCACAATTGCAAAATTGCAACTTTTAAGCAATTTTTCACCAAATATGGCCAAAAAGCATATAACAACAGTACACACTCTAAAATGTATCATAGCAACACGTTTGCAAGGAAATTATTTATATACTGTATATATATATATATTTATATTCATATATGTATTTGAATCAAGACAATGCCAATGCTTGGGTCTTACAGCCAGGGTTCAATTTTGTGTAAATATATCTTAACTTTACAATAATGAGTCAAAAATGAGATGTAATAAGAGTAGCGTCCTGTGGTGGTGTGTGATTTCAAACACAAGATTGAGCCGAAGGCACTAAAAAGCAGAGATTACAGCATGTATTTGTCAAAGTAATTAATGCTTTTGTTTCGGTCAATGCAGTGGTCATACGTGCCCTATGAATATGTAACATTACATCTGTAGCCTTTTACCTCAACCTTGTGCATTAGTCTTCATGAATAATGCAGAGAAAAGTTTCCTAAGTGTGCACTAAGTCCTGCCGTCCTGGATATACAGCTCTCTGAGTTGAAGATGGTCCTTTCTCTCAGCACCCCAATTGATCTAAAGATAACTTGCCCCCGGACACGTTTTAACTGGGGAACCCTTAAGTCTGCTGTAGACCTGACTGCACTCTCTGCAGTCTCTGTAGGGATGGAGTCTGGATAACTTATTTCCTTTTATGCTTCTCTGAGTGTGGTTGGACTTTGTAAATGCGACTTACTGTGCATTTAAACCCAATAGAAGAAAAACTGCAAAAAAAATGTATCCATAATATTAAAATAAAATAATAAGAAATAAAAAATACGTATGTGACCCGTGCAGTCAAAATGCGTCGGAATGCGCACGAGTCAATTACGAGCTACAGGCAGTTTGCAGCATTCCAACTTTGTGAATATTCATAGCGAATTCTCAAAGTCTGAACCAATGAAATGTGTCTTACTCGCGCTGACTGACATATCCGATGCGTGTGCACAAAGACAGCGCGTGATCCCGATATACACATATACACAGAATTACAGTATTTCAAAATATCTGTCTTGGTGAGTATTCACGCAAACATGATCTGTTATGTCTTAAATTAATATTTGGTTAACCTTTGGAGAAAAGCATTTGATGTGTAACATTATATTAGATCCATGCGGTACAGTAGTCTACAGTCTCATTAATGTTAATACAACAACTGTGGTATCATCGGGGGAAAAAGTTGAATAAATATTTTTCCTATAAATATTTAGGTTTGAATTGGTGTGTGCCAAATTTGGTATTATTACCAGGGATTTTAAGGTGTGGTTGCTAGGTGATTTTGTTTTGGAACCTTTAGAAAACTTTAACTCGATTTTTCTCAAAACTGACTTTCCTGACTCTATACATTTTAAACAGGTGTAGCTCATTAATTTTTTGTCTGATTCCAACAATTCATACATCATTTTGAAGATTTTTCATAGAGAATGTGAAAATACAAATAAAACATTTATGAAAATTTGCTCATTGCGACTCATTTTGCCAGCACGGGTCACATTTAAATAATAACTATCTTCATTCAATCTGTCCTACGGGAAAATCACCATCCGTATAAACCCTGTTTTGTGACTGTCCCTACCAGTCCAGCAGAAAGCGTAGCTGTGATCACCTATCAGAAGCTGGCTTGAGCCAGCCACGTTCTTATTGACCTGTTCGATTGGCTGAATGTCCCCTCTGCACTTCATGGCCCTGGAGACCGGAAGGATCGATATTCTCCCTCGAGGAAAAATGATTGATCGTCCTCCAAGACCTCGTCCCTGCCTTCCCCAAAACACTCCAGCAGAGAAAAAATCTGGCATAATGATCAGGTTTAAGCGATTAGTAACGGCTCCAGCCGATCAGCAGCACAGCTATGGGAACAAGGGACGGCAAATATAAAGCAATACTAGACCTCCATATCAGGTGTGTGTGTATTACGCATGAGATATAATGGGGATGTGACTCACAGCATATTAAAGACAGATCAAGCTGCTGTCCTGGTGGGATTCACACTTCAACATCTAAAGAATCAGCGCTGAGAGTCATATGCACAGGACAGGCCGTCGAGAGAAAGAGAATGGTAAAAATTCTACTGGCAGGTCAAAAAAGCACAACGCCACTTGAATATCAATGCCATTTTAAACTCTACATTTAGGCTTATGGCTTCAGGGTTGGAACGGATGAAATGATTTTTTCTCACAAAGCCCACATGGACTCTGGTTAAAGGCGATGTTTTAATGAGAAGAATACACGAGCAAACACAAAACGATTAGGTGTTCGGGGAGGCGCACATGGGCCATATTTACCGTTCTTTCCGCCGGTCGTGCACTTCTAACACCCTCGTCTCTCATCTTCAAAGCCCGACGGCTGGTGGCATGGAAAGAGGGCTTCCCCCTCATGTGCAAGACACAGAAAGGGCAGCGGCAGGGGCTGGAGGAAGCCTAAGTGGCCCTGGCTAAAGGGTGTCTTTATTCCCCGCCAAGCGGGCTCGCTGCCTGGGCCATGATTAAATAGAGGCCCTGGTGGGAGGCCTTCAGCTGGTGGAGCTCATCTCCGGCTGCTCCCCGCAGCCCTTGTCCTCTGAAGAGGAGACCAGGGGGTATGAGCGGAGCTGTTGGGTGGGTGAGGGCCTCTGCTCTGGGTTTGCTGTAATGAAGGGCTGCTCGCTCGAGTCTGGAACTGCTGGAGAGTGCATTAGTGAAACGGTTCAAACTAGCCATTCAGCACGTGTTGCTCTGTGCCTTGCAGAGGTGTTTATAACTTGACAGTGGGGGCATTTATAATTGAGCTTGAAAGTGAGGGCAAGGTTGAGTTTGCAGAGATGACAAAGCCCCTGTACAGCAAAAAATAAAAATAAAACTTTTCTTATTCAGTATTTTTGTCAGTATCTTAACCCGTACTTTTGTCTTCAGATATATATTATATCTATATGTTTCTAATGTTTTTTAAAGAATTCTCATACTCACCAAAGCTGCATTTATTTGATAAAAAACAGTAAAACTGTTAAACATTATCACAATTTAAAATAACGGTTTTCTATTTTAATATATTTTAAAATGTAATTTATTCCTGTGATGGCAAAACCGCAGTCACCACAGTCTATAGTGTTATATGATCCTTCAGAAATCATTATAATATGCTTGGCTACTAGGCATTACCATTGTTAAAAACGGCTTAATAGTTTTTGAGTGGTTGTGTGTGTGTGTGTGTGTGTGTGTGTGTGTGTGTGTGTGTGTATACAGACAACAGACAAAAATACTGACCATGTTTTCACAATGCAAAAAAATATTTGCCAAAATATAAAAAACACAACACGTACAGTGAACCTGAGAAACAACTTGTTCAACTGATACAATTCCAAACTTTTCCATTGTGTAAGAAAAAGTCTAGTATTTCATCATGAATAAAACTGCAAAAGGGTATTGCCATTTTCAAACGATCTCACTTGGCAACAAGCAACAATATTCTCTTCGTATCAGCTCCAAACTTGAAATGCACACGTAATGTTTGTCTTTTTACTTATTTATCAAAACATTTCCTGGCAAAGTGTGCCTCCTAAGCAATTGTTGACTATCACAGACGAGTAGGATCCCTGTCCACGTCCCTTGACTGCGAAAAGATTCAAACTATGAGCAAAGACATGAATGAAACATAAAAGTGGAAAGAGGTGCAGGGAAAGGAGATATACTCCTAAAGCGCATTATCGATCACGTTCTCTTTCCCTGAAGCATCGGCAGAAAACCCCTTGCAGAAACTCAAGCCTCCCCAACATAGAGCTCTGTTCTTGGGGGCAAAATAAATAGATCCCACCCCATCAGAGGAAGACTGACGTGGTCTGTTTGCCAGCACAATTTGCTGTTTTACTGGTCTGATGTATAGGTGCAACCATTCCGATGGGCTCACAAACAAGACTCTGATGTTTCCAGCAACTCACGCACAAGCACAGACTCATGACAAGAAGAAAAAAGAGCCTTGAAAATAAATGAAGACTAGAATTACGACAGTTACGACAGATTTATATAGCAAATTGGGGCCCAAAAGTCTGAGCACAAGTAAAAATGTGTTTATTTCGCATTTTTATTATATTTTATATTGTCAGCATAACAATTTGAGTGAAAACCTGTTGTTTTAATAATAATATAATAATTAAAGCAAAAAAACAAAACAAATACTAAGCCAAATACTATTTAAAAATGTAAAACAATATATTGTAAATTATTAATAATAATAATAGAAACAATTTTGTATTTTACATAGTATTTGGCATGTAGATGTCATGTAGATGTCTTCAGGCCAGGCCAACATGTAACGTGCGGGGCAGATTGGACATTGTATGCTTGAGTTACAACAACTTCCTGTTGCTAACATGTTTTAGCATGTTTCTTGCATGTTTAGCACTCAATGGCATATTTATTATGTTGCTAGTAGTGCATCACAGTGTTAAACACGTCACTTCCTGTTGCCAGTAGGTGGCGCTATTACTATAATTAAATATTTGCTTTTAGATGTGTTCAAGGCAGGACTCTTATCAAGTTTCAACAAATATTGTGCCTTTAATTTAGCCGATTTCTGGCTTAAGGTAATTTTGTTGTCCGCTACATGCTAAAAGCCCTTTCTAGCAAAAACAACAACGATATTGGTTTCATCTTTGTGGATTTTAATCAGGCTAAGACCTTCTCTTCGGTGCATGTTGGTGAGTGAGGGTATTTGTGTGAGCAAATATATACGAGTGGGTGATGTTTGATGAGCCGTAGTTTCTCTCGTCATAGGGTGTCTCGTTCTCTCATCCTAATTGGAGTCTCCATACAAACACAAACTCCCATTGGTGCAACTTGAATGCCCCAACACAGCATCACATCCGCACACCCACGCACACACAAAGGCATGAACAGCTCGTTTTGTGTGATGAAAGTCACCTATAGCATCTCTACAGCCAATTAAATGTGTTTTCAAGACTTGTCAGATTGTTTCCCCCTCCCCTTCCTCCCTAGTGTACAAGCTCGTCTTTAAACATCAATGGGAATGTGTCACAACCAATGGCAGGTATGTCTCTAAAGAGCCATGAAGGGTTGAAGGACACACTCACACAGATCACAGATCTGACATTGTAAATACACACTGAGTCTCATCATGCATACTATATGTGGCTAATGCATTTCTAATAAGTGACCTAACCTCTCTACCACATGCTTCATGTATATATCACAACTCATATGCACACCAATATACACATATACAATCTCACTCCCACACGCATATAAACACACTCCATTACTAAGATGTGCTAGTGTTCTGGAGCTCCCTGGTGAAAGGATACTTCCCAGCATGCTCCACTGCCACCCTGTAGTCAGTGTAGCTGTTGCAGGGATGGAAGTTGAAAACAAACAACAGGTTTGTGCGTTCAAATACGATCACCTTATCAGCTTGATTCAAAGTCGTGACTGCCGCCTGATAGAAGCAAAAACAAGGAGAAGATTTTATTGCTCAGATGTTGGTCCTAGATCATGAGTACTCAGATGTTTTTTTTCTAAAATTCCTTAGGAGAAATAATTTAAACAAACAAGTCAATTGTTGATTTGAGTACAGAGGTACTCTGCTGAAAAACTACCTAAACCTGCAGAAACCTGGGTTGCTGCTCTTAGCTGGTCTGATTTGGTGGTTTTCAAGGGTTTGGGGCACTTGTCCGATGATCAAGCTAGGAAAACCTGCACCTCTTTTTTTAAAGACAATATGAGTCTCTAATTGCATTGATACATATATTTGACAAACTGTGAACCCCAGCATAGGAAAGGGTTTTATATCGTTTAATACAGAGGGAATCTTATTTCTACTGTCTTCAGTACAAGGTGTGTGTGTGAAATGGGCTTCCTGCTATTGAGAGTCATGCCTGGTTGGCTGTATTATGCAATTTCATTATCATATGGGCCATGCATCTCATATCCCATTTAATATGGCAGATAAATAGCTCCCCACAGATTAACAGATGGCAAGGACAGATCCAGCAAGGAGATTTACACTGGGTTTCTTCTGTAGGTTAAAACCAGTGTGAGGGATGTGCATCTCACCTGACCGGCAGCCAGCCAGCCGTATTTGTCTTCTGTAAGATTCATGTCACGGTCGAAAGCGTACAGTTGTCGGTATCGCAGATGCTCAATGTCCACAAGGTTGAACTGGCGACGGGCATAATAGTAGCTCTCGTTGTTTCCTTTCCTGGGAAAGTCGAGCCATTCCGGATGGCCGAACTCGTTACCTGGAGAAAGAAAAGTTTGAAAAATGATGCTTGTAAAAGTTGGTGAAAACTTTTATCACAAACAAGAAAACATGCCCCAGAGCATTTTAAGGTAATTTAGTGTGTTATAAAAATATTAGATCTTACTGTACATCCTCTACAGGCCCATTTCACATGAGATTTTCTTACACTGCACAATTTTTAACAAAGCCTTTGGAAGATCTTCAAGGAAAATTCTAATGTAATTTTTTACCTTGTTTTTTTGTTTAGGATTTATTAATTTTTTTGGTACAACAAATAACTGTCACAGTTATTCTCTGTTTAGTTCAGTGTTTAGTTTTCATGAACTGATAGTTAGTTTCTCTCTCTCCAGTTTCTTGTTTCCTTTTTTATAGTTTCCAGCCACTTATCAGATACCATGGATATTCATATATCACAGGCAGTTCATTATTGAATTCATTACCATGTGTATTTATGTTCCTTATATGCCTCGTTTTCACCGAGTGTTACAGGATGGTACAGTTCAGTACGATTCGGGACTGTAAACCCTGATCCGGCTTGCGTTTCCACTGCCAACAGTACCCTTACTGGTGTATGTTGGAAAGTAGCGATCTATGTAATGCTCGCGCGAAGAAGAAGAAAGCCTCACGGTAAACAACAATGGAGGACATCCAGCAGATCTTGTTCTTGCTTCTCGGCATGTGGCTGTTTGTCACTAGAAGAAACGGTATTGTGTTTCAACTGTGTTAAAAAATGTCGCCTCTTGTTGAAGCACGCGCAAGTGACAATTCTCTGTCAACCAATCAACGTTCTGCAGTGAGTCTAGCTCCACCCTTTAGTACCGCACTATGCTAGGTACCACAACGGAAGGGTAACGCAAACGAGGCAGGATTCTGTTTGGGCCAGTACTATGATGGTAGTTGAACAAACTCAGGGTTACAGGATTAGTTTCGAGTTGACAAAACCAAACCAATCCAATCAGACTTCGTTGGTACCATGACGCTGATCATCAACTTTCTCTATCAACTCAGGCTTTGATCCTGAGTTTAGGAGTTTAGGTGTGACATTAGTAGTGAACAGCCAAACACATGCTGTGGAAAAATGAAACTGATTCACTCCTTGCGAGAGAAGTAGTGCGATTCACTTCTCTCTTCTGCAGAAAATTACGAGATTGAAAAATATTAAGAATTCAAACAAATTTACACAGCAAGAAGAAAAGAGCTGTCTATGAAAGAGGAGAGCTAAAAGAAAAAATCTAAATCTGTCACGGTTCTGTTCAGTTAGTTTCATTTTCATGGAATTTGGGTTTGTTTTTTCTCAGTCACATGATCTCCTTTGTCTTAGTTTCCAATCAATCATTAGTTTCCATGGACACAGATTAATGGTTCTGTGGTTATTAGAATTTGAATGAATGGTTTAATCTAATTCATTCATTTATTTAATCTAATTCTAAGTAATTGATTGACACATACTTGGGAACTAGGTCAATTTAGAATTATAGGAACAAACACAATGAAACAAAAAATAATCCTGACAATTATAAATAAATACTAATATAATAATAATAAAACTAATATAATAATAAAAACAATAATAACAATAATACAATTATAGATACATTAATAAATAAACGACTTATAGTACTACTACTAACAATAACATATGTACAATTAGTATAAATAATTACAGTATATAGAACTATTTATATAATACTATACTATAATATTATTTAAATTATTTAAATGATGCTACTACAGATAATAATAATAATAATAATAATAATTATTATTATTATTATTATTATTATAACAACAACATAAAATTATAATTTGAATAAAACATTTAAATAAATAAATGTATGTATATTTTTAATCCAAAACTAACTATAGAATAATACTTTATCCCCCAGTTTCACAGACAAGGCTTAAGCCTAGTCCCAGACTAAAATGCATTTTTAAACTGTTTTAACTGAAAGCAGCTTGCACTGAAATATCTTAAAATATGCCAGTGCCATTGTTTTGTTTCAAGATGCACACCAGTAATGTTTTTTTCTAAGGTATGTTTATCCAATTTTAACTAAGGCCTAATCCTGGCTTAATCTAAGCCTTGTCCGTGAAACCAGGGGCCAGTTAAATAAACATAGCCATTATGTTAAAGGGGTGGTTGATTGCGATTTCACTTTTTTCATTTTAAATAGTGTGTACTGTTGCTGCTGGTGTATGAACAGTATCTGCAAAGTTGCTGCGCTGAAAGTTCAACGTAAGCAGAGATATCTTCTTTTAAAAATCAGGAAGTTTAATGCCTACAAAAACGACTCGAATGGGACTACAACGAGATACTTCCCGGGTTCTCTTACGAGAGGTCTCTCGTATTGCGTAAGGTTAGCTTACGCATCGGGAAAGTCTTCTTTCTTCGAGATCTGAAGCCAAAAAATTATCCTTAATTTTGTATACATTGTCAACGCAGTGCAGCAGCCGACAGACCTAGGCAGGCTGTATAAGCGTGCTCATTGGCTGCTCGGCGGCAACTGCTTAAGCCTATCGGTGAGCGCTCTGAACGCGGCAACCAATGAGGGCGCTTCGCGCCCTCCGCACCCTTCTAACCGTCAGAATGGGTGTGGCCAGCGTGTATATATTCAGCGCTCATAGGCTAAAATTCTGATTTTCTTGTCTTCAGCGACGCTCTTCGCATCGCTGGATCTTGAGAGCCGCCGCCGTTGAAACCAGCGACCAGCAAGCTTAGGACAGCGCCTGAAGAAGCCGGCCGTCTTCGCCGCCTTCAGCCATCCGTGCCTGCTACGCTATCCGGCGACATATCCTTTACATTATTACTGTTTCTGTGTGTACTCTAAAAGAGCACGAGGCGTTTTTACAAAAGTTTTTACGCGGCGTTTTTTGCGGCTCGTGCCGCGCCCCGCTCAGCAACGGAGACCGCCACTTCTCTGCGCTCTCCGCCTGGGCCGCGGGCACGCCGCCACCGCACTCTCCGAGTGCGAAGAGCTTTCAATGTCGACCCTGCGGGCTCGACTTGAAGCTTTCGACCAAGCTGTCGCTCCGCCTGTCCCTGCCGGGCCGCGCAATAAGAAGCGCCGCTCGCAGCGACCACCGGAGACTGTTGTGACTGAGGAGCTCGCCGGAACCTCTCCCTCGAGCTCTCTCTCGCCCTCTCCCTCCCGGCCGCTCAACCGCCGGCTCTGCCCGCGCCGCCGCTGCGTCAGGAGATGAGGCGAATGTGATAGATACCCGTACTCTCCCTCTGTTCGAGCCGTGCAACTACGCCGCTCACAAGGGATGGCAGAAGCGGACGGTCTCGGAGCGAGTTTCCTCTCCCTCTGTTCGAGCCGCGCAAACTGAGCCGCTCACAAGGGATGGCAGGAGCGGACGGTCTCGGAGCGAGTTTCCTCTCCCTCTGTTCGAGCCGCGCAAACTGCGCCGCTCACAAGGGATGGCAGGAGCGGACGGTCTTGGAGCTCTCTTTACGTTACAAGAAAGCTACTCCGTCCTCGCGCGTCACTCACCGGTGAAAGGGGAACAGAGTGTTTTCGTCCCGCCGTGGCCTGGACTATAACCTCCATTCTCACACATTTCTCAGTCCCCTCTTAAGTTCAGGCGACTGGAATTGTTACTATTGCAGTATACGAGCCTGTTATAAATACACGCTCGCCTGCTAACCGAGTACTAATGTATTCTCCCCTGTGGCTCAGTGGCGGAATCCTAGACTGTCAAGCTAGAGACCGGGGTTCGATCCCCGCTCTCGCGGCAGTTAAAGTTTATGCTGTTCGCTTCTCCGAGCTCGCGGCCAGTTTTTCTTACATACAGAAAACAAGCCCGCTCTCTCCCTCGTTGGGCCGCGCAGATTGCGCCGTTCAAGGGATGACAAAGCGGACGGTCACGAGCAGCGTTCAGCGTGCGCGCCTCACTCGCCGGCGAAAAGAGAAGAGAGTGTGTTAGTCTCGCTACGGCTGGACAACCGCCAATCCTCACACATTTCTCAGTCCCCTCTTAAGTTCAGGCGACTGGAAATATTACTATTGCAGTAAACGAGCCTGTTTTAAACACACGCACGCCTGCAAACAAACGCCGACGCGACACATGAGGTCGCTTTTTATATGCTCGCGCTAACTGAAAGCTTATGTGTTTTCCCCTGTGGCTCAGTGGCAGAATCATACGCTTTCATGCGAGAGATCCGCGTTCGATCCCAGCTCTCGGGGAAGCTAAAAATTTATGCTGCTTGCTTCTCCGAGCTCGCGGCCAGTCTTTCTTACTTACAGAAAGCGAACCCGCCTCTCGCACCACACCTTCTCAGGGTGCTCGAGTATTTTTGAGCGTCTAAACACGAGAGAAGAAAAGACGGTTAAATCCCGCAGCCCTGCGGCTGGACCACCGTCGAAGCTTAACGCTGTCAGTCCCCGTTGCCACGGCTACTGCAGCTGTTTACCCCGCAGTCAACGAGCCGGTATCTACCCGCTCGCCTGCGCGCATCCGCCGTTCTCACGGCAACCCAGAAAAATTTCAAAAGAGCATATGTCTGGTTGCACGGCTGACGCCGTATGTGTTTCTAGTACAGTGAATGTGCCCACGTTCTGTGCTCACCCCTGTACACAAGCACTATACATCCCGTGTCTCTCACAGAGCCCACTCTCATGAAGCAGGCAAAAGCCGCTTTAGTGTTAAAAGTAGGTCACGTGTCCACTTCTCCGTGCCCACACCTACTCACTGCCCGCTCTGTCACACGGCCTCGCACGACCGGTCATGTTTTAAATGTAAGTCCTGTGCCCGCCCTCGAGCGCTCACACATACTAACTACATTTTCGCCCCGACGCCGACATCGCGCGTCGCGCCTCACACTATATGTTCCCCGTCCAAAGCCACCGGGACACTGTGTGTAAAACGGCCAGCTATCGCTACGTGCGATCCGCCGTATCTAACCACCAAGAGCGCGCGCGCCGCGCCCGCCCCTGAATGTAAGTCCTGTGCCCGCCCTCGAGCGCTCACACATACTAACGAACATTTTCGCCCCCGACGCCGCCATCGCGCGTCGCGCCTCACACTTTATGTTCCCCGTCTAAAGCCACCGGGACACTGTGTGTAAAACGGCCAGCTATCGCTGCGTGCGATCCGCCGTATCTAAGCACCAAGAGCGCGCGCGCCGCGCCCGCCCCTCCGTTTCGAGCTCTCGAGCCCGCGATGCGCGGCGATCGGAGCCCGGAGGCCATTCTGCCCCTGGCTGCACACGCAAAAGCGTGGGAAACTATTCCAGGCGCATCAGAACGGGTGCTAAGCACAGTAAAACAGGGCTATACTCTGCAGTTCGCTCGCCGCCCTCCGCGCTTTCAAGCGCGTATCGAGACCAGAGTGAATGGGGAAGTAGCACATCTACTTCGAGCAGAAATAGCTACACTTCTGTGCAAAAGGGCTATAGAACCGGTTTCCCCTTCCATGAGCGAGTCGGGCTTTTACAGCCGTTATTTCCTCGTTCCCAAGAAGGACGGAGCTCTCAGACCAATTTTGGATCTGAGACGTTTGAACAAGGCTCTTATGAGAAGACCGTTCAAAATGCTCACAACCAGACAAATTCTCGCGCAAATTCGCCCGAGGGACTGGTTTATATCTCTCGATCTAAAAGACGCGTGCTTTTCAGATCCTGATAATACCCCGTCACAGGCCATTCTTGAGATTCGCCTTCGACGGTCAGGTATACCAGTACACGGCTCTGTTCGAGGGCAAACCGGCTTTTGGCCTGTGGTCAGACCGGGAAAAATGCCTCCACATAAACTGTTTGGAGATGATAGCGGTCGAGAACGCGCTCAGGCGCTTCCTCCCATTCATACGGGATCACCATGTGCTAGTCCGCTCGGACAACACGTCCGTGGTATCCTATGTGAACCGACAGGGCGGTGTCAGATCCAGGAATCTGTGCAGGCTGACAGAACGCCTTCTCGTGTGGGCTTACCGCTCGCTGCGCTCGCTGAGAGCCGCGCACGTGCCGGGCCACCTGAATGTCGGTCCAGACAGACTGTCCAGGGACAACATTCCCCCGGGAGAATGGTCTCTGCACCCCCAGACAGTCCAGTTTCTCTGGCGCCTATTCGGCAGAGCGGAAATCGACCTCTTTGCGTCGAAAGACAATGCTCAATGCCCGAAGTTTTATTCGAAGAGCGAGGACGCGCTGTCCCAGACATGGCCCAGCCTCCCGCTGTATGCTTTTCCTCCGATCTCCCTGTTGCCACAGGTCATTTCGAGGATCAGAGAAACGCACCACTCAGTGCTGCTTATAGCCCCGCGATGGGAAAACCAAACTTGGTACCCAGAGCTAGTGAGGCTGTCGCACTCACCCCCATGGCCGATCCCGGTGAGAAAGGATCTCCTCTCCCAAGCCGGTGGATCGATCTGGCATCCCCATCCAGAGCGCTGGTCGCTGCATGCATGGGTGATCAACGGATACCCGTTGACCTGTCAGAAGGGGTCGTGAACACGATCACACAGTCGAGAGCCCCCTCCACGAGACGGCTCTACGCGTCTAAATGGTCGGTGTTTTCTAAATGGTGCGCTACTAAAAACTTGGATCCGCGCGCATGCGGGGTCCCGCGGGTGCTCTCCTTCTTACAAGAGCTGTTGGAAAAGGGCAGATCCCCTTCCACGCTCAAAGTATATGTGGCCGCTATTGCAGCGTTCGCTGAGACGACGCGCGGCCGGGCAATGGGAAGGAATGAGCTCATTATCCGCTTCCTCAGAGGAGCTAGACGGATGAATCCCCCGCGGCCCCCCTCGGTTCCCTCGTGGGATCTGTCCTTGGTCCTAGCGGCCCTAGAGGCTTTTCCCTTTGAACCGCTTGAATCCGCGGATCTAAAGTATCTGTCGCTTAAAACCGTTTTTCTGATAGCTCTGTCTTCAGTCAAACGAGTGGGTGATTTGCACGCGCTATCTGTTAGCCCTGCATGTCTTGAGTTCGGGCCGAATGACTCGAAAGTCATTCTCAGACCGAGACACGGTTACATCCCCAAAGCGATTGGAACCCCGTTTAGGGCACAAGTTATGTCCCTCTCGGCTCTGCCAGCATCCGACAGTGGGGACAGTGATAACCTCCTATGCCCTCCGGGCGCTGAGAGTTTACATCACGCGCTCCGCCGCTTTCAGGCGTTCAGAGCAGCTCTTTGTTTCCTTCGGCGGACGCACCAAGGGTCTTGCCGCCTCGAAACAGAGCTTGTCCAGGTGGATAGTGGACGCGATAGCAGCAGCTTATGCTTCCAGACACCTGCAGTGCCCTCTGGGCATCAGAGCCCACTCCACTAGAGGCATGGCCTCGTCGTGGGCCTGGTCCAGCGGAATTTCTAATCACGATATTTGTATGGCGGCGGGCTGGGCCTCCCCATCAACATTCGTGAGGTTTTATAACCTGGAAGTTCCTGCCCTACAGGCAAAAAGACTGTCAGCATAAGTGACATGTATGCTCTGCCCATTTCTCGTGTGCAGACTACGTTCATATGCTGGCGCTATTCTGGTACTATACTCAGGGTGAAGTGTTTGACTCAGACCGGCTGATCCGCTCTGTTTCCTATTTCCCGTTACGCGCTGTTGTCGGTGCTGGCCCGCGCTGCTGGCCGCCCGTATTATTCTCTGTCGCGCGGGAATTTTTCCCTTCATGTGAGACCGACTATGTCGTTTTTCTCCTACCCTTATGAGTGCTTATGTACTGTATGGGCTCGCTCTGCCGGCCCTACTGTTTGTACTGTTATATGTTTATAGACCGGCCGCGCCGCTCTATTTCATATGCTGCATGAAGTGCCTGTACTGCGCTGGCCCGTCTCTCCGACCGGCCACATTTCCCAGCAGAGTGTTTTCCCCGGTTTCCCTGGGATTCATGGGCTGGATGCTCGGCGCACACGGCGTTGACAAAGGGTTCCCGATGCGTAAGCTAACCTTACGCAATACGAGAGACCTCTCGTAAGAGAACGTACTCGGTTACTAATGTAACCTCGGTTCTCTCTAGAAGAGGGAACGAGTATTGCGTAACCTGCCGTGTCGCGCCACGAGCTTTTGCGCTTCAGACTGCGAAAACCAGAATTTTAGCCTATGAGCGCTGAATATATACACGCTGGCCACACCCATTCTGACGGTTAGAAGGGTGCGGAGGGCGCGAAGCGCCCTCATTGGTTGCCGCGTTCAGAGCGCTCACCGATAGGCTTAAGCAGTTGCCGCCGAGCAGCCAATGAGCACGCTTATACAGCCTGCCTAGGTCTGTCGGCTGCTGCACTGCGTTGACAATGTATACAAAATTAAGGATAATTTTTTGGCTTCAGATCTCGAAGAAAGAAGACTTTCCCGATGCGTAAGCTAACCTTACGCAATACTCGTTCCCTCTTCTAGAGAGAACCGAGGTTACATTAGTAACCGAGTACGTTTTATACGTAACTAACCCACATCAACCCTCCCTCCGGAATATGCAAAAAAGGGGGCATGGTCATATTTCTGCGGCTTTGTCGAAGAGGAAGAGTTATAGTGGAGAGCTGTAGCTATGCCGTCGAAAGTGTGTTATTTTCACCCAGCTGCCAGGTCTTCTGTGTTCGGGCTTCATACGGACGCTGTAGTTTGTCAACAATGGCTAAAATTTATGTTTGATTATGTTCCTGAAAATTACAATCGTAATTTAGCTCTCTGTGCTGCGCATTTTACGGAAGACAGCTTCCAGAATCTCCACGAATTCAATGCCGGATTCAACAAGAAACTGTTACTAAAACATAAAGCAGTTCCAACTTTAAAACCAGAGGCAGCAGTTGTTGGGCCACAACCTGTAAGTAAGACTTAATTTTAAATGTATTTAATTTCAGACGTAATGTTTTAGTTTTATCAAGGACGTAAACAAATGCCAGCGCTGGCTTTAGTAGCCACTTAGTTCGTGTGTCTATGACAAACGCGTACAAACATTTTGGACCTGAATTTGTAATTATGTACTAATTTTGTAAATGTATTTTCCATGTATACTTTATGACGTAATTTTTCGATTTGATCAAGAACGTAAACCAACGCTGTTAAAGTAGCCAGTTAGTTCGATGCTATTTTGTGTGTATAAGACAAACGTGTATAAAGTTAAAAAAATTATATGTAATCGATAAAACAATAACTTTAAAAAAACGGTATTACTCAGTCATGTATATTAAATGTTTAATCAGGAGAAAATCGTATCTCAAAAGCTAACAAGCAGCAGTAGCATTTTCAAGTAACAGAGTATCGAAATTCTTATATAATAATAGTAGAATAGAATAATAATAGAAAAAAATACCATTCAGAAACGTTTTGTAAGAGCCGTGTTTGCGGAGGTTCTGCTTGACTCTCTTTATTGCTGCTTTCTGGGTCTGATTCTGGCTCAAACTGATATGGCAGTATTGACACCATTATTTACATTTGACCGGAGCACATGCAACTTTCGCCCGTAAAGGTAATGGGCGTGAAGTTTCCGCACAACGTGCACTACGCAGTTTAGCCAATTACAACACACCGGCCCAACTAACCAATCTGAGCCCATTGCCTGTTTCTGAGGGAGTGGTTTCATAGAATCAGGAAGTCAACCGGTCGTTCAAATGACAGAGGAGAAAACGGCTTACAATAAAGGTGAAATTTATGAAAAATAAGGCTTTAAAAAAAAAAAAAACCCGAAGACATGTTATATTGCACCCCATAAACACAATCATGCAAGGAAAAAAAGCAGTAAACCACCCCTTTAAGACAGTGTCTTAAATTCTAGTACCCACTAGGAGTGAAGCGGGTCGCACACCGGACGCGCAGCTCAGCGCCGCGCCACGCAGCGCCACGTTTTTTAAATTCGAACACATTATTCTCTATGAGAGTACACACTGGCGGCGCCTTTCAGCGTCTAGCGGGTCGCACACCGGACGCGCAGCTCAGCGCCGCGCCGCGCCACGTCTAGGACAACGGTCACCTGAAAATCCGATAACATCAGCAATTTTCTGATTTCTGTAAATAAATCTAAAACTAAATGTATATTGCAGCACAGGGTTAAGTCCATATATACATTAACTACGATTTGAGACACATAAATGTAAATTTAATATAAAACTATTTAAATGGCGCTCTGTGGCGCAGCAGGATTTTGAACACGGTCCTGAGCCGTTGCTGGGCGCCGCGGACAGACGCCGAAAGGCGCCGCCGGTGTGTGTACTCTCATAGAGAATAATGTGTTCGAATTTAAAAAACGTGGCGCTGCGTGGCGCGGCGCTGAGCTGCGCGTCCGGTGTGCGACCCGCTTCTGTCCGCGGCGCCCAGCAACGGCTCAGGACCGTGTTCAAAATCCTGCCGCGCCACAGAGCGCCATTTAAATAGTTTTATATTAAATTTACATTTATGTGTCTCAAATCGTAGTTAATGTACATATGGACTTAACCCTGTGCTGCAATATACATTTAGTTTTATATTTATTTACAGAAATCGGAAAATTGCTGATGTTATCGGATTTTCAGTTGACAGTTGTCCTAGACGTGGCGCGGCGCTGAGCTGCGCGTCCGGTGTGCGACCCGCTTTAGTCAGGGGCAGTCAGTCTTACTTTTCGGTCTCAAATTAGGCCAATCTATGTTTTTATGTAACTGATTTAAAAAAGCTATGAACAGTCTTAAATCATTTTTTTTTTTATGTCTAACTGGTAAGACTAGTCTTAGAGGTGTATGCAACCGGCCCCAGCAGGCCTATATTATGTAAAAAAAAAAAAAAAAAAAAAGCTGCAAAAAAAAGGACATTGACACATTAAAGGATCCATGACAGGAAGAAGAAATAAAAAGGGGGGAAAGAAAGAGAGAGAGTATATCACAGCGATCAAATCCCTCAGCTTCCACTTGAACTTTACTTAACGTGCACGGGGACCTTCTGCGGCAAATAATTCTGATAGAGTCATATCATGTGTCAACTGGAGAGAGACAGATCATAGGCTAGCAGTGCAGAAAGTGGGAAACGCTCGCACAAAGAACCGTGACAGCTCAGACTCCATAATTAAACGAAGAAAGTGAAGATGACGAGACACTTTGTCTCTCTTACGGCCCCTGTCACCTCCGTCATGAGCCTTATCGTGCCACCCCATGCACTGAATACAGACACAACGATAAGGGACGTCCACTGTTCTCTCCCTGCACATATATTAAGATAATCCTAAATTATTCACTGCTCACTGTACCCCTAGAAGTTATGGGAAAGCTTTGAAAAGGGCATTAAGCGAACAGATCCCGATGTTTGTCGGTGGAATGGATATCCCGAGTGAAAGTAAATTACGGTGGCCATGTGTGAAGTTACTATAGATTCACTCACTGTGTGGTGCAAAATTCTGCAGTTGTATGCATGAGGTTTTTTGAGAGATATATGAAGCTGACTTCAAGCCACTGGTTGACTGACAGGTAAAAGGTGTCAGACCGTATCTTTCGAAGGTTAGATCAATATGGGAGCAATAACATGGCAACATACAAGGGAGATGGATTTCTTCAAGGCCAGAAGGACTGCTGCTGTCGAGGTGCAGGTTAAAAGCTAAAAAAAAAATTCTTACAGCCAGTAGCAAATGCTACAAATCCAGAGATTGAAAAAGTTACAGAAGCACAAGTAGAATTTTACATTTTCTATTGCCAGGATATTGATACTGTATGTGGTTGCTAAGGTGTTCTTCTGAGTAGTTTTGCTAAGTGTGTTGCTAGGCGGCTGTCAAGTAGTTTTAAGTATTGAACTGAGAATTTCAATTGAGGATATTTATATAACTCATGTTTAACTAAAAAGCAAAGACTGTCAAGACAAACATTTAATGTTGGTTTGACAATGCAATGTTAAAAAACCCCACAAAAAACATTGAAGTTCGAAGGTTTATGCTCTACTGATCAAAATTTGGGGTCAGGAAGATTTCTTTTTATTGTTTTTGTCTCTTCTGCTCACCAAGTCTGCATTTATTTGATCTAAAATACAGTAAAATTGTGAAATATTATTCCCAATTTAAATAACCGTTATCTATTTGAATATATTTTAAAATGTAACTCATTCATATGATGGCAAAGCTGAATTGGTGCTCAAGAAACAGATCTTATTATCAATTTGACATTATCAATGCTAAAAAAAATTCTGCTTCATATTTTTGTGGATAAGTTTTTTAAGGTTCCTTTGATGAATAGAATGTTAAAAATAATGTATTTGAGAAATAAAACATTTTTTTATAGAATTTATAGATTTTTATGATACAATCGTTTTTTTTTTGTTAACAATGTAAACATCTTTACAGCTACTTTTGATCAATTTAATTCATCCTTGCTGATTAAGAAAATTTATTTATTTCAATTTAAAAAAAAAAAAACTTACTGACCTCAAACTTTTGAACATGTAGGTCTTATGTCTCTGCAGAGCAAGTCTATGGACTTTTTTGGCTGTTCAGTTGAAAATCGATAAGAATCGACCATTGAGAAAAGAAACAACATACTTCTCCTTGAAAATTCATACAATTTCAGGTCTCATTCATGTCAAATTGTCAATAGCTCAAATGGTGCAAAAAGTCCAAGTCCAAATCCTGTATGAATGAGCAGCAGAAATAATGTTTGCCTTAGCAAGCACCACTAAATATCCTATTTTACCACTTTACAAAATGCTGATACATACAAGTCGTCATATTTTGCATTCAATTGTAAGAGTCACAAGAGTGCATTAAGACAACAAAAGCAGCAAGATCAAAAACATCAGGCCATGACCATGCGGATTCCCCACTGAGACCTTCTGAATAGGACGGAGTCAGATTTGTCAATTAAAGTAAGCATACCATTTTAATTTTTGATTAGGCAGTCTGGCCTTAAATAACCACACAAAAAGCGTGTACGCACACACACACTTCCCTTTTAAGATTCCACTAAGCCAATAATCTGATCTGACGTGTAGTGATGTTTGAAGTCAAGTTTCTCTTTGGTTACTATAGCGTGAGGCCAAAGATCCTGGTGAGCTGCAATGGGATTTAAATAGTTTGCATGAAAAGCCCTCCAAATGAACCCATAAATAAGAAATGGACTTCTTTTTAGCTCTCCATCTCTTTCATGTGTAACAAGCTGCAAGGTGGAGATTAGATGGTCTTTGAGTTCAGTGTCAATTTGAAGTCAAAGAGAGAAGCTCTTGCCTTCACTGTTAAAGATAATGTGACTTGTATGCGGCCCTAGCAGAGCCAGGACTAAAAGATGAGACTCAATCTGGATTATGGTCTGAGAATAAAACAAACAAACAAACAAACACATGGACATGTAGAGCTCAAACAGTACAATGTGTGTTCTGAGAACGACAGGCATTTTTCAATCCATGTAAGGAGAGGAATATTTAATGTACTGTATGTGATAAATGAAGTGTGACTTCATGAGAAATTGCATTTTCAGCCAGCTATAATTAACCTAATTCAAAGCTACCTGTTATGATTGAATTACCTCTCAAAACAACAGGTAATTAATTGTACGCTTCTAACTTCCTTCACACATCTAATTGGCTCTGTAGGATACTATGATCAGTCAAGTGTATCTGGAAACCAAATTCAGTTGAATATAAAAACTTCAAGCCCCCCCCCCAAAGTGAGTCACATCAATTTCTAAATCCGAGTTGGTTGTTGTTGTTTTTTTTCTCAAATGTTAATGTCTTCCAGGGGTTGTTTATACGTGAGAAGTGAATACAGTTTTTCTTTCATTGCATCATCACGGAAAAAAAAGTAAAAAATAGTTAAGCAGTTTAGTTTGTGTCACTTCATACTTCTAAAGAGTTCACCCAGGGTCCCTTCTTCTGGTTTTTATGGCAATTTTATCATCCACCAGGTAACCATCTTAAGTCCAGTCAAATGTCATAGCACACTCACTTAAATCCGGAAGTATAAGCAATAATAATCAAGCGTAGCGTCAGTTCTGGCAGGTCACATTAGTCAAACTTGCATCAGCTGACTCTCAGCTGATCCACGTCTACCTATAGGAATATGACGCCTATCACTGTATACTGTACATATATAAGCTCATTCAGTATTATCAGCAGCTATCGCATTTCTCAGGAGCTAATTACCCTCCTCCATCCCCAGCTCCTCCTCTCGTCACTCAGGATTTGGCATTCTGATTCCCCTTGAATCAGAATAAATTCTCGATTATGTTGTACTTTAAAATCTTGAATTAATTATATCTGCTATACATTCATGTTGGTTCTGTTCTGTTTACCCTAAGGTTTTTTTTATTGCTGCTCTCCCTGCTCTCATCCATGCTAGGCTGCATGGATGCGCAGGGAGTTCTTGCCCGGAATGGAACCATACCGCCAATCCAAACTGTATGCTAATTGTCAATCGTATTCGACGATATTGGTGCTGACAGAAATAGCGTTTGCCTTGGCAAGTACAACTGAATATGCTAATTTTATACCTTTATACAAAAAAATATGCTTATACATACAAAAAGTTACTTTCTGCATTATGTTTGTGATAGTCACAGGAGGGGCATTCAGACAACAAAACAACAAGATCAAGACTCTTTTGCATCACAAAGGCTGCAACCTTGTGATTTCCCTGTTAAGAATGCTGGGTAAGACCTCTGCCAACATAACACTCCAAACTTCTGTCTTAATAACCTGGAGCCAACTTTAGCTGGGTGCTTTTAAATATACAGTCTGTGTGTCTGGCTGCTTTTGTTTAGTGTGCAATTTGCTTGCCGTCTGCATCTTCCTGTCTTAATTAGGTGGAATAGGGGTCTGTCTAATAGGAGGAATAACTTCCTCTCTATTCCAGTAGGAGAAAACTTTTACTTCACCACAAATCAAATAACACACACTGGCCCAAAAATGTGTTTGGATACTTATGACACCCTTAAAATGCACATATGCCTTTGTAGTAAATACCAAAATATCACATAAAGTGGCATTTATTTTAAGGAAAGACTGCAAAGCACACTTCAAGCCAAATATTTCACAAAAACATGTTTGTTTGGACACTTTCAGGTCAATAGTTAATATTCACTTCAGCTTCAAGTTCATGTAATGCAAATTGTTTTCAAGTTTAGTCACATTTACATCAATGATACACAGAAATAAGAGCTCCTAAATTGGGTTTCCCACAAGGTCTTTTATCAAATCAATCTCTATGTTCTAACTACAAAAGTTCTTGCTAGTGAGCCAGCAGGAACAGAACTTGATGTTTGTAAAACAAAAGGACAACTGCAAGAGCAGTCAAATTAACAAGAGATATCCGAAACAAACAGAAGAGCGGAAAAGCACATTTTGTTCCCTGTTTCTGAGTTCTCAAACTACCCTGTTCCATTGGAAAAGACTGAAGAGGCACTTGAAACAGTGAGTAAATAAATAAATACAGGCCCACGCTTCCCGCCCACAAATGAAACTCTTTCACTGCGCAAAGAAAATGGCACCCCTTTCAAATTCAATTAAAGCCTCTTCAGGCATATTGCCTTCCTGTGTGCTTCTCAGGCCTTGTCTGGCAGCCTCCGCGCTGTCAGGCTAATGCTTCTCTGATCTCCTGCTGAAATTTCTATTAATCAGGACTGGTGTTTTCCTGCTTCTTCCACATACACCAGTGACAGGATGATTCGTTCTTGTTTTTATTTAACCTCCTTTTAACTTGAAACGTTCATTTTTTTTTCTTTTTGTTTTTTTCACGCTAACCCCAAATGATAGCAGATTTATATTCGTGGATTATTTGCTCTGCTGGCATGTTGGGAATAAGAAATGAGCTGTTTAAGAGAGAAAATATTGTAGTGTTATTGTACTTCTGAAAACATACTTTATCAGGGCACCACGATCACCACCAGATCATAATGTTCCTCCCACCTCCAAAATCCCAATTAAGCTCATGTATGCACATGCACAGCCTAAATAACAGCAACCTGCAATGATGGTTGTAATAACAAACAGCAGAGGCAGACATGCATAACGATTTCTGATCAGTTCTCTAGTTCCTAGGAGAGGAGCCAAAGTCAATGAGAGAGAACTACTAATCAGAGGAGGAACAGTGCTAACATCAATGTCCAATAGCACAATGATCCGGAGAGAAAGAGGGCAGAGAGGAATGGACGTGCACCATAACCATCTCCATGAACCAACGGATGTTAATCTGCAACGCCTGAAGAAGCTTTCACGATTCAAACAGCGACCTCAGAAGCAGGCTGGAATATTTACAGAGCTGTGCCAGCGTGTCGGCTGGTGCAGGAGATGATGTAGCCGCAGCATGCTAATTAACAGCGTTAGTGGGGAGAGAGATCAATGTGTTTGTGTGGATGGATTTGAGCAAAACTGAGCATTGATTTGAGAAGGAGTGCAGTCTAGTCTTACACCTGCACAGCCAGGACAAACTCGCTCTGTTCAACCAAGTGCTTCTTTACGCAGTTTACACTAGTTCATAATTCAGTTACTAAAAAGAAAATACAATGTTCTGCTTTTCGTCTACTCACTAGAACAGAGGGAAATCAGTTTGGGAGTCACATTTTATTGGGGCAAATTATAAAAAGCATTTCAATTTGATTTATTAAAGAAAAGTGTGAGTCACACCAATTTCTAACTCTGAGGTGTTTTTTTTAATGTTAATGTCTTACAGGGGTTGTTTACAAGAGGGAAAAGAATATAGGTTTTCTTTCATTGCATCATCATGGAAAAAATGTCAACCATAGTTAAGCGGTTTAGTTTATGTAACGTCATGTATATCCACAGTGAGCACAGCATATATAACGATGAGCACACAAAATCCTGGGCCTTCCAAAAAGAGCAAACTTTTGATGTTATGGAAACAATTTCCACTTAAAATGCAGGTATGTCCTCTTCCATGTTCACAAAATGTTTTTTTTTCCCTAGCTCTGGCCTTTCTCTCACTTTGAGTTAAGAGGAATTTTCGAGGATGAGGAGCTTTAGGCTTGACATGTCGGATTGATTCTTTTGCTTGAACAATTTGTTCTCGCTCAACGCGGGCTAAATGACTGCCTCGCCATCGATCTGATGGCAATGCTGTTTGTGTTTGGCCTTGACTGTTTCAAGTGTCAGGCATATTTTCCTTTTTTTCCTTTTTGAATGTGCTCTACCACTCGCCTTTGTGTGCAATTATACCGAAGTGCCTTTACCTACTATTTGCAGATGGAGAGATTCAAAAATGGTGACCTTTGGACATATTACTGTTTTTAGTACTGTTGCACAGACATGGATGAGCAGACAAAGTGAAATGCTTTTATGTGTTTGATAGAAGAGGAGTGCGCTTGTAATGAAAGACATCTTTACTCATCTAGACAGCAATCTTTTACAGCCTCAGGCCCGGCACAACTGAGCATAGTTTCTTTTCCTGTGTTGTGATGTGTGTACAGACTTACTTTGCATTCTTTTAGGCCACTATTCTGATAGCACCACCGACATGGTCTGTCTATGGTGGTCTTGTTGAGAAATGTATTCATATTGTGCAACATTCCTCTGTATGTCTAAATATTAAAATCACTCCTGGTACTGTGAAATGCACAACATGCCAGTGCTGCATACCTAAACAAACACTGAGACATGCAATGTTTGTTTTTACACTGGTTATAGTCAGGTAAACAACATAGCAGCATTATGTCACTGTTCATTTCTCAAGTCTGTGGAAACACGCAGACATTTCGCGCCAGGCTCCAGTTCGCCTGGCCAAGAACTGGCTCTGGCTTCAGAACGTAACACATTCTGGTGAACAAGAGTATGAGATAGTATATTATTTTATAAAGTGATAAGCACAGAAATGTATAAATATCCAGCTTTTTATTTGAAATGCTAATTGCAATGACACCAATATTTGGAACTAACCATTTGAAATCCATTCCGTAAAATTCTTATGAGGAAGATTAAAAAAATATATGATCAGCACAAACGCTTAGACTAACTCAATATGCCTAACCACTACAAAACTTGTTTATGCCTGCCAAGAACGGCAACAAACCCACTTCCTCTTCCTCAGTGGAGGCATATTATAGCAAAGCATCAAGTATCTAGCAAAACTGGTTTCCAAGGAGACTCACCAATAAAGTTGAGGTAGCCCTCCCCTCCAAGACTGTGAGTGAGGAGACGGATGAGTTTATGCAGCTGGATGCCACGGTCTATAACGGGCGTCATGGCAATAAGAGCACTCATGTTGGTGTACATCTCTTTGTCCATCAGCCAAAACGCCAGTGACTTGTCCCCAACCAACGCCTAACAACAAGCATAGAGATGTGAGCATATGCAACCTTGTATAACGTAAAGAAAACATTGTAGTTACACCAAAGTGTTTTTGAATGGTGACCAGCAAAACTGTTGATCATCATTGTCCGTCTGGTGCAGCTGGTTGAGAAAGGAAGGTTCTGCTAAATCTTTTATAAAATTGACAAATTACTAACCTGGTCATGGCTCTCAGCATAAGTGACAGATGCCTCCCCTCTCCTTCTATTGGTCAGAGTGTAGACAATGTTCCCCAAATCCCAGTCCTCATCCCAAACATCCTTCAGGACCTTTGATAAAAAATTAAGCAAACAAAAAGGGACACAAAGTTCACTAACAAGTCCTATTCGGTTATTATTTCCTACAACATCAACAATATTTGGATGAAAAGAACAAAATTAAGAACCACATAATTAGGTTCTAAGCTAAATTTGAACCCACACAGTTTGACCACGGCACTTGCGTGCAAAATCCTCTGCACTTGCACGAAAGCTGAATCAGTTGGGGTAGGATACATGAGTCTTTGAATGGGAAATGACAGGCAGACCCCTCGGGTTGCTCGTTGTTTGTTACAGTGTCAAGTTGAGGTCAGAGCTGCATCTGCGAGACTCGGGACAAAACTCAAAGTAGCAAGCTCAATAGCCTAAGAGTCCTCTACAGACCAGGTGTGGAATCCTTCATGTGTGAAATCCCAGATTGGCGCCCTGCATTCGGATGCCCATCCCCTGGCCTCTGTCTTTCCCATATCCCGTGTTTTGGAACAGCCTTTTTGAAGCAGAATCTGTATTTAGTGGAAGACTGGCTCATTGACCACATTAATGGTCAGAGCTGGTGAATCCCATTGACTTTGCCAATACCGACCATAGTTCTGTGTCGGTGATTTGGCGCGCTTTGCAGGAGTGGGTCGATGGCTATGTTTGGACTCAGTGGAGCAGTATTCAGGTCATTGACCGGATCAGTGCTCTACGTTGTCCTCTGATGACTTATTTGAGAACGAGCTCACAATTCAAAAAAGTCGAACCCAAGGATGAAAGTTCTGTTCTCAAAAGGTGACCTACCAAACTGTTTCTAGCTTGCAAGTGCTCTGTGTTGATCGGACACGATTTGAGTGGCCAAGGGTCAACGAGCACAGCTGGATAGTAGAGTGAGTCTGGCACCCTGTGACAGAACACAGGATAAAAGTCTCTGTACTGCTCGAACTCTCTTTAACGAACACAAACACCTGCTTGCTGCGAGACACCTGTTTCTGATTATGAGTATTTACCTCTGGATATTTTTCCCCCTGGTGAGCATATTCATTTGGCACATCATTTAATCTTATAAACATTTCAGAGCATACTGATAGCTAGTCAGGAAGCTGGTGTTTGTTTAGAGTTTGTTTGAAAATATAAGGTGAGGGGGTGAGGACAAACAGAGAAAGAGAGAGAAGGTGATAGAAAAAGTTGTTAATAATTCATAATGTTCCCTGGATTGACCTTGTGGGAAAAAATACTGCTTAAACCAGCCTAAAGAGGTTAGGCAGGTCTGAAATGCCAGCTTTAGAGGGGGTTTGGCCATTTCTCTGCTGGTCAGCCACTGGTCACTTGGAAACCTGCTAGACCATCTGAAGATCAGCTTCCCAGCCTGGTCAAGCTGGTAGAGTTAGTATGTTTTTAGCTGGTTTTAAAGGGGTTTTGGAAACTTGTCAGTTGGTCACCCTGGGACACCACCAACAAAAAAGCAAAACAGACTAAACTAATAGGTTGGGAATCTGGTCTTCAGATGTTCTAGCTGCTCTACCAGCCTGGTCATGCTAGTTAGTTAGTTAGGTAGGTAGGTCTGTTTAGCTGCTTTTAAAGACCAATTCACACCACACAGACAAACGCCAACAAACAAGTTGGCAGTTGGATTTAAAATGTTATGAAAAATAACTATTATGTTCACACTGCCTCAACAGACACCAACAAACGCTAGAAAACCAGCCAAACCAGCAATATGCAAAAAATCCTTCCTTACATTTTTTTTATTCCAGCAGTGCATACTTCATAATAAAGGTCTAAAACACCACAAATACAATTAGAATCATAAGTCATTATCACAAATAATCATCTATTAATGGCACATACAGTATGTAACATCAGTAGGATGTTAGCACAGCTGTGGAGGGAATTACTGCAGGGAGCAAAGAGACAGGAAGGAAGTGACTCTGACAGACCCATCTCTCTCTGCTCCTCCTTTCCTGCTCACCATCATTAGAGCAGAAGGGTGACGGACAGATAAAGGAAACCTTTTAATAACACTGCAACCTTTTAAGAGGGGGCACAATCGACAGAGCCCACAGGCGAGCTGGAGCCAATCAATGCGTCTGTGCCCTGCCATCTACTCTTTCTCCTAGCCTCCCACTCTCTATCTGTACCATCTCTCTCCCGCTTTCTCATTCTGTCAGTGGAAGGGGAGACATCTTCCACTTACATTTTCACAACTGCTCCTCTGAAACTTCTCGGTTTAAACAGTACTTTTTCTCCTTAATAGGACCGTTCCCAGCTCTCCCTGATGGGACTGACTCTCCCTCTGTCATTAGCAGCAATGCGATTTACAGATAGAGGACGAAGCCTGTGATGGGATCGGGCTCCTTTGAGGAGAGATGCATTGATGCTGTGGTGACATTTTAACAGTTGGTTGTTTTTGCTTGTCTTTTCTTTCACATTTTCATGTTTTTTTTTTTTAAGTTCTCACTGAGATTAAAAGAGTCTCCCACATCGTCTCTCGCTTGGGGCTTTGCTGTAGAGAAAACAGTCCTATGCTTTTTCTCTTCATTTTTTTAATCTCTTTATTTTCCTTCCTGTAGCTCTTGCTTTTTAAGTTTATGATGGCTTGTATGCTTTGTTTTTTCTAGTAGCTGTTATTAATGCCCAAACTTGGACATGTTGCCATTTAAAGTCAACATGAATTTAAAATTGACTCTATTTACCTTCTGAACAAGTCCCTATTTTTATTGTCCTTGATTCATCCGTGCATATTATTTCAAATAAAAATATGTCTCCGTAATCTTTCATAAAATGTAATGGTTTGCTCTGCCTCTGAAATTATTTGTTAATGTTAACCAAAAGCCAAATTACCAAAAGCCAGAAAAATTTGTCTGACTACATTCTGGTATGAAATGCACTTTTTTTTTTAAACAATCCAATTCCAAGACCTATCTTAAATTGTTTTCTTACTGAATATCAATATAAGTATTTGATAATGAGCTGTAAATCCTGACTACTGATCTTGATGTTCAAGAACGTTTACTCAAAGAAGAATCCCATAAAACTAAAAAACAGCATTAATCACAAGCTGGAGAGGGACAGCACATTCATTAATGGTTTTACTGCCTCGTTGCCCTTGTATCATAAAGGAGCGGTGACCATGCATGGAAAACAAAACAAAAATGACTTATACTCACATAAAGTCACTTTCAGATTTGTGTTAGTTTTCAAACTGATTTACACAATTGCAGAAAGTTGTTTATATATTTAATTAGAACCTTTGTTACGAGGTTATGGTTTATGATTTTGCCATTTTAACAAGCACGATAATTCATGCATGCATATGTGATACAGTAGAGGACAGAGGGTAGTCCAACATAACAAAATGTTAAATATACACACACATTTGTGGAACATGTTCATAAACATAACTAAAAATATTCAATTTGTCTGTTATTAATCCATACTTTAAATTTTAAAGGTATAGTTCACTGAAATATAAAAACTATTTATCATTTAACGTTCACCCATATGACTTTCCCTTTCAGTCAGTCACGTTCGATGTTAAGTCAGAACTGAACTGATGAATTGGGATCTGGTGGTGAATAGGGGTGGTGTGGCGCAATGGATAAGACACATGCCTTTGGTGTGAGAGACCCGGGTTCGAATCCACTGTGAGACACCAATGTGTCCTTGAGCAAGACACTTAACCCCTAGTTGCTCCAGAGGCGTGTGACCTCTGACATATATAGCAATTGTAAGTCGCTTTGGATAAAAGCGTCAGCTAAATGAATAAATGTAAATGTAAATCTCGCCTGAGAGCCCAATCACCTTAGAGTGTAAACTAAACGAGCCAATGGACAATAGCTTGCAAGATTTGCATTGCTAACCCCGCCCTGTAAGCGGATATTAATGGAAGCGGTCTTGCTTCACACATTCAATCCATCTGGGGGTTGGGGTCAACTGTGAAAAGAGTGAATTCGTGCAGAGGATCTCTTTTATCGGTATGGAGTTGGACTCAGTCAACCTGACAGCACGCCTCACGCAAGAACGTGCTCAGTCAGTGCTGAACTGCCTGAACTCGATCAAGGGCAGGACGGCGGCCCCACTGAAACTTTTTCAGAGGCTCCTGGGGCATATGGCATCCGTGGCTGCAGTAACGACGCTCAGATTGCTTCATATGAGGCCGCTTCAGCAATGGCTTCACAGCCAAGTCCCGAGATGGCGCCAAGCCTTCAGCCCATGGTCAGACCTTGCATTTTTATGGGCAGGAGTTCCCCCAGAACAAGTGTCCAGGCATGCTGTTGTCTCCACGGATGCCTCCACCACCGGCTGGAGTGCCACGTACAACGTGCATGCAGTCCCAAAACTGCATTGGCACATCAACTGCCTCGAGTTGCTAACAGTACAGCTTGTGCTATGCCGCTTCAAAACGCCGCTACGAGGCAAGCACGTACTGGTCCGAACGGACAGCACTGCGGCCGCTGCGTACACCAAGGAGGTCTACGCTCCTCGCCCACCATATCGCAACTCGCCCACCATCTTCTCTGGAGTCAGAAGCATCTGAGTTTGCTTCGTGACATTCATATTCCGGGCGTGCTCAATTGTGCAGCCGACGAGCTCTCACGTCAGCCTACGCTTCAGAATGGAGACTATCCCCAGGTGGTTTACCCCAGTGAGCCTACTCACACAGACACTTTGTAAAGTCAGGTCTTGCTAGTTGCTCCGTACTGGCCCAACCTGACCTGGTTCCTGAAACTCATGCTCCTCAGACAGCTCCTCCCTGGAGCATTCCTCAGACGAAGGATCTGCTTTCTCAGAGACGGGGCACCCAATGGCACCCGCATCCAGACCTCTGGAGTCTCCACGTGTGGTCTCTGGATGGGACGTGGAGGTCTTGGGTGATCTACCCCAGGCGGTGGTGGACACCATAACTTCGGCGAGAGCGCCCTCTATGAGCCACTTTTGTCTTGAAGTTGAACCTGTTCGTCGAGTGGTCCTTTTCTCACCGAAAAGACCCCTGGAGATGCCCAATCAGAGCTGTGCTTTACTTCCTGCAGGAAGGGCTGGAGCGAAGCCTGTCTCCCTCCACCCTGAAAGTGTTTGTTGCCACTATTGCGCACATCACAAGGCAGTAGATGGTAAATCTGTGGGAAGGCATGACCTGATCATCAGGTTCCTAAACATCTGCAGACATCTGGGCGACACCCAACACGTCTGCAACATTTTATAATTATTCGTGTAGATCCAGAGTCCTCCTGTGTACTCGCCACAAGTAGCCAGTAAACACTAGGGACACGCTCGGTGTCTCGCTTGCAGCGCCATTCCCCTCCTAAAGACCGGATACGTGCGCTTATCTGGCTCCTCAGGTGAGTTCCCCAGCTGGCGAACCCTATTGGAGTTCCTCCAGCACCCTCAGCACCGTCTCAGCTCCTCAACTGAAAACTTGAATGTGCAATGCAAGCACGCTTCCATTCATACCTGTTTTGCGGGACGGGGTGTGCGATGCAAAACTCGCACACCAATGTCCATTGGCTCGTTTAGTTTATACTAGAAGGTGATTGGGCTCTCAGCTAAATCCCAATTCGTCAGTTTAGTTGTGACTTAACGTCTCCGTTCCCTCCTTCAGGGAAGGAGGGTTACAAACGTAAAACGAGACGTTCTTTATTCCATGGAACACATAGGTTAGAAAGTTCAATCTGAAATTTTCCACACTTCCACAGGGATTCCATTAGGAGGATTTTTGCAGTGATGCCATAAAATAACCATTTTTGGGGTTCCCTAAAGAACCTTTCAGTAAACAGTTCTTAAAATAATATTTAGTTTTTTTCTTAATGTGAAGAACATTTTAATAATCTAAATAACATTTTATGCAATGTAAAGTTTCCATGGATATTAAATGTTCTTCATCGAATCATAAATGCCAATAACGAACCTCCACTCTTATGAGGGCATACAATGAAAGCGAATGGGGATTGTGTCCATCAAACTGTAAAAATGACACAAAAAAAGTACAATAAAAGTGGCCCAAGACTTCTAAAGCCATTCGATAGATTTCTGTGAGGAACCGAGAGAAATTAAAGCCATTCACTTAAAATCTTGCTTGATAGCTGCTGTCCCCATTCACTTTCATTGTAAATGAGCAACTTGGACATTTCACTTAATAGCTTCAAGTGTGTTCCATGGAAAACAAAGTCATACACATTTGGAACTACATGAGAGTGAATAAATGTTTACAATTGTAATTTACAGATGAAAAATCTCATTAAATGTGATAACATCATTATGAAGTATGTTTCATGCGAGAGTCAAAGAGTTTGGCACAGAAAAGTTTCCTTTCTTTGTCAGAAGTTTGAATCACATATATTCAAAGTCAAAGCAAGAAGCCGTGTTTATTTTTCTTCTTTTTAAAAAGATCAAATCAAAAGAACGGAACGGTTTCCTGTGGAGGGAGTGTATCAGGCCAGTGTGTTACATGCCCTGCCAGCACACTTACACTGCTTAACAAAGGCAATCTGTGAAGATCTTTCCAGTTGAAATATGCTGCAGTCTGCCTGTCTGCTGTCTTTGTTGTGTTGTGCTGTATAATTCATTACAGTTCACTGAATGTGACAAGAACTTTGGCTCACATTTCCTCTTAATATAAGCTACACAAAGACAAATTAAGAAGAAGTGGAGGGAATAACTGACAGTTATATATATATAAAAAAAAAAAAAAAAAAAATCCTTGTCCAGCGAGCGAACTTGTGGTAAAACCAAAAAACTGGAAGACACCGATAAGCAACATGAAACACAGAGAGATAAACAACAGAGGAACAGGACTCCGGGACTCCAAATATACTACGAAACAACAAAAGAAAAAGAGCAGCAGCAACTGATATCTCAAAGCGAAGTGGTTTCCCTTTCTGAAACCATTCCTCCTTTTTTACAAGACACTTTTATGTGATAAAAAGTAAGTTTTTCCATATTTGAGACAGGGTTAAAAATGCTAACACAAGGGATGTAGATGAGATGGAGGCAGAAACCACAAACTGCTTTTGGAAACTCAAAGTTTCTCACTCTCGCAGGCCCTCAAAACGCGAATACATTCTTCAAATAAATATTCCACGCTGAACAGCAATGAGAGATGTCAGTGCCTCTGAGCCACGGGATGTAAGGATAGGATTAGAAACACGAGTCCCGGTAGGATGGCTTTAACACAGAAATTCTTAGAAGATGTAGAGACAGCGGCAGTCTGAGAAGAGTCTTTTGTGAAGCAAGGATGAGATCTGACTGTAATCTGTCTTTTCAATGGGTTTCTGCTCTCATTTAGCAGTTCATTTGCTCTTTCAAAAGAATATGTCATCTTTTCTCATAACGTATGAACTACCCTGAT
The DNA here is from genome assembly GCF_949319135.1 of Squalius cephalus. NCBI lineage: Eukaryota > Metazoa > Chordata > Actinopteri > Cypriniformes > Leuciscidae > Squalius > Squalius cephalus. Next base: position 16,028,710 of record NC_137145.1, read on the forward strand.
GCTTCTTTCCAAGAGTACAATGCATGCATTTTTATCAGTTTATGCGTTTCCTGGGATCTGATCGTTTGACCTTGCCGTTACTACTATAGATTACGTACTGTAAGTGAACGTTACCATTAGCAGATCATACATGTATTTTAAATTTAAATTTGTAATGGCAGATTGAAATGCAGGAATGCACTGTTTATGAGGAGAAGAAGAGCATATAGACAAATCAATAGATGATGTGTCATCTCAACAGGACCGGCCAACTCCCAGAGGTCGAAAAGGTCAAAGCACACACAGACTAAATAAGTCTTTAAACGCCTTCAAATCCAATCAATATTCGGACTCTCTGACTTTCCTGAGGATTTCATTTTTTTTATTTTATTTTTTGAAAATGTTTCTAGTTTAGAAAATCTTGATGTGTATGTGTAGGTTTTATTTAACTATAGTTAAGTGAGATAAATCTGACAAAACCTGAGCAACAACTTCAATTAGAAACTTAAATTGGGAGGCCAAATTAAATTGAAAAATGATTAATAAATAAGTAAACATTTAATTAAATGTATTATACGTTTTTATTTTTATTTTTTCATGTACTTTTTCATTTTATAATAATAATAATAATAATGACATAATTCAATTATTTATTAATTTATTCATAATTAAGTAAATGTGTTTTTATTCTGAAAATCCACATTTTAAGTTTTTTATGAATAATTATTAAAAAAAGCAGATAATGTGTATTTATTCTAAAAAATACTGTCTAATTATAATTACTAGACTAGACTAATAGAGAAGACAATAATAGTACAGTATATAAGAACATTCATCATGATGATGAGCAATAAAAACTAAATTATAACGATGCGGATGAATGAATGAATGAACGAATGAATGAATTAATGAATGAGCGAATGAATGAATGCTGGCTGGACTCAATCTTGTGTCCCAGTGAGAACATCACATCTTTGACGCATCATACAGAAAGCAAACTACTGCTGTGTCATGTCTCTGACAGCACTGAATATGACTATGCCATTAAAGCCTATGAAATAAAATATAATTGCTAAAGAGACATTGAAGATAAGAGAAAGGGAGAGAGAAGAGAAAACCAAATGTGTTTTGAAGCACAAGCAAAGTGCTGACTGGCTCCCTGCTGTCATGTGCAGCTGTAATTCCTCAATTGTCCAGTAGAGGGAGGAATGAGTACATACACTTCAGACAAAGCTTTACGACAGCTGTCTGTGAAGACTTCTCTAAAACAGCCACAATTTATATATTAAGAAGAACTGAGCATGAGCAAAGATGGCAGAGTTAAAATCTGGGGATCCTAAAGCCGCCAAGCAAGTGCCATTGAGATGGGAATCAAAATGGGAATGTTAACGGGTAGTTTTTTGTCATGTCAAACTGGCATATAACAATTAAGTCTGCCTAAAGGCTTGTTATACTACCGGTTATGAGGGACAATAATATGCAATTTTATACTGGTTTAAATGGTTTAAACTTACTTGACAACAACATATCCTTTATCAATATTCTAACTAACAGAATAACCATAACGTATAGTTGCCAGTTACAATTTTGTCATCTGTCATGTACAGACATTCTGACTATAAGCAACTTATTCTACTAATCCAAACCCTAACACCAAATAGTATAATGTCTAAAGTGGACCATCGCAATAAAGTGTAACCTTAGTCACAAAATTTCCGTTTAAACGTTCTGTAAATTGTGGCGCACGTTGTGGCACACATCTTAATGCATCTCATTCAGTGGATAATCAAAACTGAAATGGTACTGCTGGCACAACATTTCTTCTCTCTCGTCGTACGTTTACAATAGTTCCCATAAAACTATTTAACAAAACAAACAGGAAGTGCAACCGTTGACTTAATTACTGCAAACACAGCTCCCCGCAATCACACACAATCAGTGCAGTTCAGTTCAGTCTGATGGGAAGAGAAAGTGAGTTATATGCCTTAGCGATAATCAAACCCTACCTCCCCTTTCTCCATTTTTAACTCCCTCTCAAATTTCTCCTTCTCAGACCACAAGAGGAGAAATAAAAGTATATCGATACATAATTCATCCACCGGAAGCTAAAACTCCAATATGCTCTAATGAGGAAGCCAAAATCAGAACAACTTCCCATCACAATTATGCGTGATGAGCTTTAATTGTTCCTCTTGAGAGCAGACAAGCACGAGGGTGGGGGTAATGGAAAAGTATTAGATAATTCGAGTTAATTTGCTTAAGCAAATTAATCAAATCAACAGCCACATGGAGCTCAGCACCAGGATATGAATTAAACAAATAAGGGTTGTGGAGTGCTTTTAGCCAGAGAGACCAGAAGGATTTTAATCTGTTTTCTAGTAGCACTGGTAATTACACACAATGGCTTTATTTGCCATCATGACCTCTTCCTCCCAGAGAACACAAGAGATTGCTCACACATACATGGAGACTGGCACTTGTAAATAAACACACATAAATAAACACTCACAACTTCAAGCTCATAACGGACTAAAATGTTTTCGCAAAGACCCACATTAAGTGCTCATGTAGTTAACAATATCTGTAATACATACCATGCAATAAGGACAGTTTGTGCTGTTGTGAATATAACCATGTTAGCCATGGCAAGCAGTGGATGGATGGCCTTACTGCTTAATGATTACTTCATTAACAACGTTAGAATAAAAGAAGATTATACAATAACACGTTATTCTGTTGTTGCTCTGCAGTCATTGTAATGAAGAGGTGAGTCATAGCTGGTACTAAATATTGTACATTTTAGCATAGCTGGAGGGCTGCACTGACCAATCAGACGCTGGACAGGAACAGTTTTTGAATCTATTTTATGATTTTATAAAAATACTCTTACAAATACAATGAAACCTCAAAAATGGCTTATGTAGACAATCTAAACTATTAAAAAATATTTATGTTAGAAACTAGGCCTGGTGGTTAGTGTACAGTCTCTGTGACACTGTGTGTTAGTGTTTATGTGAACACTCAAGTTTGATTCTGACAAAACACAACACAAACAAAAAACTTCAACTCAACACAACATGAACAAAAAGCAAAACAAAACCTCAATAAAACACAACACGGGCAAAGCAAAACTTGAACTCAACACAACAGAAATGCATCATGAACAAAACATCACAAACAAAACATCACAAACAAAACAACAAAACCTCAACTTAACACTAAGCACAACACGGGCAAAACAAAACCTCAACTCAACACAACAGAAATGCATCATGAACAAAACATCACAAACAAAACAAAACCTCAACACAACAGAAAAGCATCATTAACAAAACATCACAAACAAAACAAAACCTTAACTTAACACAACAAGAACAAAACAATCCTCAACTCAACACAAAAAACACATCATGAACAAAACTAAACGTCTCGGGTTACGTCAATAAGACACTTTGGGGAACGCCCTTAGTGTAGCGGCTCTGAAGCGTAGTGTGCCTGGCGTAGAAGGAATTTGTATGAGGGGTGGCCCATCCTGCTGCATCGCACACTTCTTGGATCGGGGCCCCTGAAAGGAGGGCTCTAGAGGACGCCATGCCTCTGGTTGAATGAGCCCTCACGGCCAAAGGTGAAGGCAAGCTGCACACCTGATAGACCCTAGAGATAGCCTGAACGACCCAGTTACTGATGATCTGTTTGGAAGGGGGAAGCCCCTTCTTGGGCAACCCGAAGCACACCAGCAACTGGTCTGACTTCAGCCATGAAGAAGACCTCTGGACATAAATCTTGAGAGCTCTGACAGGGCAGAGTAAATTAAGTCTTTCTTCATCCGCCGTCACGTGAGGTGGAGGATGAAAAGCCTGCAGAACCATAGGCCGTGCCACATTAGATGGCACTTAGGCACATTGCCCGGCCTGGGATGCAGGAAAGCCTTAATGTCGCCTGGAGAAATCTCCAGGCACCCATGAGATATAGAGAGCACCTGAAGATCTCCTACTCTCCTCAGAGAAGTAAAGGCTAATAAAAAAGCTACCTTGAAGGAAGGTTCTTGGCCTCATCCGACTCCAGAGGTTTGAAGGGGGGCTATGGAGCCCCATGGAGGAAACATACGACCAGCTGATGTCTCCCCAGAGGCCCATCACCCAGAGGAGTGTGGAAAGCCGCAATGGCAGCCACGTACACCTTGAGTGTGGACGGGGTAAGAAGAGCCGAGAGGCGATCTTGGAGGAGCTCCAGCACTGAAGCCAACCGGGCAGTTAACTGGGTCCACCTCACGCTCTCTACACCAAGTGGAAACACATTCCACTTTAGGCCGTACAATCTCCTCGTGGAAGGAGCTCTGGAACTGAGTATGGTCTCAACCACTCCAGCCAACAGGCCAACCTCTAGGTACTGAGCCCCCTCAGGGGCCAGGCCCAAAAAGGTTTCCACAGGTCTGGTTGAGGGTGAATATTGAGCCCCCGGCCTGTGGAAACAGGTCCCTCCTCAGAGGGATCTGCCAAGGCTGGACTGCCAGGAGTGCTATAATGAAAACCATACCCGGGCCGGCCAGTACGGGGCAACTAGAAGTAGGCTGATCCAGTCTCGACGGACCCTCCCCAGAACTCCCGGGAGCAGAGCGATCGGGGGAAAAGTGTACAGGCGTAGCCTCGGCCACGTCTGTACTATAGCATCCAAACCCAATGGGGCCCAAAAACCCAACGAAGGCATCTGCGTGTAACCCTGATCATGCGGAACGGGTTCCTCCTCGGGGAAAACCCCTTGGTTTTCAACCACCACTGCATGGCCCTCATGTGCAGCAGGCCGAATTGAATGACGTTGGACGCTGCTGCCATGAGCCCTAACACTCTCTGAAAATGTTTTACAGTGATGGATTGGCCTAGCTTTATACTGGTCACCGTGGCCAGGATGGACTTGATCCGTGCAGGAGACAATTGTGCCCGCATCGTGACCGAGTCCCATGCCACTCCCAGGAATATGGTTCTCTGGGCTGGGGCCAACACACTTTTTTTCGTGTTGAGTCTCAACCCCAGGCTCTGGATGTGGGCAAGGATGACATCTCGATGCTGGACTGCCAGCTCTTGTGACTGGGCCATAATAAGCCAGTCGTAAATATAATTTAGCACCCTGACACCCCTTTTGAAGCCTCAGCGGAGCTAGAGCTGCATCCATAGCTAGGCCGAACAGAAGAACCCAATATTGAACCTCAGGAACTTCCTGTGAGATGGAAGGATGGATATGTGGAAGTATAAAGGATGGATATGTGGAAGTAACAAAACATCAACTCAACACAAAACAAAAAACAAAACCTCAACTTAACACAAAAAAATGCAACATGAACAAAACCTCAACTCAAATAAAAAAACAAAACATAACTTGCAAATGCAGTAATTTAAAAACAAAATATTAAAGTCTTGTCTCATATTCCAATTTCACACCCCATAGACTAGACAAGACTAAAATAAAATAAAACAACTTAAAAAAATTATAAAACACAGAACAAAAAACAAAACTTTAATGCAATATATTTTAAATAAAATAAGAATGTAAAATATTAAAAAATTTAAGTGAAATATTATTAAATATATACTCAATATATACTATTTACGCATAAAATATAAAATGGAAAACAAATATGTGGGAATGTGAGTTCAAGTGGTAATGCACACACAAACACTCATATGATATGTGTCAGTTAAAGCTGACCTCTCCACCCAACCGGGAGCAGCAGACATTGCCTCTCACTACAGGCCACCAGAAACTCACTCACATTGTGATCTAATCTGCTCTTAAGTTAAAACTTCATTTCCATTTCTCTTCTTTAGGAAGTGTGACTGAACTCCCGCTTTCCTCTCCACCCCATGAATCAAACTGCATCATTAATAAACCCATTGATTCCACACATTAATGTATTCATCAGCGAATACAGTGAGAGAAAGAGAACAGCTGCTCTCTTTATGGAAATCTCTAAAGATTTCATTAGGTTTTGGGGAGGTTTCATTACGGACTGTGGCCCTCTTCTCCTCCTGTTTCCCTCCACTCTGTTCATCATCTGCATTATCGATTCAAAGCGGCGGACATTTTAATTTCACAAGCGAGCCACGCTCAGCCGACCTCCGTCACAGCGCAGCGCGCAGCTGAGAAGCCCTAACTCTGTTTGTGACAGAGGAGGGGAGGAAGAGAGAGACAGAAAGCAAGAAAGAAGAGGAATTCAGTAGTAAATCAGGAGGGAGTTTGCCCTTTTGAACACCTCATTGTGAAAAAGAGAGTTATGGCACAGAGGGGTGAAATGTGGACATGGATTTCTTTGTCTAAGAGGGTCACAGACACATGGGTTACTGCAGTTTGCCAAGGAATTAAAAGAAAAGTGAAAATGAAAATTCATTTACTCACCCCCATATTGTTCCAAACCTGTATGACTTTAATCAAAAACTAACATAAGTACCATAAAACAGGTTGTTATGGTTGTAAGTTTACTAAAGTCATATGATAGTCTCTTATGCTCACCAAGGCTACATTTGTTTGATGAAAAATAGAGTAAAAAGATGAATATTGTTACTTATTATTAAAATTCAGAATTACTGTTGTCTATTTTAATATATTTTAAAATGTAATTTATTCCTATGATGCCTCATTACTCCAGTCTTCAGTGTCACATGATCAATCAGGAAAGGACAGCATTTATTTATAATAATGCTATATACATTTTACAATCTTTGTTCTTAATTATATTTAGACGTTTTTATTTAAATAAAAATATTAAGAATATTTTTTAGCAGGATTTTTAGCATGATTAAGATTTTTTAGCAGTGTAGCTTTCTAATCTTATTTGTGCCTTCTCATGTTCAAACTTGGCAAGTCATAATTAATTACAAGACATGCAAATCCTAATGCCATTGTCATTGACAAAATTTGGGGCAAAATGTTTTGTTTTGAGGATTGTCATTTGGGTTTAACTGTTCCTTTAAGATTGTAAACAGGGATGCGCTTGGTATTCTGTGCTCAGCTAAAACGCAATACAATTTGCAAGTCTCTTTTTTTATATGATTGAATACGATTTGTTTCACTTGTTTTCAATTATTTTTCTGGGTTGCGTTCTGGTTTGGTGCCAAGCGTGAAAAATTTGACTTTCCTACGCAAGACTTACAAGTGATTAGAGTTTTGGAAGTCATGTTGAATAAGCCTGTATAATTTGTGTGCGTGTCTATATGCAAGAGAGGGAAACAGAACAAGTGCAAACTCACACAAACACCAAGGCTTTTTATGACTGAGAGATAGAGACTGGGATATAAATACACAAACCTTTTAATGGCATTCAAAATTCTGCCAAAAGACGAATGAAAGATGGACAAAGTGGGACTGAAATAGAAGCCCGACAGAAAAAAGGGGGCTGCTATCTGAACAAGCTGTGCCAGATCTCAGATTACACCCTGAACTCACGAAGCAAACTCAATCAATACTCTTTCTTTTGTCATTTTAAAAAGGCACGGCCATGCAAAAACCTGGCTCGAATTAAAGCGGAAATGCCCACGCTGATCCATGCGCAGAGTCGAGCCAGCGGGGGATTTTGGATGCGAGACAGCCGCTGCAGAGAGACTACAAATACGCAGCTTCATAAAGAGAGATGACCCCAAAACGGTGAACTGCAAACATCAAACAACATCATTTGCACAGAACCAAACACAAAGGAGCAACATCTGTGTGGAGAGAGAGAGAGAGAGAGAGAGAGAGAGATCACAGGAGATGGGAGCTCACCTGGATCCATTTGTCTGGCACGGCCATGGTCAGACGGTAATCAAAGCCCAGTCCTCCCTCTTCAATGGACCTGCACAGACCTGGCATCCCTGATACATCCTACACAAAAATCCATGAGGAAATGACGAGTGAGGAATGGTGAGAATGTGCATTCCCTGCTGGAAAAATTCAGATCACGCTATCTCTTGGAACATGATACCTAGTTTCTATTTGATCCAAGCCAAGTCATCAAGTCATTAGTCAGTGCAATCTAACAACTATAGTAAGAGATAGTAATAGTTGAAAACTTGTGATTTTTTCTGAAGTGAGAGATTTTTTGGATTGAGTAAATGTATGGAAAGAATGTTGCCTGGTTTGCAGCAAACCATGAGACAGATTCTGTCCGTCTTCGGGGATGCAGCTGTATTCTTCCACTTCCCCATTCGTTCTGTACTTTTGATTAATCACATTGGCAGATGGGCAAATTAAAGCAATTTGAAAAACGCCTGCTTCTATTACAACCTGCCTGTGGGTCATATGAGACTGTTCAAGAAGAAAGCAAGAGAGACTGTGGCACAGATCCATACGATAACTGCCCCTGAAAACCTCTCTTGTTCTTTTCTGAATCTTTTGGCCTTAATCACTTAATTATCACCCTGATCCATTAGCCACAGTGTTCAGATCCCATTTCTCAGGAGCTCAGCTTTAAATAAATGCACCGCCACAGAGCAGGTGAACAGAAAAGAATTAAATGAAATTTCCACTCTGGAGCGAGAAAAAAGGTAATGGGAGCTGTAATTGGTGGGAAAGAGGTACGAGCAGGAAAGATTATACCTCTTGTGAAAAAAAAGAAATGTACTGTGGTGCAGGTAGGCTCTCACCTCTGCTACAGTGATGCATTGTGGGTATAGCATGTGCAAAATGTGATTGGCCAGCATCAGATAAAGGACCGCGTTTTCATCCACATGCATTCCAAAGTACTCGCCGTAGTTCCCAGAGAATGATGTGCCTGTACAAAAAAATAATAATTCTAGTGGAATATGGATTAATGACATCACAGACCTTTCATAATCATTTCACGTAATATGTAGAGCGGCCAAGGTCTCTCATTATTTATGATAATGGTCTAAGAGGGCCTTTCAAATCTATTCGTGCAGTTTGTACTTTTCGTCCAGTTTTAGTGATTTAGAGACTTATTAATACAACAGAAATGACATAGCTGGCATGTATCTGCATCAAAGCTTTTACATTTCATTCAGATGAACTAATACAGAGACATACAGAGGCACAAAAAAAACAAAAAAAAACATTATATGTACAATGCAAATTAAATAAATCAACAAATGAATCAGTATGTTTGTCAGTAAAAACTAAATGTCTTTAAAACCGGGTAAATGAAGGCCCTGCTAGAAAACCAAGCAAAATTTCATAAGATATTAAGACTTGTTTTTAGAAAATAGGCAGTAACCGTAGTTTATTTTTCTTAGCCCCACTGTAAAAACTTATTGTTGGTTTAACTTAAAGTAAGTTACCTGGTTTCCTTCAATTTTTTAGTAAATTGAAATTAAAAATGTGAGTTAATCCAATAAAGGAGATTAGTTTAATAAATAGAAACTCAAAATATTATGTTACCTGAACCACATAAATTATCCAAGTTGATTTGACAAAAGGATAAAAAGTTTCGATAACAAATCATGAAAATAATCTTGTACAGTGCAGAATAACTTTTAAATAACTAAAAATTGCTGAAAAAATTAAATGCATTATTAAAGGCATGGTAGAACTGGTTCTTATTCAGAAAGATGTTTGGTTCTGTTAACGTTTTTCGCATGTGCATTCTTTCACCGATGTGGATGAAAACAGAACTAAAATAACTAAAGATTTTTCTGCACTAGAGTTGCACCATAATGACACTACCAATAAACAACCAATGAACTCTGAACCAATGAATTAAAATACACTATATAAGAAAAATAACTTTTTATTCAAGATAAAGGCCTAACTTCTGGCACATTTGATTACCTACAAATTTTGCTTCACAAGTAAATTTAACTCATTTTAAGGAGACTGTGTTTTTACAAGACCAAAAGACACTGATTAAGACAGTGAATTGTTTTTACACTGAATAATGATGCTTGTTTGCATGTGCAGAATAACTGACCGATGCCATGGTGGTGATAGAGCATTGAGGTCACGCCGTCAAACCTGAAGCCGTCAAAGTGATACTCCTCCATCCACCAGCGCAGGTTGGAGAGGAGGAACCGCACTACCTCCCAGCTATGGGAAAGAGAGAAAGACATTTTCTCTACAACATCAAAATCAAAATCGACCCCTCTCTGATGAAATAAGAATCCAAAAATCAATCAGCTAGAACACACTCCTCTGATGCATATAAATTCAAAGAAAAAAAAATCAGATAAAGCTGTTCACAAAGGACACATTATTTTGTATAATCTATTCAATGATTCCCTCTCCTACCACACTAATGTTTTCAGATCTTCATTTGAGGGCTTTTCTCATCAAATATTTATATGTGCAGTTAATTGTAATATTTGTGAACGTTGTTTAACTTGATTGAATAATTGGCATTCCATGTAATAAATTAATTAAATGTTTAATTGATTGACAGCACTAAAACACACGTTTGCGTAATGGATTCATTCTCTGATTAAATAGTAGCTGTAACACAAGGTTGGTTGATTCATCCCAGAAAGACAGATGGAGAGAGAAAGATAGAAACAGGCAGCAGGAGCAGCAGGAGCAGCAGGTTGGGTGGCTGGTGGTGGTGTGATTCCCCAAGGAGAACGATGAACAGTGTGTGAATGAGGAAGACTGAAACAGTTCTTTCATGAGAAATAGCCCTCTGAGAACAACCTCCAGCTCTTCATTTATTGCTCTCACATGCTTTCCTTCATCCTTTTCAAATGTATTTTTTATTTGTTCAAACACCGCATGAGGAATATTACTTGAGTAATAATCACTAAAAACAAGGGGGGTTTAAACATGCTGAAATATGATGATCTCCTTGCAAGAGCTTTATGCATTTCATATACAGGTAAGACCCAATTATACTGTGTGAGAAAAATATTATTTTTTCTGTTGTGGTGGTTGTGGTTGTCAATAGAATCAGGAAGCTAATTCTGTAAGTTTGTTAAAAAAAAAAAAAAAAAAAAAACCTCTAAGGAATAGTTCTGTCATCATTTACTCACCCTCAAGTTGTTTCAAACCTGTCTGCATTTCTTTGTTCTGCTGAACACAAAGGAAGATATTTTAAAGAATGTCGGTAACCAAACAGTTGATGGACCCCACTGACTTTCAAAGTATTTTTTTCCTACTATGGAAGTCTATGGGGTCCATCAACTGTCTTTGTGTTCAGCAGAAGAAAGAAATTCATACAGGTTTGAAACAACTTGAGGTTGAGTAAATTATGACAGAATTTTCATTTTTAAGTGAACTATTCCCTTAACTTTGACAGCCTTAAAAGTGCATTTTGTCAAATGTGTTTTCTCTCCGTTTTTCTTCTGGTCCCCCATCACTCTGTTGCTGACACCTATGTGTCCCCAAAGCCCAATTTGAAAACTCCTGCCCGAGAAAACACCCTAACAGCTGTGCAGAAACACATTTAAAAACACTCCAAAATTTTGCACAGTGAAGTACTACTCACATTTTCTTCAGACAATATTCAATTCATAAATAGAAACCCACTCAAAGATAAAGTAAACTGGATGTATTCCCCGCATGATGCACACTGTGAAACCATCACAGTGTAAATAAGCCCCGATATCCCACTAACTTTTTGGATGAGGCCCCCACACAGTCTCTCATCCTCTCTCAATCCTTTATTCCTGAAATTAAATTGAGAACCGCGTTTTCAACTGAGGGCCTATGAAGCCATCCCAATGTAAATCTAACTTTCTCGCCGTCCCCCGTCTCGTGTGCATTCAAACATGTGATTAGGTATAACAGCAGGGATTCAATTCTAACAACGTTATGCTTTTAATTCTTTGTATGTAACAGTGTCGTAAAAGCATTCAGACTCACCGCAGGAGCATTTAATTCATTAAAAAGAGATAAGAACCTCTAGCATACCCATACCATAGTGTTAACAAAAGTACTCGACACAACTGAGTTACTTCACTACTTTTTTAAACCCGCTGACCACATTCACGTCACGTTCGCAAATGATATCTACAACCACAGCTACTGTATATATTCAAGCATGCATTGATGTATTCAGTCCATACTTATGTGCTCAAAGTCATAATCGTGTGCTTGCATGCTTGTATGAATACATACGAGAGCATCCACTGAAGTATATAGCTGCAGGCCTTGGCAAGACAGTCATCAGGGCTGGTTAAAATGGGTTTTGCCTTGGCTTTGTGGAAACCTTTGAGGAGTTCGGTCCAGACCTGTACATTTCAGATCTATAACATTTGCATTGACCCAGGAGACCACAGCTATGGGCCTAGAAAACTATAGCTCCCACAGTCAAAAGTCAAACAATCCAGCAAATAAACAGCATCATCAATTTTAGATGAGAAAATCTGCAGGGGCTTTATCAAGGATGCTGCCTACAGTAAAGATTCAGCAACATTTTGTAAAAACAAACTTATGTTTACTGCACAGACATGAAGTTAAACTCATGTACTCAGCCCTTAAAAAAGACCCTGCAATCCCGACCAAATTTTAAAGGTCCTCACTCGACCCAAACCAAAATTGCTCCCGCTTTTTGCATTTCCATCCTGTCCTATTTCTATGGAGTAGTCACAGAAATGCAACATTATTTTTCTGAAATATTTAATAAATACTATTTATATTCTATTATATATGAACCAACCAACGAATGAACCATCTAACCAACCAACCAACCAACCAACTGACGAATGAACCAACCAACCAATAGCAGACCTCTAATTCACATAAAACTCAACAAACATGCACTGAAAACCAAAAACATATTTTTCCATGCATCTTTGAATACATGAATGGTCATAATAAGAATTCAATCCTAGCAAATGCTCTCGCTGTTGCCACATCCTCCCCTTTCACACACACGCACACTCTTTCACTGCATAGATAGAGTCTTGCCGCACACTGATAAAAAGCCATGCATATTATCCCGATGAAGCTTTCATAAACAGAGGCAGATTGCATTTGTGCATCTGTGGAATCTAACGGGAAGCTGCTCTGATATGATAAGGTTACAGAACCCACAGGTCTGCCTCCACCCTCACCATAAACAGATTAGGACCATCACATCAAACTGACAAGAATGAGAGAGAGAAAAGGTGGGAAGCACAATAAGATTCCCACAGAGGCCAAATGGAGATGAGTGATGAATGGTTGTGATAGTTGAAACCCCCACAATCCTTCAACTTCACAGTATTTTCAAACAAATCAGCCCTTTCAACCTCAAGCACTTCAGTAAAGTAGGTCATTGCTGATGTGTCATGACATCAAACCATTTAATAAGATTTTCTTATTGAAATCTTTGTGTGTATTTGTGCTGTAGGACAGAGGTGAGAGTGCAGGGGCAGACGCTGAGAGCCCATAAGGGTTAATAATTCAAGAGCAGAGCAGATGGGCCACTGACCAGGACTTGAACTAGCAGATCAGACAAACATCATTTGCTTTGCAGGTTCACAATAGTCAAATAATACATGGTGAAACACTTCATTCTGACAGTGAAACTATGAGAGCAGCCTCATTCTGCTCATATGAATTTGACACACTTTGTAAGAGGATGTTTTACCACCGAAACACTCCTCACAATAAATATCATCACACGAATGATATCTCTCTAAAGAAATGTGACAGAAACATGGATTTAGATGTTGTTTAGTAAAGGTTCCTAAACCTTTGCATGACTGGACTTATCTGTAATTGCTAATACATAATGATTACAATGCCATTTATATTATACAACAGTGGTCAAATATTGAAGCTTGAGAACTTTCAAATGATATGAAAATGAAAATGGTTCATTCCTGTTTTGTAGTACACTTTCAAGGACCCTTACAGGGCCCTATTTTAACGATCTAGTAAGCGCATAGTCTAAAGTGGTCTGGCAAGTGCACTTAGGGCGTGACCGAATCCACTTTGCTAGTTTAACGACGGGTAAAATGGTCAGTCCACCAGGCGCATGGTCTAAAAGGGTTGTCCCTATTCTCTTAATGAGTAATGGGTGTGTTTTGGGATTTACGTGCGTTAAACAGAGTCTCATCTCCCATTCCCTTTAAATGCCATGGCAGATTCGCTATTTACATGACGGAATTTGATAGTGGAAAGACCGAACGCGTCTCCAGAGCGCAAACGGAACTGCTCGTGTGCGAGGTTAAAGTGTGCAAGCAGACCATCTACGGGACAAGCCGGATTCCACCATATCTTTATGTACACAATAATAATCTTTTACATTGTAATCCTTTTAATTTTCATATTTGGCATGTTTGTGTGCTGTTGTGCGTCTCTGTGTGTTTAATAAGCAGAGTGTACGCGCGTTGTGGAGCCGCTTATAGGCGCACATTACCAACGCGCTCTTTAAATAACAAAAAAACATCAAGTCTATTTCTGTTGCCTCAAAATAGCAACGTGCCAACAATGCGCCAGAACACACCTCGTTTTCAGACCAGCACGCCCATGGGCGCATAAATGGGCACAAAAGCATTTGCCATTTAAACAACGTGGCGCAGAACGTGAAAATGATAACTGCGTCGGACTGAAACTAGCAAAAAACACTTGCATTGTGCTTGGCGCTGCCTTGCGCTGGGTGTATGATAGGGCCCTAAAAGGGACTATATACATTTACACTAACAAAAAAAAAATTAATTCAAATAAATGCTGTTCTTTTGAACTTTCAATTCATCAAAGAACCCTGAAAAAATGATCACGGTTTCCACAACAGAACTGTTTTCAACATTGATTATAATAAGAAATGTTTCTTGAACAGCAAATCAGCACATTTAAAGTGATTTCTGAAGGATCATGTGACACTGAAGACTGAAGTAATGATGCTGAAAATTCAGTTATCATCACAGTAAAATAAATACATTTGAAAATGTATAAAAATAAAAAACTGAGGGTTTATGCTGCCTTCACATGCTATCGGAATTATCGTACTAGTTTCCTAGTTAAAAAATTGGATATGAACGCCCTCTGAAGTCAAAATTTGAATCCGATGAGCTCGAAATCACCACTTCAGAAGTGAGAAGTTGGAAATTTCTGATAGCACGTGAAGGCTGCATAAAATGGACAGGATGAAGCAGACTAAAAACAGTTGTGCATCTAAATCAGTAACCACGGTAACAAAAGAAGAGCGTGAAAATGGGGAACAAAGGAAAGAACAGGAAAACAAGGCGAAACAAACTAAAATTCCATTGAAACAGAACATAACCCTGACACTGACATTCTTGTGCAAACAAACTCTCAGTCCCTTATTGATTAATGGTTCATTTTCATCCATTTTCCTTCCATTGTGTATATCAAGTTATGATTAATAAAGTTTAAGTGCCTGAGCTTGACCTAACCATGGAAAGTCCTCAAATGAAAACAAAAGCATATTCATTTTTGAATATCAGTTTGAAAAAGTACAGTACTGCATAACAGGAATGAAACAAATAAACATTCAGATATTAACAAAAATTAAGATAAATGGCCCCTATACAATGCCACTGAGCAACATGTTTTGAAGTGAGACAGAAAGAGCTCTTGAGCCGCATGAGAGCTGATGGGTTAGTATAACAAAAAGTTGGTGAGTAAAAATGATCTCATGGTATTTGTGTATTTGTGTTGCTAGTAAAGTTTCTCTAGTGTTTATTCTTTGAGCGCTACCCTGTTCTTTCAATCTTTCTGTTGATTCCCAAGGTTAAATGCTGGCAGGTTTGTTGAACTCGCATCTGCACATAAGCCATTATTGTATTCTTTTGTATGGAGTCCAAATGAATAGTGCAACTCAACATGTTTATGGATTCTATTCCTGAAGGTCCTGATTAATTAATGTCGGGTTCTCTTGTTTCTAAGTTTTGTATTTGTTTTCAAATACTTGCAAAGTATTAAACATTTGCTTGTGAGTTGTATGCCGTTACAGGATTTTCTGAACTGTACAATGTAAACAAACAACTTTTTGTTGTTAAAGCAAAAACATCAAACAATAAAACAACAACACTACAGAATCAGAAAATAAAGAAAACATCAAAAGAAGCCTAAGAGTAAAATCTTCAAACCCAGTCTCTCTACAAACCCAATCAATCAAACCCCCCAAAAATGAATGATGTGGCCTGGAGAAAGAAGTTCATGTAAAGGACAGACTGGGAATTTAATGTGTAGTGAAATGTGTTCAAAATATCTGCTCTTTTGTCTTTATTTAAGTTCATAATGTACAGTGTAGGGGATGCTCATATTTATCTATGGCAACAAAGTTAAGATTTTATCATTGCAGAAAGTAAGAACAATACGTTTTCAGCCTGTTTCCTTCTCCCTTTTTCTTTCTCTTTACAGTAATTAAGAAGCATGTCAAAATGCTGTCTAAAAACATCCCTTTTTCACTTCAAGAACTGTATATAAAAAAGTACATAATTAAGTATGACATTGACCAATGAAATATGATAGGGTGACATGATCTAAATAAGTAAAATAATTTTCTCATACAAATTTCTCATAATTTTCTCATATATATATAATAATTGACAACGGGCCATTGAATTATTATAAAAATAATTCAACGGCCCAGAGTCAATTATTCCGCATATACTGCGGCTACCACACCTTAAAACATTGTTCAGATGTTGTATTTCAAGACATTTGTCAGGTTTTTTGTCCTTTAAATGCTCGTGTGTGGGACTAATTTCTTACGCAACTAATCCCAAGACTCCGTTGCCAATTTCAAAACATAATTTTAGAGCTAGTAACTGAGACTCAAGCCACTGTCATGATATTGAGCTGACAACTTGATGATGAACTCAGAGTCTCTTTTATTAAACATACGCAGTTGTCGAACAAACTCACAGTCATCTCTCTATGACCCCGCCCCGGTTGCCCAGCAACCCTGGACCGTGCAGCTAATAGTCAATCACAAACTTGTACACATATCACCACATCTCCCCTCTACTGCCTCATTATTATTATTATTTCCTGGAACAAAGAAAGAGTAAGTAAGTAAGTAAGTAAGCTTTATTTCTATAGCACCTTTCACAGACAGAAAGCCACAAAGTGCTTCACAACAGAAATTTACATCAGAATATACACATAATATAAAAAGGCCAAGACAGTACAAGATCATATCAACCCAAAAGTAGCTCATTAAAAGCCTGAACAAATAGATGAGTCTTTAGTTTACACTTGAAGGTATCAACAGAGTCAATAGAGTGCAAAGAGGGCGGAAGATCATTCCAAAGCCTAGAAGCAACAGCCTGAAAGGATCGGTCACCTCTAGTATGAAAACCGTGGAACCTTCAGCAGATTCTGATCCACAGACCTCAGAGCCCGCACAGGGGTGTAGGGCTGGATCAGATCACTGATGTAAGATGGAGCCTGACCATGCAAGGCTCTGAAAACTAGAACTAGATTTTTAAACTTGATCCTGTAGGACACTGGCAGCCAATCCAGTTCTTTTAGAATAGGGGATATGTGAGTCCTCCTATTAGTTCGGGTCAGAATTCTGGCTGCAGAGTTTTGCACTAATTGCAGTCGAGAGAGCTCCTTCTTGTTTAGACATGAAAATAAACTATTACAATAGTCTAAACGTGAAGACACAAAAGCATGAATGATAAGCTCCAAATCATTTCGTGAGACCATATTTCTAAGTTTAGATATTTTCCTTAATTGAAAGAAGCAGTTCCTCGTCAGCTGCTTACAGTGCTGCATTAATGACATGTCTTTGTCTAAGATAACTCCCAAGTTTCTAAGACTTGGCTTAGCAGACTGGCCTAAGTCACCCAAGTACTGTTTAATCCCTGGAGTTGAAACATCAGGGGCAATAACCAGTGTTTCTGTTTTGTCTGCATTGAGCTGCAGAGAGTTATCACTTAGCCATTTTTTAATTTCAACGAGACACAGGAGCAAGGAGTTTAGCTTCCAGATCTCAGACGGCTTAAAGGAGCAGTAAAGTTGGATATCATCAGCGAATAGGTGGAAAGAAACATCACTGAACCTTTGTATGATCTTTCCCAAAGGGATCAAATACAACAAAAATAAAACAGGACCCAAAACGGAACCTTGAGGCACTCCACACACCAAATCCACAGACTCAGACCTTATTTGGTTAGCTGTAACACTGAAGCTACGCCCAGATAAATATGAAGAGAACCACTGTAGAACTGACCCTGACAGTCCAACTTGATCCCTCAGTCTTCTCAGCAAAACCTGATGGTCAACGGTGTCAAAAGCTGAGGACAGATCCAAAAGAACTAGAACAGTGTGTCTTCCAGAATCAGCAGACATCATAATGTCATTTGACACTTTCAATAAGGCTGTTTCAGTAGAGTGTTGTTTACGGAAACCGGACTGAAATGACTCATGGATGTTACTTTTGTCCAGGAAAAATGTCAACTGTTCACAGACCACCTTTTCAAGGAGGCATTTATTAAATAATTATGTAAGATATATAGAACAATATCAACTGTTTACCACAGCCAATCTCTTTTACATAACCTGTCAATAAACAGAACGTTATAGCATTCATTAATTTGCATTTTCCTCTTGTACTACACTTACAGTATGCTATAAGAATTAGCATGCAAGGAAACTATGCAGCATGGTAGTTGTTATCACCTAGCCCAACACATAATCCTGAAACTTTGCCTACTTTGCAGTAGGTCCCGCACCATTAGTCTGCAGATAATGAGGGCTGGAAGTAGTGTGAGTGAAGTTGTGAGTGAGTGAGAAGTCGTTTTAAACTCTGCAAACTCAGTGGCCGTGAACTGAGTAGCATTGTCTGTCACAAGTTCATATGGGATCCCCCATCGAACAAACATGTTTTTCAGATGTGTGATTACCTGCTGGTTTGTGATGGCTTGTAGTTGAGCAATCTCAATATCACGAAAATATTAGGTATTTCTTGCCATTTAGTTCACAGATGTCAGCCGCAATCTTTTGCCATGGACCGCTGGAAAGGGATGTAACCATCAGAGGCTCTCTCTTTTGTTGTGAGCTTGTTAACTTGGCAAAACTCACACGTCTTGACTATTTTTGAGATGTTCTTGCCAATACCAGGCCACCATACGGACATATTAGCTCTTTCCCTACATTTAGTAAGATATCAGCTTCACATCAAGCTAGTACATCAGCTTCACACAGGCCATCAAGGGTCATGTCTCTGTGAACCTGGAATCACTATCTGTCCTTGTACAACAAAAGTCCACCAACTTCAGAGAGATGAGCTCTGACAGTGTGAAACTCGTGGAGTGAGTGTGACAGTTGAGACCTCTGACTGGGCCAGCCTTGGTGAATGTACTTACAAACTGACTGAAGATCTAAATCAACGTGCGTGGCTTTCCTTATGGCACATAACCTGTATTAACTTATAGGCATAGTAGACAGTACTGCCTGTACAAACGCCTTGACGTCATCCTCTGTGTCAAGACTCGCCCTGATGTGTCAACAGGTTTCATGACAGAGTGTCGGCCACCACGAGCTGTTTGCCTGGCACATGCACTGCTTTGACATTAAATCTCATCAGGCGCATTAGTAGTCGTTGACATCTTACGGGAGCTTTGTCAATATCATATGTGTTTATTAAGGGCACAAGAGGCTTATGGTCAGTCTGAAGTTCAAATTTGTCCATACCTTGTAGGTATCATGAGAAGCGCTCACATGCCCACACTCCAGCCAGGCACTCCTTCTCTATTTGTGAGTAGTGGCACTCTGTCTCTGTTAATGTCAATGTCCTTAAACAGAAGGCGATGGGACGTAGTCTGTTCTCATGCTCCTGCAGCAGGGCAGCTCCGAGGCCATAGATGCTTGTGTCCACACTGACCACTGTGGTTCTGTTGGCATCATAGAATATTAGTGCTGGTGCTGTATTCAACAACCTTTTGACCTTATTGAACGCCTGTGTCTGAGCCTCACCCCAGACCCATTCTGTGTCACTTTTCAGTAGCTCAGTCATTGGATGAAGAATTGACGGAAGAGCAGGGACGAATTTGCCCAGGTAATAAATCATCCCTAATACCTGTCACAGTTCAGTCAGATTCTTAGGGCTGGGAAGCTCAGTTATGGCCCTCACTTTATTTGTTTCAGGACGGATTACATCCTTTCCGATGGCATGTCCAAAGTACTGAATCTCAGATTTTCCGAAGTGACACTTATCTTTATTCAACTTTAGACCAGATTCTCTGCCGAACACCAGTATATCGTCCATCACAGCTACAGTGCCGGCATGGTCTTTAAGAAGAGTGCTCATTTCTCTCTGAAATACCTCCGGAGCCGAAATGATTCCGAAGGGTAGTCTCTGAAAACAGAAGCGGCCCACTGGGGTGATGAAGGTGGTGAGTTTCCTGCAGCTTGTGTCCAATGGTATCTGCCAAAACCCACTAGAAGCGTCTAACGTTGAGAATACACATGCACCGGACAGTTGTGGTGCGATGTCCTCAAGAGTGCGCAGAATAAATCTCTCACGCTTTACTGCTTCGTTTAATTTCTTAAGGTCAACGCAAATTCTCACTTTACCATTCTTCTTCACAACCGGCACCATTGGAGCACGACAGTCTGTTGCTTCCGTGACTTCTGTTATGATCCCTGACCTGAGCAAACGCTGCAGCTCCTCTTCCACTTTTGGCAGTAACGGAAAAGGAACTCGACGAGGGGTAGAAAGGCTGTATGGTTTGGCGTCATGTCTGAGCTCAATTTTGATTGGTTCACAATTTAAAAGTTCAAAGTCTCCAAAAACATCATCCTCATCCTCATCCACTCGGCTAAGGAGAATATTAGTATATGGACCTTTAACGACATATGTCCAAAAACTGACTTTTTGTCCCTTTTGTTCTGTACAGGCTAATAATCTGCCGATACAGTCCAGTTTGCCACCTGGACTCCTGATGTCTGCCACTGTTTTAATAAGTTGTGGGCGACTAGGTAGGCTCAGAATTGTTTGCTCAGACATAACTGTGATATCAGCACCAGTATCTATCTTGAACTTTACTGTAGTGCCATTCATTGGAAGGTTCACATGCCACTCATCCTCGTTAGTGCTATCAGAAACAGAACCCAGAAACCACATGTTGTTTGATTTGACTTCGTGTCTTTCACTGGTCACTTCTTTAACAATCTTTGTTTTACAAGCAATCTCGAAATGACCTGTTTTATTACACGGCATAGTTTCCCTCGGGCGGGACAAGCCCCTAGGTCATGAACACGTGCACATCTTGAACAGGCCACATTGCTACCATCTTCTCTTTGTTTCATGTCTGAATTCCTGTACTGTATTCTGTGTGTTTCTTGAATTGTTTTGTGTGCTTAAACTTGTGCCCCACTTCACATCCATCACATGCACTTCGTATATCAGCACTTTGCATTTTAATCAGTTCTGACTGGCGAGCGATCTGTATGGCCTTCTCGAGCATCAAATCTGGCTCTAGCTGAAGCTTCTCAGACACGTCGCTATCCGCTATTCCAATCACGTAACGATCGCGAATCTGCTCATCTTTAGTGGCCCCAAAATCACAAAGCTCAAATAGACTCATGACAAATGCTTCCACGCTTTCACCACTTCGTTGATTTCTTTTATGAAAACAAGCGCGGTCATAAATCAAATTGCGTTTGGGCACGAAATGTTCATCAAACTTTTTTACTACTACATTGTAGTATTGTAGTAGTACTGATTTTCATCTTCAGCAGAAAATGTAAATATGCTGAATTTAGGTTCCGCCTGTTTGCCCATTGCATACAGTAATGAATTCACCTGCACATCACCATCTTCCTTGTCAAGTTTCGTTGCAATCCTGAACCGCGTGAAGCGCTGCCTCCATGCCGGCCAACTTGCTGGCTGTGCCAAATCAAAGGATTCAGGATCGTTAATCTTTGACATTTTCCTTCCGTTCTCCTTCGCTGATCAGAGGAGTGCGTGAGGAATGGATCTTTTAATTCTGACACTATGTCATGATATTGAGCTGACAACTTGATGATGAACTCAAGAGTCTCTTTTATTTAACATACGCAGTTGTCGAATACGCCGTTATTTCACCACAGGGTGTCAGTGTTCATCTAAACTAGTGACGCTGAAGTGTATGAGAACAGATGAATGACATCAGTACGAACCACGAACATTGATTTATTTGGATTAAATATTTTAATCATTCTGTGTCATTTGTCAATGTCAGTCTTTTCACTTTTTACATGTTTATGCCCAAAATGCTATAATATTCAAAGTAGTTGAATGTCATTCTCGTCTACGCTGTGTGCGTTATTGATTAAATAGCCTAGCCTATTTAACATCGTTACAGGCACCTCGCGAGCATTCATTCATTCAACCATTTTAAAAGACTGGAATAAACACCAGCGCACACAAGCAATCCTTTCAATAGTCAATTTCATTTAAAAATGTAAACCCAACAGGTATGAAATGTCAGAAAGAGAAAAAAACTCTTTATGAGAAGATGAGCATATAGGACTGCTGCAGCTTAGTGGATAAATATATTTAGCCTATTTATTATTCAGAATGCACAGTTGGAAAGAAAATATATTTATAGGAACATTTCAGCAGGCTCAAGATAATTATTCATTGTTTTAATCAATTTGCAGCCATAAAACATAGTGATAATCTGCATTATCATGTATGTAGGTGCGCTGAATGCTCTAACCGGAAACTCCCGATATGTACTTGACAGAAGCTCAGCTTTTCCAGTAATATACTGCTTTTTCTTACAATTAACAGTGTATTTTAATTGCATTTAAAATTATGTAGATAAATATTTAGTTAAATACTATGGTTTATTACTACTGTATGTTTTATAAATCAGTGTTTTCTTGTTTAATTATCTCTTTTTGTTGTAAATAAACTTTCAAGTTTAAAACTGTTCCATTAACTGAGATCCTCATTATTTTTGTGCCAGACTGATAAATATTAACATAAAAACTTCAATGTAGTTAGTAACATTTGGTAATTATCTTGTGTATCCGACTTTTAAAAAAAAAACTTGATAGTTGAACTACTATAAATAATGAGTAGCTTGGCTAAGTACAGTTTCAAATGAGCTTCCCCAACACTGCTGTCTTGTGCCTTGAGTTAAATTGCGGGCTGAACAACAAACACTTGCTATGTACGCCAAGAAAGTCCTTCATCAGCAACATACACAAAATGCTTCAATCCAGTTCCTTGAAAATAAAATGTCTGTCCTCGACTATTAAAACAGGAAAACATGCTGTAAGCAGGCCGAAAGACGGGCGGCTCTGAAAAGAGTGCGAGGAAAGGGTTTATATGTGCAGTGACTAATGACCAGACTGATTTCAGAGAGAGAGAAACACACACTGGCAGCCCGTCTCCTCAACGCCTTTCTGCCAAACACTAAATGCAGGAAAGACTGAAGGCTGAATATGGGCTCATTATGTTTCGGTTTCAAAAAAAGATTCTTCTGCGCACAAACAACCCGACTTCTCTGCCATCTGTTGCTGTGGGAGACTGGAAGAGGCGCTCTCTCTCCCAGCAGAGTGAATGAAAGGCAAAACAGGCCGCTGATTAAAAACGGGCTGCGCTAACGTGGACAATCAATAGCAGGAAGACCAGTCAAGGTCAAAAGTATCCTCATTTACAGATAGTGAGCAGAGCAAGATGAACACAGCCAAAGAGAATGTTTCTGAACAGAAATAACCTCAGTGAAATTAGTCAAAAATGTTTGGATTTTTTACATTTTGTTGACATTTTACGACAATTAAACTATTTCAATGAAGACAGCTTCAAAATAAGGAATTTCACATTCAAATTTAATTTCCTTTTATTGTAGTGTAAAAAATATGCCATTTGAAATAAAACAGTTGATACAAATATGATGAGAGAAAAAAAAAAATACATGCCAGAGTAAAAAGGGCTAATATTTATACAAAAGATTGAGGTTGTACGATTTTTGAAAGAAGTATCTACCAAGCCCGTTTATATAATAAAAAATACAGTAAAAACAGCAATATTGTAAAATATTATTGATTTAAAATAAATGTTTTCTATTTTAATATAATTTAAAATAAAATGTATTTCTGAGATGGCAAAACGAAATTATCAGTGTTGAAAACAGATGTGCTGCTTAATATTTATGGGGAAACCATGATACATTTTTTTCCAGGATTCTTTGATGAATAGAAACTAACAAGATGAATAGAATGTTAAAAACGCATCCTTACTGACCTTTAATGTACTTTATGTAGTGTATGTTTACTGGTTTATTTAAATGGTTTATTTAAACAACAACAAAGACATTTTTCTGTTTGCAGGTCTCAAAGATGACCTACCATAATACAATTTATGCAGATGAATTCTGCAAATCATTTAACAAAAGTGAAAGAGAGTTATGGGGTGGTGAGCCTTGCACCCATTACATTAGATTATTGACCAGGGCATGAAGGTGGCACAATAATTCAGCACTTTTCTTTGAGTCACACACACAATCCCAGGGTCAGACCTGAAGGCTTAAAATAGCACCGCAACTTTAATTGCAATTTGCAAATGAGGGCTGGGGTGAAAGGTCTAGAAACGGCTTTAATACACTGCTCTGATTGTCTGAAATTCAGCACAAGGGCACATGGGAATGCGAGGAGGAGATGTTCTGACTCCTTTACATTTCATCTTTCTGTGCATTGATCTCTCGCCCCCCTGACCTGTTTTTCCCTGTTTATCCATCTATTCTCAAGCTCTTTGTAGATGTTTTGTTCACTCAGATGTAGGTATGACCAAACTTCGGTTAAATTACGACCAAAATATCACGGTTATAGTATATATTATGATGTAGTTATTTTCATATAGGAAATTAATGGGGAAATTTGATAAATATATTAAATGACCATACATGATTATCTATTCTACTGAATTACATAATTAAAAAATACATCATTTGATTATTTTCTAATTTATCTTATTTTTAACTTGATTGACACAAACTAATTGAAACAGATAAGCTGAATATTATTATTTTCATGTTAGGATCAATAACTGATAAATGATATAAAAATTCTAAATAAATAAAAAAATCACTAAAAGCAAAAATCCTTTTAAATGCAATAAGAGAATTTAGGCATCATTAACAATATGAACAATTTTAATTTTTAGATTTTATTTTGAGATTTGCTAAATATTACATGTAACAAAGTTATAGTCCTACTGACTTATAAGTAACTTTGCAACATGTCAACTTATTCAAACCCTAACACTAATGATAGTTAGGAGACATGTAGATGCAACGTTGCTTATAGTCAACAGAATGTGTCAAAGGGACCATCAAAATAAAGTGAAACTGAAAATTGTTCCTTTATGAATGGTTTAGTACTGTCATTAATGTCTAAAAGCTTTTTTAGAACTGGAAACTCACCTATTATTCCAATAAAGCACTTTTGAATTCAGCTTAATTGAACTGAATCAAATTAAGCTGAACGGAACCCAATCAAATTAATTATAAAGTGCTAATCAAAATAGAAGAAAGCAAACCTGCCTCAGGAATCATAAAAAAAACAAATCCTCATGAGTGTTACTCTGAGCTTTGATATCCCACATGCCGTGTTATGATGACCCGCGGAGCATTAGGCAGCTCTCTAAGAGTAAACCATACAATCCCTTTAATTAGTTGTGGATCTCAGGCTGGGCTGCGAGCCGTTGTTGATTGTTTTGGTGTCAATGTTGGCTGTGAGATTTGATAGGACTCAGTGGAGAGGCTCAATTAATCCGACTGTCAGCTCAGAGAGCAGCCAATCAGCAACCAGACAACAATGTAACACTTCAACAGGCCACTAACAAAGGAAAAAAGAAGACAGTGGATAAAGGGAAGGGATTAAAGACACAAACACATGTCCACACACTTGAAACTTGTCGACCATCTTACACCAGGAGAAAGAAGGGAAGAACATATTTCTGTTATAAAATGACCATTTATAAATGTTAACATGCAACAAAAAGTTTACTTTTTCATTAACATTTGCCACTCGATCATAACCTTAAATTAATCAGGGGTGCATTTATTTGTGCAACGACGTAACTTGCTGCTTAACCACTGTAGTATGATCCATCATTGAACTAACTATTTAGTCACGACTGTTTCCTAAAATGGTTGGTTCAAAAATATAGGACTGTTGTCAATGATGTCACGCACAGTTGGTGGAGTAATAACTTCTGCTAATTAATCACAATTCATGTCAGATTATTATAGCTCATGTGCACGAACAATAGAAAGCCATATTTAAAAAAAAAAATCATGTTAACGCACTATGTAATTGGCATACACCTTACTCCTGTATAAGTGTGGTTCATTTAGAAAGCCATTTTTCAATAAAGTAATCTTTGAGATGCTTCTGTAACGAACATGGCATTTGAGCACTATTTCACTATTTTTTTACATGTTGTTTTGATTCAATTTGATGTTTGATTCATCACAGGTTCCCTCTTATGTCATACAGTACTCCAGGGTTCCATTAATCATTTATGCATGTGCGCTCGCTTCATAAATGGTGCTGTTTATTGACACGCTAATGAAATGTATGTAGATTTGAATTGGAATTAAAATGATAGAATTTAACGCAAGTTAACTTGCCTTTTTTATTCAAGAGCATGACCTATGTCCACATATGATCTATGTTGAAGTCCATGTGTGACACTAACAAGAAATGATGCTTCTAACCACAGGTTGAAAGCTGTAGTTCCAACCACACAACTGAAAACCCATTGAAACACAAACGTGACCATTTGCTAACAATAGAACTTGCAACCATAGTTGGCTAACGATGCTTTGGGAAACACTTCCTAGGCTGTTTGTGCTACTTCATCTTTAAAGACGATGTAAGCATTACCTTTAATCTGTTTTCACCGGTGGACTTGAGTGAATCTTGCATGTGCGTAATGGATGAGGAGGGAGTGAAAAAGGCAGAGACGAAAGCAGAAAAGGAGAATCTCCTCTCAGCTTGTGTGTAAATCTCAGGCATCATGGTGGCCCCTTGCTCTACATCTCTCTCTCACCCTTAAAAAGTTCAATTTTCAGCCTGACTGGAAACACAAGCCCTGTCAGACAAGGCAATCTGTTCACCTGTTAAAGTACAAAGCACCTCTCAAATACGGCTTTATTTCTCACATCAATAATTGATTAAAGACAAAACCCTGGCATGCCACCCTTGATGAGAGATAAGGTCTGTCTCCTAAGTGGAGGTTTTCAGCACTAGTGCGGAGAGCAAGTAGGTGACAGAGCCGGCGCTTCCCTCCTGCGAGGCTCCCTGGGTGTTGACGACTTTGAGTAAAAGCCCTCAGTGTGATAAGTGAAGCCCCTGTGGGGCAGAGCACAGTCAATGAGCTCCTACGGAGTCTTAGCTCACAGCCGGGACTGCTCTGTCATACTGCTAACACCTTCTGCCATCTCAGAGAATCAATAAGCTCCAGAGAAGAGTGACTCAGGGACTCAGTTCCAAACCTCTAATGCTGCATTCAATGCAACTTATTTTTAAGAAAATAAAATGCATTAATGAGGTCAGGTTTCCACATTTCATGATTATTAAATCTGTTCGGAGTGTAAAATACGATAAATGCTAAATATTGATTAGCATTGTTTTTTTACACACCATTTTTGAGCCTCAGACCACAGAACAAGTATATAGTTCTAAGCCAGATAAATCAACTATAGGAAAATCTCACATTCGACAAAACACAAACCAGCATTGCATGCATCCTTACTGGATAAAGCCATCCCAGAATGCATCGGGACAAGCTCAGAGGAGAATATTTATCCAAGATGGTACTGAAAAATGCAAATTACAAGTATACATTTTGTGAGTACTTAAGAGTGTCAATAGAAAATAAATTACATTCAAAAAACATTCCTTGCTGAAAAAGTCAATAGGGGAAAAAAAGACAATTGCAACTTCCATTTCATGATGACTTTAAATGAGTGTTTGAATTGAACACTGGAAAAGGATGAAACATTCTAGTGTGCATGTGTCAAGCTATAATGAAATATACTATGCATGTGCACTTGGCTGTACGCATATGCTAAGTGTTCAAGTCAAAACTGAAGTTGGCTTAGTTAGACCAGCTGACTGCTGAACTAAATCCGCTAAATTCCAGCTTTGCCTGGTTTAAACCAACTAAGACCAGCAGTATTTGTGTGATTGTATGTTTTGCGCTTTTTGCACTGTCAAGTCGTTTAGCAACATGCTAGTATCATGCATTGCTTAGCGTGTACGTGATTGACTTTTACACAGTTTTTGCATTGCCCACAAAAAGAACTTTAACTAAATAACACAATACACACATATACTAACAAACATCTCACCTGCAGATGTCTGCATTTATATTAACGCATTTGCTATGCATTCTTTTCTGGGGCTGTTTCCAGAAGGATTTGACTGAATCAGAAAGCTAGCGTACCAGCAGTTCTCCATGCTCTCGTTCTCAGTGGAAAGTGCTCATCTTGCAGTGGATCTCAGCTTTATTAAAAGCTTCTTTGATGGGCAGTGTGTTAGCAGACAACAGACCAGAAAAAAGCCCACACTGCGTGATTCTGACGGATCTTATGAGCTGTCTCTTCCAAACTTCCTCTAACCCCCCGTCAGTCTCCCTGGCCCCAAACAACACTTCGCAGGCGGAGGCGGACCCTTTGGGATTCAATTAGAACCAGTTAAGTGAGATGTGCTGGACTGCAACAGCATGTCTAATGGTTTGAACTCTAAAACATCAAAATATCTTCCAATTAGATTTCATAAATAAGCACAAATGCACTGGAGCAAATTAAAGACAGCACACAAATACTCAAACAGTGCAAGCTTGAGGTACTTGAGCCACAGCTGGAAAACATATTTATGAGACTGCACTTCTGGATTCAAACCACCAAGACTCCTTAAAATCTCATAAACATTAACACTTGAAAGTTAAAATATCCACATAAACATCTAAAATTCGGTTTGGTCTGCTGAGTAAGGGTGTAAATGCAGTAAAGCCTGGGGAAGATTTAAACCAAGATTAAAGCTGAGAATCTATCCTCCCACCCTTGTGTTTACTCAGCTGAAAGATGAATGATTACAAGCCATCTAGTTCATCTCACAGGGGCTGAGCAGCACTTTTGGTGCTGTGTAATAATAGATGAACCCAGCAGTGGTATAACTTACTGGTTAAAGAGCTGGGCTGGAAACCAAAAGTTTACTACAATTTTTTGGGTTCAAAAATCTGGCAACATAAGACATCCATTTACAAAAAACAAAATAAAAAAAACTCATCATTTTTGTTTATGTAATATTAATGTATTATTGTATTATCATTTTTATAGTACAGGTAAATGTACATAGTACATTAACTGCATATGGCTAATAATACATAATTGTGTGGTCACAGGGCCATTT